>NC_092873.1:125521043-126884376 GCF_028372415.1 Notamacropus eugenii
TTAACAAAATTTTGGGTTCCAAATTTTCTCCCCTTTTGTCCCCTCCCCCCCAAAACACCGAGCATTCTAATTGCCCCCATCACCAATCTGCTCTCTCTTCTATCATCCCTCTCTGCCCTTGTCTCCATCTTCTCTTTTGTCCTGTAGAGCCAGATAACTTTCTATACCCCTTTACCTGTATTTCTTATCTCCTAGTGGCAAGAACGAGTTCCCACTTTTTTTTAGTTTTATTTCTACACCTCTTCTTTTTTCGTATTTTTCAATTCTCAAGCATTTTTTGTCCTGCCCATCTTCCCCCCATTAAGAAGGAAGGAAGGAACAAAGGAAAGAAATGTGCTATCCAATTGCTTTTGGTGCATAATTCTGAATTATTTTCTAGGATAGTTGGATCCATTCACAACTCTGTGCCTGTTTTCCCAAACATTTGTCACTGTTTCTGGTCATTTTTGCCAATATGGTGACTGTGAGGCAGAAGCCAAATACTGTAGCAGTATCTCTGCTATGGTACCTCATACCACCAGGATGACTGGTTGACCCTTTTGTTCCCAAGAGTTCTCTTATAACAATGCAAGCCACTCCTCCATATTAAACATCCCCATCCATGAGAGTATGGATTTCACTCTTTTTTTTCTTCTGAGCTTATTTATTTACATAGCAGTGTAAAGTGATATGGATGATTGCATGAAGGTAACTGGAGGTAGATTAGGACAATTTACAAGATAAATTGCATACAGCCAAAAAACCCCGCAAGAAATGGGTATTTGATCATTAAGCTCTAGAGGAAGTTTTGGAAGTGGAGGATTAGGATTAGCTGAGGATAAGCATCCTTAGGATTGATTAAACTTTGAAGAAACTGGCAGATTGAGCAGACCCAATAATAAGACAAGAAACTATGACAGTGAAAGGTGAACACTGAGTCCGGTGGTTTTGGTGGGTCTAACTAGAAAATCCTGGTATATGGGTTCTTGTTAACCTTCTTTTTTTCTCCTAAGGTTGCAGTGTTTATCTGAGCATAATAAAGCATCTGAGTAACAATCCAAAAAACAAGTATTTTATCAAGTTCCTACGATGTGCCAAACACTAAAATGCATTATGATTGCAAAGAATAAGAGAGACAATCTCTATTCTCAAGAAGCTGACATACTATCGGAGAGACAATACGCATGTATATAAGTATAAACAGAATATTTACAAAATAAACATGAGGTAGCTGAATAAGTAAACTCTTAGAATCAGCATTATGGAACAATAGGCCCTTACAGGTTTTCTAATCTAGACCTTCCCTTCTCCTCTCCCCATTTTACAGAGGAGGAAATTGAGGAACAGAGCAGAGATGTGACTTCAACCACTTAATAAACATTTATTAAGCACCTGCTATGTGTCAGGTACTGTGCTAAGCACTGAGAATGCAAAAAGAGGGAAAAGACAGTCCCTGCCCTCAAGGAGCTTACAGTCCAATGGGAGAGACAACATACAAACACTTACAAAACAAGCTATGTACAAGATAAATAGCAAATAATTTCAGAGAATGAGTCCATTTTTCTTATGTGTGATTGCTGTTCCATTTTACACACACACACACACACACACACACACACACGCGCGCGCACACACACACACACACACACACACACACACACAATTTGATACAATGTTTATAATGTTGGAGGAAACTGGAGATACTCTTACCACTCAGGACTGTATTGTAGTTGATACTGTTGTTTTTCGTTCTTTACTCTCAGAGGAAGAGGACCAATGCACATGAATTGGATTTGAATGAGGTAGACTCTGTCTCTCCTCTAGAGTTATCAGAGGTCAGTAGCAAGACAAAGGTCAAGTGACTGACAGTAGCCCCAGATGCATAAATTTGGACCTACAAACTTGACACTAAAAGTTTCCTGCCAATGAAGTCTAATACGAATAACAAATAAAAATGGGTTAAATAATTTAAAATTGGAGCCATTATAATTACAGGTTAAAATAAAAAGATGCATTATTAAGGTTTCTAATATCAATATTTTAAGTGCATTGTTAAAACACAAGTTGTTATATCCTTAAGAACACAGCAGTATAGCTCTTTTAACAAATATTCATTTAGGGTCCATTAGGAGCAAGGCCTTTGTGCTAGGTACTGTGGGAGACAGACAAATAAAATACAGCCTTTTCTTTTACAAAACTTATGGTCTGGTAGGGGAGATAAGGCATTCAATTTAATGACCATTTTTTTTAAAGGATCTTCTCTGTAAGTGTAATACAAGGTATAGCAGACTGAGCAAAGGAAATCAAAGTTACAGATAGATAGTCTATAGCAGTCAGAGATGTAATTGATTAAAGGAAGATTTTTGGAGGTTCTGCACCCATAGAAACTGTGGAAATTATATGGAAAACTAAAAATATAATTTGTTTTTGTAATCAAAGACAGACCAAATGTTATGTAGATAGGATTTTTATCACAACATATATGTAATATTAAGTTCTCCTGTTAAATTTTATAACTTTTTTCATGTTCATATTCAATATTGAATTAGAAACTAAC
The DNA here is from genome assembly GCF_028372415.1 of Notamacropus eugenii. Lineage (NCBI taxonomy): Eukaryota > Metazoa > Chordata > Mammalia > Diprotodontia > Macropodidae > Notamacropus > Notamacropus eugenii. The sequence goes on from NC_092873.1 coordinate 125,523,580, forward strand.
ATATTACCTGTAATTATTTTATGTATCATATTCGACCACTAGAAATTCTCTTTATCTTTTTTAAAAAAAAGAACATAAAATCACATTCTGATTTCCTTTGGGAAAAATAATTATAGCCAATGTGATAGTTACTAAATCAGAATAAAAAAATTCTAGTTAGTCATAGTTTAAACTTTTCTCCTAATATAGTATAAACAATTCTAAAGTTCTTTTTAGATGACATCTTAGGGTGTGTATTTTCTTAACTCTCAGAGGAAGATTAGTAATATGTCATGTGCCTATTTATTCAGTAAATTGTAATCCAATCTTTATTCAGGGACAGAAACAATTCAGTATAAGACCCTTTCCATGATAATTAGGTAATAATATAAATTTACCTATTATTATATATTACAATGTATTTTATATAAACATAAGGAAATATTTCAGAGGTGATTTTCTTGTGCTTTTGTATATGGAGCAAATTCTCATGGGGAGCAACAAATTCTTAGGGCTTTGTTAAAATTCCCTTTGAGAATCATGTACCATTTTCACAGAAGGGAAATATTTTCATCAATACTAGGTGGTTTGTTTATTTGAATGCATGTGTGTGTGCGTGTGTGTGTGCATGCGTGTTTCTTTTTCTTTTCTTTTGCTATAAGGGACAGTTCTCTTGGGAGTGGAGGGAAAGAGAGAGGGAGGGATTTATTTGGAAATGATGTTGTAAAAACAAAAGATATTAATAAACATTTTAAAAAGAAAAAGACTATTACTTTTTTTAGGTTCTCACTTAACATAACGTTGTCCATATAGTAAGTAGACATTTAATGCACGCTTCTTGAGTTGAATTAGGTTATCTATGGAGACTGCCAGGCTAGGATTTGTCACCTAGAGTAGTTCAATTTAAGAGATGAGTGGGGTGAAGGTCCCATTCCTAAATACTTCCTACATGTTGTCTGAAATTTTCACTTTCTTCAGGGATGTTGCCAGCAATTGTAATGTTAGAAATCTATTCCTTTGTTTTAGCAAACTTCTTTTAAAATGCAAATACCTCCAGGGAGAGATAATTGCATCACCATTTATCAGTCATTCGCATCTTAATGTGAATTAATTTATTTTCTCCTCTCCCAATAAATTGAGAGTGTTGGTCGCTGCAGTGATACGGATTGCAATGCCTTTGTATCTAAAGAGATGTCCTTCTTGAGATGTGATGCTGTGGTCAAAATAATCATGATCTGGTGGCTCACCTCTGCGGATGTGTCTCTCTGCATTTCTCTGAGCTGGTTTTCTGATGTTAGGTACACAGTCTATCTTGGGGCCATGCTTGAAGCTTGATAGGGCTTTCCATTCTAGCAGTCTATCCAGAGCCCAGTGACTGAGTGAATATTCAGTTGAATGCTAATATCTTTAAAATATCTAATATCTTTAAAAGTTTAGGGGGATGGTACTCAACTCCCACTTACCTACTCCAGAAACCCTGAAGTTTGCACCAACACAAATAATAAATGGGAAACTACACTTAGTGGCATTTTTCACATCAGAAAATTTTGTGTAGAAACCTACAGATAATAGGGAAAGGAGCTGCTCAAGCAAAGGGATAGTCAAGTTGGCCAGAATTGGGAAGCATTTAGCTGGCAAGATGTAATGGTTAGGGAATTTGAGGGTTTTCTCTGCCCCTTTATAGGCCCATGTGACCTGCTTTGAACTTTGACCCAGCCCACAGCCTGAATTACATGGAGCTGATGGTGGGAAGAGCTTGCCAAATGGGTGGAGCAGGAAGGGCACAGCTGAGAGAGTAAGGCAGAGCTGGGAGAGAGCAAGGCAGAGCTGAGGCAGAGCAGCTAGCATGAGTGAGAGAGGGTGGAATTTTGCCTAGGGGAACTTGTTTGTGGGGAGGCCTAAGGGAGGGAAGACTTGGAGACGGCAATTTTCCCTGTTTTGATAATGTGTACAAACTTCATTGTTACCATGGTTGAATTGGTTTTCTGGTATCTAAATAAATATCTTGGTTTCATCTTTGAGGAAGAGAGTTTATAGTTTGCAAATTTAGCCTGGAAATATGCATGCATATCTATAGCAGCTGCTGTGGATATCGCTTGGCATTACAGAAGACTGTGCCCAGAAGCAGCAGGAGTAGAAGGTTCATCCGAGAATACCCTGGAGTGGGCATGAAGGGATAGCTGGCATGGTTTCGCAGTAATTAGATCAGCATAACTCAAGCCCAGAGTTTCTGAGGTCCTTGACATTCTGTCCTGCTATGTACCAGAAGACCCTGGAAATCCAAGCATATGAATTCTAAAGATCTAGGGTGAAACAAACCTGGAAGGTGGAGGTTCAAGTGGGGATCCAGGAGACCTAGGGTGAGACCAAGCAGGTTTGACCACCACATCCAAACATTCAGCAGGGAGAAAAGTCTGGCTCTGGCACAAAACCTCGATTTAGGAAATAGAATTGGAGAGATGAATTAAGTCAAAGAAAACACTAACCAATATAACAAACCAATACATGTATCAGCATCATTTACAATGAATTAATCTCCTAAATATCAATCACAGGACAATGAGGGCATTATTGACAAGTTAGGATTAAAAAAAAGGAGTATTTCCTTATTTGACACGAAAAGTAGAAGATAAACATGTTGGTTTCTGGTTCTTCAAATCTGAGAATTTTCTTTGGGATTAATGGATAACGTCTTCAGGGTTATAAAAGAATAGATTTTATGTGTCATTTAATGGACATATATGTGTACACATATACATATATGTATTTGTATATAGTGTGTCTATGCAATATATGATTATATATATATGTGTATATAATTATATATAATGTGTATATATATATATATATATATATATAATATTATCTATCATCTATCTATAATCAAATCTTGAGTCTAATTCAGTACAAAGGACCCTGAATTTGAGTCAGGGAACATAGGTTTGAACCCAGGCTTTGCCACTTAACTTACTACATGAATTACCTGTAGCAAGTCATGTAAACTCTTTGGATATTTTCTTATTTGCAAAATGCTTAATCCAGATCAAGGGTTCCTAACCTTTTCCAGTTCTTTGGTTTTCTAGTAATATTTGACTTTCAGCAAACTTTCTTCTACCTTCTATTTAATATGAAAGGAAACAAATTCTAAAATTTATTGTGTATGTGTACATAATAGGTTAATTTTCATAAAGAAAACCTTGGTAGTTACACAATGTTTAATATAATAAGTTAGTTAAATGTTTATCAGAAAATGTTTATCAAATGTATTAGAATGGCCTGTTTCTGTTTCTTATCAATCAATAATTTTATTCTCGTTACAGTTTTTGAAAGAAATACATATTGGATTCACCCACCAGTTTGTTTCTTGTTTTGGATTTGATTGAGAACAAGATTGAATCCTGATTCACAGAGATAAGTTGTTAGAATTAAAACTTTGGGAGCACATTTAGTAAGAATTGGATACTCTTCTGCAAAAGCATGCTAAAAAAAAATTGTAATTTCATTATTTGGAAATCAATTTGGAGTTTCTGGTTACTGTAGAGGTAATTTTCTCATCTCATCTTTCACTGGATTGTTGTTGCTGGGTTTTTTCTAGTACAATATAAAAAGTTTTCATGTACAAACTTGAGGCTATAACACAATCTTGTGTGGGAGAACTATATTATCAGAAATAAAGCCTTCTTCAGAGGGTGAAATGGAAGAGTTAACTGAGATGACCAGGAGACAGTGAAATATCTAGTTTGAAAAGTAATATTCAGAAAGAGGATGTCACATGCAAGGCTATCTGTCAATGAGGATTGTTTGGTCAGTGTATTTTACACAGATTCAGATATTTTACGGGTTGCAGATAAATAAGTAGATTCATGCTTTGATAATGAAGAGAAATATGATGTATGCAGAACTGAGCAAATACTGCCCCAGCTGTTTAATATCATCTACTCAGAAAAAAAATATGATGGTTTGGAACACATAAAGGAAGTAAGCCAGTGAGGCATATACTCTCTAAATTAGTGTTGAAGTTTGCTTGTGTAAAACAGAATAAAATGCCAAAACAGAAAACCACCTCTGACTTCTTCTTTTCAGTTGATTGATAACAGGGTGAAGTAAGAAGAAAAATGATGTATTTTGGTGCACAGAAGAAAACGGAGGTACTACAATAACATATTTCAATCTTTTTTTCTGTAGGTCTGCCTGAAGTAGGGGTTCTTGCTTGTTAGAATAAGTGCACTAGTTATACTGTTGGTAAAAATAAAAAAAGACATGGAGGGGTGAAGTATACCATTCTCCAAAAATAAAACACTAGGTATGTTATAGAAACACAAAAATTTACAAATCAGAGCTATGCCGTTTATATTATTCTACGTAGTTTTGGGGTTTTAGAGTGATCTAGATCTGTAATTGTCCTAGTTAGAAACTCCCTTTACTGATACGTATGGCTAACTCTTCTGTAACCTGTAATGTTAAGGATTTTCCTGAGAAATCGAGAGGTTTAAGTGAGAGAATATAACTGTGGAAGAACTTAAACCCAGATTTTTTCTGCTTCTGAGGCTGACCTTTTATCCATCTCATCAGGCTTTCTCTCAGACTATGCAGTAAAGAGACTTAAACCAGTCAAGTGGTCAGCTCCCTCACTGTGGTTACATATATAATACATGGTAAATAATGAGTGTCACATGCTCTTCCAAAAGGCTATTCTTTCAAGTCTAGATGTTAACACCAACTCAATGAGGTGAATTTAATTCTGTTTCCTTGTTCCTAAATGTATACCATTTCTCCACAAAATTCATTTACTTTCTCCTCTTGGGCCTCTCTAAGAGCCCAGCCTTGGCACAGGGAGAAACAGAAGATTGGGAAGCAGTGGAACAGGAGTGGGCCAAGAGAGAACTGGTCTAGTTTCTTTTGCCCAACTCCAGCTGTATCTCATTAACAACCTAGGAAACCCAGAATACAAAGTCTAGAGTAGGTTAACATTTTCTTCCAGCAAGTGGAGAAACTTTTTTTGGCCTGTTGGAAAAAAGGAAATAAAATTATTTCCTTTGTTTTGTATGTCCCTTGAAGGTATATTTCTGGTAATAAGAATAAAAATAGATAATTCCTTCAAGCACTATATGACACAATATTTTCTTAAGAGCCAGTAAACTTTAAATTATATGTATCTAGAACAGATAACAGTCTCCAACAGAACATTTAATTAGCAGGTTAACAAGTTACCAAAAGGAATCTTAGAAAGAAAGCAGTACTTTTGATGTAAAAATTAGGAAATTAAAATTTATTTACAAGAAAATGGTGTTAAAAGGAATGACTTGGGTGTAGTAGCTAAGCAACCACAGAGAACTGTGGAAATATTTTGAAACAATCTAGGAAAAGAATCTTCCAGTGTTTGAATTGAGCAACACATTAAAAAAAATTTCTCTCTGATTTTAATTACCTTGGTTTAACTTCTGGTTACCAAATTCAATTTTCAGTTACAATTCTAGGAAATATCAACCACATATCTCATTATATTTAACCATATAAGTCCAAGTGCTTGCTTTAAGGTAAAAGTTCTATTACTGTTTCCTACAAGAAAATTTATTGCAGCTGCTTCTATACAAATCAAAACATACATTTAAGTCAAGAAAGAAGAAGTAAACAAAATTGTGAGAGCAGCTGTTTGGCACCTGTGGCGAATTGATCATGCCCTCATATTAGAGACATGAACTACACTGATATTACAGATATTACTTTATCAACAACACATAACAGAAACGTATACTCGTTAGGTATTTAAAGCCTTTTACAATTTGACTTCAGCCCTTTTCTAGACTTCTTTCACATTTCTCCTTTCATGCACTCTACATTCCTAACAAAATGGTCTATTAGCTGTTTTCAAAATTTATTATTGCATCTCCCTCCTCAGGACCTTTGCACAGGTTGTTCATCATACCCAAAATACACTCCTTTCTCATCTCTTCATCTTATAATCTTTAGCTTCTTTCAAGGTTCAACTCAGGTACTACCTCCTACAAGAAGCTTTCTCTGTTCCTCTTACTTGTTAGTGTTTCTACCAGGTCAAATTATCTTTAACTTAATCATCTGTTTAATATCGCATTGCTATTAGAATGTAAGCTCCGTAAGGTCAGGAATTGTCTTTAGTTTTATCTAGTTCACTGTGGATTGCAGATGGTAGATGCTAAATAAATCCTTGTTGAATGAATGAATGACTATCCCAGGAAGTTTTGTCTGATATTATTCTAAACAGACAAACAAACAAATATAGTCTATCAACTCTCTGTTTGGGAGCGTCCCCATCAGAAGCCATGATGCCATCCTAAATGTGGGATGTCATTTAAGCTAGTAGCTGAAAGCCAGGAAAGCTATTCAGTGTACAGACTTGCTCTAGGGCAGATTTTCTTAACCTGGGGGTAGTAAATTTTCTTTAAAAAAATTGATAACTATTTCATCATAATCAATTTCTTTTGTAATTCTAAGTATTGTATGCATTTAAAAACATTATTGTGAAGAGTCCATAGACTTCATAGACTGAAAAGACAAAAAATATGTTGAGTCTCCTGTCCTAGGCTTTCTTTCTCAGTGAGTAAGTTAGGGAGAGTTCTCCAGAGCAGAGAATAGAGAAGACTGAATGGAAGTCAGTTTGTGAGATGAATGATGTAATCATAGAACCGTATTAGAGAAATCCAGCAGTAATGTAGAGAGTGGATTTGAAAGGGAATTGTTTCCTGGAGTTGATATGTGTAGGGCCAAGATTCAGATATAAGGGCCTTTGAAACTTGTAAACTTAACTCATTTTATCTGTTATTGTACTTTTTAATGTTTTCTTAGTAGTTACTCCTCATGAATTAACAAAGAATATGCTATTAGGAATAAGGGGAAAGAGGAAAGCCCACAGAAGGGAATCTGTATTTTAGGAAATAAAGGGGAAGTGGTATCAGCATATAGCCCCATGATGAAGGGAAATAGTGATGGCTTTTCTCTTCCTTTGGCCTTGACCTGTAAAATGATAGTTTCGTAGATAAAATATCCAGATAGCTGAATAAATTTTTTCATTTTCGATTTTGATGTTTTGGCCTTGAAGATAAAAGCTCTGACTTCGAGGGTCACTGAGGCAATTTTTGACCTTTGTCTTTAATTTGAGCACATTTTCAATTTCAAGTTCAGCATCTTTGACCCTCTTTTGGGGCACACTATTACCACTCTAGTCTCTTCAGGCACTCAGTGCCTTTCTTTTCTCTCTACTTAGCTGTAAAATATTTTCCTCTATTAATATGGGGCATATTCTCCCACAAATATACACAACTTCAGTTAGAAAAATAGACACATGAAAAGAACACATAAAGAAGCCTATGCCTAATTATGACAAGAGCACAGGTAAGGAGGGCATGAATATAGGGTATACCTGTGACCAAGCTTATGCCTTTAGCACCTTAGGACCATGAATGGCTTCTGGTACTATCATCATGCTGCTTCCATTGGGCTTTCTCTCTTTTAGTCTTTTGTGATGTACAATCTCTGCCACAAGTGTAATTTCCTTGGTATGCGGGCAAAGTATGTCTTCTCTGATAGATGCTACTTCCTGATAGCCTCAGTCCGTAAGTATTTATTGTAGGGGAAGGGAAAAAAAAACCAGCATTAAGTGTGTTAAAATTCATGCCTACTTTGTGCTGCATATCATACTAAGTACTTTACAAATATTTCATTTCCTTTTCACAACAACTCTGGGAGGTAGATGCTTTATTATCCTCATTTTACAGTGAAGGAAACTGAGGCAGAGATTAAGTGAGTTTCCCAACGTCACAAAGTTAGTAAGTGTTAGAAGCTAGACTGAATTCAAGTCTGTCTGAGTCAAGGCCCATTGTGCCACTTGTGGCAGGCTTATGCGGTAAATTTAGAATCTCTCAAGCATTCTGTAAAGCACATTGAGGAATTAAGATGTTTGAGGGCAGGAGCTATCTTTTTCTTCTTTTTGTATCCCCAGCACTTAGCATAGTGCCTGGTGCACAGTAAGTTCCTTATGAATATCTATTGACTAATTGACTGAAAACAAATAAGTAATTCAGTGTCTTTGCTATTACTGAGTATAATAAGATCCATATTACATATATATATATATATATCACTTATGTGAATTGATTAGGTTGTAATGAACCTGGGACGGGAAGTGGGAAGGGTTAATTTTTATGACTCTGTTTTACACATCTAAATTGTTGGAATTCTAAAATTGTGTAGTTTCAGAACAACCTGTTGAGGAAGATTGAATTTTTTTTTGAAATAAATCACCAAGTTATGATTGAGACTTATCTAGCCAAAAATAATTTAGACTATTCTGAACACTAGCTATCTGTGAAAAAGCACAAATTAGAAATGAGTACTGCTAAGAAAGCATAAATGGAAATGTATAATTATTGTGGTCCAGATGGAACATTCCCTAAGATCATGATGGGTGGGAGGAAGGATCTCACAGGATAGGATGACTGTATGGAAACTGAGGTTCAGATATATGAAATGATTGGTCTAGGACCACAAAACCAGTAAGTGGAAGAGCCAAGATTTAAAGTCAGTTTCTGACAGCAATTGTATGCTTTTCATACCACACCATAGTTTGCAAATTTGGAAAATGTGGGGGCCAGTGGTGACTTTGCCCCCAAGGAGAAGTCCTGGTTATGTTTACTTGGTAGAGGAGCCTAGGGGTAAACATGTTACAGGCAAGATAATCAGAGTTGTGTATTATTCAATAAGAAAGATAGAATATAGAGAGTACCAGTAAATTTAGAAGAGCTGAGCTCTAGTGTGAACCAGGAATAGAAGGCCAAAATGAAAAGTTAGATGAAACATAGAATTTTAGAGAAGGTTGAGTAGAGTGAGGAGGGACCTGATACATTTCGCCTTTGTTTAGGTCAGTTTTATATCCTCAATTCCCTTTCTCTCTGTTCCCTACTTCCCCCCTCCCTCTCTTTTTTTTATTTTGAGCTCCTACTAAATTTGAATACTATATTTATTTAGCATCTGACATCTTACATGTAAGACACATTCCATTTAAAATTCATCTAGAATGTTCTTTTATGGGTTCCCTCCATCTACTTTTAACTTATTCATTTTCCTCCCCTATTTAGGTCAAATCCATTGTACATATTGCTTCTAGTTTTTGGTGTTTGATGTCCAAAAATTATCTAGTCATACCTGTGTTAAATCCTGGTGAAAAATGTCTAGTTGGCAAAACTCTGCCCTGCCAGATAGAGTAAGTAGTATATCATGTTTTTATGCCTTGTATTTTTGGCAAGTTCAGTTGATTGCCCAAACTTGGTGTTTTTTCAGATGCCTTAAAATCTGCCTGCCAAATGACTCTACCCACCTATAACTCTGACTTTGGCTCGTTGAACTTGCTCTGGTTCTGTTCTTTATCTGTATCAGGCCAGGAAGGCATTTTTCTTTTAGTTCCAATAACCAAAAGGAAAAGCTGTGTGTAGAGTTGTGGTGGAATAAAGGTTTTCTGTAACTCTCTGTTTCACGTATACTTAAAATTCTGCAGCTCTACTGCAGAATTCTAAGCACCATATCACAGTTAAGATTTTAGTGAAGCCAAGAAACTCCAAGCTGCATGCCCTTGGGAACAGTGGCTTAGACTCACTGGACTTGCAGCATGTAATCTGTGGTTGAAACTTTCCTGCTGTAGGATTCCAGTGTATATGCAGTGTCATCAAGTAATGTCTCATCTGGGAATTGAGTGAATATTGTGATGCAAATGTGGTAAAGATCTTGACTTAACTAGTAGTTTTGGCACTTGATTTCCTTGTCAGTTTTTGAAAGAGAGAGAAAAAAAGGCGAAACCACCTGCCAAAATTATGTTGATAGAATTTCAAATGAATGAAAATTAGCTGCCTATCCAGTGGAATGAAGTGGGCATGAGTGTGGGTAATAAAGGCTGTACTTAGGCACCAAGAGTAACATCTTTCAGGGTGTTATTAAAGACTACAGAAAACACAGGAAAAAAAGAAAGAAAAGTAATGTGACAGGATTATACTTGTACTTGCACTGTACTTTTCCCTCTGTTCTCTTTTTCATCTCATGGCCCTGAATGTTCAGGGAATGTTGTTTGGTTTTTTGTTTTTTTTTAAGACAATACTTAGTAAAATAGGAAAAGAGATAATTGATGGTTTATCTCTATGGACCATTTGGGTGATTAAGGTTAAATTTCTGTCACCATAAGGGCAGAAGCACCATTACAGTACATGAGGCCACCCTACTCATCATCCGGACCTCTGTGATGAAACTGTTCATCTGCAGAAGGGCCTTTTACTAGGGAATTAGCCAATACTTCAGATCCTATGCCTCCATCATCACTGCTACCAGCTTTTTGATCAGGATCCCTCATGGGATCTTGGTGCTCTCGAACGTTCATAAATAGACCTGTATTTGCTAGAGGTGTGGTTACCAGATTTATAAGTGCCACAAAGCTGGCACACTCCTCCTCAGTAGAATCTGCATCTAGGTTGGACCTTACCTGGGACTGAAAATATCCTTTAACAATAACATCCACTGTTTCACAGATATATCAATCCTTCACAAATCCTTGATAGCTGGATAATGTTTTATCTCCACCCTCTATTATAAGACACCCATAAGTCCATGATAGACTCTTAAAACAGGTAAAACAGACATATGATAAATCACCATAGTATCCATAGTATGGATTGTTCCCTACAATATGTAGAGCTATTACCACATTTTCCCAATCCTGGGGGTACTTTTTTTTGGTGGCAGATGCCATGGAAAATCAGGGTGTTCAAATAAAATAGGAACTATCACATGGAGGCTGGTGAGCCAGATCCAGCAGCCTAAGTATAATTCTTATCCATATTGCTGGCATTCGTATATGTTCCAACCAGTGATGTATCACAGCTGCAATATTCCTATGTTAACTAAATGACCAAAAGTGTTGTATTGAGTGTATTACTTGTATGAAGTAACATTTGATATTAGCTGTACTAGATCTTGTTGGAGACACATTAACTTAGCTTGAGATATCTTCCCTCTATGAAAAAACACTAGCAGACCCAAAAGAACAAGGTATAATGCTTGTCCTTGGGCATGATCAGATAGATTACACACACAAGTCTAAAACCTCTAATTTCTGAGTCAAGGTAACGTTAACTGTCCAAGATCCTTGATCCTGAGTCCACAGATTAAAGGTTTGAATATGATCAATTTGATTTGCTACCCTTAATTTTATGAGTGTTTTGGAGAACCATAGATGATCAAGTATCGTATTGGTGTCATTAAAGATATTCTCCAATGTTTCCCAAGCTTGTGGTTCTGTGGTTCTTCTAGAAAGAAGGCACCAGTATTTTTGTGATTAGTTGCAGTCACTGAGACTCTTGTGACTTAAACCACATGCTGCAAATACATGAAGCTAAGAGAAGTCCATTAATGTTAACTGTATTATTTTTTATGGCCTCCATAGTGAATGGAGCCATATTAACAGTTCTTAATATCATTAGAAGTACACTTCTTCCAGTGCTAGCAAGACCTCCAAACACTAAATGGTTGTGTGCACGAGCATGTTCTATAACACCTCAGCACTGTGTGGAAACTGGTCCCTGTTTAATATAGACCTTCCTCCAAGACAAATACATATTGATCATGACAGATTAATTTCTCACTGCTAGCTGCTTTCTGTGTAATTCCAGAACGTGTTCAGAGATGGTCAGCTCCCCTGGCATAGAGCCTTCTTTGCTGCAACCTTCTCTAAACCTGGAGAAGAAGGTTGTCATGGTTGCATGACACCAGTGATTGGTTTGTGTCTCTCAGGGAATGTTTAAGGAACAAAAAGAAACAGTTGTTCATCACTGTCAATCAATATTGCTAGTCTTCTCCTACATCTTTTCTCTTTGATGCTGTTCAGTCATGTTGTACTCTTCATGAATCCATTTGGGGTTTTCTTGGCAAAAACACTGGAATGATTTGTCATTTCCTTCTCTAGTTCACTTTACAGATTAGGAAACTGAGGCAAGCAAAGTTAAGTTACTTGCCCAGGGTCACACAGCTTAGTAAGAATCTGAGGCCACATTTGAACTCAGGATGAGGAGTCTTCTTGACTCCAGGCCTGGCACTCTATCCACTATACACCTAGTTCTTTGTAGCTAGGACCTACCCCTTCAGGGCATCATTCAGTTTGGGAAAAGCAATGAACTTGAGGGCAAAGAAAGAGCTCCTTTGCCTGAATTCCCCGTTCTTCTCCTCCAATCTTATAAATGTCCAAGGGTAGAAATAGAACAAAAAAGAATAAATGAATGGTCAGTCATTCATTCCTGTTACTCCATGTCTACCCTTGTGAGAAAATGACACAACGCTCAGGGCACCTGTGTAGATTAATTGTTAGAGCTGTATGGAACTGGTTGGAAGCACTGAGTGGTCCCACAGCTTGATAAGACTTGGAAGAAAAGTTGCAGAGTGAAGTGAGGAGAACCAGGAGAACAATTTAAACAACAACAACAATGTTAAAAAAACAAAAAAAAACTTTGAAAGACTTAAGAACTGATCAATCCAATGATCAATCATGATTTTAGACTATCAGTGATGAAGAATGCTATCCCTTTTCTTAATAGGGAAGTGGTGGACTTATAAAAAGTGGGACATACATTTTTGTACATGATCAATATGGCCACTTGTTTTGCTTGATTATGTTTATTTGTGACAAGAATGATACCATTGTAACTAATTTTGCAGACTAGATATGTCCTTTTTAAAAATATATATAATTTATTTATTTTCAGTTTTCAACATTCACTTCCACAAGAATTTGAATTCAAAATTTTATCCGCATCTCTCCCCACCCCCCACCCCAGGACAGCATGCACCCCCATCTACCCCTTCCTCCACTCTGTCCTCCCTTCTATTATTCCCCCCTTCTTCCATCCCTTTCCCCTCCATTTTCTTGTAGGAGAAAATAGATTTCTATACCCCATTACCTGAACATCTTATTTACCAGTTGCATGCAAAAACAATTTTTAACATTAATTATTAAAGCTTTGAGTTCCATATTCTCTCCCTTCCTCCTTCCCTGTTGGGGGTGTAAGCTCATTTCCATGTGGACAGTCTCGGGCAGGTAAAAGTGAGGACTTCTAACCTCAGAGTTCTCATGAGGCCCCCCAGGGAACAGCTGGGAATTGATGAGTGAGACACGGGCTATCTTGTGCGTCTCCTCCTCTTCTCCTTGGGATACCTGCTGGGGAGAGCATCCCACCCTTGAGATTGGCCCGGGGTCTGAGCACACCTGTTGTTGACTAACAAAAGGCTGAGAGCACGCCCGGTATTCACGTGCAAACTATGCGGCGGGAGAGCTTAAGTAGGGTCAGGAAAGCCTGAAGGCGCTCTTAGCGCTGAGGGGCCCTTAGAGGACAGAAGGCCCCTCTCCCCTCTCCCCTCTCCCCTCTCCCCTCTCCATTTCCAATCTCTTACCGTAAGATCTTTGCCTCCTTGGGAAGAGGATTCCTCTCTCCTGAGGAAGAATTTACCCTGCACATGTAACCAAGACCCTGAATAAAGCCTAACCCTTGTTCGACTCTGGAAAGTCTCTTCTCTCATACGTTTATCCAGTTTGGCCAGCCGAAGACCTGCGATAGGTAAGGTAAGACTCGGGTAGCCCTTAGGCCTCTAGGCCTGACACTTCCCCACACATCCTCATTGAGGAAGCAACCAATTCCGTATTGGTCATTCATGTGCAGCCATGCAAGATACTTCCATAATAGTTATGTTGCAAAAAACTAACCACTTTTCCCTCTGTCCTATCCTGCCCTCAATTTATTCCATTCTTTCCCTTGACGTGTCCTCCCACAATAGTGTTTGCTTCTGATTATCCCTTTCCCCAATTTGCTATCCCTTCTATTATCTTCCTTCTCCTATCCCCTTGCCCCGTCTCTTCCTGCAGGGTAAAATAGATTTCCCTATCCAATTGAGTATGTGTTATTCCCTCCTTAAACCAAATCCCATAAGATTAAGGCCCACTTATTCTCATTCATTGTGAGAAGCTCTTTCTTGCCTCTTTTATGTGAGATGATTTGCAACATTCTACCTTTCCCTTTCTCTTACTCCTAGTACTTTCCACTAAACAGTAAATTTTAATTTTTAGGTATTCTCCCTTCATATTCAGCTCATCCTGTGAGCTCTTTCTCTATATATACATACATATACACATACACACATACAGCCATGTACATATACATACCTACACAAATATAATATACACATACATATATACTCTTATATACCTCCTACATATATGTGTGTGTGTGTGTGTGTGTGTGTGTGTGTGTGTGTGTGTATAATCTAACTACCCTAATACTGAAAAAGGTCTCATGACTTACAAATATCATCTTTCCATGTAGTAATGTAAAAAGTTCAACTTTAATAAGTCGCTTATGACTTCTTTTTCCTGTTTACCTTTACAGATTTCTCTTTATTCTTGTATTTGAAAGTCAAGTTTTCTATTCAGCTCTGGTCTTTTCAACAAGAATGCTTGGAAGTCCTCTATTTCATTGAAGTTCCATTTTTTCCCTGAAGTGTTGTACTCAGTTTTGCTGAGTATGTGATTTTTTGTTTTAATCCTATCCCTTTTGACCTCTGGAATATCATGTTCCAAACCCTTTGATCCCTTAGTGTAGAAGCTGCTAAATTCTGTGCTATCCTGTTCATATTTCCACAATACTTGAATTATTTCTTTCTGGCTGCTTGAAATATTTTCTCCTTGACCTGGATACTCTGGAATTTGGCTATAATATTCCTGGGAGTTTTCCTTTTGGGAACTCTTTCTGGAGGTGATTGGTGGATTTTTCAATATTTATTTTACCCTCTGGTTCTACAATATCAGGGCAGTTTTCCATGATAATTTCTTGAAAGAGGATGTGTAGGCTCTTTTTTTGATTGTGGTTTTCAGATAGACCAATAATTTTAAAATTATCTCTCCTGGATCTATTTTCCAGGTCAATGAAATATTTCACATTGTCTTCTACTTTTTCATTTTTTTGGTTTTGTTTTATAATTTCTTGATTTGTTATACAATCATCAGCTTCCATGTGCTCCATTCTAAGTTTTGAAGAACTATTTTCTTCGGTGAGCTTTTGGATCTCCTTTTCCATTTGGCCAATCCTACTTTTTAATGCATTCTTCTCCTCATTGACTTTTTCAACCTCTTTTGCCACTCGGATTAGTCTATTTTTAAAGGTGTTATCTTTTTCAGCATTTTTTGGATCTCCTGTAGCAAGCTATTGACCCATTTTTCATGATTTTCTTGCATTGCTCTCATTTCTCTTCCTAATTTTTCCTCCACCTCTCTTACTTGATTTTCAAAGTCCTTTTGAGCTCTTCCATGGCCTGAGTCTATTTCATATATTTTTTATTTTTATTTATTTATTTATTTTTATTTTTTTTATTTTATTAAATTTACTTATTTAACTTTTAACATTCATTTTCACAAAATTTTGGGTTACAAATTTTCTCCCCTTTTATCCCCTCCCCCCCCAAACACCAAGCATTCTAATTGCCCCTATGACCAATCTGCTCTCTCTTCTATCATCCCTCTCTGCCCTTGTCTCCATCTTCTCTTTTGTCCTGTAGGGCCAGATAGCTTTCTATACCCCTTTACCTGTATTTCTTATTTCCTAGTGGCAAGAACATTACTCAACAGTTGATCCTAACACTTTGAGTTCCACCTTCTTTACCTCCCTCCCTCTTCACCCCTTCCCTTTGGAAAGCAAGCAATTCAATATAGGCCAAATCTGTGTAGTTTTGCAAATGACTTCCATAATAGTTGTGTTGTATAGGACTAACTATATTTCCCTCCATCCTATCCTGTCCCCCATTACTTCTATTCTCTTTTAATCCTATCCCTCCCCATGAGTGTCGACCTCGAATTGCACTCTCCTCCCCATGCCCTCCCTTCTATCATCCCCCCCACCCTGCTTGTCCCCTTATCCCCCACTTTCCTGTATTGTGAGATAGGTTTTCCTACCAAAATGAGTGTGCATTTTATTCTTTCCTTTAGTGGAATGTAATGAGAGTAGACGTCATGTTTTTCTCTCACCTCCCCTCTTTATCCCTCCACTAATGAGTCTTTTGCTTGCCTCTTTTATGAGAGATAATTTGCCCCATTCAGTTTCTCCCTTTCTCCTCCCAATATATTTTTCTCTCACTGCTTGATTTCATTTTTTTTTTAAGATATGATCCCATCCTCTTCAATTCACTCTGTGCACTCTGTCTCTATGTATATGTGCGTGTGTGCATGTGTGTGTGTGTAATCCCACCCAGTACCCAGATACTGAAATGTTTCAAGAGTTATAAATATTGTCTTTCCATGTAGGAATGTAAACAGTTCAGCTTTAGTAAGTCCCTTATGACTTCTCTTTGCTGTTCACCTTTTCATGGTTCTCTTCATTCTTGTGTTAGAAAGTCAAATTTTCTTTTCAGCTCTGGTCTTTTCATCAAGAAAATTTGAAAATCCTCTATTTCATTGAAAGACCGATTTTTCCCCTGAAGTATTATACTCAGTTTTGCTGGGTAGGTGATTCTTGGTTTTAGTCCTAGTTCCTTTGACTTCTGGAATATCCTATTCCATGCCCTTCGATTCCTTAATGTAGAGGCTGCTAGATCTTGTGTTATCCTGATTGTATTTCCACAATACTTGAATTGTTTCTTTCTAGCTGCTTGCAATATTTTCTCCTTGACCTGGGAACTCTGGAATTTGGCCACAATGTTCCTAGGAGTTTCTCTTTTTGGATCTCTTTCAGGTGGTGTT
This sequence comes from Notamacropus eugenii, assembly GCF_028372415.1. Lineage (NCBI taxonomy): Eukaryota > Metazoa > Chordata > Mammalia > Diprotodontia > Macropodidae > Notamacropus > Notamacropus eugenii. The sequence continues at coordinate 125,540,345 of NC_092873.1, forward strand.
CTGTGGATTCCTTGAATATTTATTTTGCCCTCTGGTTCTAGAATCTCAGGGCAGTTTTCCTTGATAATTTCATGAAAGATGATGTCTAAGCTCTTCTTTTGATCATGGCTTTCAGGTAGTCCCATAATTTTTAAATTGTCTCTCCTGGATCTGTTTTCCAGGTCTGTTGTTTTTCCAATGAGATATTTCACGTTATCTTCCATTTTTCCATTCTTCTCTCTTTGTTCTGTGATATCTTGCTTTCTCATAAAGTCATTAGCCTCCATCTGTGCCATTTTAATTTTGAAAGAACTATTTTCTTCAGTGAGCTTTTGAATTTCCTTTTCCATTTGGCTAATTCTGCTTTTGAAAGCATTCTTCTCCTCATTGGCTTTTTGAACCTCTTTTGCCAATTGAGTTAGGCTAGTTTTCAAGGTGTTAATTTTTTCAACATTTTTTGGGGTCTCCTTTAGCAGGGAGCTGATCTGCTTTTCATGCTTTTCTTTCATCTCTCTCATTTCTCTTCCCAGTTTTTCCTCCACCTCTCTAACTTGATTTTCAAAATTCTTTTTGAGCTCTTCCATGGCCTGAGCTCATTGGGTGGGCTGGGACACAGAAGCCTTGATTTCTGTGTCTTTGCCTGATGGTAAGCATTGTTCTTCCTCATCAGAAAGGAAGGGAGGAAATGCCTGTTCTCCAATAAAGTAGCCTTCTATTGTCTTATTTCTTTTCCCTTTTCTGGGCATTTTCCCAGCCAGTGACTTGACCTCTGAATATTCTCCTCACACCCACCTAGCCTCCTGATCCTCCCAGCCAGAGTTTGGGGTCTGAGATTCAAATGCTGCTTCCAGCCTTAGGGCTTTTGGTGGAGGCAGGGCTGCTATTCAGTGTGAGATTTAGTTCAGGTGCTGAGGTCGGGGCAGGGCCGCCTCTCAGGCTCAGTTCCCTCAGGAAGTTTATGCACAGACCTTCCACAATGGATCCAGGCTCCTGCCCCCTTGGGGAGCCCCGGTCTGCAGCCACCTCTCAGCTTCTACCTCCCTGGGGGGGCCTGAATTATGGGGGTACCCCACTCCCCTCTCGACCCGCCAAAGAGACTCTCTCACCGACCCCCGTCACCTGTGGGTGGAGGTACTTGTGCGGGCGCTGGAGATCCCGTCCCTGAAGCCTGCTCAGATCTTTTCCTCTCGGTGCCGGAGCTGTGGCAGGGTTGCACTGAGCTCCCAGTCCCGGCGCCCAGTCCGCAGCGCGAAGGACCCCCCGCGAGAGGTTTGCAGGTCTCTCTGGAACAGAAATCTCCCTCACTCCAATGTTCCGGGGCCTCTGGGTCCAGAATTCGCCGTGAGTTACTTCCTTGTAGCCGTTCTACGTGTTGTGGGTTCGGAGCTATGTGTATGTGCGTCTTTCTACTCCGCCATCTTGGCTCCGCCCCTCTATTTCATATTTTTTTGGGAGGTTTTGGATGGAAGATCCCTAACCTTTCTATCTTCCTTCAGTTGTATGCTTTGGTCTTCCTCTGGTTGTATGCTTTGCTTTTCTTCATCTGAAAGGATTGAAGAAAATACCTTTTCACCAAGAAGATAACCTATCATCTTATTTTTTCCCCCCTTTTTGAGCAGTTTCCCAGCCAATTACTTGACTTTTGAGTTCTATATCAAGTGGAGGGCGTACTACCCTAGACTTCAGAGGTTTTGTGCAGTTGTTTTCTGAAATATCTCTAGAGAAATGTAAGTTCTTAGCTCCTACAAAGTGGCATAGTCAAGGGATGTGTTTACACCTCCTTTGGCCTGTGCTCTGAGCTGTGAGCAACCACAAGCACTTTTTTTTGCCCTAGATCTGTGAGTAGGATTCCCTCTCCACAGCCACCACCAGCTATACCATGCCAACACTCACCCCAGGACCGCCACTCAGGACTGAGACTCAGATCAACTGCTCAATTCCCTCAGGGTCTATAGGTTGAGAGTTCTAGAAGTGACTGCTGATGTAGCAGTGGCTGCCACTGCCCTGGGGCTGGAGCTGACCCAGATCCACTCCATTTTCACCCAGATGAAAGAGCTTTCTTACTGACCTTTGAAACTGTCTTTGGTCTTTGTGGATTGAGAAATCTGGAAACCCACAGTGGCTGCCTGTGATTCCATGCCCTGAAGCCTGCTCTAGTCCCTTCCCAGACTAGATATGTTCTTGAAGTTGAGTTAATTAAAATTTTGTAAGTTGAATGTTTTAAATGTATCATATGTGTTTGTAAATTGAATATATTAATTGTATTATAGGAACTTGTGAGTCCTACAGAGAAGCAACGATTCTCAGAGTGGAAAGAGACCACTAAGGAAATTGCTTTCATAAAGAAAAAAATGATTTTACAATATAAATGTCACTTACTGATCTTTGTTTTCTGTGTTTTGCTGTACATATTCAATTGTTTTTTTAAACTCTATATTGAGATATTACTATGTTCTATAGATCCTGCTTTATTTTTTCTTATAAAAATTATTCCATATATTTAGCCATTTACAATTTTTCCTATACACTTTTTTTGTACATATATGTGTTCTTGTGAACTTCCTTTATATCAATTCAACATTTACATGGATTGCAGCAGACTCAATCCTTCCATAGACAAGATTTTGTAGAAATTTGTGTGGGTCACTTTTGGGGATGTGATGTATACTTGAAACATTTTTATGTTGTTCATTTTTTAATATGAACCTCATGTGAAACCTGCAAAACATACCACACTTTATGTATGTGTTAGTAACAATTTGTACAGTTAAAACTATTTGGTTGATCCATTTGTAAGTTGTGTAATACTACAGGTAGAGATCTCTGTTGGCAATAAAATTCATCCTCTGTTAAAAAAAGAAAAAGCCCTCACATCACTAGTAGCAGCATGATAGAAAATCTTTTTATTTCATAATTGTTTGATTAGTCATTTTAACTGTCTACTATTTTATAGATGATGCACTAATGAACCCAGAGATTAAATTACTTGTCACAGTTCACACAATGAGTGAGAGGAAAAACTAAGTCTAAGCATTTCTCCCTGTATTTTGTTCAGTACATTAGACCATGTTGTCTGACTAAATGGTAAATTCATTTGTTATTTCCATCTGTTTTCAGTTTTTTGGTTGACTTTTTTCTTTGGCAGAATATGAATCAGGTGACTGAGCTGGACTAGCTAACAGTTCAAATTATTGGTTATTGCCTGCCTCAGATGGTTAAATACTTATAATTTTTGGACCTTGGCAGTAGATTCCCCTCTCACAGGAGCAACAACCTTGTTTGTCTCCATTTTTATGGCTCTTTTTTTCTTCTTCACATTTTTCAGCTTCCTGATGATGTCCTTAGTGATAGTTGCTATGAAGGTATTTTAGTATTTTCAGAAGTGCTGGGGTGGTATGGTGCCTGGAATCCTCCTTAGCACAAATTGGCTGTGCTAGGTTGGGGCTGCACTGCCTTAGCAGCCACTGTAGGTTTCTTTTTTGTGTTAACCTTCTTGCCTAGTAAGCAGGTGTCGTCTGGGAAGTAAAAGACATTTATTTGGGCACACCAATTTATCACACTGACTTTATGTCTTTTAATTAGTTTTGATGGGTTTTCTATTCAGCAGGAAGCTGGTTTGTGGGAATCAGTTTTCTATTCACTCAGCTAATTGAGTGCCTCTTAAGCACTCAATACATATTTTATAGGGAAAATTAGCAAAACCATATTTTTGACACTAAGTAAACAAATTCACTGGCTTTTTTTTTAAACAGAGGATAAATTTATTGGCAACAAATATCTCTACCTGCAATAATGCACAGCTTACAAATGGATCAACAAATTGGTTTTAAGTATACAATTTGTTACTAGCATGTACATAAGTTATTTTTATATGTTTTATGCAGGTTGCACATCAGGTTCATTTCACTTCTGATCTTACATGGTGAATTTGGACTCTCTAAAGTATTCTGTAAAGCATATTGAGGAATTAAGATGTAAGACTCAAGATATAAATGTTTCTTTCATTGTTTAGCTCCATAACATAAGCACCATATTTTTCTTTAACTTTATTCATTGGTAATCGCTTATCTGTTGTTTTTATTTTTGGCTAGTCTAAAGCAAAGATATTCTGAAGTACGTTATTGCAGAAGTAATAAAATCATAAGATTTAGTGCTGAAAAGGATCTTAGAAACAGTCTAGTTCATATTCCCCATTTATTTGCACAAACTATACAAAAAAGAAATGCTAACTTTACTTGGTTCACAGAATACAGCATTTGTTTATACTCTCTGACTCTTGATTCAAACCACCATTCCCTTTCCCAAGGTGTTTGTCAAGTATGCCATGTATGGGTCCTGTTATCCCTTTGACTAGGGCCCATCTACAATGGGGAGATAGCCCACAGTGACTCCTGATAGATCTATGGCTTGTTGGCTTATAAATGTCTACCAGCAGAATGATGGGATGCCATATTGTTTCAGATGATACATTTAGTTAATATGACTTCATTTAGTTGGTTCTTGCCAACTCTGTAGTATTTTTCTGTGAACTTTATGACTCTCCTTTTATTAAGGGGATGTGAATTACAATTATATATAAATATAAATTATATATAATATATCTATATTATTTATATATTTATATTATGTATATGATTATATAAAATGTATATTTATATATAAATATATAAAAATAATTGCAATCACATTATAATGTGATGTGAATTGCTGAGTATCTAATAACATTTTAATTTGGATATAAATAGTCCGCTTATGCTGTCTCTCTATATGCCTCCTATTTCTGCTATGTTCCCCTCTGTCCCATTTATTTCCAGGTTCCCATCTCCTCCAGAGGAACAACAGGATAGAGATCAATGAGGGAGCCTGGAAACAATTGTGCCATTTTGGGAGAAAGACTTTCTGACTGGGATTGAGAAACAGTATGACCATCTACTTTGCCTTAGCATTCCCCTGGGAAACCCTTTTGGATAAGCTGGTGTGGGTCTTTCAATAAATGACAGAGATCTTAGCTGGAAGTTGTATTTCCTCTAATAGGGTGACTATGAGTTTCATATGGGCCACAGGAGAGCTAGAGGGAGTGAGGAATCCTCTGTTTTCCCAGATTTGTCCAATAGCATGGCAAACATCAGAAGCATACTTGCTAGCAGTGTAGATATTTATGGTAAAATCTGCTACCCTTTCAGCAGTCTGAGAGAGGATAAGTTTGGCCTCTTGAGTGGAGGAGGGCTAAACCGTTCCAGAGTCAATGGCTCCCAAGTCATTAACTATAGCCCAGGAAGCAACAAGGCCAGTTATCCTTCCTTTGACATGAACCATTCACATAGAGAATCATGATGGGGTTGTTTTGAGGGATGTCTTCTAGGTCAGGTCTATGTCTAGTGTCCAAGTTAGTAACTTCTAAGCAATTAGACTCTTCCAGTTCCTGTGGGAGAAGAGTATTGTTCAGTCATGTCCAACTCTTCAAGACTCTGTAGGGGGTTTTCTTGGCAAAGATACTGAAGTGGTTTGCCATTTCCTTCTCTAGTGGATCAAGGCAAACAGAAGTTGTGTCTTGCCAAGAGTCACACAGCTAGTGAATGGTTGAGGTCAGATTTGAACTCAGGTCTTCCTGACTCCATGACCAGCCCACTATCCACTGAATCATCTAGCTGCCTAAGGAGAAGGGTAGTGGGATTCAAAACAGTACACTTCTTAATTTTCATGGTTGGAGTAGGGAGGAGAGCTTGTCCACAAGTGATTTGCTTTCTGACAGATGTATGTTGAGTATTATGAATTTGTAACATGCTATCCACTGTGTGGAGAATGTTTATAACAATCTCCTATCCCAATGTGAGGTCTTGAGCCTTTTCAGTCAGTAGAGCAATGGATGCAACTGCTCTTAAATAGCCAACCATCTGAGGGTCTACAAAATCCAGCTGAGAGGGATAATAAGCTGCTGGCTGGTAGTCTTTCCCCAGTTTTTGAGTAAGGACCTCATTAACTGTGCCATTGATCTCATGGCAGAATAGACAGAAAGGTTTGCCATAGTTGGGTCTGGTGAATGCAGAGGAGAAAGCAATTATTTTAGGGTCTTAAAGTTGTTGATACTCTCCTGAGTCCACTGGATGGGATCTGGGGCCTCATTATGGAATATAAACGTTGAGTATGTTCGCCAGCTCATAAAAAGAGGGCACCCATGGCCTACAGAACCCAAAAAGATCCAATATCTGTCATAAGACTTTATTGGATTTGGGTCTGGAGAGTTTCCTTTTGTTTCATTCTTTTGTGGAGTTAGTTTCCTTCCTATGGTAAAAAGCATATGACTGACATACTGGATTTCTTGTTGACAAAACAAAGTTTTTGACCTTGAGACTTTATGGTCTTGTTCTGCAAAGAAGATCAGTAAAGCAGTGAATCCTGAAGATTGAATTATCTAGTTTCTGAAGCTACAAGTGTGTCATCAATGTATTGCACGATAGTGGAACCATGGGATAGGGTAAATAGTTCTAGGGTTTTTTTTTAAGAATCTGAGAAAAATTTGGGTGGAGTCTTGGAACACATGTAATTCTGATCCATGAATATTGTTTCCTCCCATAGGTAAAGGTAAAAAGAAACCAAGATTGCTTATCTAAATGAATGAAAAAGAATGCTGAACATAAATCAACAACAGTAAAACAATGAAAATGATTGGTAACAGCTGCTATAGTGGCAGGGTTAGAAATAATAGCTGAATAACAAAATTGTTAATTGTGGGTAGGTCCTGAAAGTTCTGTATGAAGCAGGAAATGTTTGACTCTTTGTCTTTATTTATTTCCTTACTGGCAAGATAGGGATTTCATAGAGTGAGGGCTTTTTCTTAAAAATGCCTTGGTTTTCTAAGTCTTTAATGACCAGTTTGATACCTTCAATTTGATCTTTGGAGGGGAGTATTGTTTTATATTTGGTCAATTACCAGTATTCTTATACTTAATTACTGTGGGTTCAACTGCCAATCCTCCCTCGTTGTTTGTGTTAAGAGTCCATCCATTCAGGGATTCCACCCCCAACTCCTAGCTTTAAGAAAGGCAAAAAAGCCATCAACTTGTTCTGCCCACACCCATTTTTCTTATAGAATATAGTTTGCACAGCTAGTCATGTCCCAACATGTTTACTTATCCTGGTTCCAAGATTCCTGGTCCCCACCAATTACAGTTATCCTAACTTGGGAACTGAGCTGCATCTTGTAATGGTAATTAAATGGGAAGATTTTTCCCATTCAGATAGGCCCCATGCATTCTGCCTGGGTCACATGGAAGTTTGAGTCACATGGAGCCTGTGGTGGGAGGAGTTTGCTGGATGGGTGGAACAGGAAGAGGTAGAGCTAGAGAAGAGCTAAGAGGAAGTTAGTCATGAGAGCAGTCAGAGCTAGGAAGGATGCAGGCAAGCAGGCAGTTGGCTAGCATTAGTGAAAGAGCTTGTTTGTGATTTTATTTTTTTTAAAATCTATTTATTTTAAGTTTTCAACATTCATTTCCACAAAATTTTGAGTTCCAAATATTCTCCCCATCTCTCACCTTCCCCCACTCCAAAACACCAAGCATTCTAATTACCCCTACCATCAATCTGCCCTCCCTTCTAACATTCCTCCCTTCCCTTATCCCTATCTTCTTTTTGTCCTGTAGGGCAAGATAAATTTCTATACCCCATTAGCTATATTTCTTATTTCCCAGTTGTATGCAAGAACAATACTCAATAATTGTTCCTAAAACTTTGAGTTCTAACATCTCTTCCTTCCTCCCTCCCCACCTGTTCCCATTGGGAAGGCAAGCAATTCAACAAGGTTATATATGTGTAGTTTTGCAAATGACTTCCATAATAGTCATGTTGTGTAAGACTAACTATATTTCCCTCCATCCTATCCTGTCCCCCATTTCTTCTATTCTCTCTTTTGACCTTGTCCCTCCCCAAGAACGTTGACTTCTAATTGCTCCCTCCTCTCATTGCCCTCCCTTCCATCATCCCCTCCACCCTGCTTATTCCCTTCTCCCCCACTTTCCTGTAATGTAAGATAGGTTTCATACCAAAATGAGTGTGCATTTTATTCCTTCCTTGTGTCAAATGTGATGAGAGTAAGCTTCATGTTTTCCCTCTCACCTCCCCCCTTTTCCCCTCCATTGAAAAGTCTTTTTCTTGCCTCTTTTATGAGAGATAATTTGCCCCATTCCATTTCTCTCTTTCTCCTCCCAATGTATTCCTCTCACTCCTTAATTTTATTTTTTTTAGATATGATCCCTTCTTATTCAACTCAACCTGTGCTCTCTCTCTCTCTCTCTCTCTCTCTCTCTCTCTCTCTCTCTCTCTCTCTCTCTCTCTCTCTCTGTGTGTGTGTGTGTGTGTGTGTGTGTGTGTGTGTGTGTGTGTGTGTGTGGGTATGTGTAATCCCACCCACTACCCAGATACTGAAAAAAGTTTCAAGAGTTATAAATATTGTCTTTCCACGTAGGAATGTAAACAATTCTACTTTAGTAAATCCCTTATGATTTCTCTTTCCTGTTTACCTTTTCATGCTTCTCTTGATTCTTGTGTTTGGAAGTCCAATTTTCTTTTCAGCTCTGGTCTTTGCATCAAGAATGCTTGAAAGTCCTCGATTTCACTGAAAGACCATTTTTTCCCCTGAAGTATTATACTCAGTTTTGCTGGGTAGGTGATTCTTGCTTTTAGTCCTAGTTCCTTTGACTTCTGGAATATCCTATTCCATGCCATTCAATCCCTTAATGTAAAAGCTGCTAGATCTTGTGTTATCCTGATTGTATTTCCACAATACTCAAATTGTTTCTTTCTAACTGCTTACAATATTTTCTCCTTGACCTGGGAACTCTAGAATTTGGCTACAGTGTTCCTAGGAGTTTCTCTTTTTGGGTCTCTTTCAGGAGGTGATTGGTGGATTCTTTTGATATTTATTTTACCCTCTGGTTCTAGAATATCATGGCAGTTTTCCCTGATAATTTCATGAAAGATGATGTCTAGCCTCTTTTTTTGGTCATGGCTTTCAGGTAGTCCCATGATTTTTACAGTCTCTTCTGGATCTATTTTTCAGGTCAGTTGTTTTTCCAATGAGATATTTCACATTATCTTCCATTTTTTCATTCTTTTTGTTTTGTTTTGTGATTTCTTGGTTTCTCATAAAGTCATTAGCCTCCATCTGTTTCATTCTAATTTTTAAAGAACTGTATTCTTCAGTGAGCTTTTGAACCTCCTTTTCCATTTGGCTAATTCTGCTTTTGAAAGCATTCTTCTCCTCATTGGCTTTTTGAACCTCTTTTCCAATTGAGTTAGCCTATTTTTCAAGGTGTTATTTTCTTCAGCATTTTTTGGGGTCTCCTTTAGCAAGATGTTGACCTGCTTTTCATGATTTTCGTGCATCTCTCTCACTTCTCTTCCCAATTTTTCCTCCATCTCTCTCATTTGATTTTCAAAATCCTTTTGAGCTCTTCCATGGCCTGAGCCTATTGAATATTTATTTTGGATGTTTGGGATACAGAAGCCTTGACTTTTATGTCTTTCTCTGATGGTAAGCATTGTTCTTCCTCATCTGAAAGGATGGGAGAAGATATCTGTTCACCAAGAAAGTAACCTTTTATAGTCTTATATTTTTTCCCTTTTTTGGGCATTTTCCCAACCATGTACTTGCCTTTTGGGTTCTTTGTGAAGAGTAGGATATACTCTGCGGATCTGCAAGATCTCAGTTCCTCCAAGGTGACACAATCAAGTGTGTACACTGGTCTAAGAGTAATAAGAAACTTTTGTGCCCAGAATCTGTGAATAGTAGTTTCCTCTCCACAACCACCTGACTACTGCCACTGGGAATTCTGCCCCCAAGGCCTGTTTGAGTCCTCCTTGGCACGGTGCTACATGACCAAGCCTGGACTGGGCTCTGCTCCAAGTCTGGTGTGACAGACTTTCCCATCAGCCTTTCAGGTCATCTTGGGCTGGAAATCTCCTCTATTCTGTTGTTCTGTAGCTTCTATTGCTCTAGAATTTGTTGAGTCTTTCTTTACAGATATTTTATGGGCTGTGGGGGAAGAACTAGTGTATGTGCATCTTTCTACTCCACCATCTTGGCTCCAACCCTGTGATTTTGTTTAAAGGAGCTTGCTTGTGATTTGTTTAAGGGAACTGGTTTGTGGGAAGCCTAGCAGGAGGAAGACTTGGGACTGGTGTTGCACTCTGCATTGTTATTTTGTATAGATGTCTTTGTTACTATGATAGATTTGGCTTTCTGGTGTCTGAACAAATGTTTTGATTCTGTCTTCCATGTGGACAGTCTGTTGCATTTCACAATTCTGAATTGCAGTGGGATATTCATGGCTGCTGTTGATGCTGTGAATATCACATTGGTGCTACATACTTCCTCACTGCCCAAGTTGCTTTTTGTGTCTAGCCTCTTTTTGCATCCTGGTTGACTTCCTCTTCCACTAAGGGTAGTCTTTAGGGTGGATGGCTGGACCAAGGCTTTGTGGGTTTGTAATTGGGCTACACTAAGGAATTCTTAGTCTTCTTCTTGGTTTCCTTCTCCTTTTCCAAGTTCCCAAATTTACCTGACTACAGCCATAATCTAGTTTAATCTTAAATCTTGCCAACCCACTACCTTACCCTAAATCTGGTTGAGAAGGTCCAACAGTACTGAAGACACAAAACTGGTGATAAGTAGCAGATGATGCTGATGTGCCTTGGGGTACAAATGACTGTACTTTGTTTTTTGTCCTTTGTTTTCAAAGAGTACTGCTTGAAGGGCTGACTCAAACTGCAGCTGAAACTCAGTAGGACTATCATCCTAATGGTGTACTTCTTCGTTTTCTCCCTCAATATTTTCCAGAGGAAGACTTCTAGGATGGTGTTCAGCAGTCCTTAATGATAGGCTGTAAGAGCCACTGTTGCCTGTGATGTCACAAGTGGTGGTGGATAGTGCCTTTCCTCAGGTCATGAGGCTTTATGATGTAGAGGATCCAAAAAATCACTTCCTCTTGCCTGGTCCAATAATCTTTTTAGGTCAGCTGGTGAGATGCTTTGGAGGAACCAGTGCACATCAACATTCATTGGATTATGCAGTGGTTAAAGCTTCCTCAAATTTCTTGGAATTCTCTCTTGTTGAGGGGAATAGAGGTTTGAGATTGACCAAATCACCAGATCAGAGCTGGACTTAGACTAGCACTATTCCTCCAGAGAAGGTAGGGTATGAGTGGAGAGGAAAATTTCCCTCTGGCTTCCCAAGCCTGAAGGCCCAGGGGTGGAGTAGTCAGGTAGTCTGGAAGGAAAGAAGCAAGTATAGTCAAACAGTAGCTTTCTTCTTTGTTAGTATTCTTAAGTAATACCTCAGTTCACAAATTAATCATAGACAGTACCAATTAACTTTCAGGCATTTTTCTTCATTTGTGGTCCCAGGTCCTTATCTAGTTGATGGAGGCTGTTTTTGACCTTCCCTGCTCTATCTGTCTCTCCAGGATTCCAGAAACCAGAATCCTCTAAGCTTTCAAAGAACCCTAGAATATTTTCCTCTTTCAGGAGTTTCATCTTTATTTACTCTTGAAGGACACCAATCATCTACGTGGACTCGTTCATATAGAAAATCAGGTTCTTGATTCCTGAGGTTCCTGCTCTAGGGAAAGGGGACAAAGAAAGGTAAAGAAAAGGAGAAGAGGAACAAAAGAGTATGCAGGAACAGGGCATGTGGGGTGAGATGGTTCTAAATCTTTTACTCTTTCAACTTCCTAATTTTCTCTAAATGACCACCCATCCAATTCTCAATTAGATGGAACTTACTGATTTTCTCCTGTTTCTGTATCTGATATGCAGCAGTATTACCCCAAAGGAACCAGTATTTCATCTACCCCAAGCAGGAATCATTTTCCAAGAAATCATTCAAGTAAGGTAATTTGAGATTCAGGAATGAACCATCCTCAGACCATTGCATATCTGGGGAGGCCTAAGTAAAGCTGTTCCAGATATGACAAAAGGTTATGAGGTGCTTAAATGATGCACCTGCTGCAAGCATATTAAGTTTAGCTATTGACTTATGAAATTTTGCTGTTTGCCTAAATCACAGAAAACTACAGGACTTCCTCACTAAGACCCGTAGTCATTCCAAAGAAAACAACCTAGCAATACACATAAGGAATGGATGAAGATTGCATTTTGCGCAGTTATAGTATATTATTGGGGCAGCTAGGTGGCTCGAAGGATAGAGCATTGGGTTTAGAGTCAGGAAAACCTGAATTCAAATCTATTCTCAGACACTTAATAGCTGTATGACCCTGGGCAAGTTACTTAACTCTGTTTGCCTCAGCTTCCTCATTTATGAAATAAATTGGATAAGGAAATGCCAAATCTCTCCAATATTTTTGCTAAGAAAATGTCAAAAGGGGTCATGAAGAGCCAGACATGACTGAAATGACTAAGCAACAATATACTATCAGGAAAACAGTTCATTGAGTTAAAGTATTGGCATATATTTCTTGGACAGGTATGTAATATGAAAAATAAGTTGGAAGCAGGCCAGATCACTTTGTAAAACTGTGTTGTGCTTTCAGTGATCCCAAGATACTTCTTGCCACAGAAGCCTAGCTTTGTAACATCAGTATTTTCCCTTTGTGTTACATGGCTATAAATAGTGTAACATTGCGCTGATAATTAAATCAAAATTGCAGATGATGTCTCTGATCTATCCAAGAATCAAAGAATCAGTTATAGCTGATGTCTGTACAAAACAGACTGGGAAAAAGCTACTCAGCAGAATCTTCAGGATTAATGTGCTACTATCATTTCTTTTCTACCAAATTTAAAAAGTAAGGCTATCACACATATCTAACTGCATTCTTGAGCAATCTGATCCCACTAATAATGAGAAGTCAGAATGCCTTGAATCTTTTTTCAAGCTAATTAATTAATGTGATGCTCACCCAAAGCAGCCATCACCTATTTGCCATAGAATAATATTCTTTGGCTTATGCAATATATCATTTTCTAGTATTCATTTTGATTAAGAGCAAGAATTCATCCATGTACTAGATCCAGCTCAAGGATGCATACTTTAACACAATGTAGAGGAATGTGCTGAAGAGGATTAGTTAGGTTAGATGGATATTTTAGGAGAAGTATTATCAACTAATGAGTCATATTAGAGTTGCTAGAAGAATTGATAACATTGCAAAAATAATGGAATTAAAAATGAATAATTCTTAATTTCAAAAATAAGTTTATGATAACAGTATATATATTCATTATTAATTTTTTTTATTTCCTCGCATATTCAATTTGCCCATTTGGAATGAACTTTTTGTCATACACAATTAGATCCCAGACACTGACTCATTCTCCAATTACCACTACGTGGCTTTTTTTTTTTTCCAATAGATTTTCTTTTGCCAGTAAATCTAGTTATCCTTTCATGTGTTGTCAGGCTATGGTCAACTAATAAGTATCATGGAAGCCAGTTTCTTGCCCACACCCATAAAGAGAGGCAGGAATTTGAAGTTTTTTTAGTTTGCTTTTAAAGAAATCAGAACAGTAATTGTAATTTCCAGACATAACTATTACTAAATGAAGTCAAATGAAAAACACAGAAACAAAATCAGTCTGTAATTTTTATGTGTTTGAATAGAATGCTGCAACATTTTATTCTAAATTTCAAATTGTTTAACTATTAATATAGATGAATTTAGAGAATAGATCTTAATTGAATTTATCAGTTTCATAATATAACCAGCATCTTAGAAAGTTTATTAATAGCATATAGAAATTTTTTCCTTTGTTCAGATCTTTGGGGCAGATTTCATCCTGATAAGTAGCAAACAAACCATGTAAGCCTACAGAGCTAAGAAAGAAAACCACAATTTTCTAAACTGCTTAACCATTAAGTTTTTCTCTAAGAAGCCAGTACTCTTACACTTTCCTTCATGACTTCAGCAAATGATGTACAGCTTTCCCCTCCCTCCTAACTCCTGTCATCATCTTGAGTGACTTCAGTCTTCACCCTGGCCTCTCAGGTCATTCTCCTCAACTCATTTGACTTCCATCTTTACTTTAGCCATTCTCACCTAAAACAACCAGTCTCCAAGAATCATGAACTCTAAACTACCCCCCAACTATAATATTCTGGTTTTCTAACTTTCCCATTCACTGTTCTTGAATATGTTTGGTTTTATTATGAACTTCTGTTCCTTTATCTCAGTTTTATTGAATGTTTATACTTATCTGCTTATATACACACATGTATACATACCTACATATACATATATACACATAAACACATACACACATATGTATGTATATGTGTATATACATATTACATATATATTATATGTTTATAATATATGTGTATGTGTATATATATATATGAAGCAAACTGTGCGCATGTAGTTCATCTGTTGGCACCTTTGTTTGAACTCTTGCTAATGTAAATTTCACAGAAATTCAGGAAGAGAGCCACCCTCTTTTCTGGTTCTCTTTTCTGATGAACTTACTTAATAAAATTCTTTCTAAGATCTTTTTAGGTCTTTGTTTTGAATTGACAATTTTAGTGTCAGAAGTGGGATCCCTGATGACTGACCTGAGTAAACCTGATTACCATGGAAGCTGAGCAAGTCTCCATGATCTCTGTATCAAGTATGGAGAAGACTCACCAATGGAATCAAATCAAGGAAGTCAAGAAACAGGTGAGTCTCCTGGAATTCATGTCAAACACAGTAAAAGTTAAAGGTTAAAACTAGGCTGGCTGTCCTGATACCCAAAGAAGAAGTTCTTTCAGCTTGATCACCCAAGAGCTCTGGGACAACATTACAATCAATTAAAATCTGGCAATAATCTATCATTCAGGAGAAATGCCATATGCTCCTTAAAAGGACTGTGGTCTGAGATCTGTTAAAGGTGTGTGTCTATGCCAAGAAAATTGAAGGAACAACCTTATGTAGGTGGGTGCAGGTAGAATCTGCTTTATTCACTTTCCCCTTTGAGTTTTTTCCTTTTTGAACAGGTAATTTTCCCACTTGGGGAAAAAATTTCCCCTAATTCTGAGCCTGCCTAACATATCCTGTGAATAATGTGGAACTTTACTGTATGGTTGGCTGTTCCAGAATAAAGGTTATCTACTTCTCTTACCTGAAATCAAACAGAGCTAAGGAAGCTTTATCTTGTTCAGGTTAATCTATGCTCTTGAAGGGACAGACTTCATATTGCTATAACTATATCCCTCCTTTTTCCTTTCATAGAAAATTTCTATAATCAGTCAGGACCGTTGAACTTTAAAAGTTTTTTGTTTTGTTTTTATGAATCTTGTTGACATACGCAAATATCTCTGAGTTATAATGGGTTGCAGATTTGAAAGATTTTACTGTTTTTAATCTGAATTTGTGATTAGCAAATTAGGTAAATGACTTCTTAGGCTTGCCATACATTATCTTGTTAATGATCATGCATTTATGAGTTGCATCAAGTCTGGAAAATATGACCTCTTTTCTAGATGCTATGATTATATATATGTATACATATACATGCATATATATATTTGTATATATATATAGTACACATACATACATATCTGCGTGTATATATATTTATCTATTGATCGATACAGATATAGGAGTTAGTCAGATGGCTCAGTGGATAGAGTACTGAGTTTGAAGTCTGTATTAACAACCACACTAACACACAGGGTGGACTGCTAATACAGGTTCTTTGATCTGCTTTTCTAAAGGAAAGATAGTTTCAAAGGTGTCAACAATCTTACTTTAATTAAACAATACAGACAGATAAGTAGAAAGAAGTGAATATCCAAAAAAGAATCCAACAGACAGGGCTCCAGCTGTCTAAACAGAGTAATAAATACCTAATCACCAGACCAGGGAGCACCAACATTTGGGTTTGTAAAGCCAGAGAGCTCCTTAACTATGACTACCCAGAGTGTCTCCTGGACAAATCACAAAGAAGCATTCTTCTTGTGAGTAGGCCCCAAAGTAAAATAACAACCTCCCAGTATTAGTCTTCAACTAATAGGTGCAGAAGACAACACAACTCGTGTGACTCAGTGCTTAATTGGCTCAGCACCTGCCAGGGCTCCATGTGACTCAGAATGCATCCCAGCTATGGACTGAGTTGAGGTTCAAAATAGCAAGACATCCAAGATTGAAATACCTGTGTACTTTTAGACCTAGGAGCACAACTCTTGTTCCAAGGGAAAAGGGAAGATATGTGGTTACATGGACAGGGAAGATCTTATACTTCATTAACCCTAGAGTCAGGAACACCTGAGTTCAAATCTAGCCTCAGATACTTACTAGCTGTGTGACTCTGGGCAAATCACTTAATTTCTATTTGACTTAATCCACTGGAGAAGAAAATGGCAAAACACTCTCATATCTTTGCCAAGAAAACCTAATGGACAGTATGGTCCATGGGGTAAGACAAAGAGTCAGACATGACTGAATGACGGAACCACAACAATGTGTGTGTGTGTGTGTGTGTGTGTGTGCATGTATTTTCAAAACTGGACTAAAGATAGTTATGTATAAAATAATATATAAAAAGAAATTTTTAAAATCATGTTTTCTCTATTTTGAAGTCTTTGCCTGATAATATTAAGAGACAAAAAGACTTATTTTAGAAGTTAGGCCCTCAAGGACCCTTTTTAAGATTCCTCCTTCAGCCTGTAGATAGCATTGTCCATATCAGGTAAACAGTTCAAGTAAAGATAAAAAGAGCAAGTGGCATGTAAAAACTGAATCTTTTTTACTTTCAGGGTAATTGTATATACATACAAACATATATATGTACGTATATGTATACACACACACATATATATACATATACACACATATTGTATGTGTATACACACACATACAGGAAGTTTGAGCTGGTTTTCACCACATAAATTAGTTCACTAGAAAACGAAATTTAAGAGACTGTGTTAAGCCTTACTAAATGAGGTTAAGTCTTTATCACTAGCAGATTTTAGCAGCATTGAGTAGGGAAATTCTGTAGGTAACTTGGCTCCAGGGAGACAGATCTACTAGAAAGAGCACCCCTCTAGAGCTGCTCTGACAATAAGCTTATTCCAGGATTTCCAAGGGAAAATATTTCCAGGCATTGGATGGTTATATGGGACAGCTAAGACTTAAGATAAAATATGCAGATTTAATGAATGTTTGGGGTGGGTTACCAGAAACAAGGATACTATGTTATTTTGTAGCGGACGGCCTGTGTCCCCACACAGCTGGGTGATGTGGTGAAGAAGAAAGACACAGGAGGTGGGAGAAGAAAGACCAACTCCGTTTATTGAACTGAGGGTCTGAGTATTTTTAGACAGAAACTGCAAGCCTATGTGACGTTCTGCTTGTCTCCTGCCCTAGTGATTGAATCAGTCTTATCTTAAAGACTGTGAGCCTAGAGGGCATCTATTTTACGTATCCCTTGTTTTCTGTAATTCTCTTCTTTGTCTCACAGAGACTGCAACATCTGGGGAGCATGGAGAGTCATTCCGGATGATAACGAGCACAGTCTCAAAGAACAGTTTCCCCGAAGGTCTATCCTGATCTTGTCAACCACACTCCACCCTGGCCCTCAACATTATTTAATGTTGATGATCATTGTTATATTATTCTTATTTTTATGTTTTTTTTTATTTTTGGTGTTTATGTTTGCCTGCTAGATGGGCATGCCCAAATTTTATTTATTATTTGGAGAGCAAGGCCATTTCTCCTGTAAATTTTGGTTACCTAAAACCCCCCTCTTTCAGGTTTTGGAGTTTGTTCTCCACCCACAGAAGCACAAAGGATTGGGAGGATAGCAGTACTCTTTACAATAACAGGAAATTTGAAAGTCTTTCAGTTGGTAATGTCCATTTTTTTTTCATTCAGGACTGTACTCAACTTTGCTGGGTAAGTTATTTTTGGTCTTAACCCCAGCTCTTTTGCTTTTCAAAAATATAATGTTTCAAGACTTGTGATCTTTTAGTATAGAAGTTGCTAGGTCTCTTGAAATCCTGACTGTATCTCAAAAGTATTTAAATTGTTTTTGTTGTATTGCTTGCAATATTTTCTCCTTAACCTGGGGCTTTGAAACTTGACTTTGACATTCCTATAAGTTTTACTCCTGGGATCTCTCTGGTGGAGAACAGTAGATTTTTTTTTTCTATTTCTACTTTGGCCTCTTGTTCTAGAACTTCAGGACATTATTCCTTAATAATTTGTTTTAATATTGTATCTAGATTTTTTTTTTTCATCATTACTTTCAAGTAGTCCTACAATTCTTATGTTATCTGTCCTTGATCTGTTCTCCAGATTAGTTGTTTTTCTAATGAGATGTTTCAGATACTTTTCTGTTTCTTCTAATTTTATTATTTCTTGGTTTCTTAAAACATCATTAAATTCCCTTTGCCCAATTGTAGTTTTCAAGGATTTTTATGATTTTTAATTTTTCTCCAATTACATGTAAAAACAATTTTTAACATTTTTTTAAAATTGAGATCCAAGATCTCTACCTCCCTCCTTCTTTCCCCACTCCCCCACTGAGGAGTAATTTTCTTCCTTAAGATTCTGTATCTCTGCACATCAAAACAACTCAGAGGTATCACATTACACCTATCAGACTGGCTAACATGACAAAACAGGCAAATGATAAATGTTGGAGAAGATATGGGAGAGTTGAAGCACTAATTCATTATTGGTGGAGCTAAGAACAATTTGGAACTATGCCCAAAGGGCTACAAAAATGTGCACACCCTTTTACCCAGCAATAGTGCTTCTAGGGCTGTATCCCAAAGAGATCATAAAAATAGGAAACGGACCCACATGTACAAAAATATTTATAGCAGCTCTTTTTTTTAAATTAATTTATTTAACTTTTAACATTCATTTTTCACAAAATTTTGGGTTCCAAATTTTCTCCCCATTTGTCCCCTCCCCCCACCCCAAAACACCGAGCATTCTGATTGCCCCTATCACCAATCTGCCCTCCCTTCTATGATCTCTCCCTTCCCTTGTCCCCATCTTCTCTTTTGTCCTATAGGCCAGATAACTTTCTATACCCCTTTACCTGTATTTCTTATTTCCTAGTAGCAAGAACAGAACTCGATGGTTCTTCCTAAAATTTTGAGTTCCAACTTCTCTTCATCCCTCCCTCCCCACCCATTCCCTTTGGGAAGGCAAGCAATTCAATATAGGCCATATCTGTGTAGTTTTGCAAATGACTTCCATAATAGTCGTGTTGTGTAAGACTAACTATATTTCCCTCCATCCTATCCTGCCCCACATTGTTTCTATTCTCTCTTTGGATCCCGTCCCTCCCCAAGAGTGTTGACTTCAAATTGCTCCCTCCTCCCATTGCCCTCCTTTCCATCATCCCCCCCACCCTGCTTATCCCCTTCTCCCCCACTTTCCTGTATTGTAAGATAGGTTTTCATACCAAAATGAGTGCGCATTTTATTCCTTCCTTTAGTGCAATGTGATAAGGGTAAACTTCATGATTTTCTCTCACCTCCCCTCTTTTTCCCTCCACTAAAAAGTCTTTTGCTTGCCTCTTTTATGAGAGATAATTTGCCCCATTCCATTTCTCCCTTTCTCCTCTCAATATATTTCTCTCTCAATGCTTTATTTTATTTTTTAGAGATATGATCCCATCCTATTCCATTCACTCTGTGGTGTGTGTGTGTGTGTGTGTGTGTGTGTGTGTGTGTGTGTGTGTGTGTGTGTGTGTGTGTGTGGGTATGTGTAATCCCACCCACTACCCAGATACTGAAAAGTTTCAAGAGTTACAATTATTGTCTTTCCATGTAGGAATGTAAAGAGTTCAACTTTTATAAGTCCCTTATGACTTCTCTTTGCTGTTTACCTTTTCATGCTTCTCTTTATTCTTGTGTTTGAAAGTCAAATTTTCTTTTCAGCTCTGGTCTTTGCATCAAGAATGCTTGAAAGTCCTCTATTTCATTGAAAGACCAATTTTTCCCCTGAAGTATTATACTCAGTTTTGCTGGGTAAGTGATTCTTGATTTTAGTCCTAGTTCCTTTGACTTCTGGAATATCCTATTCCATGCCCTTCGATCCCTTAATGTAGAAGCTGCTAGATCTTGTGTTATCCTGATTGTATTTCCACAATACTTGAATTGTTTCTTTCTAGCTGCTTGCAATATTTTCTCCTTGACCAGGGAACTCTGGAATTTGGTCACAATGTTCCTAGGAGTTTCTCTTTTGGGATCTCTTTCAGGCAGTGATCAGTGGATTCCTTGAATACTTATTTTGCCCTCTGGTTCTAGAATCTCAGGGCAGTTTTCCTTTATAATTTCATGAAAGATGATGTCTAGGCTCTTTTTTTGATCATGGCTTTCAGGTAGTCCCATAATTTTTAAATTGTCTCTCCTGGATCTATTTTCCAGGTCAGTTGTTTTTTCAATGAGATATTTTACCTTCCATTTTTTCATTCTTTTGGTTTTGCTTTGTGATTTCTTGGTTTCTCATAAAGTCATTGGCCTCCATCTGTTCCATTCTAATTTTGAAAGAACTATTTTCTTCAATGAACTTTTGAACCTCCTTTTCCATTTGGCTAATTCTGCTTTTGAAAGCATTCTTCTCCTCATTGGCTTTTTGAACCTCGTTTGCCAATTGAGTTAGCCTATTTTTCAAGGTGTTATTTTCTTCAGCATTTTTTGGGGTCTCCTTTAGCAAGGTGTTGACCTGCTTTTCATGCTTTTCTTGCATCTCTATCATTTCTCTTCCCACTTTTTCCTCCACCTCTCCTTCTTGATTTTCAAAATGCTTTTTGAGCTCTTCCGTGGCCTGAGTCCATTGAATATTTATTTTGGATGTTTGGGATATAGAAGCCTTGATTTCCATGTCTTTCCCTGATGGTAAGCATTGTTCTTCCTCATCTGAAAGGAAGGGAGGAGATATTTGTTCATCAAGAAAGTAACCTTCTATGGTCTTATTTTTTCCCCCCCTTTTCTGGGCCTTTTCCCAGCCAGTTACTTGACCTCTGAGTTTCCTCTCCACACCCACCTCACCTCCAGATCCACCCAGCTAGTGCTTGGGGGCTGAGATTCAAATGCTGCTTCCCAGCCTCAGGGCTTTCAGTGGGGGTGGGGCTGCTATTCAGTGTGAGATTAAGTTCAGGTGCTCAGGTTGGGGCAGGGCCACCACAAGGGGCTCAGTTCCCTTAGGGTGTTTAGGCAGAGACCTTCAACAATGGATCCGAGCTCCTGTCTGCTTTGGGAGCCCCCTTCTCCTGCTGCCTTCACTGCTGCCTCCTGAGGGGGCCTGAGTTATGGGGACACCCCACTCCCCTCTTGGCCAGCCAAAGAGACCCTCTCACTGACCCTTGGCACCTGTGGGTGGAGGGACCTGCGTGGCTGCTGGAGATTCTGTCCCTGAAGCCTGCTCGGATCTGTTCCTCTCGGTGCCATGCAGCCAAGGCAGGGCTGGGCTCTGCTCGGGGTCCAGTGCATAACAGACCTTTCGGGTCAGTTTTTCAGGTCTCTCTGCAACAGAAATCTCCTCTGCTCCATTGTTCTGTGGCTTCTGCTGCTCCAGAATTTGTTGGGAGTTCTTTATAGGTATTTTATGGGCTGTGGGTTTCGGAATTAGCATATGTGTATCTTTCTACTCCGCCATCTTGGCTCCTCCCCTATAGCAGCTCTTTTTGTGGTGACCAAGAACTGGAAGTTGAGGGGAGGTCCATTAACTGAAGAATGATTGAACAAGTTGTGGTATATGAATGTAATGGAATACTATTGTGTATAAGAAATGATGAACAGTCAGACTTCAGAAAAACCTGTAAAGATTTATATGAACTGATGTTGAGTGAAGTGAACAGAACCAGGGGAACATTATACATAGTAACAGCCACAATGTGCAAGGACTATTTTTGATAGACTTAGCCCTTCTCAGCAATGCAAGGACCTAAAGCATTTCCAAAGAACTCATATTGCAAAATGCCATCCACATCTAGAGAAAGAACTATAGAGTCAGAATGCAGAATGAAGCAGACTATTTTCTCTTTTGTTATGTTTTGTTTTGTTTTTCTCATGGTTTCTCCCATTCATTTTAATTCCTATATGCAACACGACTAATGTGAAAATGTGTTTAATAGGAATATATATGTACAGTCCATATAAGATTGCATGTCATTGTGGGGAGGGAGAGGGGAAAGAGGAGGAGAAAATTTGAAACTTATGGAAGTGATTGTTGAAAACAGAAAACAAATAAGTTAATAAATTTTGGGGAAAAAAGATTTTTTTATCTCTTTTTTCAATTGGTTAACTTCATTGTCATAATTTTCTTATGTTGCTTTTATTTTTCCTTCTAATTTTTCCTTGATCTCTCTTATTTGATTTTTAAATTCCTTTTTAAGTTCTTCCAAGAACTCTTTTTGGGCTTGTGACCATGTGATGCTACTTTTTCAGGTAGGAGTGGCTTGTTTTTTTTACCTCACTATCTTCCTCTGAATATGAACCCAGATCTTCTTTTACACCATAGTAGCTATCTATGATCTGGTTCTTTTTTCTTTGTTTGCTCATTTTTATTTTGTTTTGTTTTACTTTATTTTCAGCAGTTTATTATTGTAATCAGGTTTTCACCCTGAGTTGTGGATAATGGTGCCTCAGACCTCAGGTCCTCCTTACTGTTATTATCTGAAATTCTGTACAGGAGTCCAACCTTAGGCACTCCTCTTCTCCTCTAAGCCACAGTAGCCCCCAGCTACATTGTGCCACAAATGTTCTTGCTCCCTGTGTTACACACTTAACTGGGAGTGAGCTCTATCTTCCTCATCCACAGTCACAGCTGATCATATCAGTCAGCACCACTAGGTAAGGTGAGGGAGGTTGTGTCCTTCAGTCATTCCTCAGTCAACTCTCTGATCCCTACACTGTTTTTTAGATGAACTTTTGTGAGGTGAAAGTTCTTGAGGCTTCATGTACTTCCCAACAGAGCTGTCCCCAAGGCCTAATGTTTGTTGATTCAGTGGAGTCCACTTGGAGGTGTTTACATTTTGTTCAGAGCAAACCTTAGCTCCTGGAGGTCTTGTCTTTTCTGAGATCCTCTCAAGTTGTTTCAGGACAATGCTTTACCCCTTTATTTTGCAGCTCTGTGTTATTTTGAGGCAATGTTCTATCTTTTGTGGAAGAAATTTGGAGAGCCTGGAATTTTCTTCCCAGAACCTTCTTCCCAGAATCCTCTCCAACTTTAGTTTTGGACATATAGAGTTTAAGATGTCTATTGGACATGCAAACCTACAAGTTTCTTGGTGTGCTCCTATGGATACAAGGAAATGTAAAAAATGGCTGCTGTCCTGTAGATGCTCACATTCTAATAGAAAAGACAACATCTAAATAATTACAGCAATACACAAGTACAGCTGCAGAGTCCTAATGCTTGTGTTTTAATCAGTCAATCAACATTGAACCAGTACACTAGATATTGGACACTGTGGTAAATACTAGGGAAACTATAAAAAAGCAAAACTGGTCCCTGCCCGTTGAGTTTATATGTACAGACAAGTTACTTTTTGGTTTTTTGTTTTGTTTTGTTCGAGAGTTCTGACTCCATGACTCCAGTTGAGGTTTTCTTGGCAAAGATACCGGGTGGTTTGCCATTTAACTCTCCAGCTCATTTTATAGATCTAGGGCAAGAGGTAAGTAGATTTAAACTATAGTGTCTAAGTGGGTGGAACTAGAACTGAGAAAGAATAAGACATACTTCTTCTAATTGATTAACAGAGACTCTGATACATTGGAGAGAGCTCTTGAAATTTGAAATGACCGGATTCAAATGCCACCTCTCTGGGTGTTTGCTTCCTCATCTGTAAAGAAGAGCTATCAAATTTATAACATCATTCTCAAAGGATCATTGTAAAGCACTTTGTAAACTTTTAAGTATTAATGTCCAGTATTTTTATTGAGAACATGGGAAAATAAATCTTTGGTAGAAAGACTTAAAAGAATGGTTGAGATTTCACCTAGAGAGGAGAGGCAAGAAAATAATGAGATAATGCTTTTGCAGTTGAAAACCTTAAGATCGGTTGTAATTATTATTACTTTAAGGAAACAGCAAGGTTTTTCACTAGTCAGAATATTACTATGACAGGCTATTGTTGTTGTTGCAGGCAAATATATATAAAAAGAAATGTAGACCTGGAGTGAGGAGGACAAAAACTCCTTCCTTGGTTCCTAACTGCTGAGAGTGTAGCCTAGGGACTAGAAACTCTCCCAGACAAGAAAAGGTTGACAATTCTTTTAGCCCATAGCTAAGATTATGAACTACTAGGCCTAGCTAAGGGTAGCCAACAAAAACCAGTGAAAATGCCCCAGGCTAGGATTAAGACTCTTGTTTTAATTGCCTCTGCTGCTGTTTCAAAGTCTGTGGTCTCAGGCAATTTTT
The DNA here is from genome assembly GCF_028372415.1 of Notamacropus eugenii. Lineage (NCBI taxonomy): Eukaryota > Metazoa > Chordata > Mammalia > Diprotodontia > Macropodidae > Notamacropus > Notamacropus eugenii. Next base: position 125,564,698 of record NC_092873.1, read on the forward strand.
TGGCAGTATTAGAAAATACTTTTTAACTTACAGTTAGAGAATAGGATTCTGGTGCTCAGCACTGGGGACTTTGATAAAAAATAGTAACTACAGTAATAAACACTGGAGCTGCGTGTAGGCAGGGGATACTGGTCTGTCTTATTTCCAAGATCCTCCTCAGTTGGCAGGCAACTGAAGTTGATTAGAGACAAAAGCTAGGAGAATAATTTAATATCATTAAACTCCACTTTCCTTATCCATTTTGTTGTGTAATTATGTATATCTGCCAAGGACAAATAACTAACTCCTGGTGTGGACCCTGTATTCTGGCCAACACAAAACCTTTTTGTCTGCTTCTCTTATTATTACTGGAAACATCTAAAACATGAAAATAGCAATTTGTAAAAGGCAACTTAAGAAGTGAATATGCGCTTACTAAATACCTAATATGTTCTGGCCATGTTAGAAGGCTGCTTCCTAGATATTTAGTGAGGCCAAAGATTGAATGAGTCAGTCTCTGTTGCATTCCAGACTGTGAATTGAGTGCCCAAGAGGGCAAGAACAGTTAGAGAAAATAATTGTATCAGGAGGAGGTTCTAGGACCATGTATTTGGGCTTAAGAAATTCCTGTGATTGCAGTAATCGAATATGATAAGAAACCTGGAGGTTTCTTTGGATCCTTTGGTCCTCTTGATGGGGTGATGGGATGTGGACCCTGAATTTTCCCATACATTTCAGCAACCCTGTCCCTGGTGTTTCCTCTGAGGTATTTGGCCCAACCCAGGGCACCTATACACTCAATAATCCTTTTAACTGCTTCTCGCCAGGGAATTTACCACTCCTTGATTCCATCTAGATCTTACTGCTTTTTCTTGTATATAAGTACCAGTCTTACTCCTTTACATTGTAGAGATTCGCTTAGAATCTAGCCCACTACTTTTGACTGAAAGGAGGCTTGAATGGTCAAATTCTTTAGAGACAGACCCCGCCCATATCCTTGCATTTTGGGGTTCCCAGCATCCCAAACTGCAGCATTCTTACAACCCAGAGTGCTGATGGCTTATTGACCTGGTTGAAGGGAGAAAAGCAGACTTATTTTGCACTTGCAGATATTGTGGGGTTTTTTTAAATTGAAGGTTTGTGGCAACCCCTAATTGAGCAAGTTTGTTGGCACCATTTTTTCAACAGTATGTGTGCACACTGTGTTTCTGTGTCACATCTTGGTAATTCTCACAATATTGCAGACTTTTTTATTATTATTCTATCTGTTATGATGATCTGTGATCAGTGCTCTTTGAAGTTACTATTGTGATTGTTTTGGGGCACCACTAAGTACACCCATGTAAAAAGGTGAACTTAATAAATGTTGAATGTGTTTTGACTGCTCTACTGATTGGCCATTCCCCATCTTTCTCCTTCTTTTCCAGTCTCCTCATTCCTTGAGATGCAATAATATTGAAGAATATTACATAAACTTAGTTGACAAAGCAGCAGAAGGATTTGAGAGTATTGACTCCAATTTTGAAAGAAGTTCTACTGAGGGTAGACTGCTATCAAACAGTATTGCAAGCTACAAAGAAATGTTTCATCAAAGGATCATCAACTGACCTGGCAAACTTCATTGCTGTCTAATTTTAAGAAATTGCCAGAGCCACTACAACCTTCAGTAACCAGCACTACACTAAGTCAGCAGCCATTAACATCAAGGCAAGACCCTCTACTAGCAAAAAGATGATGACTTGTTGAAGGCTCAGATGATTGTTAGCACTTTTTTCCACTATAAAGTGTTTTTTAATTAGGCTATGTGTATTTTTTTAGACAACACTATTTCACACTTAATAGACTACAGTATAGTGCAAACATAACTTTCATGTGCACTGGGAACCAAAAAAATTCATGTGATTCTCTTTATTGTGGGATATTTGTTTTATTGTGTTGGTCTAGAATCAAAATCACATTATTTTCACAATATTACAGTATGCCTTTACTTTACAAAGAGGAAAAGGAAATTTTAGGAAGAAAAAAAGGAAATACTAGAAAAGAAGAATATTTAGCACCTAAAAATTATTTAATGGAATTTTATTTTTTCCAATTACATATAAAATAGTTTTCAATATCATTTTTTATAAGATTTGGAGTTTCAAATTTTTCTTCCTCCCTCAACTCTCCTCTTCCCCAAGATAGCAAGCAATTTGAGATAGGTTACACATGTTAGCACTTAAAATTTTTTAAATTCTTTATTAAAGTTCTAGTCTAATGCTGCATTGTGGTATAACAATGACTCTGGGTTCTTTAACAGGTTCTACTGAATTAAAGAGGCTTTAAGTATGAATTTGGAGAGACATCGTTATTCAAAGATCAACCTGCTAAATTCAGAAAAGCTCATCGCCAAAGCAGTGACCATCAGACAATGAATTTTTTGACCAAAGAAACTCATACACATATATACACAGAAATATCAACAAAAGTATAGTCCAGTTAGCATCTGTGTTGGTAAAACAATATCTGCATGGAGGAAATCATGGACATTTTGAAGTAATTTAAAGGATGGAAACATATTACACGTTGCTCACTTTCCTTTTTTTCTCTTTTTCCTGTAGAATAGTAGAATTTCAGAGCTGAAAGGGCCCCCAGAGATTATGTACGAAAAAAAACCCTCCCTATGACATTCCTATTAAATGGTCATTCGGCCTCTACGTGAAGACTTCTAGTGATACGGAGGTCTTCACTATCTCCTGATGTGACCTATTCCACTTTTGTATAATTCTGAGGTGACCTATTCCACTTTTGTATAATTCTGAGAAATTTTTTTTCCTGACATAAAGGTAAAACTTGCCTCACTGCAACTTCTGCCCTCTGCTTTGAGTTCTGTTGTCTGGGGCTAAGCAGAACAACTACAAAAATCCCTCCTCCGTGTGTCATAAATTTGAAGACAGATAGCTGCCCTTGTATCTTCTCTAAGAATTCTCTTCTGTAGGCTATCTCCATCATCATCTCACAGCCCCATGGACAGTTCTAAAGTGTTTTTTCAATAGTGGAGGATAGAGGGGCCTGACATGGTATGGTCACAAGGAGTCGGACATGACTGAGTGACTTAACAGCAACAACATGTCTCTTGTTCAATTGCTTCTTTTTGATTTCTCTTTATTCTGCTTTCTTCCTCTCCTCTTGAAGCTTTCCTGCAATGTACAGTCCCAGTAGATTCTTCTACCCCCATTTTTCTAAAACTGTGGGAAGTGGCCCAGGGTGAAGGTTCATAAACATTTCCATCTTTAGGTCATAAACAAGCTCACAGGATCCAGAGGAAATCATGGATATTTTGAAATAATGTCATATTTAATATGGCCAGAGAAAGGGTGGAAACGTATTACATGTTGCCCACTTTCCTTTTCTTTTTTCTCATTTTCCTGTAGAATCATAGAATCTCAGAGCTAAAAGGTACCCCAGAGATTATGGATGATACAGTGAACAGCTATTGACTCTACAGTGTAGAGTCAGAGGACCTGGGCTTGAATCTTGGCTCCGTTCCTCCTTGGTCAAATCACTTCACATTTCTGGGTCTCTGTTTCCTCCTCCATAAATAAAGGGATTGGACTATATGGACTCTGAAGTCCCTCTCAGCTCTATAGCTATAATCCTATGATCTTTCAAATCCAGTGGTATTTTTTTTCAGTTCTCATTCTATGCAGCTTTTGGTAACAGTTAACTACCATCTTTTCCTGAATACTCTCTGCTCTTTCCTTTTCTGACAGTTTTCAATTCTCCTCCTACTTGTGTGACCATTCCTTGGGTTCCCTTGAAGGATCACTATTCATTTCCTGACCACTATACTCTACATCCATGACCCTCTCTTCATTTGCAAGATCATTATCCTAATTCAGCCCTTCATCATTTCCTAGTTAGTCTTTTTGCTTTGAATTTCTCTCTTCTCCAAGGTATCCTCCACACAGCTGCCAAATTTATATTCCTAAAATGACTAAATCACTCTTTTGCTCAAAAAAACTCAGTAGCCCAGCATTGGTGCCAACCAAACTTCAGGAATATATGTGCTATTCTGGACTTTAATAATTGCAGGTGCCATCCTTCCTTTGTGAATGTTCATAAACAGATACTGTTTGCTAGGGAATATTTACCTATATACAGCTATATTGATAAGATGAGGACTTTTCTCCTTAATATTATAATCCTGGAGTTCCACTGATCTCCCCCTTTCCTGCTCTCCCACTATTCAGGTCAGCATTCACTTGTAGAATGTCAAGAGAAAGTTGTAAACCTTTTCTCCTCTATCCTGGAAGAATTCTGCATTCCATCTAGTTAGTTACTGCTCTATAATCCCTGGGAATTAGAAAACAAGTCATTACTGCCATGCCTCAGAGATGAGACCCTTTCTGGGATACCTGGAGATCTCCCTTTGGCGCTCCTTCCCCATCTGGGGTATTGCAATCCTCCACTAACCATCTGGGGATCTATCATACTTTTTGCTCCCCCCTCTAGCCTGAGACTGTAGAACCTTATAACTTGATGGAGAACAGACTAGAGACAAACCTGAGAAATACAGGCTCATCTCCAGTCCTCTAGAGACCTCTACTGGCTGCAAAGAGTATCCTCCAATAAACCTCAGGATACATAAATTCTACACCAGTGGCCTATATTACTTTCCTCCTGCGGTATGGAGAAGCGATACAGGGATACTCTCAAGGTCTCTCTTCAGAACTTTGGGTGATATGGGAGACAGCGACACAGGACCACTCAGCATGGCGTACCCACATCAGAGAAGGTGCTTGCTGTGCTCTATGAGCAAAGCAAAATTGAAAAAGCTCAAAGGAAATACAGGATGCACAAATCTGGAGTATCCAGCCCAAGTGTTCATTCACGTGGACTATTTGTGCCAACCTGTAATAGAACATTCTGAGCTCATATTGGTCTGATCAGCCGCAGTCAGACACAGTGAAATTTGACTTTATCATAGTGATGTCATTTTGGTCCTCTTTAAGAATGAAGCACAACCAGCCTTGGGTATGGAGGATAGTTTATCACAAAAACACTCGTTTATAGAAAACAATTACCATAAACTAATCAATTAACCAGGATTTATTAAATAATAGCTGTGTGCCAGTCACTATCCTCGGCACTGGAGATTTATGTACAAGAAATAAAAAAAGCAGAAATAATACAGAGAGGAAAATTTTATCAAATGCTCCTTTTGATGATATCCTGTGGATCCCCCAAACAACTCCAATTCATTGTATAAAAGGAGCGTACACTGAATAAGGTTACCTGTACCCTCTAGGACAAAATACAAACTTCTTGGACTGACTTTTAAACTATCTACAATTTAGCCCCAACCTAATTTATTACTCTTTTCAAGAACAAAAATAACACTAGTAGCTGTCCCCAGAATTGGAAACTCTATTTCTTGCATTGCTTTCTACGCCTTTGTGTAGATTGTCCTTCATGCCCAGAATTCCATCTCTCTTCAGCTCTGCCTCTTCTGTTTCTCTGACAGTTAGCTCAATTACTGTTTCTCTTGTGAAGCCTATTCTGACTCTTTCTGTTTTTAGACCTCTTTCCTTCACATTATCATACATTTATTTGTCTTCCTGTGTTTGTGTTCCATTTCTCCAGTATCATATAACCTCCTTGGGGGTATGGGCTGTTCATTTTTATCCCCTTATACTCCCACTATCTGACACAGAGAGAGTCTTGAACTAATTATTAAAGAATTTTTCTTGCTTTGTTGTTGAGTCATTTCCATCATGTTTGACTCTTCATGACCCCGTTTGGGGTTTTCTTGGCAAAGATGCTTGAGTGGTTTGCCGTTTCCTTCTTCAGCACCTTTACAAATGGTTAAATGACCTGCCTAAAGTCACACAGCTAGTAAGTATCTGAGGCTGGATTTGAACTCATGAAGATGTCTTCCTGTTTCTAGTTCTTTATCCACTGTACCACCTAACTGCCCTTATCACAAAATAATAGTCAATAAATGTTTATTAAATACCTTCTATGTGCCAGGTACTGTGCTAAGAGCTGGGGATACAAATATGAGAAAAGAAAGATAGTCCCTGTCTTTATCATATCTCACCGAGCTGCACTACTTTAGGATTTCTCTGACTGACTAAACAAGTGAAGGATCTTTGATTTCAACAGTGTGAGGAAAATTCTGTTTGCAAACTACCTTCTCCACATCAGATCCTAACCCAATGCAGATTGCAATATGGTATAGATAAATTCTAGGGAGTTCCCTGAAGCCATATAGAGGTTAAATAACTTGCCCATTGCTGAATGGATAATGAAAAAGCATTTGTTAAACACTTACTATGTGCTTGGCACCGTGATAAGTACTAAGGGATACAAAACTGAAAGCAAGATAATCTTCACTCTCTGGGAGCTTACTCTGTAATAGGATAAAGACAACACATATTGGGAATGGTGCTCAGAGAAGAGCATTTTGTTCTGAAAAGTTATAGAGGTTAGTGAATGAAGCACTAGGCAATTGATGGACTGGCCCTATCCAGGGGTGGTAATGTTGATTTGGTTACTACTGTTCTCATAGCTAGAGATAGAAAGGAGGTGGGAGTGTTGAAAGAGATGTTCACCAGAAGTGGTTACACAGCTAGTCAGCATCTTTGGTAAGATCTGAACCTCAGGCTTTGATCCATGCCCAACACTTTATCCACTATGCCATATTTTCTTTATGTCTTTTCCATAGTAAGTGATTAATAAATATTTGTTAAATTGAATTGGGTATCTGCTAAAAGAGTCTGTGCTACTGGCAAGTAATACAGTTGACACCAAACACTTCTAGAGCCCCTAGTCTGCTCCCTGAAAGCCTTTATAATTTCTCTCCAGTGTAGTCAGATCTATAATTGTCTGACACAAATGGGCAGAAGGGGCTGGCCTGACAAGCAATAGGCAGTTTCTGGGGTCTCCAGGTTTACCTTTGCAAGGTGAAAAGCAGTGGAACTGTTATCTAAGAGCAGGTTGTTTTTGTTTGGGTGTGAGGCAAAAAACAGTGGAGTCCCCATTCCCTAGGGAGTGATTTGTGCCATGGGCTATGGGACAATTAACAGGACCCAAGGGAAGGGATCTGGGGGAGGGAGGGAAGGGCCAGGTAGAAGTTATAATCTAAGAGAGTAAGCAGATGTTGTTCCAGGATTCACAGGGGATGAAGTGTAAGAGGTAGGAAAAAGATCAGATGATTTAGAGCTGAAATAGACCTTAGAAGCTATCTAGGTCCAACACTCTCATTTAACATATAAACAACCGAGGTTCAGAGAGGTTAAGTCACTTGCCCAAGGTCACACAAGTAGGAAGTGATAGGGATGGGATTCAAACCCTAGGTCCTCTGATTCCAGACCCAGAATTCTTTCTGATATATAATTTGTAAGCCTGAGAAATTAGAGCAGATCTAAAGAAAACAAATGATAATAGCAGGCTTCTGGGGGCTAGTGATCCATCTCAAGCAACTTCTCCATCCAATACCTCAATCTGTAGAGGAGAAGGTATGACTAGCCTGCCATTTCAATGAATTAGTCATGCTCCTAGATCAGTGGAGTCAGCCAGATAGGTCTTATTTGCCTCCTTTCAAAATTGGTTTGTTTGTTTTAGTTTAACATTAAAGAAAGGATAGTGAGTGGCCTTTAACCAGGGCTTTGAGCCTGCCCTGTTTTCTGAGCCAACAGGAATAGACCTAAATTTAAGACTCTTAATTCTTCATTACCCACCTGGTCTGCTCACTTTTCCAATGAGCCTGGCCAATTGTCTTTATCTACTCTTTACCTTCTGGATCATCCATTTCAGGGGTGGGGAACCTATGACTTTGAAGCCACATGTGTTCCTCTAGGTCCTCAAGTGTGGCACACTTACCAGCTGTATGACCCTTGTCAAGTCACTTACCTTCTTTCAGCCTGAGTTCCCTCATTTGTAAAATGGACATAATCATAGGACCTACCTCCTGGGATTATTGTGAAGATCAAATGAGATAACATTTGAAAAGCATTTTGCAAACCTTGAAGCATTACATAAATCCTGGTTATTATTATTATTAACAAAAAAAGTAATATGGTTAGAAACGTAGAATGAGGCTTAATTTTGAAGAGGGGATCAGAAAAAAAGAAGGAATAAGTATTTCTATAGGACCTACTACATGGCAGACACTGTATTGTCTTTATAAATGTCTGTAAGTACTTTACAAATATTATCTTGTTTAATGCTCACAACAACTTTGGGAGATAGGTGCTGATGTTATTCCCATTTTACAATCAAGGAAACTGACAGATCTTACATGTCAATCTGAGGAGTTTATTATTATAAAGCTTTATTCTATAGATAATAGGGAAACTTTAAGCCATTGGAACATGGGAGAAGCAGGAGGAAGATGAGATTTTAAGATTGTAAAGTTTACAGTATTTTCTTAAGATTAACTTGGCACACATTGATGGACCCTGAGTCCTTTGACAACACAGTATTATGTATTGGCAATATGAGGCAAGATGGGGAAAAAAATCTTTCCTCAGAATCAGAATTCAGTCCTATTTATTAGTGCTATGTTCTTTGTGACTGTCCTTCTATACTGGAAACCCTTCTTGATAAGACCTATAAGCCTCCCTGTTCTATCCTTTCTTAGTTGATTTCACTAGTCTTAAAGTCTTAATTATTTAATTTGTGATATCTTCTGGACCCCTCTTAGTTAGCCTGGAAATGAGCATGTGGTTGAAAAACAGTGTTGGACAATTAAAAGTGTTTCTGGACTAGATACAAGAATGATTGACTCATTCAAGGACAGAGGGCATGTAACAGGATTTGGGAAAAAACATTTCCCTTGAAGCTTGTAGATCAAGGAGAATTTAAAATAATTTAAATTAAAATGAAAAAACATTTATTAATCACCATAGAGGGTAATAGATACAACACAGTAAGAAGAAAAGCAGTAAAGAGGCCCTGTTCTTTACCAGAGGCAATTTCCACAGAGTTAATAATGATACATATGGACTCATGTTTATTTACAGAAGAAGAAAATATGCGTAATAATGTACGCTAAAGAGTTGAATGCAAAGTGGTAAATTCTGCTTCATAAGTATCACTGAGATGTGAAATGTGAGTAGAATGTAGCAAAGGAAGGATCCACTCAGTAGTGTGCTGGTAAATGTTTAACAGCTAACTCTCCCCAAAACTAGGTATGTCATTGGTCCTGTTAGGAAGAAAAACAACAATAAATGCATGACACAGTGTTAAATTTAATTCACATTAACACTTTCTTAAGTCACAATCAGCAAAGCAAAAAATCAAACCTTGATTTATGATGTTTGCCAATTTCTGAGGTGTAAGTAAATGCTCTAATTGAAAATTTAGCAACTGACTCTCAGAAGCTAGTTAGAGCTGACTCCAGCACACTGTGGCATACATCTTTTTCAGAATGAATAAACTGGTGAAAAGGGGGAACTGGATGGGTAGGCATTGCATATGAAGGAGACATATTTCTATAAGGAAATCCATAATTTTGGTGAAGGTTCATAGCTGGAAGGGGTCTTAGAGATCTTCTATACCCTGTCATTGTACAGAAAAGGAAATTGAGGGCCAAGGAAGTTAAGTGATTTGCCTGAGGTCATAATGGTAAAAAAAACCAAATCAGTTTAGAAATTAAACCTGGACTCTGACTCCAAATTCATTGCTCTTTTCACTATATATACACAATGATTAATGAAATGTAAAAACAGAAGTGATAATATGATGAAAGTGTATATTATAGGCCACTTAGCTAGAGGAGAAAGTGATAAATTCTGGAAGTGCATCATATAATAAGCGTGGAGACATGATAGAATAGTAATGAGGGGTGTCAGCTAGCTAGAGCTGTCACTTTCTTTAGGTTCTCTCTCTAAGTACAATGCTAAAAGTAAAGAAGACTGGTGTCTTTCCTGAGTCAAAGTTCCTGAAGACCAAGAAGTCCAAGTGTTGAAGGATGTTCACAGTGATAAAAAGAAGAAAATATGAATGTCCTTCCTCCTTTGGGTAGCCCAAGACATTTCAGCTCTCTGGGCAAACAAATTACTATGAGCTCCTCTGACTGGTGTTTACTAGCAAATATCCTTCTGAATGTATGTGTCCTATGAATATGATTGATCCTTCTTATTCTCTGCTTTCCTTCCTGGTGCTCAAATCTACCCTCCTGACTATGCCATTGGCCATGTGATTTGGATGGGCTACATGACTTCATTGTCCTTTTATATAGCTGTCCAGATGATCGCAGATATCAAGAAAGTTGAATCAGAAAGAGCACTTGGTTGAGTAATGAATTCCAGTTAAGAGATAGTTACAAGACCTTTGGGTAATTTTCTTTTCTTTCTTGTTAGGATTTTAAATACTAGAAACCAACTAGATTTCATTGTAATACTGCCAAGCATTACCCTTTTGGCAGATTCACTTGAACTATATATAATACAAAAAAAGCTTTCAATCCTGTAGTTAAAATTTAGCATTGTTAAGAGTATAATCTGTAAACTGAAGATTGGGGGAGAAAAAATTGAAGATGTTTAGAATATTTCATTTAGTCAAAATAATTTTTTAAACAGCAAAAAAATCAACTTCTGTTTTCAACTTGACCTCCAGAATCAGTCATCCATTCAATAACATAGATTTCCATTTCCTTACATCGTCATGCAGCTGGTGGGAAGAAAAAGTGCCAAAACTTTGATGCCAATAATTACTCCATTTTTACACATTAAAAACAAGACATTATCTTTTGTCAGAAAGAATTGGATTTTGTGGAAACTAGCTATAAATTTCCTACATGAAATTTTATTCTGTTACCTCCTCATGTGTTTGCAAAAGTCCCACAATGCTTATTTAATGTCTGGTTTATATAACTCTTTCCATGATGGATACAAGGATATATCAGCTATTAAGGACTTTTAAAATGGAAAATTCTTTCCTAGAGAAATGAATCCACATTGCTTATTGAAAATGTATCAAGGGAAGCTGTAACTCCTTAAGGCAAAGGCTTAAGACCTCTGACAGGAGCCAGTATTTACTAGGGCTTTTCCATGTAGGCTGGGCAAGCTTTTCCTAAGGTTAGGCTAGTTCTTTTCCTTAGGAGGTATTAAACTCTCCTTGGGACTTGATCGATTCAGGTTGTTGATATAGCCTGTTGACTGTCTGAGTATAAAGACTGTGAAGAGATCCAGTTCCTTCTCTGAGGCTTCTGATCTTGGGCCAGAAGCATGACTAAATTCTAGGAAGCTGTGCTCGGCTAAATCAATCATCACCATCATCGTCCTGAAAATAATAACTAACATTTATATAGCACTTACTATGTGTCAGGCACTGTGCTATTCACAATTATAAACATTTGATTTTTACAATAGTCCTGGGAGGTAGGTGCTGTTATGATCCACATTTTACAGATGAGAAAACTGAGGCAAACAGAGATTAAGTGATTTGCCCAGGATCACTCAGCAGAATAAGTATCTGAGGCCATATTTGAACTTTCTGACTGCAGGCCTGGTGCCCTGTCCACTGTACCATCTAGATGCCAACATGGGGTCCTTACTGAATATCTTTCCTCTGCTTCGGCTAAGTAAACCTCCTTTTGTTAACTCTTTTATGGACTACAAATTTCCAATTGCATTCCAATATGAGACCTAAACTTCCAGGGGACCAGGGGAAGAGAAAAGGCACAAACACAACTAATAAGTGTCTGAGGCTGGACTTTAACTCAGGTATTCCTGACTCCCAGTACTCTCTTTGTTGGTCACTTACTTCCTCTGTTCAGTAGAATTCATTTCATAGTAGGGCCATTCTTTTTGGTAGTACTTGAACTGCTTATGGACCATTTGTGCCCAACCTGTGGCAGAGCCTTCTGAGCTCACACTGGTCTGATTAGCCACAGTCCGACATACTGTAACTTAATCCTAATGTCATTTTGGTCCTCTTTGAGAATGAAGGACAATAACCAATTTGAAGTAATTTTTAGTGTACCCTAGTTCCTATAGACAACAGATTATTTCTGCCCCAACAGAGATAAAAAAAGATAAATTTTCCTATGTTTCATTAGTCATTCCACTGCCTTAATCACTGCCCTAGAATTCCTGGGAACTAGAGCTGAAATATATCTGATCAACTTCATAGATCCGGCCTTTTCTGTCTGAAAATGGAAAGCTTGTGAGCATTCTTTGGTACTAGCACTCTAGAGTTCGGCCACCCCAATTAGTCATCCAGGGAACTATACCTTTTTCTTAGCTGATCTGAGATCATAAGCCTCGACATTGTCCAAATGATGCATGGAGACCCACACTGTGACCTAGAGGAACCTCAACACTTTTGTTTCATCTCTAGCACTCTAGGCTAAACTCCAGCCCTCTTGAGAACTCTTTAAGGAATATTCTTTAAGAAACTTTCTTACTATGATATCTAGGTATTTTTTCATGTGAACTATTTCTTTCTTCCTTGGATGCGGTGATTCATGTATCATAAAATCACTAACCAAAGGATACTGTAACTAAATGCAGAAATTAACATTGTTAGAAGAATATGGTCAATTCTCCCTTTTGAAAACTTTTAAAATTTATTTTATTCTGAACTTAAGAAATAAAACAAGCATTTCTATAACATAGTGGAATAGAAAAAAAGATGATTATACATGAAAGTGCAAATCTATTATGTGCAACTTGCTATTCTTTTAAAGTATATAATAAAGTTATTGTGTAACTTCTTTTTTCCCCTTTTTTCTCCCCCTGATCCTAGAGATGGCTACTATTGTACACAAATACATGTGTGTGTGCTTACATGCATGCATGCGTGTGTGTGTGTATGTAAAGCCATTCTTTATATAACTTCTATTTATCAGTTCTTTCTCTAAATGTAGACAGGGCCTTCCTTCATATGTCCTTTGTAGTAAATTTGAGTATTTGTAATAGTCAAAATGACTGTCACTCAAAGTTGTTCTTAAAACAATATTATTGTTACTGTATACGATGTTCTCTTGGTTCTCCTCATTTCACTCTTTATTAATAGACTCTCCAGGTTTCATAGGCATACAAGAATATAGTCAACACAATGGCTCTATAGGCCTTCAGCTTAGCATGTAGCCTGATACCTCTTCTTTTCACCTCTTCCTTTTGTAGCCTCCCAAACACTGAGCTAGCTCTGGCATTGCTTGTGTCAATCTCATCATCTTTGTAAATAGCTCTGGAGCATGTACTGCCAAAGTAAGTGAACTTATCCACACCATTCAAAATTTGTCCATTTAATGCTTCCATTGGTTCCATGTATGGATGGTGTGGTGCTGGCTGGTGGAGGACCTTTGTTTTCTTGATGTTGATTGTCAGGTCAAAATTATCACAAGCAGCAGAGAATTGATTCTACTCTGATATTCTTCATTTTCAGAGGCTGCATTGAATGCACAATCATCTGCAAACAAAAAGTCAAGTACCAACTCTCCCTCCACTTTAGTCTTGGTTTTTAGCCTTTTCAAGTTAAATAGTTTATCATAAGTGCAGAAGTTGGTCTTGATGGTGTTTTCTTCCTTGTTGAAGGCATGCACCCAACCTTACTTCACTCTACTGGTGATTGGAAAAGCATAAGAGGATCATCCTTCATCTAGGACCCATTAGAACATGACATTATGAAACTGGTATACAATACTGACAAATTTCTCTGGGCATCTCAATTTTGCCATGATATTCCATAGGCCCTCACAACCGACAATATCAAAGGCCTTGATAGGCCATTTTCAGTTATCCTGAACTACATCCAGTCACTGGATGCAGACTCTGGAGGAGAAAGTGAGGCTGGTAACTTTGCAATACACTTGCAAGTCATGACAATCATCTTCCTGATGTCACGGTCCTCTTCAAGAATGAAAGACAAACCACAAACTACATACAATCAAAAATCTTGGTCATTTCAACAGATGTTGATTACAGACCTCTGTTGTGCTCCTGGAATCTTTCAGAGGATTAATCATCCAATTAAGGAGGACTCTGGCATTGCCAGCAAAGACTAGGAGAGAAATCCCTCAGTGGTTGTCAAAGGACAGCCTATTTTCCTTTTCTTTATAGAGATGGGCCATGGAGGCATCCTCAAGCTTGGTGGATTATTTCCTCTTGCTATTTAATCTGGAAGAGTTCACATATGAGCAATAGATTCTCTGCCTTGTATATCTCTACTGGGATGGAATCAGTGCCAGGGGCTTTAACACTCAAAAGAAGCTTTTAGCATTTAATATTTCTTCTTCAGTTGGAGGTTTGGCTAGAGAGGAAGTGATTATAACTTGAGGCATACAATCAATGCTAAGAACACCATGGAAATGTTTAGCCCATCTCTCCAGGATCCTGTCCTTGTCACTAATCAGTGTGACTCCATCTTCAACAGAGTAGTTGAAGTACAGAGGTGTTTGGCCCTTAAATAGTCTTCAGGGCATCATAAAAGCACTTGGGATTATGGCTGTTCAGTATAGAATTGACTCTCATCTGTGTTCCTGCTGAACCAAGAATCCTGCCTTTCTCTAAACTTCACTTGTACTTTGCTTTTGATGGAGTTAAATGATGCCTTCTTGGATTCAGACAAGCTATCCCGCTAATAAAACCCATGGTGTTCTCATTTCTCATTTTCTGAAAATCCTCTGGCTGCTTCAAGAAAAAAAACAAACAAAAAACTTCAGATAAAATGATAAGAAATTGTTGTCTTTAGCATAGTAATGCTAACTTTATCTTTGTGGTAAGAAAACTCTTGCAAAACTGAGAGATTAAAAGTTATTCATAGTTATTCCAGCAAATTTCTGCACCTATCATTCCCACTCTTCCACCAATCTCCAGTCTTCAAGCTCTCCCTATATATTGGTTATATCCCTGCTGCCTACAAACACATCTATGTCTCCTTCATTCTTAAAAATAAACAAACAATAACAATGATCCTCTCTTAATCCAGCCACCCATCTATCCCCAATAGCTATCATCTCATATCTCTCCTTCCTTTTGTGTCTAAACTCCTTCTCATTCTCCTTTGCTGGACCTTCATTCAGGTCTTGCCCATTAACTATGAGCATCCTCTAAGTCTCTGTCTTGGACTCTATTTTCTTTTCCCTCTATGCTACTGTAACAATTTCTGGCAAGGGGTTGATCTACCACAAAACCCCTGAAATCTGTAGTTCCTACTAGTTTGAGAAGAAAGGAAACTAGTGAGAGATCAGCCCTAGGACAGAAGGATGAAAGTTTTTAATATAAGGAGCACTGACAGAGTTTTTGGATTATCAAGGAGAATGAGGACAGAAGAGAGAGCATTCGGCATGACATATATATACAAAGCAAATTGGAGGTAAACCCCCAGCATGAAGGAAGACCAGTAAAGGCATCTTGCAGAAAGTGAGATTTTAGCTTAAACTTGAAAGTAGTTAGGGAAGCTTGGAGACAGAGTTTAGGAGAGAGAGCTATAGGCAGTAAAAATACTGCCTATGTCTGCCACATCTTTAATTTACCTTTCTTTAGTTTCATGAGAGATGATTTCTAAATGAACAAGTGAAGAAAGTGTGACTGTGTTTTTTAAAATTTAGTTCAGAAACAGAAGTGCTAACATAAAAAAACAACAATAACCGAAAACACCTGCAAGGAACTTGTGGTCCCTATCATGCCCCTACCTTATGTCTATTTAATTGTGTTTTTAAAAAAATTCTGTTGAATAACACATTTTGCAGATTTAATATTATTTCTCATAAATGCCTATGGATGTTCTTGTTTTTATGTTGTCTGCTGTTCCTTTGATTATAGCATGAGGATGCAATTGAAGCTTCACAGGAGAGTGACCTTTCCTAACACAGGGCTGACTGCCAACTCTACTCAGACCCTTGTTAGAGAGTTTTGCTTTTTAACTAGGGGCATGTGTAGAAGCCATTTCAAAATTACATTTTCAAATGCAGTATTACTATGAATTCAGGTCATTAAAAATAAAAATTTTCCCCATATTAAAGAGCCTAAGGGTAATTGGATGTTACACTCTTTCTCTCAGTGATCTCATTAGCTACCATGGATTCAATTTTCATCTCTATGCTAGGGCTTCTCAAATCTCCTTACCTACACCTAACCTCTCTCCTAACCTCAAGTCTCATATGTCCAACTGCCTATTAGACATCTCAAACTGGATGTGCCACAGATATCTTAAATTCAACATGTTCAAAACTGAACTGAATATATATATATATGCATGTATATATATATAAATCCAATATATAAAAATATTGGCCAAATATAATGGCCAATATATAAATATAAATGGCCAAAATATAAAGTAAATGGGCCCAATACATAAAGGGCAAATTTATATCTATATCTATATCTATATCCATATATCTAAATCTTCCCCTTATCCTAACTTTCCTATTACTATCTAGGGCATTACCATCCTCCCAGTTACTCAGACTCAAAACCTAAGTGTGATCCTTGTCTCCTCATTCTCTCTCTTGCCCCCATGTCCAATTTGTTGTTCTCCTTTTGTAGCATCTCTCTTATATGCCTCCTTTCCTCCCCATCACCACCGCTGTCTGGTATAGGCTCTCACCACCTCATGCTTGGACTATTGCAATAGCTTTCTGATCAGTCTCCTTCCTTTAGGTTTCTCCCCCCTCCATTCTATCCTCTGTTCAGCTACCAAAGTGATCTTAAAGCACAACTCTGATCAGGTTATCCCCCTATTCAATAAATTCCAATGGCTCCCTCTTATCTCCATGATTAAATATAAAATCCTCTATTTGGCTTTTAATGACCTTCATAATCTAACCCTTCCTCCCTTTCTAGTCTTGTATTTTACTCTCCCCCACATTACATACTCTGTAATCCAACTGTACACTGGCCTTGGTATTTGTCTCACAAGATACTATCTCTCGGTTCAGTGCATTTTCAGTGACTATCTTCATTGTCTAAAACGTTCTCCCTCCTTACCTCTGCCTCCAAGCTTCCCTAACTTCTTGCAGGTCTCTACTAAAATCCCACCTTCTGCAAGAAGCCTTTCCTGATCTCCCTTAATGCTCATGCCTTCCTTCTGAAATTGCCTCCTGTTTACTCTGTATTTATCTTCTACGTACATACATGTTTCCTCCATTATGAGACTGTGAGTTCTTTGAGAGGAAGAACCAGGTTTTTTGCCTATCTTTGTATACTTAGTACTTAACTTGGTGCCTGGCACGTAGTAAGGACTTAATGAATGCTTATTGACTGACTAGTAAGGTTCTGAGGAAGGTCATAGCTAGGTGGTTCAGTGGGTAGAGCACTGGGGTTGGGGTCAGGAAGACTCATTTTCATGAGTTAAAATTCAGCCTCAGACATTTACTGTGTGATTCAGTAACTTAACCCTGTTTGCCTTAGTGCCTCTTTTGTAAAATGATTTGCAGAAGAAAATAGCAAACCACTCTAGTATCTTTGCCAAACAAAACCCCAAAATGGGGTAATGAAGAATTGTACATGATTGAAATGACTGAACTAAAAAGTTTCTAAGGAAGGATTAGAACTAGGCAGAACTCCTGATTACAACTCTAACACACTTCCAGCTAACCCATGTAGCCTTTCCTGATGAAAGCTGGACATTTGTAGTACAGAAGGATTTGAAAGATCCCCTTCTCTGCCATACCCTAGACATTCCTTCGTGTCCTTCTGATCACAGTGTACAGAATGGAACACAACCATAACTAAATAAGTCAAAAAACGCATAATGTTATAAAATTTCTCTCTTGACCTTTTTTTTTCTGTCTAACTCTTTTTGGAAAGGACTTAACTAATTAGTCAACTCAGAATTAGATCTTATTTTAGTGATAGAATTGGATTTACACCTTCTTCAGTTACAGGAAAGCATTCTATAAAGCAAAGTTCTTTGGAGCATTTCAAAGTAAAAAAATGTTCTGCAATGAAAATAAATCTTCTATGATAAATTGCATCACGAAGCACAGGAAAGCCTGTCTTCTGGCAGGGAGGAATATAGAACAGGAGATAATTAAAGCCTAATCTGGAGAACAACTTCAGCTGTAACAGAGAATAGGTCACTATTACCAGGACCAAGTGAAATTTGTGTGGTTAAATCACATTAAAATCCTCTTTTTAGTAGATATTGAAATACTGTTCTTAGTTCTGGGAGCCATGATTTAGGGGGGACATTGACAAGCAGACGTCCATCAAGAGGAAGATAACCAGGCTGAGAAAGGGACTTGAAATCATGTCATAATCATTCCACTTAAAGGAATAGGGGATGTTTAGCCAGGAGAACAAAAGATTTGAGGGATATGCCTCCCATCTTAAAAAATTTAAAGAATTGTTTTTTGGAAAACATTTTTTTTGATCAACTATTTGTATGCTGTTTTGATTAATCCCATGAATCATAGTTTGTATTTGCTATACTTCACCCCATCAGGGTGAATCCTGTATGTAAGGATATATGTTTATTAAGATTTTTGTACACACAAGCACTATCCTTCTTGTGTGAATGAATGAATCATTGACTATGGTATCAAATCCAACTGTGGTGGCTCCACCATTCTTAAAGATGAAGAGTTTTTATGAAAATTTTTGCAGATTTTTTTCCACTCAGAGCCATGTGGAATATTTATATCTTATCCTTTACTTTTTCTCTTTGTGATCTCAAAAGCTTCCATGGCTTTTTATCATAATTTCTATGAAAATGACTTGCAGATCAATGTATTCATTCCCAGTCCCTTCTCCGGGCTTCAGTCCCACATTATCAGATCATAAATTCATTGTTTGATCCCTGTTAGGTACCTTAGACACTGAACTCAACCTTCTCATTTTACAGATGAGGAAACTGAGACACAGAAAAGTTAAATGATTTACACAGTGTCACAGAGTGTCTGAGGCAGGATTTGAACCCAGGTTTTTCTGATTCCATGTCTAGGATAATATTCACTATTACCAACTGCTAATTGGACTTGTTGAACTAGGTGATCCAGACACATGTCATACTCAACATTTTCAAAATTGAACTCATTGTCTTTTCCCCAAACCCATACCTTTTCCCAACTTTATTATTTTTTTTGAACAGCACTGTACTTCTTCCAGCCTACAGGTTCATAATCTTGGCATCATCCTGGACTCTTTACTGTCCCTCATCCCACATATTTAATCAGTTGCCAAAACTTGCCATATCTAACTCTTTAATATCTCTCATATCAACCCCCTTCTCTCTATTCTCAAAGCCATCATCTTAGTTCAGGTCTTCACCACTTTCTTGCCTAGGGTCTAAGTTCTGAGATCAAGTTTTACAGAACAAATATTTTAATTAAGGGATTTGTTCTGTGAAGTTTGGATTCGGTCAAAGGATTGCACTTGAGGACCTAGAGGGCCACATGTGGCCTCAAGGCTGCAGGTTCTCTACCCCTGGCCTAGACTATTGCAACAGTCTCCTACTTGGCTTCTCTCTTTCAAGTTTCTTCTCACTCCAAATCATATGCCAAAGTGATTTTCCTCAAATACAGATTGGATCATGTCATTCTTTACTCCAACTCATGTGACTATTACTTGTAATCATCATTAATGCTTGTGTTTAGTTTTTAAAGCCTTTCACAATTTACCCCTGATCTATGTTTCTGGTCTCACTGCCCTTTCCACCCTCTATGATCCAGCTAAGCTGGCTGTTTCCCATGTCCTCTCTAACCCTTCCCTATGCAGTGGACCATCCCTTCCAAGAAAGCATGAAAGAGAGAGAGAGAGAGAGAGAGAGAGAGAGAGAGAGAGAGAGAGAGAGAGAGAGAGAGAGAGAGAGAAGGAGAGAGAGAAGGGAGAGAGAAGGAGAGAGGGAGGGAGAGAGATGTTTATCAAAACCAATTAGCTAGACAACCATGTTGGACAGTATATACAATATTTTATACCCGTAGTTCCCCATCTTGGTAAACAATCTAAACAAGTTTCAAAGGACAAAACTACACTCAACCACATTGTGTCTCAAGAACAGTGTCAGAGGGTAAAACGACAGTCTTAACTGTGGGTGTACCCTCAAGCTTTGGTCCATAGCCATCTTTCTATGCTTTGTTAATCTTGCTTACTGTTAAAAGAAACATAGGCACATACACCCAAACACCCACTCTTCACATGGTTGTACATTCTGCCTTATGCCTTTGTGTACTATTAGATGAAATCTTCCCCTTACTAGCTAAATCTATCTATGTATCTATCTATCATCTATGTATCTATCTGTCTTTGCTGTGTTAACCACCACCACTGTCAATAATGAAAAGTTTACTACGTGAAACCCAAAAACTTTGGGGAGTCAGGTTGTAATCCTCCTGAGCAATTGTTTTTTATTGTTTGAATCTGCTTTTATCCTGAGAAAAGATACTGATGAGTATTTATTGTTAGTTGCCATCTGGATCTCCTTAATGACAATGGTGAACATCTTTTATGAGTATACACCTTTATAGCTTGATTACTATTAATGATCAGAGGGTTTCCAAAGAGGTTCTCCTTTTTATATATTTCACAGAATCTTGTATAATTTTACCACATGGACAGGAAGTATTTTTGTAGGAGGAGAGCATCTTGTCCCGCTGAATCAAATACTTTTTTATGGTCATCAATATAAAAAAATAATCACTGCGATCTTGTATTTTGTTAATTGGGTGATGGTAAAAAAAAATTGTGGTCTATTTTAGAATCCTCTTTGCAAAAGCTAATCTCTTTCCTTCTAATGAATTCCCTCATTAGTGAATTTGTATAGGTTTTAAAAGTGAGCATGTCTGGGAAGCTACTAGTGTTTTTTGTTGTTGTTGTTGTTGTACTAATAAAGTTTGAGATTTATTTTTTTCAGTTTTGACATTTTCTCCTCCTTCAGATAGCTTGAGAATCAATCCTTAACACCTTCAAAACTGTGTCACTTCCAACACAGACTTCCTCTTTATATCTTTGGTCTAGTAGTTATTTTTTTTCAGTTTTTGTTTTCTTTAGTGCTCTTTCTATTTCCTCATACAGCACATTCCCAGCTATGATGTTACAACCAGAATACATTGTCCTTGATGGAGAAAGAGTTTGTTATAAAAAAAATTGCAGATCTTTCTCACAGAGTTGTGTGGCACTCCTTAGATCTTATCTTTTGCTTCTATGATTCTAATTTTTTAAAAATTTGATTTTTTATTGACATTGTTGGTTTTTATGTCATCTTAATTTATTAATATATTCATTCCCTTTCACTACCTAGTGGGCCATCCTTCCTAACAAAGCATGAGAGGGAAAAAAATTCATCAAAACAAACCAACTTGTTAAATCTCAATATCTATATGAAACAGATTTTAACTGAAGAAACAACAACCACCAAAAAAACCCAAACACAAATGCAAAGCAAACTAAGAATATATTTTCAAGCTATGTGGACTTCATAAGAGCTGTGTGCCTGAAGTTGCTTTGGTAGGGAGGACACAAAGGATGAAAAGAGATACTCCACCTCCAGAGTCCATGGATCCTAGGAAAAGAAAAGGGTAACAGCAATCTCAAATGAGTTGAAGGATCATTGATTTAGAAGGTGCTGAGGAGGTAACTTTGACATCAAGTCCAGTTCTCTCATTTTACAGAGGAAGAACTGAAGCCCTCATTGCCCAAGGTTAAACAGGTAGAAAGTAGCCCCTCATCCAGTCCAGGACTGGGATTTCAACCCTGATCTTTTGATTCCAAATCCAGCTTTTCCCACTGTATCTGCCATCACAGTCAGGCCCTGAAGAATCTCTTCTTTTGCTCTCTATGTTTAGGGTTCTGCAGCAGCCAGTGACCATCCTCACCTTGAGGCCGAAATCTAGAGTTATTCTGATGCTCCAAGAGCTGACAAAAACTTTAGGGAATCTTAAAAAAAAGTGATACTGATGAATGAATTTTTCCTTCTCTCTGGTTGGACCTAATCAAGCTCATATGTTCACACTTGGGTCAATTTCTGGCCAGGCCACAAACTCTTATCCCTGCAGGGCTCCATCAGTGCTAGGGTTGCAGTCAACCCTCAACACCCCTTACCTCTCTTTAACATCTCATCTTTCAACATCTCTTTACCTCGATGCACATCCCAGTTTCCATTATAAAGAACCGATACTTCCCCCATCAATCAAGCAATCAGTGTTTATGATCACTTTTTTTGATTTTTTTGAGCACTTACAAAGGCAAAAGCTGTCCCTGCTCTCAAAGAGGTCACAGTCTAAGAGGAGAGATAACATGCAAACCGCCATGTATGAATGATATATTTAGGCTGAATTGGAGATAATCTCAGGGGAAAGACTGCTAGCCTCCTTAATGCTAGTGCCCCGTCTCTAAGAGGTATCTTGAATTTATCTTGTAACATATCTTATTTGTAAAAGGTTTCTTGCTAAAAGTGGGATTTTATTAATTAATTTATTTGTTTTCAGTTTTCTATAATCACTTCCATAAATCTTAAGATTTTCTCCCCCTTTGTCCCTCCTTCTTCCTGACTCCCCCCGCCTCCCCAGACTGCATGCATTCTTATATGGGTTCTACACATCCATTCTTACTAAATACATTTTCAACTTAGTCATGTTGCATGGAAGAATTAAAACAAATGGGAGAAACCATGAGAAAAACCAAATCAAAACAAAACACAAGAGAAAATAGTCTGCTTCATTCTGCAATCCAATTCCATAATTTTCTGTGGATGTGGATGACATTTGCCTCAAGAGTCCACTGGGAATTTTTTAGATCCTTGCATCGCACTGCAGTACTAAGTCTGCCAGAAAAATTCCTCCCACACTGTGGTTGTTGTTGTATACAAAGTTCTCCTGGTTCTGCTCCTTTCACTCAGCATCAGTTCCTGTAAGTCCTTCCAGGCCTCTCTGACATCTTCCTGTTCATCATTTCTTATGCCACAACAGTATTCCATTACATTCATGTACCATAATTTATTCAGCCGTTCCCCAGTTGATAGGCATCCCCTTGATTTCCAGTTCTTGACCGCCACAAAGAGAGCTGCTATAAATACTTTTGTACATGTGGGACCCTTTCCCATTTCTATGATCTAGAAGCACTAGTGCTGGGTCAAAGGGTATGCACATTTTTGTGACCCTTTGGGCATAGTTCCAAACCACTCTCCAGGATGGTTGGATGAGCTCACATCTCCACCAACAATGAATCAGTGTTCCAACTCTCCCACATCCTCTCCAGCATTGGCCGTCTTGTTGTTCTGCCGCCTTAGCCAGCCTGATAGATGTGATGTGGCACCTCAGAGTGGTTTTGGTTTGGGACTCTCTAATCAGTAGTGATTTAGAGCATTTTTTCATAGGACGACAGATAACTTTAATTCCTTCCTCTGAACCCTGCCTGTTTATATCCTTTGACCATTTATCAACTGGGATGAAGGTGGGATTTCAGAGGCGACAGGAGGAAACCAGGAAAAAATAAAAACAAAAATCCAAACCAAACAATCTGTCCCTCCCTTCAGAGAGCGGACAGCCTGACGGGTACAGAGGCGTATACAAATCAGAACACACTAGATAGATTGTAGAATAAATGGGTGCGTCCTTGGAGTAAGTGAACCCCGCTTCCGGGATGCCACCACAGAAGAACCAGCCCGAGCCTGGGGGACCTGGAACTTCAGGGGCGGGGCGGAAGGACGGCGGAAGCAGGGCGGGGCTCCGGGAGCTAGGGGGCGGGGCGCCAGGCATGAGGGGCGGGGCCAGCCCAGAGGGGGCGGGCCTGGCCTGGCCCTGGGGGCGGGGCCAGTCCGGGGGCGGGACCGGCGCGAGTGGTGACGACTTCCGCCTCCATCCGAAATCTCCCGCCTTTGAGAAGCGCTGAGTCCTGGTTCTGAAGGGAAGGGGTCCCGGCACGTTTAGGGCACTTGGGGCTGCCGCAGGTAACAGCTTCGCGTGAGGGTCTTGGGACGCGTTTCCTCTTTCCACCCTGTGAGTAGGTTGGCTTTGTTTCCCCGGGTCCGGGGAGTCCCGGAGTGTGTGCCGGGTCCCTGCTTCCCCTTGCGGGGACTGGGCTTGAGAAGCGGGGCTGGTACTGGGGGGCCTGGGGGGAGAGGGAGAAGCTTGTGCCGGGTGAGTGGTGCCTGGGGGGCGGCGCGCTTCGCCTCCCTGGGAGCTCCACGTCTGGGAAGGTCGAGCTCTGGAATCTCCATGCTTGCGTCCCTCCCCATCCTGTACCCCCCCCCCCCCCCTTTACCCTCTGGGGGCCATTGAGAGTAGCAGGACCTCCGTCCGGGTAGGGAGGGCTTGAAAACCGGGGGTGTGGCGCCCGGAGCCACGGCGTGACTGGGTCGGGTCACAGGCAGCAAGTGTGGCCGGGAGGGCTGCGCTTGAGATCCGGTGAGGCCATGGTTTGAACACCACCTTCTGCACTTAATAGCAGATCACTTAACCTTTGCTAAGTCAGTTTTCTCGTGGGGCTAATCCCGATTGTAGTGTCCCCTCTTTCTCAGTCGTTCTGGATCCTTTCTGACCTCACTTGGGGTTTTCTTGGCAAAGACACTGGAATGGTTTGGCACGTCCTTCTCCAGCTCGTGTTAGAGAGGAGGAAAGTGGGGCAGATTGGGTTCAATGACCTGTCTGGGATCACACAGCTAGGAAGTGTCCGAGGCCACATTCGAACTTGGGAAGATAGGTCTTCCTGACCTTAGGTCTGACACCATCCACCGGGCCATGGTGGTTCAGACAGAGTGAGAAGTGACTGCGTCTCTTTATCAATTTATATACAGTGGCAGCATGAACCAAGAAGCAGTTGTGTCTCTCCATTTATATACCGTTCTTTCATGATCTATTTAACAATTGGATTTTACATATGTCGTGTTTAATTGTTTAGATTTGACCTTGCACTTTTAACGTGACTAGGTATTGGATTGTTTATCCCTGTCAAAGGTAATATATGGTCAAAACGACTTGTAAGTCTGTTCCCTTAGCTGAATAAAGTAAAAATACCTATGATTGTGGCCAAGCCATTTAACTTTTCAGTGGCCAGCTGTTCTGTGTAGGTGGAACAAGATTTCCAACCCAGAGTTCTCCACACTAATGAAAGCACATTTCGAGACTGAAAAAAAAGAGAAAAGAAAAGGAAAAAGGCACCTGTTTCATAAAGTTGTATGTAAAGCAGTTTGCAAGATGGTATAAATGTTAAATGTCATTGATTGGCACAGATTTTTTAAGTGAAATTGATGGGCCACTGCACTCCTCTTTGTCCTCCTACTCCTCATAATAAACATATATGTCTGTAGTTCTGTAAGGTGTATAGTGTATTTTTCTTACAACAGCTCTGTTAGGCAGATAGTATAAGTGTTGATAATAGCCAACATTTACTTAGGGACTACTATGTGCCAGGCACTGGAATAAGTACTTTACAACTATTATCTTATTCGATGCTCGTAACTACTCTGGGAGGGAGCTGCTATTATTATCCTCATTTTACAGTTCAGGAAACTGAGGCAGAAAGAAGTTAAATGACTTTCTCAGGGTCACACAGCTAGTAAGTATCTGATTGGATTTGAATTCAGTCCAAGGGAGAGCTGATGATCACCTGAACTAAGGTGACAGCTTGGAGATGGATAAGAAACATGGTGTGGAGGTTATCAACAAGCAATCATCATGAGACATATGTGAAAACCAGGCTTATTACAAGAGAAATGAACGTGCATGTGGAACCCAAAGAGTTCAAGTCTTTACAGAATGTATAATTGGTAGAATTCCTTACTCTGAGACCAGTAACACATACCTCTTAACATGTATGTTGGTGAAAATTAGGAACGCTCCTCAAGTGGGCAAAGTTGAAAGCTGTCTTGCTATATTTTCAACTAATCTTTATTTATTTATTTATTTATTGCTTAAGTAACAAAGATGCAGTTTTCTGGATCAAGGAGAAAGAAACTGAGTCTGGCAGGGGACCAGAGAGGTGCTTCCTATCCTCATAGCCTTCAGTTCTACCTACAACCTCCTTCTGAAAACATATCTTTGGCAGAGTTTGAGAATCTAGCTATTGAAAGGCTTAAACGTGAGTGATATTTTACATTGTAACTGTTTAAGCAAGGTAACTTTGTATGTTTAAGTAAGGTAATTTTGGATCACTCATTTCTTTGAAATTCAGGTACATGTTAGCCCTGAATTCTAATTTACCACAACTGTTGACTTGAAGTGGGTTCTGAAATGGTTAGTACTGTTGGGAAGGATAGATAAGTTACTTCCTTTCTTTGTTTTTTGAATTTTAAATAATATTTTATTTTTTTCCCAATTGTACATAAAAACACTTTTTAACATTTTTTTTAAATTTTGAGTTTCAAATTCTCTCCTTCTCTCCCCTTCCCCCTCCTTGAGAGGGTAAGCAATTTGATGTAGCTTATTCATGTGCAGTCCTACAAAAGAAATCCCTATATTAATCATATTGTGGAAGAAAACACAAAAACAACACCAAAAATAAAGAAAGCAAAAAAAAAAAGAAACCCAACATGCTTGGATCTTCAGACTCCATCAGTCTTTCTCTGGAGGTGGATGGCGTTTTTAATCTTGAATCCTTTGGAATTGTCTCGGATTATTCTGTTGCTGAGAATAAATTAGGATCATTGTAGTACGTTGCTGTTACTGTGTACCATGTTCTCCTGATTCTGATCACTTCAGGATAAGTTACTTTCAAAGAGCCATTGATTGCTAAGTGTAACAGTTTCTTCATGGCAATCATTTTGATGACTTGGTGTCTATATTTCTGCATTACCATGGTATATCAGTTTATGTAGCTATGGGAAATTCTATTTGCTTCTGACGTCTAATTTATGCCTCAGAAATGAAGTACTCTACCTATTCCAGAATACAATTTGGTACTATATCCCCAAAGCTATTAAACTGTGTTTACTCTTTGACCCAGAGGTAGTACTACTAGATCTCTACCCCCAAAGAGATGAAAGAAGAAAAGGACATCATGTATAAAAATTATTTATAGTAGCTCTTTTATGGTGGAGAATAGCTGAATATGTTATAGTGTGTGAATTTGATGAAATACTATTGTATAAAGAGTATATTTTTAGAGAAACTTGTATGAAGATTGAAGTGAGTAGAACCAGAAGTACAATTTATTAATAACAGTAACATTGTAAGGACAAAGAACTTTGAAAGACTTAACATTGATCAATGCAATGACCAATCACAACTCCAGAGGACTCATGATGAAATGTTATCTACTTTCTGACTGAGAAATGATGGATTCAAGGAGTAGATTGAGATATCTTTTGGGTGTGACCAATGCAGAAAATTATTTTTTCTTGACTGTGCATATTTGTTACAAAGGTTTTGTCTTTCTTTTTCAGTGGGGAGTTGAAAGGAAGAGCAGGTAGATTTTCCTTAATTGGGGGAAAAATGTATTGTCATGTTTGAGCTTCATGTGCTAAATATAGGACATGAAATGGAGAGAGAGAAATTGAATTTTACTATGAATTTGAGGAGAGAGATGAACTCACCAAAAATATACTTAATTGTTGCTTTTTCTATTATATGTGTAATTAGTTATAATAGGGCTAGGTAAAACAATTAAAGATTTGTTTCCCTCTTAATATAGTTTTTTAAAAGCCCAGATTACTAGATTATTCTCTCTTTCTTTTTCATTTTTGCTGTAATTTTTATAGTGCTCAAAATAGTTGAAAATCTTGGTGTGACCTACCTGAAAGGGTCTGAGCAGTACCAGAGTAAGCTGGAGAATGAGATTCGAAGACTCAAATTTTCCTACAGAGTAAGTACAAACAAAAATTTGTTCATTCGCATCAATTGTTATATAACCAAGTCTTCCCCCATCCCTAAAAACTTTCACTAGATTCTACCATCCCCTCAAACTGTTGTCTCTTTTACATTTATCTGCCGAACTCGTAGGGGGAAAACTGGCCATGCTCATTGCCTTCTCTTTCTCTCTTGCTCAATCCTTTGCAGACTGACTTCCTACTCAGTTTACCATTGAACTGAAGCTGCTCTCCACAACTGATCTGAGTTACAAATTCTGATGGTCTTTTCTCAGTTTGTATCTTTTTTAGTCTATAAGCATTTGAGTCTATTGATCATTTTCCCTTCTTAGGTACTCTCTTCTCTCTGGATTTTCCTTATACTCTTCTATCTTGTTTTATCTCCTTTCTGTCTGTCCTCTTGATCACCATCTTATTTGTAGTCCCATCATTCTCATCCTTTCGCTTATCTGTACGTGATCCTCAAGGCTATGCCCTTTTCTCTCTTGTCTTCTTTAGCCATAGCCTATCTTGGTGACTTCCTCAGCTCCCATGGGTTTAAAGATCAGCTCTGCAAAGATGCCTCCCCTAACTCTCCACTGAGCTTCAGTCCAGTATCACCAGAAGTCTAGTGGACATTTCAAACTAAATGTCTTGGAAATATCTGAAACTTGGCATATCAATCAGTCGCCAAATCTTACCATTTATACTTAGACTATTTCTTGAATCTGACCCCTTCTGTCTACTCACACTACTTCCATAATTCAGGCCCTTATCATGCCCTGCCTAGATTATTGCACAGCCCTCCCTCACTCAAAACAAAGTCAAGTGCAAGTCATGCCATCATTTCTCTGACGGCATGGTCTTCTTCAGCAACAAAGGACAAACACAACAATATTGCAACAACTTCCTAATTCTTCTTCCTGCTTTAATTCTCTCCTTACAAACTAGGACATGGTAATTTTCCTTAAGTGTAGAGCTGACCATATTACTTTCCTGCTCATTAAACTCCAGTGGTTTCCTGTTGACTCAAGGATAAAATACAAATCTCTCAAGGTTTGGAAGCCCCTCTCAGTTTGACCTCAGCCTTTCTTTCCAGCGTCATTGGACACTGTTCTCCTTTTTATACTCTTATGATCCAGCCAAACTGTTTTTGTCTGGTCTTCACAAAGAACATTCCTTCTTTGATCTCTGTACCTTAGTTCTGGCTATCTTCCATGCTTACGATGGACTTACTTCTTACTTCTGCCTCATAGAATCCCTCTTTTTCTTTGAAATGCAACTCAAGGACCTTCTACTATATGAAACCTTTCCTTATTCCTCCACAATAGCTAGTGCCCTTATTCACAAACTACCTTTTATTTAACTAGTTTATATTTTTTTTTACGTTTATTATGTATATGCAATATCTGTCAACATGCATTTATAGTGGCAAGCTTTTCACTAGGCACTAGTAGGAATAGAGATATTAAAAAAAAGAAACAATCTTTATATTCTAATGAAAGAGAAAAATACATATACAAGTATAAAAATGTATATACTTAAAATACATATGTAAGCATAAAATATATAGCTATAAAGTACAAGCATATAAGCATAAAAGTATATATTTATGCTAAATAGCATTGTATTATGCATTATTATTTTATTTTTCTCCTCCACTGGATCGTATTGTTTCTTTTTTAAATATCCCTATCTCTCCATTATTATATGTATTTTCCCCCTCCATTACAACATAGAGATTGTTTCTTTTTTTATATTTCTGTACCCACTTGTGCCTAGTGAAAAGCTTGGTACTATACGTATATATTGATTGCTATGGCAGATTGATACAAATTGTGTTAACTGGATCACTGAATAGCTGTTGGTAATATAAACATCATTAACTGCTTTATTGGCCGTTAAGGTTATTTTGATGTATTTATTTCGCTACAACTTTTTTCAGTTTTCTTTTCAAATTCTCTTAATGAAGATTCCATTTGGAAAGTTTAGTATTTTTCTTTTGGCTAAGACTATGGGGAAGGTTGGGTTGGATGCATATGCTAAACTCTTCTATTCATGTTCACAAACCTGGGTATTAATTTTGATCTTTTCCTTCCATATCCAATTAGTAGTCAGATCCTATTCTACCTCTTTGATATCTTTTACATCTGTTCCCCTCTCCTTATTCTTGGTGCTACCATCCTAGTACCCTTCATTATCTAGTTTTGCAGTAATGCCCTAATGGTTTTTCCATCTCTGTTCTCTTCCTTCCCAACTCTCACAAGTCATCTTTCATACTTAGGCCAGCTCAATCTTCATATGCACATCTGTTTGTTATCTCTTCGTTCAAGAGCTTTCAATAGCTCCCTATTTCCCCTCAAATAAGGTTCATACTCCTCAGCCTTGCATTCAAGACCTTCTGCTATGACAACACTCTATGCTTCTACACTCTGTTGTATTCTTTGCTCTTGCCAACTGCACCATTCATTATCCCTTGTTTACTCTTCATGTCTTTTCGGTAATTCTCGTTTTCCCTAGAGCTGAGGTGTTGTCTGTCATCCATCAGTTCAAAAGTTCTTCCTAACTCAAAATCAGCAGTGATCTCTTTGTTTATGAACATACCCTTATATATATTTCATGTTACATATATTTTTTAATGTGTCAAAAGCCCTTGAGGGCATAGACTTTATCTATTTCAATCTTTGTATTTCTACCAGCTGAGGTTTCAGTAGGTTGTGGTGGTTCAGTAGTTTCAGTTGTGTTCAGCTCTTTGTGACTACATTTGAGGTTTTCTTGACAAAGATACTGGAAGGGTTTGCCGTTTCTTTCTCTGACTCATTTTACAGATGAGGAAACTGAGGCGAAAAGAGTTAAGTGACTTGCCCAGAGTCACACAGCTGGTAAGTGCCTGAGGGCAGATTTGAACTCAGGAAGATGAGTCTTCCTGACTCTTGACCTGTTACTCTATCCACTGTGCTACCTAGCTACCCCATGTAAGTTGTAGGCACTTAATAAATCTGTATTCAAAGTTGTTAAAGTTTAACTTTTCCCTTACAATAATAATACTTTTTTATGGTGATGTTATGTATTTCGTTTAATTCCAACCATTTTATTTAATTTTACCTTTTTTAGGAGAGTTGGTAGTGGGATCACATCCTGTGAGTTCATTGCTATAAGGTAACTTCCAGTGAGGAAATTTGCCTGTCCAAAGTCAGTTGTCAACTTTCTGTGATGTAAACATTTTAGATAGTTCCTTGGGGGCATCATGAGGTTAAGTTACAGCGTCACTCAGCTGATGTATTTCAGAGGTGGCACTTGGTAGAAGATAGGTAAAGCAACTGAGACCCAGAGAGGTTTTGATTTTCTCAAGATTAGTAAGCATCAGAGGTGAGGCTTTAACCTAAGTTCTTTTACTCCAGAGAGTTATTTGCCCCACGCCGAACCTGATTTGCTTTATTTGGTTTGTATATCAGTAAAGGCCCAGATTTCTTGGCCCTCTGGCAAAATGATAGAGTTTTGTGCCTTTGTTATATTACCCTGGAATCCTTCCATGTTCCTATTTATGTAAAAGCAGTCTCTTTAACCTGAACGAGGCTTTCCCAGGTCACAAAATGATAGGAAGATAGATTTAGATTTGGAAGAACTCATCTAATTTAGCCCCCTCATTTTATGTGTGAAGGAACTGAGGCCCAGGAAACTTGTCACACAAGTAGTAATAAGTAGCACAGCCTAGATTCAAACTTAGTTTCTTTGACTTCAGACTCTAGAGACAGCTGCCAGTGGGGCAGTGGATACAGTGTTGGTCCTAGCGTCGGAAAGACTTGAGTTTAATAATACCCTCAGGTAAATGTTAGGTCTGTGACTATGGCAAGTCACCCAACTTCTGTCTGCTTCGGTTTCCCCAACTATAAAATGTGGTTAATGGTAGCTTGTATCTCTGAGGATCTTCTGTGAGGATCAAATGAAATCATATTTGTAAAGCACTCGACACAGTGCCTGGCACATAGTAGGTATAGAAGTAAAGTGAAACAAAGGAGGTTATATTTATAAAGATAGTTTTAGGTGTTTAGTTCAGTGCGTGCCTTAGTGTACAGAATGTTGGGCCTGGAGTCAGGAAAACCTGAGTTCAAATCCAGCTTCTTATTAGCTGTGTGATCTTGGGCAAGTCACTTAACCCAGTTTGCCTCAGTTTTCTCATCTGTCAAATGAACTGGAGAAGAAAATGCAAATCACTACAGTATCTTTGCCAAGAAAACCTCAAATGGGGTCAGGAAGAATCAGATATGACTGAACAATAATATGGGAAGTTTAATAATCCTTGTTTCTTTTCCTCCTTTCCTTAAATATAGCATCCTTTCCATTTTACTACCTTGCCTCTTCAGGTGGACTTGTGTCCTTGGGGAGTGGAGGAATAATTGAATTGCTCCATGGTTTACTATCATGAGAAGATAAATATAATATCTATTTAGCATTCACTGAATACTTTTTCAGTCAGAGGATGTGTGAGTTTTGTGGACTTTGAAGTTTTAATGTCTTCTATTGCCTCAGTACTTTTTTATTCCTTTAAATTTTTTTTCCTGATTAACTTAAATGCTTGTTATTACATTGTAGGAAAGTTTAGATGATGAATTTGATGCACGAAGAAAGGATCACATATCTCACTTCATCTTGCGTCTTGCTTATTGCCAGTCGTAAGTATGCAATGATTATATATCTGACTCATGGATTTCTGTGTAGTTCATATTGGAGTTTGAAATCTTGGGGAATAGGTTGGTATAATGACAGTTGAAATGTTATACTGTGTGTAGAATTTCCTAGATCAGTGTTAAGTAATCTCTAAGTCCATTCATGCCACAAACTGAGCATGGATCAACGTCAGTAGCCCCAGCTGTCTGTCAAGGCCTATGCTGGCTACGAGAATCCATAGCCAACTTGTGCTCCCCTCTGTACGAGAGAGCGTTGGCAGTCAACATGTGATCAGCTGTCTTCTGTCTCTACTCCAGGGTTTGCATTCCACACTCTAGCATGCTCAGAGGAAAGGATTTGGAATGTTGGCATGTTGCTTTTGAGAGGTGCTGCTCTTTTAAAGATAGAGTTTGGCATTATAGCAATTTTATAAGTAATATTCCACAATTTTAAAATGAATCAGAATTTTGGATTCCTGGTCTTTACCCTTCATCTATAGGTTTCTTCTCTTTGAGTTCTGAAATATCAAAATAATAGAGTTTGAGTAAAAAGGGATCTAAGGGAGCATCTCAGCCAAGCCCCTCATTTCTTTTTTAATAGCTAAAGAAATTGAGATTCATAAAGATTAAATGACTTGTCCAAGGTTACAGAGCTAATTAGTAATAGATGGATGACACTAGAGCCTAGATAATATAGATCTAGTCATAGATCTATAGTTGAAAGGAACCTCAGTGATTATCTTGGTGAAATCTTTCCATTTATAGATGAGGAAACTCACCTGAGATCCAGGGAAATTACGTGACTTGCCCAAAGTGATATACGTAATAAGCATCAGAGGCAGAATTTGAACTTAGTTCTCTGATTACAGAGTTAGTGCTCTTTGTATTGTAGAAACAGGAACAATGCTCCTGTTCTCTGGGTGGCCTCTCCTGGTGATCTTCTTACCCATTTTTAAAACAATAAAATCATGCCACTGTCAGTGATTCCTTATTGCTTATTATTAATGAATTTCTTAAAAAATAGTTTGGTGTTTTTTGTATCCTTCTGAAACATGAAATGTAGCATATTGGTATATTTGAGGGGTTTAGTTGAGAGTGGTAGCAAAGTTGAGGGAAGATGAAGATGTGTAGGTAAGATACAGATGAGAATTAGGGACCAGGTAAGTTGAGGGGTGAAACATGATGCTGAGCACAGATATTTAGTAAATACTTGTTGGTTGAGAATTTAGCATCATTGTATTGTGATTTCGTACAGTGGATGAGACTGATTTTATTAGCACAATTAAATGAATTAAATACTATGAGTCTATTCTTGGCTTATATTGGTCATGGGTAGAAGAAAATAAAAATTGGAAAGGGGTATGTAACGTGTTGGAGAGTTTTGATAATATTTTCCCCCAGATAATATTCCCTCAGATAATGTTTTCCCTCATTTTCCCTAGCATACTTTAGAAAAATACCAAGGAAAGCCCTGTCACTCAAATGTGATATGAACTTTTTCTTAATTTTAAGGCAGATATGTCAGTGTTTAATCTTTTTCTTATAATAGTGCTCAGATAGGCACAACCATGATTATAAAATATTGTTAAACTTTACAATAAAGTAAAACTCTTGCCTTTTATTAAGTCAGTAGTGCCACCTAGAGTGAGAAAAAGTTAGTCTTTTTTTACCTAATATTTTCAATATTAATGTCATTCTGTTTCATGTTCTTTTGATTCATAGATTGGCTGGAAGATGATCTAGAAAGGTGTGCAAATGAATGTGAGGGAAATTACTGGGAGATTCTTCTTACATGGCAATCAGTGGTCTGATTGTTTTGAGCTTGTGTTTAAAAGATGCTCTATTATGGCACCTTGCTTTAAACTGTGGGTGTGAAAATTTCTATGAAAATCATACTTTTATAAATTGATTTCCTGAGAGTAGTTTAATATTTAAAGTAATTATCTAGTGAATTATTTTTCTAAATGGATCAATTCTTTTGTGGTACAAATACTAATTTATTTACTTTGTGAATTAAGGGGTTGCTTTTTTTTGTACATTAGCTTAAAAAAAAATTGAGGCAGACCTGTACTTACCTAATATTATGACTTTATAAAGTATAATACTACAGATAAAACTTTTGACTTATTAAGAAATCCCTAAAGAAAATGTAACTCTATCATGTCATTTGTGATATGCTTTAGAATATCATACTAAGTATTTGGAGATGAAGTCTAATCGTTTAATCACACCATATTTACTTCATTAGTATTTAGTAATTTGTTATACCTTATAATTAGTAAAACCAAATAAAAGAGAATCCTTCTTATGGTGTTTAAAATTTTTGTCATGTCAGAAACAACATAAAGCTGTGGAAATATTAAATTAAAATTCTTTAGTAACTGGTAAGATATCTT
Organism: Notamacropus eugenii; assembly: GCF_028372415.1. Taxonomy (NCBI): domain Eukaryota; kingdom Metazoa; phylum Chordata; class Mammalia; order Diprotodontia; family Macropodidae; genus Notamacropus; species Notamacropus eugenii. Next base: position 125,599,397 of record NC_092873.1, read on the forward strand.
TTCTAGAAATTTTTAAAATAATAACTCCTCCATGTCCTTCCCATCCTGCCCCATTTTAGTTAAGTCAAATCACCTAGCATTATTTATTGCCTACTATGTGCCAGGCACTGGGCTAAGTGCACAAGACCAAAAATGGCAGGAAATAGCCCCTTCTTTCATGAAACTCACAGTCTAATGTGTGAGGCAACATGCAAACAACTATGTACAAATATGACATGTACAGAATAAATTGGGCGTAGTTTCAGAGGCAATGGGCTAAGATTAAGGACAGGCTTCTTGCAAAAGGTAGGGCTTTAGCCGAGGCTTGAGGGAAGCCAGGAGGTAGAGACAAGGAAGGTGAGTATTTTAGATGGGAGTAAGGATGGACAGTCACTGAAAACAGTTGGAGTCAGGAGATGACTGTCTTGTTTAAGGAACAATAAAGAGGCCATTGTCACTGGATAGCAGAGTATGTGAAAGGGAGTAAAGGTAGGTAGGGATCAGGTTATGAAGGGCTTTAAAAGACAAACAGGATTTTATATTTCATCTTAGAGATAAGAGGAAGCTACTGGTGTTTATTGAAAGGGGGTGGGGCAGGATGGGGATGATATGGTTAGGGGATCTTTAGGAGGATCAGTTTGACAGCTGATTGGAGAATGTAAGGAATATGGGGGAGTATAGAGATACTTTAGGCAAGGAGGCCAATCAGTAGGCTATTTTAGTAGTCCAGGTGATGAGAGTATGCTCAGAATTAGGGTTTAAAGTAGTTTTATTTTTCCCAGGAATGCTTTATTTACTTAATTTAGAACAATCAATTTTTTACACCTACAACAATCTCAGAATTTTTTATTTTGGAAAACTTTAATTTTGATATTTGGTAAGCTTATTGTCTTTATTTTTAAGAACACATCTAATTTTCACTGGCTGTCTCCCTGAAAACATCCTATTTGTATTTGGTTAATCTTCTTATATGCTCTTTAATGAAAATCGCCAAGAGTTGTGATCTTTGGGTTTGTAACCTATACTTCTTCTTCTCCGTCTCAGAGAGGATCTCAGGCGCTGGTTCATTCAACAAGAAATGGACTTGTTTCGATTTCGATTCAGCATTCTGCCTCCTGACAAGGTCCAGGGTTTCTTAAAGGATAGCCATCTGCAATTTGAAACTGTAAGAATATTTTAATAGTTTTATTTTCTTTGTACCTACAGTTGTGATTTGCTTCTTCTTTCAGTACATCAGGGAGCTTCTATTTCGTCACTGTGGGTATGTTTTCTATAGACTCGAATCACTCGAATCCCAACACTAACCAGGTCAGTCATCATGAATTGCTGGGCTGAAAAAAATCCATCACTTGGTTACTGTTCTCTGTGACCTTAGGCTTATACTCAGATGTAAGACATTCAGGTTATCTCTAGGCCCACCCTCCAACTCTTAACTAGGTGGCACAGTGCATAGAGTACTAAGCCTGGAGGTCAGCAAGAATGATTTCCTGAGTTCAAATCTGGCCTCAGACGCTAACTGAGTGACCTTGGGCAAGTTACTTAGCCATGTTTGCCTCAGTTTTCTCATGTGTAAAATGAGATGGACAAGGAAATGGCAATCCACTTCATTATCTTTGCTAAGAAAATCCCAAATGGAGTCATGGAGAATCAGACATGACTGAAACAACAAATGATCTAAGAGACCTTACATGGTTTTGAGAGCCCAAGGATACCAAGCCTTGGAACTGAGGACTTCAGTGAAGAGGATTTTTTAATTTAGAGAGAGGCATCTGGGGTTATAACCAAGGGTAACTTAACAGCAAAGATAAGTATAATTCTGAATTAAAAAAAATGGACACAACAAATTGAAAGACTTTCAGGTATTTGTGACAAAAACAGCAGAACCTGAGGGAGAATAAGGGACTCAGTAAGGTCAAATTGTTTACTTCTTATATGTAAAAATGCTATCAGTACTCTTATGACTGTCATCATTATTTGACTAGTTTGAAAGAAAGGCTTGGGCTTGTGTATGATGGGGTGATTCTAAAAAAATAAAACTGTAGGGAGAGATAAGGAGTTATTATCTCATATAAATGAGGCATAAGAGGAAAAATTGATACAGAAGAAGTTGGTAGGGGATGGATGGGTAGTGCTGGAACCTTACTCTCATCAGGAATGGGTTAAAAAGGGAACAACATATATATCTAGAAGGATATAAAAGCCTTCTACATTCAGAAAGAAATAAGAGGTCAAGGTAGAGGGTAGGGGGAGAAAATAAGGGAGGAACTCTTGGAAAGTGGGTAGGTTAAGGAATAGGAGGGCAAGGTAATGCAGAAGTAAAGCAGAGGGTAAATAGGGTGAGAAGGATAGTGACGAAAAATAGGATGGAAAAAAATCACAAGTAAGTATAGCTTAGAATGTGAATGGGATGAATTTACCCATGAAATAAAATGAATAGCAGATTAAAAATTTGAATTTAACAATTTGTTATTTTCAGGAAACGCTATAAAAATGAGAGATACATGTAAGAATAAAATAAAAGGTAGGAGTAGTAATTATGATCCCAGACAAAGTTAAAACTGAAATAGATTTAATCAAAAGAGAAAAATAGGGAAACTGCACTTATGTGTCAGCAACATTATTCAATACTGTTTTAGACCATTTAAAATAACTAGACAGTGTAAAATACTTGAGAGTATACCTGCCAAAACAGACACAGAAATTATATGAATATAAACATAACACACTTTTTATACAAATAAAATCAGATTTAAATAATTGAAATAATATTTGTTGTTCATGGGTAGGGAAAACCAATGTAATTTAAAAATGACTATTTTACCTAATTTATTTATTCAGTGCCATCCGAATTAAATTACTAAAAATTATCTTGCTGACTTAGAAAAATAATAAGTTTTTTTGAAAGAACAAAAAGTCAGGAATTTCAAAGAAACTAGAGGAAAAAAGATGCAAAGGAAGCAGCTTTAGCAGTATCAGATCTTAAACTGTATTATAAAGTGAGTGCATTGTTGAAGTATAAAATGGATAATTTCTATTATATTAAATTAGAGTTTTCTGGTGTAAATAATACCATTGTAGCCAAGAATAGAAGGAATGCAGAAAATTAGGAAAAAACTTTCATAAACAGTCTCTCAGGTAGGATGTGTTTGGGTTGGAATATTGCTGTGGTGTAGGAAATGATGAGCTGGCTGATTTAGAAAAACATGGAAAGACTTGGACTTATGAAGAAAGATGCTATCTACCTTCAGAGAAACAGATGACAAATGGAAATATGCATAATATGATCTTACATTTATATATATGAGTGTATGTGTGTATATATATGTATATATATACATATGCATGGGTTTATATTTATAGATATATATGTATATGTGTGTTTAATTGTAACCGTCTTGAGGGCAGCAGTGAGGGGGGGTGAGGGGAGGAGGGGGGTAGGGAAGGAAAAAAAATAAAGTAAAAAATGCATGACAGAGAATAAAAAAAAGCCTATGAGGAAGGAGAGAAAAGCTAGGTAGCTTTGAAAACAATGTGTAGCATTTATTATATAGGTTTTCTAGAAATGCAAATTTATTGTTTTATATTCAGTCCTCTCTTATCTTCTGCTGTGTATATGGCAATGTCCTTTTTTTCTTTTCTTGCTTTGTATTTAAGTTTAGAATGAGTAAAATTTACAAAAAAATAAGAGAGGCCTAGTGGACAAAGGGTTTGAATTTTTCAGTGTGTATGTATCAGATTTATTATGTGTTTGCGAGTTGATTGCTGTGAATGTGAATTTTAGATTTAGGATAGATATTAATGAGGCAAAGTAATATAATTTTCTTATTTACAAAATATTTTAATTCTGTATATTTTATAGTAGTTGCCAAATCAAAGGAGAAATCAGCTGTTTACAATGTACAAAATCTTGGATGTGAGTTAGGGGTGATGTCCCTCCAGGTCAGAAGTTCTTTGTCTAAGCTTATTTTAGTATTTTGATAATTATATTTTAGTGTAATTGGTTTCTTTTGTAATCTAATTTATTTTTTATGCTAAAAAAAACCCCAGCTTATTCTGGGAAGGGGTCTATTGGCTTTCTTCCTTGGAAATGTATTTTTCTGTTGTCTTAATGGTGAACACATGCTTACAAGGACAGCTGGTCTAGGTATATGATATATTTTATTTTTTAATCTTTCCTTAATTATCCAAATATATTCCTCTTCCCTCTTTGACTCCAGAGAGCAATTTGTTATAATAAGAATGTAAAATAAAGTAGGGGGAGAAACAGTTCATCAAAATTAAATGACTTGTCAACCTGTTTTGACAGTATACGTAATGTTTCATTTCTGTAGTTGCCTACCTCAGCAAAGAAGGGAGGAAGTGTATTTTTTCTTAACTTCTTTGAGGCCAATCTTTAAGCTATTAACCCAGTTCCAAGTCTATTGATTTTCTCACAATGCTGTACCTCTCATTTCTTCCACTTAGCTTTTTCTTTAATTATTTTAGATTCTCAAATCTGGCAGAATTTCATTTGGTGGTTGTCCGTGTGACCCAATTATTAGGGCTGATATTCTTCTGAGTTTTATTCTTGACTCTAACTGCTTTAGTGTAATTATCCTGTGTTAAAATTTCATTTCCTGACATGATTGATTGCATCTGTATACAGTGATAGTTGAATCTGAACTTGAAAAATATTAGTCTGAAATGTAAATGAACAGAAAACTGCATTTTTTGTTGTGTTTGTTCTTCGTTTTCAAAGAGGACCATGACATCAGAGAAATGATGACATGACTTGCAGTTGACTTTGAATTGAGTGAGGGAGGGCTGTGCAAGGTCACCAGCCTCACTTTTTCCTCCAGAGCCATCTGGACCCCGTGATTCATCAAGATGACTGGAAATGATCCAGGATGCAATTGGAGACCCTGGCCCTGGCCAAAGCCTAAAACTCACTTTGAGTAAGGTTATAATACCCATTCATCCCACTGTTTAAGAAATAAGTCAAGAGATGGCCCCCAACTGTCTAGTCTTTAATATCTGAAATTGTCAAGAAGGACTGGAAATGGAATAGAGACTGTCTTATTTGTTTTCATTCCCAGTAAGGGCCATTTTGAATCTGTGTCTAGTTCGTTGACTTACCTTGTTTATGTTTGCAGTACAGGGCGAATGACCAAGGCTGTAGATGGTATTCATTTAGATGTTTAGGGAAAGGTCAGGACTTTGATGCCTGTCAGTTTGATGGACAAAGAACTTCCCTGTTGCTCTAATTCAAAATCTTTGACAACTGCCTTGAGGTCTTTTAGAATTTCATTTCAAGGACAGTAGGAAAAATACTGTATTATTCCTTTAAAAATTTTTTTAGGGTAGTCATTGCTTTTGTACAAATTAATTTTTATTTCAGTTTAGCTATACCTGTATTTCAAGTCTTATTAGGGAGGTGTGGAGGACTGTTTCTCATAATGTTTTTATATATGAGCAAATACCATGAGGAAAAATATGATAGGTAATGTTAAGTGTGGAAAGGCTTTATTTAAACAGATGCTGCCTTCTTATTTTTTGAATCTGGCCCATACTTTATGATGTATATCTATTTATCAATATCTACCTGTCTAGATCTGTGATTTAATTATTTTTAATATTTTTATTTTATTATATATTTTTACTTGTATTGTTATATTTATATATTATGTTTTTATATTTTTGTTAGTGTGAGAAACTTCTGGAGAGGAAATTTCCTCTACTGATAGAGATCAGCAGTTAATCTGTAACTTAGAGAGTTCCCTGGGGAGACCTTACAGATTAAGTGACTTGTTCATAGCCACACAGCTTTGGCTGTATTTTAGAAGCATGTCTTGAATTCAGAGCTTCCTGATTCCAGTGCAGCCATCTATTCATTATAGTATACTGCCTTTCCTTTTTCGTTCCTATGTGATATTAATAGATGTAGTCTTATACTGTATTCCCTGTATTTACATTTCCTAAATAAGGGGTGTGTGTGTGTACATGCATGTAGTTTAAATCTGCATAGGATTTGTAACTGAGATCAGATTAAAAGGTTTGGTTCTGATTAAAATGATGTGGGGTACATATAGAATCATTCAGCTTTCTACCTCACATGGTAATAATATTCCTGATATGTGTGGTCATCCAGGTGTGCCATTCCTCAACTCAGTTAACTTGGGTGGCTCTCTGTGATCTCCAGGATCAAATATAAAGTCTCCTGGCTTTTAAAACCCTACATAACTTGGGCCTTTCTAATTTTCCAGTCTTGTTACACTTTTTTCCTCTGCATTTACTTTATGATCTGGCAACACTGGCTTTCTCACTGTTCCTTGTATGTAACAATCCATTTCCTGACTCTATGGCTGTCCCTCTGTCCTGTGTCTGGAATGCTCTCCCTCCTCATTGCCACCTTCTAACTTCCCTGAATTCCATCAAGACTCATCTCAGATCCTGATTTCTACAAGAATCCTTTTTGAGTCTCCCTCATTGCCAGTGCTTTCTCTTTGGGATCACCTTTGATATATGCTGTATTATGTCTTTTCTGCACATCGTTATTTTCATGTTGTCTCTCCATTGGATTGTGAATTCCTTGGGGACATGGGTTGTATTGCTGTCTTTTTTTTTTTTAAATTCTCAATCCCTTAGCATAGTGAGTGGTATATAGTAAGCACCTAATAAATATTTGTCAGTTAATTGATTGATTGATTCCTTAGATCAGGGATTCTTATCTTTTTATGTGCCATGGACCCCTTAGGCAGTTTGGCAAAGTATAATGATCCCTTCTGAGAATAACATTTTTAAACACTTGAAGGAACTGCTGCTATCCTTTAAATAGAGCTTAGTAAAAATAAAGAGGTAAATGAAAAATTTAAAAATAATTTCCCATCCAAATTTATAGAATCCATAAAAACTATTCATGGACCCCTTGGACCCCAGGCTAAGAACCCCTGGCTTAGATGCTTTCAATGACTCAAGGTGCCATTTAATTCCTCTGATCAGTGAATCTGGGCTGTTAGAAACTCGTGTACTAATTAAAAATTATCGTAATTCTACAAAAGTATTTGTTAAATATATACTGTGTGTCAGGAACTGTGCTGGTATTGGATACAGAGATAAAAATGAAACAGTTCCTGACCTGAAGGTCCTTTGAGAGAGACAAAGTGTATGTGTATGTGTGTTTATTATATATACGTATATGTGTGTATCTGCATGTATATATGTATTATATATGTATACATATGTTGTATATATTTAGAAAATTGCCTTGTATTTCTTTTGTATGCACATATGTATGTATATACAACATAAATTCAAGTTAATTTTTTTTTTTAGGTGGGGGTTGGGAGGATCAGGAAAGACTTCTTGTAGAAGGTTGTATTTGAGCTAAGTTTTGAAGGATTTGACGGAAGTACAGAATTGTAAGAGGCAGAGGGGAGGAGGGGCAGCTAGTGCAAAAGGCATAGATAGAGATAGGAATGTACTGTGTGAGGAACAGTAAGAAGGCCATTCTGACTAGACCATAGAATGTGGAAAGGGGAATGAGATGTGTAAAAACCCTGGACTGCTAGGTTGGGGCCAGGTTGTGAAGGGTTTTAAAAGCCAACCAGAGCAATTTATATTTGATCCTAGGCTTAGTAGTGGGCCATTGGACTTTGAGTAGAGGACTGAAATGGTCACATTTTAACTTGCAGGCCATCACTTTGGCAGGTGTATGTTGGATGGCTTGAATCAGGAAGACCAATGAGGAGGCTGTTGCATAGTTGTACAGGGAAGGGATCATAAGGGTCTGAACTAGATAGGGTCTTGGCCACATGAGTAGAGAGATGGGCACAGATGAGAGAGAGAGATGTGTAGATATAGAAATGACAAGATTTGGCAGCTTGATTGGATGTTTATGTGAGGGACAAGGAAGATTTGAGAGGAACACTGAAGTTGCGTCCCATACCTACTGATTCCCTTCTGCTTTAGCGATTTCTTAATGACTCTATTTATATTGGAAGTTTCAAGGCAGGAGGTAACTATGGTAATAACACACATAGGTTCGAGAAATATTTTAGAAGCATCATATCTTTCAGTATCCTTCAAGTAATACCATGTAGGTGATTATATGTTCAGTGATCTGTGGCCTCCTTTAGGGTTAAGACTATCTTGTCCTTCTTTGTGTGCCCTGTGGTGTACATTTAATTAATATTCTTTGAATCAATGACTGAATCAGATTTCCTCTGTAAAGAAAAAAAGATAAAAAAGGAGGAAGAAAGATAAGACTTTTAAGCAGTTGGATCAACAGTATGGCTACTTTATAAATTGAGTCTTATTTTGAGAAAGAATTTTAAGGTTGATGGTGCCTAGCAAATGTAGATATGAATAGGGGGCAGCTAGGTGGCACAGTGGATAGAGCTCTGGGCCTGGAGTCAGGAAGACTTGAGTTCAAATTTGGCCTCAGACACTTCTTAGCTGTGTGACTTTGGGCAAAGTCCCTAAAACTGTTTGCCTCAGTTTCCTCAAATGTAAAATGGGAATAATAATAGCACCTATATCCCAGGTTTGTTGAGGATCAAATGGGATAATAAAGCACTTAGTATAGTGCCTGGCACATAGTAGGTGCTATCTAAACATTAGCTGTTATTATTTTTAAATATTATAATAATGAAGAATTAATTTTTAGAGCTCTCCTAAAGAAGAATGAACTGTCTTGGAAAGTAGTGGATTCTCTTTCACTAGGGACCTTTTTAATTTAATTAAATTTTATTTTACTAGAAATCTTCAAGCAAAGCCTGGGGAGACACTTGGCAGAGGATGTTGTAGAAATCATTCTTGTTTGTATGTGGTTCAGACTAGGTGGCTTCCCAGATCCTTGCCAGATCCAACTCTGTGGTAGCTCAGATTTACATGGTGCTTTGAGATTTACAAAGTACTTTTGCAGTGCTTATAGGGAGGCCTGTATCATCCATGATGATGATGATGGTGTTGGTGGTGGTGGTGGTGGTGGTGATGATGGTGATGGTGTTGGTGATGGTGGTGTTGGTGGTGGTGTTGGTGGTGGTGGTGGTGATGGTGATGGTGATGGTGGTGGTGGTGATGATGATGATGGTGATGGTGTTGGTGATGGTGGTGTTGGTGGTGGTGGTGGTGGTGGTGGTGGTGATGATGGTGATGGTGTTGGTGATGGTGGTGTTGGTGGTGGTGGTGGTGGTGGTGGTGGTGGTGGTGATGGTGATGGTGGTGGTGATGATGATGATGGTGATGGTGTTGGTGATGGTGGTGTTGGTGGTGGTGGTGGTGATGATGGTGATGGTGTTGGTGATGGTGGTGTTGGTGGTGGTGTTGGTGGTGGTGGTGGTGGTAGTGGTGATAATGGTGATGGTGTTGGTGGTGGTGGTGGTGGTGATGGTGATGGTGGTGGTGGTGATGATGATGGTGATGGTGTTGGTGATGGTGGTGATGGTGATGGTGATGATTTCTCTCATTTTACAGATGAAAGAACTGAGATTCAGAAAGGTGAGCTAACTCTTTCCAGGTCACATAGGATTTGGACCCAGGTCTTTTGTCTCAAATTCTAGCACTCTTCCTACACTGCCATATCGCCTTGTAAAGCATGTTATATGCATTTGTGGGGAATTTGTAGGAACACACTTATTCACTATCGAGAGTCAACTAGTGGTGGGTGCAGTGGATAGATTCCTGAGGGAAACAGTATCTTTAAAAGCAGGGGAAGAGGCATGCCTGAACTGAAATAAAGGATTCATTGCCTACCAAAGATGGAGAGAGTGTTGGATCTGGGATCAGAAAGTCCTGAGTTCAGATCTAGCCTTAGATACTTTCTAGCTGTGTGACCTGGGTAAATTGTTTAACCTCTATTTGCCTCATTTTCCTCAACTGTAAAATGAACATCATAATAGCACCTAGGATTTTTTTGAGGATCAAATGAGGTAATGCTTTTAAAGCACTTATCATCATGCCTGCACATAGTAGGCCCTATATAAATGCTAAATTCTCTTGCTTTATGCCATATTAGCATTCATTACATTTAAATCGTATTCAGCTAGTTTAAACTACTAGGGATTAACTTTGATCTTCCTTTCTGGAATAAGCTTTTCATAGTAATACTTCTGTATTGTTTGATACTAAGTGATATTGATAGGACACAGCATTTCTACTCAATAAATAATTTACAAGTATTTATAGAGTGGTGAAACTGTTAGATGCTATGCTGAACAAACATGTTGCAGTGAAAGCTTGACCAATGGCCTTGCTTGAGGAAATGGAAAGACAGATTAATTTGGGGCTAGTCATTTATGACTGTAGTTGCAAAAATACAACATGACCAATGGTCTTCAGTGGCAATATCTTAAAAATCCTCAAGATGGGGATACTGCTCAGCAAAAGGAGGCTTTGCATGGTATAAAGGGAAAGCCATTTCTTTATAGGATACAGTCATATACTCTGAGGTTCTCTGATTTGTGAGTTTTTAAGCTTGATGGCCTTTGAGCGTTGTGATTATCATGTTAAATCTTTCTGAATGGCTTTTAAAGCGTATCCCACCCCAGTTGAGCATATTATGTAACTTAAATAATTATTAGTGTCATACAATGGATAGAGCATTGACTTTTGAGGTCAGTGGTCTGGGTTTAAATTCTATCTCCGACACTTACTGTTTGTGTGACCTCGAACAAATCATTTAATGCTTCTGGGTCTCATTTTCCTTATCTAGAAGTAATGATAATAGTAATAATAACATTCATGTGGTGCTTCAGGGTTTGCAAAGTGCTTTACAGATATCTCATTTTCTTCTCACAGCAAGCCTGGGAGGTAAGTGCTGTTATCAGCTCCATTTTACAGCTGAGGAAACTAGGGCACAGAGAAGTGCATGACTTGCCTGGTGTTACACAGCAAGTAAGTGTCTGAGGCCTTATTTCAACTCATGTCTTGCTGACCCGAGGTCCAGCACTCTATCCCCTGCGTCACCTAGCTGCCTTTGTAAAGTGAGGGAGTTGGATTAAGGGAACTCTGAGATAATTTTCAGCTCTAAATAGATGATGCTCTTGTTTTTGAATGGCAGTATTGGTCTATATTTCAAGCCTTAGAGGATATGCATAGTTTAGAGGTGAAAAGAGGAGGTATAGGACAAGAAGGAAGAGAGCTATTGAAAGAAGAAAAGGAAGGTATAGATAGGAATAAGGTCTCTCAGATTGCAGTCAAGAATTCAGAATATGGATGGAAGTCAACTCTAGATGGGAAAGAATTGTTTCTCTATGTAACTCATTGTCCCCCTTTGGCTCTCAGTTTCCTAATTTGTAAATAAGGGGGATATTTTTGAACTCTCAGATGCCTTCCAGCTCTGGAATTCTGTGATATTTAAGGCTTTATATGGCTTCTAAGAATGGTAGTCAGCTTTTTCATTCATGGGTTGATTCTTCAGCAGATAATAATTTAGTTCTTTCTGGGTCTCTCCACCTCCTCTCCACCCCCCCTTCCTGGTAGAAAACTTTGGCTGAATGCCTTGGAATTAGAATGATAACCAGGGCCTGGGAGACATAATAACTTTGCAGGAAGTCATTAGTCCGGGAACAGTCAGTGAGTAAACTGAACCTATGATTCACATAACCCAGTGGAAGGAGTTGTAGGATCGATAATGGTAATAGCAATCGCTAACACTTATATTGCACTTTACAGTTAGTGAACTGTGTTAGAAATATCAGCTCATTTGATCCTCATTGCTACCCTGGGAGGTAGATGCTATGTTATCCTTGATTTTCAGATGAGGAAACTGAGGAAGTCAGAGGTTAAATGACTTTCCCAGGGTCCCACAGGCAGTGTCTGAGCTCAGGTCTAATCTGACTCCAGGTCCATCTAGCTTCTAATTAGGATCAGCCTGTTAGGGCTGCCCTTGAACTTGAAGTACTTGTTCATTTCTTTGCTGACTTGAGAGGATAGCATCAGGCCGTTAGGCATGTTTGAAGGTAGCATTAGACTCATTAAAGGTTTTTTATACTTTATAAGGATGCAGAAGAATCTGGACAAAGGATAGTCTGATAAAGAAAGAGTTGAAACCACCTCTTCAGAGAATCATATACCAAAATTTATCTTTTGAACTATAAGCCACAAAGTACCTTCCTAAATCCACGTGTAAAATTTCCCCAACATGAATATAACTAGGCCTCAAATAGCACTTAAGTAAAATGAAATAAATGCTGACATTTAAGATGACAGTGCCTATCACAAAAGACTGTGTAAACACAGGTGTGTAGTATTGAATTTTACATTAATTTAGGAGATTAAGCATTAACAATAAACTTACCAAGATGATTTGCCACAGGTGACTGAATGCTTGACAGTTCTTGACAGGGATGGAAATTAGAATGCTTTCAGAGATTTTTCCTGAAAGTACTATTCTGAATTGTTCTGGAGGTCTCTTTTAATATAGTGATTCCATGAATGCAACTTGGAAGGGACCTTACAGGTCATTTGAGGGACTTAGAGTACAAAAGAATGATGAATGTGGAGTCAGGAAGACTAGGGTGGAAATCTTGTCTCGAACACTTATTAGCTGAAGTCACTGGACCTCTTTGACTCTCAGTTTCCTCATCAGTAAAATGACAGGTTTGCATCAGATGTTTTCTAAGGTGCCCTCCAATTCGAAACCCGTGATCTTATGATTGGAAGTTTTTTGTGTCTTACGGAATACAGATGGCCATGGGGTGACTGGATCACTTTTCATGTTTAATTGTCTGCTCTGAGGTTCCTCTTCCTCAGTCTGAATATCCTCATGGTCTTTCAACTGTTTCTTATATATCATATTTCCAAGATCCCATCACCATACTGACATTCAGGGCAGCTAGGTGGTGCAGTGGATAGAGCAGGAGTCAGGAGGACCTGAGTTCAAATCTCACCTCAGACACTTGACACTTACTAGCTGTGTGACCTTGGGCAAATCACTTAACCCCAACTGCCTCATCCTGGGTCATCTCCAGTCCTCCTGATGAATATCTGGTCACTGCATCCAGATGGATCTGGAGGAGAAGTGAGGCTGGTGACCTGCACAGCCCTCCCTCACTCAAAACAAAGTCAAGTGCAAGCCATGTCATCTTTTCTCTGATGGCATGGTCTTCGTGGGCAATGAAGGACGGACACACACTTCTTCCAGTCCTAGAGGGCTTTCAAATAGTGGTAGTGGTATTTGTTCTTATACTCCAGTAGTACTATGACCTTGTATCCTGTTTGATGCTTAGCATTAAACTTTGCTTGATCCTGAATCTTCTTATGGTAATAATGATGACAACAATAACTAACACACATACACATGTATATACACACACTATGTGCCGGGCACTGTGCTAAGTGCTGCTATCTCATTTGATCCTTAACAACCCTGAGTGGCAGGTGCTGTTTTTATCCCCACTTTATATTTGAGATTAAATGACTTTGCCAGAGTTATACAACTAGTATGTGTCTGAGACTGGATTTAACTCAGATCTTCCTGGCTCTAGGCCTGGTATGCTAGCTGTTGTGCCAACTAAACATTTATTGGAACCCCAAAGTCCTAGTGGTTCCCTAGTGGCAGGGAATATTTTTTCCAGTAAGGCCACTGCTTAGTCCAGATGTGTCAGACTTGACGTCAGCTGACTGTATCAGGCCCCCAAAACTCCTGAGTAGGTCTCAAACCAGATTAAAATGTAGCTGGGAAGTTTTTAACAAGTACCTGAAAATATAAATAAAACAGAAATGATGTTAATTTGTAGTTTTCTAAGTCAGTATGTGGCCTGCAGGGTTCCATTTCTGAAATGTTTGTGTTTGACACCATTGACTTAATCTAAAATAGCCCTTCCCTGCTCCACAAAGATGTTAGACATTCAAGCCTTGCTAGCTGCAAAACTGTAGAGGCTAGGTCCTAAACACTAGGTTCCAGAAAGTTCTACTTTCTTTAGAATATAAATGGAAATATGATCACTGGCCCCTGTGGAATGGCTAGTATTGGGGGTGCAAACAACGTTATTTCTCCCTAGGGCGATCCTGTTCCTCTGAGAGCTTAAATGCTTAGCTTGTTCCTTTAAGATCTGTACAGCTGCTAATGACCCATTCAGAGTGATAGGGAGTGGGGCAGCTGCCTCTACAGTAGTGTTTGCTGGGCTGTGTAGAATTGGTTCAGGTACTACCTCTCCTATGAAGACTTCATTGATCCTTCTAGCTGTTGCTTTTCTAGCTCTCCTGAAATCACTTTGTATTTACTTAACTGAGTACATATAACAGAGTCTAAGCTTCTAAGTTTCATCCCTTCTTTGTCAGGAGGTGGGTAGAGCCTTCTTTCTTGGTCCTCTGAAATTGTAGTTGCAAAATGAGACATATATTTTTGGACAGGGCTAAAAAGGGAATTTATTTTACTTGACTATGCATATTTGTTATACAGGTTTTTATTTTTCTTTTCTTTTTTGCCATGGAAGATAGGGAGGTGAGAGGAAAAGAAAATGGATAATATGTAAGCTTCTAGAGGTCAGGGGCAGGTTTGTCTTTGTTTTGTCTATCTCTAGCACCTTGCACAGTACCTTGCAAACAGCAAGTGCTTAATGCTTATTTAAATGACTAATATAACTATCCCTAGTGCCCTTCCTCCTTCCTGGGTATTAATTAGTTAGTCAGCTAGCATTTTTTAAGCACCTGAATGTGTGACAAGCAAGTACTCTGGATACAAAGAAGGGCAAAGGACAGTCCCTGATTTCAAGGAGCTCACAGTCTGATGGGACGAATTGCCTTGTGTTTATTCTATATTTGCTTATATTATGTGCAGGTTGTCTCCCACAGAATGAAAATTCTTTCACAATAGGGACTGTTGTATTTATCCATGTTAAATTCATTTCCTTTTACTGCTGACTTAAATATGATTGATTATTTAGATAATTACTAGATTTTTTTAGGGTAAGGTCAAAACAATCGTAAATGAATTCATCTACTGTTGTTGACATTAAATAAGTAAATATGCTTGTTTTTCTTTCTGAAACATTTAATAACATAATAATAACAAATAACATTTATATAGTACTCTAAAATTTGTAAAGTGGTTTACAAATATTGTCTCATTTTATCCTGACAGCATCACTGGGAGGGTAGGTGCTGTTATCTCTATTTTAAAGATGAGATGAGGCCGTCACATGGCTACTAAGTGTCTGAGGCTGGTCTTTCTGATTCCAGGTCCAGCTCTCTATCCAGTATGCTACCTTTTTGGTAAGCAGTCAGTACTACGTTTCAGATCAAGGCCCTTTCCCTGTTTTTAAAGATATCATTTATATCATCACTGCTCATATTAACTCATTCCTAGCTCATTGTTTTATATCATAAATGATATGCTAATATCTTCCTTACCTCACAAAATATGATCCTCTTAAATTAGGCCACATACTCCCAGAACTCACAAGGGCTTTGAGCAAAGCAGATGAAGGTGACAACTAAAGTAGCCTAATGAAGGTGTCTGGTCACTGGATCCAGATGGCTCTGGAGGAGAAGTGAGGCCAGTGACCTGCACAGCCCTCCCTCACTCAAAACAGTCAAGTGCAAGTCGTGTCATCATGTCTCTGATGGCATGGTTCTCTTTGAAAATGAAGGACGAACACAACAATGAAGGTGTTATTAGATAACCCTTTTCTTAGGAGAGTTCACAGAACTTCACTGTAATGATCCCACAACAATGCAGAAACCGAGGCAGTGTGGTGCAGTGGAAAGAGTACTGAGTTTGGAATCAGAGGATGGGTTCAGATTCTGCTTCTGACGCTTACCAAGTCTGTAATATTGTGCTTTAGTTTGCTCATCTGTACAAGGAGGGAGTTGGATTAGAAAGCTGTTGAGGGCCCACATAGCTCTAGAGCAGTCATTTCATGATTCCTGGAAAATGGGACAGAGCCTTTTTCTCAGACATTAAGAGACAGTCTTTCTGGTTGAGTGCATCGGATCCTTTGAAGGAAAGTATGGACATTTTGTTCCATGATTTCCCTTTGCGTTGTCATCATAAAGCACAGAGTGGAGATCCGTTGACTGGATTATGTCATATAGCATGGCTGCCAGATCTGAGGGCCTTTTCTGGTTGGTAAGCTACTTGGGTGGGTCAGAAATCTCTGGGTTTTACCTGTTGCTGCTGCTAATTTGTTGCTAAAATAATTATCTTAAGAATTGTTGCCTGTTAATGCACATACATTTAAAAAAAATTGACTTTTACTTCTAAAATATTATCTTCCCTGAATATTTTGCTCTGCTTAAAGAAAAACAATTCATGTGTATGTGTATGTGTGTACAGATATGCATATGTGTATGCACGCACACACACACACACACACACACACACACACACACACAAACACACTCATATACACTGGACCATCTTGTGGATCAGATTCACAAACTGAATTGAAGAGCTGGAAGAGACCATTTAAGTCCACCTGTAGCTTCCCAGGGCCAGCCCCTGTCTAAAATACTCCATTGAGGAAATTTCCTCCCCTAGGCACATTCCTAAGCACAGCTCTTCCTAGGGGGCTTTTCCCTGATTTGGCTGGTTTTTGTTTTCTTGCTTTCTGTCCTCCCCTCTGAAATTTCTCTGTATGTACAGATTATTTTGTATATACCAATTATCAGTGTTTACTTATTGTATTTTACTTCTATCTATGTACATATTGTTTCCCTCAGAAAACTATAAGTTCCTTGAGGGTAGGGACTACTTGTTTTTTTCTTTTTTCTGTCTCCAGCCTAGTTTTGTTCAGTTGTGTTCTACTCTTTGTGACCCCATTTGGGGTTTTCTTGGCAAAGATACTGGAAGGGTTTGTCATTTCCTTCTCCAGCATATTTTATAGATGAGGAAACTGAGGAAACCACGATTAAGTGACTAGCCCAGGGTCGTACAGCTAGTGTCTGAGGCCAGATCTGAACTCAGGAGCATGAGTCTTCCTGACTCCAAAGATATTCTCCCCTCCCCCCTGGCAAAGTGCTTTATAAATGCTGGGTCAGTTCAATTGAATTGCTCATGATTGCAGTGACTTTGTCCTTATGCTACCGGCTGATTCCAAGACCAGGTCTCTCCCTTGCTTCATCCTACCTCTTGTTTCCTACCTGTATTCCTCCTTCAGGATCTTCTGTCATACTTTCACTCTGTTCTTGCTCCTTCAGGATCTTCTGTCATACTTTCACTCTGTTCTTGCTTGCCCGAATCCAGGTTGGATCCATTCTCCTAAACCTCCAAACTTAAACTAGCCCTTGTTCTCTCCTTTTTCTTCCCCAGGACATTCAGATGTACATTTTTATATTTTGGGGAAGATATGTTTAATGTTATTTTGGCAGATCTGTGTGAGTATATTGTACCAGTGGTGCAGGTTGTAACCCATCTCTGCTAATCTGATCTACATCTTATCCACAAATCTTCTACCTGGTGTCCACTCAGCATATCTGAAAGGCTTTCTACTCCAAGAAACTGGGCTGTCAAAGAATGCCAGAGACTTAAAAACTGTTGAAGGTTCTGTCATGCTAGAAAGGCATTGTATAACAAAATATGTCTGTTTCTTTGAGGAGGTGGGTAAGGGAAGGGAACAAGCGTTAACAACAGCCATTATGGGGCAGGCACTGTGCTGATCTCTTTACAGACATTGTTATCTCATTTGATGGGAGGCAGGTACTATTGTTATCATTATCCTCATATAGCAGATGAAGAAACTGAGGTTGGCAGAGATGATTTGCCCAGGACCCCACATCAAGTAAGTGTCTGAGCTCAGATTTGAACTTGGGTCTTCCTTATTCGAAGCCTAGCCACCTAGCTACAGCATACTAGCCAAAATAAGTGCTAGGAGGCTTATTTACTTGGTGCTGAATCTTTGGTTGTAACAATTCTTAGAAATGAATTTGATATTAGTGTTTAATGTCAATCCATTTTATTGGATACTTCAGTTTATTTCTGTGCTTCTTATGTTATTCTTAATGCTTGTCATTAGATTTCTGGCAAAATGTGTCATTGGAACATATCCTATATGTTAATAGTGATTTAATATGGTGTATTTGATTTTGAAAATGCACCTGGTATGGGGGAAATAAACATTTCTAACATAGCATAGGCTAAAAATAGTTTAGAAAGTTTTTTCTTTTAAAATGCACCAAGTTTTTTTTAAAAAGCATTTTAAGTAAATTGCTAGTGGTAATTTTAGATATGTTAATTTTTTTAAATGAAGCTGTACCCTCTCTTTTCTCTTTACTAGTTTTCCATGCTGCACATACTGTTATCCCTTCATCTTTTTAGGTGGATGAGAGAGACTTGCTGTTTGTAAGTTTAGATTATCCAAGGTCACACAGTTCATGAACTCGGACTAAATTCAAATCTCCTTCACTATGACAGGAATATTACATTTGTTTTTCATCTTTATAACGAACTTGAACTTTGTGGCTAACATGTTAGCTTTCTTTTAAAATTAATTTGTTAAAAATAAGTGTGTGTTCTTCACATAAAATTTCAAACGTTTTATTGTGCTGTTAGGGATATTTGGGGTGATGTAAAAGTCCCTGACTCTCTCCCTTTCATTTTCCTCTTACAGGGAGGATGGATGGGGGATCCAGGGAAGGGAACAAGCGTCCACCAAGAAGCCTGCATTGTGCCAGGCACTGTGCTAGGTTCTTTACAAATATTATCTCATTTGATCAAGAAAGCTTTGTGGAATTTCTAATAGCATCTTGATGTTCTGAAAGTGTTCGGTAGGGGGCGCCAAAACTCCGTAGTATAACTGCTTTATGCTATATAGAAAAAGGTGGAATGTTTCATGTTTTACAAGGTGTGTGTGTGTGTGTGTGTGTGTGTGTGTGTGTGTGTGTGTGTGTGTTGTTTGCTTCTGCTTTAAAAGCAGAATAGTCTGTAGAAAAAGGGTTTGTTAAGCCACATGTATAAGTCCAAATGATCACACACGTGCTTAGGACACCCTTTTTTACGTTAGTCTTTTAGCTATCTTGTCTATGTACAATTAGAAAGGTGAGAGAAATCAGTATTTTGTTTTATTTTCATTTATCATGGAATAAATTTAGTTGGTTCAAATAGGGCTTCAAATTCCTTGTGTATTTAATGGAGACTCTGAAAAGTCAAAAAACAATTGGAGAAAAGGTTGAATTTTTGCAATCAACCAGCCAGTGTTTGCTGAATGTCTGTTGTATAAGACCCTACAAGTAATGTTAAAACCAATGCTACTTGATTAAATATTAAGAGCATTTTGGGGTTTCTGTCCCTGGGTTGCTAAGGCATCAAAGAGGTTGTTTTGGTGCTTTGAACTTGCTGTCAAATCTGCATGAAAATGGCAGAGGGAAACTTTTATTTGGGGTTATTTCTCATAATAATGGGAAAAAAGGACTGCTTGCCAATTTTTTCATTTATTTGCAAAAGTCACTAGAATGTCTAGTTGAGTCAGGTACTACTTAAGAATACATTTGGATCCCTGCTAGTAACTGCTTTAAAAAGGAGGTTGTCCATTTAGTGGCATGCAAACAAAATGATGTTTCTGACCACAGGATAAACTTACTCATTTGACTTTCACTTTTCAAGAGGGTACTTGTAATCATGAGAAAAGCGTGGTCTAGAATTTTATTGCCTTTTTTCTTTATATGATGATTGCTTTTGGGAGAGAAGGGCATTAAGTATTCCTTCCTCCATTTTTTTTCCCAAAAGTTGGGATGGAGTGCTTTGTGTGTGAAATATTATATTTACTGTTAGATACGGTTGATGAGTTGGTTAGTTTTGACTGCTTTTTCTGACTCTTAATCTTTGTTGCAAGAGATAGTTCCCTGGTTTGGTAGAGTATTGGAAATGAAAGTGACATAAAAAAAAAGGATATCCCTAAAAATAAGATTGTAAAGAAAAAGAATGGTAATTTTGACATGGACTTGAAATGTCCAGAAACTATGGTTATGTGTTAATATTAGCAATCATGTGATTTCCCCAGCTTCTCAGCTTCATGACACTGGTTAGTCGGTCTTTTACAATCAAATCTAAAATGTGCTCGTTACTTTTGTAATAGAATTTTTTTTTTAAGTAACAGGAATTTTGAGTAGGTGGTAAATAAAAAAAGCAGCAAATACATCTCTTAACCTTTGTGATTATGAATCTCTGTATAGTTACATATCAGTGTCTCTGTATGTGAGAAGATGTAGTTTTTTGGAAAAAATTACCTGTAAGTTTGGTTTGTTCAAATGACAGCTCTGCTCTTCTGTTGCCCTTGTGTTTCCTCTGTCTTTGTAACCAAAAAAATTGATAGGTTACCTTTTTCGTGAGCAAATAGTTTGATGGAAAACCTTTTAAACATAGTATTGTTTTTTTCTACTACTTAATAGCAAAAAGACATGAAACTTTAAGTTTTCACATGGAATTTGTTTTTCAAATAATGGTTTTATTTGTTTTTTGTTATTTTTTTAACAATTACCATTTAACACGAGCATTTTCACGTACAAAGAGAAGAAGAAAGGCAATTGCCTATAAAACTATGAGTCTCTACTACAAATACCTTTCCTTTTTTTTTTTGGTAAAATTTTTAGTAATTTTGAACTTAAATATAAAACAAGAAAATTTAAAAAAACTTTCCATGTACATAGCAGACCATGAGAGGATTCAATAGAAAACAATAAATGGCCATTTATAGAAAACCTACATAATAAATGTTACACATTATTTTCAAAGCTACCCAGCTTGTATTTGAGCTTGCCTTCTTTAGAAGTTGTGAGTTTAATATGTTAGTATCAAAACTATCCTGTTTTTTGTGTTTCCCCCTATCTCTTCTGAACTTCCTTTTCTCTTTTGTGTGCTTTCAAAGTGCTTTTTCATTATCATTTACTCCCTGGACCCCTCCCTACAAATTAAAAACTAAGTAAGGGGCAGCTAGGTGGCCCAGTGGGTAGAGCACCGGCTCTGGAGTCAGAGGGACCTGAGTTCAAATCCAGCCTGAGACTTGACATTTAGCTGTGTGACCCTGGGCAATTTACTTAATCCCAATTGCCTCACCAAACAACAGCAGAAAAAAACCAGAAACTAAGTAAAACCTTAAACCTTTCCTCTGTCAAATAAACCCCATCAAGAAAACAAATACACATTGTTTACATCTGAAAATATATTTCTCATTCTACTTTACTTCTCTGCCAGCTATATAGCAAACATACTTCATCCTTAGTGCTTTGGAATCATTTTATTGATCTCACTTTTAAAGTCTTCCAAATTTTTACATAGTATTTTAGAGAACATCTTTGGTACTTGGTTATATCTGGTGTTGGGGGAACTGAAGAAAAGAGGAGGAGGTCCTAGTAGTAGACATATCTCAAGGAGGTAAAAGAAAGAAATAAAATTCTTTGAGATGGTTCCTTGAGCTAGCTAGGTGGCTCGGTGGATAAAGCACTGGGCCTGGAATCAGGAAGACCAGAGTTCTAATCTGGCCTCAGATTCTCAGATTCTACGCTATCCTGGGCAAGTCACTTAAACCTATTTTTGCCTCAGTTTTCTCAACTGTAAAATGAGTATAATAATAGTACCCACTTCATGGGGTTGTTGTGAAGATCAAATGAGAGAATATTTATAAAGTGCTTGGCACAGTGCTTGGCATGTAGTAGGTGCTATGTAGATGCTTATTCCTTTTCCTTCCCCTCTTCCTGTAGGGAAGCAGTAAAGTATGCAGTAGAAAAAATACTAGCTCTAGAGTCAAAGAACTTAGGCTCAAATATTGCCTCTGATACTTACTGCCATTGTGACCTTAGGCAAGTGACTCAAGCTCCTTGAACCTCAGTTTCCTTATTTGTAAACTGAGGGGGTTGCACTAGATAGTCTTCAAGGCCCTTCCAGCTCTAGGTCTATGACTTTATGAATTACATGCAATCAAAATATTCCTAGTAGTGGTAGGAATAAAGAACTTATAATAGAGTGGGTGCTCATTAATTGAGGACTAACTATACAAACTATAATGTCTAAATATAATGGAATATTCTTATGTAGTAAGAAATGATGACTATGAGGAATTCAGAGAAGCACAGGAAGATTTATGTGAACTAATGCTGAGTGAAATAAATAGAACCAAGATACATGACTTTGGCAATATTAAAGGACCATAGAGCTAGAACTGGAAGGGACTTCAGAGACCATTAATCCAACCCTCTACTTTTATAGAAGAGGACATAGAGTCCCAAAATAAAAAGGTTACTAAAAGGAAATTGAACTATGTGTAACTGAAGAGCCATTATTGGTCCCAGAAAGCAGATGACACATTCTCTCTCTCTCTCTCTCTCTCTCTCTCTCTCCTCTCTCTTTCTCTCCCTCTCTCTCTCTCTCCCTCCCTCCCTCTACTTCCCTCTCTCTCTCTCCCTCTCCCTCACTCTCTCCCTCTCTCTCTCTTTCTCTCTCACTCTCTCTTGCTCTTTTGCTCTCACTTTCTCTCTGTATCCTCACCTCTCCCTCTCTCATTTCCCTCTCCCTTTCTCCCTTCCTCTTTTTTTCATACTTTCCCTCTCTCCCTCTCCCTCCTTTTTTCCTTTCTACTTTCTCCTCTCCTTCCTTCCCACGTTTACTCCCCCTCTCCTTTCTGCCTGCCTCCCAATTTCTGTCTCTCTTTCTCTACCTGCCCCCCTCCTCCCACCACCAATCTTTGTTGACAGAGGTCAAAGACTATGAGAGAAATATATTAACTACATTGTCAGACATAGTCACTGTATCAGTTTTTTTTTCCCCCTGAACTATTTTTCACTGTTATGAGGGAGAAAGTTCAGTTTGAAGTTGAAGCCGTGGAGATAATAGCCAGAAATAAATCATGTTAAAAAAATAAAAGATGTCAATAAAACTCTTTAAAAATAATATATTATTGATACTCACTGTATTTTCCTCCCCTTTAAACATAAGCACAATTTGCCTAAATTATGCATAATTTTAATTAAATATTTTGATTTGCTAATGATCTTAGTTTGATTAGAAGTAAATGTTGATTACAGAAGTCTAAATGGAACTTTTAAAGATGACTTTTACTTTTACTTTTAAAAAGTCATCCTGTCAAACTAATTAAGAAATAAAATCGACACATACATACCAGGAGTTGTTTGTTTACCACTTCTGATACAATAAGAAGTTGTATAATTTATAAATAATATTCACCAAGGAAACCAACTGTGTATATAGAAAATGATGACTTATTTCAGTATTAAGAAGATTTTAAAGGTGAATGAACCTTGTTGAAATCATTAGTTAATGTAGCAGAAGCTTTCAAGTTCTTTGAATTTTTATATCTCTCTAGCTTTGCTCCTCTGCTAGTCAGAAGGGACCTAAATAATTCTGTGCATGTATACTAATACCAATACCATGTATACAAAGCAGACATATGTATCATAACCTGGCTTGGGTACAGTTGAGACTACGAAAATTCACCAATCACTCTTGGGGGAGTACCAAGGTGTATAACAGGAAGTAACCATTCTGTCAGGTCCAAGGTCAATGGCAGAGAGCCAGATCATGAAGGAATAATTGGACTCAGAGTGGTAGGCTAGAGACCTGAATAAGAAGAACCAACAGACCAGTCTAATTGGCTTCTCTGTCTTATTCTTTCTTACTCATTGGCTATTCTCCAGATTTTATAGTTGAAGTTATGATAAGAGACTAGTATTAGCTCAACAAGTACTTAAAATCTTTATGAAGAACAGAGTGAAGGAACTTTTATATGTTTGGTATGAAATAGAAGGCCTGGGGAAGATATCAGATACTAAAATCAAAGTTAGGAATTTTGGGGGCTGAGTCTAAGAATTAGGAGGTTAGATGTGAGGTTCTGAGAACATGTATTCCCCTTTCTGCTCTTAGCACAAATTCTGGTACATAGTAGGTGCTGAATAAATGCTTATACCAGCTAGGTGACACAATAGATAGAGTGCCAGCCCTGGAATCAGGAAGACTTATCTTCCAGAATTCAAATCTGTCCTCAGACATTACTTAACTTGTGTGACCCTGAGCAAGTCACTTAACCCTGTTTGCCTCAGTTCCTCATCTGTAAAATTAGCTGGAGAAGGAAATGGTGAACCACTCCAGTATCTTTAACAAAAGAACCCGAAATGAGTTCGTGAAGAGTAGGATGCAACTGAATACTAACAAAAATAAATACTTATTGGCTGACTGACTTGTGGAGTCAGTTCAAAGTTTGTGGGACCATATTATCCAAATGAGGCCAATCTGGTTTTCAACTTTCTGAAGGAGATTGAGAAGGTTAATAAATTTAGAGAGAAAAACAGATACTATATTATTTGTTGATAAACTTTTAAAAAGCTTGACTTTTCTTAACATAAGCCCAAGCCTGGACACTGAAAACTTTTTCAAGTTTATTACTGAAAAGGCAAAAATAAATGTTTGCTGACTAGAAAACATCTCTTTTCAGGTCTTAAAATCTTTATATAATTACTGTTTGGTTATTTCATGTATAGTAACTTCACACTCCTGAAAAGTCTTACTTTAGTTCTTCATTGTGGCTTAGAGGTGATGCTGAGATCTTGAAGGCAGTGCTGATGGAATATAAAACTTCAGAAGGTTTATATGCTAGAATGGCTTTGAGTAAGGTCCTGGAAACAGACCAAGTTTGCTTTCTGGGAACTCCATAGCTGAGTATGGATAGGAAGATGGAGTAGGAAGGAAAGAGAATAAGCATTTATTAAGTACCTCCTATGTGCCAGGCACTATGCTAAGTAGAAATATTATCTCATCACCAGTAGACTGGCCTCTTGGTATTGAATTCTTTGGCCATGAAACAACAGGAAGAATTAGGGTGTCTGACATGATGAGTGCTGAATAACATATAAATTGATTATATTAGAGAGGAAAAAGACTAATTGCTGATGTGAGAGTCGTTCCCAAAACAGATGTCTGTGTAACACATAGTCAAACAACTAACAGAACAAAGATCAAATTCGTATAAAACTATAAGAAAAAATGAAGAAAAAAAGATGTAATGCATTTGAAGCATATCAATCCTGATATATTCAGGTTACTCCTAATCGGTAATAGAAAGAAAAGTAGGATACCAACAACAATTATGATGTCATATCCAAGTCGAATGATATCTATTAAAATCAGTTGTTGTACAAGGAGATGAAAAGAATCTAAAAAACCAGCTAAGTCAGCCATTCAACACTTGACTTACTTGCCAAATAGAGAAAAATGGCAGCAAAAGGCAAAAAACAGTTTAGAATATGAACTTGTTGGTAAAATCTTGTCAGTAAAGATGATGGAAATATATGAGCCTCATTGTTTAATAAGACAGATGGAAGCAATGAAAGGTAAACTCAGTTTAAGGAAAGCTCAACAAGAGACCTCAATAAGCAAAGTCAACCCATGGGCATTTAAGGATGAAAATGGAAGGAGGACAGCAAATAGAAAAAAGGTGGAAAAGGTCTGCAAAGATTGTTATAGTAAACTTCTCACCATGAAAGACAGTAGAACCAGGGCACTTAGACTTGAATATCATAGTCTTGAATGAACCTATAACAAGAACAAAGACAGGAAAAATGGCCGAAGACAGGAAAAATGGCCAGATTAAATCAAGCACACATTGGAGATTCATACAGTTGGCAGCATAATTGAGGGAGCATTGAGGGATTGGTTCCTAGGGCATCTGAAAAGGGGAATATAACAAGTAATTTGTAGGGGAGTGATCTACATATATTTTACCCTCTGGTTCTAGAATCTCCGGGCGGTTTTCTTTGATAATTTCTTGGAAGATGATGTCTAGGCTCTTTTTTTGATCATGGTTTTCAGGTAGATCAATAATTTTTAAATTATCTCTCCTGGATCAGTTTTCCAGGTCAGTTTTTTTTCCAGTGAGATATTTCACATTGTCTTGAATTTTTTTCATTCTTTTGGTTTTGTTTTATAATTTCTTGGTTTCTCATAAAGTCATTAGCTTCCATCTGCTGCATTCTAATTTTTAAAGAACTATTTTCTTCAGTGAGCTTTTGAACCTTCTTTTCCATTTGGCTTATTCTGCTTTTTAAAGCATTCTTCCCCTCATTGACTTTTTTGGACATCTTTTGCCATTTGGGTTAGTCTATTTTTAAAGATGTTATTTTCTTCAGCATTTTTTTGGATCTCCTTTAGCAAGCTGTTGACTTACTTTTCATGATTTTCTTGCGTCATTCTCATTTCTCTTCTCAATTTTTCCTCCACTTTTCTTACTTGGTTTTCAAAATCCTTTTTGAGCTCTTCCATGGCCTGAGACCATTGCAGATTTTTTCTTGGAGATTTTGGATGCAGAAGCCTTGACTTTTATGTCTTCCTCTGATGCTATGCTTTGTTCTTCCTCATTCAAAAGGATGGAAGAAAATACCTTTTCATCAAGAAAGCAGTCATCTATAGTGTTATTATTTCCCCTTTTTTTGAGCATTTTCCCAGTCAGTTGTTTGACTTTTGAGTCCTTTGTCAAGTGGAGGGTATACTCTAGGGACCTGTAAGTTCTTAGTTCCTCCAAGGTGGTACAATCAAGGGAGAAGAGTTTACTCCTCTCCTGCGCTCTGGTCTGTGAGCAACCACAAGCACTCTTTTCTGCCCTGGAACTGTGAATAGGATTCCTTCTCCATAGCCACCACCAACTCCCCCACTCCAGCATTCCTCTTCACCCCAGGATTGCCACTCAGAGCTGAGATTCAGATCAGCTGCTAGATTCCCCCAGGGTTTCTAGGTTGAGGGCTTCAGAAGTGGATGCCAGTGCCCTGGGGCCAGGGCTGGGATCAGACTCCACTCTCACCCAGGTGAAGAACTTTCTTACTGATCTTTGAAGCTGTCTTTGGCGTTTGTAGGGTGAGAAGTCTGGGAACTGCAGCTGTTACCCATGATTCTGCACCCTGAAGCCTACTCCAGTCCTGTCCATGTGTGGCCCAGGCTGGGTTGAGCTCTGCTCCACGCCCAGTGCACTAGACCTTTTCTATTGGACTTCTAGGCTGTCTTGGACTGGAAATCTCTTTTGCTCTGTCATTTTATGGCTTCTGCTGCTCTAGAATTTGCTTAGTCATTTTTCACAGGTATTTTATGGGTTATGGGGGGAGAGCTAGAGCTGGTCCGCCCTTCTACTCCAGTATCTTGACTCTGCCCCCAAGATTCCTTTAAAAATACAACAATAGAGAAGACCTTGTTCCATGGCTCTTTGATCATAAACATTAGATGAGGTATAAAATAGTCAGCAATATGCTTATCAAAGATATTCACCACAACAGTAGAAGAGATGTAACATGAAGTCCACATTGAATAGCCATTTCCCATGGATAATGATGACATAGTGGTTATATCAAATCCAGGAATGTTGCAGAGCCTCTTGGAAGCAATCTATAGTAATGGAAAAGAGTTTGCCTTGACAAGCCACATAGAAAAAACCAAAATGAATGAAGACTGTCTGCTGTCCAGGTTATGACATGCAGTTGGATGAACAACCCTACAGTATTTGTCCATCAGTGTGTATGTTTCTCTGTGTGTGAATGTCTGTGTATGTGTGTATGTGTATAAATACATTTATATATTTGTATGTTTATATATATATATATATATATATATATTTAAATAAAGGTATGTGGCCTCAAGGTTGAAGGTTCCCCACCCCTGGGATAGGTAAATACAAGATGGGGAAATGGCAGAGTTCCTCTAGTGATCTTGAACTTTTCTCAGAAATGGTAGCTCATCTTTCTGTTGTACCAGTGATGTATGGTTGTGAGACATGGAAGACAGCAGTCTGTGAAGAATTGAAAAATAACCTCATATAGATAAGAGAGACATGTGGTAAGTCTGAATAGGCTGTTAGGTATAACAAATAAGAACTAGAGTAAAGGATGTCATTAAGTAAATGTATGATTGTTATAGATGGGCTAGTCACCTACCCAAGGTAAGAATGACATGTGACAAATGGATTACCTTAAAGCTCCTTTGACATCCTTGTGATGTCAGAAGAGAGTGAAAAAGGCCTCCAGTGTGGTGGATGGCCTTTCTGTGGCAAACTTATGGTGGTAATACGAAAGAGTCTCACAAGATGGATAGACCTGGATGGATTGCAATCCACATCATCAAAATTGATGATGTCACAGATATATTTGAGTCTGGTAATATCAGCCAAACAAGATATGCTAGCAGGATTTCAGACACTGACAACACCCTTTTCCCATTAGATTGATAAGGGTGCATCTCAGTTCTCATCCTCATTTTTTTTTTCACTTGGAGTAGGGATAATAATTAATAATAACATTTATATAGCACTTACCATATGCTAGGTACTGTTGTACAATTTTTGTCTCATCTGAGGCGTACAACTCTGCAAGGTAAGTGCTATTGTTATCTCCATTTTACAGGTGAGAAAACTGAGGCCAGTAGTATTTGAGGCTGAATTTGAACTCAGCTGTTCCTGACTCTAATCCTGGTGCTGTGTCCACTGTGCCACCTAACTGCCCACTTGGAATAGGGTAGGGGAGTCAGTAACAAGTGACAGTGTTAGCCAGACTTTGGAAAGACAGAACAAGATGAAGAAAAGGACTCTGAACAGCTCTGCTTACCTGGATCCCTCATTGAGCTTTCTAAATTTGGTTTCACCCCTTCTCTGTTTGTCTCTATTCATAGTCTTGGATAATCCACCTCCATAAAATTTTTAAAATGACTTCATATCTAGTTCCCAGGAAAAGAAGAGAATTCTAGAAGGGTACAAAGTATGAGTGTAATTCCTAGCTTTATTTAGTGACACTTCATTAAGATGGAATTAATTATGGGGAACTCCTCAGAAAGTAGAATTTCTGTTCTGCTAACATTCATATGGGGATAGAGACTGTGCTTGTGATTTCACTGGATTAGGGAACTCCTGAGTAAGGAAGCTCCTTCTCTCAATGACAGCCACTACTTTCTCTACAACTTCCAGTCTTAGAGATTTGCTTAGAACAGTGGAAGGTTGAATGATTTACCTTTCATATGGCCAGTGGGGGACTTGAACCCAGGACTTCTTGGTCTGTAGGCTAGACTGCTGTCTTCTATGACCGGTGGGGGAACCTGTAGCTTCATAATCACGTGTAGCCTTGAGGCCTTAGGTTCCCTACCCCTGTCTGTGACATTCTACCTCTTTAATAGTCATATATATGCACTCTAGAAACCACTAGTCTTGGAATTTGTTTCAAGGATTCCAGATAACAGCCATATCTAGCAAATTGTTACTGGGTTTTTGCTAACAGTTAGGCCATCATCCCTGACAAGATGAATATCTTAGGCAATATTAGGAGATGTATTACTGGCAAACTGGTCCTAGAAACACAGGTTCTGAGTCAATATTCCTAATTGTGCACACTTTAAAGCTAATGTTATAGGTTTCTTTAGTGGAATTTCATTTGATTTTGCTCCATAAAATGTGCTAGATGGCCTATGTTTATTTCTACCCCACTCCCATCCTCTCAGTGTAACTTTAGCAAATATCAGAAAATGCTTAAGAATGTAGAATTCTCTAGATTGGTAAGATTTAGTACACTTTCCAGGTAGCATTCCTTATAAAGCTAAAACACATTTCTAAAATCATTAAGTTCTTTAATAACTAGCATTTCTGAAAGACATTATGGAATGGGAAATATATTTTTTCTTCATCACCTAAGCACAGCTGTCATCTGAACCCTCTGGAATTTGCATAACGGTATTTTTGTCAACTTTATCTAATCTTGAGGCTTTGATATAGATTTAACGATTTCACAGTGATTGGTGTAGTTGTGACTGCAATTGGACATTTCTTGAAGAGAGAAGATAGAAAAATCATGTATCATTTAGGAAGAGGGGATAATCAAAAATAATTCCATGTCTTTATTGGCAATGTAGTGAAAATCCAATTGCAATCTAGTAACCAAATAGTATGTGTAAAATGAAGATTTCAAGAACTGAGAATAGATGCTTTATAGCCAACAAGCATTTTTTTCCTTCTGAGTTCAACTTGAAAAAGTAGGCTTGAGTTTATTTTTTTCTTTTTACTTTAGAGTTTTTAATAAAAAATTCATCAGCAAATTCTGTATTGTGACAGATTATTGTTAGCATTATAATTTATTTACATATTATAATTATTACCTAACATACAGTTCTTTAATTCTGAGAGGAAAGAAGACGAATCAGAAAGGATCCAGGTGACTAAGTGGAATTAAGAAAACTATTGCTAAGTATGTTTTAGCTCTTACAAACTAAACTGGTGAGGCTGCATGCTGTAAGTTAGGTCAGAATATTTATGGCTTTCCCTTGCCCGATTTCCCAGATTTGATCCTGACGTCTAAACGTAGCTCTTTTTTCCTTCTAGACCCTTGGGAGTTAGTGGTGCTGTGATGCTGGGGAATAGAACAGTCTTTTCTGAGGATTCAGGGATTTGAACAGACATAATTGAAGAGTCTACTTAGAAACCCTGAATTGCTGACTCTTGGTCCTTTCCAGATGCTGAAGATAGGTGTACTTATGCTGGCTGATCTTACTATTCCTTATAGAATGATGGCAGATTTTTTTTTTTGTTTGTTTTTGTATTATGCATACACTGTTTCTCTTCCCATCCTCCCCCAACAGACCTACCTTAGTCTTTAGCATTTGGATAATGATAGAGAAAGAAAAGTTGTTTTTTTTTCATTTGAATGGAACTAAGGAATAAGGAAATAGTTTCTAAGTCCTAGGAGAAAGGATAGTTAGGCTTTGTTAAAAGCTTTTTGTTTATCTAGGTAACTAATTTTTATGGGAGCTGCTGTTAGAACATTTTGTTTACCGTATTGAAAAAGAGGAGCTATTTGCTAACATATATATTACCATTTGATTTGCCACCCAGCCTTCTGGTTGCCTGAAGCTGTGTTAGACTTGGATGATAACAGCCTTAATGGTGACAAAATAAAAACAAAAAACAAAAACAGTAAACATGTCTTGTTGAATAAATATGTGTGAGTGGAATGGTTTCTAAAAAAAGTGTGTAGATCCTCATCTCCCTAGGGATGCCAAAAAGTAATATCACTGGCCTATGAAATTGAGAAAATGTTTGTTATCTAATCCAGTAGATGAACACATATTAGGAGGGAGTGATTCAGAGAGAAGGGGTGCCTAAGAGCAAGAATGAAGTTATTGGAGTTGGGATAATTAGAATTTTGAGCTAAAAATCACTGTCAAGATTTTCATGGAGAATAATGGGACCAATCTAGAATCATTGAATAAGGTGCTTCCCAACCTTTTGCATTCTGTGGTGCCCTAGTGACTGTCCAGATTTAGCATGGGGAGGGGGTGGTGCCAGCATAAGTGATAGACACACTGGAGGGCTAGAGAGAATGAAGAATGTACACTGAACTCCTCAGCAGCTATAGGTGGTGGCATACTGACTCAGAGTTCTCTGCCTACACATCCAGGTTCTTTGCACCTAGGTTCTGATTTGAAAAAATGGGAGAGCATTCAAGTAATAAGGCAAGGGAGTTAGAGCTGCAGTCCCCAAGAAAGCCTGACTTCCTGCCACATTCACTCTAGTTGGGTGTAATGCTTTTCCATTATAATAAAGGAATTTTTTAATGATAAAAATATTTGTTCAATATGTGTCAAATGATAGGCTTTACAGAGGAACTGCGTGTGTGTATGTGCGCACGCGTGCGCGCGTTTGTGTGTGAGTGTGTGCGCACGCGTTTGTGTGTGTGTGTGTGTGTGTGTGTGTGTGTGTGTGTGTGTGTGTGTGTGTCTCCATACATTGAGTATTTGATAGGTGAGATTTCAATAAGTCTTTCCTCACTCAAAGTCTGGTACTTTTCCCAATGATGGTAGTAGCCTAGGTGGAAATGTCAAAAATTGAGGTGGGGTGGGGTGGAAATTTAGGAGAGGGGAAAGAAATCTGGCCTTTACAGATCATTTTCTTTTTCTTTTTCTTTATTACACTGTGTTTGTATTCTTTTTATTTTTATTTTAATTAATTAATTTATTTAACTTTTAACATTCATTTTCACAGAATTTTTGGGCTCCAAATTTTCTCCCCCCTTGTCCCCTCGCCCCACCCCAAAACACTGAGCATTCCAATTGCCCCCATCACCACTCCGCACTCTCCTCCATCATTCCTCTCTGCCTTTGTCTCCATCCTCTCCTCTGTCCTGTTGGGCCAAATAACTTTCTTTCTTTCTTTCTTTTTTAATTATTTATTTATTTATTTATTTATTTAGCTTTTAACATTTATTTTCACAAAATTTTGGGTTACAAATTTTCTCCCCTTTTATCCCCTCCCCGCCCCCCCCCCCCAAACCCAAGCATTCTAATTGCCCCTGTGACCAATCTGCTCTCTCCTCTATCCTCCCTCCCTGCCCTTGTCTCCGTCTTCTCTTTTGTCCTGTAGGGCCCGATAGCTTTCTTGACCCCTTAACCTGTATTTCTTATTTCCCAGTGGTAAGAACATTACAGTTGATCCTAACACTTTGAGTTCCAACTTCTTTAGCTCCCTCCCTCTCCACCCCTTCCCCTTGGAAGACAAGCAATTCAATATAGGCCAAATCTGTGTAGTTTTGCAAATGATTTCCATACTAGTTGTGTTGTATAGGACTAACTATATTTCCCTCCATCCTATCCTGTCCCCCATTACTTCTATTCTCTTACGATCCTTTCCCTCCCCATGAGTGTCGACCTTGGATTGCATTCTCCTCCCCATGCCCTCCCCTCCATCCTCCCCCCCACCCTGCTTGTGCCCCTGTCCCCCACTCTCCTGTATTATGAGATAGGTTTTCCTATCAAAATGAGTGTGCATTTTGTTCTTTCCTTTAGTGGAATGTGATGAGATAGATCTCATGTTTTTCTCTTGCCTCCCCTCTTTATCTCTCCACTAATAAGTCTTTTGCTTGCCTCTTTTATGAGAGATAATTTGCCCCATTCAACTTCTCCCTTTCTCCTCCCAATATTTCTCTCTCACTGCTTGATTTCATTTTTTTTTTTTAAGATATGATCCCATCCTCTTCATTTCACTCTGTGCACTCTGTCTCTATGTATGTGTGCGTGTGTGCATGTGTGTGTGTGTACTCCCACCCAGTACCCAGATACTGAAATGTTTCAAGAGTTCCAAATATTGTCTTTCCATGTAGGAATGTAAACAGTTCAACTTTAGTAAGTCCCTTATGACTTCTCTTTGCTGTTCACCTTTTCATGGTTCTCTTCATTCTTGTGTTAGAAAGTCAAATTTTCTTTCCAACTCTGGTCTTTTCATCAAGAAAATTTGAAAATCCTCTATTTCATTGAAAGACCATTTTTTCTCCTGAAGTATTATACTCAGTTTTGCTGGGTAGGTGATTCTTGGTTTTAGTCCTAGTTCCTTTGACTTCTGGAATATCCTATTCCATTCCCTTCGATCCCTTAATGTAGAGGGTGCTAGATCTTGTGGTATCCTGATTGTATTTCCACAATACTTGAATTGTTTCTTTCTAGCTGCTTGCAATATTTTCTCTTTCACCTGGGAATTCTGGAATTTGGCCACAATGTTCCTAGGAGTTTCTCTTTTTGGATCTCTTTCATGTGGTGTTCTGCAGATTCCTTGAATATTTATTTTGCCCTCTGGTTCTAGAATCTCAGGGCAGTTTTCCTTGATAATTTCATGGAAGATGATGTCTAAGCTCTTCTTTTGATCATGGTTTTCAGGTAGTCCCAGAATTTTTACATTGTCTCTCCTGATTCTATTTTCCAGGTCAGTTGTTTTTCCAGTAAGATATTTCACATTATCTTCCATTTTTCGAATCTTCTCGCTATGTTCTGTGATATCTGTCTTTCTCATAAAGTCCTTAGCGTCCATCTGTGCCATTCCAGTTTTGAAAGATCTATTTTCTTCAGTGAGCTTTTGAATCTCCTTTTCCATTTGGCTAATTCTGTTTTTGAAAGCATTCTTCTCCTCATTGGCCTTTTGAACCTCTTTTGCCAGTTGAGTTAGGCTAGTTTTCAAGGTGTTAATTTCTTCAACATTTTTTTGGTTCTCCTTTAGCAGGGAGCTGATCTGCTTTTCATGCTTCTCTTTCATCCCTCTCATTTCTCTTCCCAGTTTTTCCTCCACCTCTCTAACTTGATTTTCAAAATTCTTTTTGAGCTCTTCCATGGCCTGAGCCCATTGGGTGGGCTGGGACACAGAATCCTTGATTTCTGTGTCTTTGCCTGATGGTAAGCATTGTTCTTCCTTGTCAGAAAGGAAGCGAGGAAGTGTCTTTTCTCCGAGAAAGTACCCTTCAATAGTTTTATTTCTTTTCCCTTTTCTGGGCATTCTCCCCAGCCAGTGGCTTGACATCTGAATATTCTCCTCACACCCACCTCGCCTCCTGATCCTCCCAGCCAGCGTTTGGGGACTGAGATTCAAATGCTGCTTCCCGCCTTAGGGCTTTTGGCGGGGGCAGGGCTGCTATTCAGTGTGAGAATTAAGTTCAGATGGTCAGGTTGGGCCGGGCTGCCTCTCAGGCACAGTTCCCTCAGGGGGTTTATGCACAGACCTTCCACAATGGATCCAGGCTCCCGCCCACTTGGGGAGCCCCTGTCTGCAGCCGCCTCTCAGCTTCTATCTCCCGGGGGGCGCCCGAGCCATGGGGGCACCCCACTCCCCTCTCGACCCGCCAAAGAGACTCTCTCACCAACTCTCGTCACCTGTGGGTGGAGGGGCTTGTGCCGCCGCTGGAGATCCCGTCTCTGAAGCCTGCTCGGATCTGTACCTCTCGGAGCCGCAGCCGCTGCAGGTCTGGGCTGGGCTCCGCAGCGCGACGGACCTTTTGCGAGAGGTTTGCAGGTCCCTCTGTGGGTGGAGGGACCCGCGTGGCCGCAGGATATCCCGTCTCCGTAGCCCGCTCGGATCTTTTCCTCACGGTGTCGCGGCCGCTGCAGGGCTGCACTCAGCTCCCAGTCCCGGCGCCCAGTCCACAGCGCGAAGGACCCCCCGCAAGAGGTTTGCAGGTCTCTCTGAAACAGAAATCTCCCTCGCTCCAATATTCCGTGGCCTCTGGGTGCAGAATTCACCGTGGGTTGGTCCCCTCTAGCTGTTCTGTGGGTTGTGGGTTCGGAGCTATGTGTATGTGCGTCTTTCTACTCCGCCATCTTGGCTCCGCCAAGGGGTATAACTTTCTATACCCCTTATCTGTATTTCTTATTTCCTAGCAGCAAGAACAGTACTCGACAGTTATTCCTAA
Organism: Notamacropus eugenii; assembly: GCF_028372415.1. Lineage (NCBI taxonomy): Eukaryota > Metazoa > Chordata > Mammalia > Diprotodontia > Macropodidae > Notamacropus > Notamacropus eugenii. Next base: position 125,634,479 of record NC_092873.1, read on the forward strand.
AACTTTGAGTTCCAACTTCTTTTCCTCCCTCCCTCCCCACCCCTTCCCTTTGAAAGGCAAGCAATTCAACATAGGCCAAATCTGTGTAGTTTTGCAAATGACTTCCATAATAGTCATGTTGTATAAGACTAACTATATTTCCCTCCATCCTATCCTGCCTCCAATTACTTCTATTCTCTCTTTTGATCCTGTCCCTCCCCGTGAGTGTCGACCTCATATTGCACCCTCCTCCCCATGCCCTCCCTTCCATCGTCCCCCCCACCCTGTTTATCCCCTTATCCCCCACTTTCCTGTATTGTAAGATAGGTTTTCATACCAAAATGAGTGTGCATTTTATTCCTTCCTTTAGTGGAATGTGATGAGAGTAAACTTCATGTTTTTCTCTCACCTCCCCTCTTTTTCCCCAAACTAAAAAAGTCTTTTGCTTGCCTCTTTTGTGAGAGATAATTTGCCCCATTCCATTTCTCCCTTTCTTCTCCCATATATTTCTCTCTCACTACTTGATTTCATTTTTTTTTTTTAAGATATGATCCCATCCTATTCAATTCACTCTGCGCACCCTGTCTCTATGTGTGTGTGCGTGTGTATGTGTGTGTGTGTAATCCCACTCAGTACCCAGATACTGAATAGTTTCAAGAGTTACTAATATTGACTTTCCATGTAGGGATGTAAACAGTTCAACTTTTATAAGTCCCTTATGACTTCTCTTTGCTGTTTACCTTTTCCTGGTTCTCTTCATTCTTGTGTTTGAAAGTCAAATTTTCTTTTTAGCTCTGGTCTTTTCATCAAGAATGCTTGAAAATCCTCTATTTCATTGAGAGACCAATTTTTTCCCTGAAGTATTATACTCAGTTTTGCTGGGTAGGTGGTTCTTGGTTTTAGTCCTAATTGCTTTGACTTCTGGAATATCCTATTCCATGCCCTTCAATCCCTTAATGTAGAAGCTTCTAGATCTTGTGTTATCCTGATTGTATTTCCACAATACTTTAATTGTTTCTTTCTAGCTGCTTACAATATTTTCTCCTTGACCTGGGAATTCTGGAATTTGGCCACAATATTCCTAGAAGTTTCTCTTTTTGGATCTTTTTCAGGTGGTGATCGGTGGATTCTTTCAATATTTATTTTGCCCTCTGGTTCTAGAATATCAGGGCAGTTTTACTTGATAATTTCATGAAAGATGATGTCTAGGCTCTTTTTTTGATCATGGCTTTCAGGTAGTCCCATAATTTTTAAATTGTCTCTCCTGGATCTATTTTCCAGGTGAGTTGTTTTTCCAATGAGATATTTCACATTATCTTCCATTTTTTCATTCTTTTGGTTTTGTTTTGTGATTTCTTGGTTTCTCATAAAGTCATTAGCCTTCATCTGTTCCATTCTAATTTTGAAAGAACTATTTTCTTCAGCGAGCTTATGAATCTCCTTTTCCATTTGGCTAATTCTGCTTTTGAAAGCATTCTTCTCCTCATTGGCTTCTTGAACCTCCTTTGCCAATTGAGTTAGCCTATTTTTCAGGGTGTTATTTTCTTCAGCATTTTTTTTGGTCTCCTTTAGCAGGGTGCTGATCTGCTGTTCATACTTTGCTTGCAAGTCTTTCATTGCTCTTCCCAATTTTTCCTCCACCTCTCTAACATAATTTTCAAAATTTTCTGAGCTCTTTTTGAGCTTTTCCCAGGTCTGATCCCATTTAGTGGGCTGGGATACAGAAGTCCTGACTTCTGTGTCTTTCCCTGATGGTGAGCATCGCTCTTCCTCATCAGAAAGGAGGGGAGGAGAAACCTGCTCACCAAGAAAGTAACCCTCTATAGTCTTGGTTTTTTTCCCTTTTCTGGGCATTTTCCCAGCTAGTGACTTGACCTCTGAATATTCTTCCACCCACCTTGCCTCCGGATCCTCCCAGCCAGCACTTGGGGTCTGAGACTCAAATGCTGCTTCCCAGTCTCAGGGCTTTGGGCGAGGGCAGGGCTGCTATTCAGTGTGAGATCAAGTTCAGCTGCCCGGGTGGGGGCAGGGCCACCTCACAGGCTCAGTTCCCTCAGGAGGTTTATGCAGAGACCTTCAACAATGCATCCGGGGTCCTGCCTGCTTGGGGAGCCCTGGTCTGCTCCCACCTCCACTGGTGCCTCCCGAGGGGGCCTGAGTCATGGGGGCTCCCCATTCCCCTCTTGACCCGCTGAAGAGAGCCTCTCACCAGCCCTTGTCACCTGTGGATGGAGGGACCCACGCGGCTGCTGGAGATTCTGTCCCTGAGGCCTGCTTGGATCTGTTCCCCGCTTGGATCTGCTCTTCTCGGCACTGGGCGGCCCAGCAGGGCTGTGCTCGGCTCCCAGTCCGCGGCGCGAAGAACCTTTTGTGAGAGGTTTTCAGGGTCTCTGGAACAGAAATCTTGTCCGCTCCGCTGTTATGTGGCTTCTCCTGCTCCCGAATTTATTGGCAGCTCTTTTCTACAGATATTTCATGGGCTGTGGGTTTGGAGCTAGTGTATATGTGTGTTTCTACTCCACCATCTTGGCTCCGCCCCTACAGATCATTTTCTAAAGCAGATCACATCACAAACAGAACTGACCAAGAAATGCAGATAATGCAAGATACTACCATATTGCAGAAGTGATTTTCCTTTGGGCAGAAGAGGCTAGTGCCAGGCACTTGTGAACCTTAGAGAAAGGATGGAAAGCCTGTGATTTTCTTGATATAGGAATTCCTCTAGATGAAGAAACCCAAACTACTGGTACAGGTCAGCAATAAAGTTTTAAATGGTTTCCTGGAACATTGAAATGGTAAATGACTTGCCTAGGGTCACTTAGCCAGTAGATATCAGAGAGAGAACTTGAATCATAGCCAAGGTATGTGAAAATTTCAGGTATTTTCCCTCTTCCCCAAAGTCCCTAATGGATTCCAAGTCTGTTCTTTGTTCTATGTTACTGTTTACCACAGGCTTAGAGCCTTCACTGTCCTTATATTAACTCTCAACTGAAATAATCAATCAGTCAATCAATAAACATTTATTTAGTGCCTGCTATATGCCAGATGTTATGTTGAGTGCTGGGGATACCAAAAGAGGCAAAAGATAGTCCTTGTCCTCAAGGAATTTATGCTCTGACTGGGGAAACAAGATTTAACACACATAAAACAGTGAGGGAACAGTATAAGACAATGCTAAAATGTATGGTGCAGATATAACTTCTTTTGGAAGGAAAAGAGAAAGGATAACAACTGAACAAATGATTCTGTTGGTGCAAGGAATTCCCAGGTGAGGGAACTCCCTCTATCAATGCTGTTTGATGCCTCTTCAACTTAGAGTCTTAAGAGAGTTGCCCATATTGTTGCCCACAGTCACCCTTTGCCCAGGATCATGTAGCCATTAGGGGTCACAGGTAGAACTTGAATCTGACTTTGAAGTTGTTTCTCTAGCCACCATGCCAAACTGCCTGTACTAGAAGGAAGGAGGACAACCAGCACTTATTAAGTCCCTACTATGTGCCAGGTACTATGCTAAGCCGCTTCACAAATATCATGTCATTTGATCCTCATAATATCCCTGGGAGATAGGTGCTATTATCCTCATTTTACAGATGAGGAAACTGAGGCAAACAGAGGTTACGTGAATTACCTAGGGTCACATAGCTACTAATTTGAATTTGAACTTGCGACTTTGTGACTCTAGGCCCAGGGCTCCTTCATCTGCTCTGCCACTTAGTTTCCTTTATTGGAGGTAAGGAAAGAAAAAAATTGAGATAGATCATAATAGTTGGGAAGAGTTTTATTGAACTGGTGGTACCTGAGCTAGTATTTGAAGGGTTGTTAGATTAGGTGCATATAGAATAGGGCATGGGAGGGAATACAACTCCTACCACTGATGATCACTGAATGGAACTGTCTGAGAAATCAGTCAGTTTTGGCACGAGTGACAAAATAATAGTTATCGATTAAATTGTTGTTGCTTCTTGGTAATAAATGCATTTTGAGAGGAGGTGAAAGGGGGGGGAGAGAGAGGAAGAGAGAGAGAGAGAGAGAGAGAGAGAGAGAGAGAGAGAGTTTGTGTGTGTGTGTGTGTGTGTGTGTGTGTGTGTGTGTGTGTGTGTGTGTGTGTGTGTGTGTGAGCATCTCCTCAGACCACTGCCACTACCATACTTAGTATTTTATATGTGACTGATTTTTGGTACCTCGAACTGAATTCAAAGTACCTGAAGAAAAGTAGACATCAGATAGCTCCAGGCTTGATTATGGGTTCGTAGGATTTAGAGCTGGAAGCTAGATCACTGCTCATTTATATACGGAAGAGGAAACTGAACCTTAGAAAGGTTGGGTAACTTGCCCAAGGTCCTCCAAATCCAAAAACTAGTGCTCTTTGCATCTGTTTCAGAATCTCTTTAGGGGTAAGACTTTATATTCTTTTACAGTCTGTGAGAAAGGATTTTTAGCAAATTAATTTTCTTTCTCTGGAATCTTTCTTTCCCACTCCTTGATTTCATTCTCAATGTGTTATAATGAGCCTGGCAACACCATTGATCCCTGTAGACTCCTCAGGCGCCTTTGGACTCTTTGAGAGCTAAGTCAAGACAGATTCTGATTATATACTTTAAATGTTCTTGGTAACTGTCTTGGGCTAGAGCCTGCAAAATCACCATGAAATCGGAGGTTGGCTGCTTGTGTTTCAAAGGTCTGAAAATGGTCAGTTTGCTATGTAGTTGAAAACTCAGAAAAAAAAGCAAAGCAGGACAATTTTCTGCTGTGCTATTATTGTAAAAATGGGGGAGGGAAATTGCTTGCTTTTGTTTTTTCAGAAGAACATTTGCCAGTTGGAGCCTTGAAGACAATTGTATTTTGGAGGCCTTTAATTGAGCACCAAAAGGTTATTGCAGAAGATAACATAAGGGAGAGACCATAAAGAAGAAAATTTGAAACTCAGTAATAGAAAGCCATGTGAAGACTTAGGCATCATGCCAATTAACTGGGTGCTTAGAATAAATAGTTTGGAATTAAAGGAGCAGTTGCCAACTTCTTAGTCTTGCTTGTCTTGTTTCTTAAGGAGACTGGGGAGGAAAAAATAATAAACCCCGTTATCTTAGATTTGTTTGTAAGACATAGTTCCCATTTGTTATAATCATGCATTGAAATGTTTGTTGAGTATTTCAATTTATTTTTTTTATAACAAGGGCAGAGGAATTATTAAACTTTATATTTATATAGTGACTAAAATGATGCTATATGTTTTGAGGAAAATTGATTACCAGGGTGAAAACATAGAAAGAACAAACATATCTTTCATTAATTCAGTACAAATTTGACAACTTCTTATGTGCTAGATTCTGGAGGGGGAAAGGGAAGACAAAAGAAATGACAGTGGAATATGGTTTATACCTTTAAGATTTCTTTCTGTGTAGTTGGGAAGAAAAGATGTACAGATATGAATTTAATATACAATACAAGGAGAATATGTGATAATATGCCAAATTAGGATACAGATGAGAAGTGCATTTGTCTTTTTCTTAATTGCCCAGACATTCAGACTGTCATGAAATTGAAGTTCTTTTGAGTTGGTCAGGTTCATTATCTGCATGACTTTCATAGCCATCATATTTCTTCAATGAAACTGACTTTATTTGGTTAACAAAGATAGGGAAAAAGTAATGAAGCTTTGTATTTTGGGGATGGGTTCAATATAATGAAATACGCCAGGAAGCCATCTGTGGGAGGCAGTACTCTGGGGTCACTGCCTTAAACTAATATGACCTCCCTTTACAGTTTCTTTCCTTGTCTGAGAGGATGGGTTGGGGAAAATGCCACAAATCAATATAGAAATCGATTTTTGAAAGTCTTCCATCATTAGAAATAGATCAGAGTTGACTCACGCAGATATGAGACAGAAGAAATAGTTTTCAATAGTGGTAGATATTCTCCTGTTGCCAAATCATAACTGCATTTTAATATTTTAGGTCTATGTCCCACAGTGAGGCAAATTTCAACACTGATGGGGGAACATCAGCTCAGAAAGTCTAGAAAATTTGCTCAGTTTCTTGTGCAGCTTCAGACATCTGATCTGAATTAGGAGGTCTGGTATGGCTAGTTCCCAGGTTATTCCTGGGTCTGGGCTGCTCTAGGCTTGTTTTAGCAGGGGTGAGTTTATTATAATTTGGGACCTGGGATCTGACTCAGCATGGAATTCCCTTCTGGTATCTTTAGAGAGATCTTGAACTCCTCTCTTGACTCTGAAGTATATATTTTCTTGGTTGGTGTGTCAGCCTGGCTACCTTTCCTATTATGTATTTATCTTCTGTGCTATACTTCATATATATTGTCTCCTCTGTTCTAATATAAACTCCTTGAGGGCTTTTTCTTTGTATCCTCAATGCTCAGCACAGTGCTTGGTATATAGTAAGCACTTAATAAATGCTTATTGATTAATAGATTGTTATAATGCTGTACTCCAAATCAAGAAGACCTGGATTTAAGTAGGAATCAGGAAGACCAGCATTCAAATCATACGTTAGAAACTTACTAGTTATGTGACTTTGGGCAAGTCACTCAGGCTTTTCAGGCCTTGGTTTCCTCATCTGTAAAATAAAGGTTGGACTCTTTGACCAGCAAGGTCCCTTTTAGCTCTATATCTATAATCCTGTGATTGCTGATTTTTCCTGTATTTGGCCATTGGGTTTATTGTCAGGTTGACTCAGACTGACATAAATTTTTCATAAACTCTAAATTTACTTTATAATTTTTGAAAAAGCTGAGTAAGTTAGTTCCCAGAATGGCATATATTATCATTTCTATATCCTTTTGACAATGAGAAGAGACATATAAGATTAGAGGAAATACTGCTTTACACAGTGTATATAATTTAATAAGTATATGGAGCTTGCTTTTCTGCAGTGGCATAAACTATAGGGAGCCTTTGCTAATTCCACTCCACACCCCTCCACAGTTGGTACTCTCCTCAAATTATTTTGTAATTACTTGTCTCTCTATATGTCATATTATTGCCCACAGAATATGCTAAACTCGAGGGCACAGACCATTTCTTCTTTTTTTTTGTTTTTTTGAGACCATTTCTTCTTAAAAAAAAAATTAGCAAGCATTTATTAAGTGCCTACTATATACCAGGCACTGTGTTAAGTGTTTTTACAGATATTTCATTTAATCCTCAAACCAACCATGTAGAAGGTAATAGGTGCTGTTATTATTTCCATTCTAAAGATGAGGAAACTGAGGCACATTGAAGTTAAGTGGTTCACCTAGAGTTACACAGCTAGTAAGTAATCTGAGGCCATATTTGAAACCATATCTTCTTGACTCAGAATCTGAGGTTCTGCTCATTTCATGACCTAGCTGCTCCAAATATTCCCAGTGGAAATTTCTGTTGAACTGAATACACTTACTCCCCTTTATTCCTATACATGAGACCCACAGCATGGTGCAAGGACTAGAGAGCATTCCTGGCAGTGAGGATGTCCTCCCTCTAATACATACTGGCTTTGTGACCCTGGGCAAGCTGCTTAACCACCTAGTTGTCCCAGGTAACTCTAATGCTATAAGTTGCAGAGCAGGTAGAGAACCTGCAAATAGTACAGAAAATGACAAAGGGCAGTACCTATCTGGTATGAACAGTAGATGCTACGAGTAGGCTTTTGTACTACACCCTTCATGGGGCCCTATATATTGACACAGGCCCAAATCCCATTCTCTTCTCTGCATAAGCCCTCCATTCTGGTCAGCCTTGTTTACTTTTACCCAAGAAGCTCTTCCCCCATCTTAGCCTGATGCAAGGGATGCCTCCTAGGCTGCTGTTCTCTGCCCATCAAAATGCCACATCTTTCACACTCCAGTTTAAATCTCAACAAGTAGCAAATTTTCAGAGGATGTGAAACTGGCTGATATAGCTAACATGTCATGGCAGATTTAGGAGCCAAAAAGTTTTCTATAGTCCTGAAATATGGGATAACTCAAGTAAGATGCAATTTAAACTTAAAATGTTGAATTATGTTTTTAAGCTCAGGTGTTCATCTGTTCAAATACAGGATGGGACAATCATGGCCAATGGATAGTTCATTTGGGGTGGAGGAAGATCTTGGGATTTTAGTGGACCTCAAGCTCCGCTGAGTCAGAGGTGTGATTTCTTAGCTAAAAAAAGCAAATGTGCTGTTCTGCGTTCATAGAAATGTAAGATTAGCTTCTATGTATTCTGCCTTGCTCAGACTTCATCTAATATCTGGGCTCTATGTCTTTAAAAGAATGTCAGCAAATTAGATTGTCTCTAGAGGAGGCTCATGGGAATGATGAAGGCACTCAGATCATACCTTTACACGTGTGCAGTCTGCTGAAGGAACTGGAAATGTCTGGTTCAGAGGAGCAGGGTGTGACAGATGGTATCTTCAGGCATTTGAAAGGAGTAGTCTTTTGAAAGAAGTGTTAGGCCTTCTTAAGCTGGTTCCAGAAGTGGATGGGATTTGGGGTGGATGGAACACAGCAGATGCTCAAGAAATATTCATTGCATGGAGTTATTTTGAAACTGTAAGAATGCATAGACCACTTGATTTTTGAAGAAGAGGTTTGCTTTTCTTTGGGAAAATAGGAGCCATGTTCAAATGCAGAGAATTTATTTTAACTTTTCCATGCAGGTTTAGTGTTTGGATTTAGACAGATTTCTGGTTAATATAAAAGGGAAGGGGGTATTCATAACATTGGAATGGAACTATAGTATAGGAACATTCTTTGATTAAGTGTCTACTGTGTGCAAGGCACTTTACAAATGTCTCATTTCTTCACAGCTCTAAAGAGTATGAGCTATTTCATTACCATCTCTACTTTATAGTTGAGGAAGCTGAGGTAGGTAGAAGTTTATTGACTTGTTTGGGATCATACAGCTAATAAGTGTCTGAGGGTAGAACACTTTAGTGTTCATACCAGGCCCAGCACTTATGCACTGCAACACGTAGCTGCCATAGGAGAATGGACTGCTATAGTAGGTCATGAGTAACCATTTCTGGAGGTCTTCAAGGACTTTTCAGGGATTTTTGCACAGGGTGGGTTTCTGTTCAGATAGATATTCATTTTTATTTTAACTCAGATTAGTTCAGCAAATATGTATTAAGTGATTACTGTGAAATAGTTTCTTCCCATAAGTTGCTTAGAGTCTCCTGGAGGGATACATGTATCATGTGTAGAGACAAGTAAATACAAGATAATTTGAAGAGGAAAAGGGCATTAACAACTTGGGGGCAAAAGGGGGCTGAGGGGCAGTTTAATAGAAGAGTTAATTTGCCTGAGCTGACCCTTCAAGGATAGTAAGGATTCTGAGAGGTAGAGATAGTGAAGGAGTCCTTCCTAGTTCTGAAGAATGACTTCTATAAATGCATGTTGGTAGGAGATGGAGTAACCTGAGAAAAGGCTGGAATAGTCTGGAACCTGGCTATTAAGGACCTTTAATGCCAGGCTGAAGAGTTTGATTTTCTCCTGGAGGCATCATCCACCAATTTTTCCTAGCCTACCCATAGCATCTATTGTTCATACCAAACATGTAATACCATTTGTTGTTTTCTGTACTATTTTGTATTATTATTTGTTGTCTGTTTTTATTTGACTTTCTTTTTGTTATTTGATTTTCATATTAATCATAAAATCATAACCTTTTAGAACAGGAAGAGACTTTTGCTAACCTTTATTCCAGATGGATGAGGGAAGTTTAGAGCCACCAAGTGACTTTTTCAGTGTTTCATGATGTGCCAGAACAAGCATTTGAACCTAGGACCTCTGACTTTGGGTCATGTTATGTGGGCATGTCCTGAGACAAGGCTTCACACAGAAGGATATACCTAAATTTCATTGAGATCTTCAGGAATTATGTCACTGTAGGCTCATTGTGGGAGTTTGGGCCCTGGGACTCCTCCTGTATATGAAAGGAACATCTTTTCTCTCTCTACCCTGCAAAAACTTGTTTTTTTTTTTCCTCTAGCACACCATACCTTCCCCATGTCCCTGTTGTTTATTCATATTTAAATGTTTCCCTTTTTTAGATAGTTTCTGTATATGTTACACCTTTTCCATCAGATTATAAGCCATTTGCTAGGTGGTGAAGTTGATAGAGCATTGGCCTTAGAGTCAGAAAGACCCGAATTTGAGTCCTCCCGCAGACTTGGGAAATCCTCTTAACCACTCTCTTCAGCCTCAGTTTACTCTTCTGTATAGAGAGGATAATAATAGCTCCTACCTTGCATGTTGTTGTGAGAATGAAAAGAGATAACATGTAAATCTTAAAGTGCTTTATAAATGTGTGCTATTAGTTTTATTAGTTGATATGTCTTATTGCCCCAAATTGTCTAACTTAGTGCCTTGTGCACAGTAGATACTTAATAAGCACTTGTTAGGTTGATTTACTTTTGTAAGGATTTATAAGTACCTAAAGGCAACTTCATTTTTAAAGAGGAGACTTCTTTTTCTTTGGAAAGACGGGAGCCTACTTGGATATGGGGCTTAGTGGTCTGCAGAATGTCTGTCTTTGTTGGCCTTATAGAAAACAACAAAAAGAGTGGTGGTAAAATGACCAGACTCTTGCTCTTCCATTGATTAGTTTGGTAGTGCTACTGAGGCATTAACCTACTAATGGGACTGTCAGGAAATCAGATTAGCTTTCATTTTCCAGCTTTTCTTTTAAACTTTGGGTGATTATAAGTAGCTAAGAATTTGTAAGTGAAATGACATACAATATTGCTAGTTTTAGTTAGTTAACACTCACCCACACAGTGGCAATTACATCCTTTTCTGCTTTTTTAAAGTTCATTTATTCCTAGGGATTTATAAATTATGGGCAATTTGAAGGTGATTTCCTTTGGTTCCTTTCCTCCCTTCCTTTTCTATTGTGTGGCTATCTTCTTGTCTTGTTCATATTTAATAGAAACAAGCATGCTCTAATGATGCAGAATAGAAATAGTAAAAGTACTTATACCTTATTCTCAAACATAATGAGAATGTATTTTTTTAAAATTGAGTTTGTGGACTTAAAAAATTATGTTCATTGTGCATTCAGGAACATCATTATTACTTTTTATATAACAGGTCTGTCTGAAGTTGTTTTCCAAATAAATGACCTAAGGCTGCAGAACATGTATTTTGTCATAGAAAATGATACTTCCAGATGTTTTCTTCATCTCATTTGTGATTGGATGCTAAACAAAAAATATCTGATTGTCTTTCTCTAACAACCTGCATTTCCCTGAATTTGAAAAATCAGTTCAAATTTAATAATATATTTTAATTCTTGGTTTGAACACTTGCTGGTGCAAGCTATTTCACTTTTCTCTACTAGTACAGCTTGGTCTCACTTCAGGAAAAATTGATATCTAGATGTATGCATATTTTGTCAAACAGATAAATCAAAAGATCACTGCTTATATGACAGGACTATGCCCTCGCCAGAAAGATTCTGTTAAATACTATATTTTTTATCTTTTTTCTTAAGGGGAATTGGATGTGGGGGGGGGTGGGTGGATGGGAGGGTTTCTATGGGATATTAAGGTGATGGAGTTCAGAAGCCAGAATAACCTTAGTCATAAGATCATAGACTTAGGACTGCAAGGGAATGTTAGAGAACTTTTCCAACTCCTTCATTGAGAGATGAGGAAACAGAGACCCTGAGAGGTTAAAGTGATTTCTCCCAAGGTGTCAAGATCAAGATATGAACCCTTGTCTTTTGACTGTCAGTCCATTTCTAGATGATAGAAACCCCTGTCAGTTGAAAATCGGTTAGAAATGATAACGTGTCTTGGAAACTTTGCTGCTTCAGTAAGAATAATAAGAGTCATTGTATAAATGTTGCCTTGTGGAATAGAGGAAGAAGTGCTGGGCTTAGATTGGTTGAGAGCTGGGTTTGAATTCTGCCTCTGATGCAAATTCAGTTCAACAAAAAATTCTTGTAGACCTGTTATGTGAGAGATACTGTGCAGGGTCAAGGTGACACAAAGAGTATATTCTACTGGTTGTATATCTATGGGAAAGTCACTTTTAACTTTTTTATCTCTTATTTCCCCACTTTCCTTTAAGCTTTGGTAGATTAAAGCTGCGCTAAGATTTTTGGGATGCCCTATATGTGTATGTGTATGTGTGTGTGTGACCTATCTATGTTTTATAAATATTTATGTAATAAGAGGCATATCTCTCTATGTAGACAGAGATCTCTATAGCTCTCTATCTAATCTGTACATAAAGAAGTTGCATTACTAACTAGAATGTTGTTATTTATGCATCTCTAGGGATCAAAGGTATTTTACCTTTCGTGGAATGAGTAAAACTATGTACAAACCTGCAAATTAACAAAAGTTGGTTTATTTTGCGGGAGGTATTTCACATAATTGCTGGGGAAAAAAATGTAAGTAGTAGCAGATACTTGAAAAGGATACCAGGTGCTGTAATAATTCTGCTACATCTGCCCCTGCTTACCTGAATGAAATTGACTTCTGGAGGAGCAGGAAGACTTTCTGTCTTGTGTGTCTTTAATGATGAGTTTTTATCAGGTATGCGAGCAGGCAACCTCATGTTGGGGAATCTTGGAAAATGAAATGTGATCCTCTTTTCCCCAGGCCCTTTGAGTGGAAAAGGGGCAGAATATAATGTCTGAGAATCTCACATTTTAGAGATTTGAAAATAATATTAGAAAATCATAAATGTTCTTCAGTTTAGAAAGCATTAGGGGCCATTTGTATGCAAAGCACTATATGAGGCCCTGCAAATCCAAAGATAGGTCACAGAATTTATAGTGTGAGAGATCAGAGATCATCTTGTCTGATCGGTACCTGGCTGAGACACTCTGCTATAATATTCCCAACAAGTGGCCTCTGCTCAAAGATTTTCAGGGAGAGACTACTCATTACCTTCCAGTTAGGCCATTCTACTTATTAGCAGCTTTAATTGTGAAGTTTCTCTTTATATCATACTTAGATCTGGAGCTTGGCAACTTCCACACATTACCTCCAGTTTTGCCCTCTAAGGCAAAGTTCTGTGAGCAAGTCTGTGGTGGAGGAGGGTAACTCTAACTATGGTAGCTCTTGAGTTGCAGGGAAGCTTTGTTTCTCTGACTTCACCTCTACCTACCTATCCCACTGGCCAGTCTGTTTTTCTCATCTCCATTTTTGTCCTACCCTTCCATCATCCACTCTGGGATTTGACAGACCACAAGCTCACAGTTTAATAGAAGCAGCTTAGCACAGGATCTGCTATACAGGAGTCACTTAATAAATATTTTATGATGGGCTGAGTGATGAGAACATGTACACAATTAACTTGAACAAAGAAGTGTGAGATAAATGCAAAGGGCAATATCAATGGTCAATAGTCAATAATCAGTAAACAGTCATCAAGAGCCTATTTTGTGCCTGGCACAATGCTAAGCAAAAGTTAGTCACGGCCCTGAAGGAGCTCACAATCTAATGTGAGTAGACCATACATAAAAAGAAGGTGAAAAGTAGTGGAGAGGGTTGTAGGGAGAGTGAGATGAGAGAGGCTATGCATGAAGTCTTACAGTTAAGTAGGAAATGAGGAGGTGACTTCCTGGACTTCCTCCTCAAATAGAGCATCTGGCAGGAGCTTTCTGATGTCTACCCTCCACCTTCTCTAGTCAGAGAGAGAGAGGTCCAAGCAACAGGAAGTTTCTAAGGAGGTATCAAGGAAAAATTCCCTGAGAAATTTGAGGAAGGAAAGATCACTTTTAGTGAAGTTGTGAGTTGGGCCTTGAAGAAATTTTGAATACCCTAATTTGGGGGACGGGATGGGGAGAGGAGGTCATTTGAGGCATATAGATGAGCAGAGGCACAGGGATGGAGAAAGGCAGGATGAGAACAGGTAGTTCAGTTTGTTGGGAACATAGTATTTGTGAAGGGGAGGGGTATGACAGAGTTAGAAAGGGTTGTGGATGGCCTTAAATGTCAGGATTAGAAATTTATACTTCCATAGGCAATGGAGAGTTGAGAAGAAGAGTTGGATTTGAAAAGTATAGTAATAGTAGTAGAATCAGTAGGACTGAGCCAGTGAATTCAGTGTTGAGGAAAAAGGAGAAGTCAAATATGATCCTGAGCTTATGCATACCTATATCACTGTGAGGATAGTGAGATTTTCAGCAGAAATAAAGATATTAAAAGGGGTGTTAATACCTTGAGTTTAAAGTGTTTGGAAAATATCCAAGTAGAAATAACTAGCAGGCAGCTGGAAAAATAGGACTGGAACTCCAGGGAGAGGATTAAAGGTATACATAAAGATTTTAGAGTTCACTGCATTGAAGGTGATTGAAACCCTGAGAGTGGATGAGGTTACCAATGGAGAGAAGGGAGAGAAGACCAAGGTTAGAATTTTAGGAGAAACTCCTGTGTAGGTTGCAAAAAGATGGAGAAGGAACCATGATAAAGATAGGATGCAAATAATAATAGTTTCTATTTATATAGTATTACATTTAATTTTATTTTTTAAAATAATTTTTTTCATACATCACCATAGTATCTCGTGTATTCCTTCTCTTCCCCTAGAGCCATCCCATATGACAAATAATGGGGATTTTTTAATAGAGGAAAAAAAGTCAGCATAACTGATGTATGTATTGAGAAAATCCCAAAATATGTGTAGTGTGTAATACCTGTGAACCTCCCACTTCCACAAAGGAGTAGGTTGGGGATATTTTCTCATTTCTTTTCATTTTAGTCCTGCTTGATCTTTGTAATTTTGTTAGACTAACTTTTGTTTTTTAGGTATATCATTGTTCTTTCCATTTACATTGTTGTAGTTCCTGTGTATATTGTATATTGTGTATATCGTATATTTCTTGACTCTGTTTGCTTTATTCTTCCATTGAGGTCAGGTAGCCAGACAAAAATCAAGGCCATTGGAGATTTCCCAAGATGCAGTGGTTGATCTTGGCATCTTTGCTGTCTGACCATGATCTAAGTGCTCTACAGTGTCAGTTTCTACCTCATTTGTGGATCATAGGAACACATTGCTCACATCTACCCATTCTACCAGCAGCAGTATTTACATTATTGGGGTAGACATACCTCTAACTCACTGATAGTTTTGAGGTTCATTGGTTATACTGACTGTCAAGACTGTTTTACTGGGGTGTGGCTGCTGTGCATGCTACAGTTTCTTGGAGCCATAGGTGAGAGATGGTGACAGATGGACACCAAAGGTGGATGAATAGCCCTGGAAAGGGTCTGGCAAACCTTCACGCCTTCTTTGAACATCAGCACTACACTATCCATAAATGGAATTGTTGGTTACTGCAAGTGGAGAAATTTTAAATGCTGTGGATAAGATCATTTACCTTGCCAGTATATTTCCCAGGGATGTCCACATAGATGATGAGGTTGACTATCAGAGCTAACTCAGTGTTTCAGAGGTTTCATAAGAAATTGTGGGAGAGAAGGTATTAGACTGCATACAAAACTGAAGGTCTACAGAACCATTGTGATGACTCCACTCTTGTATGCCTGTGAAGCCTAGACAGTCTACCTGTGCCATACCAGAAAATTGGATCTCTTCCATTTGAATTGTCTTAGGAAGATTCTGAAGATCACCTGGCAAGATTAGGTACTGGACATTGAGATCCTCTCTTGAGCTGAGCTGTCGATCATTCAAGTTCTGCTACAGAGAACACAACTCTGATGAGCCAGCCCATGTTGTTTGAATGCCAAACATCTGTTTACGTAAAAGACTATTTTATGGAGAATAAGCACAAGGCAAGCACTCACACAGAGATCAGAAGAAGTGGTATAAGGACAGTCTCAAGGTTTCTCTGAAGAACTTTGGTATTGATGGTGAGACATGGGAGACACTGGCAATGGACTGCTCAGCATGGCATGCCCACATCAAAGAAGGCACTGTGCTCTATGAGCATGAAGAATTGCAGTAGCTCAAAGAAAATGTGAGATGTGCATATCTAGAGACATCTCCATCCCAAATGTTCAGATGAACTATTTGTGTCCAACCTGGGGTAAAGCCCTTGAAACTTGTGTTGAATTGATCAGCCATAGTCAAATATGCTTTACCTTGACCCTGACATCTTGATGTCTCTTCAAATGTGAAGGACAAACAACAGTTTCACTCTGTATCAGTTCATATATATCTTTCCTGGCTTCTCTATATTCATCACATACATAATTTCTTGGAGTGCAGTAGCATTCTATTACACCCACATACCACATTTTATTTAGCCATTCCTTAGTTGATGGGCATCTACTTTATTTCCAATTCTTAACTGTCACAAAAAGTACTGCTATAAACATTTTGGAATATGTGGGAGTCATTTTATTATTGATGGCTTCCTTGGGGTATAAGCGCAGTAATAGAGTCTCTGGTTCAAAAGATATGGGCATATTTTTTTGGTCACTTTATTGGCATAGTTCCAGATTGCTTTCCAAAATGGTTGTACAATTTTACAAATTCACCAACAAAGCATTAATTTGCCCATCTTCCCATAACTCATTCACACTTGCCATTTTTGGGTAATTTTTACCAGTTTGCTAGGTGTGAAGTGAAATCTCCAAATTAGTTTGATTTGCATTTCTCTTATTATTAGTGATTTGAAGCACTTTTTTTGGTATAAAAAGTTTTATACATCCAACACATAATTAATATGGCTACTTTTGTTACAAATTCATATTATATTGAATTGTGTATTATTATATATTATTTTTTATGTTAATTTTATTTATTTTCAGTGTTCTACAAGTACTACCATATAACTTAGATTTTTTCCCTTCCCTCCCCACTACTTCCCCCCTCCCTCCCCAAGGTGGCATACAATTTTATATAGGTTCTACACATACATTCCTATTAAATACATTTTCACTATAGTCATGTTGTGTTAAAGAATTATAATGAATGGGAGAAATCATATAACAAACCAAAATGTAATACACACACACAAAAATGACCTGCTATATTCTGCGATTGAATTTCATAGTTCTTTCTCTGGATGTTGAAGGCATTTTGCCTTAAAAGACCACTGGGAATTTTTTTAAGTCCTTGCATTGCTTATTAATTCAATAGTTTTCTTAATTTCAATTTTATTAATCTCTCCTTTGGTTTTCAGTATTTCTAATTTGGTATTTACTTGGGGATTTTCAATTTGTTCTTTTTCTAGCTTTTTCAACTGCAAGCCTAAGTCATTGATCTCCTCTTTCTCTATTTTATTTATGTAAGCATTCAGAGATATAAAACTTCCCCTAATAACTGCTTTTGCAATATCCCATAAGTTTTGGTATGTTGTCTCACTATTGTCATTCTCTTGAATGAAATTGTTGATTGTTTCTATGATTTCTTCTTTAACCCAACCCTTCTTTAGAATTAGATTATTTAGTTTCCAATTGATTTTTGGTTTCTCTTTCCATGGCCTTTTATTACATGTAATTTTTAATGCATTATGATCTGAAAAGGATGCATTGATTATCTCTACCTTTCTGCACTGGATTGTGAAATTTTTATGTCCTAGTACATGGTCAATTTTTGTAAATGTTCCATGTACCGCTGAGAAAAATGTATATTCCTTTCTATTCCCATTTAATTTTCTCCAAAGATCTATCATATCTGCCTTATCCAGAGTTTTATTTACCTCCTTAACCTCTTTCTTGTTTATTTTGAGGTTGGATTTATCGAGTTCAGAGAGGGGGAGGTTGAGGTCCCCCACTAGTATAGTTTTGCTATCAATTTCTTCCTTCAACTCCCCCAACCTCTCCTCTAAGAATCTGGATGCTATACCACTTGGAGCATACATGTTTAGTAATGATATTGCTTCATTGTCTATGGTGCCTTTTAGCAGAATATAGTTTCCATCCCTATCCCTTTTGATTAGATCTATTTCTGCTTTTGCTTTGTCTGAGATTAGGATTGCTACTCCTGCCTTTCTTACATGAGCTGAAGCACAATATATTCTGCTCCATCCTTTGACCTTTATCCTATGTGTATCCCCCCGTTTCAAATGTGTTTCTTGTAAGCAGCATATTGTTGGATTATGGCTTTTAATCCATTCTGCTATCTGTCTCCGTTTTATGGGAGAGTTCATTCCATTCACATTCACAGTTATGATTACAATCTGTGTATTTCCCTCCAACCTCTTTCCCACCATTTGTGCTTTTAGCTCTCCTGTCTCCCTTCCCCTCCTCAATAGTATTCACTTTTCTCCCCCTCCTCCTGCAGCCTTCCCCTCCTTCTTTTAGCCCCCCTCCCTTTTACTCCCCTTTACTCTTATTGCTTCTTTCCTCCCTTTTAGCCACCCTCCCCTTTCTTCCCCCTTCCCCTCCTACTACCTATAGAGCTAGTTAGGCTTATCTACTTAAGATTATTGTTCCCTCCTTTGAACAAATCAGATGAGAGTACCTCTCAAACAATGCTCATCTCCCTCCCCTCCTTCCCTCTACTATAGTTTTGTACTTCTTCCTGTGATATAATTTGCCATTTTCTGCTTCCCCCTTTCCACACCTCCTATTACATTCCCTTCTCATACTTAAATCATATTTTTGACATGACATCATTTACTTTATGCCCGTTCCCTCTACATATATCCCTTTTATCATAATAGCTGCACAGTTCTCAAGATTAACAGGTATCATCTTCCCTTATAGGGAGGTAAACAGTTTGCCCTAATTGAGTAGCAAGTTTTTGTTTTTGTTTTTTCCCCTCTGTTTACCTTTTTATGATTCTCTGGAGACCTGCATTTGAAGATCAAATTGTCTATTGAGTTCTGGTGTTTTGGTCAGGAAGCTCTGGAAATCCCTTATTTCGTTGAATGACTTTCTCCTTGCCTGAAATGTTATGTTGAACTTTGCTGGGTAGTTGATCCTTGGTTGAAGTCCCAACTCCTTTGCCTTACGGAATATTGGGTTCCAATTCTTTCGATCTTTTAATGTAGAAGCTGCAAGGTCCTGTGTGATCCTGACTGTGTGTCCTTGATATTTGAATTGTTTCTTTCTGGCTGCTTGTAGTATTTTCTCCTTCACTTGATAGCTCTGGAATTTGGCAACTATATTTCTTGGGGTTTTGAGTTTGGGATCCCTTTCGGGAGGGGAACGGTGGATTCTTTCGATGACTATTTTGCCCTCTGAGTCTAGTACTTCTGGACAGTTTTCCTTGATGATTTCCTGGAAGATATTGTCCAGACTCTTTTCTTCATCATGGGTTTCTGGCAGGCCAATAATTCTTAGATTTTCTCTCCTGGATCTATTTTCCAGGTCAGTTGTTTTTCCAATTAAATATTTTACATTTTCTTCTATCTTTTCATTCTTTAGATTTTGTTTGACTGATTCTTGTTGCCTCATTGAGTCATTAGTTTCTACTTGCCCAATTCTAATCTTCATCGTAGTGTTTTCTTCAGTTAGCTTTTCCATCTCCTTTTCCATCTGACCAATTTTTCCCTTTAAGGAGTTATTTTCTCCATTTAATTTTTGTACTTCTTTTTCCATTCGACCAATTTTCCCAGTTAGGTTTTGGGTTTCCTTTTCCATCTGATCAATTTTCCCATTTAGGTTTTGGGTTTCCTTTTCCATTTGATTAGCTCTTCCTTTTAGGGAATTATTCTCTCCAGTTAATTTTTGAACTTCCTTTTCCATTTCTTCAATTTTCTTTTTCAGGGTGATGTTCTCATCAGTGAATTCTTTTTTTATAGTTTTAAAATCATTGGCCAGTTTTTCTTTTATATCCTTCTTCAGACGTTCCAGGTAATCTAGTTGTGCTTGCGAGAAATTCATAGTCCCATCTGAGGTTTCAGATGGAAGTACAGTCTCAGCTCTAACCTCTATGGTGTTTGTGTTTTGGTCCTTATCCCCATAGAAAGATTCTATGGTTTTTTCACTTTTCGTCTGCTTTTTCCGATTCATGATGTTGGCTGAGTGTTGTAGCTTTTGGTTCTTTCAGTCAGAAGGTACAGATCTTTAAGTTGAGCTGATGTGTGTCTAGGCTAAAAGCAGGCTTTTGTTTTTTGTTTCCCCGATCAACCCTGGGGTTAGCTTGTTAGGTATGTGGGAGGGGTGGTCTGTCCTCAGGCTATCTCCTCAGCTGACTTGAGGCAAAGGCAAGGTCAGGGGATGGTGATCCCAGCTTCCCTATTGTCTTCCCTTTTCCCCTGGAGGGCTGGGGCACGCCTAGAAGCTAACGCGTGTTCCCGCCCCTCCTTGGGCTCGTCTCCCGGCTCTGAGGCTTGCCTGGGTCTCAGTGCGAATTTTCTCTGCCCTGGGTCGTCTGTCCCTCCAGCCGTCTCCGCTACCGTAGGAAGAATCCCCCTTTGCCACTTTTCCAGCCTCTGGTGTTATGAGACCACCCGCCCCCTTCTGCTGTTCCCGCTGATCCAGGATTAATCTGGGGAAGAATTTTATGGTTCCCTCACGGTCATCAGGGGGGAGGAGAGAGCACTTACTGATCACTCAGTTCCTGGAAGTTCAAGTAGTGACCCACCGAAGTCCGTCTTCAGGCTGAAGATTTCAAGGGCTGCTGCGCTGATGTCTGGCACTCAGCGGCTCTCACCGGCTCGGCCTGGCTTATCTCCTGCTCCGCTGGTCTCGCCCGCCACTCTCGGGCTCCTCTGGTCCCCTGCCGCGCCGACCGCGCTGTGCTGTGCGCCGGGGTCTTACCCCCGCGGAACAGATCCCTCCCGTGGACCCTCCGGTCCAGCCTGGGCTCCGAATCCGTCAAAGTCCGTCACCCACTGGATTCTACACCTCCAAAGTCTGGTCAGACTCTCCCCCCGGAGATATCCAGAGGAGTTTTTCCAGGAGCTTAGGTGAGTCATTGCTTTCACTCCGCCATCTTGGCTCCCTCAAGTCCTTGCATTGCTATAAAGATCCAAGTCTACCAGAAAAAGCTCTTGCACACTGTGGTCGTTGCTGTGCACAAGGTTCTCCTGGCTCTGCTCCTTTCACTCAGCATCAGTTCATATAAGTCCAAGCCTCTCTTAAGTCCTCCTGTTCATCATTTCTTATAGCACAACAGTATTCCATTACATTCATATACCATAATTTATTCAGCCATTCCTCAATTAATGGGCTATTATTAATTAATTAATACTTTTGTACATGTGGGACCCTTTCCTATTTTTATGATCTCTTGGGGTTACAGTCCTAGAAGCGATATTGCTGGGTCTAAGAGTATGCATATTTTTGTAGCCCTTTGGGCATAGTTCCAAATTGCTCTCCAGAATGGTTGGATCAGTTCACAGCTCCACCAGCAGTGTATTAGTATTCCAACTCTTCCACATCCTCTCCAACATTTATCATCTTCCTGTTCTGTCATGTTTGCCAATCTGATAGGTGTGATGTGGTACCTCAGAGTTGTTTTGATTTGCATTTCTCTAATCAAAAGTGATTTTGAGCATTTTTTCATATGACTATAGATATCTTTAATTTCTTCCTCCGAAAATTGCCTGTTCATATCCTTTGACCATTTATCAATCGGGGAATGACTTGTATTTTTGTACATTTGGCTCAGTTCTCTATATATTGTAGAAATGAGGCCTTTATCACAAACAATAGGAGTAAAAATCTTTCCCAGTTTTCTACATCCCTCCAAATCTTGGCTGCATTGGGTTTGGTTGTGTAAAAACTTTTCAGTTTAATGTAATCAAAATTATCCATCTCGCACTTCATAATGCTTTCTGTCTCTTCTTTAGTCAAAAATTATTCCCTTATCCATAAATCTGATAAGTATGCTATTCTTTACTCCACCAAGTTTTCCATAGTATCAGTCTTTATAACTAGATCGTGGACCCATTTAGATTTTATTCTTGTGTAAGGTGTCAGGCATCGGTCTATGCCTAGTTTCTGCCACACTGTTATCCAGTTTTCCCAGCAATTTTTGTTGAACAGTGAGTTCTAATCCCAGAAGCTGGGATCCTTGGCTTTAGAAAACAGTAGATTGCTGTATTCATTGTCTACTGTGTCTTGAGTACCTAGCCTATTCCACTTGTCTACCCTTCTGTTTCTTATCCAGTACCAAGTGGTTTTGATAGTTGCTGCTTTATAATAAAATTTGAGATCTGGTAGGGCTAGGCCACCTTCCCTAGCATTTCTTTTCATTAGTCCCCTTGATATTCTGGACCTTTTGTTTTTCCAGATGAATTTTGACACTATTTTTTCCAGCTCTTGAAAATAATTATCTGATAGTTTAATTGGCATGGAGCACTTTTTAAAATGTAGTTGTGAATACTTTGCAGTTCTTCTTTTGAGAACTGTTTGTTCGTATTCTTTGATCATTTATTCATTGGGAATTACATAGCACTTTAAGATTTGCAAAATGATTTACATGTTACCTCATTTGATCTCACAACAACCCTGTGAGATAGTTGCTACTTTATCTCTATCATATAGATGAGAAAACTGAGGCTCAGAGAGGCTAAGTGACTTGCATAGGCATGCAAAATGTCCAAGACAGGATTTGAACTCAGGTCTTACTCTACTGTGTCACCTAGCTGTGCAATGACCTAGAAGCCAAGGGAGAAGAGGATCGAGAAAGGAAGGAATTGGCCTTGCTGCTGTTGGCTAAATGTAATTGGTAAAACCACAAAAATGGATGAGCTCAACAATAGAAATTACAAAGAGAGAAAAGAGGATCAAAGATAGGCCCTTAGGGATACCCATATTTTAGATCTGGGAGAAGAATTAGGGGCCTGTAAAGGAGATAGAGAAGGTAGGAGTTGAAACCATGAAAGTACACTGTCAGAGAAACTGAAGGAGGGTGTTGAAGAGGAGGCAATCAGTGTTAAAATTTTGCAGAGGATGCAGAGAGAAGAAAGTTCATTGGATTTAGTGATAATGGACATTATCAATGACCTTGGAGAGAGGAATTTTTGGCATAGCAGAGGCAATGGAAGTGAGATTGCAAGAGATTAAAGTTTTGAGTAGATGGTAAAGTTGAGACAATATATTATCTACATTTTCTGGAAGTTTGGCATTGAAGAAAGAGGGGATGATAACTTGAAGGAATAACAGAATAAGAAGGGATTAGTTTTATTGATATCTGTTTTTATACCAGTCATTTCTGGATATCTCACTCAGCTAGCCTCCTTCTCTTCTACCTAGTGAGCCTTCCCTTGTAGCAAAGAAAGTGAGGTAAGACCAACTATAGATAATGAACATGTCTGTCTATCTACAACATTATGTACCCATTAGTTTATTGCCTTTCTAAGGAAAGGGGGAAGGAAGTCAGTCAGTCCTCAAGCATTTATTAAGCAACTACCATGTGCCAGGTACTGTACTAAGTGCTAGAGATAGAAAGGAAGGCTAAAATCAGTCCATGCTCTCACTTAGAGCAGTCTAGTGTGGAAGACAACATGAAAACAACTATGTACAGATGAGATATTTATATAGGTTAAATAAACAGGTTGAATTTAGAGGTAAGGGACTAAGATTAAGGGGGAATCAGAAAGATTTTCCTGTATAAGTTGGTAATGCTGGGACTGAAGGAAGCCGAGGAGTACATTTCCTCATCTCTTCCAGTTCAGCTTTCTTTTAGTATTTTTCGTTTACATAATTGTAATCATTGCATAAATCATTTTCCTAATTCTGTATACTTCATTCTGTATCAGTTCATAGAAATTCAAGGGAAGGATTTTTGTAGAATAAATGATTAGGGATCTGAACACCTTTGTATACTGGGAGAGTGGGTGAAGGAGTAAAAAGAGAGGATTATAGCTTGAGGGAGTGGCTTGGGTCAGTTTTGAGAAATGAATAAATTTTTTACTCATTGAAAATCCTGGAACATTTACTGGTAAGTTCTAAGAGTAAAAATTGGTGTGAATTTTAGGTATACATGGCTTTGATTATGCTCAGTTACTTTGGGCTTTTGAGCATGGAATCACCCTGTGCTGAGACTTTCATCCACTTATTTTTTTCACTAGGCAAAACTTTGACCAAATAGATGGTTTTATACTGTCCTATTTTTCAAGATACACTTTTGAGAAAATTTCACTGTATTCGTTGTTATCCTATTCCAGTTTTATGTAAGATTTATGAGAGCTGTCTTATTGCATTCTGACATTTTGTTAAAGATGCAGACAAAAAAACCGTCTTTGAGAAATAAGGTCTCTTACAACTTAGGGTATTTGATAGCATAACAATTTACCTTAAGCTGGAGATTCATCTCCCTAAAGTTTATTTGGTAAAGATTTTATTGCTTACAATCATCTAGGATTTTGTTAGTGTAAATGTAGGGTAAAGTTTAATAGGTCTGAACCTGTGAGATGCAGGAAAATCTGAGTTCAAATTCCGCCTCTAACTCATCCTGGCTCTATTATGCTAGACAAGTTACTTTGCCTGTCAGTGCCCTTAGACTGCTCTTTATGTCTGTAAGCTGCAGGATAGTTGCTGAAATCATTGATACTTGTTCCCCCCTTACTAGGCTTTTTCTTTCCAGGTAAGAACTGGTTCCCCTTTTGTAAACAAACAAGTCTTGAGATAATAACAGTTTTACCAGACTAATGAACGCGGAATGTTGCAGCTAATCTCCTCCTGCTTTTCTTCTTGTGCTTTCTTAAAATACACTGCTAGATCCAATAATATCCCTATAATGAGAATTCCTCATCTCTGACTGTGTCATTGTCCTGAACAAAAAGTTACTTTCCTATTGACTTTAGGATGAAGACATTTATTATGCACCTCTTCTATTCCTGGCATATTTCTAAACAGTAGGATCATAAAGGAAAAAAAAATGAAACAGTTTTTTTCCTCAAAAAACTAATTTTTTTTTTATTGGAGGTGGGGATAAGATATACTGGTGTAAATAAATTGAACACATATACACAATAGAAATAGAGTAATTTTGAGGGAATGAAATGCACTAGCTGGTGGAGAAATTGGAAGACTTTCCATAGAAGGTGGCACTTGAGCTGTGCTTTTCTGTGAGGTAAGATGGGAGTGTGTTCTTGCCTTTGCAACATCAGAGATAGGAGGTAAAATAATAACAACAGTAGTGAGCATTTATAGAATGCTTTGAGTTTTGCTGATTGCTTTACAAATATTATCTCTTTTTATCTTCACAACAACCTGGAAATAGGTGCTATTTTTTAAATTCTCATTTTAGAGATGAGGAAACTGAGGTAGATACAAGTAAGTGACTTGCCCAGGGACCCGTAGCTAGTAAGCATCTGAGGCTGCATTTGAACTAAGCTCTTCCTGACTCCAGGTCCATTGCCCTGTTGTGCATGAGTAACAGCAAGCAGGCCCGCATTGGGGATCATAGTTACATGAATGGAAGTAATGTGTAATAAACCAACACTAAGTATAATTTTGGTTAACTTTGTACGTTGTTCTAAAATTCTTTGCTTGTATTATTTTAAAATCTCCTTTCATGTAAATGCTTAAGCATAGAAAAAAATGAACATAACACATATGATGTATGAATTTATAACTTGGGTGTAAGAGGTGATGGAAAATGTTAAATGTTCAGAGGTATTCATGTTACATAAGACTTACCAACATGGAAATAGGAGGACATTTAGAATAGTTTGCTGCTCTACCTGTTAGTAGCACTTTCACATTTGGAAGCCACCTCCACTCTTTTCTATCACAAAGATAAACTTTCCATTTATCTGATCTTTTCTTCTCTTAGATTGACCTGGAATTGCTATTTCCATATCTGCATTAGAATGTTTTTTGACTTTCCCATGGAACCCATATTTATTGTTCTGTCCCTCTTTTTTCTCCCATTTTGCACATGTTGTACGTTCAATTATCTCGAGGTAGATAGTTTTAATTATTTGCTTATTGGAATCTTTATAATTGGGCATAGTCAGGGCAGAACTATGTAGATAGACAAGCTCCAGTATTTTTGGAATTTTTTCCTTTTTGGAGGAAAGGGTGTGTGTGTGTGTGTGTGTGTGTGTGTGTGTGTGTGTGTGTGTGCATTGCAAGTAGAACCATATTTTTTAAAGTTGGAAGGGATATGGAGAAAAGAAATCTTAGGGGAGCATGATAACTGTCCTCAAAGCTTTGAAGGGCTGTGGCTGTCACATGGAAGAAAGATTAGACTTGGCCTTGGAGGACAAGACTAACAGTGGATCAGCATTATAGAGGGGCAAATTTAGGCTTGATAAAAGGTGGAAAATCTTTTTTTTTTATTGTTTTATTTTATTTTTTTAATGTTCTACAATCACTACCATAAAACTTAGATTTTTACCCCCCCCCCCACCTACCCCCACCACCTCCCTCCCTCCCCAAGACGGCATACAATTCTACATAGGATCTACATATACTTTCCTACTGAATACATTTTCACTATAGTCATGCTATGTAGATGAACTAAAATAAATGGAAGAAATCATATAACAAATCAAAACATAATACACACACACACACACACACACACACACACACACGATCTGCTATGTTCTGCGAATGAATTCCATAGTTCTTTCTCTTGAGTGTGGAAGGCATTTTGCTTTAGAAAACCATTGGGAATTTTTTTTTTTTAAGTTCTTGCATTATTACAAAGTTCCAAGTTTACCAGAAAAAACTCTCACACACTGTGGTCGTTGCTGTGCACAAAGTTCTCCTGGTTCTGCTCCTTTTGCCCAGCAGCAGATCATATAAGTGAAAGGTGAAAAATCTTAACCAAAAGTGGAATGGGTCAAAATAGGAATTTGTGATTGTCTTCTCATTGTGGGAAATATTCAAGCAAAGACCAACTGACCACTTGTCAGCTATGTTGTTGAGGGCATTCTTGGTGAGGTATTGGCTTGAATGATGTCTGAGAGCCTTTATAGCTTGGAAGTTCTATGACCTTGGAGATCTCCTGCTTTATCCCCTACATTATATAGGTTAAATAACTGAGGTAAAGAGAACTGAAGTGACTTGCTTAAGGTGTATTAGCCAGAGTTAGTGGCAGAGTTAGAAATGGAACCCAGTCTCCAGACTCTCAACTTGAAAATATGCAAACCAGTGCAGCTCTAAGATAGCAGATTTATAGTTCTGAGGAAAAAAAAAGTATATATTTTAAGTGTGAAGAATTTTAAAAAATGTGAATAAAAATAGCAACATTTACAGTGTTTTGTATTAGAAATGAAAAATTCTTATTTCTGTCTCTGGCTCTCCTTCATCTCCCTTTTCCTATCCCTCTGCCTCTCCTTATCCTTGTCCTGTCTGTCCCTGTTTTCTGTCTCTGTCTGTTTCTCCTTTCCTTCCTCTGTTTTTTTTCTCTATTCCTGTCTTTCCCTCTTTCTGTTTCTGTCTCTCCCTTCCTCCCTCTCTTTTTCTGTCTGTCTTTCTCTCCTTTCCTCTCTTTCTCTCTGTTTCTCATTCTCATTCTCCATCCCTCTTCTCTCTCTACTTTCTTTTTTTCACTTCTCATAACAATGCCCCTGTAGGGATATAGAATCTTCACCTTCCTAATGGGTAAACTGAGCTCCATAAGAAGTTGTAGGGTGTCCGTCTGATGATGATGAAATTGGTATGCGTTAATAGAACTCATGTTAAAAATGGAACATCTTTTGAAAAATGGCTTCATTAATAATATATAATGGAGAAAGTTTGGTGAATTTTTCAATTCTACAGAAGGATAAAATCCTGTCACCAAAAAATAATAACTTTTTTATTAACATTGAGATCTTTGACATTTTTAAACATTGAACTATGTATATTTTCTTTCAGATTAGTAAAGAAGAAAAGGAGCTCCACTTTCAGGATATTCTTGATTCATCTGCTTCTTTAAGTGGAAACAAGTATGAATTAGATGCTGTTTATAAGGTGAGAAAATTGTTTGAACATTTCCTAGGATTTTTGTAAAACTTAAGTTAGAATAGTTGTGGGGAAGTTTATGATTTTCCCTTTAATGTTTTTGGATATCTCATCCTTAATTGGTATAATATCCTAATTTGTTTGTGGTTCTAATGTTTGCTACTACACTTCTTTTTGTTTTTCAGTATATTTGTTTTTATGGTAATACCTCAGTAATTGGGGGGAGGTATGCTTTTTCATAGGGGTAAGTATGAATTTTAGAATCCTGGAAAATAAGTACATTTTTACTACTTACATGCATATACAACAACCAGGATTTGGCTGACCAAATATTGCTGGAGAGAATTAAGCAAGGGCACTTAATGAATACAAAGGAATGCTATGTAAATTGTATGTCAGTTGTTGGAAGTTTTTTTTTTTCTTGAGTTATTGAAACCTACCTTCTTAGTCATGTTTTTATAATATTACTTTATTTAGCCAGTTCATTTTTCATAGCAACAGTGAAAATATATTTTAAAAAGAGAGCTAAATAAAAATGTAGAAGACTGACACAGCTAGGAAGTAGATAAAGTGCTGGAGCTGGAGTCAGGAAAACCTGAGTTCAGATATGACTTCAGACATTTACTACCTGTGTGACCCTGAACATGTCACTTAACCTCTATTTGCTTTGATTTTCTCATGTGTAAAATGGGGATAATAATAGTGCCTACCTTCCTGGATTGTTGTGAAGATCAAATGAGATAATATTTATAATATTTATACAGCACTTTGCAAGCCTTAAAGTTCTGTATAAATGTTTGCTGTGGTTTCTTCTCTGTTGTCCCTTGGGTAATCTTAGAAACACGTTCTCAGATGTAAACCTTATTACCCTATTCTGGCTGCAGTTCTCAAAATAGCTGTCACCCCTAGCAGTCTGACCAGCTCAGGTCAGTTCTCCAATTCTTTCCTGCTACTCAAAGAGAGGCACTCAAGTCAAGTCAAGTCAACAAGCATTTATTAAGAGCCTCCCATTGCCAGGTATTGTGTCTCATAGCCTAGTGAAAATCTTACCCTGGATCCCATCCCTTCCCTTCCATTCCCTTCCGTTCCCTTCTGTTCCCTTCCGTTCCCTTCCGTTCCCTTCCGTTCCGTTCCGTTCCCTTCCCTTCCCTTCCCTTCCTCCTTTCGCTCTATCCCTTCTCCCTTTTCCCCTTCCCCTCGATCCCTTCTCCCTTTCCCTCTTCCCCTCTATCCCTTCCCACTTTCCCCCTTCCCCTCTATCCTTTCCCCTTTCGTATTTCCCCTTCCCCTTTTCCCCCTTCCCTGTTTCCCCTTCTCCCTTTCCCCCTTCCCTCGATCCCTTCCCCCTTTCCCCCTTCCCTTTTTCCCCCTTCCCTCTTTCTCCCTTTTCTGCCTTTCCTCCTACCCCCCTTTTCCCATTCTCCCTTCCCCTTCCTCTTCCCCCACCCTGTCTTTCTCTGTCCCCCCAGGGAAACTTATCCCTAAATATAAGCATGCCATGTAAATTAAGGGTCTTGCCAAGTCAGAGGAGCACTAATCACTCCATGCCCCTTTAGATTACTTTTATCCCTGAAAGCTAGATGTTGCATCAGCCCAACAATTGTTAAAACAAGATGAATTAGACATCTAGGTGATGCAGTAGATAGAACCCTGGGCCTGGAGTCAGGAAGATTGATCTTCCTGAGTTCAAATCTGACCTCAGACACTCACCAGCTATGTGAATTGGGCAAGTCACCCAACCCTGTTTGCCTCAGTTTCCTCATCTGTAAAATGAACTGGCAAAGGACATGGCAAACCACTTTAGCATCTTTGTCAAAAAACCCTAAATGAGGTCATGAAGAGTTGAACCTGACTTAAATGACTGAACAGCAATATAAATTAGGGATAGTCTTTGAATTTTTTGTCTCTCTCCCATTTTTATTTTTTATTTTTTCAGGACTTCATTCAGCCATATTTTTCTGTTCACACTTAGTTAAATTCTTTCTGTGCCTACTGCCTTTGTGGTACTTCCTCACTTGACATTTATATAAAACAATGAGTTCTTTGTGGAGTTTGTAGCAGGGCCTGGCCAAACTCTACTAAACAGATCTTCCAATACTTGAAGATACTTATCATGTATGCTCATATAATTCCATTAAGTTTATTTTTTTTGTTTTCTGACTTAAATATCCCTGGTTTTGGCATTCAATCCTGGGATGATTTTTTTTTTTTAAATTTCCCCCAAATTATATGTAAAAGTAATTTTTAACATTCTTTAAAAAAATTTTGAGTTCCAAATTCTTTTTCTTCCTTCCTACTTGCCCACACCCCCAACCCCATTGAGAAGGCAGGCAATTGATATAGATTATACATGTTCAGTTACACAAAACATATTTCATGTTAGTCATGTTGTGAAAGCAGACAGCCAAAAAAAACCACAAGAAAAATAAAGAAATAATATGCTTTGATCTGAATTCAGACTTCATCAGCTCTTTCTCTGGAGATGGGTAGCATTTTTATCATTCATTTTTCAGAATTGTCTTGGATTACTGTGTTGCTGAGGATAGCTAAGCCATTCACAGCTGATCATCCTACATATTGCTGTTACTGTGTACGATGTTCTCTTGCTTCTGCTCACTTCACTTTTCACCAGTTCATTTAAGTCTTTCCAGGTTTTTCTGAGAGTGTATTGCTCGTTATTTCTTATAGCATAGTAATATTCCATGCAATCATATACAACAACTTAGTCAGCCATTCTCCAATTGATAGACATCTCCTCACTTTCCAGTTCTTTGCCACCACTAAAAGATCTGCAAAAATAGTTATATACATATAGGTCTTTTTCCTTTTTGTTTTTTATCTCTTGGGGAAATAGATCCCCATAGTGGTATTTCTAGATTAAAGGGTATGCAAGGCTTTACAGCCCTTTGGGCATAGTTCCACATTGTTCTCCAGAATGGTTGGATTAGTTCAGAACTCTACCATCAGTGCATTAGTGTCTTAATTTTCCCACATCCCCTCCAACATTTGTCATTTTCCTTTTTTGTCACATTAGCCAGTCTGATAGGTGTGGGGTGATACCTCAGAGTTGCTTTAATTTGCAATTCTCTAATAGTGATTTAGAACATTTTTTTCGTATGACTATGGATAACTATGATTATTTCACCTGAAAACTGCCTGTTCACATCCTTTGACCATAGATCTCTTGAGGAATGGCTCTTATTTCTATAAATTTGACTTAGTTCTCTATATATTTGAGAAATGAGATCTTTATCAGAGACATTTCCTGAAAATTTTTTTCAATTATGATTACTATGTATTTTCCCCATTCTTTTCCCCCCGTTTATCCTACTCTCTCTCCTTTCACTTGGTTCATTCTTAAAAGTAGTTTGTTTTTAACTTCTGCCTCACCTAATCCACCTTCCCTTCTATCACAATTCCCTTATTTTTCCCTTTTCCTTCCTACTTTCCTAGATTTCTGTCCTCAACTGAGTATGTTATTTGCTCTTAATCCACCTTCCCTTCTATCACAATTCCCTTATTTTTCCCTTTTCCTTCCTACTTTCCTAGATTTCTGCCCTCAACTGAGTATGTTATTTGCTCTTTGAGCCAATTCTGATGAGAATAAGTTTCATGAACCTCCCCCTCCCCCATCTTCCCCTCCACCATAAAGATTCTTTGTGCCTCTTTTATGTCAGATAATTTACCCCATTCTACTTTTCCCTTTATTCCTTTTACCCAGAGCACTCCTTTTTCTCACCCTTAACTTAATTTTTTTAGATAATCATTCCATCATATTCAACTCATATCTGTGCCCTCTGTATACTGTATACATTACTAACTGCCTTAGTAATGTTAATAATGAGAAATTTTTTAGGAGTTAGAGGTATCATTTTCCCATATAGTGATTTAAACAGTTTAACCTTATTGAATTCTTTATGATTTCTCTTTCCTGTTGACCTTTTTATGATTCTCTTGAGTTTTGTATTTGAAAGTTCAATTTTCTCTTCATCAAGAGTGCTTGAAAGTCCTCTGTTTCATTGAATGTCCATTTCCCCCAAAGGATTATGCTCAGTTTTGCCTGGTAGGTGGTTCTTGGTTATAATGTTAGCTTTTTTGCCATTTGGAATATCATGTTCTAAGCCCTCTACTCCTCTAATGTAGAAAGTGCTAAATCTTCTCTTCTCCTGACTAATCCATAATATTTGACTCATTTCTTTCTGGCTGAACTGGGACTTGAATTGATGTCTTTATTGAGTACTCTTTCCTTTCTATACCATGGGAAGGAAAACAAGCATTTTCTTTGTATAACTGTAAGGTATTATTGTTAAGTCATTTTTCAGTCATGTCTGACTCTCTGTGATTCCATTTGGGTTTTTCTTGGCAGAGATACTGGAGTGTTTTGCCATTTCCTTATCCAGCTCATTTTACAGATGAGAAACTAAGGTTAAGTGACTTGCATAGGGTCACACAGCTAATAAATGTCTGAGGCTGGATTTGGACTCATGAAAATGAGTCTTTCAGGTTTCAAGCCCAGTGCTTTATCTACTGCATCACTTAGCTGCCCTCCTATCAGGCATAAACCTAGTTAAATTACATTAGACAGTGAATTGTCTGGTTCTGTGGTACCATTCCATTTTTGGAAGTCCTAGCGAACAGCTTATGCTTTGACCTGGACCAGAAATACTTTTCCCTGCAGTCTTCAGAAGACTCAAATAACAATTGATGTAGTTTAACCTTGTATTTCTTAGGAAACTTTTTTACAGGATGCTCCTGGAAAACTAAGAAATGGAGTATGGCCCCAAACCCAGTGTGCCAATAGTTTTAAATATGGCACACTTTTTTGGGGGTTAAGGGTGGAGAGGAGAAGAAGGTCAGGTCTCCAGAGCACAGGTCATAGTATTTTGCCAATATTATACTTATTTGAAAGTTCTAAAACCTCTGAGTTAGAAAGTAGTTCTTAAATCTGTCAAATGAAATTTGTCAGAGTTTGTCATTTATAAATGTTTTATCTCTTATTTATATCTTGGACCGTCTGATCTTTGTATTTGTGGGAAAATGGAGGGAGAAGAAGGAACCCTCTTTCTGTTTCATCTTTTGATGGAGAAAAATTCCTTCTAAATCTGGAAAATCTTACATCTTATTTTACTCACCTGAATACTTTTATGTTGTACTTTCTCTGATAGTATTTCTGTCTGCTTATCTAAGAAGATTTAATTCAAATAATGTAATAATAATATAACAAATAAGTCACATAGCATCTCCGTTCTCAAAGTTCTGTTTTTGCATAGAAAACCCTGAATAGGGTTATAAAGAATCAGATATGACCAAACAATTACAAAGGTTTTATGGGCAGCACTGGGCCTGGAGTCAGGAGGATTCAGTTCAAATCTGGCCTCAGATACTTGTTTAGGTTTGTGACCCTGGGTAAGTTACTTAACCCTGTTTGCCTCAGTTTCCTCATCCGTAAAATGATCTGGAGAAAGAGATGGCAAACTACTACAGTGCCTTTGCCAAGAAAACCGTTCAGTGACGTTACAGAGTTGGACAAGGCTGAAACCAACTGAACAGCAGCATTTACAGAACAATAAACAGAGGTTTAAAAATTGATTTAATAGCCAAAGTGAACATTAAAATGCTTGTTTCATTATTGACATTTTTCTAGTGTTGGAATAAACTATTTAAATTTTTACAGTGAACAGAAAAAGAGAGATTTGGAGGCTACTCATGTACCATCTTGATAGTTTTTGTTTTGTGCAAACATTCCACTTGATGTAGTGTGAAATACAGAATAGGTGGCTGTGCTCAGTAGGAAATCTAAAAAGCTGTGGGTTGGTAGAGATTTCTGTTTTTAGCTTGTTAAGGTAATGTAGGAGAAAAAGCTTGACCCTGCCACTTAGTTGTGTGATGGTTAGTAAGATGCTTCAACTCTCTCTGAGTCTTACCTTCATCATCTGTAAAATGGAGTTTGTGATATCTTTGGAAAGAGGTTATGGGAAGATCAGGTGAGATAATGTCTATGAAAGTGATAAAAAACTGAAGTTCTATTAATATAAAGCATTACGATGATAATTGCACTTAGAATAATTTTTGTTTTTGAGAAGCTGAGACACCATTATGGTATAGGTATAGAGTCTGTCTTGGTGTAGAAAGACCTACTTATGATACAGAAAAGCTATGTGACTATGGGCAAGTAAGTCACTTAACTTCTAAGTGCCCCAGGTAATACTCTATGACTGAATTGGAAATGGGTTGACATTCTGAATCTCTAGAGGGAGAGTCCCCAGCACTAATAAAATCATAAACCACTGATAAAATCACCGGTTAAGGACTTTCTCCCTATTTCTTGCAATAAATAATTGTCATGATTATTATGTAACAGAAGTAAGGCCTTTATTTTAGGATCTTTCCCCCTTCCCTAAATACTTGCAGTTACTTGCAAACATGCGGCAGCTAGTTGGTGCAGTATGTAGAGTGCTGGGATTGGAGTGAGAAAGACCTGTGTTAATATCTGGCCTCAGGCACTTACTAGCCGTGTGAGCCTGGGCAAGTCGCTTAACCCCTGTGTGCCTCAGTTTCTTCATCTATAAAATAAAGATAGTAGGTAGGAGTACTTACCCCCCAAAAGTTGTGAGGATCAGCTGAGATAATAATTGTAAAGAGCGTAGCGCAGTGCCTGGAACACACTAAGCATATATAGATGTTAGCTCTTTTATTTAATGTTGTCAGATGATTTCATGTGGTTTCTTTGTAGAACTCATCCCTCACCCCACTCTGTTTTTGCAGTATGAATTTATCCTTTTTCTTTTTCTTCTGGGTTTGTTGTGATGGATATTACTTCTTAAAGGAAGACCTTTCTAAATGTGAGCTTTATTTAGGTTTAGCATAATCAAAATTGAACTTGTTTCACAATGACCTGCTTTTCCTGGCTTTCTACTTCCAGGTTCCTTTTGCAGATGCTCTGGATTTGTTCCGAGGAAGGAAAGTCTATTTGGAGCATGGCTTTGCATTTGTGCCCCATCAGGATATCGTGTCAATCATCCTGAATGACTTTAGAGCCAACCTGTCCAAGGCTTTGGCAGTAAGTACATTGCTTGATTTTTTTCAGAGCTAACCTTGTCTCATCCCCTCTCTGTGATTCCCGTCCTTTTTTATCCTTGAATTTAACACAGATTGTGCTGCAATTTGATCATTTAGGAAAATGTAGCTGATAATGACTAGCTTGTGTTGATAGTGCTTCAAAAGAACGAACAGAGAAGTAGAATAACCTTATACCAATTGTGTGGATAAACATAAAGAGCTCTGGAGCACGTTTTATCCTTTGCAGGAAAATTAGAGGCTGTCTGTTAGAAAGATTTTCAGTTTTTCTAGTAAGAAATAAAATGCAGCTCATTGAATTTGTAGCTTGGTGGGTTCCTGATGTTTTGTTTTTTTTTTTTTGAGCTGTAGGTATAGATAGAAAAGAAAATATTAGATAAATTTTTTAAAAAAAATATCAGTTGAAATTTTCTAATTTCAAAATCCTTGTGTCTTTTCCAAACTGATTTTGTGGTTTAGATTAATTTGCAAATGTTCTCCTGTGACAGAATTAAGAGTTATGTCCTTATTTTTTTGTACTGTAGGTAGTACAGCATTTTAAAAATATATTCCAGATTTTAAACTAAACTTGATAGTGAGCTTGGCAGACTATGAGTGAGGAAGAAAGAGAAAATGTCCTGTGAAAAGTGATAAATGAATCCAGTAGGGGCTTGCTGGTTTGTCATAGGCATGTGTATAGGCTGTGCCAGGTATGCCCAGGCATACCCTAATGTAAACAAATGTTATTTTGTGTCTCATTTTAAAAGTTGTTTTATTAAATTTTAGTTTCTGTAGTTTGATGAATTAAAACAATGTCCTCCATTATTTAATATTCAGTAAATATTCTCCTTAAACTAAAGAAAACTCCTTAGATGTGTAACTTAATGAAACAGTTAGGGTATGGCTATGTGTGTACATACAGCTAGGAATGGGATCCTTGCCCCTGTCTGTGAAACTCAGCACTCTCAAGTTATACTGTTACTTATGTTTTGAGGGCAAGGAATATTCTCTCAGCTGGCTCCGGCTGGAACATGACTGGTATATTGCCCGTCTGCTGTACACATAAAGAAGCAAAACTAGAAACAAGTGTGAGGTTCAGGTGACCTGGTTCTCCTGTCTGGTCTTGAGTATTTCAGTTGTTAAAGCTTTCATCCTAAGCAGTAATCTCTGTTCTCCTGTTTTAGCTACTTTGCTCCTCAGAGAGGTTAAACAGTCAGTGAATGTAGAAGTACCCATTGGATACCAGGGGCACAGAGAAAACTTATAAATGGTTCCTGATCTCAAGTAGTTTTCATTCTATAACTTGACAAGCTATGATAAGTAAAGAGAGCTAATGAGTGAGTATTAGTGAGTTATGCTTGTGATGGTTTTGAGTTGAATCTCAACTGCTTAGCACACCGCCTGGAACATAGTAAGTGCTTAATAAGGGCTTGTTTCCTCCCTTCCTTCCTTTCTTCCTCTCTCTCCCTTCTTCTCTCCCTTCTTCCCTCCTTCCCTACTCCCCTCTCTCCCTCATTATTTCTTTATTAGTTCCATTTCTTAACCTGAAGGTCAGTATACATTGTGATGTATCTTAAAGTCTTTCACATTGAGTATTTTACCCTGATCTTTGGTAGAGTACTCCCTAGGATCTTGTTCCTCCAGTTTGGAGCTAAAATCAGAGAAAATTCCTTCTTTTAATAGTAAAAATGAGTATATGTTGATGCTGTCGCACATAATACCAGGAAAATTGGAAGTAGCTGCATCAAACAAATATGATGAGTAAGATATTGAAAGATTCAAATTAAAAAAAATTGCTGAAGGTACAGTTCTTTAAGTGGTGGCTATTTAAAAATACATACAGTTGTGTGATGACCTTGTCTTTTGTTCTGTAGGTTAATTGTGTGTATTATTTCCACTTCTACTGTTATAGAGAACACTAGAGTGGTCCTATTTTTAAAACTAAAATTCTGATTTATTTTAGAAGTGGTACATACTATTTTATCTTTCTTTTTCATCCCAAACTAAAAATTTTTTAAAAAGAAGTTAAAAAACATTTATTTCTTGACTATTTAGTGTTATTTACAGATTTCTAATTGAGTGGTACCATAGTTTGTAGTACACAGAATATTAATTGCAGGTTCTTTTCTTTATTTTCATTAGAATTTTAAGTTGCTTTATTAGCACTTGTTGACTACATTTGCAGTTTTTATTTCAATTCAAGTACTAGCAAAACTAATCAGAATTGGCTGTGAAAAATGATTCTGTTATCCCTCTGAGCATTTTTTGATCTACTTTTGATTTTACAACTTCTCATCTAGTCCAAATCACAAATAAATTAAGAATGAACTAACTCCTTTTCTTATAAAACTAATGGTGTACAGATTTACTTCAAACTAATTGTATCAAGTTCTTTCTTAAAAAACTGCATATGCATACTGTTTAATTTAATCTTAAATTATCTTAAAGTAAAAGATGAGTATGTTTTATTTTTTTTCTATGTGAAAAGTTGAGAAACTAAATGTGTGTCTAGATAGATGTCAGGACATTTGATTTTCAATGAGAAGTGGTCTGTCTTTGAGAAAAGTGTGTCTAGATTTTCAAGTTGATAGCATTGGATCATTGGAAATTTCAGTGATGTCAAAATTCACCTTAGGGTCAAATTTCTGATTTTTTTTTTCTGTGTAATTATGTCATTCTCTCTTAGTGCATTACTGGGAGCAATTTAAAGGTTCTCAGAGATTACCTTAATTTCTATGAACAGAAGGTTCTAGTGTCATGATAGTCAATAACAGAGGATGGAGGGAGGGCAAAAAGAAGCTGAAGATCCAGTTTGAAAAAGTTTTTTTACATAACGTCATGAATATAGTTGTCCTTTTAGAATACTTAAGGATTTTAGGTTATTTAGACTACATCCCTAACCTCATTAGAACAGTTGCTGTCGTTTTTCACCATGTGTCTTTTCACCATGTGTTCTTTCTAGGTATTATTAGAGGATAGGTTACTCAGCCAGGTAGAAGATTGGGCTGACCCTGCTGTGGTTATTTTTTCAATTCACATATTGAACAAATTAATTTGCTTAAATCTGTTGCTAACCACTAGGTGATATTAGACTTAATGAAACAGTTTTTAACCATTTGGAATGACTCTTGATTAATCGACTCATATTTCTTGTTTGTAGAGGAAATTCCCTTGGCACGTTTGCTTCATTGTAATGCTGCAAACTGTAGGATTATATAATTATGTTAAACAAAGTACTGTTTGTAAATGGTGTTGGAGTAAAGGATTAATTTATTTTTGTATCTGATACCTTTTTATGACAAGAGGTGGGAAGAGGCAGGAGCTGGAAGGAAAAAAACTTTTATTCATTGATGTCTGTTTGCATAGGGCATGATGTTCATGTAGAAATTTTGACAGCTTACTTGTTATAATATTTATATATTTTTATATTTGATAGCAAATGGGGGGATGAAATCCTTACAAAAAATATCCCATTCTCCGAATATCCAATATTTCATCAGTATTGGTACATCTTTTGTTGCGGTCATTTTTTTAGTTAGCAAAATTCAGTGACTGTAACATTTATAATATCTGGGAAGCACATAGGATGACCATATATAAAATATAAGAAAAGGTTAGCATGGCCATCTGCATGCATTTTTATGGATACTAGTAAAGTCTTTAGAAAGACAGGATGATCTTGTAAAA
This sequence comes from Notamacropus eugenii, assembly GCF_028372415.1. Taxonomy (NCBI): domain Eukaryota; kingdom Metazoa; phylum Chordata; class Mammalia; order Diprotodontia; family Macropodidae; genus Notamacropus; species Notamacropus eugenii. Next base: position 125,672,905 of record NC_092873.1, read on the forward strand.
ATGAAATACTTGAACAATCAAGGTGGCTTTGTAAAAACTATAATTAGGAGGAAAATGTAAAGAAACTAAATAAAATGCTTGTAAGTCAGTTTTTCAGTACTTGGATGACGTGATTTCATATTTTTATATATTTTGTGACTAATTATCTGTGTACATGTTTCATCCTTTGATAGAATATAAATTTCTGCAGGGTAGGGATGACTCCATTTGCTTTTGTATCCCCAGCATAATACTTAGCACATATTTAGCTCTAAATAAAATGCTTATTTAATTGCCTTAATATGGGTGTTGATCAAAACCAGTCTGTACTTTCTCATACTGGGAGATTCTAAGAACCTTCTTAGGTTCTTCCATCATTTTCTCTGGACAGTATCTGCTCAACCCATTGAAAGACTTCCCCTGGATCTTTTATTATTTAATGGTTGCCAGTTGTATCACCAAGGCATTATTCATAGCTCTGGTGGTGACTATGAATATGTCAGTGTAGTTTTCAATTGCAAAATATAACAGACTCTCCATATAGAAGGCAGAAGAGAACCATTTATTTGTACATCAGAAAGACAAATTACAGAACCAGAAAGCAAAATCTGTCATAGCAACTAAGAAGTCAACACACATTATCACTGCAGGGGACATAGCCATTCCCAGGACCTTCACACAAACAGGAGCCTGAACTGTGCCTGCCTGTCTGCCTGTGCCTTTCCCAGCTCTGACTAGACTGACCAGCTTCCTTCCAGCTATGCTCTACCCTTTCTGTTCAGCAAGCTCCTCCCACCACATGTCACTTAGGCTTCCATGTGATCTGAGCAGGTCACGTGGGCCTATTAATGAATGGGAAAGGTTTTCCCATTTACATTACCATTACACCAGTGCAGCACTTAGACTGCCTCTCCATTTTCTTTCACTCTTAAAACATAATTGCCAGCTCTCACCACCAAATTTTTTCAGTTAATTTTTTTCTTGATAAAATTAAAAAATTTTTTTCTTACTAATATTTTTTCTCCCCACAAACCACAGTTTTGCCATTTACTACCTTTGTGACCAGGGATAAGTCACCTTACTTTTCTAGTTTTAATGTGCTCACATCTAAAATGAGATTATATTAGTTCATAGGAGGAAGCATAGATTTAGAACTGGATGGTCCCTCAGAGCCCACCTAGTCCAGCCCTCTCATTTTATAAAATCACTCAGGTACTAAGTGCCAAAGATAGGATTTGACACAATCTCCTCTGACTCCAGAGCCAGTGCCTTTTCCATTGTATCATGTTGTCTCCCACTGCCCAAGGTCATGTAGGTGGCATAGCCAGTAGTATTCAAACACAGGTTTTCTTTTTTTTTTAATTTAATTTTTATTCTAATATTTTATCTCAAATATGAAAAGTCAAAATTCTTACATCAGTCATCAAAAGAAAACCATGCAGAATAATTAAAAATATTTACAGCATTTTCTTCCTTAGTTTGCTTCTTTATACTGGATTTTGTCAACAGAACAGACTTTTCTTGAAAAATTCCATAGTCTTCAGCCAGCCCTGGTCTCTGTTTATCTAGATGGCTAAAATGACTGCCTTAGTGGTCTCCAACATGCCAGATTCTTAAGTGTTAACACCTAGCTGGGAAACTTCAATTGTGTCTTACAGAAGGGGGCAGAAAACACCTTTCTCCTAATGTCAACGAATCAGAATTACTTATGGTCTTGTTCTATAAGTTACATTTTATTAAACACAGGGTTTCTGACTCCAGATCTGTTTTCTTCTCATCATACCACATTGCCCCCTCTGAGGCAATGTGGTGGTGAGGGAGAGATGACCATGCCACCCTCTTAACTACTGCCTAAGATAATCTTAAAGACCAGAATCTGATTGAGAGATCTGATTGCCTTGGAGTTACGAAGCTCCCCTTGAAATGAAGAAGGCTCTGCTTAGGGTTGCTAGTGCCCATTTTTTTTCTGTCCCCATGTGGGAGATTAAGGAAGCAGCATCTTTGCTCAGTTTCAAGAATGGAGAACATTGAAGTTTTGCATTGAGGTACAATAGGGAGAGAATATATATCCTGGAATTCATCCCTATTCATCTTGTGTTATTTCTGCCTTTGACTGTGAAGTGTTTGAGAAAGAAATGTCTTGGGAATTCATACTCTGTCAAAAAAGGTGCACCCTGTTTTCCTACTGAAAGTAGGATAAGAAATTGACTTACATTGCAGCTAAAGGGGTTTAGATTAGCTGAAGGGGGATTCTTATATGATGGAAGCAGAGTATGTTAGAGCAGTTTTTCTGTACAAAAACAATACTGTGCAAAGAACATTGCATTAAAAAATTAATAGCTTTTGTTTTTACATCATCTCCATTTCTTAATATGTCCCTTTTTCCTCCCTTACCCTTGAGTCAGACAATTAAAAGGGGGAAAATCAGTTTACAGCAAACCTAACCAACATGTGAACTGAGTTTGACTATATAAATGTTCCACATCCATAGCTTCCTGCCTCTTCAAAGTGGGGAAGGGAGTGTGTTTTCTTTTGAGAACACTGAATTTCAATTCAGAAGACTTGGGTTGACATCCTGGCATTGTTATTTGCTACCTCTGTGACCCTGGGCAAGCTTGGCCTCTTTTTTTTCATCTGCACAATGAAGAAATCCTTTCTTGCTCTTTGATTCTGTGCAATTTATGTGAATATTCTAAAGTTGAGTTCTTTGCCTTCCACCACATTATTGGGCAGGGGAGGGGGAGGTAACTGCTGGGGATAAGAGGAATAACATAGAACCAAAAAGCAGAGGAGTTTCACTTAAAGAATTTATAGATTTTTAAGAAGTAAGGAACTTCATTAGTATAAATTTTGTGGATCAATAGAAGTTTGCTCCACATCAGTGCTTGGGAAAAACAGTGCTAGAATATTTCCCAAGGTGCTATGCCAAGGTTTCTATGACTATTACAGTATATTTATCAGAATTAAATTTTCTGTATGGAGTTGAGCACCAGTTACTGGAGATTTTTTTTTTTTTGCCTAGAATAAGGTATTGAAGATGTGCTCTGAACAAATAGACAGGCTGGGGTGAGTAGATAGATATTCATTTGTAATTGAAAAATATTTTCAGTTAACAAAAATCTACCTTGTCTCCCTCTTACCTTCTGACCCTTCCCTGCTATTGGAAAAAGAAAGAAAATATCTTTGCAACAAATATGCATAGGGAAGTAAAACTAATTTCCACATTAGCCATTTCCATCATATATGTCTCAGTCTGTACTCTTAGTCCTTTATGTCAAGAGGTAATTGCATGTTTCATCATGGGACCTCTGGAATTGTGGTTGGTTGCTGAATTAACCAGGATTCTTAAGTCTTTCAATTATGTTTAAAAAATAATTTCTGTATTGTATAAATTGTTCTCTTGGTTCTGCTCATTTCACTCTGTATCACTTCACACAAATCTTCCCAAGTTTCTCCAAAATTGCCCCCTTCATCATTTCTTGTGGCACAATAGTATTCCATTATATTCATATAACATATTTTCATCTATTCCCCAATTAGTGAAAACTCCTTAGATTCCAGTTCTTTGACATGACTGAAAATTGCTGTAAATATTTTTGTAGACAAATCATTGGCAATTTAAATCTTCAAGTTTGAAAAAATATTGAAGAGTAAAAAAAGCTAAGTGAAAGAAATTGCTTTTTCAAATAGTACTGGACAGTTCCCAAAACACAACCTGATCTTTTGAGGGAAAATGATTTACTTTTTTACCAAATTTAAGGTTTTGAAAAACCCCCATTAAGTTAGTGTGAACTCAATTGAAATGTGAGTTATCAATGGAAGGTGTCTTAAGTGTCTTATATTATGACTGTATCCTAAGTCTTTTCAGCCTTTTGAGAGCACAGATTTTCTCATTTCACAATGAGTAGATTAGTTTTACATTCTCTCTGTGAGGTCTTTCATGAGAAAAAACTTTGTTCAAAGAAAGCCTTTTAAGAAAATTTAGTTGATGTTTATAGATTTCCCATTTAGATACAAAGGAGAGGATGAGAAGTTTCCAAGGAGATAATTGACAGATGAATAAGCTACTGTTTCTTAAAATCATAGCAGAAAGAAAGGATTTTTCTTTTCACAAAGGATTTCCTTTTTCTCTTTTTAAGAACAGCAGTCAAGTCTGTGGCTGAACCAGTATTTGTTGCCTTGGATAAAAAAAATGCCATGTAGGCACTTGATCAAGTTATCTCATTTCCAAAGAGCACTGAATCCCCTTTTAAAAAATCCCTTATCCTCTTCAGAAGCTGTATGTAGTGTGGTTTTCTAAGCTGTGGTAAAAGAAAAATTGATGTTTTTGAATTGTTATTGTAGAATTATGTGTAAATTCTTTTTCTGGTCTCACTAGTCACTTTCTTGGGGCTGGGATGGATTTTCTCAGGAGTACAACTCTATGAGAGATTAATTTATTCAGGCTATTGAAAAATGGGTTGATATAGATAAGGCAATACTACTTATGCCAATAGGCAATCAATTGATCATTTATTCTGAATTTTTAAAGTTTCACATGAACTAATCAAATAACACTTTACAAATGGTTAATAAAGCAAATTGTTAAATTGTCTACATTTGCTCGGTAACTATATGAATGAATTCCTTTATTCTCATACTGTTATGTACTAGGAAGAAACTCAAAATAATATAACTGAAAGGCACGACATGAGAAAAGAGTACATATACTTTTGGAAAACATTGTAAGATAGCATTAATTTAGTCTACGTGGAGTTGGAATTCTTGATGCTTCAAATGAGGGGTACATCAAGATTGATCTTTGCATTTCTTGTTGGAGAAAAATTTTTAAAAACAAATTTGTAACATTTATATGTATATATGTATAATATTATTCATTGTATAATTACATAGATATCATTGTTAGTCATATAGAGCTTTAAGTTTTGCACAGAACGTTGTGTACATTATGTCATTTGCTGCTAACCACAACTCTGTGAGGCATATGCTATTATTTCTCACATTTTACAGGAAATTGAGGCTTAAGAGAGGTTAAGTGACTTGCCAAGGGTCACCCAGCTAGTAAGTGTCCAAGGCAGGATTTGAAGCCATGTTTCCTTGACTTCCGGGTTCTTTCAACTATGGTATCATGTAATGTGAATGGAATTGTGAGTGAAATGATTACCTGCTGAAGGACACCCACTCTTTTGAAGCCCTTAGGAGGAATTAATTTATAATATTTAGAAAATCAATATACTAGTGTAATCATTCTTACTTGCCCATTAAAATAATTTTACTAGGCATTACTTTTTATGTATTTGTTTTTGTTGGCCTTGAACCATTATTTCATCATGTAAGGAACTCCTGGAAGTGTATACTCCCTCTACTAATGCAGATCTGCAACACTTTGTAACTTACAGTCTTGGAGGGCTGACTGAGACCCTGAAAAGTTAAGTGACTTGCTCATTGGCACACAGCTAATAAGTGTCAGAGGTAGGATTTGAATTCAGGTCTTCTGAAGCAAGCCTTTTGTACTTTCTGCCATACTTATGTAGCCTGAAAATAACCCTTGTGTAAAAGATGTCCAGTTGATTTTGAGGTTGTCATACTTCTTGCTCAATCTCCAACCCAAATAGTTGAGAAAATGTTGCTATCCACAGGCCTCTGTTTCCTGCCAGGAATGAATTGACTCCCCTTTTGCACATACACAGGTTTTGAAGTAACAATAGATTTTACTAGACTAATAATCATGAGAGATGTTATATCAAGCCTGCCTTCTTTTTTGCTTCTCCTAAAAATACATAGATCCTCATTAGAAAAGTTCCATCATCTGACAGTATCATTCCCCTCTTCATGAAGCTTCAATGACTCTCCATTGCCTTTAGAATAAAATACAGACTCTTTGGGTTGTCATTTAAAGCCTTTCCCAGTCTGACTCCAACCTATCTTTCCAGGATGATTATGCATTGTTTCCTCTCCACTGCATTCATCATTTCAGCCAAAATGGCATACTTGGAATTCCCTATACACAAAATTCTCTCTCCTACCTTTTTACCTTTCTGCAGGCTGACCCCCATGCCTAGGATGCTTTCCTTTCAGATCTCTTCCTTTTGGAATTTCTTATTTTCCTTTGAGGATTAGTTCAAATACTGCCTCTCTCAAAAGATCTTCCTCATACCCCCGGTTGTTATTGCCTCCCACTTCCAAAATCTCTGTGTAATTCTTATCCATCTTAAAATTGAATTTTGTATATATTCTGTAATTGTGTATCCTTTCAGGAGAAGAGAAGCCCCTTGAGGACAAGGGCTATCTCATATTTTTTGTATGAGCTAGCTCCTAGCAGAGTGACTGGCGAATAGTTTCTTGGTCATAGCAGGTGCTTAAAAAATGCATGTTGATTGATTGAAATAGGGGAATGAGAAAAGAGGAAAAATAAAGTCTTTATGAACTACTGGGTTTGAAGTGTGAACTGTCGTAGTGTCCTAAGCTTCTCAATGTCCCCATCTCTTTATTTCCTACATTAATTTTCTTACTGGAGAAGGGTGGAAGAACCACTGAACCACATGGGATTGTGATAGACATTGCATCCTGTCCCTTCCACTGTGCTTTTTCTTCTATTGCTGCTGCCTGCTAGGAGTTGGAGAGTGCTTTTTGCTTGGTGCCTTTGCTAATGTCCCGAGGCCACTGGTACCACTTCTTTCAGGGCTCTTTCCATTTCTGTTGTTCTTTTTAAGGTGTCTTGTTACCTCCCTTTCTGTTGCTCTGCTTTGCTGTTACAGATGTTGATCAGTTGTGTCCGAATGCCTAATTGAGGCACTCTGTCTGTCCGAACAGAGGGAGCAGAGGCACAGTTTTGGTGCAAAATCTGGAAGCATTTTTTGAGTGAGTACAGCACGCATGCGGGGGAGCAGTAGACCTAGCTTCTGCTTCTCTCCTGGAGGTCTCCGTAGCCACCCTTCTACTAACACTCTACCTGTTTACTACCACCTTATTGCTGAAGTACACTGCCCAAAGCTGTCAGCTGCTGCTGTTGTCCCTGGCAGCCAAGCCTCTGCCACTGAAGGAATTGCCTCAGACTCTTTCCTGATTTTTCAGGACAGATGCTGGATGTTGGGACATACTATCAAGTTGGTACTTTAAGGACTTATCTCTTGGTCTGGCCTCTGTAATAATGCATATAGCTCTAAGCCAACCAGAAGTTGCTTTTCACTCTCAGCTTCCAGTTGTCATAGAACAGAGAATTTAGACCTAGCAAAGGCTTATGAATCATATCATCTAGCCCTTTGATTTTATACATGAGGAACTTGAAATTCAAGGAGATTGTAGTGATTTGACCAGGGTCTGTGTTTCTCATGGCAAATCTAGTGTTTTTGCTACCACATTCTTCTCCAGAGCAGAAGTTCTCTCCTGATCTCTGAAGAATACCCTTCTCCTTTACTTTATCCTAGAAACTCATCACCCCTTTGCTCAAATGGGCATGCAATGAAGTTGGCTACATTTTTTCCTGACCCCATACATTTGATCATAGAACCATGAATTTAGAGGTAGAAGGGATCTTAAGAAGTCATCAAGAATTTATTAAGCATTTACTATATGTCAGACAATATACTAGACTGGGGATACAAAGACAGAAGTCAAACAATTTTACAGTAAGCTTACATGTATATACTATATTTACAAAATAGAAACAAGGTAATTTTTCTGAGGGAGGCATAGTACTGGACCTGGAGTCAGAAAGACTGCCCTTCCTGAATTTAAATCCAGCCTCAGACACTTGATAGCTATGTGACCTTAGGCAAGTCACCTAACCCTCCCAGTTTCCTCATCTGTAAAATGAGCTGGAGAAGAAAGTGGCAAACCACTTCTGTATTTTTGCAAAAGAAAGCTCCAAATGTGGTCTCGAAGAGTCAGATATGTCTAAAAATGACTGAATAACAATAACAGTTTTTAGGGGGAAGTCCCTTAGAGTTAAGGGGATCTAGAAAAGTTTTACATAGAAGTATCTGACCGGAATCTAAGGAAGCAGAGGTGAGAAGATGAAGATGGAGTGTTGTGTTTGAGAAAGAACAAAAAGGCCAGTTTGGTTAAAATGTAGAGTAGAGGAAGGGGGTGATATGTAATCCGGCAGGAAAGGTCCCTTCATTTTACAGATGAGACTACAAGCTAAATGACTTTCTTCAGATCACAAAAAGGCAATAAATGATAGAGCTAGGCCCTTTGACTTCCATCTGGTGCTCTTTTTAACTCTGCAATGCCAGCAAATGTGGGAACATTTTCAGACATCATCATTGTCATCATCTGTATTTATACAGTGTTTTGAAGTTTATGGAGTGCTTTACAAATATTAGCTCATTTGATCTTCACAACAACCTTGGGAGGTAGGTGCTACTGTTAGCCCCATTTTATAGAGAAGGAAACCGAGGCAGACCGTGACTTGCTTAGGGCCACACAGGTAGTATCTGAGGTAGGATATGAACTCAGGCCTTTCTGACTTTAGGTCTAGTTCTCTATCCACATTATTAACAACATTTCAGTGTCTAATATAAACATATCTCAGATATTTTTCGCTGGTGCATTCTTTGAGTCATTTACCATTCTCATCAGAATATTGTCTGCTGCTTTGTGTTGTTAACTCAATAAACTGTGAGTTGTGTGGATGAAATCCTCAATGCATTAGAATGAGGGCTTGATATCTTAATGACTTAGATTTCATCCATTTTGTCTTTGTGTCCGTAGTGCTCAGCACAGTGTCTGGAACATAGTAGGTACTTAATAGATGCTTGTTGATTGATTGATCGTAAAGCATTTCAAATTCATTCATCCTCCCACTATGACTATAGCATGTTGCCATTTTGGCAAGCTCCGTAACTATTACTTAAACATTTCTTTTTTTTTTTTAATTCAGTCAATTGTTTTAATACTAATTGCTTTTACATCACTTTGTAACATGTCCAATTTTTCTCCCCATCTCTCTCCTCCCCCCCCCCAATACCTTACATTCTGATTACCCCTTCCCTCAATGAGCCCTCCTTTCTATCACACCCCACCCTTCCCTTATCCCCATCTTCTCTCTTTTCTTGTAGGGCAAGATAAATTTCTATACCCCATTACCTGTGTTTTTTATTTCCTGGTTATATGCAATAATAATTCTCATTTCTTATACTTTGAATTCCACTTTCTTTCCCTCCCTCCCTCCAGCCCCATCCCCACTGAGAAGGCAAGCAATTCAATACAGGCCATATATGTGTCATTTTGCAAAAGACTTCCATAATAATCATGTTGTGTAATACTAGCTATTTTGCCCTCTATCCTACTCTATCCCCCCTTATTTTTTATTCCTTCATTTGACCTTGTCCCTTCCCAAAAGTGTTTATTTCTAGTTACTTCCTTCTTCCATTTGCCCTCCCCTCTATCATTCCCCTCACCCCACTCGTCACCTCCTCCCCTCCTTTTTTGTAGTATAAGATAGATTTTCATACCAAATTTAGTGAGCATGTTATTCTCTCCTTAAGCCATATGTGGAGAGAGTAGCTTCACTTTTCCCCTCTCCCCTTCTCCCTTTTCTCCTCCAGTGAACAAGATTTTTCTTTACCTCCCCATTCCATTTCTCCCTTTCTCCTCCCAGTATTTTCCTCCCTCCCCCTTTAATTTTTATTTTATATCTTTTTTTTGTGGATGTCATCTCTTCTGATTCAACACAGCCTGTACTCTCTGTCTATGTGTGTGTGTGTGTGTGTGTGTGTGTGTGTGTGTGTGTGTGTATGTGTATGTATGTACAGTCCCTCCACCTACCCAACTACTGAGAAAAGTCTCCAAGAGTTATAAATATTTTCTTTCCATGTAGGAATGTAAACAGTTCAGCTTTAGAAAGTCTTTTATGATTTTTCTTTCCTGTTTACCTTTTCAGGCTTCTTTTGATTCTTGTGTTTGAAAGTCAAATTTTCTATACAGTTCTTGCCTTTTCAACATGAATGCTTGAAAGTCCTCTATATCATTGAATGACCATTTATTCCCTTGAAGTATTATACTCAGTTTTGCTGGGTAGGTGATTCTTGGTTTTAATCCCAGTTCCTTTGACTTCTGGAATATCCTATTCCAAGCCCTTTGATATCTTAATGTTGAAGCTGCCAGATCCTGTGTTATCCTGATTGTATTTGCACAATACTCAAATTGTTTCTTTCTAGCTGCTTGCAGTATGTATATTCATGTTGTCTTTTCTATTCACACATAAGTTCCTTGTGAAGAATGATTATTTTATTTTATTTTTTGTTTTTGTATACCTAGTGCCTAGCACAGTGTTTGACATGGAATAGGTGCTTAACAAAAAAGCCTCTTGATTGATTTTTCTGCATTGCATTTGTGTATTTCTTTTTTCTAAACAAGAAATCTCTACTAAGAGATTGGAGAAGCTATTTTCTTCTCTTTCTTGCTTTCATTCTTTTCATATGGATGATGTAGACTGTACTTGACATTAGCTTTGACATTTCTAAATTTGTAAACCAGGTTAATGTAAACTTAATTAGATCATTTCTCACCTGCTTCTTACCTTTGAATGCCCAACTATTATGGATAGTTTGGTAGTGATACTCCTTTGTAATACCTTCTGAGACACATTCCTTATTAAAGGGTTTTGCTTCATAATTGACTTTGCTGAATTCCATTCATTCAGTAAATGACATCCACAACTGGAAGTTTCAGGGTGATCTCAGATCCCTTGCTTCTATGTCACATGATTTTGTAATTAATCTTTTTATATGATCTATTACTCTTTGGTCTTTTCTTTGAATTAATAAGTTGTTAGCTGTAATTTCCCGGTTGAATGAAGATTGTGGCTACATTTTGAAACCATTGCATTATTGGAAAGCAAAGCTGGCTTTTTTTTCAAGGGGTTCTCAAACTGGGGTCTGTGAACTTTTTTATTTTAATTTTGATAACTGTATTTCACTGTAATTGGTTTCCTATGTAATTGTGTGCATTTTGTTTTGTGCATTTAATAGCATTATTCTGAGGGGTCTGTAGGTTTCATAAGACAACAAAAGGGGTCCATGACATATCCATGCATACACAGACACATATATACATATATATGTGTATATATATATATATATATATATATATATATATATATATATATATATATATATGTGTGTGTGTGTGTGTGTGTGTGTGTGTGTGTGTGTGTGTGTGTGTATATGAGGCAATATAGTAGGATTCTATTTTTTAAGGATCTATAATTTTTATTGGTGTGGATATGCATTTCACTATGGCAGGTAGTCAAAATTAGTTACTATGGCCAAAAAAGTCAGTACCTTGCAACCATCCAGGTGATGGACATTTCTGAATATGGTTAATCTGGTTTTGGGAACCAAACAAATAAAAGTCCCTTACCAGGACTATTATTGTAACTCTTTCCACGTAGATAGGATGTGTCTCTTTGAGAACCTAGAGTCTAGAGAATCTAGAATTTACATTAATGAGACATTGAAAAAGATCCTATTTTCTTATATGAGAATGACAGTCAGATAAAACATGGTAGCCCCTACATATATACTTGATTCCAGCCATGCTTCACTCATCCTCCTCTCCATATTTGTTTTTTTCACCCTTTTAGGATATAAGCTCTGTGAGCGCAGGTCTTTGTCTTTTTTATTTATATTTCCAGTGCTTAACACAGTTCTTGGCTTCTTATAGGAAAGTTTTTAATGTTCATTCATTCATTCATTCATTCATTCATATCTCTGTCTGAGAAGATCACATCACAGAAAAACTCTGTGGTTCTGCACTCCAAGAAGAGTTTATTTAGTGCACCAACCGCCAGGTACTAGTGTACCCTCTTCTCATTCTTAGCAGATATTTCCAACAGAAGTGTCAGATTCTTTGTGCTATTATTTTGGTGACCTATTGACTGAGTAAAATTGTAAGGTGCTTCAGAGTAGGATCTTGATTTTCCTATTCAAAGTATTTGGTACAGCTTTGTTTATAACTTGTTAGATGTTGACTGGCTACATGTGAATACAGTTGATTTTTCTTTTTGTCAGTGTAAGTAGGAACTATGTGCTCACCATTTTTCACACATGGCAGCAAGATTTTTTACTGATTCATCCTTTTGAAGCATTTCTGTGATTTCTAGTTTCTCAGCAATTGTTAGCACCATTATTGAATCATCAAATTTCAGAGCTGATGTACACAAATGACCATAGTACCAAATTATAATATACAACAAAGTAATGCAAGCAGTGCAGGGTGTAAGCAGTGTGTTGTTTAAAGTAGGAAAGGTCAATACTACCTGGAGAGATTAGCTTAGGGAACCCTTCTTGGAACAGGTAGCATTTGAGTTGACTCAGAGGTAGGAATTTATCAGGGGGGAATGGGCATTCCAGGTATGGGGGGGAAGTGCAACACCATTGCATGATGTTAATAAGGTGTGGGGCATGTATAGGATTCAAGCATCCATGAAAAGTTCAGTTTGATTAGGGGGAAGAAGAGTTATTTGAGATCAGATTGGAAAGGTAGTGCAAATAGAGGAGGACTGCAAACCTAAGCATGAAATTTAAGTGAGAGGGCGGAGCCAAGATGGCGGAGTAGAAAGACGCACATACACATAGCTCCGAACCCACAACCCACAGAACGGCTAGAGGGGACCAACTCACGGTGAATTCTGCACCCAGAAGCCACGGAATATTGGAGCGAGGGAGATTTCTGTTCCGGAGAGACCTGCAAACCTCTTGCGGGGGGTCTTTCGCGCTGTGGACTGGGCGCCGGGACTGGGAGCGGCCGCGACACCGTGAAGAAAAGATCCGAGCGGGCTACGGAGACAGGATATCCTGCGGCCACGCAGGTCCCTCCACCCACAGAGGGACCTGCAAACCTCTCGCAAAAGGTCCGTTGCGCTGCAGACGCGGAGCCCAGCCCAGACCTACGGCGGCTGCGGCTCCGAGAGGTACAGATCCGAGCAGGCTTCAGAGACAGGATCTCCAGCGGCGGCACGAGCCCCTCCACCCACAGGTGACGAGAGTCGGTGAGAGAGTCTCTTTGGCAGGTCGAGAGGGGAGTGGGGTGCCCCCATGGCTCGGGCCCCCCGGGAGATAGAAGCTGAGAGGCGGCTGCAGACAGGGGCTCCCCAAGTGGGCGGGAGCCTGGATCCATTGTGGAAGGTCTGTGCATAAACCCCCTGAGGGAACTGGGCCTGAGAGGCAGCCCGGCCCAACCTGACCATCTGAACTTAATTCTCACACTGAATAGCAGCCCTGCCCCCACCAAAAGCCCTAAGGCTGGAAGCAGCATTTGAATCTCAGTCCCCAAACGCTGGCTGGGAGGACCAGGAGGCGAGGTGGGTGTGAGGAGAATATTCAGAGGTCAAGCCACTGGCTGGGGAGAATGCCCAGAAAAGGGAAAAGAAATAAAACTATTGAAGGGTACTTTCTTGGTGAACAGGCATTTCCTCCCTTCCTTTCTGATGAGGAAGAACAATGCTTACCATCAGGCAAAGACACAGAAATCAAGGATTCTGTGTCCCAGCCCACCCAGTGGGCTCAGGCCATGGAAGAGCTCAAAAAGAATTTTGAAAATCAAGTTAGAGAGGTGGAGAAAAAACTGGGAAGAGAAATGAGAGGGATGAAAGAGAAGCATGAAAAGCAGATCAGCTCCCTGCTAAAGGAGAACCAAAAAAATGTTGAAGAAATTAACACCTTGAAAACTAGCCTAACTCAATTGGCAAAAGAGGTTCAAAAGGCCAATGAGGAGAAGAATGCTTTCAAAAACAGAATTAGCCAAATGGAAAAGGAGATTCAAAAGCTCACTGAAGAAAACAGATCTTTGAAAACTGGAATGGCACAGATGGACGCTAAGGACTTTATGAGAAAGACAGATATCACAGAACATAGCGAGAAGATTCGAAAAATGGAAGATAATGTGAAATATCTTATTGGAAAAACAACTGACCTGGAAAATAGAATCAGGAGAGACAATGTAAAAATTCTGGGACTACCTGAAAACCATGATCAAAAGAAGAGCCTAGACATCATCTTCCATGAAATTATCAAGGAAAACTGCCCTGAGATTCTAGAACCAGAGGGCAAAATAAATATTCAAGGAATCCGCAGAACACCGCATGAAAGAGATCCAAAAAGAGAAACTCCTAGGAACATTGTGGCCAAATTCCAGAATTCCCAGGTGAAAGAGAAAATATTGCAAACAGCTAGAAAGAAACAATTCAAGTATTGTGGAAATACAATCAGGATACCACAAGATCTACCACCCTCTACATTAAGGGATCGAAGGGAATGGAGTAGGATATTCCAGAAGTCAAAGGAACTAGGACTAAAACCAAGAATCACCTACCCAGCAAAACTGAGTATAATACTTCAGGAGAAAAACTGGTCTTTCAATGAAATAGAGGATTTTCAAATTTTCTTGATGAAAAGACCAGAGCTGGAAAGAAAATTTGACTTTCAAACACAAGAATGAAGAGAAGCATGAAAAGGTGAACAGCAAAGAGAAGTCATAAGGGACTTACTAAAGTTGAACTGTTTACATTCCTACATGGAAAGACAATATTTGGAACTCTTGAAACATTTCAGTATCTGGGTACTGGGTGGGAGTACACACACACACACACACGCAAAATAACATACAGAATTTAATATATAGGCTTTCTTGAAATGATAAGCTAGTGCTATATATTCTGAATCCTTTCCTATGTTCTGCTGTACACATAATATGTTTTTTCTTTTTTCTCTTATATTGGTTTAATACAAACATTTTTTATTTTGTTATGTATTTAAGTTTTAGTATTTGTCTAAAATAAAAAAATAAAACAAATGTTAAAAATTGTTTTCATATGTAACTCAGGAAAATGAAATACTAAATAAAAGCTAAAACAAAACTAAAAAAAAAAATTTAAGTGAGAGCATTAATCTGGTCCAGTCTCCTTATTTTAAAAATGGGGAAACTGAGGCACATAGAGATTAAAATGACTTGTGGCAGAGGCAGGCTTTGAAATTTAGGTCTCCTAATTCTCATTTCAGCTCTTTCCATTTTACTGAAAGGGGCCTACTTGCCCTTTCTTCCTAAGATACCGAGGAAATGAAATAAGGTTTTAAATTCTGCCTTAGTCTAGTCTGGTGCTTTTAGAAGACTGGGGTGAGTATTGGGGGATGAAGGGTGTGTAGTGTGATAGTGTATTTGGGACTTCTGCCCATGAATTGAAACTTAGGTAGTATTTTGAAGCATTGTTTGCAAATGATTGTGGCCTTGGAATATTTCTGGGGAATCTGCCCTCCTAGTGATTGGCATTAGTGGAAGAAGCACCATGGGGAGGGAAATTGGGGGACTAGATTCTTGTTTTGGCACTATCTCTAATGGGCTGCATGACTTTACGAGGGGGATTCAATTCCTCTCAGCCTTAATTTCTTCAGCTGTAAATGGAGAAAGTTGAATTGGATGACATCTAAGGCTCTTTCCGTCTTTGACACTTTTGATTTCCAAAGTGCTGTAGATTAAGTGGAGGTTGGCTGTACTGATCTAATTTTTCTTCTCATGACAGCTTTTTTTAAAGGCATCTTAGGTAGTTTTAGAACCTGCCCCTAAACTAATGAAGCACTATTGTTGAGATTGATTCTAAATTCCACTGTTCTTGAGAATTGCAGCCTATCCTTCATAGACTGAAGTTGCCAGAGTAATCTTCAGGTAACCTCTTCTATGGCTATCAGTCCTAGCTGGTGATTTCTGTGTCCACCCTTGAGGGGGAAATTAAACACTTTCCCCCCCAGAGGAGGAATGATCACTATTTGGACTGTTTAGTAGTTGTAATTACTCTTTTATAATCATGAATCTAGATTAGATGAAATAGATGAATCTAGAATTAGATGAAGACTTGTGGATTAAAACAAAGCCACATTATTTAGCAAAGTTTTTTTTCACTGAAGATTATTGCTTTCCTTGATACATGACTGCACTGAAACGCAGATTTTATCCATATTGCCTACTTGTGATGAGAAAATATCAGTAGATTTCTAGTTGCTAGGAAACAGCAGAGTACTGAAATAGCTTTTTTTGTACTTGTAAATTCAGTTCTTTGACAGTTCCACTCTCATAGACCAAAAATTTATTCAGTCACTACAAAGAAAGATGCATCACCTTTTCAGTTTCCAATTTAAAAATTTCATGCAGGGGTCCTGGGAATACAAGAAATGTTACAGGATGATTAAGTGTTGAAAATGTAATTTTTAACGGTGACTGGACATTTGTAAGAGATTGTATGGTTTTTGTATGTGTAGATGGGAGTTTCAGACTTCTTAAAGTCAATTATTTCACAGTTAAAAACATTTAGTTTAATGAGATAGAGAAAAGCAGAGTTGAATCAAAATTAAATACAGTAAAACTTAGTCTCATTGCCACTGTATTGGTCGCATCTTGTGTGAAGATCATGCAGTTGCAGTTTAGGAATGTAATAATTATCAGGAAAAACATAGGCATAAAAATTCTATCATAATGAATTAGACTTTCTAGATGTTGGTGAATGGAATTAGGGAAGGATTTATGGGTGGATATACATTTTCTAGGTGGGTTAAATGAGTCCTATTCATGTTAAGACAATTTCTCAAAAATCACATGAGAAAGAAGGGAAAACCTGTCCTAAACAAGTTAGTTCTTAGTTAAATTTTCCCATGTGCTATATGGCTGTGAAATGAATATATTGACATTTACATATTAGCCTACTTCAGAGAGTCATTGAACTCACTGGTACATTACTAGCAATCATTGAAGTTTAGAAAGAAGTAACCGGAATTCTCTTGACTTTCATGTCTTTATGAGAAAGTTCACTGGCCAGTGGGGCAACTGTAGTGATGTGATTTTGTAGACAAGTAACACAATGAGTACTACTATAAGAAAGTAAATTAAGGGTACAATAAATTGACAAGCTTGAGAACATTTTATTGTGATTTCACGGGGGGGTGAAGGAAAAGTCATGACTTGCAGTTCCTCAAGGTATTTTGAATTGTTGAAGGTATAAATGACTTTCTCCAAACACTGCTGTCTCATAAATGGGGGAAATTGTACTTAGTACTAACTCTCCTGGAAGGTGAATCTCTTGTGAGGAAAAGCCTTTGATATATGGTACTGTATTTATTTCACCAGCCATGGGTAGGGGCCCTTTTTTCATGGCTCTTGGGAATGAGCTGCAGGTATGGTTTTTATTGTTCTGTCACAACCTTGGTATTTTATTGATGATTTTGTGAAAGAATGCAGTTCATGCCTCTCTAAGTTAAGTGTTTGACTTGGTATGAAGTTATAATTCATGCACGTGCCATTGTTAAAAGAGTATAATTCATAAGTCATGTTTTTTCCATGAGCGATGTCTCTTATTGGACTGACCAACCATTTGGGGTTCTTGCCAACCCTGATTCTTTATTTTTCAACAGTGCTTTTGGGTTCCTTTTTCTTATTTAGAAAGAAAATCAGGATGGAATGCAAACACTGTAAATGTTTATTTTGTAATTGAACATATTTACTCTTTAAAAGAAGTACAAATGATAAGATTGAGTTTTTCTGCTATTATAAACTGCTCACCTGGCTTTCTGGATCTCAGCTTCCTCATCGGCAAAATGACATCACTGAGCTGGGCCTGATGGTGCACGTGTCTATCATCTTGTACACTGGGGAGACCAAAGCTGATAGGTCTCTTAAGCTTAGAAGTTCTGAGCTGCAGTAGGGCTAAAGCCAATTGGATATCCAAGTCTAGCATCAATATGAGAGTTTCTGGGATCTAAGGGCTGCCCAAGGTGGGATGAATTGGCATAGGCCTAAGGCCCTGTGTTGATTAACAGTGGGATGAGGCTTGTTAGGGGCCATACCTGGGCAAGATAGGGGGACTTGGCCTCAAAATAACAAATGAATGAACTAACTAAAACCAAGGTACAAGACTGATGTCCCTTCCAAGGGGGCATCTAAAATTATATCTGAACAATGCTTTTGGTTCATTGTTTATATACCTTGGATCCCTCAATGGTTTTCAGACTTGTAATCAATGGTTCACTATTATGTACTCTCTGACTTCTCATTTATTATTTTTATTTTTTCTTGTCTGATGTTTCTGATACAGTAGGACAAAGAGCAGAAGAGAAGTCCTGTGCATGAAGATTAACTATCCCTGGATTTTGAGTCCCAGTTAACAAATGAATTAACAATCTTCCTTTCATTAGAGGTCTTTGCATGTCACATATTTTCGATGTTTTTTAGTGCTCATGGAAACTGTTCTGTCTTCAGATACATCCCTACATCCATAGGCATCCAGTCCAGTATTATTTGCTCCTTTTCTCATTCCCTAAAACACAGGGCTAGGGGAGGATTAGATCCAGCCTTTTACTTCCGTCTGTCTCTCCCACTTTCACTCCACCTCAGTCACCTACAGGGATGATCATGGATCCTGCAGTCATTTTTAACTCTGCCATCTCATCGCTTAGCCTTTGAGATTACACTCTTCATTTATAATCTTTTATCCCTGCACTTTTCACACTGCCTCTCTTCTTATTCCTCCTGTTCTTTGTCCTTAACCATGACCCATGAGCATTTTTTCCCTCTCTGTTTTCGTAATCCATTAACCCAGATATGGTTATTCTTTATTATTTTGGCCCTTTAATTGATTAGTTCAACTCTATGCAGTTTTAAAATTCTGTTCCTCCTCTGCCATTCATTCCTGGCCAGAACCCAACCCATGGGTCCTCTTACTGTCTTTCTATATTACTTTTACTCCTGTGTTACTGTAGGAAGTCTTTCTAAAATTCATATCATCTAATTCAACTTGATTTTTAATGTTGTATGGCATTTTTTTTATTTGTCCCTGATTCTGTTTTTTTGTTTGTTTGTTTGTTTTGTTTGTTTTTTGGAGACTACATCTCCCTGTAAATAGATTGTCAGGCCTAGAATCAGGAAGAAACATCCCCCTTTGTTCAAATCTGTCAAATGAGCTGGAGAAAGAAATGTTAAAACACTCCAGTATCTTTGCCAAAAAAACCCAAATGGGTCATGAAGAATTGGACATGACTGAAAAGAAGGTCCCCTTATCTTGCCTAGACTGGAGGTACAGTGACTTCTTACAGCTGAATCCCAGTGATGATTGGAATGGGACTTTTAGCCTTCTGTTTTTCCTTAACTGTATAGTTTGGTTCCCCTTAGGCAACATGGTGGCCACAGGATCACTATATAGGTGACTGGCTTAGTGTAAATGCCTGATTGATTTTAGTCCTACTGTAGCTCAGGACTCATTTTTGAGGTCAAGAGATCCACTAGCCTCAGTAACTTGGAATTCCTGAACTCAAGAGATCAGCCACCCCAGTAGCATCATTAAGTACCCAGATGACTGAAAAAGGACGTTGGGGAAGAGGAGAAATTGAGGGGATCAAGTTTAAATAGAATTATGTTTTGGTAGATGAAATTAAAAGAGAACTTTGATTTAAAAAATGACACTCAATTTATATTGGACCCTTTGTGACAGAAAGTTCAAATATCTTACCAGTAAAGCAGAATTTTCTACTGATGAAGGAAATGAAAATTAATTTAAAATAATTCCTACTCTGATGACTTATGGTATGAAGGTGATCTTTCCTCCCTCCTTCCTTCCTTCCCTCCCTCCCTCCCTCCCTCCCTCCTTCTTTCCTTCCTTCCTTCCTTCCTTCCTTCCTTCCTTCCTTCCTTCCTTCCTTCCTTCCTTCCTTCCTTCCTTCCTTCCTTCCTTCCTTCTTTCCTCCCTCCCTCCCTCCCTCCCTCCCTCCCTCCCTCCCTCCCTCTCTCCCTCCCTCTCTCCCTCCCTCCCTCCCTCACCCCCTACCATGTTGTCAAGGCATTCATAAGGACCTAGTGAGAGACTGTATGTGCACTGTCCAAGAAACAGCCTTCTTTCATTCAAAGAGGGCCATCATTAGGTGGAGTGCAGGATGATAAAGTTCCATGGGGGCTTCCCCCTGACTTTCTTCTAATTTGAAGGACAGCAATCCACATTGGTGTGGAAAAAACTACACTGATGAAATTACATATTTCTGTGATAGCAAAGTTTAGAGTGCCACCTGGCTATTGACCCTGTGGCTATAGTCCATGGTTCTATAATTAAATTAATCAATCAATAAGCTTTCTTTAACTGGCTTCTGGCATTGTTGCACAATTTAAGAATTGTCATCTTTCAAGAAGGAAGAGAAAATGGGAGGGAAGGAATAAATATTTTATATAGCACCTACTAGAGCTGTCCACTGTGCTAAATGCTGTACAAATATTATCTCATTTGATCCTCAGTACAACCCTGCAAGGTAGTGCTGTTCTTATCTCCATTTTACATTTGGCGAGCCTGTTACAGTTTTAAGTGACTTCCCCAAGGTCACACAGCTAATGTCTCAGGACGGATTTAAACTCAGGCTTTCCTGACTCCAGGCCCAGCACTCTTATCTACTGTGACATCATTATATGAGTATATTTATGAAGAGTGAGAAACATGGTTTTACAGGAATGTGCTACCAGGAAGCAGTCCATAGCTTAGGACAGACGTTGTTAGAGCAAATGAGTGTTAAGAGAAATAAAATATTTAAAATAGGCCCTTTTACAGCAAGTTCAGCTGTAACGATTGGTGAGAACACAAACTACTGATTCTTTTTCAAAGGTTCCCAAAAAAATTCCATGACAATTCAGCAATATTGGATCTATTTCTGTTAAATAGGATCAAGTTGCTCAGATTTACTATATCACTTTGTTTGTAAATTAAGAGATAACAATATAGGAAGTATTTTGTTAACCAAAGAAGTGCACACAATACACATCTTCTCTGATTTTGATAGTCAAATAATCAAAACAGTTATAGGACTGGGCTTTTTATTTGACAGAGTCTTCTTAGGACCCAGAAAAGAATCATAATATTTATCCTTAACACTTAACTGGATTGTCATTGACAAGGGTATTCTTTTCGGTGATGCAGATCACAACCCATCTACATCTTTTCATCCTGTGTTTTCTTGTCTGTGTCTTCCCATAAATCCTCCAAGGAGGAATGATGGACTGGAGAGCTTCTCTAGTTATTTTAACCTTGCACTGTAACACTTAGATCATAGGGATTGTGATGGACCTGCCTCCTACATTTCCTGGATCTTTGATGTCATTATTTCATTGGTGAAATGTTATAGCCTATTTACATTCGCCATGTTTTTCCATTGCCCTTTGGGACCCTTGCAGTTTTGGGAATTATGATATACTATGATGTACAGCCAAATGGCATCATTGGAAGAATAGGGGAAATAAAAAGATGGAGTTCTGTGTTAGGGAGCTGCTTGGGATCGTTGAAAATGCTGTCATATTTCTAATACAATTCAGCCCTTTCTGTTTACTCCTTATTTAATCCTGTTAAAGCCTATTGTCCATCTAAAGTATCTGTCTGAGATAGAAATATTAATGGACTTACTCAATGGGCTATACATTTAGTTTCATTTTGATAGACAAAGTGCTTTGCAAACCTGAAAAGCACAATATAAATGTGATTTTTAAATTATTGGGGAGAAGAGGAAGGATAATAAGGTTTGCTGAATGAAAAGTCAGCCACTTTCTTGACAAAATAAAATTAATTTAAAAATATTTGACATTATTGCTTGTCAAATTATTCAAACTTAATGTAAATTATTCATTTTATAATAAAAGACGTCTTTTTCCTCCTTTTAACTTTTATCCAATCCTTAAAATTTTCCCTGTGTATTTTTTTTAAAACCTTCTTTTGGTAAGATTTAAAAAAAAATTTTAGTTGCTATAAAACTCTTCCTTTTCCTCTTTCGGTTCTTTCCTTACACGATTCACCCTCACATGCATCTGTACAGGTCTTTATCTCTCTTAAATTTTACTGTCATCATATTTGGCATCTTATATTTTACTTTTCTTAGAAGCTCTGCCAGTACCTCATATTTTCCCATGTTTTGTGAAGCACTTTTTAACATTATTGCACACAGTAATTTTCTTCAGAGCTGCCAGGTAGCAACCTTCTGGCTATAAATATTTACATATTTGTGATGAGGTTAAATTCCTATTAGAAGAATGATTTAAATTCATTGTGTTCTAATAGATTAGCTAGGATCTACATGGCTGCACACGTCCTGGATAGGTGAATGGAAATTTTGTTCTCTCTTTTTTCTTCCCCTTTTAAGCCCAACATGCTGTCAGATTGAAAGGAAAGAGTTTACTGATATGTAATAGCTTTTGTTTCTAGTTTCGTGGTTTTATCAGTGTTGTTCATTAGTATTTAGTTGCTTAATCTGTGTGTTAGCATTCCTTCTGAACTCCTCATTGTCCTTATTACTTGTTTGCTAATACTATACACCTGTTTTGTTATTTATCTTTTTTTACTTTGGTGTTTTTTCTCTCTAGACTAGATAATGAATTTTTTTTGAGGTCCTGACCCTAACTTAGGCCTTTTACATATGCCCCACAGTTTCTTCCATAGTACTTTAGGTACTTAGTAGTGCAGTAGATAGGGAGCTGAGCCTTGGAGTCAGGAAAACCTGAGTTCAAATCTGGCCTAAGACACTGTGTGACCCTGGGCAAGTCACTTAACCCTGTTTGCCTCAGTTTCCTCATTTGCAAAATGAGCTGGAGAAGGAAATGGCAAAGCACTTCAGTGTCTTTGACAAGAAAACCTCAAATGGGGCCACAAAGAGTTAGACATGATTGAGATGACTGAATATCCCATGTGACATTTCTTCTCTGTAGTCTTCCCAGAGCCTTTGCCTCCTACTCTGTATTTTCCCCTCGAGTACCTCCTCCAAACCCCCAATGCCAGCTTAAGTGATCTCTCCCTCCTCAGTACTTTAGTGGACCTTTTGTTCTTTTGTCATTCTACCTTTTATCATATTTACTTTTATTATTTTCAATTTGTAAACTTCTGGAAAGGAAGACCTGGATCTTTTCCATTTTTGTATCCCCAGATGTGCTTCACATATAGGAGAGGCAGTATGTTATGGGCATTAGTAGATGGAGTGCTGGACTAGGAGTCACAAAAGCCTGGGCCACAATCCTGTCTAGCATCTTATAAGCTGTAAAAATTTGGACAAATCCTTCATCTTCTCCCTGTTTCCTTGCAATGACAATGGCAAAAATACTAAGACATTTTTGTGATACAAAATTCATCAAGCGCTTGACATACGTTATTTTCTTTGAGCTGAATGTACCTTTGAGTTGTCCTGTGTAAAGTCGGGATAATTATAGTACCTACATCAAAAGTTTATCGCCTGGAATACTCTTCCTCCCCTTCTCTATTACCTGGTTTCTCTGGCATCCTTTAAGACTTAGCTCAAATCCCATCTCTTTTGCAGGAGGCTTGTCCCCTGATCTTCTGTGCCTTCCCTCTGACTTTGCACAGCCCTCCATCACTTAAATCCAATTCACTTGCATGTCATGGTATCACTTCCCTGAGGTCATGGTCTTCTTTGAGAATGAAGGGTCAACAACAGTAGTGACCTTCACACTGTCTTGAATGTACACAGTTATTAGCATGTTGTCTTTCCCATTAGAATATAAAGTTCTTGAGGGCTGGGGACATTTTTTTTTGCCTTTGTATCCTTACCACACAGCACAGTTCCTGTCATATAGTAGTAAACACTTAATACATGCTTGTTGACTAGCTGACTGACTGAATATGTATAATGCATAAACGCTTGCTGATTAACTTGGTATGAAGTTATTTTCTAAGCTTGATAGTTTCACTTTTGAGGGCAGTCTCTAATTTTTGTGTAATGGTTGTGGCAGACTTTATTGTGTTGAACATTAATATAATTGAAAAACTTAAAAGATGTTGGATTTAATTCTCATAGGCTTTTATTCATACTGTGCTCAACAGATATAGGTGTATAACTTGTTTTTTTAATCTGCCATGAAATACATTTTAAACTTGATATTTGTGTTTAGATAATCTCTAGCATTAGTTCCTTCTCCCTCCCTTCTCTCCCTTT
This sequence comes from Notamacropus eugenii, assembly GCF_028372415.1. Taxonomy (NCBI): domain Eukaryota; kingdom Metazoa; phylum Chordata; class Mammalia; order Diprotodontia; family Macropodidae; genus Notamacropus; species Notamacropus eugenii. The sequence goes on from NC_092873.1 coordinate 125,696,832, forward strand.
CTCTGCCTCTCCCTCTGTCCCTTCCTCTTTCTCCTCTTCCTTTCCCTCTCCCTACCTCCCTTTCACTCTTCTCTCTGTCTCTTTCTCCACCTTCTTCCTCTCTCTTTCTCAAAGTCCTTTTGTTTTAGCGCCTTCTCCATTTAGAGACTCACAGTTGGTGGGTATTAGCTCTAGACTTGGTGAAAATTTTGAGTGCTGCCAATGAAGGCTATTAAGTTTAATATGCAGGCTTACTGCCTTACTTACTTACTGCTCAGGCATTGTTTTTCCAAATTCCCTTGCTCATTTCATAGTCCAATTTGCTGACACATGTCATAGTGTTGTATTTGACATGAATGTGCATTGAAGTTAGTGACTGCCATAGTATGTGAACCTCGACAGCAGAGAGTATGTTCTGTATGGTGTCCAGCACAAGCCTGATAAATGGCTAAAGACAAAATAAAGCCTTCTGCCCTGTTACTTTTTGTAATTTGTAGCAATTCACTAATGCTTTGTGATAATACATTAACATCTTTGCCCATTTTATTAAGGATTTCCTTAACATTTTCTTGGTGGTAAGTTTGTTGCTAGTTGTTAAGTAAGTGATGGAGCGAGAAGTCCTTTTGGAAGGAAGGCACCCATATCTTGAAGTTCTTTTTGTGGTTCTATGAGGTTGAATGGATTTGGTTGTGGGCTGAACCATTTTGGATTCTTGTAGAAGTCACCAACTTGAACAATAATAATGGACATTTATGTAATGATATAAAATTTGCCAAACGTTTTGTATACATTATTTTTGAACCTTTCAATATCATTTGTTCCTTTGAGTTGTCCTGATGAAGTCACCGTCAGGCCAAAGGCAGAGGAAAGAGAAAAGAGCAAGTAGAGTAGAAGATGGGAGAGTAAAGTTATGGGGGTTACAAGAGAACAGTAGTATGAAGAGTGAGAGAAGAAAGAGAAAATAAAAAAGGCTTTATTGTTGGAATTTGTAGAGCTGTACCCTGATTCACCGATACTATTGTGATAGAATGTGTACTTTCTTCAGTCAATCTAAAGTGACATGAAGAATCTAGCTCATGTTTTTAAGTTGGTAATTTCCATGGCAGGGCAAGAAGAAGAAGTGCTATGTGTTTTACTTAATATATCATTTAATACACTGTGGGTCCTGACCCATTCAGAAGTTTAAGGCTTAAGGGATAAGAATTTATAGCTCTCTTTCAAGAGGAAAGGAAATAAAGTGAAGATTATCAGCTTCCTCTGCCTCTCCACACTCAGCATACCCCTCTCCCCCATCAGCAAAACCATTACAAACTAGAACAAAGAATGAAGGTAAAATCTGGAGCAGGAGAGATGAAATGGAAGTTCCACTCCTATTTTCCAAACCTGATTTAATAGCTAAATAATAAAAAAAAAAAAAAGTCCGCATCTTGAAACCAATCCACATCCATTTCCCTCAGATGGTTTTTCTCAGACAAGTAAGTGTGTCTGTTTGAATAACTGCACTGGCTGTCAAATTCTTTTGTTTTAATGAGACAGCACATTTCCTCTATGGAAAACTTGAGAAAATATTTTGCCTTACAGTCTTAGTGCTCATTAAGCATTATTGTGTAAGGCATAAGCAAGTGTTAGGAAATTTAAATATGTTTGCAACATCTGCGCTTTTATTGTATATTTAAAGGAGTTTTCTTTTTGCCAGTCTTACAGTGATCATTGTTGACAGTTTGACCCTGCTTTACATTTTGGTCAGGCTCTTCAGTGGTAGCTGTTTGGGTTATGCATTTCCTTTCCTGTGTTCTAGCATTTATTTCTATCCCTTTAGAAACAATAATTTATTCTATTAGCCCCTGGGAAATTGGCCTATGCAGGGAGTTAGAATTTCTAGCATCCAAGGCTTTTATTTTCTCCAGGTTGAAGTCTGTGTCCTCATTTTGATGTTCTGATGGAATTTATCTGCTCAAAAGGGAATCAGATGTTTCCCCCAAATGTTAGGCTGGAATGATAGTATAGATCCAAAGTGCTTGAATCAATTGAAGGACACCTGTCTTTATGAAATAGTCTGGTATTTGAAGAAAGGGCCCTGGTTTGGGGATCATGGGAATGGATCTTGCATGACCTTGTGAGCTCAGGTATTTAGTGTCATTTAAACATACAAAGTCTTATTTTTTCATCTTTTAGTCAAGTAGAACGGATCTTTTTTTCTGTGTAGAGTTTTTAAAAAATGAGTTACTCTGAGTTTTCAAATTGTGCAGGTTGGTATACCTGATGGCATTTTGCCTGGCTGTGCTAATAAATAGCTGTGTAATTGGACAAGTCATTTTCTCTCTCTGGGTCTCAGTTTTCTCATTTAGAAAGTGGCAGGATGGAGGAGGAGAAATGAGGGAGGATGAAATTTGAACTAGATGATGACAGGGTCATCTGTTTAGAACTAGATGTTATCTTTGAAGTTATCTTACCCATCTCCCTCGTTTTGGTGATGAAGGAACTGAGACCCACAAATGGTAAATGATTTACCCAAAGTCACAGACAGTAAGTGACAAATCCATATTATTTCAATTGAAGGTCAGTGTTTTTCCACTCCTGTGCTATGTCTTAGCTCTTTCCCAGCTGTCATTCCTGTGCTATGTCTTAGCTCTTTCCCAGCTGTCATTCCAACTATTAAAAAAAAGAAAATTAGAGAATTTTGGCATGGGAGAGTTCTCCAAGTCAGCCCATTCAAAACCTGAAGGTTTTCTTTAATACTCTCTCTCTCTCTCTCTGAAAAGGAATTTTCTTCATGTAAGGTTGTTAACCCTTGCCTTGGTAATTGTTAGTCGTTGCTGCCATACTTGCACTTCTTAATAGAAAATCCAGGAAACATCTGGACAACATATGAATTGAAAGAGAAAAGGATACTTCATATTCTGGGAAAGTCACCATTGTCAAGAAGTGACCCTGCATTAACTGACATGTCAAATTATAATGGAAGCCTTTGGCTGCAAGGTAGGAATAGGCCCTGGTACTGGCTGGATTGTTAATTTTTGTAATTTCATCATTATGAGCTTCAGTTTCCTTATTTGTAAAATGAAGCAGCTGCACCTGTGACTTAAAAGGGACTTTCTACTTCTAACAGTAGTACAAGTTCTTGGCTGACTCTCAACTTGGCAGATTTGATCCCCAGAGAATGGGTTAACTACTTCTTCACACGAGGTTCTAGGGGTAACTTTGTAACTTTGGGCAAGGCTGTAGGAAAAGACTCTTGACTTGTGGTCATGGGAATAGACCTTGCATTGCATTGTGAGCTCAGGTATTTAGTGTTATTTAGAGAGTTGTATTTAACCCTGAGGGGTTTGGAGGATCTTGAGCCCCTGCTGGTGTATTCACTTACTGATTTTCAAGTGATGTCAGTTAGCTATTCAGTTGATTATCAGTTGATAACAATTAGTTTTTAAAAAAATTATATGTACTAAGATGGTATAGTAAGAACTATTTGTACAAAACATGCCTTCCCCACCTCTTTCCTCCCCCTGCCCCTGCAGCTGAGGGTGTACTACTCCACGTGTACATATAGAGTCCCTAGGGAAAGTGGGCTCAATTTTTAGGAGTCATGCCGCAAAAGGTGAATTCACAGCTTCTGGTTCCTGGAAGCCCTTTTACCACCTTTGTGGGATCCTCATGAAATTCTTCTTAGATATAATTGTAGGTTTATCCTAAGCTTCTAATCAAGACCTGAACCTGCCTGTCTTTAAGGAGTCTACTTTGGTTTCAGTGTTTCCACCTGTTCCTGATATAGATACTGCTCCAGGGATACTCTTACAGTTATAGAAGGGAAATCACAAATCTTATTTTTCAGAGTTCTTCAGGTTAATGGGACGGGTCAGAGATAGAAGCTCATTCCTCTTCTTCTTCCCTTCTCATTCCACCCCACCCAACCCCTGTCTCCCCAAGTTCAGTTCTTTTCAGGGATTTGGCTGAAGCTGAGCTGCCGGGCTACCAACAAGACACTCCATCTCTAAGCTCCAGGCATTTTCTCTGGCTGGTCTCTATTCCTAGAATACTCTCCCTACCTACTGGCTTCCTTGGCTTTCTTCAAGTCCCAACTCAAATTTCTCTTTCTACAGGAAACCTTTCCCAACCCCTCTTAATTCTAGGGCTTTCCCCTGTTAATTATTTCCTGTTCATTCTATAGATAGCTTATTTGGATGTGTTTGTTTGCTTATTGTTTACACTCACTGGATTGTGAGCAGGAACTGTTTTTTGTATCCCCAGTGCTTAGCACAGTGCCTGGCACATAGTAGGTGCTTAATAAAATAAATGCTTATTGATTGACTTATTGGCTCATCGCTGGAATGCCCAATTCTGAATTAGCTTACTGTTTTCATACCAGCTCTACAGGGCAGGACCAACTCTTTTTATCAATCCCAGTAGATTTCCTGTGTTCCCAACTAGCTTTGCTTGATTGAGTCAGTATGTTCTTACCTGTTAAAGGTATCAGAGTACAGGTAGGTCACTAGTCTGGGTTGTCTGCCAGAGCATGATCTTCATCTTATACTGCACTACTTCTGAGTGAAAGGATTTCATCATGGGAGCATGTAGATCAGGAGTTCTTAACCTTATTTGTGTCATGGCCCACTTTGGTAGTTTGGTAAAGCCTATAGACTCCTTTGCTGAATAATTTTTTTTTTTAAATTGAAGGTATAAAATATGATATTGTTTCCCCATTTGTTCCCATTTATTTCTTATGGATCCTTTGAAATCCATCCATGGACTCCTAGGGTCTGTGGACCCCAGATTAAGGACTCTAAGAGTAGATGTTATCACTTAAAACTTACATTATATATACCTAAGTATTCCTTTTACCTTATATAATCGAGTTGAATGTGTGACTTGTTGAATTAGGATGATACCTCCTTATAATTTTAGCTCTTGTTGTTAATGTTTGTTTTTAATATCTTTGTTCTATACTCCAGGTTTTAAAAATTGCCTTCCACTTCATATTCTGTTTGTTTACTGAAAAATGCATTTATGCTGTTATTGACACACCATGCATAGATTAATTTGGTGGGTCTTAGCTATTTCTTTCAGTTCTTTATTTGCTGAATTTCTTAGGCTCATCCAGATACGAGACCTTTGGGTTAGCCTACCATAGTAGGGTCCAGAAAGGGACCTAACAGATAATTTAGGCCAATCCCTTCATTTTAAGGCCAGATGGAGCATTAGATAGAGCTCTGTACTTGAGGTCAGAAAGACTTGGGTTCAAGTTTGACTTTAGACACTTATTAGCTGTTATAACCCTGCAAGTCACTTAATCTCTGTGTACCTCAGGAGACATCAGTAAAATGGGGATAATTATTGCTCCTACCTCCCAGGGTTGTTGCAAACTATAAAACACTATACAAGTGCTAGCTATTATTATTAGTAATTATTAGTGTTGTTATTTTCCCAGTGAGGAAATTGAGGTTCGTAAAGATGAGGGAAATTGTTCAGTGTCACAGAGCTGAACTGTAGCATAGGTGGGACTGAGCTCCAGATCTCCTGACTCCCAGTGATACCTTCTGCCCTCAAGGATCTCTGAGATTTAACCTGAAGTGCTGAAATCCTGACTCCAAATATAGAACCCCTAAATAGCTTGGAAAGTTTCTAACACAGTTACTTCTTCCTACTGTCATGGATAACATGGTCCATGGGGTCATAAAGAGTCAGACAGGATGAAACAGCTACAACAGCAACACAAAACACACATGGTACATGTATATGTATGTATTGGATAGACACTGTAGATAGCTATTGAACTGGATCCACAATTGACTAGGAGGATGGGGAGAATGTCTTGATTCACCCTTGGAAAATTGTTATGCCCTACGTTCATTAATCCCAAGCTACTCCCTGCTGCTCAAACCTTTTGGTCTCTGTTCCTCTCTTTCTCTCTGTCCCTCTCCTCCTGCCTCCCCCCACACCCTTTCTGTCAGTGAGTCTATTTGACTTCATAGATACTGCATTCTTTAAAACAATCAAAACTGCAGTTGACCCAAAGGAGTCACACTTTTGGGTGACTAGCAAAGGAGATGGGCTGGTTATGAAGTAAATGTGAAGATTAGTAGAAAGTTAAAATGTTCTCAGAGATCCATGGAATATTAAGAAGATTCATAGATGATCATTGACTTAGAGCTAGAAGGAGCCTTATAGGCCATCTAGTCTAACCCCTTCATTTTACAAATGAGGAACTGGGACCTGTAGAAGTCAAATGACTTGCTCAAGGAGGAAGCTCTCTAGCCTGTTTAGTGGATAGATTCTTTATGGAGCATTATGGAAGGACTTGGACAAAAATTACATGCAATGTAAACACATGACTGAATTAATACTTACATAGGTAGAATCCAGACACTCATTTGAATGTGGGTCAGTTGAAGTCAGTTGTAGATAAGATGGAAACCATTTTTAAAATATAAAAGCATTTAATGGAATATTGAGGGGAAAATGTCTTTATTATTGATTTGAATTTGAATATTTCTAGTCATAAAAAAGGCATTTTTGTGTTTGTTCTAGGCTTTGAAATAAGAATAAATTCATTACCTGCTTTCAATAATAGTTATCTTAAGCTTTAATTATTTTCCTTTAACTGCTAACATGTATAATAAATATATTGGATATACATGTGTGTATGTATGATTCATATCTGTAGCCCACATATTAAGTCTGAGAATTTTATCAAATTTATATGTATATTTTAGCTTTTCTCTTATATGGAAAAAAGAGGGTACCAGGTCACTATCCTCTTGATATTACTTTTTTATATACTTAAGTCCTTCTTAGTCATCATTTCTGCATATGAAATAGTTTTAGTTCCTTTAGGTTTTTTTCTTTTTGCATAGATCCTGTTTTCAGATTCCTCCATCCAGGTTAGTTACTCATACAAGAATTATTTTTAAGGTCTGCACACCCTACTTGATAAGTTGTTAGCTCCAGATATAGGCATAGTACTTTGATGAAGCTTGATCAGTACAGAGTATAATGGAAGAATAAACTCACAATTCCTACGTCCTGCTATCTGAATTACACATACCATTGCATGGCTAGAATTTTAGTGCATTCACATACAGTGTACTTGGAAAAAATAAATTGTTTGGCCATTTGATAGTTTGACTCCAGTGACTTATCTCTATCTCAGTTTGGTTAGACATAGGCATGATCACACCTTCCAAGATTTCTGGACTCTATTCTCCAACCCTAATTTTTTATTGCCTCATCTTTCCCACTCTGGTTCACATTGAATGTACTTTTGATTTTCGTTGTGATGGGATTCTCTTATCATTCCCATCTATCTTCTCAGTTAGACTTTTACTGGCCTTCACTACCCTAGAACACCCAATTCTTTATCCATTCCCTATCTGCTCATCCTCAATGATAGTTAATATACGTCTTTGTTTTTCTGTGTAAGCTCCTCCATTGCTGCTCCTGGTTAACAACTGTGTGAAAGTTATTTTTTCCTTGTAAGATTATCTTCAGTTTATCCTGTATCTATGTATGTAGTTGATTGAATATTTTTTATTTTCATTTCATTTTTCATTAGTATTCAATTAGACTTTGAACTCCTTGAAGTGTGGGGCAATTTTTATGCCTTTCCTTGAATCCCCAGCACTTAGCGCAGTGCTTGGCACATAATACGTATTTAATAAAAGCTTGTTGACTTGATTTAGAAATTATAGTCTGTTACCCCAGCATGGGTCAACATAACTTCTAATTGATTCTCCCTTTACTCCAGTGATGTTTTGAGCATTTTCTCTCTTCAAGTATCCAACTCAAAAGAGATGACCTAGGTTACTCTTTCATAGAGATGAAAGCTATATTCATTTTGTTTTGCCTTATTTTCCCTCTTCCACACTTTGGAATTTATCAGTATTCTTACCTGACCTCTCTACTTTCCCTCCTTTCTCACTTTCCCCTCCTCTTTGTTGAAATCTTCCCTATTCCTTAAGGGTCAGGTCGAATGCTGTCTCCTCTGTGATGTAATCATTTTCAGTGATAACTCTTTCTTATTTTGGACTTCAAAAAGCTCTTAATTTTGACCTCTCTTATGCTATGCATTTGTGAACTTATGTCTTGTTTTTTTATTATCTTTTTTTGGGGGGGGAATGTAATGCTATTTGCGTATTGGTTTATGTTCATCATGAGAGAACATACTGTGTCTCATTTAATCTTTGCATTTCCTCTAGTGCCTACACAATGCTCTGCACATAATAGCAGTTTAAAGTACTTTGATTTATCTGTGGGAGGATTTCGTGAAGGTCTTAGGAAATCTGACAGGAAGACTTATTCAGAGAGAGCCAGTGTGAAGTAGCAGACATAGGGTTTGTGATTTGTCACGTTTCCAAGAGCATGGTATGGAGAAGGAGAAAATGCAGAGTTTTTTTTTATCTTGCATCTTTAAGATTCTTCCAAAGGGAATTCCAAGAGGCTGGACCAGAAAAGAGGTCAGTGAAAGTGTGGTTTTGGCCCTTTTCTGTCCTTGAGACAGGATTCCTGTATAAGGCTCTGAAAGATTATACAGGCTCAGTAGCTTGATCCCCCTCTGCCAAAGTTGATTCTTGCTTATATTGACGTTGGCTATCAGTCATGATGTTTGATGACATTAATCATGTTGGAGCACTAATTGCTTAGTTATCAGCCAGTGAGAGGTGAGAAGAAACAGGTTCCAGAAATAAAGTTTGGTACTTAATAATTGGCATTCTGAGCCTAGTTATGCTGTATTAAGATTCTGTTTGCAACATTTCTTTGATGTATTATATTTTGAAGGATGTGTGGAATGATAATCATAATAATATCATACATTTGTATAGTATTTTACAGTTTATAAACCTCTTTTACAACCATTGTTTCATTTATTACCTTCATTCAATGTATATTGATGTAATGCATTCTCTGTGCAAGTATTGTGATTTTTCTCTGGGTAATTTTGTGAGTTAGGGGAAGAAAAGGGAACAAGCATTTATTAGGTGCTTACTGTGTGCCCTGGCACTTTATGAATATTATCTCAGTTGACCCTTACAAAACTCTGTGAGGTAGGTGCAATTTTATCCTCATTTTACACATGGTAGAGTAATGTAGTTTTAAGTGACTTGCCCCAAATCACACAACTAATAAGTGTCTGAGGCTGGATTTGAACTTAGGTCCTTTTTACCTCAGGCCCAGCACCCTACTTATAGATCAAGCCAAGGCTCAGAGAAACTAGGTGATTTGCCCACAGTCATATGACTAGTAAATATCTGAGTTAGGACTGGAACCTAGAAACTGAATCCTAATCTGGTGCTCTGTGCATTATCTCACACCGATAAACATTCTACTAGCCATTTTTATAATATGGTTTATTTGATAAGAGATAATTTAGAATAATTTCTCCCAAGTATCTTCCAGAACCCAGGGTCAACGTGTTGATTACTAAAATGGATAACTTTGTTTAAAGTGAAGAATAAGTAGCGAGGCAGAGGAGTAAAAACACTGTTTTAAAAGAAGTAGCTAAATTAATTTTATAGGTTCTCCTATTTCTTTGTAAGACAGTGTGGTACAATGGAAAGGGTGCTGGGTTTAGAATCAGAAGACCTGGATTCAAATCCTGCCTCTGTCACTTCCTACCTATGTGACCTTTGGCAAATCATTTAACTAATCTAGACCCCAGTTTTCTCATCTGTAAAATGAAGGGCTTGGACTCAGTGGCCTCTGAGGTCCCTAAGCTCTAGATCTGTGATCCTATGAGCCTTTAAATATTTCAGTAGTTGTGATTCCACTTCTTTTAATTTTCTCTAGAGAATTTTTTGTTTTTGGAATTCATTGGCCTATAAACAAATGAAGCTGCCCAGTATTGGCTGCAGGGAATACTGATGCTGAGCCAGCTCTCATCTCCTAGATGTAGGAGAGCTCTATTTATATTGTGACCTCTTACAGTAAATTTGCACTGCAGGTGCTGATAACCAACAAAGGATGAAAAAAGTATTATACTTTGCAGGTGTTTCTTCAGGATGCCCCCATTTGCTTTCAATTCTAGGCGGTGAGGCAAAAGACTTTGTGCTGTGGTATTAATGTTTCATAATGATGATTAATGAAGGATTTGTCACTTGCAATTCATTTCAGGTTTCACAGTCTCACTGTTATCCCAGAATAATTCAGTGTAACATAAATGGATGATTTTTATAATATGCATATACAGGGTTAGTAAGGCAATAATTTGGCAGTACAGTCTACAATGTGTTAAAAATTTCTTTGTGTTTTGCTTATTTCATGTTGAAATTTCTTGTAAATGTATCAGGAAAATTATTCTCATTCTTTTACTTAATCTCCATAAGCATTTTTCTTTATAATTTGTTGTATTTTTTTTTATGTGGGGGAATTACATATTTAGTGACATATTTTACTCTGCTTTTAGATTTTGAAGAATTATTTTTCCATCACTATTCAATTAAATATGCAAATTTCATTTTAATGCAATGAGATGAGAACTGTCTTAAATACCACTCCCTGTAAGATTGTAGAAGACGAAACTGAAAAACGCGTAATGTAATGTGTAATGACTTAAGCTGAGACACTGTCAACAGTTTAGGACTTGCATTGCTGAGGACAGAGCCAACAACTCAACAGAGACACTCCTGGGCTTTAGCTGGGGCAGTTCTTAAGTAGGATGTAAAATGAATGACATTTCTTCTGAAGAAGCCACACCCACCAATCAGCAATGTCAACCAAATATGTTTCCCTGTTTTGAGGGCACAGATCTTAGTTTGAGAGAAGATAGAATACTCTTAAACTAATGGTTATTCCTGCAAGGAAGTTTGCATAGAAGTCTATATTCCCACATCAGAGATTTCCCTGATGCAGGTAATCTTGTTACTTCTACAACCACCATAGCCACTTTTTCAGCTTTTGTTGTTTAGTTATTTTTCAGTTCAGTCTGTCTCTTTGCGACTCCATTTGGGGTTTTCTTGGTAAAGATATTGAAGTGGTTTGCCATTTCCTTCTCCAGTTCATTTTACATTTGAGGAACTGAGGAAAAAAAAGGTTTAAGTGACTTGCCCAGGGTCTCAAAGCCATAAGTGTCTGAGGTCAGATCTGAACTCAGAAAGTCATCCTGACTGCAGGCCAGGCTCTTTATCCACTGTGCCTTCTGACTGCCCCAAGGAAAATAAGATCATAGATCTGATGCTAGAAGGGACCTGAGAGGATGTCTAATCTAATGTTTTAATTTTATGAAGAAACTGAAGCCTAACAAGGTTACATTTATTTTCCCAAGGTTACTTAGGTGGTAAAAACATAGGTGAAACCCAGGTCCTCTGACTTCAGTGCCCAGTGCTCTTTATACTATACCAGAAAGATTTATAGAGATTCTATATGATTTTATAACTTTATAAAAGGAACTTGGGTATTGTGGAGTCTTCCTGGAATTTCTTTTTCAAGTGATTTCTTGTTTAGAGCTGTGTGTCTCCCTCTGTGTCAAGTAGCTAGGAGATCTGGGCCCTGTTAATTTGTTTATATCTTTGTGAGGTTGGATACCAGTGATGAGAAATTGTGTAGTAGACTAGATTGTTTTGTCACCAGCTGTCTAGTATACTGTCTAGTGTCAAGAACAAACACTGGGGGAAGAAGACAATACACAACAACTGCTTATTATGGAACAGGAGTCCCAGCAGACTGGAGTAGGATGGATTTAGTAGTTAGGATAGACAGTTTGGGGGGAATAATCATAGTCAGGTAATCTAAGGTTAGATCTGTTAAATTTTCAGGATGACTTTAAGGTGATTTTAAGAGGGAAAAGAGCTTTCTGTGAATTTTTGTTAACTGAAATTGTATGGATATCTGATTGGCTTTACAGTGAGAAGCACTCTTCCGGTACTTCATGGATGTGTGCTTTCAATAAGGATTCTTCCCAAACAGGCCTATTCAGTGAATGGGTGTTACCTCACTCTAAGTGAGTACCTAAATAGACTTTGGCCTAAAAGGGGCCAAGGTCTCCCAGTGCATCCTGGGTCATCTGCAGTCATCTTGACGAATATCCGGTCACTGGATTCAGATGACTCTGGAGGAGAAGTGAGGCTGGTAACCTTGCGCAGCCCTCCCTCACTCAAAACAAAGTCAAGTGAAAGTCATGATATCATTTCTCCAATGGCATGGTCTTCAGCAATGAAGGATGAACACAACAACCAGATTTAGCTAGATTAGGCCTCAGGTGATAGAAAATAGACAACTGCTTGAAGGTTGAGATAATACTAAAAGTCCTTCCAACTTGTTAGGACCTTCTAGAGCTTGTGCTCTGCTGGAATTTTCCTCTCCTTCCCCATCCCTCTTCTCTTCCTCATCTCTTTTCTTTCTCCTTCCTTCTCTTCCTTCTCTTTCTCAAAAATTATCATTGATATCTTGTTTTCACATTGCCTAAATTTTTGTTCCTACTGCCCCACCCATCTCTAGTAACAAATATGTTTTTTTGAAAGGAAAAAGGGGAAGAAGAAAAAATAGCAAAACCAATCAATATATTGGAAAAAAATCTGGTATTGTACACAACGTTCCATACCTATGGATTCTGACTTTTTACAAAGGAGGATGGGGTGAGTGGCAATGTGTCTTTTCAGATATCTCTTTTTTGGGACCATAGTTGTTCTTTTTTAAATTCATGACATGGTTTTGTGGTGGTTATTCTATTTATGTTGTTGTCATTATTTTGCATATTTCATGTATGGCTTTCTTTGCTCTGCTTACTTGATTTGGTATCAGTTCATGTAAGTCTTTTCATGCTTCTTTGTATTCATCATATTTGTCATTTCTGATAGCACAGTTAATGTGCCACGGCCCAGTCAGTGAACATCTCATTTATTTTCAGTTCTTTGCCAACATAGAAATTGCTGTTATAAGTATTTTGTTGTTCATGAAGCATTTCTTTTTGTTATTGAGCTTTTTGGAGATATACCTTACAGTGGAATCTCAGCATCAAAGGGTACAGACATTTTAGCCACTTTATTTATTTATTCATTCATTTATTCATTTATTTATTTATTTGCATAATCCTCAATTTATTTCCACAATGAGAAAGTCAAATTAAGTCACAAGCATTTACTGAGCACCTACTTTGTGCTAGGTACTTTGCTAAGTGCTAGGGATACAAAGAAATGGTTGGATCTAATCATAGTTCCAGCAAAGGTACATTAGTATGGCTATCTTTTAGTATACCTCCAAAACTCAAGGTTGTTTTGATAGGCATTTATTATTATTAGTGATTTGGAGCATTATTTTATGTGGTTATTAATACTTTGCAGTTCTTTTAAGAACTGTTTGTTCATGTCTTTTGACACCTTATCCATTAGGCAATGACTTTGCATCTTAATTTATTTTTGCTGCTTGTCTACATATCTTGAATATTAAACTCTTATCAGAGGTATTTGATGCAAAGATTTTTTCCCCAGCAACCACTTAGCTTCTTATTCTAGGTGTGTTAATTTTGTTTGTGCAAAAACTCTTCATTTTCATATAATAAAAATGATCTGTTTCCTCTTTGTAATTGTTTAGCATTTTAATTGGTTAATTGTTTTATTGGTTAAGGATTCAGCTCCTGCCCAAAATGATCTTTAATATTTAGGTTATATATCCATTTTGAATCTGTTGTGGAATATGGTGTAAGATGTTGGTCTAAGCCTTTTTTCTGCCAGAATATTTTTCTGTTTTCTTCATTGTCTTGCTCCTGATTGCATTTCTAGACTTATTTCAAACTCATTCCCTTCATGAACTATAGGTTTTAATCAAACTAGCTTATTTGCTGTGTCCTGACCTTGGCATTTCATCTCATTGTACCTTTGTGCCCTTGAGATTGTGCCCTATTTCTGGAATGTTCTCCCCATTCCCTCCTATCTGTTAAGAGTCCATACTACCCATCAAAGCTCAGCTTATGTTCCTCAGCTTTCCAGAACCTTTCCTGATCTGACTAGTTGTTAGTGCTCTCCCCTTACATCAAATTATATTTTTATCTGTTTATTTGTACCATCTAATGGAATGTAAGCTTTTTATATGCAGAGACTATTTTTCATTTTATTTCGATATTCACAGTACCTAATGAATGCTTAAATGCCTGTTGCGTTGAATTGATCAGTAGGATTCCTTCATGCCTGGAATACTCTTGGCATGGTCTTCTTCAGCAACAAAGGACGAACACAACTCTTTGTCCTCATCTTCATCTCTCAAAATTCCTCCTTTCCTTCAACATCATAGCTCAGGCTCTGCCTTCTTTATGAAGCCTTTCCTTGTCCTCCAAGCCTCCAAGTATCAGTGACTTGCCTATTAAGTTACTTTGAATCTACCTTACATATACATATCTTTCTTCTTTTAAAATGTAAACTTCTTCAAGGTAGGGATTTTTTTGCCTTTGTATTTGTATGGTTTCCCCCTCCTGTGAAGTATAGCACCTAGTCCATAATAACGTTTATTAAATGCTTGTTCATTGCTTGACTTAAGTGGAGGTTGATTTATTAATTGAGTTCAATCCAAAAATTTTTGGGTGTCTAGTCACAAGTAATAGAGGAGGACCCAAAATTTTAATAAAACACAGGTTCTCACCCATGCAATTTAAATGCAATTGGCTATTTCTTTGAGGAATGTCATTGAATTATAGATTTATAGTAAGAAGAGAGCTTACAGGTCATCTCTTTTATCACTGCCCTTTCCCTACCTCATTTTACAGTTGAGGAAACCGAGGACCAGAGAAGATAAATGACTTGCCCTGGTCACACAGGTTGTAATTTTTACCAGAGCTAAGATTTATACCTCCTTCAGGTCCTTCGTTTCCCAGAGTAGTATTATTTCCATTGTACTGTGCCTTTCAATACTATTATATCAATCCTGGAGGTTTAATGACTGTCTATAGGAAGGACCATATTCTCAGGCTAACTTTGAGCCTAATTATACTGTTGAGGGAATAGGGATGGGGATAAAACTTTCTTAAGCAGTGGGAAATCTCCTTTTTATTTCATAACCTGAAGTACCTACTAAGTACAAGGGACTTTGCCAGGAGGTGATGATGCAGAAACAAAATGAGAAACAATTCCTGCCCTCAAAGAGCTTACACTCTTTTTAAAGAAATAAATTGTACTGACTTCTTTTGCTTTTATGCCTTAACTAGTTCTCTTTCCTCCCTTGAATTCTCCTTTATAACAGAGAAAAATGTTTAAGCAAAACCAACATGAACAGTAAGTAGTAATCACCTCTGAGAGTGTTATACCACATTCTATATGTATGTTCCCCTACTTAGTGAGAGAAAAGGAAGGAGAGCTCTATTATAATTTTTCTGAGAATGATGTTGGTTATTATATTTAATCAGAGTTTGACTGCCTTTTCCTTTTTCTTTCTTTTTGGTTTACATTGTTAAAGTTATTATGTATATTGTTCTCATTTCACAGTATATCAGCTTATAAAATGTTTCCAAATTTTTCTGAATCTGTCCTTTCATTATTATTTGTGTTATAGTAGTGTTCCATTGCATTCATATGTCTTAATTTGTTCTGCCATTCACCAAATCATAGGCACCCCCTTAGTTTCCACTTTTTTGTGTGGGCTATAGCTAAAAGTGCTGCTGTGAGAAACATGTATAAATAAATACAAGATAATTTGAGAAATTAGATCATTAACAACTATAGAGATTAGGTAGTCTTTTGCTTCAGGAACAGCAAATAGGCCTGTATAACTGGATGTAGAGTATGTGGAGGGAATCTAGTATAAGGATTCCAAGAGGCAGAGATGAGGAGGTAAGAATGGGAGAAGTCTGTGATAAAGTCATAGGAATGTGAGATGGAATGCTGTTCAAGGAATAGTAAGTAAGGCAGTTTGGCTGGAATGTAAGAGAAATAATGTGGACAGAGTCAAACTGGAGGAAACAGGAAAAATTACTGTAAGTAATACTAGCTTGCAAAGTTGAAAGTCTAGTCAAAAAAACTAATCAGATTTTAAAAATCCTAGTGATAATGTAAAATTGACTCTAAACATGTACGCATGCTTACATCCAAATGATAGATTAACATATTCATCAAACATTTATTGTCTTTTATACATATCTAAAACAAATGCAGTTTAAATAATTGCAAAATTATTGGGAAATGAGAAACGAAGAAAAGAATTTTGTGGAATATCTTCATTATATGAGTGGTCTAAAATTTTGCAAAACTCTCATATGGAAGAGTTTAAATTACCATTAAATGGAAAGAATGCTATTTTTATTCCAGTATGCAATTTAAGAGAAATTTTAGGTTTGTAGAATAATTACATTAAAGGAAAATTGAGATGATTAATTCTCATACCATAAATAAAATGCAAAAGTAGGGAACCAACTAAAATTTGAACAGCTATAGATAGAAACGCTTATCATTATCACCTACATTGGTGTCTTAGCACTTTTTACTGCTATGTCTTGGTTAAAGTTAGTCTGGTAACCTAATTTGATACAACACAAGTATTGAATTTAAAATGAATCTATTAAAGAACCTTTGAGACTTGACTTGCCTAAAGCAAGTTAATTGTGAATTTTTAAAAGTAGGTATTCCCATTAAAGCAAAATAAAATTAAAAAGCAATGTATTGGAAAACATTGATTTAGATCATAAGACCAAGTACATGTAGCACACAGGCAATTTTCCTCATATTTTCAATGCAACCATGCTTAGCAATAATCTTGAATTTCTGTTTTCTTTAATAATAAAGGCTAACAGTACATATTTTTAAATATATTTTATAGTTGGGGGCTGATTTGTAATCTTTTACTTGCATTTCAATTCCCTTTTCTTATAAAGACTGAAGTTTTGTCTATTTACTATCAGTAGTATAATCGATATAGTTTTTCTTTTTTTTAAAGGCTCCTGTTAAATCAGTCACTTAGCTATAGATAGGACATTTGCTATATTAGTCAAAAATTGGAAACTTTCTTGGAACATGAGAAACATTTGGTCAACAGCAGCTTAACAGCCCTTTAAAGACCAGATAAATCATTTTCAGAAGGCAGCGAATGTTGTTAATATGAGTAATGATGAGTGTCATTTCAAGAAGACATCCTGAGGTACTTGAGCAGGCAAGAGTTCTCAGAGACAGGTAGTGGCAGAGATGATTCCAATCAAATCACACTAGTCAGGAAGAGTACATCGTTTTGCTAATTCATCTTTTTAGAAAGGTCAGTGTCCTACAAAGTTTTGCAAAATGGAATGGAAATTCAGAATGGCATTGCTTTTTGAGTCAAATATAAATCTCATTTGTGCCAGGAAAGTAACTCGAAGTTGTCTTCACTGTCATATACCAAGGAAGTATAAAGTGAGCTCTAAAGCTTTACAACATGGCTATCTTGATGGCTGAATTTCATTTTCATATAAGAAATGTTGTAATTTAAAAATGAGTAAGGGATTCACACACTTATAAAATCCATCTTAAAATCCAAGGTTAAACCTCACATTGAGGATCCTCATTAGAGATGTACAACTTCCCAAGATTTTGAAATGATGAGTTTTTTTAAAGGCTTTTTTCTGTATTGCTGAAAATAACATAAATTGGAGAATTGTAACCCTATGTTTGCTTAATGTATTTCTAATGTTACTTTGTTTATTTAAGAACATTAAGATATATTATCTTTCAGTTCTCTGGCTAATAATGTGATTGTGTTTGGTATATAATTCTCAAACGTTAACACATTCTGAAAATATATTAGAAATTCTTAGCTGGACTTATGTTTAAATTCTTCCCTCCCTTCTTTATTTTTCAACATGAATTTAAGCTTTTCTTTATTTTGTCCTGTTTGAGAATTAGACAAAATCTTGAGGCCTTAAAGAGCTTTCAAAATTACTGTAAAACAAATAGCATTATGTTGTGTTCTCCAAAGTCAAATTGATTAAGAAAAATTTTCATTTTAAGAAAAGGATCTATAAACAAAAATGGAAGAGTAGAAGAGTAGATTTAGGGCCTAAAGGAGCATTAGAGGACATCTTAATGAATAATAATTACTAACATTTGTATGACTCTTTAAGATTTACAAAGTCCTTGCCATACTTGACTTTTTCCAGTCTGTCTCATTTTTCTGAACTATTACCGTCACTATCATCATTTTTGTAGATTTCTGAAAACTGAACCTTTGTATAGATTGAGACATATTTGCTAACTTTTCAGATATTTATAACTTGATTGGCTGTAGTTCAATTTAGATAAAATTCTTTTGTATGTTTTGGGAAATCTGAAGCATATGAGAAACAGGAGAGGACAGAACTTTATTCTATTGTATTTCCCCCTTCTCCCCACCCCCCATGTTGTCAAAACTGTATATATGGCAGACCCTCCAGTTGTGTCCTTGTGCCATACACCTTAAGATCTTTATTTTTCAATTGTCAAAAATATCTTTCTGTCTTAAGGGTACTGCTTGTTTTCTAGTCTGTCCACATGCATTAGTGATTTTTGCATTGGTTGTGCTTCTGTTTTTGTAAGAAGGTTCCATCTTTCTTTCACTTCCAGAATTTTTTGACTTGCTCTCTTCTCTACCTCACTGGCTTTGTTGAGGCCCTAGCTGGGTAGGACCAGTGGATAGAACACCAGGCCTGAAGTCAGAAGACCTGAGTTCAAATCCCCCTATCAGACACTTGATACCTGTGTGATCCTAGAAGGGGATTTGACTTCTGTCTGCCTTAGTTTCCTCATGTGTAATATGAGGATAATAAAGCACCTATCTCCCAGGATTGTTGTGAAGGTAAATAAGATAATCGTAAAGCACTTAGCCCAGTGCCTGGCACCTAGTAAGTACGATATAAATGCTAATTATTATTATTTTTGTAATTATTGTAATGCATTTTTGAATGATAATTTTTTTTGAGGATTGGAGGATAGCCTCAGCCCCTCTCTCCTCTGCCTTTTGGGCAAGCAGAACAGTTAATTGGAATAAATGGATGCTATTTCTGGGCTCCATTTCCCTCCCAGTCTGTTTATTAGCTACTTTTGATAGTTTAGAAATGTCCTGTCTCAAAAAACTTTTCCTTTTTCCCCTCCCTGCTCATCATCCTCAAAGAAAATATCTCTCATCATTTCTTAAATTACTCGTTGTTGTAATTTAGTCATTTTTCAGTTGTATCCGACTCTTCATGATTCCACTCTGCGTTTTCTTGGCAGTCATTTCCTTCTCCAGCCCATTTTGCAGAGCAGGAAACTGAGGCAAACAGGGTTAAGTGACTTGCCCAGGGTCACACAGCTAGGAAGTATTTGAGGCTGGATTTGAACTCAGAAAGATGAATCTTGACTCCAGGCCTGGCATTCTAGCTGTCTGTATTTACCTGAGAACCATTCTTTAATTTCCACAGCTATAGGAAAGATGGGTACATCTTACTTTATGCTCTAAGTACCCCTCAAAATTGAATATACTTCCATAGGATTTTAGGATTAAATTTGAAAAGGAGCATAGAGATGATCTAATCTGACTCCCTCGTTTTACATATCAGGAAACTGAAGCTCAGGGATGTGTAGGCACCTGGGCTTTTAATCTGTGCCTTCCCATAGAAAATGGCACGTGTACTGAAGCATTGAAGGGTGCCCAGGATTCCAAGAGGCAAGAGTAAGGCAGAAGCACCTTTCCAGTATGAAAGCAAAGCCACAAAGGCAGGAGATGAAATACCAAGTTCAGACAATAATAAATAGTCTGCTTGACAGGAATCTACAATGTATGCAGGGGAATAATGTAAAATAAGTCTGACAAGGTAAGTTAGAGTCCGATTATGAAGGATTTTAAATAAAAATTTCTCCCCCAAAACTTTTATTGGTACCTGTAAAAAAAAAATCATCTTCATTTCCCAGTATATTTCCTCTCCTTCCGTTTCTCACCCTCCTGCTCCCAATGTGTCCCTTATAGCAAAGACTAAAAAAGAAAGAAAGAATTTAAGAAAACTAACCAACATATTAGAAAAATCTAGTTCTCCACTTATGCAGATAATCAGGAGGAGGTGCAATCTCAAATCTCTAGGGCCATTTTTGGTTATCATAAACTGAAGGATTTTAAATGCGAAGTTGAAGAGTTTGCATTTTTTGCTGGAGGCAGTTTCTTGGGCAGACAGTGACATTTCTCAGATAAGATCTTTTACGTGGCTTCTCCAGAATCATTCTTCTTTTGTAACGTATTGGAGCCTGCTTTGGCTACTTTGCAACTTCTTTAGAGACAAATATTCCATCACTTGCAGCTGTACAGCATCACTGGATGAATATTGTTGTTAAAAAGCTGGGCCTTGGTTTCATGAAAAATTGTAGGGTCCTTAAAAGAACTTTGCAGTTTTGCAAAATCAGGTCTCCTTTCTTCCTCATGTTCAGTATGGACTTAGCTTATTGTTTATTTTCCCCTGAGCCTTTACCTTTCTCATTTTGAATAAGAACCTAGGAAAAAAACCAGAGCTTTTAGTCAATAGTTTTATTGTCTTGCACTCCATGTCTCCATGTATTCAATTTTTAAAGTAAAAATAACCAATTTATGAAACACTATAAAAAAAAAGTGAGATTTCTCTTATGTACTTATATATAAATATGTAATATAGTACAATCAATATAACATAACCTAATATATCTTTAATGTATTTATACAATATACAAATCATATTATATTATGTTATATAGTATTACATTATATTATTAGATCATACATTTATATTGCATTGTGTTATTGTGTTGTATTATAGATGTGATATATAACATTATACATTAGCTAGGTATATATAATATTTCATACATAATATTATATATTACATTGCTTCCAGCATGAATCTCTTTGGTATATACTTGGCTTAATCTAGTTCTGGGGTGGGGAGCCTGTAGCCTGGAGGCTGGCCACATGTGGCCTCAAGTGCAGTCCTTTGACTGAATCCAAACTTCATAGAACAAATTCCCTTTAAAAAATGATTTATTCTGTAAAACTTGAACTCAGTCAAAAGGCCATATCCAAGCACCTAGAAGACCACATGTGGCCTTGAGGCCGCAGGTTCTCCACTCCTGTTTCTAGTTGCTTTCCCTTTTTTATTTTCTTTAGTGCCATTTCAATTCCTTTATAAGTACATTTGGACTAATGTGAGTCCAAACAGAGAGTCCATGCTGTTTTTGATGGTGAAAAAAAGTTTATTATAAAAATCTTTGCAGATACTTCCTATTTTTCTTTGTTTCTTATTCTGATGATTTCAATATTTTAATTTCATAATCTTCTACCTCCTTCTTGGTAAAAACTCATGAACCAATTTACATTCCAAGTCAGTGCTACCTTCAGGTCCCATATCTTTCTGTTTGTCATAGAGATTAAATATTTTCTAACTGAGGTAGTTTCTAGATTCTTTTTTATTTCCTCCTTAGGGAAATTGATTTATCTTTTAGGAAATGTTTAAAATATGTCTTGATTTCTGTTCATCCATCCATTCATTTCCTTTTTTTTTTTTGGCACCAGCTTTTTAAATATGTAAGATTGGAATTTTAAAAAATTATACACCTTCTGACAGTGTGCAAGTAATAAAAATTAAATGTAGGGATTGGGTGGCAGAGGTCTGTGTGGTGCCATATGAGGAGAAATAAGGGAGAAACTTCCGTCATGTGCCCAGACTCTTGGAGGTCGTGGTCTAATCTTCAAAGTGGTTTAAGGGTTCATCTTAAAGGTAGATAAGATCCATGGGCAAAAAGGGAAAATTTACCTTTTGATCATGGGTCTTGAACCAAAGTGCTTAATTAGATGGTGAAATCAGTTTTACTTACCCCTTGCTGGGGGGAGGTGGGGCTATAGACAGCCAAACTTAATTTAAAAAACTTAAATAGCAGCAGATTTCCTAGTTCTGAGAGCTTCAAGATCATGCCACATCTTGGTTCTGTATCATCTGCTCTCTGGTCCTTTTGTCCTAGTGACTTCATGACTAAGCAAAGCCTCACGGTACACTTGAAAAAGAATGGAATTTGAAGTCAGATCTAATTCTCAATCACAAAACTCCTGTGTCCCTTGTACAAGGCAGTTCCCTTGTTTGTAAAATGAGGGGGTTGGACTGGATAGCCCCTAATTTCTTTTTCTAGGTCAAAATCCTCTGACCCCATGATCCCTTTGTGGCAGGCCATTGATCCCAATGTTTGTGTTTGCTTGCCAGTCTTTGATTTTTTAATCCATCCTGCCCTTTCTCTGACTAGAGGCCCAGTGTTGAGTAGTCAAAAAGGGATAGGTTAAGATATAAATTTGGTAGCTGTCTGAAATATTTTTTGTGGGGAATAAAATACTCCCTGACATATTCAGTTATGGGAACCTACCCTCTGTAAATGGGGAGAATCCAGAATAGGGAAATGGAAGGGAATAAGCATTTCTTAAGCACTTACTGTGCTCCAAGTTCTGTGTTAAGTGCTTTACAAATATTATCTCATTTCGTCTTCACAAAAACCTTGTGAGGTAGGTGCTGCTATCATCCCCATTTTACAGCTGAGGAAATTGAAGTAGTTAGATTAAATTACTTGCTCAGGGTCGCATAGCTCGGAAGTGTCCAAAGTGGAATCTGAACTCAGGTCTTCCTGACTCCAAGCCTAGGACTCCATCCATGTGCCACTTAATTTCTTTTAGTTCAGTTCAGTTTAGTAGACATTTATTAAGTGTACTGCTATGTATAAAGCTGGGTAAGACACAAATTTTAATTAAGACCATAGATCTTGTAGTCTAGTAATGGGGAAAAGAAAACAAGGTAAGTATAATACTTACTGTTAAATGATAAATTTAGATAGTGAGTTGATTCTCCAGTGTTTCTCCTTTTAGGGTACACTAATAATTGATATTCAGTGGTCATTGGGTTAGAGCTGAATGGACCCTTAGACATTATAGCCTCCAGCTCTGCAGTGCTTGGCACGTAGTAAGTGCTTAATAAATGCTTGTTGATTGACTAGCTGATTATGTTATAGATTAAGAAACTGAGACTTACATTAAATGGATTTTTCAAGGATTAGAGTTAAAATTTGAACCCATCTTCTGATGACTAGAGTCTTATAATCATCAAAGATTACCATAAGAGAAGTATTGCATTATATCAGATTTAGTTTTAATATTTGTGCATCCTCTTTCTTTGAAAACTATCTATGAATTGTATATACTACAAAACTTTACCAGAATCATATTTTATCAACTACATTGTCCCATTTACCATCATATTGGATAATGGTGAATTTATATATGTGCTGTCTGTGCTGTGATTGTTAAATATTTTCATTCATGCTGTGTAGTATCTGTATGTTAAAAGGGTGATACTCTTGAGGGCTTAACCAAGGTCACATACTGAGTTAATGGAATAATGAGGATCAGGAGGTAAAATTCTTGATTTCTTGGCAGTTTGTATACAAAATCATACTGCTTTCTGTGAAACAAGTACATTTTAAGTTTGAGGACTTATTCTTAGGAATGAAATTTCTAAGATTAACCCTAAGATTCAAGCTGTTTTAAATTAATTTAAATTTGTTTGGGAAAACTCAGCTAGTTATTACTTCCTAAGAAATCTTTAAAAATCCTGTGGCTATATCTAGACAGGAGAGAAAATATATTAAAGCCCAATTTGAAAAATGTATTGAGGATATGGCTTAATTTAACAGTTTAACAATTGATATATATTTTAATCCTTAGGGAATTCATTTATGTGCCTACTTTTTAAATTGAGCTCTTTTCAGATCCCCTGAGAGAATGTTAATAATCACTATTATATATTTAATTCAATCCAGCATATTTTTTAAAGGGTGTAGATGCAAGGCCAGAAGTGAAATAATTGTTGCCCTCCAGGATCTTACTTTTTTGTGGTTTGGGAGTAGGGGGAGATACAACATTTACACAGATGAATAAGTACAAAGCAGATTGCAAATAAAGTAATTTCACAAGTGAAGGAATTGCCAATAACGGGGAAGATCAGGAAAAGTCACATATAGAAGCTGGCATGTAAGCAGTGCTTTGAAGGAAGTTAGTAATTTCTAAGAGGCAGAAGAAGTGAGGAGAGAGGACATTTCAGAGCTTGGGAAGCCACTCATGACTAAAGATAGAATGTGGCCAATGTAGCTGTAATGCAGAGTGGGAAAAAGGGGAGCAATATAAAATAAGATTGAAAATGTAGTTGGGATCCCAGATGGTGCAGAACCTGAAATGATTGGCTGAGGATTTTGTATTTTGTTCTAAACACAATAGGAAACCTTTGAAAATTTATGGGAGCAGGGGCAGGGAGTGTGTCATGTGGCCAGATCTGTGTTTTAGAACTGCCAAACTTCAGTTTAGCAGTTGTATGGATGATTGATTAGAGAAGGGAGAGACTTGAAGTAGGGAAACCAGTTAGGAAGCAAATGAAATAGTCTAGGTCAGATGTGATAAGGGGATATATATATGTGGCAACCATCCTTCATGTATGAAATGGATGTCTGATTGACTTTACAGTGAAAAGCACTCTTCTATACTTCATGGATGTGTGATTTCAATAAGGACTCTTCCCAAACGGGCCTATTCAGTGAATGGGCATTACCTCACTCTGAGTACCTAAATAGACTGTGGCCTAAAGGGACCAAGGGCTCCCAGTGCATCCTGGGTCATCTGCAGTCATCCTGATGAATATCTGGTCACTGGATTCAGATGGCTCTGGAGGAGAAGTGAGGCTGGTGACCTGCACAGCCCTCCCTTACCCAAAACAGAGTCAAGTGCAAGTCATGTCACCATTTCTCTGATGGCATGATGTTCTTTGGCAATGAAGGACGAACACACACATATATACACAAACAAAAATACTTACATGTATATACACACACACACATATGTATATATATATATGTAAGTCCTCAAGTAGGAAGGCAGAAAGGACTATTAAGAGCCAGGTACTGAATTTTTTTGATAAAGGATGGAGAGTCTGGTGGATAACTGACAAGAAGTTGAGCAAGGAGATGATGATGGGTAAAGTAAACCTCAGTGTCATTGTCCCATTGCTGTATTGTAAAAGAGTTACAAAGTTGATTGAATATGCATAGATAGAGGCTTATTTCCTTGTTCCCCCCTTCTAAACCATTCCAACCTCCATTAAGTCTTAGGAGCTTAAAAATCAACACAGAAATCATAATGAAGTTGATTAAGAAATCTTGTCCTAGATAAATTATATCCTAAAAGATAAATTATAAAAATTGTAAAACAAGTACTTTGAAGAAAGGAGCAGTGAGATAAATGGTGGTCTATGTGTCAGACATAAATTCTGAAATATTTTTATTCGGTGATGTCCACTGAGGTTTCTTGCAGTCTTTCTATTTCCAGGACACACAGGTTTGCACACATTCACACACACTGTGGTGAGGCAGGATTTCAATACTATAGGGGAGGGCAAGGAATACTGATAACATCTTTCCAAGTCTTAATTCATGAAAAGAGTTGTTTCCAGGCAGGGGAAGACCAAGAAGGGGATAATGAGGAAGCAGAGATAAATTAGGAATGAGGGTTGTTGGAGTAGTTTTTTGTTATTCAGTGCTACAACTGGGGCTAGCTTTATGTGGAGCTGGAGTAGAGGATCTCACACATCTGGATTCGAGGGGTGCCATAAGACCTTTCCTTGTTTCCCCCACAATGTCCTCTTCATCGGCCTGCCACTTTCGCTGGGCAGTACCTGGAATTCTAGCAACTTTGGTTTCTCTTCAGAATTCTATTTAAATTTGCTAAATTGGAAAATATAACAGTTTATTTTTAACTATTTAAGCATTAGCACCAAATAATTAAGATTAGCTTGCTGTCATTTAGCTGGGAGTAGAATTTTGAAGGCATGGGACTAAAGGATACACATAGGATTCCATAAAGGAATAATGCAAAGTAGAAAAAGTGACTTTAGGTGAATCAGCTAAGTTGTAATAATGGCATTCAAATAGTGAAAGTTGTGGCCTGGAGAATTAAGTGATAAATGGAATTAAAACATTATACTGTATGTTTAAGAGCTTGTTGAGGTGATGAGCAAATTTCCTCTCTTGATGTAATGTCACTAGTTTCCTAATGTAAACTGTAGATTATACTAGATTGGACTGATTTCAGAAATATAAAGAAAGTGATAGTAATATGTGACAAATTCAGTTCCATAGTGATTCGTTTATTAATGGCTTATCATATGTCAGACTCTGATAGATTAGGTTCTGGGAATACAAATACAAAAAAATAATAGTCATCACTGTGAAGGAAGTTACATATTATTGGGCAAATAAAAAGTACAGATTTGCGTGTGTGTGTGTGTGTGTATATGTGTGTATGTGTATGTTTAAGCAGAAAATAAGTTCAAGGTAGTTAATAATAATAAGGATAACTAACATTTATATAGTGTTTTAAGGTTTACAAAGGCCTTTATACATATCAGATTTTTTTCCTGAAAACAACTTTGGGAGGTAGGTATTATTATCATATCCATTTTACAGATCAGGAAATTGAAGCAGATAGAGGTTAAGAGACTTGACTGGGGTTATCCAGCTGGTAAGTGTGTGAGGCAAGAGTTGAACTCAGGTCTTCCTGATTCCAAATTTAGTGCTCTAAACATCTAGCTATACAAAGTACTTAGGGAGGGAAGACCCTGGTGGTTGGGGAGATTGGAAAGGCTTTGTGTAGAAGATGCAACCTAAGCAGAGTCTTGAAGGGAGCCAGAGGTTTGGTGAGGTAGAAGTGAGAAGGCATTGGCTTTCAGGAATGGAGGATGTCCAGTGCAAAGGCATTTGAAAGGTAGCTGAAGTGTGAGGTTCAGCAAATAGGCCAGTATGACTAAATTGTAGAATATGGGAAGGAGAGTAACAATAAATAGCAAGTAACAATAAGACTAGAAAGTTAGGTGCTACTTTGTGAAGAGCTCTGAAAACCAAATAGGAGTTTATCCTTTATACTACTAGTAGAAGGGAGCTACTGGATTTTGAGTAGGTGGGTGATATGGTCAAATCTGTGCTCAAGGAAAGTCATTTTGGCTGAATTGGAAAAAATGAACTAGAGTGGAGAGAGCCTTGGAGTTGGGGGACCAATGAGGAGGCTATTCTAATAGTTTAGGCAAGAGGTGATAAGGATCTAAACTAAGATGGTAGCTGTAAGGATTGATCAGGAGTTCTTAACCTGGGGTCCATGTACCCCTATTTTGATAACTGTATTTCAGTATAATTGGTTTCCTTTGTAATCCTGTGTATTTTATTCTATGCGTTTATTATCTCTTCTGGATCCATTTTCCAGGTCAATTGTTTTTCCAATGAGATACTTCACATTGTCTTCTATTTTTTCATTCTTTTGGTTTTGTTTTATAATTTTCTGATTTCTCATAAAGTCATTAGCTTTCATTTGCTCCATTCTTATTTTTAAGGAATTATTTTCTTCAGTGAGCTTTTGGACCTCTTTTTCCATTTGGCCCATTCTGCTTTTTAAGGCATTCTTCTCTTTGACTTTTTGGACCTCTTTTCCCATTTGGGTTAGTCAAATTTTAAAGATGTTACTTTTTTCAGCGTTTTTTTTGGGGGGGGGGGTCTCCTTTAGACTTTTTTGACTCATTTTTTCATGATTTTCTTGCTTCACTCTCATTTGTCTTCCCAATTTTTGCTCTGCTTTTCTTACTTGATTTTCAAAATCCTTTTTGAGTTCTTCCATGGCCTGAGACCAATTCATATTTTTTCTTGGAAGATTTGGATGCAGGAGCCTTGACTTTATTGTTTTCTTCTGGTTGTATCCCCTGATCTTCCTGGTCACCAATGATGTAAGAAAATACCTTTTCATCTAGAATGTAAGAGTCTGTAGTGTTTTTTTTCCTCCATTTGCTTCTCTTCCCAGCCAATCACTTGATCTTTGAGCTCTTTGTTAAGTGGAGGGCTCCAGAAGCAGCTATTGGCTTCAGCAGTGGCTGCCACCACCCTGGGGTTGGGGCTAGGTTGGGGCTGGGGCTGGAGCTGATTTGGGGCTGGATTTGGGAAGGAGACGCTTCCCACTGTCCTTTGAAACTCTTTTTGATGTTTGTGGGTTGAGAAGTCTGGAAACCACTGTAGCCACCAGTGATTCAGTCTCCTGCTCCAGCTCTGTCTGCACCAGCATGGCCCATGACAAACTACACTCTACTCCCAGCCTGGTGCAATAGACCCTTCCTGTCAACCTTCCAGGTTGTCTTCCAGGCTGGAAATTTGCTTCAGTTTGGCTTCTATTGCTTTAGAATTTAGAGAACTAGGAAGGTAGTAGGAAGGGGCCCTGTTATGAAGATCTTTAAATGCCAAACATTTGATTCTAGTGGTAAGGAACAATTGGACCTTATTGAACAAGGGATAAGAGTGATATGGTCACACTTATGCTTTAGAAATAAATGGCAGCTGAGTGAAGGGTGGATCAGAGTGGGAAGACACACAATGTGGTTGGAAACCAGTTAGAAACCTGTGGCAATAATCCAGTCAGCAAATGATAAGGGCAGGGTGGCATATCTCTTAACCCTAAAACAGTAAGGAGATGCAACAAGGATCTAGCAGCACTTAAGCTTCTCTGGACTTAGCTGGCCTTACCTCATCTCTATATGAAAATTGATTGGGTCAGCAGGGCAGCAGGTGACTCACTTGGTCTTCAGAGATCGCCAAAGACAGAGGGGCCCTAGCTCCTGTGAGTGGAATTTTTTATGTGCTTAAATGACCAGGAAGATATGTTATGAAGGGAGGTAGGAACCAAGTAAGTCCCAGGGACAGTTTTGTTGTTTATTAGGGAAAACTAATGGCCCAGTGGATAGAGTGTGGGGCTTGGATTCAAGAAGCCCTGAATTCAAATATGGCCTCAGATACTTATTAGCTAAATTAAGCAAGTCACTTGACCTTGGTCCTCAACTGTAAAATGAGCTAGAGGACAAATTGATAAACAATTCTAATATTTTTGCCAAGAAAACCCCAAAAAGGGGTCATGAAGAGTTAGACATGACTGAACAAAATTTCTATTGCTAGGACGTGAGAAAGGAACCCTGATCCTATCACATACCTCTTACTCCTTTATAATGAGAGCTGGAAGAGGGAGTGAGGCCGATGACTTTGCACAGCCCTCCCTCTCATATCTAATTCAATTGTAATTTAAGGCATCACCTTCCTGATGTCATGGTCTTCTTCAAGAACGAAGAACAGACAATAACAAGAACAACTCCTTTATAACTAAGTCATGCATTTCAATTCCATCAAGTATATCTTCTGAGAAATGAATGACATTCCTTTGTTTTAGTTACTACTGAGCTTGAGTAACTAATGAATTATTAGGAATTACTGAACTAAATGCTTTAGTATGATGTAACAGAAAGCACCTGACATACACAGGAGGGCCTGTTATCACAGGTTTTTTTTAGTCTGCTTTTCTAAAAGGAAAGGCAACTTTTGAGGGGTTAACAGTCTCCTTTAATCAAGCACATATATCATTCACCAATAGAGAAAAATACAAAAAGAGAAATAAAGACTAACAGACAGGCTTCCAACTGTCTGACCATAAGCAATGCATATATCACAGATCAGCAGAAAGATTCAACTGTCTGATCATAGTTACCAGAAAGGGAAGCAACAATATCTGGGTTTTCAAAACTCTAGGGGACTGCTTAGCAACTTTCCAGAATCTTATCTGGCACACAAGTCTTCTTTCAAAAACTTAGTTCCAAAGTAAAACCTCACCTTTGTACACTTTTTAGAGCCAGAGGGCATCACAACCCTTGAGAAGCAGTGCCTGCTAATTAACACCAAGAAAACATAGGTGCTCCAGCAGCCATCACCACCACACCATCCATATGTGGAACCATCAGTTACAACAAATGGAGAAGTTTTGAATGCTGTGGATAAGTTCACTTATGGCCATGAAACCTGGACAGTCTACCACTGCCATGCCAGGAAACTGAATTGCTTCCATTTGAACTGTCCTAGGATGATTCTGAGGATGATCTGGCAGGCTATGGTACCAGACACTGTAGTCCTTGCTCCAAGTAAACTGCCGAGGATTCAAACTATGCTTCAGAGAGCACAACTCTGATGGGCTGGCCACGTTGTTCGAATGCAGGATGTACACATTCCAAAAAGACTATTTTATGGAGAACGCACATGGGGTAGGCCATCACATGGTGGTCAGAAGAAGCGATTACAAGGACACTCTCAAGAACTTTGGATTTGACTATGCAACATGGGAGACACTGGCACAGGACGGCTCAGCATGGCGTGCCCACATGAGAAAAGGTGCTGTGCTCTATGAACAAAGCAGAATTGAGATAGCAAAAAGGAAATGTAGGATGCGCAGATTTGGAGTAACCACCCTAAATATTCACATGGACTATCTGTGCCCAGTCTGTGGTAGAATATTCTGAGTTCCTATTGGTCTGATCAGTCATAGTAGGACACACTGAAACTTCAGTTTATCATGGTGATGCCATTTTAGTCCTCTTCAAAAACAAAGGACAACAACCAACAGAAGGTGTGGGCCTTCCTACAAATCTTCCCAGGCCCATTCATTAATGGATGGGGAAGATCTTCTTTAATCACATTATTCAATTAAAGGCACTTGATGATACTAAAACAAAAAATGCCTTATCAATATACATGATAACAAGAAAATGTGAGAGGTGTGTGTGTGTGTGTGTGTGTGTGTGTGTGTGTGTGTGTATGTAACAAAACTTGATTTTTGACTAGTTATATTTTCAATAATTATACTGTCATATAAGAGTTGTAGTTTATAAGAATTGTAGCTCAATTCCAGCCTTTCCTTATAAAGTAATTGTTTATCTAAATTCGTTCTTTTTTTCCTCAAGTCCCTCCCAACACATGCAATGACATGTTATAGGATTTTAGTTTTTAGAACTGAAAGGGGCCTTAGCTCGTCTAATCCAATCTCATTTTACAAAATGAAGATATTGAGGCCTTTAGAGATGGTGTGATTTACCCAGCATCATAGTAGTTGCCTAATATAAATATTAGTCAAGATTTGAAGACAAGAATATTTAACTCCAAATCCAGCAACCTTTCCACTACACCCATGGTTTGCATTTAGTAAGCTACACTTCCTACAGCCAGATGCACTTTGTTATATTGCTTCTTCTTGACCTTCCAGCTAAGCCCAAGTGTATATCTATGCATGGTATAGGTTTTAAAGTAACACTATTACTTGTGCAGAAAATCAGATTCTACTTAAGAGATGGCTATATTTTAGCATGAGAGAAGTAATTCTTTTAGTGTGGAATTGCAAGGAATCAAAATTTTTTTTTTCTTAATACAGCCTATTCCTACAGTTGCTCCTATCGGCATCTTAGTTTTTTGTAAAAGTCAGTACTACTATAATGGAGACATCTTGGATTCCCTACCTCCCCCAATCACTTCAAGTGACAGAAACAAAATTGCCAGATTTTAGAGTTTAGGACAATATAGTAGAAGTAAAGGGGGGAAACACTCTTACATTTTCATGAGTATTTTCCATTTTGGTATTTTTTTCCTTTGCTTAGAGCCTCATAAACATGCTGAGGAAAGTAGGCAAAATTGTCTGTTTTAGGAGTGACTTTTTAAAAAAACCTCCACAAACCTTCTCCCTCTCACCCCAAATTTCTAGTGAACAGAGAGACTAAAAAGCTACTTATGTAAGTGAATAGGAAGTCCAAGGTCTGTTCCCCTTATTCTAAACTTACATTATAATTTAGACTAAAAATATAGGTGATTAATAACTGCTTATTTAATGAAAAATTAGAAAATCTTTTGCCTTGATTACAATTAGTAAGTGAAAGTATATTTGCATTTTTATAATTGTTTAAATTTTAAAGTCTAGCATTTTATGTCAGAGAACAAGGCTTAGTCAAATCCTTCATTTTTCAAGGAATAAAGTTTTTGTTAAATATTATTCCCTTTGGTAAGAGGACTAAACATTGGTTATTTCTTATTAATGTGCTTTAGAGTCACATTCTGGCACTTACAATGAAAGGTAGTAAAGAAAGCAACAATAAACTGAGACAAGAAAAGACTAATAATGCACCAGTATGACAGGTGAAAGATCTGGTTGTCAGAATGGACCACAAGCTGAATCAGTCAGCTATAAAAATGCTATTAAAGCACCATTTTATGTGAAGCATGACCTATGTGTGATACTAGGAGGAAAAGAGTATAAAAGAGCTATAAAGTTGATTAAATACTAAAACGGATTCCTAAGACAGGTTGTAGACTCTCAGTTCCTGGAGATCTTTAAGAACAGAAGAGATAACCATTTGTCTTAGAAGGCTTAGGAAATGACCTGCCAGCAAGCTGGGGCCAGGCCATCTCAGCAGTTCTTTCTGGTATTATGACTTAATAGTTTTTTCCTGTATCTGAAGTTACATTTTTACCCCAGAGTAATTTTCCTCTCTCATTTCTGAAGTGCTACTTAGTGACCCTTTATCTATAACAAAGAGTATGGAAGTTCTATAAGGAATTTAAATAATAATAATAATAGTTTACATTTTTATTGTAGTTAATACACAAAGCCTTTTCCTCATAGCAGACAGGGGTAGTAGATAGTGTAGATGTTATCATCTACAATACAGATATTCCTAAACCTACAATAGACAGAAATTTCATCTTTTCTAGAACGTTTTTTCTTCCCCAAATACTGACAAGTAGCATGATTAGCTGGCTTAAGTTTCATCTCCTTTTGTGCTCTCTGCCCAATGGAGATGAACTGTCCAGTCTAGCAAGTATTTATTAAGTACCTGTCAGGTACTGGGGATACAAAATCACCAAGAAACCACAGACCACAGACCCTACTTCAACAAGCTCATAGTCTCCTACAGGGTCAGTGGGCCATGACACAGGTCCCTTCCCAGCCACTGGTCCACTGAGGATGCACCAATCACAATTCAAGTGAGGCCTATACTTCCTACCTGTTGGCCTTAATCCAAGGGCCCCAATCACTCTTCTTAGGGTTTCCCTGGGGCCATCTCCACAGGTTTTATGGCTTATAACCAAAAGTTTTTCTGAGAAATCACCTAATCCAGGCCTCATTGGTTACAACTCAATCCTTTTCCCACAAGATTGAGGGCCCTGCTCCAGAAGAATCTGAAACAGGCAAAGAAAAGGCAGACATGAGACAGAGAGAATCATATTCTTTAGTGGCCAAAAGATGATGGATTGGTAGCATGAGACAGATTTGGGCCAAGTAATATTATACCTAATGATCGCTTCCCCAAAATGCGATGTTCTACCTTTACATAGGTGCTCAATTTCTCCTCACTAGAAAATTTTAAGCCTAAGTACTACTATTATTTGGGCATATTGTAAAGTGAATTTATTCTTCAGTTTACATTTTTACAAACCATGAATATGACAGTATTCTGTGGCCTTCTCTGTTCTCTGTCTCTCTCCCTCCCTTGTTTTGTTCTTCCCACGTGTGTTTTTATTTCTTCTCTTCCAGTGCACTAGAACAAAACTACTAATCTGATGCTGATGGTTCTCCGGATTTTCCAAAAAGGGGTATGGTCTTTATCCTAAGTTTTCAAAGCTTCAGCAACAGGTTTATTTCGAATGGAAGCAAATCTGAATGAGCTCCTGACGGGTGTGAACAGAATTCCCATTTATTAGTCCTTGTTGTACTAATTCACTCTGGGAGCATTCCTTGATTGGCATGTTGCCATGTATTAAGAGCAGTAGATGGCAATTAATCACAGAGAGGAAGAAGATTCCACTCTATGTGTTTGTCTTTGAAACGTGAATTTTGTCAGTTTTGGATTCATAGAACTTACAAGCAATAATGACTTAGGTCCTTATTGTCAGCATCGACCACTGGGGAGTGTTCCTGAGTGAAATGCAGACTGACTTGATTTAGATTGGATGCTGTATACACAGCCCTTAGAGTGTTTGAGTTGTGAGAGGAAAATGATTACATTAGGCTTGAATGTTGATGTGCAAAGGGCCTGTAATGAAATATGCTTCTGCCTTGTGCTTTTATCTTTCAGGTTTAGTGCCTTTTTGTTGTTGTTGGGGTAAACAGATTAACTTTACCTTTGCCTGCCTGTATCTGAATGATAGCCAGAACAGGAAAATAGATGAGCATTTTGAGAAGTACATTTCACCAGTAGATTGTTTTTATTTTTTAATTGCACAGGATCCTATGCCTTTTGTTGAAATATATGGGATTTTCAGAATGAGGAAGCTCCTTCCTGGATAGTCTCTATTAGCATGTGAATGAGTTTGGAAGCTAGAGGAAAAGGTTAACTATTTTAAGATATTTTTCTATCATTGTTGCTATTGTTAATGTAAAGCTATGTTATATCTTTATGAAACTTCATTGTTAAAATTCTGTTTATTTTCAGAGGCATTAGGGTTTGCCAGATGTTTGCTTTTATTGTCCTCTTCACTTTGCTTGAGTTTTCTCTCTCTTGCTTTCTCTGGAACTGTTGATTGCTCTTTTTCTGATAGGTTCTAATCTTGAAGTCTCTTTGCATCGTCATCATCATTATCATCATCATTATCATCATCACCTTTATTTATCAACAAGCATTTATTATGTCTGTGGGAGTGAGAAAATGCCAGGATGTTTTTTTTTTTAAGTCCAATATTGAGCCAATTAATTTTTAAAATAGAATTTTTTAAAAAGAAAATAATCAAGAAAAAGATTGTGTGAGTGTTCTTAACTATTTTGCCCCCAGAAATTAGTTGTAACTATCTCCCGATGGATCAGATCATTGTTTGTATTGATGGAGTAAATTTCCACACAAGAAGTTCCCTATTCTGATGAAACTGGGAATCTGGGAGGAAAAGTTCAGAAAAAAAGCCTCACTCTAAAATAACCCTCAATAATATTTTTTGAATGATTAATTTGTAGTGATTCTACCATTAATAGAAAAGGAAGCTCACTTTCTTTGTACAGCATTTAAAAAACAAACCTCAAACATTCTTCCATCTGTTTGCAACTTTGCAAGATTTTAAATGGTTTATCCACTTAAAGTAATCTATTTAAAATCTATTACTTTTTTTTTTTTTTAAACAGATGGTATGCTTTTAAAAAATAGAAAAGACAGCAATCTTCTCTTTGGACTGTATAGTGATTGTATTCTTGTGGCCAAAGTTTTCCCTGTGGAAATGAACAGCTTAGGCTCTTCTGCCTTAAAGTGAAAATGCTTCAAATGAGGCTGTTTACTTGTGGCCCTGTTCACGTAGCCTGGACTTAAGGAAAGAACAAAGTAAAGTAAAGAGAAAGATAGTGCATTAACAGAAATAACAGGGAAAATGTTCTTCACTGTTGCCTACTCCATTAAAATGGTAAAATTGTGTATGTAACCTGGGCAGTGGTTCTCCATTGTCTTCCATTCTTAAAAATATTATCTATCTGTATCTATCTTTCTATCTATCCATCTCTCTCTCTCTCTGTCTCTCTCTCTCCATCTATCTATCTATCTGTCATCTGTCTTTCTATCGATGTCTCTCTATCTGTTTCTCTATTTTACACTGTATGTGTATATTCAGTCTACAGAATATATCAGTCCCCTGAACCTCTCTAGTTATCAATTAATGTTTCTAATCAGTACCTTGTTATTCTTATATAATATTTGTGGAATGTTCTAGTTAGTTAGCAGAGGATTCCTATCAAGTTCAGCAGATTGATCCCCCTGAGAATAATCTTAATTGTTCATGGTGCTTTTGACACCTTCTCCCACTTGGCTGTGCTGCTTGAGTATTGTCCTACATTCTGAGTCTGTGCCTTTTGTTAGCAGTGAATCACTGCTCAAAGAGGGAGTCTCACCTTTCAGCAATCCCTTCACATTATCTATAGTCCTTTCTGTACAGTGGTATCTGGCATAATGCACTAGCTAAATCAAGGAAAAAGAGTAATGGAAATAGGAAACATATTTAGATAAAGTTATATAAAATATTTAGTTTAATAGTGGAGTTTGGTCAGATTCTGATTTTTTGACGACTGCTGTAGAATCTACTGATTGTGTTCTTATGGTCCATATAACTGTACTATCTCCAAGGAAATGTAGCCTCTGACCTTAGTATACTTTTCCAAACTCAAGAAAGGGAGGTATTACCTCCCTTAATCAAATCATTCTTTGTTTTCTAATAGAGTTCAGGGAAGTCTTGCTTTATGTAGTCATTAATTTGTTTTTAGTAAGGAAGTTTCTTTCTTACTGGAACACAAATTCCCAACAAGCTGGGTGGAGGAGGGACAGTACTGTGTTGTCTGCTACCAGCAGAATGCGGTTCTGGATTGGTGGGGACAGTCGATGGGACCCTGCATTACTGGATGCAGAGTTGGTGTGAAAGCTTTGGAAAGGAGAGTCTGTTGATTCCATTTTTGAAACAGGACATGTGGTTCTGGAATCTTTTGGGGGATGACTAGAGACACAGAGAAAGAGGGAAAGCCTTCAGAAGGCAGATATGTAGGTCAAGCTGGCTTCTCAACATCTTTGTCTTCCAAAATCTATCTTTTCACATCTCTAGCACCAGGTCTGCCCCTGTAACGTCTATGCAATACCCACTGTGAATATGCATGCATATTTGCAAAATATAATAAACTCTTCCTCAGACAAAACCAAAATATTTATGTGGGACATCATTAGAATACCAGGAGGTAAGATTTAACAGGGTACTTATCACTAATCAGGGAGCGCCTGACATCTTAAACCTTCTTTTTACCAGGCCTCTCCACAAAAACAAGTTCCCTTAGACAAATTCCTCCTTCCCCCTACTCACAGATTGCTTTTCTCTGTCTCTGCGTCTCTCCTCTGCCTGCTCTCACTCCCTGCTTGTGTTTTCTCCTCCTTGGGTAAGCTCTTCCCAGTCTGAGCTCCATGTGACCACAGGTTCCATGTGTTAGGCTTATTAAGGGGCAGGGAAGATCTTCCTGTTCTGTTAGCATTACAGCTCCTTATGCACTCAAGCAGGGCTGTAGCTCTAATTCTGCTCACCAATCTGGAATCATGCAGCCTATAGCACTGCGCTACTTCTCTTCTACCCATTATGGTTGGGAATTGGGTTATATGTCTTTCTGAGCACATAATTTCTCTGGTTTTGAACTTAATCCTTTCCTTTAGATGTTATGATATATCCTAATATAACTTGGTTATTTTATTTAGGTTTTGACTAGATAAACTTTTCATCTTCCTTGTTTGATTCAATTCTAGCTTATTGACCTCAGGCCGGTAAATTGTTTTGCTCCCCCCTTTGTCGCTTTCTGGGAAATAATAATAATGATAATATAAATAGAGAATATTTACATAGTTTTATGATTTGAACAATGCTTTACATACATTATTTCATTTAATTCTCACATACAATATGTACAATAACTCTAATTATCTATATACATATATGAGAAAAATGAGGCTCAAAAAGGTTAGTTGACTTACTCCTTGTCACGTAACTTATAAGTGTGAGAGAGTTGGGATTCAAGCTCTCCTCTTCTGAGGGATCTAGGAGGAAATCTTCTTTCCTTAAATGGGGGATCTGGGAGGAGATCTCTGAATGTCCATTTTCTCATTTCTCCAATTAGAGGGAGAGTGGGGCCCTACAAAGGGGTTATAGGTGTGAGTTTTAGAGTTGGTGTTATCGTTACAGAAAAAGTAGCTTCTAGAGATCATGACAGAGGATAGAAGAGCTCCCAGGTGGGAAACCTAAGAGGAACTTAAGAATTACATATTATTTGATTCAGGAGTTTTCTCTTTTTTTATTGATAAGTGATTTTGCATGTTCAGAGGTCTCTAAAAATCTGTGAGTTCTTGTCTCAGGAGATACTATGAATATCAGTATTGATAGTGTTTTGAATAGTTCCAAAACCATGAAACCATATTTCATTATCCAGGAAATTCTTGGACCTCTTGACTGGTTGCATTTGGAATGCCATTCCACTAATGTAATTTTTACTCTAACTTTATTTGCTGTCCAAACTAAATTGCTTCCTAGAAGCATTTTTTAATTTTTTTCTGTGAAGCTCACTGGGCCTTGTCCACCCCCCTCCTCACAGATATTCTCTACAGTGAAATCTTAAAATAAGCTCTTTCCACTGCCATTTAAAAAGCACAATTCCATCAGTACCTTGGTATACAATAAATAGAACAGAATTGAAATCAGACTATTTTCTTTTTATTCACAGCAACAAATTCCTTGCCTAGTATACTGTGACAAAATGTTTCTGTATCAGACTAGAATTTCTGTGAGGGATAGTAGGAACAGAGTACTTCACATATACCATTTCAGATTTGATCCTTATAACAAATCTGTGATAAGGACTATTATTATCCTCACTTAAAAGATTTGAAAATTGAGACAGAGATGGGAAGTGACTGTTCTTTAAGTAACACACAACTGGTAAGTATTTAAGGCAGCATTTCACCTCTGGTTTTCCTGACTCTAAGTCCAGTACTGTGGGGGAAAAGAGGAAGGGAAATAGCATTTATATAGCACCTACTGTGTACTAGGGACTGTGCTAAGTACTTTACAAATATTATCTCATTCGATCCTCACAAAAGCCCTGTGAGGTAGGTACTATTACTATCCCTATTCTGCAGCTGAGAAAACTGAACCAAATAGAGTGACTTGCCCAGGGTCCCACAGCTAGTAAGTGTCTGAGGCTGATTTGAATTCAAGTCTTCCTGACTCTCACCTAGCAGCCTCTGTTGATAATGACCGGAACCTGTGGCTTTCTTCCAAAGCTGCCTCCCTAGAGAAAATAATTGTTTATGCATCAGTTTCCTGGCAGCACTGCCAGATAAATGCTGATAGTTTGTATTCAATAAGAGTCAGTACTCCTATGTTAATGGTAATGTGGCAGCTTCCATATTTTTGTACAGTGTGTGTGTGTGTGTGTGCATGCGCACGTATGTGTGTCTGTGTGTCTGGTGTATGTTTCACATTCTTGTCCTCCTTTCTTTACCCAGGAAGAGCGAGAGCAGCTTTGCTCCCTTCTTTTAGGACTTAACCTCCAGCACCTTTTCTTTCTAACTGGGCTACCTGAGGTTGGAGGGTCAGTGAGCCAAAATCTGCTGCCATTAAATATAATAAAAGACAGAAAGGAAATAAACTAGAATATTTATGTATACACATGTTTTCCTGAATTTCCATTCCCCAAATGAAAAAAAAAGTTTTCCCTTCTTTGAATCATTGTTTTCAAACTTTATTCCACATTTGTGTTGAATTAAGCAATTGATGACAAGCACCAATGACAGTATAAAATAGGCCTCTAAGCAAGAAGGCAGACAGATTTTCCTTTTTTTAAAAAAAATAAACTATGCAATATTTATATGTGTAGAAAAATAGTTGGGGATGGCAGTTCTTGTCAAAAGGAGAAAAAAGGCAAGAGATAAAAAGATAAGGAGGGCTGAGTTGGGCAGGGAAATTTAAACTTTGACAATACCATAGTAATGCAGGGCCTTTGGTAGAAATACGCTTCAAAAAAAAAAAAAAATCTAACAGAAATTTCATAGCGTGGCAAAAACAGAACAGTCTTCATTTTTCTTCAGGTTTTTGAAGTCTAGGTTTTCCTCAGAGGACCAGCAGCAGGAGAGGCTGAAGCTTTAAAAGCTTAGTTGTTCTTGAATTATTCATGCTTTGATACTTGTGTTTGTTCCAACCTTGAATGGAATGGACTGTACCTAGCACCTTAAAATGTAGTTTTTTCCTTCCAAATCTTGATGCAGACATGCAGTGGGCTTTGCTTCAGCTTAGATAGTTAGCAAAAATTTGGTGGGGTATGAAACATGGGAATTTAGCATTGACTTTTAAATTGAACAGATAAAAACACTTTGTTACTTTAAAGCTCGTAATATACTTGTAAAATGTATTGTCTAGCAATTCATTTGGGAATCAGGAAAAAGAACCCTTTCATCAAACACATTTTACCAACACTGTGCTAAGTATTTCTGGTATCTGTATCTTTTTGCTAAGAGTGTATGGTACAATGGAAAGAACACTGACTATGGAGGTAGAGGACATGAGTCCTGAGGGACTTTGGGCAAGTCTTTCACCTACCTCACCCTCACATCTCCAGTCTGTAAAATGAGTGAGTTGTATTAAATGGCTATTTAGGTTAGTTCCTTCCTATTCTAAGCCTATACTGTCATCCTGCTTATAAGACTTAGTCTCTCCCACTGAAGAAATAATAATATAGATGGAGAGAAAGGATAGACAGTCAATATGAAAAGACAGCACATGCTACCTTTTGTTGTTATTCAGGTGTAACAGGACAGTGCTTACCAGGCTTTTTCAGTACCTTTTTTATGGGAAAAAAATCAAATTGAGAGTTGTGGATATTTTGTTGGAGATAAATATAGATCAAAATGGCAATGCTCTTTGGTATGAGTGCATGGATTGCTGAATGTCTTGCTATAATTCCCAGGTTCTTGGCTGCAGGTTGGGACCCACTGATATAGAGAATAAATAAATAAATCAGAAAAATGATACACATGCAATTATTTTCTCTTGGGAGGCAGATTTGGAAGGGAGCTATTGACTCCAGTCATTATAGGCATAGGCTAACAGGTGTCTGGTGCAGTGGTGTCAAATTCAGATAGAGATGGGGGCCACTAATCTGTACAAAAGGATCCCTGTGGGCCAT
The DNA here is from genome assembly GCF_028372415.1 of Notamacropus eugenii. NCBI lineage: Eukaryota > Metazoa > Chordata > Mammalia > Diprotodontia > Macropodidae > Notamacropus > Notamacropus eugenii. The sequence continues at coordinate 125,737,305 of NC_092873.1, forward strand.
ATATTGACTTAGGTTTTTTACTTTTTAAATTTATTATTATTTTCATTTAGCAAACATCTATTTTCTTTCCCTCCCACTGTCCTCCTCCAACTGAACATCAGAAAAGAAAAATAAAGCTCTCATGACAAATAAGTACAGTCAAGCAGAGTAATTTCCCTCATTGGCCAGGCCCAAAAATGTAGGTCTCATTCTACACTTTGAATCCATACCTCCCTATGAAGATATGGGTAGTATGCTTCATCCTTAGTTTTCTGGAATTGTAGATTGATATCAACTTAGTTTTAAAATGTAGTTTTTTCTATTTTTTATTACATTTTATTTCTTTTGTTAAATATTTTCCTATTACATTTTAATGCTCTCAGGAGCATGTTTGACACCTTTGGTCTAATGGATGCTGTGTTGGACTTGGAGTTAGAAAGTCCTGTCTCAGACATTTACTAGCTATGTGGCCCTGGGTAAGCCACTAAAATTCTCTGTCTCCATTAACTTCATCTATTAAATGGTGTAATTAATAATAGCACCTATCTCACAAATTCATTGTGAGGCTCAAAAGAGAAAATTATATAAAGCGCTTTGCAAATCTTAAAGTACCATATAAGTGTTAGATGTTATTATTGTTGTTTTTGTCATTATTCATACTTTTCTAGGAGAGTATTCCTGAAAATTTAGTAGAATTTGTTTTGGAAGCAAACTTCATAAAGCATCTACCATTACTAAGACAGTTGATAAATATTAACAGTTACTCAAATATAATTTTTCTTGGATTTGGAATGAATGATTAACAGTAAGATTTACTTTATTTTATGTTTGGGTATCAGTTTCATATCTGCCCTTTGTGGGGACATCAGAATTACAAAACTTCTCTTTTTGGGTTCCTAGCAGCATGTTTATTTCATAAACATTTTAATTTTGGTAGAGGAGTTCACATTTTGATTGACACATTTGTCAAAGTCATGAGAAACAAAACTAAAAATTAATATTTTACCATTTTAATTTGAGAATTTTCCCCTGCATGTTAGATATCCTAGCAGTTAAATATTTATAATTTCATCTCCCTTGGTGCAGAGTCGAAATGAAATATACTTCAGGGTCGTACCCTTTTTGTTAGTGCTAGTCCTAGTTATGTTTTGTTGTTGTATTTTTTATTATTTTATGGTAGAGAAGATGTTATGTCTTAAGACAGGTTATTGTATGTGGTAAGAGTATGATTTCTCCGAGGGCTAACTATACCCAGTGGGCCACCATTTATAATGGTTTTATGTCAGAACAGTTTAGGAAGTTCCCCAGAGGAAGTTCTCTGTTCTGATGAAATCACAGGTCCACATAGGTAAATATAGTTGAAATTCTTACATAGGCTTCTTACTGACAAATAAATGCCTTTAGTAAATCTAAACGGGTAGAGAACCTGAGGCCTCGAGGCCAAATGTGGCCTTCTAGATCCTTGGGTGTGGCCTTTTGACTGAGTTCAAGTTTTATACAACAAATTCTTTTATTAAGGGGATTTGTTCTGTGAAGTTTGTCATCAGTCAAAAGGCTGTATTTGAGGACCTAGAGGGCCTTGGTCCCCCATACCTAGATTCTAGGGCCCCATGGTAGGTGCTGGGACTCTGTTTTCATGGAAGATTCCATCTGGTATGTCTGCTGTTATTATTCTTGGCCCAAATGGGATTCAAATACAGCATGTTGTAATGGCTAAAGATCTGACTCTGAAGCCAAGAAGTCCTGGGTCCAAGTCCTGCCTCTGACACATACTTCTTGTGTGACCCTCAGCAAATCATTGGACCTCTCAGTTCTCTAGACAGCTCTCTCAGTTGTAGAGACCATGCTGATCTGCATTAGGAGAGGGAGTTTTCTTACCCAGGAGTTCCCTATAGCAATGAAATCATTGTCTCTTAGGCTCTATCATTATCCCTATGGATGAGGCAAAACATAGGAATACACTATTGGGTTCCCTAGTATTGTTAATAGAACTTCAGAGTTGGATGGGAATTTATAAATTATTTGCATTTTACAGATGGATAAGTAAGCTCAGAAATTAAGAGCCTTAATTAAAGTCATATAGCTACTTAATTGAGAGTGGGGTCTAGGCTTCCTAATTCTTTTTCACCCAGGACCACAGATCTAGAGCTGGAGGCCATGTAGTGTAATACCCTTACTTTAAAGTGAGGAAACTGAGACCCAGAGAAGTTAAGTGATTTGCCCAAGATCCTCTAGGTAGGAAACATCAGAGAAAGAATTTGAGACTGGGTCCTCTGATTCCAGAGTCAGTGTTCTTTCCACCAGACCATTTATTTCATATTTACTTATCTGTGTACATGTTATTTCCTCCAAGTAGAGTGAAGGCTCCTTGAGACTAGGGGCCATTTTATTCTTGTTCCAAGTATATCCAACACAGTACTTGGTACAGAGTAGGTATTTAATAAATTCAACTAGGTGGTACAGTGGATAGAGTAATGGACTTGGAATCAGGAAGATTTATGTTCCTGAGTTCAAATCTGGTCTCAGTAGCTTTGTGACCTTGTATGCACAGGAGGGCCCGCTGCATGGATTCTTAGATATGCTTTTCTAAAAGGGAAGCAGCTTTTGAGAGGTCAAGAATTTACTTTAATTACATTCACCAACAGGGAAAATACAAGCAGAGAAATAAAGACCAACAGACAGGGCTTCTAATTGTCTGACAATAAGCAATACATACATCACAGATCAACAGACAGGTCCAACTGTTTGACCATTACATACATAAAAAATTACCAGAGAGAGAAACACCAACATCTGGGTTTTCAAAGAGGGAAGAAGTTTCCTTAACGGTTACCCAGAGTCTCATCTGGCACATCCCAAGCCCCCAAAGTAAAACCTCACTAGAGAGAGAGAGAGAGAGAGAGAGAGAGAGAGAGAGAGAGAGAGAGAGAGAGAGAGAGAGAGAGAGTGTGTGTGTGTGTGTGTGTGTGTGTGTGTGTGTGTGTGTGTACTTTTCAGAGCTGGAGGGCATCATGACCCTCCTGACCAGGTGCCTCATTGAAATTAACAAAAGTTTCCTGTAATGGGATTCAGGAGAAGACTATTAATGAACCTAGGCAAGTCACTTAACTCTGTCTGCTTCTATGTTCTTCTCTATAAAATGAGCTGGAGAAGAGAATGACAAAATAATGATGAACAAATAAAATGCTTGTTGAATTGAAATAACTAGTTTGAATTCTTTTTTTCTACTATTATATTAGAATGTAAGTGCCCTGAGGGCATACTTTTTTTTTTTTCAAACCTGCACTAACAGATTAGTACTAAAATTGCCCAGTATGTAGTAAATTGCTTAATATATATTTGTTGACTGATTGCATCATAATGACCTTAGCTATAGAGTTATTTATGAGAAGTATTTTAAAATATAGAATTGTAAACATATATGCCATTTATATTTGAAATGCCCTTTTGAGTTGAAAAGTGCTTTTATTTTTGGGACGAAGAAGCAATCTAAACACAAAGGGACTTCATAGTCTTAAGCATAAGAAATATATAATTTATTTAATGTTAGCACTGTCAAAGCACAAGCACAAAGAAAAAAGAGCATTTCTTCCAAATGGTATAGAGACCAAAAAAGTGAAACAGTCCCTGTTCTTGAGGAATTATATTGACCGTTCAAGTCCTGGTGACATGCCTTCTGCCTGGGGTTCTGGCTCCTGATTATTGAAAGTTCTCCATAATTAGACTGGCTCTGGGAAGAGTTGTCAGATCTATACTACTGTTGCTGAAAAAGGAGGTGTCATTCAATTGCCTAATGACTTTACTCTTTCTTCCTGTGACTTACCAGTCCAAAACACTTGGTGACTACTTTTATATATGTGGTCTTAGAGCTTATTAAAATGTGAGCTCCTTAAAAGCAAGTATTGTCTTTCTTTTTGCATTTGTACCTCCAGTGATTAGTGTAGTTTCTGGCACATAATAAATGCTTTTTCATTCATTAATTTGTATAACTATTTGAGAATAATTTTATTGATAAGTTATAGTGGGCTTTTGCATTTAAGGTTATAGTGGGCTTTGCATTTAGGGTATCTTTCACTCAGTTCCTTACCTATACTCCACACTCTAGGCTAGAGTTTGTCTAGATTTGTTTTTAAAAATTTGGCTGATACATATTAATAACTTGTCCATCATTTATAGTCTTAGCAAGAGAGAGCTAGGACATTGAGAGGTTGAGTAGTTTCCAGCAGTCATATAGTAGTGTGTGTCAGAGCCAGGACTTGGGGCCCAGGTCTTTTTTGACTTCAGAAAAATCAAAGGAAATAATGGATTTGAAGTGAAAGTCTTAGATGAATGTGAGTTGTCATTTTCTTTTTCATTATTGTTATCCTTGTCATTGTCCTCAGAGTGAGAAGCAGTAGAGTCGGGGATTGAGAATTGACCTTAGTACAGAAAAGTGTCTGATGGGCAGGGCCATGTAGGTTCATACTTTAGTGCTGGACTTATATGGGAAGACTTGGTTTGAAGTCTTGCCTCTGAAACACACTGGCTGTATGGCCATGGGCACTTAATCTCCCAACACCCTAGGAAACTCTCTTAGGTTAGAAAAGTTACTGATTTTAACTGATAGAGGGAGAGTTTCCACATACTGAGATGAAATTATAGGGCTGGACCCCTCTCACCAAACAAACAAATTAGGAAAGTAATGAAAAATAAGGTAGGATTTATAGAATGCAAACAGTCTTTGGAGGGTCACAAAAGTCAGGAAGAGAATCTCAGTTTTCTCGAAGAGTATACATTATTATTGGAAACCACTGTTTATTTAGCATTGAATAGGTATAATTTTCAGATGTACAGAGCATTCCCTTCCTAGAATCCTCATGGCTTATGGTTTATAGGGTGTCCCTAGAACCTGGAGTGCTCTCATCCTTCACCTTTGCCTAACTAAACTCAAATACTGTCTCCTACAAAAGACCTTTCATGATTGCGCCCAGTTGTTAGAGTTTACGTGGGCTCTCTCTCCTTATGTAACTTTGTATTTATTTATCTGTGTGTATATATTCTCTGCCTCACTTTTCCCCTTCCTCCATAATGTGTAAGTTTCTTGAGGGCAGGGAATATTATTGTTATTTTTTTTAAATTTACATTTCCACTGCCCAGCTCAGTGCCTGATATATATTAGGCACTTAATAAATACTTTTTGAACAAAAATCTAAGTTGAGAAAATAGGCAGAGAAATGGCAGAAAAATTTAATTACTTCTACATATTTCTCATAACTAAAATGATTCAAATTTTAAAAATACCTATGTATTCTCTGTCAAAATAGTGACACACATGCTTTGTTGAAAAATGTTTTGAATATACTCTGAACCAAGGTTTGCTCTTTGGGAAGTTGGTTGTACTATGGAATGTAGTGAAGATATTAAAATTTCCCAGTTTACCTGTTGAAGAGGTGCTAAATTCAACTCCCATTTACTTTAGAACAATATGATTCACTTAGCTTTGGAAAATAAAACAATCAAATTGTCATTTGGTCTCCTGATATAACCTGAAAAAAAATTAATCACACTTACTGCACTAAGTTATAGGGTGTATACTTTATAAAAATGGAACTTTTATCTTTTGGTGATGCACAACAGTGGTTAAATTTGTATCAAACAAGAATTTAGCTTCTTCAGAAAAATTGGATTAAATTAAATTTCTCTGATTATTGATTTAAATTGAAGTAGATTAGGTTTTAATCAAAACCCCTTTACTAGAATGTGAGGTCTATGATGGGGGGGGCAGGGACAGTATAATTTAATCCTTGTTTCTCACTTAGCACCCGTAGCACAGTCCTCTCTATATAATGGGAACTTAATAGCTGTTTATGCAATGAGTGACTAAAAGTAAATTATATCAACCCTTCTGGATCATCATCTTCTAATAACACTTTCACCATTTTATGAAACAGGTTTGAAAATTGCATAGAGTAAACAGATAAAATGTTAGACCTGGAGACCTGGCTTCAAATCCCTCCCCTGACACTTACTGCCTCTGTAACCAGGAGCAGCTCATAATCTCTCTGAGCTTCAGTTTCATTACAAGAAAGAGACTGGAGTAGAGGAGCTAGCTTGTAGGTGAAACTGTCCGTATATGTCATCTCCCCCATTAAATATGAGCTCTTCGAGAGCAAAGACTTTTAATTTTCTATTTCTGTCTCCAGATCTTAGGATAGTGCTTTGCACATAGTGCTTAATAAATACTTCATTCATTCATTCATTCATTCATTCATTCATTCATTCATTCATTCATTCATTCTTTTCATTTTCTTCTGATAGTTTTTGTATGGATTTTGGATTGTGATTGAATTTCAAAGAGGTGTGACCCAGAATAGTGGTGGAAAGTACTAACACGTACCTTTTGTAAAACACAGGAGAAGATAACTCTTGTTGATGAGTTATCAAGTTAGGATTTTCTTATAGGTTGTTTTGTAAACCACCTTTAAATCAAACTGAAGTTTATGTTTTAATTTGGATCAACAGGGATTGACTTGGCAATTCCAATAAGCACTAATGGGTGCTCTATATGTAAATTTCCATGCAACAGGATGACAGTTTCCCCCTAGGTATTGAATTTCTTGTGTTCCATAATTATGATCAAATAATTCCTTGCAAAATTAGAAACCAGTTGCCAGAATCCAAGGAAGGCCTTGAAGCTGCTCACTTTGAACAATTAAAATGACTTTTATTTGTTGACCGTATGTTTGACTCAACTTAGAAAAGTTTAATCTTTTCACTGCAAAAAGAATGAAATGACCAGATGTGTCAGTCTTGCCTATAAATTATTTTATGTAAATGAAGACCCACCTACTTTTTTTTTTTGGTGGGGGAGGTGCTGAGATGGTTTAGTGAGAACATCTTTTAAACCAAAATCAATCTAAGCCACCCCAAGCTTTGAATTCATTGTGTTGAAGAATAGGTATTTTTAATCTTGAAATATTGTACCTTTCTTTGTGCTATTAATAGCCTTCCTTGTTTATGAGTAAATAAATCACTAGCATTGCTATTATTTCTAAGTGCTTTTCAAAAAAGCATTTAAGAGCCTGTAATCACTAAGCAAAGGAATACTATAGATTAAATGTGTTGTAAACCACACATGGAGGCAATGTCTTTTTATTATCTGAAACTTTAATGGAAAGAAAATGTTAATTTAGGATAATGAAATAGACCTCCAAGTATGATGGGTGAATAGACCATTAGGTTAATTAAAATGAGGATATGTATCACTGCTTTAGTGGAACTGTCTTTGTGGAGGAGACAGATTCATTTAGGTATTGAATGGGATAATTCAGAATGTGTCACTCACTCCCAAACCTGATTTACTCTTGGGAGGGACAAGATAAATAGCAAAGACAACTCAAGTTTCTTTTCTTTAACTTTGACCTGGCAGGTAACTTGACATGTAAAGGGTAGCATTTATCCAGCTGTATCTGAATCAGATTTTGTTACTGTATTACTCTGTAGCATGAAAGTGAAATTAGAACACAGTACCCTGTGAATTTAAAACATCTCACCTCCCAACGAAAGTATCTTTAAACTTATGCTTCAGTGCTCTGAAAACCAACAAGTGGAAACACTAAAATTGACACCTTCATTTGATTTTAAATTTCCTGACTTGAAAAATTAATGGAACGCATTATTTCATGACTCGATACACAAATGGGGACTGTGCAAGTTCTTAGCAACCTGCTCAGAACCACTTTGTTGCGGTTTGTCATGCACCTTTCTTGGAATAATGATTTGAAGTTTGATTAATCAATGAGTTAACTGACAAGCCTTTGCTAAGTGACCACTATATGCCAAGAACTGTATAATAAGAGTGTACTATGTGTTACTCTTTGTGTTTGTGTCGGAAATACAAAGAAAAAGGGATGGAAACAGTTCTTTCTGTCAAGGAGACTGTAGGACTCTAATATCCATAGCTATTAATTGTTTTTGAAAACCCTTTGGGGTTTGGGGCTGCATTTGTGTCCTTTCACACCCAGTGCTGTGCTGGTCATGTAACACTGCTCAAATAAATTGATTTGACAGACTCTGTGTGTGTATGTTTGCATGTGCATGTGCAGGTGCACATGTGTGTGTGTGTGTTTGCTTTAAGAATGAAAGTCTCTTTGGCCATGTAAAGTCTCTCTCATATCCTCTCCATCTAAATGTTGGCCAGTTGAGTAAATTAGTGGTTTCTTTCAGGTTTTCTTGGAAACAAATTTCTAAATTCAAAATACCAGCAAACCAAACCAATGACCACTAACTTAATTTTGTTTGGTTCCTCAAGTGTGAATGTATATATTAGATGATTTATAATACAACTTCTCTTCTTAATGCCTCCTTACATCCTCTGTGAATTAATCAGGTACTTGTTGAATACCTGTTAGGAACTCAGCACTCTAGTCAGATACTATTCTGTGCTTGTAGCTTTCTCAGCGAGGTTACTCCATGATGAGTAGATCCTTTTGTAAGTTCAGACTGCTTCATAAAACAAGAAATAACATTTAGAATGGGGGACCTAGTGTTTCTTCTGTTTGCTTCTCTACATTTGTTGTGATTGATTCAGTTCCATAAGTATTCTAGTCAGTCAGTCAGCAAATGTTTATTAAGAACTTACTATGTTCCAGCCACTGTATTAAGCTGGATGCAGAGAAAACCATACACATACAAGTTTGCTGCCCTTAGAAGGAGTTCATGAACGGACCAGGTTATGAAGGGCTTTAAAAACCAAAGAGAAGATTTTATATTTGATTCTGGAGGCAGGCATGAATTGATGAGGGCTTGCCTCAGAGTGATGGCAGTGTCAGAAGACAAAGGGTGAGTTATGCTAGAGATGTTATAAGGTGGAAATGACAGGACTTGAAAACTGAATATAGGGGCAGGGTGAGAGAGGGAGGAGTTGAGGATGAGGCCTAGGTTTTGAACCTGGGTTACTAGGAGGATGGTGGTACCCTCAGCAGTAATAGAAAAGTTCAAAAGAGGGGAAGTTTTTAGAGGAAAGATAATGAGCTTTGTAATAGAGGTTACATGACTTGCAAGGCCGCATAGATAGTAATTAAGACAGTGAGAAATCAAACCCAGGTCAAGTCCAAATCTTGTGCTCCTTTCAACTATATATCAGTCAACAAGCATTTATTAAGCTCCTGCTGTATGTTAAGCTCTGAGTTGTCCCTGATCCCAGGTAGCATATGTTACATAGAGGAAACACATACATACTTAAGACAAAGAACTGAGACTTGTCTTTAGTTGAATGTCCAGGAAAGTTCCTTGTTTGCAGAATTGTTTATATTTCTAGTATTTCTCCCTCTTTGTCTTCAGCTGTCTTCATTGTTTCTCAGGCTATTCTCTTTGCATTCCTGGGCTTCTGTAAAGCAGTCCCAGGGGTTCTATAAAGAAAAAAAGAGATAAAAATACAGAGATATAAAATGTGTTTCTGACAAAATTGCAAAAGCTTCTGCAGTAAAGTACAGTCAACTTAAAAACAGAACTCTTGAATTTTTAAAGCAAGTAAGTCAAACAAAACATATGAACTAAAAGTCTCCTCAAATGCTACCAGTTTGTAAATAAAGGACAAAATGAAAATTCCTGTGAAGCATTTTAGGAATTGACCTATTGTGTTCAACATAGTTACCAGTTATTCAATGATTATTTTTTGTAAATTCTGAGACATTCCAGTACATTGGAAAAATTTAGGGTCGGAAGACTTGATTTGAATTTCACTACTGCTACTAGCTTGAGTGAGTCACTTCATCTTTGAGTTACTGGACCACTTTTGTAAAATAGAGTATTGGATAGATGACTTCTAAGGTATCTTCCAGCTTTAACAAACTCTAGACACAATAAACAAATTGCTTATAATAGTGTTAGGGCTGGAGTGCAGTTGATCAAAAAAGTAAAATGTGAAGAATCAGTCTTATAGAATTTGATACCATTAATAGTAGATATTTGAAAATAATTTTAAAAAATGTTTTTTGAATGGCATCTTTCTTTTGACACTCTGAATTTAGATAACTGTTTGTTGTTCAGTTGTGTCCTATTCTCCATGACCCCATTTGGGGTTTTCTTGGCAGAGATACTAGAGTGGTTTGCCATTTCCTTCTCCAGCTCATTTTACAGAGGAGGAAACTGAGGCAGACAGGGTTAGATGACTTGTGTAGGGTCACACAGCTAGTAAGTGAGGCCATAGTTAACTCAGGAATGTGAATTTCTCTTACTCTAGATCTGTCATTCTATTACCTTATTTTTTATAATTAATTATCCCTACTTTTAAAAATTTTGTTTTTTTGAGAGACTTGGTGCCCAGGACAGCTTCACCTCTGACACATTGGCTCTATGACTCTGAGCAAGTCAAGTGCTCTAAGCAACTCTCTGGAAGTTTCAGAGAAGATGCTGACCTGCATTGGTAGAAGGAGTTTCCTTACCCAAGAGTTAACAAGTGCCCCATTAGTAAAACCAACCAGTACCTCTGCCATTTGGGCAATGTATGCAGCAGTTGACAGTTTCCTCCTTTTGTGATTTACCCAAATATATGGGATCCCGAGTACTTTGTCGTCAAGAGAGAACTCAGCTACGTATAGATAATGATGGTAGCCATCTCCACGATTTGGAGCTGTTGGAGTATATTTGGTTGTTTTTGTAGAAAGCCATAGTTAAGTCATTCCTGCTATTGCCTGTTATGGGCTTTGAATGACAGGAAAAGTGGAGTGTTTAGGAATATGAATGCACATTTTTAGTGGACTCCCTGACCTGTCCTATGGAAATAAAAAAGAGCCTGGATAAGTTTTTCCTACACTGTTGTCCACGGTTTACAAAAGTAGCAAGTCCTCCTAAACAGATAGTGCATTCTGAAAGGTAGGAACCCAGCTTGGCATCTCTTTACTTTGCTCATGTCAAATCGTGATTGAGTTGTTTTTGATGGTATAAGTTAGTAAGATCAAATGTAATTCTAGTTATAAAGTGCCTTGCAAATCTTAAAGTGCTATAAGTGTGTGTTAATATTGTTGTTTTTCTGGGTTCACGTTCTGCCTGTGCCATAAATTGGCTATTTGGCTTAGACAAGTCACTTAATCTTTCTAAGTTAAGGTAGACGTTTCTCAAAAATAAGTACCTTACTTGAAATAAGAGTTCTCTGTCTCTGTCTGTCTTCCGGCCCTCCCCCCCCCTCCCCCCCCCCCCCCCCCAATTATTGATGGGACTTGGACTATTCATTTTCATGCTCTCTTTGCAGTGGAAAGCAATCTTTTTAAACTCTTATTTGATTTTTTTCCTACTTATAGTCTCACAGACAGTACTTAACTCCTATAGTCCATTAGGAGGTTATTATTGTATGATGCTATTTAAGTTTTGAATCTTCTCCAGGAGATTAAATATGCCATCTGTTAAAATTGCCATCTGTTGGAATTCCAGTCTCTGCCATACTAAAAAAGAACATGTATCTTTTATGTGTTCACAGATTTAGGTATTTTTTTTGAGCATTCTGTGGGTCTAGCTAATGTACTTGCCCTGATGTTTAAATTTTTCCTTATTTAAATTTGAGGTTCCTTTTCTAGTTTAGCTCCCCAAATTTCTCATGTCAATTATTTATGAAGAATTTCATTTTTTTTGTCATCACCTCTCTCTCTCTGCCATATTTCTTTGTTCTTTGAATTGCCTAAAGAATAATCAAGGAGACCTTCATAATTCAACTCAGTAAACACTTATAAAGTGCCTACTGTCTACCATTGCCCTGCATGCTGTGGATGTAAAAATAAGCCATTACATTTTAATCAAGTTTTTCTGGACAAAGAACAGTTTAAGAAATTCGGCAACTTTCTCTGAATATCTTTTGAGTGATGCTTCAGCTTAACTCATGGCTCATAATGTTGGACAGTGGATTCTCTAGTCAGCTTCTTTATTGATCAAAATAGATAAGAAAAATATATGACTTTGAAGGTAGGTGAGTCCAGGAAACAAGAATCTCTTTTCATCTCCCTCCTTTTGAAAACCTGTATTAGGTGATTCTGTCATCCATCAAAGAGTGAGAAAAGTAGTCTGGGTGTACTTGAGCGATGGAGAGTGAGAAGACAAGGAGAATGGGAAGAAGAGCTAGATGATGTAGCAATTCAGACCTATGCATGAAGGAGTCATGCAGATCTTGAGCAGAGCACTGTAGAAAAATCTTTGTAAGTAAGTGATTTTGCTGACACAGGAGAAAGATGAGCAGTGGTACTGATTGTCTTGTTGTTTAGCTGTCAGAAAAGATTGTGCAGCTTCCTACATCTGCCCTGGCATGCAGCTTCACCTGTTCCATCTTCCTGAGATGGATAAACCTGGTACTTCAGGACTGTCAAGGGCACTGCAATTAGTACTAAATCATTCTCGCTCTGACAAGTTCTGGCAATAGGAGCTCCTGGCAGATGTGGAAGTGAATTTTCCTTTGTTTGTGCTCCTGAATGTCTGAGCTGGGGCAGCAAAGCTCTCAGGAAGTGTGCCAAGTAGCTAGCACAAGCATGGGATATTGTATGTAAGCATTTAGATACTTGGAAATATGGCAAGTCTTCCTGTGCCACCAGGGCCCTGATTTGCTTTTCCAATTAATGATTTGTTTAGTTGGGCCCGCCTCATGTTGCTTTTGAATGAAGGCACACACAACAGAGGAACCAGAGATGAATGCTTTCATACAAAACCCAGAGAAAAATTTATGTGCAAAATATAAAAAGGGATAGATATCAGACCTATACTTTTACTGGTACAGTGAAGGAAATTGTGACGAGGAAATTCCCTCTGCCAGTGTAGGTTAGCATCTTCTTTGAAACTAGTAATCTTAGAGAGATATACCCAGAGCACTGAGAAACTGTTGAGTAAACAAACATTTACTAAGCTCTTTTTGTGTGCCAGGCACCGTGGAGTTTGGGGGATACAGAAAAGGGCAAAAATAGTCCTTGTTTTCAAATAACTTCCAATCTAATCTAATACCCTATACAAGGTCATGGAGTCAGCAAAGGTGGAGTTTGAATCCAGGTCTTCCGAAGCCAGTTATTTCTCTACTGCATCATTACCGTGATGGTACTTCACACAGATTTGAATGTCTGTGGTCTCCTTGAGGTGGATATCCCCTCCGGTAGTACAGATCCCAAGCAGCCATACCTTCTTATTCTGTCATACTTTTGTCCAAACCCTGCTATAAGTCCTCAGTGGGGTGAGGAGGTTCCCTGAACATTTTGGGATCTGTACTTAATAACTTTTTATTACTTTGAACCTACTGTCTTTCTTTTTCTCCCTTTAACTTAGCACTCCTAAAACCTCTCCCTTGCTTGTTTTGAGACTTCTAATCCCTCTACCCGCTTAGTACTTTCTCAGACCATTACCCTTGCTCTGACTTCACTTTTCTCTTTTACCTATTTTCAGTCGTGTTATTAACTATTTCAACACTACTGGATCATCTACTCTGGAATCCTTGGCCTCTTGTAATGCTATTTTCTCCTTGTTCTCCCTCTATTTGTCTACTTTGTCTCAGTCTCCTTTGCTGGCTTATTCATATGATGTCCTCTGTAGGTACTCCCCAAGCTTACTAGGCCTTTTCCCCTGTTCTCTCTAGCCTTTTCCTTAGTGATTTCATCTACATCTTTGGGTTTAATTGCTATTTTTAAGAAGAGGACTTCCAGATCTATGTAACTAGTCCTGATTTCTCTCTTGATATTCAGTCCTATATTGCCTGTTGGAAATTTCAAACTGGATTTCCTAGAGACATCTTCAGCTTAACATATCTATAACAGAATTCCTTATCTTTTCCTTCAAACCTATCCTTCTTTCAAAATTCCCTATTCCCCCCCCCAAATTTATTAATTTATTTGTTTTCAGTTTTTAATATTCACTTCCTTATGTTTTAAATTTTCTTCCCTCCCTCCCCCCTCCTTCCCCAAGACAGCATGCAATCTGATATATGCTCTACGTATACATTCCCATTAAACACATTTTCACATTAGTTATGTTGCATACAAGAATTATAGATAATGGGAGAAACCATAAGAAAAACAAAACAAAACATAACAAGGAGAATAATCTGCTTTATTCTGCATTCTGACTTCATAGTTCTGCCTCTGGATATGGATGACATTTTGCAACATGAGTCCTTTGGAAATGTTTTAGGGCTTTGCATTGCTGAGAAGGGGTAATCCATCAAAATCAGTCCTTGCACACTGTGACTATTACTGTGTACAAAGTTCTCCTGGTTCTTCTCACTTCACTCAGCATCAATTCATATAAGTCTTTCCAGGTTTTTCTTAAGTCTTCCTGTTCATCATTTCTTATAGCACAATAGTATTCCATTACATTTGTATACCACAACTTGTTCAGCCATTCCCCAATTGAAGAGCATCTCCTCAATTTCCAATTCTTGACCACCACAGAAAGAGCTGCTATAAATACTTTTGCAGGTGTGGGTCCTTTTCCCATTTTTATGATCCCTTTGGGATACTGACCTAGAAGTGGTATTGCTGGGTCAAAGTGTGTGCACATTTTTATAGCCCTTTGGGAATGGTTCCAAACTGCTCTCTAGAATGATTGGATCAGCTCACAGCTCCACCAACAATGAATTAGTGTTCCACCACTCCCACATCTTCTTCATCATTTATCATTTTCCTGTTTTATCATGTTAGCCAATCTGATAAGTGTGATGTGGTACCTCAGAGTTGTTTTGATTTGCATCTCTTTAATCAGTAGTGATTCAGAGCATAAAAATTCCCTATTTATCTTGAAGATACCACCATTCTTCTACTCTCTCAGGTTCATAGCTTCAGAATCATCTTGTACTCCTCAATCCCCTCACCTCACATATTCAATCATTTATTAGGTCTTTCTGTTTCCACCTTTATAATTTCTCTCATAATTGACTTATTTACTCATAGAGCCAGCCACCACCTTAATGAGTCGAGGCCCTCTTCACTTCTTGTGTAGATTGTTGTGGCTGTTTCATAATTGGTCTCTCAGCTATAAGGCCCTTCCCACTCTAATCCACATAGCTACCAAAGTTATTTTCCTAAAGCACAGATCTGACTGTGTCGATTCCTATTCATTGAACTCCAATGTCTCATTATTGCCTCCAAGAGTAAATATAAACAAATATAAAAGACCCTTTATAACTTTGCCTCAATCTCTGAACTTTTGCCCTGAACTAGAACCCCTGCTTCCTGGAATCCCTTTCCTTAAGATAGAGCTCATGCTTCACCTTTTATAAGAAATCTTTCCTGATCCCTCCTGTTGCTAATGCCTTTCCTACCTAATTACTTTTCTTTAACATTTTGTCTTTAGTTTATTTGTGTTTGTTGTGTATTTATTCTTCATTTGTTATATACACACACTGATATACACGCACACACAATACATTTCTCCAGATAAAATGTAAGCTCATTTAATGGGATGATTTCAGCCTTTATATTTGTATTTCTAGCATCTACCATAGCGCCTCACACATGGTGAGTACTTAATAAAAGCTTTTGATTGATTGAATTTAATATTGCCCACTGTTCTTGATGGGAATGTTGAATAATTCTAGATTAGTACATAAGTAGAATGGCAGCAGTCATAATGAGTTTATACTGGGAAATACTTGGAAAGATTGCTCCAGATAAAATAGAAAATATTCTTTTTCCCAAAAGTCACTATTAAGGTACAATAGAGTGGTATAGATTTATTACTGGAAGGTTTAAAAAAAGAAAAAAGGGAAGTACAAGAAACTGATCTACAGGATTAAAGACCTGAGAGAATGGTCTAAATTGACAACCAGTTTGAAACACAGAAATGTAGGAAAATTTGGAAGGCAGTGCTCAGGGATAAGGGGAGTTCAAATGATGAATTGAAGTAAATGCCCATCACTTTGAAGAAATAAGGGAATCAAGAATGAAGAATTCATCAGGGACTGAGTAGCCTCTTTGCTGGTTAGTTTAGTTGTGTCCTTTAAAAAATGGCTATATTATTCCAAAAAGTGGTACTCATTTACTTAATATGATGTAATGGTGATGTTGTAATTGTAGTGTGTTGTAATGTTAATGATATTCTCAGTATTCTGTGTAACAGTATCCAAATTCATACAAAGGAAAATATGTAGTATTGTAGAGGAGTTAGATGGGGTTTTGGATACCTTAACAGTAGTACTCCTCATTAACTCCCAGAGCCAAAGTTTTTTATTTTTTCTTGATTCTAGTACTAGTTATTCAACTTAGGCCATAAAGAAAACCTTACTTGTGTGACATGCAACTCTCAAATGATGTGAAGAGACATGAATGCCACTAATATTCCTTGTTTCCTCTTCACAAGGAGTCATAAGATACTCAATCTGGAGTTGGAAGGAACATTCCACGTGTCTTAGATAGTAAATAACAAAGCCATAATTTGAAAAAACATAGGTCCTTTGACTCCAAATCCAGGATTCTTTTCAGTAGTGTATGTGACTGCCTTATGAGTCTCTGGATCATCAGGTCCTTCCTGTGTTTCAACCTTGCTGCGTTCTCAGGGACAGGAGAGGAGACCTGTCTTGTAGAAGAGAATGAAGTCAGATCTAGCTGTGTATAATGAAGGAATGGAGACTCTTTCCCAAACCTGACACAGAGATACTGAAATCCCAGCCCTGTGTAGCTTCCTCCCTACAGCCTCTTTCTATTTCTGTTCCTCTCCTTTGCCCTCCCTTCCCCTCCCCTCCCCTCCCATTCCCTCCATTGCCCTCCTCCCTTCCCCTCTCCTGTCTCTCCCCTCTTCTCCTTCTCTCCCCTCCACTCCTCTCCCCTCCCCTCCTTTGCCCACCCTTCTTTCATCATTTGTAAAAAGAGAGGATTTGTTGAGGGGATTTGATGAGATGACCTCTATGGCTTTAAACTCTGATCCTGTGATTCCAAGTACAGCAAGAAGTATCTCAGGCAGGATCTGGGTTTGAGACTACTTCTAGACTCTAAGCCCAGTGCTTTGATCACTATACCAGGCTGCCTCTACTCTTAAAAATGGAGTGCGCAAAGTGACTCCCATTTGTCTGAAGGTTCTGTTGAATTGTATTGTGGAACTAACTGTTGATGCTTTTTACTTTTTATTTTTTTTGAAAAGGCATTTTGAGATCACCCTTTCCTTCCCTATTCTCCTCTTCTGCAGCTTGTGGTTCTTCATGCCCCATGTTGGTCTGTGTGCTATTTTAGAGCAGAGTTGCATTCAGCAATTCCCTGCATTGTGACTGTTGGGAGGATTAATGTAATGAGATTTGTTAAGTGTTTTGTGCTCTTTGGGAAATGGTTATACATAAATAAAATGTGTTTTAAACCAGCCCTAGTTATAGGCTGGCAAGATTTGTAGCCTTCCAAGGTCACCATTCAGCAATTTGCTCAAATCACTGTGATGAGAAACCTGACCATACTGGTTATCACTCTCCAGAATAAATACAAGAAAGGTGCCGTACTTTCAGATTTTGATGAGCTATTTTGAATATTTGGCTATTATTGCTGTTCTCACTATGGGTCAATATTTTGTGAAAAGGGAGCACAGATTGAGAGGCCATTGATGCTATATTTGAAGTTCCTGCTTTCACTGTCGGGATACATACACTAGGTTGTGTCTTTGTTGGAGATGGTTTGCAGAAGGTGGCCATTTAATAGCAGCTGCTAGAAGTTAAGAGAAATTAGGATTAGGCATTCTTTCTTTTTTGATGGAGTCTGAAGTGGAGGAACATGTTATAAAGGAGGAACTTTGGAGAGAGATATTTGCTGCTGTCAGAAGCACTTGGTATCAGGAGCAAGTAGCCTTTTCAGAACCTTAAGTAGCATAGGGCAAGTATCATTTTACTCCATTCAGATTGCTGATAAAGTGGGCATGTTTCCTTTATAAACCTCAGTAGGAATTCCTCATGTGTTCTAGTCAACTACCTCTAGAGCACTCATTCCTGTAGTACCCCCTTTCTCAGGGGTTGCCTTTTACTCAATCCCTTGAGGTCAAGGACTGCTGGCTGCTTTCTTTCAGATCAACTGGTCCTCTCTTTGGGCTGTCCTCTGCCCTTATCTCAGACCATCATCTGAGTTTGCTTTACATGTGATTATGGCTAATTATAATTCTGCCTCCTCTACATAATAATTTTTACTTATCAGCTTAATTCATCAGGAACAGAAATTCCTTTTTTTTTTTTTAACCCTAATATTAACTGCTAGAGGGTGGGCACTCTTCCCCCTTACTTTCTCTTTGCCTCTCCTCGGAGTATTGAGGACCATTCTCGCTTTGAGGAGTTCTCAGTCCAGAGATAGAGAAGACCAACATGAGTTACCATCTGCCCTGCCACTGCATCTCCAAGTCCATTGGGCCTTTGCCCTATCCTGCTGCTATACCCACTGCATCCCTTGATACGTTCCTCTGACCTGGCGTACCCTTTAGATTTCTTTCCATCTGTTCTGTTGCAGAACTCTTTTTATATGTATTATCTCTTCCACTTAGAATGAGTTCCTTTAGAGCAGACTATCTATTATCCTTATTTTTTTTCCTTCTGTTTTTGTCCCCAGCACTTGGTACAGTGCTTGGCACATATGGATGTGCTTAATGAATTTCCTTCCTTCCCTTCTTCCCTCTTCAACTTTCTCCCTCTTTTTCCTTCCCATTTCCTCCCTTGTCTTTCCCTTCCTCTCATTTGTACATCATAGAATTAGAGCTAGAAGGATATTCAGAGGCCATCCAGTCCAACCCTAGTAGTTTACAGATATGTAAACAAGCCCAGGAACGTTGCCACTTGTTCAACATCACACACATGGTAAGTGTCAGAAGTAGGATATGGAACCCAGTTTTCTGACTCCAGAGCCAGTGTACTTTTGACTTCTGTGGGCCCCTACTTTTCTTATCTGTAAAATGAAGGTATTGGATTGGATGACCTCTGAGGTGCCTTCTACCTCCAAGTCCTTATTCATGGGCCCTTGGGTGTATGGTTGTTTAAAAAATTAGAAATGTCAAGTGAAACATGACTGCTCATTGGTTGTAGAAATGATAATCACAAGTTAGACTACACTGCTTGTGGTTAAACAGTGGCCTCATTATCATTACCATCTCACTTACCTTGCCATAAGTTTGTTACTGATAATAGGTACTTTGTGTTAATGTTATTTTTTCCCTTTTATGAAGAGCCAATTTAACTCACTTCTCATGTAGAATGAAGGGCCATCCAGAGCCCGAGCTTCCCTCTGGAACCCTATTTATGTTGCCAAGGAGGAATGCCTTTTGGCACGTTAGCTGTTCAGTCTGCGAACAGTCTGTGAAAGCAAATACTTTCCAATGGGAAAATGTCATGCAAGGTGAACTATTGGTATTTTCACAGCAGGCAAATTCTTTCCATCCTCAGTATAAAAACACTATTGAATCACATTTTTGGATTTGTCACCATTACAGTGAGAACAGATAGTGACATTTAAAGCTTGGAAAAGCTAACCCCTGGTATTGACTGTTAATGTGGAAAACTCAAGGAGGTGCAGGTAGAACAGTGTGACCTTAGTGATGTTAATTCTCTAATCAGAGTGTTTGGATCAGTCAAATGTTTGACTTATTGATTTTTTGAGAATCAGGTCATTTAGTATTCAATATTTGATAACAGGAGGATTTGATTCTTGATTTCAAGGAAAAAGCTAAAAGCAAACGTGCTTTGAAGCAAACTTGTATTTATTAGATGACATATATTTTTAACTTAAACATTTTTCCCACAAATAGGCCCAGGTATATGCATATTACATATTTGTAAGCATTTATACTTTTCTGTGTGTGTGTGTGTGTGTGTGTTTGTATTAAATAGACAAATTGGCAATAACTTGTTTTTCCATCTGTCCTAAAATCTACATAATTCAATTTGATAGCATTCATGAGCCCTGCTTACTCATCATTAAAGTGTTACTTATATTTTATTTTCACGTAATTTTCATTTCTTGATATATATATTCTTCCTCCCCACAGTAAGATATCACTTGGGTATTTTTTTTAAAGTATAGAAAAAGGAAAGAGGAAAAAAGTTCAGAAAAACTGACCCACACATAATTTGTGTTGTGTCTGTCTTGACTTTGTATGTGGAATTTGATTATGTGTATAATATTCCTCATCTATAGTCCCTGCCTCTGCAAAGAAATCACTAAGTTTTTTTGAAATATCTGCTGTGGGCCAAGCACTGTGACAAGTGCTGGAGATACAAAGAAAGGCAAAAACAGTCCCTGCTCTCTGGAAATTTATAGTTATATCATCCAATGACAGATGAAGAGACTGAGGCTCTTACTAAATTGCATGCCTCTTAGTGGCCCTGCTGGTACTGTGGAAGTACGTTTTCTCACCTCTTCCCCAAGACCAAACCTGTTGATTATTCATAGTGCTTAGTATCACTGTTGTTGTTTCCATTTTTATTATTATAGTTGTGTGTATATTGTTTTCTGAGTTCTACTTAATTTTCTCTTATCAGTTCATGTAAATCTTTCTGTTCTTCTCTGAATTCTTAATGGTGTCTCTATGGCATAGTAATGTTTCAGAATATTCGTGTGCCACAATTTAACTATTCCTCAGTAGATGGATGTCCATTTCTAGGGTTGTTTTTTTTTTTTGTTACCACAAAACTGCTGAGAATATTTTTGATGGGACTTTTATTCTGCCATTGATCTCCTTGGGATATATTCCTAAGAGTGGTATTTCTGGGTCAGAGAGTGTCAACATTTTATTCACTTTTTCTAAAACATAACTCCAAATTGCGTTCTAGAATTCTTGGACTCACTCATAGCTTCACCAACAGCCTGTCACAGTCTTTCTAGGGTCCTTTCAGCATTGAGTATTTCCATCTTTTGTCACCTTTGTCAGTTTGCAGTGTGTGAGGTGAAACCTTGGAATTGTTTTGACTTACATTCCACTTGTTAAGTTTAAAGCACTATTACATATTCATATTATTTGACCACCTTGCATACTGTTAAGTACCCACACCCACACATATACCCTTCAAGAACTGGCATTTTATTACTCAAACATTCATTTTGCATTTCCATCCCTCTAAAAAGTTCATTTGGATTTGCTCATGTGGAAGCATACATACATGGAATGTTTCACTTGTCCATTTTCAGGGCATTAAGAGTCTAGAAACAGAATAGGTAGAGTTAACTGTGACCTCTTAAAAGTGTCCTTCAATTTTAACTTGGCAACTTGACCTTAAGAAACAGATAATCTTTTAGACAAATAATTTTCAAAATCTCCTGCTTTCTAAAACAATGTTGTTGGTAGGTTTGTATGTATTTGAGTACTGTGGCATTTTATTAGACGTGTTTTCCATTTTCTCTTAATCTCTTCAATCGCTGTCTATAAATATTTGAAAACAATTTTATCTTCTCACTCTGGATAACCTTCTTGTCCTTGCCACATTCTTCATCTTCTTCTTCTTGTTATCTGTTATGCAGCCAGGACTTCACTTGAATTTGGCCTTCCATTAGTTTCCAGAGACTGATAACGTGTTCTTTACTTGGTATGAAAAGCCAAGGGCTGATTGTTATTTTTTTCAGTCTCTTAGAATTTTCGGTGGCTGGGAACTTTCATGTAATTCCTTGTAAACTTGAAAGACAGTTTGAAGTAACCACCATAAGGGAAAGAATGTTGGTGGTGCTCATCTTCATGCTTTGAAATTGTGTATTTCTCAGGGAAGAGGTTATCTGGAGAGCTCCAAGAAGAATGGATGTATTTCAGGATAACTGTCAGAAGTTTGGATTCATGAGAGGTTCTAAAATTTAAGTAACAATCAGAATTTGTCATGACTAGATTACATTTATTTCTGTTACCATTAAAATTATACAGACCTTCACTATTAGCCAGCACTTAGGATAGAGTTCAAATTTACTAAGAGCTTGATTTCAGTTGTAGGTGGCTTCTACTAGAAGATGCTTTCATTTTATGATTCTTATATGTGGGATTTTACTGGGTACCAAATTTTTATGAAATTTAATGGATCACTTGCCTGCTAAATTTTGTACCCAAGTTCTCTTACTCATCCCATAACATTGTGTAAGCTACAAAGATAAATAAAGGGTGACTTTCATTCATTTTAAAATTGATCTTCTGACAATGGAAATGGAAATTACAGTTCTAATAGTTGCGATTTGCCATTTGAGTTTCATGATAATTATTATAAAATCCACCTGTTTTATCCATTTATGTTAAAAAATATGGTATTGACATGATCTGATTACCTGAGCACTGATGAAAAGTGTGATAGTGGGCAAGAGTCATTATATTGATAGTTAAATGTTAATCCATATTATAACAATAGGAGAGCTAGCATAGTGGGGAGAGAGCTGGTGTGCAAACCAGAAGGATCTGTCTTCAAGTACCCTTTCTGTCCCATATCAGCTGTGTGACTCTGGGCAAGTCACTTATCTTCCTAGTACTCCAAGTAACTCATAAGGCTGTAAGTTGAAGAGAAGACGCCAGCTTGCACTGGCAGTTTCCTAACCAGGAGTTTCCTCTGTCGATCAAATTGTCCACTGTGCTAATTAGGATTCATTCTTAGCTCTTCACATAAGCAAGTTTTAGAGAGCTCTGAAGACTGAGCTTGAAGGTAGATAACCTGAGTTTGATTTATTATGCTTTTAAGCTTTGCAAATCACTTTACATATTACTTATCTAATGCTCACCACAGTCTGTGAGGTAGGTGCTATCACTATCCCCACTTTATAGATGAGGAAATTGATCCTGAGAGTATGACTTGCCCAGGGCAGCACTTGATCATCTGAGGCAGGATTAGAACCCAGGCCTTCTTGATTCTCATCTGTCTGCTTTTCTTGTAAGGTACTTTTGCTGTCTGTGGCACTAATGGGTGGAGTGCCAGGCCTGGAGTCAAGGCAACCTGAGTTTGACCTCAGACATTTAATTAGCTGTATGACCCTGGGCAAGTAACTTAACCCTGTTTGCCTTAGTTTCCTCATCTATAAAATGAGGTGAAGAAAGAAGTGGTGAAGCACTGAAGTATCTTTGCCAAGAAAATCTCAAATGGGGTCATGAAGAGTTAGCCACAACTGAAATGACTGAACAGTGTGTGTGTGTGTGTGTGTGTGTGTGTGTGTGTGTGTGTGTGTGTGTGTGTGTGTGTGTGTGTGTGTGTGTGTGTGTCTGTGTGTGTGTGTGTCTGTGTGTGTGTGTGTGTCTGGGTGTGTAGAGAGAGAGAATATATACAAAGTAATTTCAAGGGGAGCACTAACAGCCAGGGGGCTTAAGGAAAGGCCTTGTATTGTTACATTAAGTAGAGTAATGATGGCATTTAATGAAGTTATTGATTTCATGTACATTGCAGCGATCATGTTAATTTGCCAAATGAATTTGAATTTACAGTAGAACTGTAGCAGCATAAAGTGCTTAAGAGGATATCACCTTTATGAATTACTATTACATTTAAATTATAGAATATAGTGAAAGAAATTATTTTTCTTGCCAGTGTAGAGTGCATACTTTATTTAGAATCGTCCATACCGCTTACTTACCCATGATACTTCTACCCCATACATTTAATTACAGGACCAGACTCTCTCTTTCTAGCATAGTTTACATTATTCAATCTACTTTTCTCACAACAGTTCTAAGAAGTTATAGTTTCATAGATTTAAAGCTAGAAGAGACCTGAGAGGCCATCAAATCCAAATCCTCCCCACACCCTCATTTTGTAAGTGATCAAATTGAGGCACAGAAGTCAGGTGACTTGCCCAGGGTCACACAACTAGTAAGTGTCTGAGGTGAAACTTAAATCTTTTTGACCCTGAGCCCGGTACTCCATCCATTATGCTATTCAGCTCCCCTAAATACACACACACACACACACACACACACACACACACACGTACACACACACACACTCACACACACTGTATTTACATCCCTTTGTATATATTATATTTCCTCAACAGGAAATATAAGTTGCTTCAGGATATCTTGTTTCATTTTTGTCTTTGTATTCCCAGCTCCTGTGCCTGGTACATAGTAGGAGCTTAATAAATGCTTATCGAATTAGAAACATGAAGGGCATTCTTCTTTAGTTTGACCTTCCAATTTTTAGGTAATAATGGTAATTTCACCTCTGCTACATTGTGTTTCTGGAAATTGCATCAAAAAGCATGAAAGTGAAAATTAGATTTTGGGCCAGAAGGGACCTTTAGATATCTAAAGGCAGGTGGTGTAGTGAATAGTATGTAGGAGGCAAAGTCAGGAAGACTTGAATTCCAATTATGCTTGAGACAGCCCTTAGCTTTTGTGAACTTGGATTAGTCATCTCATTTCTCTGGTCCTCAGTTTCCTCATCTATAAAGTGAGAAAGTTGATCCTCTAGGCCCCCTTCCAGCTCTAAATCTGTGATTCAATCTCTTTAGAAGGAAACTGAGGCTTAGTAGTTAAAGCTTTTCTAATAATAAAATAATTAGAACTGGACTTTGAGACCTGGGCCTCTGCCTCTAAATGTGACTTTTTTTTTTAATAGCAAAAGTGTATATCACTATCCCCTTCCTTCTCTCCAGATTTGTTAGAAAATCAGAAGTTAGAGAAACTTTTGGCTTCATTAAGATAATCCTCTGTGAAGAATGCTTATTTTTAAACAACACTGCCATAGCCTTGAGTTGCATTTTAGGAACTGGGTTGGACTTGGCTCAGTGTAAGCACGGTTTGCATTCCTGAGGCTCTAGTGATGTGGCCACCTGTGAGTGGGGGAAGAGGCCAAATCTGTGTTTGGCTGTTGTGTCACTGGGCTGGGGGCTGTTCCAAGACAGATGGGAATATCTTGTTTATTGGCTGAGAGGGCCAGTGTGTTATAGGCTGTTTCACCTGATGAAGAATGAGGAGGTTTCCTCTTGAGGCATGGTGGAGAAATAATCAAGTTAAAAGGATTCCTCTATGATGGTTAGTCAGTTGGTCAGTCAGTAAGAATTTATTAAGTATTTACTGTGTGCCAGACACTGTGTGAAGTTCTGGGGACACAAAGGAAAGCAAAAACCCAATAAAATGCAGAAACGCATTCCTGTTCTCAAGAATCTCACATTCTTATAGGGAAGACAAGATAACAGGCAAATAATTATGTACATGCAAAGTGTACTTTGTGTATATACTGTGTAATTGTGAGGTTATCTGAGAGGGAAAGCACTAGCAGGGGTGGTAGCCCTGGAAAAACCTCCTACAGGAGGTGGGTTTGAGTTGAGTTTTGAAGGAAGCCAGCCAGAGAAAACAATTGATGATGGGGAGTGGGGAGAGCATTCAAAGTATGAGGGCCAGTCAGTGGAAAGGCATGGCTATCCTGATCGGACAACGCAGGGAGTGGATATAAATGACAAGGTCTTTAGAATGACTACATGAGAGGTAAGTGAGCTAGAATTTTGTAAACACTATGTGCCACTGGGAATACAAATGCAAGCAGAAAGACAGTTTGCCTTCAAGGAACTTACATTCTGATCAGGGGAGACAACACATTAAAAAAAAGCAGAAAAAAAGATTGAGTAAACTGTGTGTGTGGGCATGGCAAAGGAAGTCTAATGTGCTTTCTGTGGAGGAATGAAACGTGTCTTGAGCTTACCTCCTTAAATGGAGGTTCTGGGAGGAGACATCCAATCTGAGAGAGACAGGTTATATGACACTTGCAAGATTAAGATTATTTATCGAAAGTTGTACAGAATCTGGTGGAAGTTAGTAGCCAGACAGTTGGCTTCTGCTAGCTCTAAAGTGGTAGCACCATTATTTAACACAGCCCCAGTTTTCTGTACTCTGAGATATGGGCCCCACTAAGCAAAAGGTACATTTCCATATGCTATATGCTGAGCTAGCCCAAATACTCCATGGGGGAATGGATGGATTTTATACCACTTAGGAGGCAGATGAAAAGATAAACATGGCTATTTTTTTCCTTTTGTTGATTATTTCCAGTTTATCATGTACATGTTTATAGCTTGTTTGCATATCATTGTTTGCATGATCTCTCCCATCATGTTCCTTCAGACTGTACTCTCTGAGAGCAGGAACTATCTTTTGCCTTTCTTTGCGTCCCTAGCACTTGGAACTGTGGCTGCTACAAGTAGTCACTTAATAAACGTTTATTAACTGACTGACTTTCGCCACATATATTGGTTCCCACAAGGTGAAGGAGCATGCCTAAGCTTGTGATTCTGGCTCTGTACTTCGTTACTGTTTCAAGCATATTTCCTTCTCTGACTTTGTAAAAGGTGTCTGGACAAAATTGGATTACGCAAGAGGTGGGGCAGGATGGGATGTAAGGGAGGATGTTAGGAAGTCTGAGTCCATAGAAACCTATCTTATCAGAAAATCAAGATATAAGCATAGGGCTATCATGCAAGCATTCATGAAGTCAGTGTAAGATTTTGACCTTTCAAGCCAGTGAAGTTTTCCATTGTTCCTGTTTGTAGATGTTATCACAATACGTTAAACTTCCAATGCAACTTCTAATTTGTAGAAGACTATAGATTTAATTATCCACATTGGAAGGACAAAATGGATAAAAAACACTTATTTCCCAGACTGACATGTAGAATGCTGCAGGAATAGAGAGGCCACTAAATTAGTCTTGTACAGGTGTGTCTGATGGACAGTGATTTGTGTGGAGTTTCAAAGTAGCAGACGGAGCTCCAGTTGGGAAATGGTCTAGGCCTAGGTGGTTTTCAGTTGTACTAAGCTACCTACCTGCTTCTACGGCAAGGCCTCTCTTTAACACCAATGTTCTACTAGTGTGCATGATTCAACACTGTGATTTTGGAAGAAGCCAAAAGACTATTTTGTGTGTATAAGATTTTATTTTTCTTGTTTTCTCCTGTGGGGAGGGAGTAGTGGAAAGGAAAGAATTCAGATTGGAAAATAAATTAAAATTGAATTTTAAAAAGCTGAATTACAGACAGTGAATTGCATACTAGAAGTGGCATAAAATGAATCGTTATCAGATACATATATCACAGGAAGATAAAGTGTTTCCATCACAGAATAGAAGACAATAAATAAATGGATAGCCCAAATGGATGTTTCTATCTAAAAATACTGTTTCTATCTAAATATTAAAGAAACTAGAAGACCTTCAGTGTATCGTATGTATTTTCAGTGAAGAATTTATAAATAGATACAGAGGAATCATACTGGCTGGAAAGATATGGAGAGGTTTCTAGCTTTCTGGGTGAAAAGTGTATTCAAACTGATGAGAGATCACAGACCAGGCCTTCTAAGGACAGGTTTAAAACCCTGCAGTTATTTCCTTGGCCACTAGATAGCACTCCTGCACTGCCCATTAAGTGACTTGTCAGGGACATTCCATTCTTTTTTTTAAGGCTTGCCAGAAATTGACAACTGAGCAAGCAAGTGTTGTGAAAAACAAGATTTAAGCCTTTTTAGAGGCAACATTGGCTAAACACATCAGTGCAATTGGTAACAGCAAAAGAACGGCCTGTCTTTATAGTCTTATTTTATCACCCACTTTTTTGTGGGGTACAAACATTGTGAAACTAAACAGCAGCTTTAAAATATATCGGGGGAAGGAAATGCACCATTAGAACTATGGCTATTGTACACAACTTTTTATCTTCAGACTTCTTAACTTGTCTTGATCTGCTGGATTCAAGTTTTTAACAGCCGAGATAATAGGAACTTAAATGTAGAGTTGGAAAGGACCCCAGAAGTCATCTAGTCTAACTCTTTCATTTTATGAGTGAAAAAACTGAGGCTTAGACTCAGTGACTTGACCAATGTCCTAGTGGGTAGTAACTACAAGAACTTGAATCCAATGGAAACTCAGGTCTTCTGACTCCAAAACCAATATGCTTTCCTCATGTTTCCTGTCCAAGTTATGGCTTCACAGAGCTGTGAATGAGCTTGTTTTGGAAAATGGTTTTGAATTACATATGAAAAGCAACAAAATTGTTTATGCTTTTTGACCCAGTGATCCTACTAATGAGTTTATACCTTAAGGTAGTCACTAACTATAAGAAATGACCTATCTGTTTAAAAATATTCATAGCATTATTATTTGTGATAGCAAAAAATTGGAAACAAACTATGTGCCCAGTAATTAAGAAATGGCTGAATAAGTTGTGGTATGTGAATACAATACAATATTTCTGTGCTGTGAGGAATAATGATTATGAAGAACTTAAAAGAAATATGAGAATACGTGTTTGAAGTAATGCAGTTATACAAAGAAGAATCAAAAGTATACACAATTATCACAACTCTGCAAGTGAGGACATTCTTAAATGAGAGCAAAACGCAGATAAAGAATATTGGATAAAATAAATACCAATTTATAAAGCATTCAGTCCTATATAACAAACGAGAAATTGTTAGACAGTAAGTTTGCATGAACAGTCAGTTGTAGTTACTCTTCTGTGCTATTTTATTTACCTGGTTTTAGGAATTATACATTATGGAGAATTCATTAGGTGTACCCTATGGGTTTGTAGGATGTGCTGAAACAAAATTTATTAATGACAATTTTAAAAAAGTTATGGCCTAAGGTGCATAGCATTTCCCCATGTTTGCTTCCCATCTTACTCATTCTTGTACATATTCTGTCAAATATTCAGTGTTCATTAATTTCTAATAGTCAAGGGAAAACTGTTAGCATACAGCTACATTATAGGAAGGAATCTTAACCTGAGTCAAGCCATATCATTTTTGTTTCAAGTTGACAACATGGATCAGACTCCCTTTCAGAACCTTGATTTTAACATAGAATCATAGACTCTGAATTAGAAGGGACTTTATTGTCTAGTCCAACTCCCATATTTTATAGGTGAGGAGAAATTAAGTAACTTGAGGCCTGCATGACCATGGGTCCAACTACTATCCCAACTGAACTTTTTTTACTTCAAAATTATTTTCCACTTTTCTTCTTGATTAGTCCTTTGTAATTCCTTACTGAACTTATTATATTCCATTTATGGTATAATTATTTGCTTATGTCCTATATCCTTCCTGTTAGATTGCAATTTCTATAAGGGAAAGAAGTGTTATATTTATGGTATTTGGCCTAGGGTCTCTCTAGTCTAATTCTGACTCTGGAGGGAATACCAGGCTCAGTCCTCACCTGTTTATGCCTTTACACTTTGATCTTTCTTTTCACTGCTTTTAATTCCATCTGGTCTAGCTGCATTCATAATTCTTAACAGTATATATTTGTAAGTCTCTGCCTATGACATCAGTGAATAATAGTGATAATAATGAAAACAATAATACATTCATTTACCATTTTTAAAGTTTAACAAGCCCCTTCAGTTCTTCAGAGCCCCATAACACCTGAGCTGGTTGCAGAGTGTATGCTTCAGGTCAGGATCCGAAGTTCCTATAGCGTTTTTCTTCTGACAAAGGGGTTCTAGTTTGGAGGGTACAGCAATCCCTTTAACTGGTTCTTTCCCTGCACCAGTTTTCATCATTCTCAAACATGATTACTTAATGCTAGAGCCTTCCCTCTGAGATGACCTCCAATTTATCTTGTATGTATATCTTACTTCTACATAGTTGTTTGTATGTCGTCTGTCCCATTAGACTGTGAGCTTTTTGGGGATAGGGACCATTTTTTTCCTTTTCTTGTGTCCCCAGTACTTAGCATAGGGCCTGACATAATAGGAGTTTGATAAATAAATGATTATTGACTTGTTGACTCTAGGGGACAGGTCACCTTCTACTGCCATGCCCAGTAAAGACCTTTAGTCCTAGAAGGGACCTTATAGATCAAATTCTAGTCCATCTCTTTAATTTTACATATAATCTGAGGCTTGAGGTGGTGAAGTTTCATTCTTCAAGTTACAAAGGTATTAGATTAGGTACCATGGAGCCACTATCAGGAATCAGTTCTCTTGACTCATCGCACCGTATTCTTGTTACTGTACTCTTATACACACAGTGTCTTGCACATAATAGATGCTTAAATAAAAGCTTTGTTGATTAAAGGAATTGAGTACAGTGGGAAGGAAAAGGATGGATCCATAGTCAGAATGGATAGCAGTCTCAGGAAAAGATTTTTGAGAGTAGGGAAGCCCTAAGCATGTTTGTAGGCTGAGGGAAGTTTGGCACAGAAATTAGAATTAGAACCCACACACTATCAGTAGTATTTTTAAATTTGGAAACGGACAGTAGGAATAAAGGCTTGGTTGAAATATCAGGAGAATCAAATCATATGACAAAGTGAGAAAAATAGAGCTTTTACTAAATTTATATCTTTCAAATTTAAGAAAGAGACTAATGCAAACTAATAGTTGCTAAGCCCTAGGTACTAAGCTGTAAGTGAATTTGACTTCGTGGATATGAGAAATTCTTGTGGACTTTGAATGTAGTTATTACGGCAAAGTAGCATTAGATAATTTTAACCAAATGACAATGAAAGACAAAGTCTACATCAGCTCCACAAATAAACTTAATTTGCTGAGACTTCCATGGGTCTAAGAATTTATGTGCCTTCAATGTTAGCAGGTTTGGGATTATGAATGTCCTCATTTGTCTTCTCCTTTGTTTAAAAAAGTACTTATCTAAACTTGCTGGTAGGTGGGATAAGAAGTTAGAATGAATATTTATTACAAAGCATTTAAATTCAAAAAGCCACAGACCTTGAGTCTAATGTACTTATATAAATGGGCTTATACTAAGCAAGATTCTTTATTATATATTTCTATCCCCCAACAATTCCCTTGCCTATTGGAAAAATAGTGAGCACCAAGTGTTTGTGTGTATTATGTACTAGCACAGTGCCTTGCATATATAAGTAGGTGCTTAGGAAATTTTTTTGGAACTGAATTGAAAGCTTGAAAGTTCTGTTTCTTGATAGGAGGTATTTGAAAGTTGTACTGTCAAGCAAAGACAGGGGTTAATATGAAAGAAGTATGGAGAGTTAACTGAAGTAGGAACACATGGAGAATGGAAGCAAGGATAGGACTGAGATAAATAAGGAAGGCAGAGATGAGGAGAACTTTTGTGAACTCCCCAGCTGAGTACCTCCCTCTCTTTAAAATTATCTGGTATTTACTATGTGTGTATAGCATGTATCTATGTATGTATGTACATGTATTTGTGTATATATACACATTTCCCACTATAGAATATGATAAACTCATTGAGGACAGTAATAGCTTTTTCTCCCTTTGTGTCCCTAGTATCTGACACGTAGTTGGTATTTAGCAAATGCTTGTTGATCGATTGATAAGGTGGAATAGGAACATGGATAGATGAAAGCAATGGATAGAGGAAGAAGTTGGAGAAATTGGTGCAGGCATGAGAGGGTTGGAGGGGGAGAGAGAGAGAGAGAGAGAGAGAGAGAGAGAGAGAGAGAGAGAGAGAGAGAGAGAGAAGGAAGGGGAGAGGAAAGGAGAGGAACACATGTATAGGAAGAGAGATACAGCATGGGAAGGGAAAAGCAAAAATACAAGGGTGAGGGTGAGGAATGATGGTGGGAAAATAGAAAGTAAAGATTAGGGTTTTTTTTCCCTCCAGTGTTCTAAAAAGAAACATATTTTTCACTTTGGATTAATTCTTGTTTTGAGTGGGCAAAGTAGAAATTTTGGTAGTAGGTATAGTGTAGTCCAGAGTCAGTGTTGTTTAATCTTCCACATTTATGAAGGGAGAACAGAAGAAAGAGAAATATTTTTCCTGAGTTGCCCTTCTTTGAAGCATCATGGGGTGAAAAAAAATAGGTCATCATACCTACTTGTTTTCTTTTGAGGAGAACATAAATCAAATATGCATTTTTAATGAGGGAAGGTTTTTTTTTGTTTTTTGTTTTTTGGTGACCAGCATGCTTATGAAATCGGAAAATTGAGTGCTTAAGAGCTTGGTATGAAAATTGAGGGAGGAGGCCACAAGATACCAAAAGTAGCCCTTTGCCATTCAAGTATGTA
This sequence comes from Notamacropus eugenii, assembly GCF_028372415.1. Classification (NCBI taxonomy): domain Eukaryota; kingdom Metazoa; phylum Chordata; class Mammalia; order Diprotodontia; family Macropodidae; genus Notamacropus; species Notamacropus eugenii. Next base: position 125,769,131 of record NC_092873.1, read on the forward strand.
CCATACCACTTTCCTGGGATATTGTCTGAATAACTGCTAGTATTTTTTGTGTGTGTATGTGTGTGTGTGTGTGTATACACCCCTTCTACATATATGATGAATATCTTTTGTTTAAAGGGTATCTTTATTTCATTCCCTAACCACATAGCATTTTACTGGAAGTAGTGAAAGAATATCATAGGACTAGTTTGACTCTGGTGGAGGCCACGATTTTGGTGGATGTTGCTGGAGGGTGGGGAGGGGCCATCAGAGGCCTGAGGACTCTAGGTACCTGAGTGGGGTGGAGGAGGGTCCCACTGAGAGACAAACTGGACTCTGAAAAGAGAGCCTGGGGCCAGGGTGGGGTAGGGACAGAAACTTCATAATTTTGTCTTGGGTTCTCCCAGAAGCATTTTAGTAATTAGCTCCAAAGGAAATGAAGAATGCAGTAGGGTGGATATTGTCCAGTCCTCTATCCGAGGTTTTTAGCAGTGTATTCTAGGTGCTTAAAATGGATTTAATTCTTCAAATGACTATTTCAAATTGTAGTAGCAGGTATTTATATAATGCTTGCAGTGTGCCAGGAACTGGGCTAAACACCTTACAAATATTATTTCATTTGATTCTTGTAACACCCTGGGAGGCAGGTGCTAACAGTTGAGGAAACTGAAGCACAGAGGTTACGTGACCTACCCAGGGTCGCATAGCTAGCAAGTTTTGAGGATGGATTTGATTGAATCCAGTTCTTCTTTACTCCAGGTCCACCTACATGCCTCATTTTTATACCAAAGGAATTTACCTTATGTGTTTCTTCCTGTGCAGGAAACCAAAGAAATCAAATAAGTAGCAAAATTTTGTGAAACTGAAAAATTAATGAAATAATTACTATAAAGATGGATGGAGGACATTAGCCTTACAGTCTTATTTGATTGGAATTAAAAGGTGTAGCATGAAAATCTTCTCCTTGCCCCCCCAGCCATAAAAATATAATTTTTAGTTTTTGCTTTGGAGAACTGGAGGCAATTAGAGTGTAAGTGTGTGTAATTATCTACATTCCTTCTCACCTCTTCAGGATCAAATTGGTTTTCTCTAAGAAAGGCAATTATAGGCAGGAGGCCACTTTTTGTTGAATTACTGTGTGTTCCATGTAGTGTACCCCACAAAGCAAAAATCAGAGATGCACCACTATGATTTAGAATACCCATTAATTACAGTTTTATGTTAAAGGCTTTTAGTTTTCTGCTTCAGTGAGCCTAAATTTTCCTTTGGAACAAGAATTGCTCACATTAGGTCTTATGCTAAATGTGAATGTTTTGTTGAGAATCCTCAGAGATACTTGGTATCTGAACCACTTCTATATCTCCTCAGTATATATAGTACTGAAAAGTGATTAACATTTTAGTTCCTTGAGGGAGATGGTAGAACTGGAAACGATCTTCTTCGTTCTTGAATCTGTTAAAATATCTCTGGGGATTGATTCCATTCTGGAGGCTGTGTGAAGTGCTTTTGTACTGATGCAACGTCCTAGGCTAGGTGCTACAGAAATAGATGAAAAACAATAGTTATCTGACTCTAGGAGCTTTTAGTCTAATAAGTGGATAGGTAGGCAAGAATTAAGATATAATATACTCAAGTCTTTCATGCCATGTAGAATGTGATTAGGGCAAAGAAGTCAAGGATATGTTCTAAAAGAACTCTGAGGATAAGGAATCATTTTGAGTTGGGGTTGATGGAGATGAAGGAAGCATTTATGAAGGAGATGGCACCTGAATTAGGCCTTGAAAGATTTCAGTATATCTGAACAGAGTGCATTCCAGGCATGAGAGACATGTTTGTGAATGCACAGAGATCAAAGAGAGCAGAATGGGAGAACAGCCAGCAGGCCAATTTGGCTGCCAAAAACATAGGCAAAGGGAAGTGATGCAAAATAAGACTGGAAAGGTAGATTAGAATCAGACTGTGGAGTTCCTAAGGACCAGCCTGAGGAGTTTGTGTTTGATTCTGTCAATATTAGGAAGGTACCAAATATTTTTGAGTAGAGGAGTGACTGATCAGATTTGTCATTAAGATGATTTTGTCATTTGGAAGTGGAGAGATTAAAAGCCATTAAAAGGCTATTATTTATTGCAGTAGTTCAGGCAGAAGTGATTGAAAGCCTGTATTTGGGGAGTGCAATGGGAGTGAAAATGAGAGAATAGATTTGAGATTACCAAGATACAATTGACTTGGTTGTAGAGGGTAAGGAAAAGGAGACAAAAATGGCCCCCAAATTTCAATCTTAGGTGATTGAGTGTTAGTACCATTAGGAATAAGAAAGTTGGCAAGAAGGGCAAGTTTAGGGGAAAGATAACCTAAAAAGATAATTTTAGACATATTGCAATAGAGGTACCAACAGAACATCCATGTGTAAATCTCTTTTAGGTGGTGACTAGGTAATTAAATGTATAACCATAGCCTGTTTTCTGGGTCCATGGAATGTTCTTTCAGTCAACTATGTTTTACATGTAGTAGTTACCATGTACCATGTTACTAGATTCTATGTAATTGTTTTCACTTTGTAGGCTTGGGTTTCAGGGCTAGCCCTATGAAAGTCTATAATTTTTTTTGGCCACTATTCCTATAGTTCTAACCGCAAAGTATATTGTAGTTCTGGTTATGGCTCTAGGGACAGCTAAGAAAGCCCTTTAGTATGGGACCTAAAGACATGTCTTTTCTACTAATAATATTTCCTTATTTCAAGATATTCCTGATTTCTTTGACATGCATATTTCTTGTATAGACAAAAATTGCAATCTCTATATGAGTATAGCCAAAAGTATTAATTAGCAATTCATGGCCAATTATCTGGTGATTCTTCTTTTTCTACTTGGCTAACTGAGCCTTGAAGTGTTAGACGCACAATTGGTCTCTGGACCTTGAAACCTTTTTCTGCTCACTTAGAACCTACCATGACTAGAACTCTGTGGATGTCTTTGGGAACCGTAATTGAAAGCCTTGACTGGTGCAATATATTAGCAAAAGTACTAGAATATTGTAATTTTTTAGTAAGTTAAGAACTATTATCTGTTAACTGCATATAAACAGATATTTTCTGCAATGGAGCAAAGATTTGTTAAAGCACAGTCACTGAAGCTGTTGAATTCATTGACCTATTTTTTGAGTCTGTTCAGCATGTCTTCCTTTGGTTAACTCTTATTTCATATCTGTAAATGAATTTACCTTAAACCCTTCTGTGATCCATCTGATTTTGAGAAAGTCACCTAAACTCTAATGATCTCAGTTTTTTGATCTGCAAAATGAGAAGGATTGTACTACATGACCTCTGAAGTTCCTTCCCATCTCTTAAGTTTATGGTGATTGGACTTTCGGCTGGCCTAAAGAACAGGCAGCTAAAGTGGATAAAGAGTTGAACCTAGAAGCCAGGGAAGCCAGGAGAGAGAAGTCATTTTTGGCTAGGATAAGATTAGACTGTTGGCCAGGGATTGAAAGAATCTCCTGATTCATTTCTACTATTTTATGCATGTTCCTCCTCAGTGATGAGGCTCTGCATCTTTGTAACACATAGGCAACATGAACCAAGTTGAATTTTTTTCACAGTAAAATTATATACATTAAAATATAAGTAAAGGAATAGTGCTGCATGTTTTTTTTTTAAAAAAACTTTTTCTAAATTGGATGTAATAAAATCAACAATCCCATTAGAACTTCAAATGTAATAATTTATATTGTATGAACAAATTGAGTACTTTTTTCCAATATCATACCATTTATATTTAACATATCATTGATATGTTAGGGTGGTGTATTACATTTTAGCCACAAAAGTATAGCTTTTAGAGAAAAACATCCTCTGTATTTTTCACAGGCCACCCAAAATCCTTTGTTGGGCTTCAGGTTGTCCAAGATTTGCTTTACAGTGTAAGTTACCCTATTTAATTTAACTGGAATTTAAGTTAAAAATCCTTTTGGTGTATGAGACTGTTGCTTTTGAAGATCATGATAAACTTTATTAATACCATTGGTAGCCACTTGAGTGAATCACAGATTCATGAGATAATTATTTTGGGATATTTTTGGAATGCCAATCATCTACTCCAATTTGATTTCTTTCTATAGTTAATTTTATTTCCATATTGTTCCATATAGAAGTATTCAAAGTGTCTGTTGTATTTGCAGTATGTTGTATGTCTGTTGTATTTGCAGTATGAATCCGGGCACGGGGGAGTATATATAAATGCTTGGAAGTAAGAGAATAGGTAGCTCCTACCTGCAGTCTTCAACCCTCTACTAGTCTAGTTCTTTGTGGAAAGTGTGAGGATCATCCTGATTTGGTCAGAATTTCTCGAGGTGTCAGTGTATAATAGCATCCTTTATTATTTGGAATAAGCTGTAAAAAGCTTGGCAAAGATTTCATTTATTAATTTTGCATAGTAGTTGGGATTTGAAATGTTGTAAAAGGTTAAACCAAAGTTTTTGAAGATGAAATTGATCAGCACGAAAATGTCATCTGTCTAAAGAGTGTATCCTTCCCAGCATGCAAACAGTATCTCTTATTTTGGGTTCCCCTGCTGCATAACATTTGCATTGTGACATTTTCTTTCACTGTTAACTAAGTAGTTGGTATTTCTAGAACAGTTAGCATTCATCAAGTACTATAGAGTACACAGCAGTTCAGGATAATTTTTTTTTCAGTCAAAGGTGAGTCCTAATATCTCTTCTCACCAGAAATATATTTAGTCTAAGAGCATGACTTATTTCGACATAGGTGTTGTGACTAACAAATATTACTAAATATTTATTTTTGCAAGTTGTATGAGAATTCTAATGAATGTGAAAATGCCCTGTGTCTAACCTAGAATTAGTTACCAAATCCCCATCATGAAATCATTTGTATAAAAATTCAGAGCTATGCTTTGGTTATTTTGGTATGTATTACCTATAGCAGTAATGCTTTTTGAATCTATTTGGGGGCGATAGTAACTTGTCACCATGGACAGCTCACAGAAGGACTTATTTTACAACTTGATGCTCTTTAAGAAGAACAGAATGATGATACAAAGGGCTGGTTCCTTAGAGACTACTGCCCTGTCAAGAATCCTATTATTCTATAGCTTTGATTAAGACTATTACCTCTTTGGGGAGGAGGCCTGGGTTAATGATTTTTGCAATGTGACAGGGATAGGGGAAGCATTCTGTACAGATACCTGGACTCTCAAAATGCCACTTAATCAAGCATTATCTGGGGGAGAGGAAAAGGGGTTGCAAATGTGGGTCTTTTTCAAAAGTAGGTTTTCTGTAACATCAGGCATATTCTTAGTGCCATCATCATGATGTTATTTAATAAATACTTGTATATTGAATGGAAAGCTAAGTAAAGGGTTGGTAACATATTTCATTTTTTTATAATTATACAAGAATAAGTTTACACAGTTTTTTTCCCCCTTAGCTTAGTTCATGGTGCTAGTTTAAAATGAAAATTTGAGAATGATTCTAGATTATTTTTTATTTTGTTGCTTTGTTGCTTTGATTTAAGCTTCAGGGGTCAAGCATGGTAAAATCTTTAAAACAGTTATTAATAGCTAAAAGAAATGCTGGCAACATAGTCTTTCTTATATACCCATGAGGTGGCCTTCCACTAAAGTCTCTCTCCAAAGCCCCAACCTTGGATGGAGGTAGAATAGTGACCTTCAGTTCTCAAAGATTATGCCAAACAGTCTCCTGAGTCTTCAATTATGAAATGATGTGATTAGATTAGGTAACCTCTGAGGTCTTTTCCTGTTCTAAATCTATGATTCTGTGATCTTTTGATCTTTTTTGGCATGGAAGAGTTAAATAGATCTTTGAATAAGTATGGACCAGATCATATTTCAAAGGTACACATACACATAAACACTCTCGTTACTTTCAAAACAATTTTCAAAGTATGTTTTTTTTTTTAAAAAATCATTATGGTTTATATTGAAAATGTACCATTCAGGCATTTAAGCCTGTATTTGAATTATTTATGTGGAAAATGTTTCTGTTTGGGTTAGGTCTCATAGTGGAGACTCTTATGTAGAATTGGGCTAACTGAAAGAGTGTCTAGGATATTGAGAGAAAGCTAGAATTTTGTGATAACTAACAAAAGCCCTTGTTTTCCTTCCAGTCACCCACTGAACTGGATAGTACAAGTATTATTCCTATTTTATAGGTGACAAGATTGAATCTCAGTGAAATTAAGCTATTTGCCTGCTGGCATACCAATAGTGACAGAGCCATCAGGGTCACATTTGTATAATAATAATAATAGTTGACATATGACACTTTAAACATCATAAAATTTTGTGTATACCTTATCTTTCTTGATCCTCGTAGTAGTTATGTGAGGTAAATAGTAAGAGTATTATTATCTCCCTTACTCAGGTAAGAAAGCTGAGATTTGGAAAGGTTGACTTCTACAGGTTAAGTGGCAATGCTGAGACCCAAATCTGACTTTTCTGATTCCAAGATTGAGATCTACTCTGCTACATTCTAGCACCTCTGATAATGCAGTTAATCTTCAGTAATCTTCATTAATAATTATCTTATTATGTTATATAAATAATATTGACCTATAATGCTGGTTTCATGTAACATTTCTATATACATGTTGGTAATTTAAGAAAACTTTAAAAATTAGGACAATTTTAAATGAGTCTCTTCTATTTGCAGTAATTTTTGTCAGGTCTATTTAAATGAATTAAAGTCTGAGAAAAACTAAACTTGTTCTATATGTAGTCATAAAGGGGTATATTCTAGTTGGGAGCTAAAACAATTAAGAAATTAATTGTTTTGAAATTTAAAGTAGATTTGTCAGATGAGAAATGTTACTAGTTTGTATTCTTATTAATTTAAAAGTACACCATGGTATTCTGAATACATTTGTTATTTCCTACTAATAGTCAGTATTTATTTTCTTTATATTGCTTGTATCACAAATATTATTTTGACCTTGCCTGAGCTTTATAGATTTAAAAGCCTTAGCACATTAGAAATTTAGAATGAAGTTCTTAACTTGGATGACTGCACAAAATGGTTTTACAACAGAAGTTCACAGACCTAATATATGAGAGCTGTTTACATAGAAATTGGAAAAGGAAATACAGAAGTGGGAGGGAATATGCATATATCCATGCTTGGCTTGCCCATCATTCGGTTCAGTTCCACAAACATATATTAGCCAGCTACTATGAGCAAAGTTAGGGCAGTGAAGTGACCCAGTGACTACAGCTCTAATTTTGGAATCAGGAAGAATGATTTTTATGAGTTTAAATCTGACCCAGACACATACTAGGTGTGTGAACCCTGGGTAAGTCATTTAACTGTTTGCTCAGTTTCTCGTCTGCAAAATGAACTGGAGAAGGAAATGGCAAGCCAATCCAGTATCTTTACCAAGGAAACCCTAATATGAAGTCATGAAAAATCAGACATGACTGAAATGCCTGAATAATAAATATAAAAGATTGCTGGGGATACAAAGGCACGACGGGAAACAGTCTCTGCTTTCAAGGATCTTAGATTCTATTGTATTCATTATTTACTTTTTTATTCACTCATATTATGTTGTGATCTGCTTTGGAGAGGGATCGCCTATGTAGTTCCATCAAAGCGAGATCTCAGTGCATTTCCCTCCTTCTCTTTTGATGCTAACATGATATTTTATCTTTCTTTTGGCAGTGAGACGTATCTTTAGTAGATTCCTTAGCCCCCATGTACACCACCATCTCATGGTTGTTAGATTTATTTTTTTGTGTTCTCAAGTTGATGCTTTTCTTTCTTCATGTGGGATCTGTAGAATGTGGAAAGGATTCAGATGAAAGCAGTAAAATAATTAAAAGTTAAAGAGATCTTTTAAGTAAGAACAAGAGAAACTCTTGCTATTTGACTTTGGGAAGGAACCATTAGGAGATGACTCCCTCACTGGCCTTCAGCAATATGTCAAAGTACTACAGAGATAGTGACACAACCTTTTTTATGTCATGAGTCCCCTTTGGTAGCCTGGTAAAGCTTATGGATCCCTTCTCCAAATAATGTTTTTAAAGGCATAAAATAAAGTACATAGGATTACAAAGTATTATGGAAATGTAATGATCAAAAGAGGTTTGAGAGATGAATGAGGGAGGAAATAGAGATTGAATGAGTGAAGATAGCTTTTTGAAGGAATTTGGTAGGAAAGGTAGGAGGGATATAGGATAATAACTTAAATGTAAGGTAGGATTTAGTGCCTGTTTTTTTTTGTTTGTTTGTTTTGTTTTGTTTTTTAATATGGGAGACCTGAATAGTTCAGTGGATAGAACTCTGGGCCTGGAGACAGGAAGACCTAAGTTACAAATATGACCTCAGATTCTTACTAACTTTGTGATGCTGGGTAAGTCACTCAGTCTCTGTTTGCCTCAGTTTCTTCAGCTGTAAAATGGGGATAATAATAGCACCTATTGCCAGAGCTGTTGTGAGGATCGAATGAAATAATAATTATAAAGAACTTAGCACAGTACATAATAAGCACTACATAAATGTTAGCTGCTGTTATCTTCAGCATCATAGCAGCAGCAGTAGTAGGCAGTAGGGAAAGAACAAGTGTATGAGGGAGATTGACATTCTTAATGTGGGCACAATCTGCTGGAGATAACAGGAGAGGGTGGGATCAAAAACATGAAGAGCATATGTAGTAGATGACCTTGGTGATGAGAAGAGAGACCTTATCAGAGACTGGAGTAATGAGGAGTGAATGAGATATTATATTAAAAGGTTGTGAGGTGAAGAGCAAGAGAAAAGATGAGGTTTATGGTGAAAAGTCTCAGTTTTGAGGCTGAAGTTGTCAGCTGAGGGGGTAGTATGGGAAATTTGAAGAGAAGATATGGATTGAGGGCCAATGTGAGATTGGATCCATTCGGCATGGTTATTTGAGTTGTTCAAGCTTCTTTCATCAGTACATGGGTAGAAATAGGATGAGACTGATGAGAGTTTGGTTTGGGGTTGGCAAGATGTGAGTGGAAAGAGAACAGAAAAGCAAGGGATTTGAGAGTAGAGGATAATATAGAGTTGATTAGTTAACTAAAGGTTCAAGATTAGTTAGGAAGAAAGTGAAATCAAAACAGGAGAGATTAACTTGGAAAGTATTGAAGAGTGGAGGAATTGTGTGTGTGTGTGTGTGTGTGTGTGTGTGTGTGTGTGTGTTCGTCCTTCACTGCCGAAGACCATGCCATCAGAGAAATAATGACATGACTTGCACTTGATTTTGTTTTGAGTGAGGGAGGGCTGTGCAGGTCACCAGCCTCACTTCTCCTCCAGAGCCATCTGAATTCAGTGACCAGATATTCATCAGGATGACTGGAGATGACCCAGGATCGTAGTGAGAGGAGGATAAAGAATAGGTTTAGGAGAAAGGGCGCATGGCGAGATTGAATGACAGATTCTGATTAGAATAAAGGAAATTCAGAATTCTTAATCATGGAAATGGAACATGTATGAGGGATGTGTTGGGAAGATTGAGGGTGTGACCATCCCTGTATGTAGCTGAGCTAGAGGGGAGGAGCAGGACATGGGAAGTTAGGTAAATGGGGAACTGCAGGGTTAGGATGTTTGAAGGAAGATGAACATTTGAAAATTATGGTGTTTGTAATCCGAACTTTGTAAACTTTGTAAACCCTGAATAAAATGCTAATTTCCATGTACAATGTAGAACAAAAAGAGAATTGTACATGAATCTCTATTATGTCTAGCTTGCTTTCCCTTTTAAGTATAATATAGATTCTGCATATAACTTTCAAAGCTCTACTGCTTATTTGCATTTTCCTCTGACTTTCCGTCTGTTCTCTTTTGGGTATTTATGAAAATACTTTGGTGACCCTCTTTTCTTTTTTTTCTGCCAGCTTTATTACCAATTCCTCTTCCTCCTCTATTGCCTCCTCTCAAAACTGGGGAAGAAACAAGCAACATTGTAAGAAATGTATGTAGTTAAGCAAAACAAATTCCTGCAATGTCCAAAAAATGCATCTTATTCTTCATCTTGAGTCTCTCACCTGTCTGTCAGGAGATGAGAAGCCTGCTCCATCTTCTAGTATTGTGGTGGGTCATTTCACTGATCAGAGTGCTTCAATATTTCAGTTGTTTTTATTTACAATTTTGTTATTGTTTAACTTGTTTTCTTGGTTCTTTTCACTTCACTTTACATCCATATCTTGTTTCTCTGAAACTTTCCTTTTCAAAACTGGTAATAGTACCAAGGTATTCCATCACATTCATATGACATAGTTATATCATAGTTGGTAGGCAGCCCCCTATTTTCCATTTTTTTGGTTTAACAAAAGAACTGCTATAAACATTCTTTTACATGTAGGTTTCTTGCCAATTTTTTGGATCTCTTTGAGTTTTAGGCCTAGTCGTGCTATTATTGGGCCAAAGGCCATATACACTATTCGGTCAATTTGGGGGCATAGTTCCAAACTTCATTTCAGAATAGTTAGATCAATTCAAACCTCTGCTTTCTTTTAGTATTTGAGAAAATTTGCTTGTAAATCCATTGGGTTGTAGGGTTTTGTTTGTTTTTTTGGTAGGGGGAAGAATTCATTTTTGGCTTTCTTTTTTTTCTTCTGAAATTGGTTTACATAAATTCTCTATTTCTTATTCCATTCATTTGAGTACTTTATAATTTTGTAAATATCCATCTTTCATTTAAGTTGATAATTTTCTTATAAGTGGGAATGATAGTTTCTAGTTATTTCATTTGGATTTTCTTCATGTGTTGCAAATTCTTATTTTTAATATATTTTTTACTGGCAATTTTTTCCTCCCCCTCTTTCTGAGTTTCTGTGTTTGTCTCTCTCTTTCCTTCCCTCTCTCTTTAAATAAGACTAGCTAATACTCTTTTTTTTTTTTTTGGAAAAAAAGGCTCAGTTTTATCACTTGGATGAGTTTTTGCTTTTCATTTTGTCAATGTCTTCTTTTCATAATTTTGTTTTAGTATTTAGTTGACTTTTTGTCAAAGGTTCATATGCTTAATTTTCCAGTGTGATAAAAATGTGGCTTCATGATGAGGTGTTAAAGAATATATGCTGGACTTTTTAAACTCAACGCTCAGTTAAACCAAACAAATGATTAGATGAAAAGGAGGTTATATTATATCGTAAAAGTGTTAAGATGTAAAAACTTTCATGGATTATCATGTAAGTCAGTGAAGGTAATTATTTTATTTTTGTCTGTTATTTTACACACCACTTTACTACCAGTCATTCATTCAGTCAAATGGGGCAGCTAGGTGGTACAGTGGATAGAGTACCAGTGCAAGAGTCAGGAAGACCTGAGTTCAGATCTCACCTCAGACCCTTGACACCCACTAGCTGTGTGACCTTGGGCAAGTCACTTAACTCCAATTGCCTCATCCTGGGTCATCTCCAGTCATCCTGATGAATATCTGGTCAATGGATTCAGATGGCTCTGGGGGAGAAGTGAAGCTGGTGACCTGCACAGCCCTCCCTCACTCAAAACAAAGTCAAAGTTCAAGTCATGTCATTATCTCTCTGATGGCATGGTCTTCATCGGCAACGAAGAATGAACACACATTCGGTCAACAGATTGAATAGGTGTCCAATAAATATTTGAACACAAAACATTCTTGTTTTTAAGCTGTATTCTTCCTCCTTGCCTTTATTTACCCGTTAGACACATTTAAAAAATAGTGATTCCTCTCAGAATAATTTTTAACTTAGCTCAATATCATTGTGCTGTGTTGATTTTGCATCTCTTTTCTTTGTCAAAAGCTTAAAAAGTTTGTTGGTATGTTACCTTTTTTTTTTCAGAATTACAGAATTTTTTTCAGAATTACAGAATTTCAGGTAACATCAGATATTACCTGTTTTCCACATAAAATAACAAGGACAAAGAAAGTTAAGTGAATTATTTAGGGTCAGTAATGAAGCTGAGACTGTAATTCAGGTTCTACTGTTTTCCTGTGTTATTTTTGTATTTACAGAAATATGGCTGGGTGATCAGATTTGTCAGAATATCCCAGATTCCAGAATGAAGTAGGAGTAGAAGAGAATATAGGCTCATTCCACTTTTCCTGAATCACCTGGACCCTCTGTTCCTGGGAAAACATAGTAGATAGAGAAATAACCTTGGAGTCAGGAGGATGTGGGCTGCAGTCCCACCTCAGCCACTAAGAATATTAGATTTAGAGTTAAAAGGGCATTGAGAGGTCATCGAGCCAACTCCCTTGTTTTCTAGATGAGGAAACTGAGGCCCAGAAATTTTAAGTGGCTTGTCCAGTGACTCAGGTTCCCTGACTCTAAATGTAGTTCCTGACTAGCTGTGTGATCCTAGAGAAGTAACTCAATCTCTTCAAGCCTCGGTTTTACTCATCTATAAAATGGAGATAATAATAGCACCTGCCTCACAGAACTGTTGTGAGGATCAGATGAGATAATGTATATAAAGTATTTCATTAGCCTTAAAGCCTTAAAACAAAGCCTTGTTATAGTTTTTACTGTCATTTATTTTTCATGCTCCTCTTTATATTCAGTGAAATAAGATAGCAGTGGTTCTGGAACATGTCACTACTGTTATTCTTTTAAGTTAAACATTTGACAGAATATCATCTAGATGGATAAAATGAGGCCTTAATGGGAATAATAAAAGAAACTCAATTTTATATAGTGCTTTAAGGTTTACAAAACTGACAGTCACTGACAGCCATACCTTACAGAACACTAGAACGAACTTCAGATTTAGACTAGAGCATCGAAGTTTGAATTCCACTTTTCCTGCTTCTCACCATTGTGGCCTGGAAACACATTTTAGCTATCTGAGCCTCAGTTTCTTCTTTATTCACACAAATGCTGGGAAATTTCTCTAGTTACTTAAATTGCCATCTTTGACTGAAAGGAGTATTTTGTCCATTTTCGCATGTTGCTGAACCAGGGATTTATTTGATTAGTCACAAAACCCATAATTCCCTTATTCAAGCTGGTTTTTTCTTTTTTTTTAAAGATAGGTCAATTTGTGAAATGAAGAGGTGAAAAACTAACAATAACTGTTGCATAATACCTTAAGGAGGGTGTATGGATTGTAAAAATATATTTAACTAGTGAACTCAGTAGATAATTACCTTTGAATAGTTAAATGCTTCCTGTGTAGCTTATATGCTAAGGATAGATGTTTATCGTGTTCATTTTTGATGTCTTTTAATTTGATAGGCAGTATAACTTTGTGGTTAGTGAGCTGGCCTCAAAGCTCTTCAAGAAAAACTCAACTTCTCAGTGTTCCAGGCAGCTCTCTAATACTATAAATTGTTGAGAAGTTTCCAGTAGAGGCAGTTTCCTATATCAGTGAAATCGCAGGCTTAGCCCTGATCCCTTTAACTTGATATCCTGGTTTTTACAGGTACTGTCACATCTGAAAAGCAATTTTAAAGATCACCAGTCAAGTTCTGACTATTCCCCTAGACACTACTACAAAGAAATGTCTTCTAATAAGCTTGTTTAGTATTAAATTTTAATTGGAACAAGCACTCAGCTGATGGTAGTTCTTGGTATGCCTGATGGTTTTGAATCAATGTCTTCAAATCTGCTCTCTTTTTACAATATAAATTATGTATGTGTGATTAATAAGGCTGGTCAAGAAAGGCCAGGAAACTAGTGAAACATGGATACCTAGACACCTAAACTGCCTATTTTTACCTGTCCATTCTACCATTTTGTTAGGTGTTCTGTACTTTTAAGAGTTTTGTGATTCATTCTTTGCTTGCTTGATATCAAGTTTTGTTTATTTAACCAGTGTGAGAGACAGCATGGCCTAATGGACAAAAAGCTGGACTTGGAACCAAGAGCATCTAACCTGAAGTCCTACTGCTGACACCCACTGGACATAGGACTTTGGACAACTCACTTAACCTCTCAATGCTCTAGGCAGCTCTTAAGACTCTAAGTTGCAGAAAAGTTTCTGACCTGACCGAGGGGTTTCCTTACTCAGGAGTTCTACATACTAATTAAATTATAGATCTATCCTCTATCCCTGTTTCACCACTGCTGATTTGAAGTTGAATGTCATTATTGTATATAGGGCAAGTCCTATATTTAGAAATGATCCAAAATCAACTCTCTAATAGTTTTGAGTAGGTTGCTTTTATGACTAAAAATTCCCTGCCTGTGAAACCTGGACAGCCTATCAGCACCATGTCAGGAAACTGAATGGCTTCTATTTGAATTGTCTTAAGAAGATTCTGAAGATCACCAGGCAAGGTAAGGTACTGGACACTGAGGTCCTTTCTTGAACTAAACTGCCAAGTGTTCAGATTCTACAGCAGAGAGTTTCTGTTTAAAGATTCATTGTATCTGGGGCTGTATTGAGATAGATATAGTGAATCTTTAATCAGAAAGCCAGGGCCTTAGGGAAGGAGAGTCCCATTTCATATATATATATATTTATATGGTAAAAATTTTAGTACAGAAAGGTTATTCCAGCCCTTGAGGTCATGTGTTTATTTTGCATATTGAGAGTGAAGGGGGGAAAAATACACACACACGCATGCACACACACACAGAGAACAATCAGAATTTAATTTATAACTAAAAGGCTATTTATCCCCTTTTTATGGGTAGGGGTAGGGCAGAACTGGTGGTTTCATTAGTTCATGGAACTTCTGGTGAGTTAAGTTCCCATACCAGTATAGGTTACCAACTATTCTGAAATTTATAATCTTAAAAATTTGCCTAGAGGTTACATGACTTGTCCAGGGTCACACAGCTAGGGTGTGAAGTAGGACATGAATCCAGGCTAGGCTATATGTACTCTATGCACTATACCCACTACCTCTTCAGTCAATATAGGTCAATATAAGTCATTGTGAATGTAATCTTATCCTCTTCTAATGATGAAAAAATAGAATTTATATTTTACCACCAAAATTTAGGAGTAGGTATGGTTCTCCAACTATATTACTCTTCTCATGGAAGATGCACTCTTCTCTTCACCATTCTCATCATATAGCTTTCTGCTCTTGTTCTTAGACTGTATGGATAGTGAAGTTTGAACTCAGCTGTGTGGCATATATTTCGTAGACAAGTCTTCCCATCAACCAAAGTTATAAAGTAAGTGGTTTTCTGTTTCTAGTAGTGGGCATATGACACACATGATTATCTTCTTCATGTTCACAGCTTTTAATTTGTGGAAACAGCATGTTATTACTGCTCGTGAACCAGAGTCAAGTATAACTTCTCTTTGGTTCAGACATCCCCTAAAGCAAGCAATTGTTCAATACTCTGAGAATCGTTGGGAGTATCAGGTGCAGTAAATACTTAGAGCTTCTAGTTTATTGCAGAGAAGGGAGCTGAGAATTAAGTGGTGCTGTGTTGAGTGACACTTGTAGCCACTAAATGTAGCAAATGGAAGGAAGTTATGACAGTGTGCAAGAGATAGTTCAGCATTTGCGTGATGTAGAGGTGATGTTTTGTTTTTTAATTGCCAAAGTTTTGTTAAAATTCATAAAACTACAGTAAATTTGTTGTTGAGCAAAATTGTTGCCTCATTTTCAAATGAAAGGCAAAAATGGCCAGGTTCTTAACCTCTATTTCCTTTCAGACCTCATATTTCTTAAGACCCAAATAAATGAACTTGTGTGTGTGTCGTGGGAATATAGTAGGTTAATACATCTTTGAGTCAGGAGCCAAGTGAAGAAAACTTTATACTGTGTGGCACAAACATGCATTGTGAGGGCATACTTCTTTACTTTGGGCATTGGGATTCTTTGTTTAGGTGCTGTGGAGAAACTTACTTTTTTATGAAAAGGAAGAATGAGCATCAAATATGTATCTTGAAAGCAAAGAAAATTGGTGTTCAAATACCATGCACTCATTTAAGCTGTGATGTGGTATTAGCAAATTACTATAAAATTCTTGCTTTTTAAAAAAAGACAGTTATTACCTTAAGGCAGCTTTATTACTTTTAATGATTTAGTGTGGATTTATAATTATTGCAGTGATAGACTTTACAATTATGACAGCTGTGTTTTAATTGCTATTGTACCATTACTGAAATATTTTGGTAGTGTTGCCTTTAGTTTATGCTGATATAATTTACATGTTATTAAAAAGGAACAAATTGCATGCGGTGTCAATTATGTGTGAGTAGTGGAATGGAAATAGAACTTAATCATTTTACTCACTGTTCAGTGCTCTTTTTGGTAGACTGAACAGCTAATGTAATGTAATATGCCTGTGTATGTGTTGGTTGCACATATGTACATAAATGATTTTTAGTCAGAGAAAACAAACAGTAGCAAAGGCACGCAAGATATATTTACCTGAAAACTGTTTACAATTCCTGCAATGCAATGAAATTAACAGTTTGACCTTTCTGAGATCAACTGTCCCAGATAATATCAATCATGTATTTTCAGAGCTCAGTAAGATCTTTTGGAAATTTGATTACCTGTGTTATTTTTTTTCCCCTCTTCTCTTCCTCAAACTATGTAATAAAACATGAAGATGTCAGTTGTAACGGATAGCCATTGCTCAAGCTTGTCCTTTGCTTGTCTGGTTATCCATCAAACACTATCTTTCTGATTGTACCAGAAAGTATGAAATAGTGTCATTGAAAGGCAATCAGTCAGACGCGTGTCAAGGTCTTTTAAAACTTCCAACCAGCTCTGCTGATACTGAAGGATGTATGGCTATGCATAGGCTACTTGAATACTCCAGGGGAATGTTAGCACTGAAACTCTTGTGTCTGATTATATTTCCTTGTCTCTTTATCTCATGGCCTGGTAGTGAGTGTTTTTAGCACTCAATATGGCTGTAGGTCCAAATGTGGTGTATGTCCAGTGTGGTATATGTATGTGTTTATGTATCCAAATGATAGAAGACTTTCAGGAAAGAACTGGTCATTTCTCAGGCCATCCATGAAAAGGGAACTCATAATTCAGACAATCAAAATAAGGATGGTGGGATGGGGGGAGAGGAGTGGGAGAGTGTATTGAAAAAGTTGCTTTATTTCTAAATCCTTTCCAGATCTACTAAAGAAGTCAGTATTCTAGCTTCTTATAATCTTTGTTATCTTTTTAAAATTATTTTTAGTAGAATTTATTTTGTCTCTGAAGCTTAAAAAAAGATGAAAATCGAAGGACAGATCAGGAAAGAAGTATGAACATAAACATAAAAATGGATTAATATGGTGCAAGGAAAGTCAAGTGATATGGTGTTAGTCCCAGCTGTGCCAACAATTAGCTCTGCTCCTTGGCTTATCCTTGCATCTGGGTGAAACTTAGTACCTAACTTACAAAAGAAGGGCATCAACTGCATGTTTTGTAAGGCTCCTTTTAGCTCTGTTAGCTTATGATGTCTGTTGGTGTTGGGGGTGATGGTGTTGGGGTTTGATCCTGGAAGAAACAGTTTTACAGGTAGAATAATTTGTATGCTGATAATTTATCTATACTTAAGGTTGTCCATTGATAATAGGAACTGAAAACTTTATTTGTTGTAAATAGGTAGGAGTTGTTTACTTGCTTTCTGTGTTACTGTTCTTAAGCAAGTGGTAGTATTGGTTATAGATGTATGTGCCTCTATTTTTAGCTGATTAAGACTTTTTTTTTTAATATATGGTATTTTATGTAATGTATAAGTACAAACGATTACTCTAATTACAGATTTTTTTGGTGTTAGATTTGGCCAGAAGAGCCTCATCCAAGTGAGAAGCTCTAGATTCTGGGATATGACTCATAATGCATAAATATAATTACACATATTCAGCATTAATAAATATATACATACATACGTATATACATACATACATGCATTTATGTTGTTTTGGTTGTTGTTGTGCAGTCCTTTTTCAGTCATGTCTAACTCTTTGTAACCCATTTGGATTTTTCTTGGCAAAAGATACTGGACTGGTTTACCTTTTCCTTCTCTATATCATATTTACAGATGAGAAACTGAAGCAAACAGAGTTAACTGACTTGCCCAGGGTCACACAGCTAGTATCTCAGGCCAAATTTGAGCTCATGAAAGATGAGGTGATTCCAAACCCAGTGCTTTATCTCCTGCACCACCTAGTTGCCCTAATAAATATATCTATATTAATACAAGTAGAAAAATATTAAGGATAGAAGATAAGGAAAGATAAAAAGGAAGAACAATTTGATAGGCAGACAAAAGAGAGTAAGACATAATAATATATTAGGACAAAAAAATAGGGTTGGTGAATGAAGTGGAATGGAAAGGTGGATAAGCAAGTAACTGTTGGATGAAAGTGAATAGAATTCTAATAGCTAGGTTAGGAAAGGAGTGTGTGGATAGCCTGGTAGCTGAAAATGCTGGTCTTGGTCTAAAATCTTATTTAAAGTCTGTATGTACTATGCTTATGAAATCAATTCCTTTATTTGAGGATATATCATAGAGTCAGAAAGAAAGACATCTACTTTTATTAAACAAGTTGAATTTAATTCTCAGCTAGTGTCAGCTAGGTTAGTGAACTGGTAGCCTAGTAGATAATGGAACACTGTACCTGAAGTTAGAAAATCTGATCTGAGACACTTACTGTGTTACCCTACTTAAACCTGGTTGGACTCAGTTTCCTTATTTATAAAATAGAGATAATAAAAGCACCTACCTCCTAGGATAGGAGAATAAAATATGTTGTGAGGATATAATGAGATAATATTGGCAGCTAGGTTGCACAGTAGACAGAGTGCCAACCCTGGAGTCAGGAAGTCCTGAGTTCAAATCCATCCTCAGAAAGTAGCTCTGTGACCCTGGGCACATCACTTAACCCTGTTTGTCTCAGTTCTTCATCTGTACAATGAGCTAGAGAAGGAAATGGCAAACCACTCCAGTATCTGTCATGAAAATCCCAAATGGGGTCACAGGGAGTCAGAACTCATTGACTCAACAACAAAAAAATGACTTTGCAAACCTTAGAAAAGGTGTTTAAATGCTAGCTATTATCATTGCTAATTGAGTAGATGATTTAAAGCAAGAACTGCACCATGTATTGTTATTTATTAGTAAGGATAATTTTGGCAATTTGTTTCTTGATTTTGATAATTATTTACTTATTGCAAGTTTCTCTGGATTTAGAAATTTAAAAAAAAAAACAAAACTCAGTGAGTGACCTAAGTTTTTGTTTGTTGTTCTGAAGCCCAACTTTGTGAAATTGGTAAAATTATCAGATTCTCAAATATTGAAGTGGGCTATCATTGGAAATATTTCAAAAGAAGTTCCACTAAAGTTTTCTTCAGACATTAGTAAGGTTAGATAGGGCAAAGAAGTTTTGCTTTCTGATTTAGGAAGAATTAAACCCAAGCATTGGTGTCTTAAGTCAGAAAGACCTGGATTTAGATCTTGTCTTTGACATTCAATGTGTGACAGCAGGCAACCACTTAACTGCTTTTAACCTCAGTCAACTCACTCTCTAAGACTATGACTTATGCATGGATTTTAATCTTTATTGGTGGAGAAATGGAAGAATGGGTTCTTGAAATATTAATTTAAAATACGTTTTTAAAAAAGTGTCATCTTCCACTGTGATTTTCTAGATAATTTTGATGTCAAGCCAATAAGCATTTATTAAAGCAAAAAAAAAAATTATTCCCTGTTTTCAAAAACTCACACTCAAATAGGAGAGACAAAAATGCAAATGGTTATATATGGACAAAATACATACAGGATAAATAAGAGTTAATTTTAGAGGAAAGATGCCAGAAAAGAAAGTAGGACATCGGTTGTGGAAAGTAGGACTTCGGTTGATATTTGAAGGAGGCCAAGGGAGGCAGGAGATGCTGGAAAGAGAACATTCCAGGCATGGTGGACAGCCAGTGAAAGTGCCTGGAATTAGCAGATGCAGTTGAAGGTACAATAAAGTCACCAGTGTCAATAACAGAGTATATATTGGATTGCAAAGTATGTAGAAGCAAATAAGGACTGGAAAGGTAGAAAGGGGACCAGATTATGAAGGGCTTTAATAGCAAACTGAGTACTTTATTTTTGATCCTTCAGGTGATAGGGAACTGCTGGAATTATTGAATAGAGGGGAGGGCAGTGGTATAGTCAGACCTTGCTTTCGGAAGATCCACTTTGATAGATGAATGGAGGATGGACTAGAGTGAAGAGGGACTTGAGGCAGGGAGACCAACCAGCAGGCTATTGTAATAATTAAGGGGTGAGATGATGAAGGCCCTGCACCAGGATAGTGACAGTGTCAGAGGATAGAAAGAGACATAAGTGAGAGAGAGCTTTGAAAGTAGAAATGACAGGTCTTGACAACAGATTGGATATGAGAGAACGAGTAGTAGAGGATGATACCTAAGTTTCAGGGCTGGATTACTTGGAGGATGCTAGTAGCGTGGATAGTACTAGAGAAGTCAGAAAGAGGGAAGGACTTTTTGGGGAAAGATAATGAGTTCAGTTTTAGACATGTTGAGTTTAACAATTTTATGGGACATCCAGTTTGAGATGTTAGGGGGAAGGGATTTACAAAGTGGGTACTGCTATGTGTTGGGCACTGTGCTAGGTGCCTTACAAACATTTCATTTGATCTTCACAGCAGCCCTGTAAAGTAGGTGCTATTATTATCTGCCTTTTACAGTTGAGGATGCTGAGACCAGCAGATTAAATGCTTTCCTCAGGATCAAAAGTTAGTCAGATGTTAAAAGAGAATACTTAGGTCCAAATTGAGATTGCTTAACTATTTGAATTTCAGGAAAGAGGACGATATGCTTCTTTTAAGGATGCCTGGATGTGTTGTATTAATGCAAATTATTTTCATTTCTTTTTCAAGATTTAAATGTGAACAGAAAAGGTATATAAATACTCGTGAGGATGTAGTTAAAAACCAATCAAACATCAGTTTAAGAAGCTCATTTTGGAGGACCTGAAAAAGAAATTAAATTGAAGAAAATTATCAAATAGGCTAACTTTTCTAAGGGGAAAAAAGGGCAGATGCTGTTTATGAATAAAATAGGGTATCATAAGCCACAGCTAAACAGAGTGAATGCAAAAATAGTACTGTATAATGAAGATCTCAGGATGGAGAAGTAAATTGTGAGTCAGATGTGGAGACATAACATGCTGTTTCACACTTAACTAAAAAACGTTTCCTGTATTCACAAAAGCAGTCTTCCATTGAGGAAAGAATCATAGCACTGTTAGGCAGCAGAGAGAAGTAAGTCTCAGAGGACAGAAAAATAGCTGAACTAAGTGATGAATGCCTCCTAAAACCTTCTGTGGGCATACACATTAGAGGTGTGCTGTGCACCAGTGAGCTGGTATGTAGAGTGCTGGCCTTGAAGACAGGAAGCTGTGAGTTCAAATCCTGTCTTTGAACTTTGTGTCTCTGAACAAGTCACTTATACCTTCTAAGCCTAAGTTTCCCCAGAATGATAATAATCATAATAATACATGCCACACAGAATTATTGTGAGGATCAAATGAAATAACAGATGTAAAGAGATTTGCAATCCTTAAAAATGCTATATCACTGTTAGCTCTATCCTGATATTAGAGATTTGAATTAATGGCTTGAGAATTCAGTTGTGGGCAGAAATCCTCATATGTCCTTGTTAATTGATTAGTCTTTTTCTCTTAGTGTCTTCAAGTATTGTACTCTTTCTCCCAAAGAATTGTGTTCTGTTCTGAAAAATAATGGCTGTGGATTTTGGGAGGAGACTGCCCATTCGCTTCTCCAATTCCATTCAATTCCGCCCAGAAAGGATTTCCTGAGCATCTGCTACATACAACATACCATATGTGCTAGGAGCTGGGGATACTGATTTTAAAGTAAAAGGGCCTTTGCCTTCAAGGAGTTTAAATTCTGCTGGGGAAAACAATACGTGTACAGATAAGCAAATATAAGTGTGAAGGATAGAGTGCCAAGCCTAAAGGTAGGAAGACTCATCTTCCTAAGCTCAAATCTGACCTCGGACACTTAATACCTATGTGACCCTGGGCAAGTCATTTAACCCCGTTTGCCTCATTTTCCTCCTCTGTAAAATGATCTGGAGAAGGAAATGGCAAACCACTCCAGTATTTCTGCCAAGAAAACTCTGGACAAAAGGTAAGGATGAGTCAGATGTGACTGAAAACAGCTAAACACAAAACAAGTATTTCAGGACTTGTGCTGGAGGGATACTAATAATTAGGGGAAATCAGAAAAGGCCTTATGTGGCAACTAGGAGTTGAACAGAACCAGGAAAAGAAACTAGAGTTTCCAAGAGGAGTAACAGTAACAACAACAATCTAAAGATAAACACTTTTAAAAGCTATAAGAATTTTGATCAATACAATGAGCCTTCATAATTCCAAAGGACTGATAATGCACAGAGGAGATGGATTTGGGGTATAGAATGAGACGTTTATGCATAGATACATACACACAAATATACATGCATATATATATATATATATGTATGTATTTATTTGTATGCAGCCATGGGGGGGGATTTGTTTAGCTTGCCTGCATTTTTTTTTAAAACAAGAAATTTCATTTTTCAGTGGGGGTTGAGAGAAAAAAAAGCACTTTCTGTTCATTTAAAAAAAATAGAAAAGTAAGGGATGATATAGAGGTGAAATATTTCATGCGGATAGGCCTTCTATTATTAGTTTTACTTAACTGTTTTAACTTGTTATAAGAGACATCCCATGAAAAAGAAATCTGTAGATGTATGTAATGTAAAAACAAAACACATTTAGTAAAACTGAAAGTCACCAAAAATGAGGAAGTTAAATATTCTAGGTGATGTCTAGTTGGCACAAAGGATAGAATACTTTACCTGGAGTCAGAAAGTCCTGAGTTCAGATTTGGCTTCAGATACTTAACTAGCTAGATGATCTGGACAAATCACTTAACCTCTCTGCCTGCTCCAGTTTTCTCATCTGTAAAATAGGAATAATAATATTACCCACCTCCTAGGCTTGCTGTGAGGATAAAATGAGATAATTTTTAAAGTGCTTTGTGACCCTTCATATCCCTCTTTCATTTGGCAATAGAATCTTGGACAACTAATTAAAGAATATTTGGTGAAGACCTTATTTTGTTATAGATTAATACTTAGCAGCATGCTATACAGGAGTGATGATCATCTTGGAGAACAAATTAGGTTTCTCTTGGATTTTCCCAAGATGGTGAGTTAGGGTCTATGGGACATATGTTTTTAAAATAGATAAGATGCTGTCCATATGTCTGACATTTGGTATGTGAGATAGATGCAGCAAGAAGTTAGAGGGAATTATGGACAGTGCTAATCCTAGAAGAGATAAGCAGCAAGGATGTAGAAGACCAAGATTCTCTCCGGACAGCCTTTTAAACATTTACTAGAAGGCTACATATACAATTGGCAACTCCAGAGCACATAGAAGAATTTATGTGCATATTTAGAAAGCTTTATGAGAAATTTCCACATGATGGCATTCTGTTTAAGCATGATGCTACAGCTGTAAAGAGCAGCAGAGTACTGGAAAACCTAGATAAGTACGTTTGATTCAGGGAATTTATAAATCAACAAATATAAATTAAGGGATATGTGATTAAAAAAGTCTTTGGAGACAACTTTGGATAAGGAGTTTTTAAACTTTTGTGTATACTTCATAAAGTTGTATTTAGGACAATTCAGAACGATTTTCATTGATAACTAAAGTCCTCTGCCTCTTCTTTGTGGTGAGAAGGTGACCCTGGATTTTCAGACTGTGCCAGCAGAGCACAATCTCTTATCATTTCTAAGCTGGTAACCTTCAGTTGCAGAATTGGTCTTAAATTGTATGCCTGTTATCACAGGACTAGCCTATCACCCAGTTCACCTTGGACTGATGATCATTTTGCCTATAGTAATTATTAAAGACCATTTGCTGAGTTATATTGTAATTGCAATCTGAATAGATGAGATGGGTAGCACATGGTTGGAATTATAGATCTTTGAAGTGTACAGAGTCACTTGTTTTGGAGAGGGTGTAATAGATCTGTGTTTGGGCATAGGATCATACATATTAAGTTGGAAGGAAGCTTAAAGGCTAATTAAGAAACTGAGGTACAAAGAGGCTATGTGACCACAGTCATACTGATACTGAGTTTTTGAAGCAGGATTTTAAACCAGGTTCTCCTAACTTGAAGTCATTTCACTGGTTTAGGGAACTCCTGCTAAGGATTACAGGTTTATCAGTACAAATTAACAATTGTTCTGCAGCTTGTCTTTATTGGTTCTAAGAAATCTCAACTGAAATACAGATTGTGATTCTATAAACTGTTCTATAAACTGTCAGCTAATTTAATTGAAGAGGAAAACCTGAAAATAATATATTATGGTAACAGTTGTCTTTAGAGGTAGCTGGGCAGTGCAGTGAATAGAGTGCTGGACCTGGAAGTGGAAAACCAATCTTCCGGAGTTCAAATCTGACCTCAGATACATCCTAGCTGTGTGCCCCTAGCTGGGCAAGTCACTTAAACCCCGTTTGCCTCAGTATTCTCATCTATAAAATGAGCTGGAGAAGGAAATGGCAAACCACTCTAATCTCTTTGCCAAGAAAATCCCAAATGGGGTCATGCAGAGTCAGACACAACTGAAAAATGGCTGAACAACAACTTGTCTGTAGAGAACTTACCAAGATGTATGCATTCACAATCTTTGAAAAGTTTTTTCTGATGAGGGCAAGACAGAGGATCAGACTGAGGCGAGGAGACAAAATGAGTAGAGGATACGCTTTGGAATTGATGGAGGAGAATGAATGCATCCTGGGGGAGGGTTCTTTGGACTGTAAAAGGCCAGTCCACTGCCTCTGACCTCCTTTGCCCTGCGTTTATGGGCAGGCATAAATGGCTGACACCATTGGTGATTCAGTCAGTCACTTAGTCTGCAAGAAGCCAAAACAATGGGAGTGAGAGCTTTGGCAGTCAAACATTCAAGCACCTGGTATTCCACTTGCTAGGCCTTTCTTTTGAAAAACCTAATTAGGGCACTCTAGGTTTTTCAAAAGAAAGGCCTACAGTAGTAATCCATGAATTTGGAACTGAAATTTGAGAAATTGGACACGAAGGGTCAAAGTAAGGCTGTGATTTGTTTTGTTTTGTTCGTATTGTAAGAGAAGCCAGTGGTACGTGTCCATTCATCAAGGCGTCAGTCTTATTACCTGCTCTTCTCTAAGCAGCTGTTTGCATTTTTAAGTCTTATAGAACATTGGTAGAGTTAACTCTTGTGTCCCAAGCTGCTCCTCATACCATAGACTTGTTTTGTGATCAAAAGTTGGCACTGGGATGGATGTTGGTCTTCCTGCAGCTGTTTTCAGGTTTGCTCTGTCTGTCCTTCATATCATCCAGACCCCCTGAACTGGAAATATCTTGTTAACTCTATGCTGTTTAATATTCTGTGTAAATTAAACTACCTGAGCATGTTTAGAGCTGAAATGGAAGCAATGCTTTTTGCTTGACAAGGTCAAGGTGGGTTTTTCTCTCTAACATATCTTCTATCTTGTTCACTCTTGGCTGATAGGGCAGTCTCCATGTAGTTGGCATTGTGCAAGGAAAGCCATTGGTGTAACGAATATCAAATGAGAGAGGTCTTTGGCAGCAGTAAAGTATACAAACGGAAGGTATTAATATTACTGATAACATATCTGACCAAGCCTGTGGAAGTGAGAAACATGGACCAGAGGAGCAAATTTGTTTTCAGAAGCCAGAGGGATATAATGCAGAGTCTCACAGTTCAGATTTGTAATTGGGATCAGTTGCTGTTAGAAGAAAATGGAGTTTGGAAAGACACGGTTTTCAGTTGTTAAAATCAATGAAATTAAAACAGCAGCTGCTTGTAAAAGTTAATTTTATTTGACATCTGCCTTGGGTCTAGTGATAGAAGCTCTGGTTCTGGCGAGCAGACTTTGTTCATTAAAAACTGTATCCTTCATTACTGTGAGATCTGTTGATATGAAATAATTTGTAGATGGAACAGAAGTTGATGCCATTAAATTATTTGGTTTACATAAACATAAGCTGTCCATTGAAACAAATATATTTGAAAATTTGTGGCTGAAATTACAAATAAACACTTTTGGGCTTTTTAGGTGATTTGCTTCATTTGTTTTAGGCACCGGCGATGAATTGCAGAGGACCCCTGAAGGTTTTTATAATGATTGATTGCAGTCAGACTACCATCATCATCATCATCATCTATACGATTTTATTAGACCCATTATTTCATTGGTATTGGGAATGCCCAGTGTGGAAGCTCCCTCTATCAATACAACTTAGCACCTGTTGGGCACTGATAGGCAGAATGACGTTCCCAGGGTCACTTAGTATGTATAAGAGGTAGAACTTGAACCCAGATTTTTCTGGTTCCAAGGTATCTGTGACATAGTGGATAGAGCTCTGCTCCTGGAGTCAGAAAGACCTGAGTTCATATCTCACCCCAGACATTTACTAGCTGTGTGACTCATGGCAAATCATTTAACCTCTTTTTAACCTCAGTTTCCTGTAAAATGGGGGAAAATAATAGTGCCTACCTTTCAGGATTGTTGTGAGGATTAAATGAGATAATACCTATAAAAATTGTTTGGCACAGTGCCTGGAGCATAGTTGGTGCAATATAAATGCTTATTCTGTGCTCTCAAGTAGCAGCTCTTTATCCACTCATTATACCAGAGATGTCAAACTTGTTTTAGCAGGGTCAGTTGGTCCACAAGACTCCTAAGTGTAGCTTAGCCAGATTAGAATGTAATTGGGAAATGTTTAACAAAGTAAATAAAAATGCTGTACAATATAGATAATGTTGACTTGTAGTTTTCTAAGTCAATAAGCCACCCACAGGGATCCCTTTCTATTTGAATTTAAGAGTATGTATGCTTCTCTTCTGTAATCACATAAATATAAATATATACTTTCCTCACAGAAATGGGAGAAAGTACAGTTAATAGGATTATATGGGGATAATTAGATCAATGGATCTTAGATTTAGAGCTGGAAGGGACTTGGAAGCCATCTATTCCAACCAACCCTGTAATTTTAGAGATGACTATACTGAGGCAAGGAGAGGAGAGTTATGTGATCTGCCTTTTGTCACCCAGATGGTAACTGCCAAGGGGCTGGGATTTGAAGCCAGGTCCTCTGATCTCCAAACCTCTTTACCGGAGGGTCCTTAGTTGTCTTTGTTCAAGTAGTAAAATGTTGATGCATGTGGGGAAAAGGGGGTCAGCTTTTTGCTGACTACCCATCTTGGATGTTTTTAAGGTACAATTTCAATATTAGTGTAGATTGACATTCATTCAATTCCTCCTGAATTTTGCAGAGTCTGAACTGAGCTGGAGAGGGTAAAAGCACCAAAGAATAAAATTGAACCATATTTTCCAAGTAAGCATTGTTTTCCTGTCATTTTTATGTGTTTTAATTTAGCCAGCGTTGGGTGAGCAGTTCAGAGTGAAGGGATTTATTATTTGAAAGTGAAGCCAGACTTCCTGGTCTTCATTTTCAACTGATTGAGGCCTGTTAGTTTTCAAAATTTCTATTGACTCCAGAGAACCATACTGTATTTTCTTATGTAGTCCCCCCACCCCCTTCTTGTGTCTCTCCCTCTCCTCTGTTATGGGGGAAAAAAGTCATTAAAAATGTTTTCTTTCCCCCAAGCACTTCAGTGCTTTTAATGGGGGAGGGGGTAGGGTGTTACTTCTGCTATAAAATAGCAGCAGGCTAGCAGCACCTTTTCCCTCTGGTTTTGAAAAACACTATTCAGCGTCTCTGCTGGTGGCAAAGTGGTTTCTTTCCTAACAATTTTCACTTCCAGGGAGATTCATTTAAGTTGAGAGAAGAAAAAAAGGGTTAAATTAGAGGTTCATCTGTTTGCTTTCTTACCTTAAAGATGTAACACCTTACAGCTGACATTTTCTGCTATAGGTAGACCTGACTTTGGAACACTGGGGCATTGTCAGGCATTTCCAGGTTATACAGTCACAGAATCTCAGAATTGGGAAGGAATATAGAGGACATCAGGTTTAACCTGTAACTGATCAGGGATTACATTTACAGATGTTTCTAAAAAGTTTTCCTCTAGTATCTCTTTGAAGACTTCCAGTAATGGAAAACTTATCACTTGCCAGTTGGGTCAACAATATTTATTAGGGACATATTGTATATAGAGCACCGTGTTGAAGTTCTTTGCCCTAAAATAGTAAGAATATAGAATAAAGAGAAAATGAAGAATTAATAGAGGCATCGAGACAGGCCCTCCAATCTGTGCACTTGCCTGTACATAGAGCAATTTCATTTCATGAACAGTTTAGATAAGAGACTTTGGAATAGTTCTAGTTGTTAGGGAATTTTTTCTTACATGAATATGAAATCTTTGTCACTACAAGTTTTACTCATTCCTGGTAGTTCTGCCCCCAAAGGTCAAATAAATCTGACAAGTCATTCCTCTTCCATAAATTTTTCAGATATCTGAAGATTGGTACATGATACTTGACTTTTTTCTAGGTTAAACATTCCCACTTCCCTCAACCACTTTTATGTAGCATGGTTTCTGTACCCCCTGACACTTTCCTCTAAATGAATTCCAAGTTGTCAGTGTTCTTTCTAAAAGTGTACCTGGAATGGAGCAGAGAATTCCACATATCCTCAGATCAGGGCAGCCGGATTATCAAAGCCAATTCAAACTGTCAACAAGCATTTATTAAGGACCTTCTGTGTGAAAAAAGGCAAATAGGCATTAATTAAGGGACTATTATGTGTCAGAAACTACTTCTCATTTGATTGTCACAAACAGGATGTAGGTACTATATTAATACACCCCCTCCTCCCCCATTCCCCTTTACATTTTACAGTTGAGGAAACTTAGGCAGACAGAGTTTAAGTGACTTGCCCAGGGTCACACAAATAGCTAGCCAGTAAATGTCTAAGGCTTCTGAACTGTGCACTAGGGCGCAAAGAAAGACAAAGTAAAAACAAACAAAGAAACCCCTCAAAAGTCCCTGCATTCATAGTCTAATGGGAGAGATATTTCCCTTGCTATGAACATTTTGTTTCTATGAATGTAGCCTAACCCACATTAGCTTTTATGGCTTCTGGGTCACTGGTCATCTTCCCCCCACCCCTGCCTTTTTTTCCCTCTCTTTTTTAAACATGAAATGTTAACTTCCATCGACAAGTTTAGGTATTCAAAGAGAAGCATAGGAAAAGGAAATATGAAAAATGAGCATGTAAAATTAGATAAGAAAATTTAAGAGATTGTAAATGATTGCATATGCCTGTAAGTTTCTGATATTTACCAGTTATTAACACCTATCCCAGAGATGTTTATGTTGGCGTTAACATAGTAGTTACCTCTTTGCTCCTGTTTTGTTAATCTTTTTTCACTTCCCCCACCCCCATCTTTCCCCATGTATATGGCATAGATCTTTTTTTAAAATTATTTTTAATAACATAGTTGTGTTTAATTTGTACATTATTCTTGTGGTCTTGTTTCTTTATACTACATACATGCATACAAGTCTTCTCATAAATTGTTTTGGGACACCTTGCATACTAGAAACTAGGTGGTATAGTGATGAGACACCCCTGGTCTGAGCAACTGACCTAATAGTTGTCTGGTCCTGGGCAAACCCTTTAGTCCCTCTTAGCCTCCCTTTCCACATCTCAAAAATCAATAATATTTTACATTATAATATTATTAAACATTATAGCATTAGAAATAAATAATTGCACACTACATAAGGTAGTTGTGAGAAAGGTGCTACAAAAATCAATCTATTATTGCTATTATACTGTGAGACTTAATTACTAAACTTAAACGCCCACTGCATAAAAGAGACAGTGTTGTTATATGTGCTCTGGAGGATACAGAAAAGAATAAGATTCTTCCTTCTTTCAAGGAATTCACAATGTATAAGGAGAGGTGATAACCACATAAATGTCTATACTGTATATGAGGTTATACAATAAAGAAATTGCCCTTTTTGGGGGGAATAGCTACTTAAAGATAGGATAACTGCTTTTGAAAATGGTAGTAGCATATTTGTTCCTTATTTATAGTAAATTTTTTAGAATTGTCAGCTTTGCTATTTAAATGTGATTGATTTTATATCTAAATGGCAGTATGTAAGCATAGCACTCATTTTGATTCTATTTTTCAATTTTGATTTATCACAGAAAACATTGTAAAATAACTTTATATAACAAAATATTATCTAATGTGACAGACTTAGATTTATGAATGATTTCATAATTTTAGACTCCTCAATATTATCCCAAATAGCCAAATGGATATTTTCAATTATGTAGTTCTTAACTATATATTTATTTTCTATAGATTTTTCTGCTCTTTATCTAGTTTATATTATATGTCTACCAAGGCAGCTAGGTGGTACAGTGGAGAAAGAGCTAGAGTTGGAGTCAGGAAAGTTTAAATATGGTCTCAGATATTTATCAGCTATGTGATGAAGTCAGTTGACTTCTCTCAGCCTCAGTTTCCTCATCAATAAAAGGATAATAATAACAATATTACCTACCTAATACACTTGTTGTGAGGATCAAATGAGGTAGCATATAAACATTCTGCAAATCTTAAAAGTGCTATATAAATGGCAGCTACTATTACTATATTTTATTATATATAATGCTAGGTTCTGTCTTCCACTGCTCCTCCTTGGTAGATTCAAGTGGATGATTAGATCTTTGCAATTACCCTAGGGAACCAAGTTTTTTTTTTCCCCTTTGCAGCTAGATTAGTTGTTTAATTCATATTGGTATTTCAAGGTTTCCTGAAGCTTCCCCTTGTTTTTTGCTACAATATTTGTCTCATTTTCTATTTTACCTACCAGAAAGCACACCATACTTATTTTTGTTTTTATCTTTTAAAAAAATTATGAACTTAGTCATCATTAAACATGCACATTTTAGTAAAAAGACAAAAAAAGGATTATAGTTGAATTGTGAACTTCTGTTTTTTAAAAAACTTATATTAAATTCAATATAGTACTATCAAAGTTGTGCAGTTTAAAGTCCCCTTCTGAACTTCTTTTTAGTTTCCTTCTGTGTATTTTTAAATGTTTTATTGTTGCTCCTTTTTATACATCACCATCACTGCACACTGTTTTAAAGGCCTGACTTGGAGAATATTATATAAAAATACCACACTACTATTTGAAGTGTCTTGTAAATGACAAAAGACAACTGAATGTGTGTTATGTGAAATCCTTATTGAGAGAGAGAGAGAGAGGGAGAATATAAATATTCTGTGGCTAGATCCTTGCCAAAAGAGTTTCACCCTTGTCTGTAATCTGTGCAGCTAGGTGGCGTGGTGTTTAGAGAGCTGGATTTGTAGTCGTAAAGATCTGAGTCAGAATTGTCCTTCTGATAATTACCAGCTGTGTGATTCTATAAATTATAGACCCTCTTTAATCTTCAGTTTCCTCGTTTGTAAAATAGAGATACAAGGGCTTACCATACAGAATTATCATGAGGATCAGATGAGATAATACATGTAAAGTAAATCTTAAAATATAAAATCTTAGTAAATCTTAAAATATAAAATAAATGTTACTGGTGATGATGGTGATGGTGGTGCTGAAAAAGAAAAAGATAATGATGATGGAGATGATAGTCTTTTAAACTTCCCTGCTTAAGTGGTTAGAATGAAAACACTTTTTACTCTCTGATCTTAATTATGGCAGTTAACTTTCTATGTAGTATCTATGACTGGTTTCCAAATGGGGAGGGTGAGGAGGGAAAGTTACATTATAAACTTTGAACTAAACGTGATATATCATCAATTAAAAGACCATGTAATATTTCAGTGAGAATATTTTGTGGACCTACAAACTTTTTATTAGGCTTGCTGCCATAATAGTATTACATTCAACTTAAGCTCTTTTTATACTGTCATGTATATGGCCCATGTTGTCCCTTGCTCAACAAAGAGGTTACAAAATTATATAAAACTCCTCACCAAAGGAAATCCAATTAATCAACCAGTCTGCTACCATTAAAAACAACTTTCATTTAAATTTTAGTCCATTGGACTGCCTTTCTTTATATCCCCAGGACTTAACACAGTGCATGGGCCATAATGGATGCTTAATAAATGTTTATTGACTAGCAGATTCAAACCAATAAATATTCATTAATTGTCTACTCCATGTTAGTAGACACATTAAGTGTCCACTCTAGCCGCTAGAGATATAGAGGTAAAAAATACCATAGTTCCTTGTCTTCAAAGAGCTAATAATTTAATAAGGAGCGTAAAACTTGAATGGAAAAATTTGGAGCTATTAACTGTAGTCAGACTGGGACATGAAGGATGAAATATTGCAATTGTGTTGTTCCTAAGAAAGAGTTCGATTTAATTCAGCTGAGAAGACTTTATTTACTGTATGTGAGGATACAGAGTACTAGGTATCGCATATATACACACACAAAACACCTGCAATCAGTCCCCATCCTTAAGAAGCCTACATCTTACTGATTAAAGGGATGTAAATATTTATTTATGTTTTAGGAATCATAGAATCAGAGATTTAAAGCAGGAATCTTAGATCTGAGAATCTGAAGATCTTAAATGTTACCGAGTACAATCCGCTCTTTTTAGTGAGGAAGAAACTGAGGTTAAGAAACTGAGACTTGCCCAAATCATGGATCTACTTTGAACCAAGATCTTCCTCACTCTAAGGCCATTGTTCAATTCACTTTGCTTTCAAGATCAGTAACAGAGCCCAGCTCTCAAGAAAGCCTTTCCTTTCCTTTTACTTTCAGTGTAGCAATAGATTTGGGAAAGCACTGAGAAAGAAAAGGTGTCAGAGGTGTGTGGGATCATGAACTCACATCATTAGGGTGAAAGAAGTAGGAGTAATTCATTTGTTCTGTGCAGTTTTATCTAGAGCAGTACTGCTTACTGAAATCTTTGAGACATTTATAGCCATTACAGTTACTTTTTTTGGAAGGAAGCTAACATTTATTAATAACATATTATTAATTTGCACCAGAGAAGAACCAAATGCAGGAGAAATTTAGGAAATTTAATTTCTAAAATGCTTTTATTTTTAACTTTCAAAGGGTCACTAAGCCTCTGAAACTACTCACCCCCTCCCTCACGTCCCACCCCTCTCTCACTCTCAGAGTGTATTGATAGCAATTCCATTCCATGTTTGGTATGTTGGAAGGACATCTTAATGATCTGTCTGACCTTTTGATAATAATAAGAAATAAACAATGTTGTGCCAAGTTTTATTTCTTTAAAAAAAATCATCGTGCAAACGTATTTCAGCTTCATAGATGTAAGTTGTGACAGGTCTTTTCTGTTCTTTCCATTCCTGACTGATTAATTTTTCAAGGCATTCTTTTGACTTTCAAATGTAGTATTAAATTTTAAAAGAATTAAACAAAAGAGATATGTGGTTGTGTTGAAGAAAGTTTTTTTAGGTTGAAAATATTGTCATCATACAGAAGAATGAATGAATGGAAAGCTAATGATTTTTGCTGTACTTTAATCTAGATTTCATTTTTAGAATAGACAGGTTGGAATACTTCATACTAAAGTATTGATTTAACTGGTTTAATTTGTTCTTGAGAGTATACAATGGAAAATTTATGTCTCTAAGGGTAACTTATATACATTGATGAGAAAATACATGTAAATAACTTTGCAAACCTTAAACTGCTATGAAATATTCATTGTCAGTTGTTATTTTATGAGAAAAGATCTGGACTTGGAGTCAGGTATCAGAGTTCAAATACAGACCGTGTCACTGAACCTTCCACTTAATTTTTGTAACCTAGGGCAAGTGATTTAATTTCTCTAGGCCTCGTTTTCCCCATCAGTAATATGAGAGGTTTGACCTCTGAGGTCTCTTCTAGTTCTAATTCTGTGAGCCTATGATTTTTAACTCTGTGCTTATGGGAATTAAGTCAGCTGTGAAATTCTATTGACAGGTTCTGAAATAACGTTTATAATCTAGGCACTTGCTCCATGTAGGCAGGTGATATTTCCATTTTAAATAACTTTGAATAAGTTTGCTATTGCTGAATGGTGTGGTAGAAGGAGCTCTGGAGTAGAATTTAGATGCTGTCTTGGCTACGTCCTGTCTCTTACTTACTTGGGCAAGTCACATAGCCTCTGTCATTCTCAGTTTCTTTTTCTGTTACATGTACTAGTTTCCTCATAAAGTGATTGTAAGCACAAGTGTTGTGAGGCTCAAATGAGAGGATGGATATAAAGTACTTTGCAAGCCTTAGAAAACTATACAAATGCCAATTGTCATTATCATCATCATAGTTACTGTGCTACAATCACCTGGCCTCCACTCTGGGGATTCATTCCCTGAGTCTTCTATGATGTTCCTGCTGAGCTCACATTGTGTTTATAGTAAGGGGTATATTGGTGAATATTTGACAAGGCTCTCTAGAAAAAAAAAGTGCACACACCTTTTAAATATGCTCTGTTAATACCTTATTGAGTCTAGACAGTCAACAAAATAGTAAATTCAGCCTAGATTTCTAACAATTACCAATTTCTGAAGTATAAATGCTTATACTAAAAATTTAACAGTGGCTTTTGCAAGCTGGTTAGAGCTGGTTCTAGTACATTTCTGTTGGTAAGGAAAGAGCCTTGTAAACTTTATCCAGAATTTGTAAACAAATCCAAGTTGTTATCATAATAGTGAAGACCAATCAGCAAGCTTTTACAAGTGCCTATTATGTGTCAATCATTGTGCTAAGGGCTGGGGATATAAGGCAATAAGTGAAACACTACCTACTCACAAAGACTTTAATTTCTAAAAGGAAAGAAAAGGATAGAAATAAGTATGTAAAGATTATATATGAAGAAAATTTCTAGTGTTGTTTATAGGTGGTCACAGGACCATAGATTTAGAACTGGAAGGGACCACAGAGGTCATCCAGTCCAGCTCCTTCAATTTACAGACCCAGAGAAGATAAGTAACTCATTCACTGTCACCCAGGGACTAAGTGGAAGGACCAGGATTTCCACCCACTCCCTCTAATGCCAAATTCAGCTTTTTTCTACAGTACTGCACTGTCTCTCAAAGTGAACCTGATTATTTCTCTCTCCCTTTTGGTAATATGGAAAATAAAGCTCCACATTTCATTTTGGGGGATCTTGAGTCAAAAAATGTTCAGAAAGACTTTGAGGGAATCAAAGGATGGAGAAATTTGGGAATTACTATTACATAGTATAAATAATTTGTAGTTCAGTATTATGAATTAATTTGATCAAGCTACATTTAATACTTTTACAAATTTAGTAGATTGTTATGAATACATAGTTGTCAAAACCAAAGGCTATTTTTTCTTTATTTTCCTTATGTGGAAACTATTTTGTGTTGATTTAACTCTGAGTTTAAAAAAAATTAACATTTTCTTAACATTGGTCTAGGTTTCTCTGCTGTATATTTGGTCATCATAAATCTTACTAAAACTTAATATTCATAAAATCCAATCTGGCATTTAAAGCTGTTCATATACAGACTCCATCTTACTATTTCAGTCATGTTCCACATGATTACATTGCTTCCCTTCACATACTGTGTTCCTGCCAAACAGGCCTTCTTATTGTTCCTCGAACTCTGCGTTCTGTCACACATTCCTCTTCCAAGTACAGGCAGGCTGTTCTCCAGCTTGAAGTGCTTTGTCTTCTCTCCTTTGCCTCTGAGTATCCTTAGGTAGTACCTTCTGTAATAATCCTCATCCTCCTCATTTTCATTTTTTGTGCTTTCTCTGGCCTCATACAATCCAGATAAGGATGGAATGAACCTATGATACCTGTCATTGAGAGGACCTGAACCCAGGGGTTCCTGGCTTCAAGGCTAGCTCTCTGTTCATCAAGCAGTGCTATCTGTCATTTTGAATTCATGTCATGCTGTCAACTCAAATATTATATTTCATTGTCCTATATATGTTTCCTTCTCCACTGTAGAATCTAATGTAAGCTTCTTGAGAATAAGAACTGGTTTTGGATTTATCGTTATGCCACTAATTCTCAGTTACAAGGTATTGAATGTAGTAGGTATTATCTTGATGAGTCTTTTTTTTTTTTAATTGAACTGAATGGAAGTAACCAGTCAGAAATTTGCCTACCCTGGAAACCAAATTCTTCCTATTTGTGAATTTCTGGAAAACTGAGATTGATACTTGTATATTTAGCTTTCCAACTTATTTACTTATTTTTGATGTTAATGAGAAAACTCAGTAACTGCAGGTATAGTCAGTTATTTTCGATCCTGTTATTGAAATATGATTCTCCTTTCCTGACAGAGAGAAATTTATATGTCATTGTGTCTGTATATGTATACACACATACAGACACACATAGATATTTGCTTTTTCCTTTAGATATTGAAATAAGTTCACTGATTGCACTTGTATTTGCTAATATGTCTTCTAAAATTTTTATTTCTTGTAGTTAACAGCAAGGTCACTGCCATCTGTGCAATCTGATGAGCGACTTCAGCCTCTTCTTAGTCACCTCAGGTAATAAAAAAACTACTGCTTTGTTGTGCTGATGAAAGAGATTTATCTGAAATGGATTAAAACCTTTTGACTTCACAAGTGATGGGAAGTCTCAAAAATTTAAAGCAAGACGTCAAGCGTTTATTAAATGATATGTGCCAGGCGCTATTCTGAGCGCTGGAGAGAAAAACACAAGCAAAAAGGCAGTCCCTGCCCTCAAGGAACTTACATTGTTAGTGGGGAGAGAGACATTATACAAAAGAGAGCTGAAGGAAGGAGGGGAAATACCTAAGAGGACCAGCAAGGAGCCACCCTAAACCTGTTCTCAAAATAGAGATGGGGGCAGGATGGATCCAGTAAGAGAAGAGACCAGGGAGGCAGTGGGATATTTCAGGGTGAGAAGACTCTAAGGGCTGAGGGAAGGTCCAGAGTGAAAGGGCATCTGCATCATGATAGCAAAGTCTATTTTTTTCTTCTTTGCTGTCACCATTCGATTTTAAGTAATCTTTATACTTTTAATTCCTTAGTCTTTAATGTTACTCCTGATTTCCTAGCACTGTGGAATAGTTTTTAAACTTATTGAAACTCCAAAATCAGATGATCAATTTAAACTAAAATAGGCAGATAGAAGTAACCAAGGCTTGAGAAAGATTTAGAAGAGACACCAAATTTATCTCATCCTTAAGACCTGGATACACTTTTGAACAGATTCATTAGGACTCGATGACAGATACGCTATCACTTTTTTTATATATAATGTTAGTGTTTAGGGGAGCAGGACTAATACCCACCTTCATAGACTAACACTTTTACTACATATAGCTTTTATGTTTTGGGAAGACATGATTTGACTTGAAGTATTTCTCAATCCTTCTTAATAAGGGGCCATGGCATAGAAGACATCCCTGTATTTTTGTGAAGGTTGTATGATTTGCAAATCATGCTGTCACGTTTTTTTTCTTGTAAAACTAGTACCTTCATAGCAATGTGATGATTGTCAAATTTAGGTTGTTAATCCCACAGCCCCAAGATCTCATCCAGTTTTATGGTCCTAGAATACTGTTAGTGCTTAGTTATTGTTAAATCTTGATGGATTTCCCCTTTCCCCACTTGGGTATGGTAATTGTCAACTGGAATTTAGATTAGCTACTGACACTCCTCTTCAGGTCCTTGAAACTTGCACATACTGTACATTCATTTTGGGTTTCCATCCTCTGTGGAGTTCGTTCACCACTGGTTGCTAAGCAACCATGGCAAGATGCTACAAGTAATATTCACCAACTGAAGTTGCTTTTATTATTATTATTAAACTAAACATTTTTCCATTTTATTACTATGTCAGAAACTTCCATGGGCAGGGTGGCAGGTGATGTGTATAGCTTGACATTTACTGTTCTACAAAGTAACCTTGTGATATGACTTTGAAGCTCTGTGTGTCTTTTGGCTGCCCCATATTTAAAAAATAAAAATGTCACTTTTTTTATTATCACTAGCATTCAGGTCAACTAGACAAAAAACATTGCATTTGACTTCATAGAATCTATTGATAATCACATTAGGGATGTAATTTAAATAAATTATCTTCAAGGGATAGACTTTATAGTAGGGTACTGCTGAGACCAGTATTTTGTCGAGGGTTATTTCACAACTCTAATGATCAGAGAGAGATGATGAATAGCATACTAATTAAACTTGCCAGTGAAACTAATTTGGGCAACATAAATACCAGTGAAAACTGAAGTAATAAAATGCAGAGAATTTCTCCATTGTCCAAGTCACTTTTCAGAAGTAAGTTAGACACTTATGTAGGCCTAGAGTACCCTCATTATCTATGATATTTTCACTAGGTATATTATTTTGCAAACACTAAAATATGTGAATATTTTTCACATAAGTCTAATCTTCTGGTTCAACTTTAGTTTTACAAATGGGATTAAGCCTTTGTCTTACTACTAGGGAGCGACAAGATCCAGGGAGAAGCTGACTTGATTTCTGTGCCCTCCCTATAGAATGGCACTGTTCAAGTGGATGTGATTTAATTGCATTCATAAGTGAGAAGTCATGAAATAGTTACTTTGTGTGCATGGTTTCTATACATTAATTTGGAAAGTTAAATAATTATGCTTTTTGTGTTTTGTGACTAATTTTTCCTTTTCTTCTGGCCACGGAACTAGTATAAAAAAGAGATAGAAGGTAATCATATGGTGTTACATATATGTATATATGCTGATATATGCATACATAAAATAATTGTAAATATATGATTAAAGGCTTAATTTAATAATAAAACTCTTCAAAATTTATCCCCCCTTTTTTGGCAAAGCTATAAAAATATTAAGCATTCTTATTTAAAATTCAGCTGCACAGAACTATGAATTAGAGTGTAGGGGTTATTACGTGCTGCCGGAGGTTTGATTATAGGATCCAAAGAGCAAGAATTAGAACTGTAAGGACCCTTGGAAGCACTTCATTTTACTCATGAAACCGAGGACCAAGATCAATGAGGTAGTAATTTGGCAAAACCAGGATATGAATCTGAGTCTGCTAACTCCAAATCCAAACTCTCCATAGCTCTCTGGGGGTTTCTCATATACGGTTCTGTACTCATTTTGTGGATTGTTTATTCTTCATGGAAATGAGCTATTTACTTTTTTGCATTTCTTAATTGACTGTTTCACTTAGTCATATGCAAGAGTGATATAGTAACTAGAAATCAAACATCATTTCCACTGTTTTGAAACCAAAATAAAATGACACTTAACAGAAAAAGAATGTAGCATGTAAATACAGTGCATAGAGGTGATCGACAAAAACATGATATTAGGCAAAACAACCACAAATAAAAACAACAATAAAAATACAGCGGGAAGTAATTCTGCTTGAATAGAACTACAGCCAGAACTGTTAGGGGATCCACTCCCTTCCACCAAGAGACAGCCATTTCTTTCAACTGTAATGCTGTTGGTGGTAGTGGTGGAGGTAGAGGTGGTGGAAGCTAGCCAGCTGGAGCTCAATTATAGGATCCAGGAAGGTAGAGCCAGCCTGATGAGTTTGCAGATAGATAATTTAGGAACCACAGATGAGAGAGAACTTATCATAAAAGAAGGTAATACCCTGCCTCCCTACTAGGAAACTTAATGTGGCAAATTCTGTGGAATCAGATTCTCTTGGTTGTTCCTGTATTGAGCTTCACCCCGGTTTCTTGGCCACGTGTCTCTACACGTGCCTTGAACTCTGGATCTTGATGTTGATGCCTGTTTTCAATCTTGCACCACCTCTGCTTGTGTTCTTAGCTTTCCACTCCATATGCTTGACCATTGATTCTGGTTTGTTATTACCAGTCCAAGACTTTTGACTCCTCTGTTAGTGGTAATTTTGCACCCCAGATCTTTTCTTAATTCCTCACATAGGTGGCTTCAGACTCCACTATTTCTATCTCAGGGTCTTTGCACAGGTTTTCCCCCATACATGGAAAGAGCTCTCTTCCCCTCTCTGCCTCCAGAATAGAATATATAACTTCCTTCCATGCCAGGTACAAGTGCTTCCTCCTGCAATAGTAGTTTTGTAGTTTCCCTTTTGTTTTGTGCCCTTCATATCCTGTGGCATTTAGTAAATATTTTTATGCCTCCTTTTAATATGAAAGGAAGAAAATTCTAGAGTTTACCATACATGGACACATAAGAGACAAAATACATGAGTTCATTTCAGTAGGATATACCATTATTTACCAAATCTTCTGTTCTGCCTAAACAAGTTTCTTCTACTTCTTGGTGATGTATGTACCCCAGGTTGGAAACCCTATACAACGCTTAATGTAGTCCCATTTGCTAGCTTCCCCTTTCTCCCCATTAGTTTGTATATGCACTGTGTTTATTTGTACATATTATTTCTACCAGTGGAATGTTAGAACCTTGAGGAACC
The DNA here is from genome assembly GCF_028372415.1 of Notamacropus eugenii. Classification (NCBI taxonomy): domain Eukaryota; kingdom Metazoa; phylum Chordata; class Mammalia; order Diprotodontia; family Macropodidae; genus Notamacropus; species Notamacropus eugenii. The sequence goes on from NC_092873.1 coordinate 125,809,469, forward strand.
TAGGACCTAGCACAATGCCTGGCAGAAACAGATATTTAATAAATGCTTGTGGAATTGATTTGGAAGTGGCTTTTTCCGGCTTCAGTGTATGGCAAATTCTCCTCTAAGTGGGTCCAAGAGAAACAGAAGAGACGTTTAGTAAATGGCGCTGAGGATGGGTAGCCTAAAGACATTTTAATGTATGTATTTGGGGTGTTATGATAGGCTTTGATTGTAATGCCTTACTCACACTAGTCAGGATATCATTTTGTGGAGGTATAGCTTTACTTAAAGGTTACATCACAGTCATGAGATTTTAATGTATGATGAGTTTGATAGGAGATAGTCATTTTGACTTGCTTTCAAATTATTTAAAAATAATGAAATCTTCTTGGGTTCCTGTGTGATTGCTTTTGTGAACTTATTATCTCTACCTAAATAGGTCACTTGATATGTAGGGATAGGTATTGGACTTGTGATTTAATTGGTATATGGAACTTCTGGGAAAGGAAACTCCCTCCACTGGATGTATGGATCCATCCAGTACTTCCTCTACAATTTGTAATCCTAAAGAATAATCCTAAAACTTGAGTACTGAGAAGTTAAATGACTTGCCCAGGGTCACACATCCTAATATATCAGAGGCAGTCCTTTAACCTGCGTCTTCCTGGCTTCAAGCCCAGTTGTCTATCTGTCTACTATACTATGTGTTCTCCATAGTTAATATGTATACGTGTTTATTTTTTTCCCTTGAGAAAACATTGCATATACATTTCAAAAAAATCTTTTACCTACGTGATGTATTTCCAGAATATCCACAATATTGATATTTAGAATATTTTCATTTTAAAAATTAACTCTCATCAAGTTTAAATCAGACAGTTACTTGGATATTCATTTGCTTGTTTAAATAAGCATGAAAGAATGCTGTTCTATAGTGCAGTTTGGAGGAGGTGAGTACTCCAGTTAGTGAAACTTAAAACCTCATTAATGTGATCGTTATGTTCCTGTTATTTTTCAGGGTCTTTCTTCCTACTTATTTCTAGTTATTGTTAGTACTTTAAACTATTTCCTCTGATTTACAGTTTATGTAAATTTACATATTTCTGTGCTTCCTGTGAAAGCATTTCAGATTCCTATAATATATTACTGAAATGAGGAAGAATGCATTCTTTTCCATTAGAAGTCATATACACACATATACACAAACATATACATTTATAAGAAATGATACAAACTTATTTAGGATAGCATATGTCAGTCACTAGCATTCCCTTTAAGAATCTATTGCTTGGTGGCCCTGAGCTAGCTATTTAACCCTCTCAGTGCCTCTATCAGCTCTCTAAGACAAATTATAGAACAGTTGCTGATCTGCTTTGGTAGAGGGAGTTTCCTCATCAGGAAGTATTTAAAGCCAATGTAATACAGGTCCATACCCCCATCTGATTTATCTTTCTAACCCCCTTCCCTCCACCCCTCCCACCCCCTACAAAAACTTACAGAGCACTGTAATTGATTCTCTAACATTTTATAATTTAGAAGCATCCTGGCATAAAGGTAGGAGCATTGTTCTTAGAGTCAGAAGATCTTGGTTTGAAATAACTTTCTTGGGAAAGCCTCACTTTTCTCATTTATAAAATGGGGATAATACTTGCATTAGTTACTTTACAGAACTATAATGAGGAAAGTGCTTAGTAAGCTATAAAGCACTATATCACCAAGAAATATTTTGTATTCTTAAGTTATAAAACTGATGTTTCTCTTGGGGAACATACCATTTAAGAGGAAGGAAACGGAATAGATGTGGACATTTACAAATCCACAGAGAGAACAAAAATAACACCAATCAGCTACAGATGCCTACGAAGTTCTGAGTTGTTGGGAAGACAGGAAGATTGTCTTGGTGGAGGAAGAGTCAAGGACGAAGAGAAGTTGGAGAAAAGGATTTTGGATTTAGTAATTAAGAAGTATCACTAACCTTTGAAAAAGCAATTCAATAAGCTGATAGGTTCAGAAGCTTATATGACAAGGAAATAAGAAATGAATGGGCATTGAAGAGGTGAGTGCTGGAGTCAGTCAGAAGACCTGAATTTGAAATCTGGCAAGGACATGTGTAGAGTGAAGGCCTTATACTCAGTGTCTTCTGAGGTCCCTTTCAGCTCAAAATCTATGAATAGCTATCAGTGGAAGAATGAAATGCATTCTGTTTTGTTACTCTGTTCAGTCCTTAATAGAATACCTAATGCAACTAAAAGCTTAAATGTAAAAAGCTATCAGGAGTTATTTTAATTGTTCTAGACATATAAGAGTACACTTAATGAACAGGGAGACCTTTACATGCAATATTATACAGTAGATGAAATTGTTATACAGTTGATTGAAAGATGCAGAGGATCCAAGATCTCTCTGTTTACTATTTTTTAATTACAAAATAAGCATTTGAATTTAGAACTCTGACTCAGAAGTTACTACATTGTGAATATCTTTTGACCTGGTTATGCTGTTATTAGGTATATACCCCAAAGAGGTCAAAGAAAAAAGAAAAAGACCTATTTGTAGAAAGATGTTTGTAGCAACTCTTTCTGTTGTAGCAAAGAGCTAAAAAACAAAGACATTGTCCGTCAGTTGGGGAAGTGGTTGAACAAATTATGGTATATGAGAGTAATGGAATATTACTGTAAGAAATGATGAAAAGGGCAATTTCAAAGGTACCTGGAAAGACATGTATGCATTGATTGAGGATGAAGTGAGAGGAACCAATACAACAAATTACAAAGTAAAAACAGCATTGTAATGGAAAACACCTTGAAAAGACTTAAGAACTCTGATCAATGTAACAATCATCCGTGACTTCAGAGGCCTTAATGAGAAAGCATTCTGCCTACCTCCTGTAGATGGTGTGATAGATACAAGGTACAGAATTAGACATATATTTTTAGACAACCAAATGTGTAGGTTTATTTTACTTGATTTGATATGCTTCATTGTTAGAAGGATTGTGTTTTCCTTTTTTTTAAATGGAAGCTGGAGTTTGTAGGGGAGAGGAGAGCTAGGGAAATCATTGCTCCCCTCCTCCAAAAAAAGAAAGAAAAATATGTCATGGAAGTATTGTTTAATACACAAGAGTAGCTGTGAAAGGAATTTGTTGAATATATACTTTTTAGAAAAAGCCAGTTGTATGTAATAGAGATTTACATTTTCACATATAATCTCCCTTTTTCTGTTATCCTTTGTGTTAGTGTTCATTTTTTGGAGTTTTGGTAAATTAAGAATTTTTTTAAATGATAAGGGGGAAAAACTGTTTAACTTGTTAGTCAAATAATTGATTAGTACTTTACTGATGCTTTGTGATAGATGCTGTTTTAATGTTTAGGATACAAATCAAGGTAAAAATAGTCTCTGCTCTCAAGGAGCTTACATTCCAGTAGGGGAGAAAACATGAAATAAATAGGTATCTACAAAGTATGTCATGGTAGATGGAAGGTGAGATTAGAGACAAATGCATTAGTAGCTTAAGAGGACTGGGAAAACTTTCCTTAAGAAGGTGAGATTCAAGCTAAGTCCTGAAGGAAGCCAGGGAAACTAAGAGCTTTCTCAAAGAGTTTAGCACAAAAGAGAGGTGAAGATACAGGACATAACTAGTAGGGATGGTAGGATAAAGTGAGGGTTTTAAAGGACAGATGTAGGTATTTTTGGAGGAAGCAGGGGAGGACCCAGTAGGTAAGGTGAGATTGAAGATAATCTGGGAATGATAGAAATCTGCTAGAGAAGATGGTCAGGTATGGGATCAAGGGTGCCTATATAGGGGCTTTCTTGTCGAGGAGAGCTCACAACCCTTCATCCCAGAGAGTATGTCTGAATGACTTCAGGTTTGCTAGTGGTGTCTGAAGGGAGGGGCTCTGCTGGCTCCTTGATTTGTTCAGTTATCCCTCCTAAGGGGAGATTTTAGGTGAGGTGAGCCTCTGTGGAGGATGGAATAGCAAACATGTTTGCCTTACCTAATTGAGTTGAGATTGGATAACAGAAATGTGTAGTAATAGCAGAGTTTTGTGTTTTCCCTCCAGGTCTATTCAGCATAATGTGAATAGGAACAAATGAAGTTGATTGTGGAAGTAATCCAGGATCGGTGTTTGGCAAGGCATGATAGATGATAGGCTAAGGGGGTAGGGGATTCTAGAGGAGAGGATAACATAGAGTTGAGAGGTCAAGATAGGGAAGAGAGGAGAGTGTATCCAGTGTAGGTGTAATGACCTGGGAGAGAACAGAGGGAGAGAATGAAGGTCATAGTGAGGAAGTAGAATAAAATTAGGGGTTATAAGGCATAGGGAAAGATGGAACGATTTAAAAAAATTATGATCAGATAAAGGAATTTCAGAAATATTGAATATTAAAATGGATGAGTGGAATTCTAAATGTTGACAGGATCAAATAAGTGTGTGACCATCTCTGTGAGGATGAGATAGAATGGAGGAATAGGTTATGTGAATTGAGTAGAATGAGGAACTGGAGTATTTAAGGGAGTATCAATGTAGATGTCAAAGTCCTCTAGTATGAGGGCAGAAGATAATGAGGAGAAAGATTGTGAATCAGGCACTGAACTCATTGAGGGAAAGAGGAGAATGTCCTAGTAGGTGAAAGGGATCTGTAACAGCCACCAAGATCTGTATTGGATGGTAGCATAGACCTCAAAAGAGGAGAGGCTGCGAAGTGCAAGTGGTAGATGTAGTTTGGAAGTGACCACAGGGATCAAAGACCATTCCAACTCCTCCGTTGCCACCATTGAGAAAAAGGTTTTGAGAGAGAGGTGGTGAGGGAAATGGTGTTACTAGGTTACCCTTAGTAAAGACCTGAAGATGAAAGGAGTGGAAAAGGAAGAGGTTTAAGATGAAGGGAAGTTTTTAAATTATGGAGTAGGCAGATCAGAAGGCACAGTTCAAAGGGACAGGCAGATCTGGAGTAGGACATTAGCATCATGGGGAGAGTTCATGGGCATGAAGGGGCAATGAGTTGCAGGTAGGGAACAGTGTTTCTACACTGATAGCTGAAGGTTTAGAGTCACCGGGATGGTGCAGATTTAAGAGGATGGAAGCATTGAGGAGTGAATCTAGGTAGAGTATCATCAGTTGGAGAGATTTCTGTTGAGGGAGACTTGTGATTAGACTGTTAAACTGTTTCTTGAGATTCATTTTCATGGCATATGGTGAGCTTATATCATTTGAGGCTCTCAGATGTCCACCTTACAGCAAGGAGGAGCAGAGGGAGGATAGGATCCAGGCCATGAGGTCAGGTTGCTTTACCTATTTTGGGACCCAGAAGGTGGAAGATGTCTTTTTAGGGGAAGCCTCTGGTGCTAGAGTTAGCTCTGAGAAAGGGTCTGAAGGAAAAGCAGTACATAAGGCTATTCTTCATCAAGGTTCCTCTCATGAATATATGAATTATCCAAGATTACTTGATAGAAATGGCAGAGAACTTTGATAACTATCTTGTCATTAGTGTCAAGTGAGGCATGTGACAGGAAGAGATAGGCTTGTGTGCGTGTTTATCTCTGTCATGGAGGATGTCCTACAAAGAGTTTTAAGTGGAAAAAAAGATTGGGCTAGATGGTAAAGTCCTCCACATGCTTGTGTTTCAGAAGACAGTGAGGCAGCTAGGTAGCTTGAGGGATAGAGTGCTTGACCCAGAGACAGGAAGACCTTAGTTCAAATCCCATCTCGGACACTTACTCACAGTGTCACGTTGGGCAAATCACTTAACCTCTCTACTTGCCCAGTTTCCTCATCTGTAAAATAGGCATCATGATAATACTTACCTCCTGAAGTAGCTGCAAAACAATATTTGTAAAGCCCTTTGCAAACTTTAAAATGTTACACAAATGCTAGCGAAGATGATGATTATAATGACGACATAGACATTGCAGTAAGCCCAAGAATACTATTGAAACTTTCTAGATCAGATGCACAGCCACTCAAGTCAACATATATCTATTTAAAAATGCCTACTCTATGCAAGGCACGATGTTGGGCTTGGGCATAATTGGTACAAAGACAAAAAAGGAAACATTGCTTGCCTTCAAGCTTATATTCAAGAAAAACCAGGTAGGTGAAGACTGCCTATTGTTCATTGTACAGCATGCAGTTGGACTTTGTCCATAAGATTTTTAAAAGATTATCTAGTCTAATGTCTTCATTTTTTATTGAGCAGGAAATTGAGCCCTAGAGAAGTGATATGATTTCCCCAGTGTCACGTACAAGTAGTGAGTGACAGAGTTGAGATTTGAACTCCATTGCTCCAACTCCCAAGTCTAGTACTCATTCCACTGCATTATGCTTCCAGTCTTACTGTATGTAGACAGTAGGCTGGCTCCAAAATTGTTAGAAGGGAAAGAATTTCCTGGATTTTAAATGTATAGCAGGTTAGACAAAAGAGGGTAAGAGAAAGTAAGTGAGATAAGCCTCCATAAGGAATTCCTTCACTTTCTCTGTGTACTGCTTTTCCCTCCAATCCCCCTACCCCCATTTCCCACTTCTGATCTGATTGGAGATCATTATTGTGAGTCATCTGAAGGCCAGGAGAATAAGGGGAAATGATGATAGGTTCACTCTAGCTGTTGGATGCTGGTGCTTGCTTAAGGCCAAGTGCTCTCCTCTTTGTCAGTCATTCTGGAGCTTACTGGCTCTTTTCCTGTATTAATCTGCTGAATGCTAGGTGATTTTCTTCCTGTCCAAAATCTTTCTTCCCTCTCTATCAGACTTCCTTACTAGGATACTTTCCTTTGGAGAGGCCCATCTGATGCTCACAGTAATGATGTGTACAGTGTAACTTTGTTTTTCTCAATATGAGGTACACAATGACCTTACATCAAGGAACACAAAAAGTGATCATAGGCATGTTTATTAGAGGCTGTACATAACCATGAAAATCATACTTGATAAGAATGATTAAGTGTAGACATTTTAGAGGAAAAGATGGAGATATTTCTAACTTCGTTAAAATCCTTTATATTTCAGGAGTTCTTACCCTGGGTTCTGTGAACTTGTTTTAAAAAATTTTTGATAACTGTATTTTGATGTAATCGACTTCCTTTGCAATCCTATGTATTTTGATTTATATATTTTAAAAATTCTATTTTGAGAAGACATTTCATCAGACTGTTAATGGGCTTTGTGCCACACAAAAGAAGTTAAGAACCCTTGGATTAATAGACTATCTGAAGAATCACAATAAAAAGAGAAATGTTAATTGCTTAGGGGATAAAAGAATGACCACCTCTAAAATAATTAGAAATAGCAAACGTACAAAATACATTTTGTTGTTGTGATCGTTCCATCATTCGGTCATGTCCAGCTCTTTGTGACCCCCTTTTTTGGAGTTTTTCTTCATAAAGATACTGGAGTGCTTTGTCATTTCCTTCTCCAGACAGAAGATATTACTTGAAATGAAAATGCATGAAACTGGTAGAAGACCCCAAATCTCCTGATTTTATTAGTTATATGCACCTTGGGGGTTATACAATTCTTGCCCAATTATGTGCCTAATTCATGTTGTTATACTGCACTATGTCTGATGGTAGTCTGCTGTGGTGTTGTGTTTTTCTAAATTAATACACTTTGCAACTGCTGAAAAAAGAACTTGAAAACAGAGAACCATTGATTGAGTTCTCATTGGAATCACAGCAGGGAAAATCACTGGGGCTAAGGCAGGTTGGGTGCCATTTACTAGGGATTTAACAGCAAAAAGAAACTTATTTCAATTACAGTAGTGACAGCTGTAGAGTGCATTTTTGTGTGATATCTTTCACAGCAGTAAATGATATATTGTAATGCCAGCTTCCTTGATTTCCAGCATACCCAACAAATCCTAGCTGCAGGAATTGGGTTTTCAAAAAGTCTGCATGGCATCATTGTGAAAAAATTTATACCAACTTCCCCCCTGCCTGCACCTTCCCCTCAACCCCCCTGCACACACACACATGGTGTGTGAGAAAATGTATTAGATCGAATGGGATACTCTGTGTGTGTGTGCGCGTGCGTGCGTGCGTGTGTGTGTGTGTGTGTGTGATTGCAATTGCGGCCAAGGATGTGTGGTTAATATACAGTCATTTGTTTCTTTCTCCTAGCAATTGTTTTTCCATTAGTGCTACTTTCACCCAGCTGTATATGATGAGGTTATAGAGGAACATATCATGTATTTTATAGGATGGTATAGGAAATTTCAGTTCATTTGGAAAGCTGTCTCAGTCTACTTTTTTAAGTGGTGCAAAATAAAATGTATTTTCATGATGCAATTTCTCTCATCTCCTCTCATTCTCTTCCCCCAATTTGTTGGTGACACTTCTGTCTTTTCTTCACTGTCTCTGTGTTTATGCTAATTCTTAAAAGATGATTGGGCCTGAGTTTTCCAGGAAAACAGTTGAGTAAATTGTGTAAAGTTTTTCAGCTCTAAAGGTCCTGGGAAAAGGATTTTTGGGGAAAAGGTATATGCATTCTTTCCAATAATGTGTGCCCGATTGCATTTGTTCTTCCACACAAATATACAGAATTAAAGACTAATGAGGACAGCTTGGTGGCTCAGTGGATAGAGTGCTAGGCCTGGGAGTCAGGAAGACTTCTCCTACATTCAAATCTGGCCTCAGATGCTTAATAGCTGTATGACCCTGGGGTGGTCACTTAATCCAGTTTGCTCCAGTTTCTTCAGCTGTAAAATGAGCTGGAGAAGGGAATGGCAAGTCACTCCAGCGTCTTTGCCAATAAAACCCCAAATGGAGTCATGAAGAGTTGGACACAACTGAAAAAGAGACTGAACAGCAACAACTAATGTTTGCAAAACACAGGTTTATAAAATACTTTACTTACATTATCCCCTTTAATATATTTTTTCAGTCTCTCAACTTTTAGGGCTTATTTAAAGGGAAAGGCCATCTTCTTAATGGAATTGAGAGTCATTCTGAGGGAGCTGTTAACACTATCCTCCTTGCTCTTTAGCAGAGGACAGCTGTCCAGTACACCTCAAGTTCCTACTGTAATCAGCATGTAATCACCATGTCTACTCCTCTCCCCTGAGACTGAGCCCTGAAGGAATCTAAGAGAGAAAGGATATTTTGGCAGTTTAGTATGATCAGAAAATGAAACTCTCTGATAGAAATCTTTCATAGCTTCATGCACCTAATTTCACCTGGATCCTTTCACTTTCCCCATGGAGTCACTTATGGAATACTTGATGGCATCTGAGCCATTCAGAGCTCCATGTAGCTGTTTTTATAGTACAGCAGCAGTTTTAAGGTTTTCACTCCAGGGAAAAATTTTTAGCAAGGGTCCCTGATTATACTTTGTTAATAGAAGTAGGAACATTTTTGTATCAAACAGTAGCCTCCTTCTTCAGAGGACCTCACTGCAGTATGTTCTGCTTAATCAATATTTATCATTAAGCCTGGCAAAGATTCAACTTTATCTGCTCTCTGATTATTTTCTTGTCATGCTGCCTCCTTTCACCTGTAGCCTTGAACTCATCACTCTAGTTTCTGCCCTGGGGCACTGTGCATCTGATTGGTGCATTTGTTTAGAATATCTGGTCTCACCCAACACCACTATGCTGTTCTCTCCCCGTCTTCATGACATGCTGACATGTGAATTCTCCCTCAGTCCCTAGCTCTACTACATCTAGTTTAGGAATCATTACTGAAATCAACACTATCGTTTCTGGAATGGTGTTTATCAATCAGTGGATATAGTGATTCCTGTCAGCATACATACAACTTTCCTAACGATTTCACCCCTCATGGGCTTTTACTGTCCTATTGTGTTGTTTATTAGAATGTAAGCTCCCTGAGGGCAACAAATAGTAAACACTTAAATGTTTACATTCATTCTTTCATCCATCCATCTGTCCATCCATCCATCTATCCATCCTTGAAAGTGGAAAGAATGACCGGTTGTCTCTTTGTTACCGTTAGGTTCATATGAACATTTAAAAGAATGAATAACTCCTTCACTTCTCCCATCCCACAAGAGGTTCACCATGTCCAAGAGACATCTAAATGCTAGGGTGAATTGAATCCTAGGTGTGGAGTCAGGAAGACTGAGTTTAAATTGGCCCTCAGACACTTACGAGTTGTGTGACCTTGGGTAAATAACTTAACCTCTGTCTGTCTCAGTTTACTAAACTGTAAAAAGAGGATAATAATAGCATCTACCTTCTCAGGTTGTTGTGGATATAATACTTGTAAAGTACTTAGCACGGTGCCTGGAATGTAGTAGGTGGCGTATAAATGCTAGTTATTATCTTGTTATAATAACAATAACCTTCTGATTGTCCCTTGCCAAAAACCAAAATAAAAAATCCCCAATTGAAACAGAAAACCCTCCTAAATCATTAGATTATTTATGAAATGATGTAATTATTTTAAATTCTGCCACTTTGTGATGAAATAGTATGTATTTAGAAGTGTCCATATAGGACTACCCCTTCTATATGTGTTAATCCCTGTAGAATGTAAGTTACTTGAGGACATACATTATTACCATTTTTGCCTTTGTAGCGCCCCCCCCCCCTCCAGTCCAGTACCTTGCAATCAATCAATAAGCATTTATTTACATTTTATATAAAATTTGCACAGGACAGGTGTTTGGTAAATGCCTGCAGAATCAAAATAAATTGAATTTTGTGCCTCCCGTCTATCTAACCACCTCTTCATTAACTATACTACTTCAGTTTGATGCTCCAAGATTTTTGTGAGTTTTATCCTTCCCAACAGGCAGATTTCTTTTTTTTTTTTTTAAGAGCTCTTCACATTTATTTTAGTATTTCTAGTGTAGTGCTTAATAAATTTGTTTTTGACTGATTAAGACACCAACACATGTGTCTATATATATGGTAAGTGTATGATACAGTTCAAAATAAAGTACAATGTGACATCCAATGAGAAAGCTTGGGATTGGGGATGGGGGTTAGAAAGGAGAATCAGGGAAGGGCTTTTTATAGGAGGGAGCATTTGAATCAAGATGTAAGGAATAAGTAATGCAGCAGTACAAACCAAGATCTAGTCTTTCTTTTTATTTTTTTTTTTTAAATGACAGTCTCTATGTGATTTTATTTTGTTTTTGATTTTCTTTTTTTTAAATTAAATTTATTTAACTTTTAACATTCATTTTCACAAAATTTTGGGTTACAAATTTTCTCCCCTTTTATCTCCCCCCCCCCCCCCCCCCAAACACCAAGCATTCTAATTGCCCCTATGACCAATCTGCTCTCTCTTCTATCATCCCTCTCTTCCCTTGTCTCTGTCTTCTCTTTTGTCCTGTAGGGCCAGATAGCTTTCTATACCCCTTTACCTGTATTTCTTATTTCCTAGTGGTAAGAACATTACAGTTGATCCTAACACTTTGAGTTCTAACTTCTTTACCTCCCTCCCTCTCCACCCCTTCCCTTTGGAAGGCCAGCAATTCAATATAGGCCAAATCTGTGTAGTTTTGCAAATGACTTCCATACTAGTTGTGTTGTATAGGACCAACTCTATTTCCCTCCATCCTATCCTGTCCCCCATTACTTCTATTCTCTTTTGATCCTATCCCTCCCCATGAGTGTCGACCTTGAATTGCACTCTCCTCCCCATGCCCTCCCTTCTATCATCCCCCCCACCCTGCTTGTCCCCTTATCCCCCACTTTCCTGTATTGTGAGATAGGTTTTCCTACCAAAGTGAGTGTGCATTTTATTCTTCCCTTTAGTGGAATGTGATGAGAGTAGACTTCATGTTTTTCTCTCACTCCCCTCTTTATCCCTCCACTAATGAGTCTTTTGCTTGCCTCTTTTATGAGAGATAATTCCAACAGGCAGATTTCAATGCCAGCAATTACCTTAGTTCAGTTTGTTGCCATGTTGCTTGAAACCTTCAGGAAGTGGTGGCCTAGTGAGGGAATGCTGAGTCTTGGAATAGGTCAAGGTTAAATCTTTATGTAACATTTTTGGGAACAATTTATTTCCCTTCTGTTTAAAAGCATTTAAACACCTAGTATGTGCTATGCACTGGGTATACAGAAATAAAGCAACAGAAATCTGGAGAAAGAACCTAAGAAAAAATAAAATTTAAAGGATACCACATTTAAGCCTAAATAAAGAATGAGGTTGGTGTCTGTATTATGCAGAGATATGGAAATGGTTATGCAAATGGATTGGAAAGGGAATTGTGGCTGTCTCCCTAGCTGTCTGGATGTCAGTGTTTGCAATCGTTTACTGGGGGGGAGGGAAGGGGCTGGAAGTCCCTGTCCTTGTCAGTAGTTGGAAAAGTGGAAAATGATTGGGGAAGTAATCAGCCTTGCCAAGTTAAGTTTCATTCTCTTGGCTTACAAGTTATTTTTGATGACAGTTGTGAGTTGTTAGTAGAATCACTAAGTTTGTCTTCTGCTAAACATCAATAGCTCAGCATGAATGGATTTTTTTTAGCTACCTTATTTTTCTGTGAGACCCACAAATACACTTTCATATAATTTCAACTTTTATTTTCAGCTCTTGGTTTCTGTCTTCCTGTTGAGTACTTAAGTGCTTGTATTGATGTTCTTGACATATTAAATGGGACTCAAATTCCTGTCATTTCTACTAAAGTCAAGTCTGAGGGATGGAGGAGGGAATAGGCATTTATAGTGCTGATTATGTGCCCAGCAGTATGCCAACTGCTTTACAGATATTATCTCATTTGATCCTCACAACCTTGGGAGGTAAGTGCTGTTGTTATCCTCATTTTACAGTTGAGGAAACTGAGGTAGACAGAAGTTAAGTGACTTGCTCAAAGTTGAATAGCTGGTAAGTATATGAAGTCAAATTGAAACTCATGTCGTCCTGACTCCAGGCCCAGAATTCTATCCACTGTGCCATCAACTACCTTTCAGTTGCTGTTGTCCGATCAGAACGATGAAGCCCTTTATTGTGTTCCTTGTGTTTTAATTCATATTCCTCCAATTTATCTTATAGCTACTTGAGGATCAAAATTAGAAGTCTGTCATAGTGTTTTCAGAAAATTCTGGTGTGGCACAGAATGCAAAATTAATTATGGTCTCTTGTTTCAGCTTATTTTCCTCAAAAACCAATTTGATTTAATTAGATTTTAAACTAGGATGATCTTGAAATTTGATATGTGTGTGCTTTTTTTGATATTTTAGCAAACTTTCATTTTTTACCTGTTCTGCTTTTTAAATAATTGAAATTTCGTTAACATTGCAAGTTGTATTAACTGAGATGTTAATTTTCTTAGGAAACAATTTTCTCTTTGAATTCCTTGCTGTATAATAAACAACATACAATGAGAAAATAAACCTATTAAAAAAAAAAGTTCTGTATCTCAGATGGGCATTACCAGAAGTATTGAGTTCTCATTGGTAGTCACAGGGATATGATATTTAGAATTGGAAGGAAACTCAGAGATTACCTAGTTCAGTTCCCTCATTTTACAGACAAGGAAGCTGAGATTCAGAGAAGTAAAATGACTTGTTGAAGGACAGTCAGGCAGTAAGTAAAGTAGTTAGAATTTGAACTCATGTCTACTGATTTTGCTGTCTGGTGGCCTTTCTCTTAGTTTCTTTAGCTAGATAACCACTTGTCAAGGATATTGCAGAATGGATTTATGATTCCTTCTGACTTGAAGATTTTGTTACTGAATGTGACTGAATTAAGAAAAATCCTATACATTAGTGTGTGATAAATGGTACAGTAATAATAATGATTTATAGTTGTTTTAAAGGTCATTTAGATTGTTACTCCAGTTGAATTCCTGCTTGGATACCTTGTCTTTCTGTGGAGGTAACCTGAGCTTTTTGAAGATTATGCCAGATTCTTGAGGATTCTGTCAAGCTGGAAAATCTTTTTTTTCCCATTTACCTTTTTATGCCTCTCTTGAGACTTGTGTTTGAAGATCGTATTTTCTTTTGAGCTCTGGCCTTTTCATCAGGAAGGTCTGGAAGTCCATTATTTCATTCAATGCCCTTCTCCTTGCCTGAAATATTATGCTCAATTTTGCTGGGTAATTGATCCTTGGTTGTAGTCCCAGCTCCTTTGCCTCATGGAATAGCCATATTCCATTCCCTTCTATCTTTTAATGTAGAAACTGCAAGGTCCTGTGTGATCCTGACTGTAGCTCCTTGATATTTGAATTGTTTCTTTCTGGCTGCCTGCAATATTTTCTCCTTCACTTAATCTGGAATTTGGCAACAATATTCCTTGGTGTTTTCAGTTTGGGATCCATTTCAGGAGGTGAATGGTGGATTCTTTCAATGACTATTTTGCCCTCCAAATCTAGGACCTCCAAACACTTTTCCTTGATGATTTCTTGGAAGATATTGTCCAGGCTCTTTTTCATCATGGCTTTCTAGTAGAAAAATTATTTTACAATAATTCTTAGATTTTCTCTCCTGGATCTGTTTTCCAGGTCAATTGTTTTTCCAATAAGATATTTTATATTTTCTTCTACTTTTTCATTCTTTATATTCTGTTTGACTGATTCTTGATGCCTCATAGAGTCATTAGCTTTTACTTGCCCAATTCTAATTTTTAATAGATTGTTTTCTTCTGTTTTAACTTTTGCATCTCCTTTTCCATTTGTCCAATTGTTCCTTTTAAGGAGTTATTTTCTCCAGTTAGGTTTTGTGCTTTTCCATTTGTCCAATTTTTCCTTTTTAAGGAACTGTTCTCTTCAGTGAATTCCTTTTTCATATTTTAAAAATCATTGGCCAGTTTTTCTTCTGCTTCTCTAATTTGGCTTTTAAAATCCTTCTTGAGCTCTTTCAAGAATGCTCTTTGGGCTTGAGACCAGTTCATATTCCCTTCTGAAGTTTCAGATGGGAGTACAGTTTCAATGCAGACCTTTTTTGGTATTTGTGTTTTGGTCCTTTTCCCCATAGAAAGATTCTGTGGTCTTTTCTGATTTGCTTCTTGCTCAAGATGATCACTGTTTTCCTGGCTTTTAAAGTGGATCTCTGCTTCTGGGGCACAGGGGACTCTATCCCACGTTTCTTGTGCTTAGAACTTAAAACTTTGTGTGTTGTTGCACCTGGTTCTTTCAGCTAGAAGCTAAAATGCTGCAGCTTACCTGGTTCTGAGCAGAGGTGTGCCAAAGCAGAGGCCAGGTGAAAGTCTTTCTGGGTTTCCCTGGAGTTACCCTGAAGTTAGCTGGGCTAAGTGTGGGGGAAGGGTGGTCTGACCACAGGAGGTCTCCCTTGCTGACCTAGGCATGTAGGCAAACTCAGTGGTTGGTAAACCCTGTGTGTGCTAATGTCTTCCCAATTCCCCTGGGGTGCTGAGGTATATCTGGGGTCCTGGTGTTTGTGATTGTGGGCTCCACACCCCGCCTCCCCCCCTTGGGCTCAGGATCTCTTTCCAGTTTGCTGAGGTTGTGCTATCTGGGACAGCTCCAGTCTTGCACTGGTCCTCTTCAGCCACAGCACGAGGGACCCTCATTTGCGATTTTCCTAGACTCATGGACTAAGAGACTGTTTACCTCTTCTGCTGATCCTATTGTTCCAGGATTTTTCCTGGGGAAATATTCTCTTGGTTTTTTGAAGTCAATAAGGGGGAGGGAGTGGTAGCATTTACCAATTACTCTTCCATCTTGGCTCCCGGAAGTTCAAGTAGGTGATTTACAGACATTTAATCTGTGGGCTGATAGTCTCAGGAGTGGCTGCTGTAGTTATCTGGGGTTTTGCAGTTCTCTCTCACACACTTTCACTGGACTCCTGTCCTGAGCTGGTATGTTTGAGAATCTGCACTGCTGCACCTTCACATCTCCCAGGGCTTCCTGTTCAGCTTTGTTATCGTGGGGTCCAGGCTGGTACAGCCTGTGCTCTGTGCACTCCTCCAGCCCCATGCAACAAATCCTTCGCGTCAACTTACCAGTCTATCCTAGGTTGGAAAACTGCCACACTGTCTCTTATTGTATTCTGCCACTCTAAAATTTGTTCATATTCTCCTTTTAGAGGTATCTGAAGGAGTTTGTCTTAGAGCTTAGGTGAGTATGAGCTCTCATTCCGCCATCTTGGCTCCAAGCTGGAAAGTCTTCTGACAGTCCCTTTCCTTTGATAGATACCATGTCTGACTTCTGAGGACCAGCTCAACTAAGTTCTGAGAATGTAGTGTCCAGAAGGTTTGTCTCCAGGTGATGCTTATTAGTTGTTTTACTGAAGGAATTAACCACAATTAAGGAAGATACTGTATTTTAGTGTTGAATTTTTGTAGGCTAGATCCCTTAAAAATTTTTTTAAAAGACTAATTTGGATGAAATGGCTACTTTCATTACAGCTGCAAAGAGTTTGATGGTCAACTGCCAGATTCTATTTTCTTATTAAATAATGTTTTATGTAGAATGCTATTTCAGGAAACATGGCAGAGTACCACATTTCTTATGACAGAAGACCTGGCTATAGTTTACAGAGAGAGATACAATTTTAAAGTGCATATCCTTGTGGTTTTTTTGTTTATTTGTTTGTTTTCCTCCTAACAAACTTACCCATTTTCATCTTTTTTCCTTCCTGGCATATTGCCTGCTTTTGCTATTTAGATTGTACACCTAGTCAAACATTCTGATTTAGGTGTGCTCTCACTTTAACATGTCCAGCTTCCTGGCCTTACCAGCTCTTACTTTCCATCTTTCAACTGTAGGGCTTCTAGGCTATAATCACTTTCCCCCCCTCTTAATTCATATTTTATTTTCAGATCTACAAAATCTCCCTCTCCCTGCTTCCTCCCTTGCCCTTCCATCTCCCCCAATTGATAAAGCGAGAAAAACACAGCCCCTGTTACGCACATGGCTAATCATACAAAAGAAATTTCCACATTGATTGTGCCCCCAAAAAGAATACGTTTCAATCTGTGCTGTGAGTCTTATCTATTTCAGGAAGTGTGTAACTTGAGTCTTTTGGAATTGTGGTTGGTCATTGTGTTGACCAGAATTCCTAAGTCTTTTAGAGTAGTTTGTCTTTTAAATCCTGTTATTACATAGTTTTCCTGGTTCTGCTCAATTCATTTTGAATCAGTTCATAAAAATCATCCCAGGCTGCTCTGAAATCATTCCCACCATCACTTCTTTTGGACAGAAGTATTCCATCACATTCATATATCATGACTTGTTCATCCATTCAGTTTATGGGTACTCCTTCATTTTTGCCACCATAAAAGAGCTGATGTAAATATTATTGTACATATAGATTCTTTTCCTCTTTCTTTGATCTCTTTGGGGCATATACCTAGTAATAATATTACTGGGTCAGTGAATATGCACATGCTTTTTAGGTATAATTCCAAATTGCTTTGCAGAAGGACTGGACCAGTTCACAGCTCCGTTAGCAGTGTATTAATATAATTTTTTTCCTTTAACTCTTCCAGTGTTTGTCATTTTTCTTTTTGGTTGTTGACTTTGACAACCTGATAGGTGTGATGTAGATCCTCAGTGTTGTTTTAATTTGCATTTCTCAGACTCTAGTCATTTTAACTGTTCTTTTCCATTATTCCCTCTCTTTCCCCCTATGGAATATAACTAATAATTTAAAAAAACCCAACAATTCTGTCTTCTGTAAACCCTGACATTTTAAAAGTATGGCATAGGTTCTGGAGCTACCTTCCCAACCCTCACTTGACCTGGCAGGTTGAGTCCCCAGAGGGTGCCTATTGTGTCTCCCCTCATAATTCTTGGAAACGCATAGGGGTTGGGGGGACGTTCTTAATGTTATAACTCATGAGCTCATACCACTATTAATAATTTGATGTCAATTGGTCAGAGTTAATTAGCTTTTGGAAAAGGTTATTACTGAGGTGATTATAGTAAGAACAATCGATATAAAAATCTTTCCCCGCAAAAGTCTCTGGTACACTCCTTGTCTAGGACGGATGGCTTCTAGGACAAAGTGGATATGAGCTTAGAGAGCACATGTTACAAAGGGATGATGCAAAGCTCTTTGAAATCCTTTTTACCCTTTCATGAAGTTCTCCTTAGGGTATATATAGCTTCTTCCTTGGATCTGTGTGGAGTCTTGAAATCACTTTTTCATGAGTGTGTCTTCTTTGTCCTCAGTTCCTGATGTGCAGACACTTTTGCTAGCTATCAATATCCAGCAGATGTTGCTAAGATGATGAAAAGAAGTCCAAATCCTCCAAACTTGCAAAGTTCATTTGATTCTGGGGTGGGGAGAAGATTGAGGCTAACCCACCCACCTGTTCACAAGCAACAAGAGAGATTATTCGTTGCCACTTCAATTCCCTCCATGCCAGAAATATAAAGAACTCATTTTTTTAAGTGGGAGATATGACTCAATGTGAATGCATGAGACCCTTCATATCCCATTCACTACCAAAACATAAAGGTAGATTTGCCGCCATTGCCATAATTTAAAATATAGCAAGCTGACAATTTTTAACAGAAAGAAAAACTAAAGATTTGAAGTGACAAGAACAACTCTTCTCTCTGCTGTCAGACATTAATTCTTCCAGTCTGTCCTGTACATCAGAGGTGTCAAACTTTTGGCCAGCAAAACTCCCAAGTACAGAGCCAGATTAAAATGTGATTGGGAAGTGTTTAACAAAATAAAGTACAATGCAACATAGATAATGTTAGTTTGTGTTTTTGAAATTCAACATGCAACCTATAGGGATCTGTTTCTAAATACCACCCTCCCCAGTTTCTGTGGCATATTCTTCCACTAGTCCATACAGATTCCGTGGGAAAGTGGGCTCAAACTTAGAGAGCTTTACTGTTTTTATCTGTTTTCATACTACGTTCTCATCATAGAATGTCTTCTTTTACTTCATTGTTGACCTTTGAAAATCGCATGTCTCTCTTCTATCTAGCCAGAAGTAAGCATTCCCCATGTCCCACTCTTAGCTCAAACTCCCATAGTCCTCTCTCTCTTTCTAGTGACATTCATTCACATTTTAACTTTTACTATTTCTTAACAAATATCTATTAGGTACCTATTATGTCTAATGCTATGGGGAGATAGTACAATAAATAAGGCAATGTCCTTTCCCTCAAGGAACATAGAGTAGAATGTTATTTTTGTACATGTCTTATGAGTTTTCCTTTTTGTAAGTTCCTTGAGGAAATAAATCATGACTTCTTGTCTTCTTAGAATGTCTTACTCTTAGTAGAGGCTCACTAGAAGTTTGTTGCTTGAATGATCAAAAATGAACTGACAAAGGCATCTTTCTTCTTATTTACAAGAATTTTATATAATCTAGATGAGCAAAAACCCATTACTATGGGTCATCTACTGGGACATGGAAATATTCTTGTTGTAATACTATTCCTTAGAATAGGATTCTTCCTGTATTTTATGCATTTGTGTAGTCCTGAGTAGTGAACATTTTTATTTGTCTGTATAGCACAGTAATTGTTTCATTTCTGCAAGAAATAAGCTGTATTATTTTACGGCTCAGTATCTTTTGCTAGTATTGTAGTGTAATTGAATGTTCACTGAACCACAGCTCTATTATTTTCAGTATTTTTCTGATTTTTTGGTGACTTCTGCAAATGATTTGACTTTTCAGTTTTCTGCTGCCTTTCATCTGAGAATCCATGAAGTAGGGAAAAAGATTAGTTAAGGTTGGAGATATTTCAGATTAGTAACTATCAATACCCATTTTTATGGATAAAGAAACTGAGGCACTGTAAGATGTGTACCTCATGACTGCATGTATTGAATAAAATGGAAGTTGACTCTAAAATTTTGGTTTTTAAATTCCTCTTGTCAGGAAACTGAATATGTGAGTTTTCCAGTGATGGTTTACTTTAATGTTAGTAGCACTTCAAATCTTTAGTTTTTCTTTCTGTTAAAAATTGTCAGCTTGCTATATTTTAAATTATGGCAATGGCGGCAAATCTACCTTTATGTTTTGGTAGTGAATGGGATATGAAGGGTCTCATGCATTCACATTGAGTCATATCTCCCACTTAAAAAAATGAGTTCTTTATATTTCTGGCATGGAGGGAATTGAAGCGGCAATGAATAATCTCTCTTCTCCCACCTCCCAAGTTATGATTGACAAGTGTTTTTTAATTGGACTTGTTTGAGTTAATAGATACATCATGAGGTAATTAAGAATTGTTTTTTCTGTAGAAAAGGATTCCTGATAGTATGCTTTCATAAAACTAACATTAGCAGGTTTCTCGGTGACAACCAAAAATTTGCATACTTTCATTCATTGAGTAGATCTATAATTTTATTGTGAAGATATTTTAATAAGAATGTATTTTGACAGCTTATTAGCCTGGCAGCTGCATTCATTTGGAGGCACCGTGTAAAGCAGACACCAAGGTTTGCTAGAAAAGTGTCTCTGTTTTTCTAGATAATGGTTATGAATCTTTTTTAGCAACCTCCCTTGACACTGCAGGGTAAAAACCTAATGTCCAATTTCATTGGCTAATGTGAACTTATTTGAAAGCTTGCTATCCTTTTGTGATGGTCCCATATGTTCCTTTTCCTCTGCATTTCTTCATTTCCTGCTCTTTGAACATCCCAGAGTTACGAGAAAATGCACCTTATTTTTACTGGTAGATATGGGTAATCATAGAATATTAGAGCAAATATGAAGCTTAGGGATTGTCTAAGTTCAGACATTTTCCCATTTTATTTTATTTTATTTTTTAAAATTTATTTATTTGTTTTCAGCATTCATTTCCACAAAATTTTGAGTTCCAAATTTTCTCCCCATTTCTCCCCTCCCACCACCCCAAAACACCAAGCATTCTAATTACCCCTATCACCAATCTGCCCTCCTTTCTAACATCCCTCCCTTCCCTTATCCCCATCTTCTCTTTTGTCCTATAGGGCGAGATAAATTTCTATACCCCATTACCTGTATTTCTTATTTCCTAGTTGTATGCAAGAACAGAACTCAACAGTTGTTCCTAAAACTTTGAGTTCCAACTTCTCTTCCTCCCTCCCTCCCCACCCATCCCTCTTGGGAAGGCAAGCAATTCAATATAGGCCATATCTGTGTAGTTTTGCAAATGACTTCCATAATAGTCATGTTGTGCAAGACTAACTATATTTCCCTCCATCCTATCCTGCCCCCCATTTCTTCTATTCTCTCTTTCGACCTTGTCCCTTCCCACGAGTGTTGACTTCTAATTCCTTCCTCCTCCCACTGCCCTCCCTTCCATCATCCCCCCCACCCTGCTTATCCCCTTCTCCCCCACTTTCCTGTATTGTAAGATAGGTTTTCATACCAAAATGAGTGTGCATTTTATTCCTTCCTTGAGTTGAATGTGATGAGAGTACTCTGGGGGTCTGTAAGATTTCAGTTCCTCCAAGGTGGTACAATCAAGCATGTACACTGATCTGGGAGCAGGAAGAAATTTTTGTGCTCAGAATCTTAGAGCTTCCTCTTCACAACCACCTCACCTCCAGTTCTGCCAAGCCAGCACTGGAGGCTGAGATTCGATAAGCTGCAGGGCAGGGCAGTCATTCAGTGTGAGATAAAGATCAGCTGTTCAAATCCCCCAGGAGTATTAGGTGGGGGCAGGGCCACCACACAGGGTTGAGATAAGAATCAGCTGCTCAGTGCCCTCAGGGGTTTTACAATCCAACAATGGATGTGGGCTGCTATAGGGGCTGCTGTGGAAGCTGCTGCCACTCACTACATGAGGCCTCTTTGGCCACTGCCTGAGGCCGGAGTTATCAGAAGGCCCTTCTCCCTTCTCTGCTAGCTGAGAAAACCCTGTCACTGACCTTTGGTGCCTGTGGGTTGAGGGATCTTGGAACTGCTGCTACTGTGACTGGGGATTCCACCCCCGAGGCCTGCTCGAGTCCTCCTTCCAGAGCCCCCTTGCTGGGCCAAGGCTGTGCTGGGCTCCCCTCCACATCTGGTGCGACAGACGTTTCCTGTGGGCCTTTCAGATCATCCTGGGCTGGAAATCTCCTCCACTCTGTTGTTCTGTGGCTTCTGCTGCTCTAGAATTTGTTGAGAGTCTTTCTTTACAGGTATTTTATGGGCTGTGGGGGAAGAGCTTGTATATGTGTGACTTTCTACTCTGCCATCTTGGCTCCACCTCCATTTTTCCATTTTATAGGTAAAGATACTTTTGCTCTTGGGGATTAAGTGATTTGCCCAAGGGTCAACTGCTGAGTGACTGGAGCTAGGATTTGTACTCAAGTCTCCTGCCTCCCAGCCTTGTGCTTTGTGTGTTTTAAATATTTTAGAGAATTGATAGCCTTAACTTAAGTTATCCAGATTGATTTGTGGAGTATTGTTTGTGATACAAACATTTCTCATTTTTGTTTTACTGGATAGATTTCCTCTTGTAAAATATGTGTTCAGTGTAATGGGATTTTAGGCCTTGAAGAGAGCTCCAGAGATTATGAGCTCATATGATTTAGAGCTTTGAGATCTAGTTCAATACCTTCATTTTACAAATAAGGAAACCTAAAGTGAGTGAGTGAAATGTTCCAAGACCATACAGTTAGGAGCTGAAGCAGAGTTCATACGTCTCTTCTACTAAGACATTTTTGTATTACAAAGTTGGACAGAGTTCAAGAAGATGAAATTTAATATGTATAAATGTAAAGTCTCACACTTGGGCCCAAAAAATCAATTTCATTGGTACAAGAAAGAGGAGGTGTGGTTAACATAGCAGTTTGTATGAAAAAGATGGAAGGTGGAGGTGGGAAAAGCCATTATGAATCAACAGTGCCACACTGCAGCCAGAGAATCTGTTGCAATGTTAAATTGTACGAAGAGAAGCATTGAGTTTAGGATTAGGGTGATGATCGTCCCACATCCTTCACTGGGATCCTGGGACCTTATTAAAAAATGAAAACCCACCAGAATGCTCACAGATCACTTCTTTGCCAGGCAGTTGTTCTTTGGCATATAATTTAACTGTCTAAACTCCATTTCCTATTTTTGAGTTAAAATATAAAAAGTAGATATCATTTCTTCACATTTCTCTTAATAAAATAATTTAAACCTTTTTTGTTACTTTTTTGTATTTTAAATTTTATGTGGTATTCATTCCTGTATGCTTTTTTCTGTAGTCCTATTCTAATTTTTTTTAAAAGGATGTCAATTCCTAAAGAGAAACTAAGAAGCATGGAACCCATCCTCAGGGTAGTGGGAATATTATTTGGTTGTTTCTTATGTAATTTACTTTTTGTCCAGTTACAGTCATACCTTTTTAAGATTAGAACTTTACTGACTTGAGGTCATGTAATTTTTTCTCTTACCATATACTTATGCTTCTCATGTCAATTTCTTGTCATGTAGCACATTTAGGAAAGGTGTTGTTTCTTACCGTCTTCCTAAAGCCAAGTGCCATTATTTCCTTAAGATTTTTTTTTCCTCTCAAGTTATTTTATTTGATTTGACAACCATGGATAAGATGTGAGGCATTCAAAGTTCTGGGAGAAGGTATGGCTTTGTAACTTTGGACAAGTCCTTTTCCTTTTCAACTCAGTTTATTCATTTGTAAAACAAAGATTATACTTGATTCTCCTTTAAGTCAACTGTATAATTAAAAGGATACTTAAGGTAATATAATATTAATTTCTAATTGTCTGCCTTGTTTTCTCTCTTTGGAGATTACTTGTGGAGAGTTGAGTTGTTCCATGCTGCTTAAGAAAAGCACCACCCATTAGATTATTGATTTGATTTTTCTGTGCTACAGGCACAGATCAGGGACCTTGATTTAGTTGTGGTAATTATCTGCCATTTTTGATGACCCTTGCTAGTAAATGGAGCTATAATTTAGACATTACAGTAAATGGTACTTTAAAGTCTTAGACAAAAGGTGCTGTATTATATTTTAAAGAAGAGAGATCTTGTGAATTCTATAAATTCTACTAAGAGCTTTAACTTGTTTGTATGCTTAATCACATGCTTATTGTTTTATGATTATGAAGTCTTTTTGAAATATGGTCTTTGATCAGTGTTATAACTTGGGAGTGAGGGTGTAGGAATAGGTTAGTCAGTCATTCAACAGGTATTTATTAAGCATTTACTATATGCCAGATGTTGTACTAAGCCTGGGGGATACAAAGAAAGAAACCCAATCCCTACTATCAAGGAGCATTATATTCTAGTGGAATATATAGCATTTATAAAAGTAATCTGAAAAGAGAAGGTTTTGAGCTCAGTCTTGAAGGAAGACTGGGAAACTAAGAGACAGAGGTGAGCAGGTGGGGCATTCTAGGCATTAGGGTCAGCTAGTACAAAAGCACAAAGCTGGGAGGTGAGGGTGATAGCCTGTCACATGTAAGGAAATGCAGACATGCCTATGTCATTGGGTCATATAGTGTGTATATAAGGAAGTAAGTTGTAAGAAAGTAGGAAAAGACCAAGTCTTCAGTCCTGTCTTTCTATCAGAGCTATACACTGGCCGCCATCAAGTCCAAAGGGCACAGTGGATACAGTACCAGGCCTAGAGTCAGGAAGACTCATCTTACTGAATTCAAATCTGACCTCAGACACTTAATGATTGTGTGACCCTGGATAAGTCACTTAACCCTGTTTGCCTCAGTTTCCTCATTCATAAAAATGAGCTGGAGAAGGAAATGGCAAACTAGTCCAGTATCTTTGCAAAGAAAACCCTATGTAGCATTATAAAGAGCTAGACACAACTGAAGAACAACAACATTCAAGTCCAAAAACAGTCCTTGCGATCAGAGTTTGCAGTAGAATCCAATGCCGCATTAATATTCCATTTTACCAGCATTCAAATTGGGATTTCATCAGTTGTTAATTCCATTAACTTTTCCAATTACCAAATTTTGCCATCGTATTCATTGGCATATCCTTTTCACTTACCTCCCAACCTCCTGCTTCCCCAATTATGTCATCCAGTATTATTGTCCTGTGTATATAAACTCATCCTTCTAACCTAGGATGAACTGATATGAACTTAAATGTTGGGAGGGGGGATTTATATCTTTATTTCAATATAATTTGCTTCCTTTGCAGTCTTATATATTTTATTTTATTCATTCAAAAACTCCAGTCTGAAAAGGAGTAACTATGATTCCAAACTGGTCTATGACAATAAAAAGGTCAAGAACCCCTGTTTTACTTCCACACTTATATTCCCATCTCAATCATTCTCCTTGACTTTACAGTGTTCTGACCTTAGAAATGTGCAAACCTTAACATCTGATTTCAGTATTCCTGCTATGTGTTTATACTTAACTCCTTTATACATACTTTATGATTCAGTGACATTGGCCTTCTTGGTTCTCTTAGCACTGGACACTCCAGTTCATGATTGCATTTTTCCTGGCTGTCCTCCATGCCTGGAACTCCTCCTTCCTTTTCTCTTCCTCCTGGCTTCTGTGGTTTTCTTTAAGTCTCAGCTAAAATTTTGCCTTTTGCAAGAAGTCTTTCTCAGTCTTCTTTAATCTTAGAGCCCTCTCTCTGAGATTATTTTCAATATATATTTTATTTGTACATAGTTGTTTGCATATTTTCTTCTGATGAGACCTTGAACTCTTTGAGAGCAGGGACTGATTTTTTTTGGTCTTTGTATCCTCAGGACTTAGTACAGTGCCTGGTGACACAATAGGCAATTTAATCAATTCTTGTGGACTTGCCTTGACTGGGCTGCTGAGTATTATTGAAGAAAATCCCAGAACTGAATTTACTTGGTCTGCTATGAATTCATATGATCTAACCTTGGCTAGTCCTTCTCTGCTTATAGAATTTCACAGTTGGAAGGACCTTAGAGGTTATTTTAACTAGTTGATCTACTTGAGGCATGGATCTCCTCTATAGAATCTGTGACAAATGGCTTATTAGCTTTTACTTGAATACTTCCAGTAATAAGAAGCTCATTACCTCTGGAGGTAGACTATCCCATTTTCAGAAAACTTTTACTTTTGAAGAAGTGCTTCCTTACATTAAGGCACAATTTTCTTTTTTGTAATTTTCACTCACTCGTCCTGGCTCTCTGCTCTGCAGCCAACCAGAGTACAAATTGAACTTCTTGATCTTTGAAATATTTGAAGACCATCACATACCTCCCAAAGTCATCTTTCCCCAGGTTGGACATTCATTTCCTTTAGTCAATCTTCATATGACTTCTTGTGGTGTTAATGGTGAACATGCTTGAATTTGTCAATGTTACTTTGTATAAATTGTAGTAGGTAGAGAGCTGGCCTCCTAGCCAGAACTGGGAAGACATGGGTCCAAGGCCTGACTCTTACACATGCTGGTTGTGTGACCTGGGGCAAATTACTTAACCTCTAAGGGAATGAATGGGGTGGAGGTGGAGGCGATAGGTGGAAAGGGGAATGTTTATCTAGTGCTTCTGTGTGCTAGGAGCTTTGCTAAAGGCTGAGAATACAAACAATAAAAAAAAAAACAAACCAGTCCTTGCTCTCAAGGAAATGATATTTTAATAAGGGAAGACAACATATATAAGAGAGTAGAAATGGGTATTTTGGACTGGGAGGTCACAGGGGTGGGGAGTGGAGTCCATAGGACAATTGATTGATATGTTCTTTCAAAGAACAGTAATATTAATTTGATTACTATTCCAGAGCTTGAGGTGGAAAGGGGATAAGGAGGAGGGGAGAAAAAAAGGGGGAATAATAAGAAAATGGTGAGAGAGCTGGTGGGTCTGAGTTGAAATATTTATGGAGAACTCTTCACTAATCTGATAGTACCCACCTATCTCCTGGTAGGTGCCAAATTGGTGACTATATATAAGACCATATGCAGTGAAGATTCCCCAGTGGATGGAATTTCCTTATCCAGGAGTCTCCTGTTAATGAAATCATAAATCCAGTCCTACTGGATTCCCACACTTAAAAATATGTCATCCTTAAGGCAACATTGCTCCATTCTTTAATATGCTTCTGTTAATGCAGCCAAAGATTACAATAGTTTTTTTGGATTGCTATTGCATGCTAGTTGACTCCAAATCCTCTACTCCAAATCCTCTAGGTCGGTCTCACATCAATTTACAAATCTCTTCCTACCTGTACTTTTCTAGTTGATTCTTTTGAACTAGAGTACAAGACTTTATATTCATTCCTATTAAATATCTCCTTCTTATATACAGTCCATCATTCCTATCTGTTAAGACTTTTTTGAATTCCAATTCTGTTATCTAACACATTGGCTATCATGCCCAACTTCTTTTCCTCTACAATTTTGAGAGTGTACCATCTTTGTCTTCATCCAAATCTTTGCCAAAAATGTTAAATGAAGCAAGGCAGAGGGAAAGCAGTACATGTACTTCATGAGGTCACCTTCTAGCTTAATGTTTTTCCATGAACTAAAACTTTTCTCGTTGAACTGTTCAACCTGTTTTTTTGAATCTACCCAACTGTCCTACAGTGTAGTCAGAGAAAATGTATTTATTTATGTAATTGGGGTTTGTGAATTACTGCTCATTGCTTTTGGATGTTATAACCCTTGTGTGTGCTACTTCCCCCTGGAGGCTTCAAATCTTCATAATAACACACCTGACTTGACTGATCACAAAATAAATATCCTTGCTATAAGTACCATTGGGATTTGCTAGCATTACAAATAATTGTATCTTTACAGTGTAGTATTTTAATAGGTCCATTATTATAACAAACTGCATAGACTTTTAAACAACACCAGTTAAAATGTACAGGATGGATAATCGCATTTCTTAGGCGAGCATGATATGTTTTGTTTTGTTTTCTTATTTTCTACATTGTGAAAAGAGCCTTGTGAAACGCTTTTTGGGAAAAACTTTGGGTTTGCATCTTAGTAGTACCACTACCCACTAGATTAAAAACCTTAGATAAACTACTTATTCTCTCTAAGCTTCAATTTTCTCATTCGTTAAATGGGAATAGTCAATCACCAAGTACTGTACCAACTTTAATGTGGTAGTACCAGATACTTGACTGTTTCCCCTATTGATTTTCTTTCTCTCTCCTGTTAATTTTTAATGTTTTATCCATTGAGGTACTTTTCTTATTTTTTGCATAATTATTACTACCTCTCCCACTCTCCTCCTCTTCTTCCTGTAGAATGTTCTCTTCTCTATCAGTAAAGCCATCTCTGAAAAATAAATTAGTATGGTGGTTCAGTCATTTTTCGGTTATGTCCAAATCTTTGTTACTCCATTTGGGATTTTCTTGGCAGTGATACTGGAGTGGTTTGCCATTTCCTTCTCCAGCCCATCTTACTGATGAGGAAACTGAGGCAAACAGGGTTAAGTGACTTGTTCATGGTCACACAGCCAGTAAGTGACTGAGGCCAAATTTGAACTGAGGAAGTTGTGTCTTCCTGACTTCAGGTCTGATACTCTATCCACTACACCACCTAGC
The DNA here is from genome assembly GCF_028372415.1 of Notamacropus eugenii. NCBI lineage: Eukaryota > Metazoa > Chordata > Mammalia > Diprotodontia > Macropodidae > Notamacropus > Notamacropus eugenii. Next base: position 125,837,717 of record NC_092873.1, read on the forward strand.
TGCTCTTAAATAAATAAAAGAGTATGGTGAGGCAAAACAAATTCACATAGCTTATCTCTGAAAGTAAATGGCTCATTCTGTACCTGTTGTCTGTCACCTCTTTGCCAAGAAGTGGGAACTCCTTTTCATCATTAGTCTTCTGGAGTCCAAACTGGCCATTGCCTTCACTGGAGTTTTTGAGTTTTTCCAAAGTTCCTGTCCTTTACAGCACTGCAGTCAGGGCATGATTTGTTCTCTTGGTTCTACTCACTTCACACTAAATCAGCTCATACATGTTTTCCTAGGTTTTTCTCAGTCCAACCATTTTGCATTTCTTATAATCTAGTTTGTTCAACCCATCCCAATGGATTGATATCTACTTTGTTTCTGGTGATTTTTAGTAAGAAAAATTGCATTATGAGTATTTTTGTACATTTGGGTTCTTTACCTCCTAAATAACTTTAATCATTTTAGGGTATAAGCTTAATAATGATAGCACTGTTTTAAAGGATATGTACTATTTATAAGTTTGTGATTTAATTACCATCATTAATGCTGATACTTCTATGTGAAGTATCATAATTTTGAATTTAACCTTTAGAAAATTTTAAATTTTTAGTTGAAGCAATCTACATAGTGTAGATAAAAATCTTAATATTTTCATGTGTGTCTTTTTACCCTAGTCATTCCTATGTTGGTCAAGATTACAGTGCTCAAGGAAATATGGGAAAAATTTCACTGGATCAGCTTGATTCTGTGAGTACCATATCCTTTAGAATCTAAGTGGTTTTTCATGTAAATCAATGAATAAGCATTTGCTCAGTGTCTACTATGTGCTAGGCACTGTGCTAAATTCTGGAAATATAGAAAATATACAGGCATTCTTTAACAAAGGGTTAATTTTTATAAGAACATATTTAGAATAATTTATCTGAAAGAAAAGCTTTTTCTAAAAGTATTCAAGATTAAATTTCTTATACCTAGTAACCTTCTTTTCCTAAGAGTGTGGGGGGTGGGGAGGGGGAAGCTATTTTCAATCAGAATTTAATCCTATGAGAAGAAAGAGTAGATAGAGATCTAGTTTTAGAGTTAAGAAGACTACTGTGCAAGTCCCAATCTTTGAAACACCTCTTTGTGACCTTGTGTAAGTCCCTTTATCTCTGAGTGCCTTAATAAGATTATAGATTGCCAAACTGTTGTTGGTCTGCATTGGTAGTAGTACTTTCGTTACTAGGAGTCTCTTGTATGGATGAAATCACAGATCTGAACCAAAAAATTAAAAAGAGCAATTTCAATAGTATTTCTCAAGTGAAATTTCCTTAAGATATGGTAGGTAAATGGTATTCATATTTTGAAACAAAGATTTTTTACATTTGGATAAGAAGAAATTAAAATTTCCATAATCATAGACAAGTATCCTTGGAATGACATTATAATAATGGAGAGTACATTTCTGGCAAGCTACTGTGTAGTTCTGTAGACACACAGACTATTTCTTAGAATTACAGAGCTGGAAGGGACCTCAGAAACTCAAGTCTATCTCATACCTGAGGAAGCAAGGTTCCCTTGTAGAGTGAATGAGTTCATTAAGAATCTTCCAGCATATCTGGTATTCCTAGGCAGCAGTCCATTTGTCTACTTTGAATTAGTCCCTTATCCCAACCCTTACCTCCCCAAAAAGAAAGGACAAAGAACTCGAAAGAAATCAGCAATAGAGTACTTAATTAATAAACCAATATACTGGGACTTATCATCCTGTCACATATACTAATTAAAAATAGGCTGAGTTTTAAGCGATAAGGAAGTGAAATTGAGTCATAATAAGGTCAGCCACATAAGAGAAAATTATAAATGCTTATAGAAATGAATCAGAGTTCACATTCAACCTGTTGCCTACTGTAATAAAGTGATTACTTTTAAGATTCCTAGAAAGAGTAATAGAATTGATTATCAACCTCACACAAGTTAGTTGGAACTTGTTCTAACTTGTCCATCCTTTAATCTTCTGAAACAGCTCTCACACCCTTCTGAGGTCTGTGCCTCGTTGTGTTGCTGGGTGAATGACCTGAGCCTTCATTTCTCATTGCTTTTTGAAAGGAAAAGATAACCCTTTAAAGTAAGGGAATAGAGCTGGATCCTTATTAATTTTATTGACAGCTGCTCTGATTGTTTATAGGTTTTATGCTGAAACAAGGAGGCACTTTTTTTTTATTTGCAGAAAAAATGCCATGCTACTCTTGCATTTTTGTTCGATTCTGTATTCATTAAAAAGGAGTAGATTTGAGTGTTGAAACTAGGGCAGTGTGACTTAGAGGGACAGTGCTTCAGAAAATTCACTAGTCTTTTTGGTTCCAGATAGGAGATTGGCTGAGATTATTATGTTCATTGTCTTTGTTTTCTCTTTTACTCTAGTACAATATGTATTTTTTAGCTTTCACTGTGTGTCTGTGATTAGAAACCACATCTCTTGTCTCTGTCTCTGTAACTATAGTGATTCTTCAATAATACATCTCTTTTGTTTTTAATTTTTCCAAGTAGCATGAATTTATAATTCCTATAGATAAATATTATAAATCAAATAGTTAATCTGCCTAACAGCGACAAGTTATTTTCCTTACAGCTTGCAATGAAATCATTCCCACTTTGTATGCGTCAGTTGCATAAAGCTTTGCGAGAACATCATCATCTTCGCCATGGTGGCCGAATGCAATATGGTCTTTTCCTGAAGGGAATTGGCTTAACGCTGGAACAGGCTTTGCAGTTCTGGAAGCTAGAATTTATCAAAGGAAAAGTGGATACAGACAAGGTAATTTTTTTTAAATCAGAAATTTACTTATCCTTGTTAAGTTTTAACTAACCTGGTTCATATTTTTTTTTTTCATTTATTCTGCAAACCCAGAATGGTATCTTTCACATTTCTGAAACTGAATTTCCTTGACCTATGAAATTACTTTATATTTTGTGCTTGCTTCTATGAGTGCATGTTGTTTTTTCTAGTACAGGGATGGAAAACCCACAGCCTTGAGGCCAGCTACATGTGGCCTTCTAGGACAGGGGTGGGGAGCCAGTGGCCTTGAGACCACATGTGACCCTCCAGGTCCTCAAGTGCAGCCCTTTGACTGAATCCAAACCTTACAGAACAATTCCTTTTATTAAGGGGATACTTTTCCTGGTCTGTGAAACAGGGAGAATAATGTCTACATTAACTGCCTCATAGGGTCACCGTGATAAAATATCAGTTACATCATGAGATATGAAATAATTCAAATAAGACAGTATATTAAAAAATACTTCAAACCTTGAAGTAGTAGGTAAATAATGCTAATAATTATAATGGTAATAATAATTATTGTTATATATAGCCCTATATACATCATTATGCCTGTCATATATAAATGCAACATATCTGAAAAAAAAATTACACACGTTTCTATGTATTTTAGAAACAACACGGTAATGATGAGTGATGTTGATAGCAGGAATTACAATTCTATAATCTGGGGAGTTATATTTTCCTCTGAGCATTCTATATGAGGCATATTCTGTATGAAACAAGGATAAAAGGGGATGAGACATCTAGAAACTAAGATAGAGAGTAAGAGCTCAGTGGTTTCTCTCCCCCCACTCCTACCCTCCCCACCTCAATATATATATAGAAAACATTTTAGCTTGGAGCCAAGCAATTTCAATACAGACGATTATCCTAAGTTTTACAAACTTGAGTAACTCCTCATATACCTATCCTTAATGTCAGATATTAGGTTTTAATTAGAAAATATACTCATCCTCTTCCTTCCTTTCATGCAGCATGGAATAAATTCATGTTTCTTTTTCTTTCCCCGCTAAGTAAAGATAATTTATAGAGCATGGGACATTTACCAAGTAAATCATACAGCCAAGGATTTATTATATCTCCAGCTGTGTACCCAATTGAAAAAAGCCAGATCCTTTTACAGCATAAAAAAATATGAACGTTTTTCCAGGTGTGTACTAAAGGCAGAATACACTGAAAACTGTCCATAGAATCATTGTAAATTAGGATGGTTCATATAATAGGGATTTGCTTTAAAACAATTTAGGACACTGCTTCTTAAGATTCCTGGGGACATTTTTTTTTTTAATCTGAAACATATGTGAGCAGAGTCTGAAGCAAGAGAAAGCACCAATTTGTTAAAAATAGTCTAAGCTTGTCAGACTATGGCTACTGTCTGAAACAGATATTTGCTGGCAAGCCTGAGAATGCTGTTATGCATTTAATTTTGAAATTTTCCTTTTAAAATATGTAAATGTAAGAAACTTTTTCATTGGTGAACAAAAATGTCATATTTGATATTTTTTTTGTTTTGTGATATGAAAGTAATTTTCTTTTGAAGTTATTTTAAAATGAAAATCAATGAATGTTTTTAGTTTTCTAAGTAAATATCTAAGAGGCCCATATTTTCATTAGTCTGTTATTGATTACAATAAATATATTATTTTGGTTACAGGCATTATAAATTACATGGTACATGGGGAGCTTATGGCTATTTTATTTTTTTTCTGGTTTGGATCTATGAGTTAGTTCATCAGTGTCAGCCACTCCCCTCTAATGATACATATATCAGCAGTATGTGTGTCACTTCATTTATTCAAAAAAGAATTTATTAAATGCTTACCATACATCTAGTACTCTTCTAGGTTCTGGAGACATGAAGAGAAAAATGGCATAATCACCAAGGAACTTAGATTCTTTCACATCCTTATCCTTTTAGAGAGCTGTCAGGGAGATTGAGAGGTAAGTGCTTTGCCCATGGTCAGTCAACTAGTGTGTGAAGCAGTGGGGCATGGAACGCTGGACTTCCTTGTCAGAAAGATTCCTGTTCAGATCCTACCTCAGACACTAGCTCTTTGACCTTGGTCAAAGACTCTTAACCCTTGACTTTTAGCCTCTTTCAGCCTCCTTTTCCTCATCTTTAACATAGAGGTAATAATAATACTTGTCTATAGCATTTGGGAATCAAACAAAATAATGCAGGTCAAGTATTTGGCTAACCTTGATGTTCCATATACCAATGACGTCATCATATTGGTGAAGAATGGTGATAGTCAGGATGTATTGAGATAGGGCTTGAATCCATGTGTTCCTAACTCTAAGCCTGATCCTTTCTCTGACCTCATGCTACTTCTCCGCCTTCTTAGTATCCTGTTGTTATGTCCACCTTTGGGGAGGGGATGTGTATACATTTATATGAATGGACTTATTAGCTCTTTTTTTTCTGACATGCCTTTGCAGAGCAATGATTTTAAGAGCAACTTGGTTTGTAAAAATTCTGTTTAGTTAAACAGAGCTATGCTAGTCATTTGCTAAATGATGCACACTATATAAAAATAATCCTCTTAGTATAGAGGACTGACAGGCTAAGAAGAGCCATTTAGAAAGACTTATTGCTCTTTATAGCAGATTCAGTATATTAGAAACTTTTTGTAGCTCTCAGTATCCCATGGCTAATTTTTAATAGAAGATATTTAACGTAGTGATCATCCATTATAAACTAGCCATGAAATACTGCAAACTCTGCTGAAGATGGTGATTGTGTGTGATGTCATACACACCTATACCACCCACACAGCATTTCACTCACTCAGCCAAAAAGCATTAAGTGCTTACTGTGTACCAGGAAGGACAGCTAGGTAGGTGCAGTGGATAGAGTGCCAAGCCTGAAGTCAAGAGGGCTTGTCTTGCTGGGTTCAAAATCTGGCCTCACACACTTACTAGCTATGTGATCCTGGGCAAGTTACTTAACCCTGTTTGCCTCCATTTTCTTCTCTGTAAAATGACCTGAAGAAGGAATTGGCAAACCAGTCTACTGTCTCTGCCAAGAAAAAGCCAAATGGGATCACGGAGAGTTGGGCATGACTGAAAACCAACTGAAAACCAACAAATGTACTAGGAGGCAATAGACATACAAAGGTATATAGTAGGGATGCAAAGAAAGAAAAAAAGGAACCCCCAAACTTTTATCCTTTAGTTTACATTCTAATGGGGGAAACAATATATAAATAGTTGGGTACATAAAAGATAATATAGAGTAGATGGGAAGTAATCTCAGTGGAAAAAGCGCTAGCATTGGGGTTTGTGGGGATGCCTCCTGGAGAAGGTTGAATTTAAGCTGCATTTTGAAGGAAGCTAAGAGGTACAGGTGAAGATAAAGAGAATTCCAAGCATGGGGGACTGTGTGCGCAAAGACATCAAGATAGGAGACAGAGTGTTAGAATAAAGGAACTGCCGTGGACTAGCATTGTTGGATCATAGGAGGCAATTGTAAGGAGACTGGAAAGGTAGCAGAGAGCCAGACTATGTGCTTTATGTGCCATATAAGCGACTTTATAGTTGATTCTGAAGGTACTAGGGAGTCATTGGAATTTATTGGGAGGTGGGGCTTTGACATGGTAAGTCCTGTACTTTAGGAAAATCACTTTGGTGACTGAGTGGAGGATGGATTGAAAGAGGGAAACCTGAGCCAGACAGGCAAATTAGGAGAGTATTGCAGTGGTCCGGCCAAGAAATGAAGAGAGCCTGACGTAGGGTGGTGAATGTAGAGAGGATAACATTGAGAGATATCATGAAGGTAGAAATGACTAGATACAGCTAAGCTCTTCTACACAGTAAAAAACTCAATGTTTTCATATCTTTTAAGATGTAAACTGAGGAAGTCTTTTTTTTTGTTAGTTAGTATTTTATTTTTTTCCAATTACATGTAAAGCTAGTTTTCAATATTCATTTTTGTAAAATTTTGAGTTTCAAACTTTTGTTCCTCTTTCCCTCCCCCAAGACAGTAAGCAGTCTAATAGAAGTTATACATGTACAATCAAGTTAAACATATTTCCACATTAGTCATGTTGTGAAAAAAGAACCTGAGGGAAAAACCATGAGAACCAAAAAACAAACAAAAAAACAACAAAGAGAAAAAAGTATGCTTCGCTCTGCATTCAGATTCTGTAATTTTTTTTCTGGATGTGGTTCGCATTTTCCATAACAAGTCTTTTGGAACTGGTCTTGGATCACTGTAGGGCTGAGAAGAGTTCGGTCTATCATAGTTGATCACTGCATGATGTTGCTCTCACTGTATACAGTGTTCTGGTTCTGCTTACTTCACTCAGTGGTTCATGTAAGGCTTTCCAGTGTTTTCTGAAATCTTCCTGCTCATCATTTCTTATAGAAAAATAATATTCTGTTACACTCATATACCACAATTTATTGATCCACTTCCTAATTGATAGTCTTCCCTTTAATTTCCAATTCTTGGCCACCACAAAAAGAGCCACTATAAATATTTTTTGTCCATATGATCTTCCCCCCACCAACTCCCTTTTTTAATCTCTCTGGGATGCAGAACTAGTAGTGACATTGCTGGATCAAAGGGTATATGGAGAGTTTTATAGGCCTTTGGGCATAGTTCCAAATTGCTCTCCAGAATGGTCAGATCAGTTCACAACTCCACCAACAATGTGTTAGTGTTCTAATTTTCCTACCTCTTCTCCAACATTTATCATTTTCCTTTTCTGTCATAGTAACCAATCTGATAGGTGTGAAGTGGTACCTCAGAGTTGTTTTAATTTGCATTTCAAAATGAGGAAATCTTAATAGAAATGATGATGATGATGATGATGATAGTTTATTTATATTCATTGTTTTTTATTATCTCTTCAGTCTTGTCTGACTCTTTGTGTGAAACTCCCATTTGGGGGTTTCTTGGCATAGATACTGGAGTGGTTTGCCATTTCCTTCTCTACTGTATTTTACAGATGAGAAAACTGAGGCAAACAGAATTAAGTGAATTGCCTAGGCCCACACAGATCTTAAATGTTTGAGGCTATATTTGAACTCAGAAAGATGAGTTTTCCTGACTCCAAGCCTGGCACTTTATCCACTTAACCACCTACTTGTCCTTTACCTTTATATGGTACTTTTAGATTTTAGAGACTATCTGGTGAAGAGAAATATTAATGAACTCTGGGCTTATTTTAGTTAAATACTATATATTCCTTTATTAAGTGAAGACTTTACTACTGATATCCCTGCCAGATTTTGAGATATGACTGATTTTTAATAAACGTAGCCATGATTGTTTTAAGGTTAACAGAGATTTTGTTGCTTAATTCTATACTGATAAAATTGCATTGTGCTATCATTTGTAGAGGACCAGAATATTTATTCTTTTATAAAGCTTTCATCAGCAACTACAGGGAGTCAATAGGATCCCAACAATATTTGGGTCTTTTTCCCTCTCATTTTCAACAAACCTGCCTTCCCCTCCCCTTCCCTTTCTCCAACTCCTCTGCTTGAAAATTTATCCTCCATTTACAAAATTCAACTATGAGACAAAATACTGTTGTAATTATAATCATATACCTCTCCCCATATATCATTTAGGTGCTTACAGAATTTGTGTGGCATCAGCAAATTGATGCACATTTTAAGAGTTGGAGTGGTTTAGAGGAAAGATCACTGGAGTTGCAGATAATACTCAAGGTTTTAAATATCAGCTTTAACCCTTAGTAGCTATATGACCATGGACAAGTGACTTGATCTCATTTCACCTTAGTGTTTTTATCTGTAAAATGAGTTTTATCTTCCTTCCTAAATTGTTCCCTTCTCCCTTCCCCCAGTGCTGTAGAGTTCAACTATATTCTATAACCAATGAGTCATCCTGGATTCTTCACTGGCTCTTACTTCCCATACTCAATCTGTTGCCAAGACCTGTTTATTTCTCCTTTGAAACATCTCTTGAAGCAGCCCACTTCACTCCTCTGATACCACCATCATTCTAATGGAGGCCCTTAGCACTTCATGCCTGGACTATTGCAATAGCCTGCCTTGTCTTTTCCACACTCCAGTCTATCTTCCATTGAGCCACTAAAGTAATTTTCCTGAAACATAGATCTGATCATGTCACCTCTGTCTTCCAAGATTAAATACAAAATCCTCTGGTGTTTAAAGCTCTTCATAACCTAGCACTATCCTACATTTCCACTCTTCTTATACCTGACCTCCTGCAATGTAGTTTTCAGTCAACTGACACTGCATTCCTTGCTGTTCCACAAAATGGACACTTCATCAGTTGACTAAAAAAAAATGCTGTTAAAGAAAAAAATGAGAACTCCACAGGGTTTACTGGCAGGATGGTTTGTCCTTCTCTAAGAATGCATTTAACTCCATCAAAAGTAAAGTGAAAGTGAAGCTCATGGTGATGCAGGATTCTTGGCTCAGTAAGAAGGCAGATGAAATTCAGTTTTACACTGATAGTAACAATTTAGGGCTTCCATGGAAGCTATTTATGGCCAAAGACCTATGGTGTATCTCAACTACTTAGCATTGATGGAGCCACATCCGTTAGTGAGAAGGAAAGGGCATAATCCTGGAGAGGTATGAGGATCACTTTCATAGTGTTCTCAACAGATCACTGTCAACCAAAGCTGAAGCTACTGATCATGTAATTCAGGTTAAAAGTCTATTTTTTCCTAACTGAACTTCCAGCTGAAGAAGAGGTTTTGAATGCCATTAGGCTCTTATGTGATAAGGCACCTGGTGCTGATTGTATTCCAGCTGGTCTACTGCTCATACAAAAGTTGACTGAAGTCTTCTGGGTTATGTGGCAAGAGGAGGTTATCTCCCAAGATTTCAAGGATGCCTCCATTATCCTTTCCATAAAGGAAATAGCTTGTCCTGCGACAATCACAGGAGGGCCTCTCACTCATTGCTGGCAAGATTCTTGCCAGAGTCCTCCTTAATAGGCTGATTCTTCACCTGGAAGGTGGTCATCTTGAGAGCCAGCGTGGCTTTAGAAAGCTCCGAGGAACAGTAGATATGGTGTTTGCTGCCTGATAACGACCTTAAGGACAAGCTGTAACCACAGTTACTTATGTGTTAGGGATAGGGATTGGACCTGTAATTTCGCTGGCATACTTTTCCTTAGTTAGGAAACTCCTACTACTAATGCAGGTTAGTACCTTTTCTACAAATTATAGTCTTAGAATTACCTAATATATGGAGAGGTTAAGTGATTTTTCTATGGTCATATGACTAGTCTATATCAGAAGCAGGTCAGATGGCCTGGCCTAGTAAATAGAGAGATATGGCCTTGCAGCCTGAAATACTTGGGTTCATGTCCTATGTTTAACTTGGGTATTATTTACAACAAATTTGGATACCTCATCAGACCCCTTACTGGTAACCAGTATCTTTACTGCCTTTCTCTCCTGCTCCCATCCTAGAGGGAAGGCCCTTTCCCTTACAAGAATAAAAATATGCATAGCTTTTCTCATGCCAGCCTGTCACAGACTGACATGAGGATTTTCCTCATGACAGTCTTGTGAGAAGTAATGCAAGTGTTTTACAGATGAGGAAATTGAGGCTTACAGAGGTTAATTCTTGCCCAAAGTCAAACAGCTGTAAATGTTGGTGCTGGGAATTGACCCTAGGTCTTCTGACTTTGAATATAACATTTTCATAATTATCATTTCTAGATTTACAGATCTTTATGTTTCTTCCTCAGGGTCTAACATCCCTTCCTTAAAAAACAAAAACCAAAGACAACAGCAAAAACAACTACATTTTGCTCCTCCCCTTCCTCCTCCTCCTCATTTCCCCTTTGTTCCTTTCTCCTTTCTCCTCCCCCACTTCTATAGGGCAAGGTAAATGAGGTATATAGGTAGGTCTGGCCAAGCTCTTCTTTATTCCTTCAGCTTTCCACTATTCTGTACACAACAGGCTTTTTTCCCCTAAAATATTTCCTACTAATTTGGCATACTGGTATAGATACTGGTATTTGTATACTTATTGTAGGTATGTAGCTATTTTCTTCAAAATCAACAGGGACAGTGCATTGGGTTATTATACTACTCTCTGGCTTTAATCATTTGGTCACTACCATCTTCCCCAGGCTACCTGCCTCTAGAGTGAATTATTTATTTTCTGACTCCTCACATAATGCAGTCTTCCCCCCACCCCCTCAATAAGCTGCTTTGTTGTTGTTATTGTGTCATTTTTCAGTTGTGTCCAACTCTTTGTGACCCCATTGGGGGTTTTTTTGGCTAAGATACTAGAGTGGTTTGCCATTTCCTTCTCCAGCTCATTTTATAGATGAGGAAACTGAAGTAAACAGGGCTAAGTGACTTGCCCAGAGGCACACAGATAGTAACTAAGGTCTGAGGTCAGATCTGAACTCAGGTCTTCCTGACTCTATGTCCAGTGCTCTCTCTATATATACCTAGCTGCCTGAATGGGTTGCTTAATCACCATTTTTTCTCCTTTCTACTTACTTTTGCCTGTGTTTATTGAATTCATGCATCCTCATTTTTTTTCCTTCCTGGTTATGCTGTTTTTCTCATCTTCTGATGTTATGCTAATTTTTTCTTGAGGAAGGTATATTTTGGGGGCCCTAAAATAATACAAAATCCTATATTAATGTGATTATCATGCAAAGTGTAAGTATCACAGGAGCCTGTCATCAGACATCAATTACTGTGATTACAGTCAAGTTAAGCAAAATTATTATTATAGTCTAAGAAATTACTATTTTCTCTTATAGCAGCTTCTAAATAGTAATAATGTGTTTTTGGCAACTACTTGTTAAGTATTTGACATTAAAGACTTTTATCAGCCATTTGATTCATCAGGTTAGTACCAAGTAATCAGGATAGGCTGCGTAATGGAGTAAAAAGTGGCCATTGCCTTTTGGATGGTTCTTCAGAATGATAGTTGCAGTTTGGGGATTGGAACATTATTAGAAAGTCACCACGTCTTCAGTAACTGAGTCATTTGGGAAATAACACACTCTTATCAGGCATCATTAGTTGCACAAAGATTGATTCTCCACAGAAATAAACAAATAGATAGCAAGAGGAGCAAGTGCATTTTTAAAAAATCTAAGTTCTCCTATGGAAACCTCAGAACAAAACTATAAAATCACTTAGCTCTTTACTGCAGTTTTTGAGATACGTATTTGTTGATAGTATTTGGTAAATATTTAGAGAGGCAGGCTGACAGTATTACCAAAGTTGGCTCTTGGGGTCAGAAGGCCTAAATTCCTGCAAATCTCTTAACCTTTCATTGCCTTTAAGAGTGGAATTTGAAGAATGGTTGTTAAACTGTATCTGAGAGAATTTCCTTACTCATTCCCAATACCAGTGAAATCATAGATGTCATAAAATAACAAAATTTATTATATATATATATATATATATATATATATATATACACACACAAATATATACACATACACATAGTATGCTTTGTGCTGAATTAAACATAGAAAAAGAAAGACCCTTTAGAGTCTGGAATGTGATAGGGAAATGAGAGCTTGGCCAAGCATCATTGAAAGGCATGTGGTTGAAAATGTAATCAAATGAGCTCAACTGTCATGAAGTTTGGAATTAAGAAGTTCTGATAGAGATAAAAATGGGAACAGAATGATGAAGAATGATACTTGTGGGCCTATTTTAAAAAATTATATCCTTAGGAAAAAATAGGAAGAAAATCATAGAATGTTAGAACTTAGAAGGACAATAATTGATCATCTGGATTGACACTCTCATTTTATAGATAAGGAAACTGAGGTACAGAGAGTTGATGTGACCACATTCAGCAAAGTAGGTTGTAAAAGATCATGTGAGTAAAATAAGTCACAATTAGCAACTAATTTTTTAAAATTTAACTTAAACTTACTTTAACTTAGGTAATTGATTTAGTTGTTAGACAATTATTAAATTAACATCGTCAGTTAAAGAACAACATGCAATAGGTGTGAATGGGCTCTTAATTCCAGTCTGTAAAATAAATAAATAAAGCATAGGCGTAAGAGACTAACTGGTCCTTCCCCTAATTTTTCTAGCTCCTCTCTTCCTGTCTCTCCAATGCAAGAAATTTCACTTCTGACAGGTACTTATCCTACCACTGCTTGTGGATCATAAAACCTTTCTTGAAATTTGATATTATTTTAAGAAATCAAAGGTGTTCTCTTTAAAGATGAATGCAATATAAAACAAGAAATTTCTGAATGATTTAGGTTAATAACAGAGCAGTTTTTGGACTTAAAGCCAAGGACACTTTGAAAATATAAAGTATAACGATAGCCAATGTGGTACTTGCAAGTGCAGCTTGGTGACACATGGAAATGAAAAATGTAAAAAAAAAAACAGTAAGTCCATAATAGGAGTCCAAAATTATCTGGAATATTCTAGCACATATATCATTTAACTTGGTACTTTTCATATAATGAAATCTAAAAACTGTTTGTTGATATCTGACCAAGCCAAAACAGGGTACATTCTGTTGATCTTAGGCAATGACATCGTCTCTCTGTACCATCAAACTGGTGAAATTCTGTCAGAATTTACTCTTGAAATACAGTGCTCTAATATTTACATAATGATATTTCCAAAGTCAAATATAGGTTAAAATAATATTCAAATATGTTAAGCAAAAGGTAGATAATTAGTTGCTCTCATCATTATCATTAATTAAGGCCTGGCACTTGTAGGTTGATTCAAATGCCAAATATTTAAATAGTTGGGGCTCTGATTAGGAAATTGAAATTAATCAATCAAATATTTATTGAGTATATACTGTGTACAAGACTTTGTACTTGGTGCTGTGTGGGGATGTTAAAAAGTATAAATATTGCCCTTGCCTTGAGGGCAGTTTAATTGAGATGAGGGATAGAGAAACACATGAAAAACTCAGTGACAACACGAGACAGCAATAAATATGTCATCCCGTGGCTGTCCCATGTGCCACTGTAATGTATGATTAATTGATGAATGGGCAGCATGTATGAGTGCTGTGATTTCAGGGCAGGAAGACATCACTGTGGGCTATAAAGACATTAAAAGTCTCCTAAAGGTCTTTGTTATGTGCCCCAGAATTAGAATAAAGTGTTGTAATGCATTCCAGTAGAATGCTACATGTACACTTTTGAACCTGGTGGGTATCACCTTCCTTGGGTAATGACTAAAAGAAGTGATATTTCCCCAGGCGAAATGATAAAATGGCCTTGAGTTTGTCTTTGTCACTTCCCTTTCCCCCTCAGGTACTCATTGCTTTACTACTGTTCAGGATTCTTCCCAGATTCTGTAAAATTACTTTACCTGTGAATTTCTTGTAAGTCTTTCCTGATTTAATAGTGAATTGGTTATGTCTGCCATGAATATTTAAACTTTAGAAGAGGATGGAATTCAAAGGAATAAACCTCTAATGGTGAAATTTTAGGTTCTATATTTTATCCTGTTGGATCAAATACAAGCTCTCTGTATTATATAAAGCACTTTACAACTTGATTTCAACCTCCCTTTCCAGGCTTATTTTATATTACTCTCTGCTTCATGCACTCCACTGCATTGGTCTTCTTGCTATTCGACACATGTGACATTCCATCTCTGGTCTTTGCCCCTTTGCACAGGTCTCCCCTCGTACCTAGAATGTGCTCCTTTTTCAACTCTGCCTTTTTCAATTCTCTCTTCCTTTAAAGCAGGTCAAATGCTATCTCCTATATCAAGACTTTTCTGATTACTCGCAGCTGCTAGCACTTTTCCCATAAAAGGTCCTTGTATTTATTTGGTAACATTTTATATATGCTCATATCCTCTTGCACCTACTACAGTACCTGGCATGTATTTATACATGCTTCTTGATTGATTGACCATAATACCTGGGATAGCATGGAATTCATAGCAGAAGGACCTTCTTGGCCTGCTTCAAATCATATAAACATTTGCCTACCTGTCTTTGCTTTTAGTTCTACTATTTGTTATATAACCAGAAAATTTGTAAGCCAGGGATAGGTTACATGGCCAGTAGTGTGTAGGATTATTAGGATGGTGAAAGGCTTTCAGTTCATGGCATGGGAATATCTGTTGAAGGAATTAGAAAGATGTTTAGTCAGTTAGTGGGTTGAGAAGCGTTAATTAAGCACTAACTCTGTGTCAGGCAATATGCTAAGTATTAAGGCTACAAAGAAAGTACACAACAACTATAAAAGAAACCCTAGTAACATTAAGAAGCAAAACAATAACAACACAGCACCTACTCACAGATGGTGTCCATGCTAATGTGGGAGACAACATATACATATCTAGCTTCATGTAATGGAAAGAAAGAAAGATGAAAAAAGTCAAAAAGGGATGGCTGGGTGAAGGGCCTAAGGA
The DNA here is from genome assembly GCF_028372415.1 of Notamacropus eugenii. Taxonomy (NCBI): domain Eukaryota; kingdom Metazoa; phylum Chordata; class Mammalia; order Diprotodontia; family Macropodidae; genus Notamacropus; species Notamacropus eugenii. Next base: position 125,852,879 of record NC_092873.1, read on the forward strand.
GGGTCTTCTGCAGAAGGGCCTCCTCCTCATTTTCCAGTTTATGTTTGAGCTGAGTCATGAAGGAAGCCAAGGAAACTAAGAGATGGAGGTGAGGAGGCAGAGTATTCCAGGCATGGATGATATCCGGTACAAAGCCATAAAGTCAGGAGATGGAGTGTTTTATCCAATGAATTTGAAAAACTAGGTCTGTGGCAATGGATTTTCAAATTCACGGAGTGGAGTATGGTTTAAGAAGACCAGAAATGGTTAGCCTTGAGAAGAAAAGACTTGAGGGGGAGGAGAAGGACATGATAGTCACCTTCAAATTTTTTTTGAGAGGTAGAGGAAGGATTTAACTGTTCTGCTTTGCCCACAAATCATAATTAAGGTCAACATATATTAACTTGTAGTGACACTAACTTCTGCCTCCTGACCTCCATGAATATCTAACTCCCTTCAAAGCTGAACTCAAAAGCCACCTCCTTCAATAGTTCTTTCCTTAATCCCCAGTTGATTAGTGCCTTCTTTCCCATCCCTATGTGTTTATTTTGTGAAGAACTTATACTTTCTTTTTAGTTAAACATATTCTGTCTCCCTGTTAGCTCTTGCAGTACAGATACTTTCACTTTTGAATTGTTTTCCAATGTCCCAATAGAGTACCAGGAAGATTATAAGAGCTTAATAAATGTTTGCTGTGTTGATGTAAGGAAAAACTTCCTAAAAATTAAAGCTATCCACAAGTGTAATGGTCTATCTTAGGAAGTCATGGGTTTGATTCACTTGAGGCCTCCAAGAAAAGCAGTGACCACTTGACCAATATTTTAAGAGAGAATTCTTTAGATGTGACTTGAACTTGTGAGCTCTGATGTCTCACCGAACTTTGAGATTCAGTGAGTCTTTGCTTTTACTTTGTCTACACGAGATTTACTATTTTTCGCATCAGGAGTTGTAATATTTGTACAGCAGTTTTTGCTTTACTTTGTGCATATACAGAATTTACTGCTTTAACATTGACCTTTAAAATACCCATATGCTAAGGATAGACAGATGGTAGTGGAAGAGGAAGATAAGAAAAAAAATCCTAACCCTATTTAACATTCATACACACATACCAAAACATCTTTCTTGAAGTTCAAAAATACAGTTAAAAATGAAATCATGGCCCTGTGAGGGAGGTGACAAGTGTCATGTAAGGATGTTGTTACTAATGAAGTGAACTCATTTTCTAAGTAGTTCTCATTCACTTCACTAAAATGAAGTTTTGTTTTGCTCTCATTAACCTCTCCCAGCTTAAATCTTGTTCTGCCTTCTTTTCCAGTTCCTATCTCTTGTCTTATAGCATTATACCTTGTCCTTTCTAAAATGATTTCTAGCTCATTGTAAATTTAAGAATATTCAGTGTTCTTTTTTTGATATTTCAGTTTTTCCAGTGCCATGTTTCTTTCTTCTGCTAGCTTTTTCATTGTCCAAACTGTTATCCAATCCTTCAAAGACTGACATCTTGCTATTTCATAGAAAAAAAAATTTTGATGGGTGGGAGAAGCTTTTATCTGCTTTCTAGAAATTATTTAATAGTTTTTCTGTAAAAGACAAATTTCCTTCAGGATTTATCTCTTTACCTATTTTCCTCCTCACATTCTCAGAATTTACAGTACCTACCACCATGAATATGGGGGAGAGCCATGTAAAAAAGTGTAGAAAAGTGGCAAGATCATTGGTCTAGAGTCAGAGGACCTGGATTCAGAGTTCACCCACACTCATGTCACCTGTGTGAAGTTGAGCAAAGCATTGAACATTCCCAGACCTCATTTTCTTCATTTCTAAAATTAAGGTATTGGATATTTTGCTTCCAAGTTCCCTTTTAACACTAAAATCTAACACTAAAATGCTAAAAGATATACCCCACATAAATGATAGATCCATACAACTCATTACAGCCCCAAGGCTTTCTTCTGTGAAAAGCTTTAAAAAATATAGTTTTAGTATTTGTGCCCCTTTTTGAAAAGAATGAACTCTACTTTATAGGAATGTCTGTATAGACTTACAGATGGAAGCGACCTCATAGACCATTTAGGCCAACCCTCTCATTTTACATTTAGAAAACTGTGAGAGGTTAAATAATATATTAAAGGTCACATGCAAATGTCAGATGAAAAAATTGAACCCAGGTGTTCCTGATTCCAAGTCTAGAACTCTGAACTACTACACCATAATGACTTCATAGTCTTTTGATTGGTAATGAAATTTACATACCTTGTTGGCACGGTTGATTTAATCATGTGAGGGTTATTTATGTGAGGGTTTGCTCATTTTAATGATTTTTGAAAAAGGTATAATTTCTCTCAATCAACTAATTTTATTGGTTTTGTCTAGTGCATTCCTTTGTGCCTAACACTACTTGACACTGTGTGGTGATGTCAGCGAAGCTCAGTAAATTACAGCCTAGTTGGAGAGACAAAAGGTGCATGAACAAAGTAAGAAATAATTACTAATCACGTATGGTGAGGTAACAAAGCATTGTGTATGCTAGCGTTAAAAGTGTATGCAACAGAGGAATAGTCAGTGAGCTGGGATTAGTTAGGGACATTTTGTGGAAATGAAACTTGATCTGGATTTCAAAGGAACTAAAGAATGCCTGGGATTACCAGAGAAGAGGTGAGACAGCTCTCCGTCATGAACAAACGCACTGAGGGGAGAAAAAGCAAGCATGGTATTGATGAGGTCAACTTTTTTCTTCCTCGTTCAAACTTTCATATCAGTTGAGAAAATTTATTTCTCTGCCCTTAGACCTCTCCTTAGATTTTTACCTTGCCTGTCTCACTGAGTACTATATTTTTTTGTGTAATCAGTAATACTAGCTCACATTTTTGAAAGGCTCTTCAGTTTTCATAGTACTTTCATACCCATGATCTTATTTGAGTCTCATAACCCTTTGAAAATCATCCCTCCACAGATTTTACAAACAAGCAACCAAATCTCAGAGAGGTTCCCACTTGTCCCCGAAGCCCTTACAGCTAATAGTGGAGGAGCCAGGATAAAAACTAAGTTTAACTGTGAATCCTTTACCCGATGACATAAAAATAGTAGTTGTTTTCAAGAAAACATTGCATTGCTCTGAGAGTGGAAAAGTATAGCTCTTGCACTCACCTCAAGTTCCAGATTTCTTAGTAATTTGTTTCTGTGGGGAGGAATATTTGAAATGAGTTAAATTTTGAAGGTCTAATAAAGTTCAATAAGCCCTGGGATTCATTTGACTATTGATCATGTTACCCAAAAGAATTACTTGGATTAGTGAATGAGTCTTTAAAATATATGGGACTTTTGTTCCTTTGCCATTATTTATTGGACTCCTGAAGTACACCTATGCTTTATGCAAATAAAGTGCATTTAATTAATCACAGTTATGTTGTATGCAGTTTTTTTTTCTCCATTATAATTGTAATTTACATGCCTGCCTAACTGGAAAAACTTCACCCTGTGTGGAAGAGATAAAATTAATCAAACCTGTATTTAAGGAATGGAAAAACACTCCACCAAAATATTCTTGAGCCCAGAACTCAGACATTAAATCATTTCAGCCTCCAGCTTCTTTAAGAATTAAATTGAACTGGGTAATTCTTCTAATAAATTCAAAGCAACGTGTCCTCTCAGTCAGATTGCTTGCAGCTTTGTTGTTCAGGATGGCTTTGACCTGGCCTTGTTGGAAATTAAACACAAAATAGATCATGTCCCCTTTGTGCAACTGAAAAGCCTGTCCCCAATGATAGTACACTTAAGGTCGACTACATGATGTTATAATTGGGCCAACATACATTTAGCAATGTTAAAAAGCTTATCTTTTGTCCTGCAGAACCCAGCCTATTGCCATGACTCATGATGGGCTTACTGAACTAAAAATATTTGGTGCCAGGAGATTTGTTAGACACTGACTTTATATAAATCTTTACTGGTTATTGGCTTGTCCAAAGAACAGGAATTGTCATTGTGATCTAGCTCTTACTTTCTCTTCTTTTCTTCTCCCATTTCAGTGTAATGTACTGTGTTTCACCAAGTCAACAAACCAACAAGGATTGGACTTCTACTAGGCTCAGGACACTGTGCTGAGTGTTTTCAAGGATGTAACAGAATATGATAGCATCTGATCTCAAGGAGCTTACACATTAGGGAATATAACATAAGTTGTTAGATATTAAATGGTAAATAAGTGCCTTATGCAATTTATTAACTAAAAGCTATAAATCTGATCAAATGAGGTAACATGCAAAGTGCTTCTCAAACCTTAAAACAATATGTAAATACTAGCTTCTATCTGTAGCCTTTCTGTTATTGATGGAGGGAGGGATTGGGAATGTCTTAGAACTATGCTGTCACAGACACAGTAACCCATAACAACAACAACAATATTGCCTCTAGCAGTGGAGTTCAGAGGAATACAAGAATGTTGTGGCCTGTGGTGATCAAGGGAGATTTCACAGAGGAGATAGAACAAGGGTTCTTAACCTTTTTGTGTTATGGACCCCACTGACAGTTTAGTGACATTTAGAGATCCCTTCTCAGAATGATGTTTTTAAATGCATAAAATGAAATATGCAGGATTACAAGGAAAGCAATTATATTGAAATACAGTTATGAAGATATTTCTGAAAAAATGCAAGTTTGTGGACCCCAAGTTAAGAAGCCCTGTGATAGAAACTGAATTGTACCTTGAAAGACACGTAACATTGAAACATAAAAAGTAAGGGCAGAGAGCACTGCAAGCATGAGTATGCTGATAAGTATGTAATGAACAACTCTTAGGGGAAAAAATGTACCCACAATAAACTTTTAAGTTTAAAATGCATTATTAACACCATAAGTCTAGATAATTAGCAAAAATAAATCAAGGTCTGATTTGATGCTTTTGTCTATGTTCACCCTGAAAATTTAACAATTTAATTAGATCTGTCCTAAGCACAGTCCTGATTGTAGATGAGGAAAATGACATAAAGAAAGGCCAGATTTGGGAATATACAAGATGAGATTGGAAGGATAGTGAGTGAACCTATCAGGCTAGGGTTGAGGGTTCTTGAGGGAAGAAACAGAAGATACTGCAGAGGTATTTTGGAGCTGGGTGGTGGAAGACATATGATGGCTGGCTAGGTAAATTGGACTTTATTCTGTGGGCAACTATTGAACATTTTCATGCGGAAGAATGATATGAAAAAAAGGAAGACTGAAGCAAAGAATTGGAATGGGAGGTGGGGAGCTGGAGATACATAAGACATTTAAAATATTACATAAGTATGCTGAATGAGTATACTTATAAGTATACTTACATTTTAAGTATGTGGTGATAAGAAACTAGATTTTAGTGATAGTAGAAATGGAAAGGAAGGACTAGATTTAAAGCAGAGTTGATGGGACTTGATACCTGATTATATATATATATATGTGTGTGTGTGTCTGTGTGTCTGTTTGTGTGTGTCTGATCTTTACTGTAACTAGGAGGATGATGGTGCCAAGGAGAGATGGGGAAGTTAAGAGTAATTTTAAAAAAACAAGAAAAATTAAAGCTAGTTTTAAAGGAATTTGATGGATTTGCTTTGAGGAAACAGCTAAAAGCAAAAGGCCAATATTGTGACAGGTAGAAATGCTAGACTGGAGTCTGGAAGAGATGATAATCCTGAAGTTAGAGATTTGAGAGCCATAGACATGAATATGTGTGATGTTATTGAGAATTAAAGATCTTCGTGTGTGTGTGTGTGTGTGTGTGTGTGTGTGTGTGTGTGTGTATACACACTCTGAGGTAAGGTTTTGTTTTGGGGGCTTACTCATTGAAAGTGTTTATTTGGCCAGACAACACTCTGGGTAGCTGCTGAGGAGCCCTTTGGCTTTGAAAACCCAGATGTTGGTGCTTCTCTCTCTGGTAACTATGTCTGTATGTAATAGACAGTTGGATCTGTCTGTTGATTTGTGATGTATGTATTGCTTATGGTCACACAGTTGGAAGCCCTGTCTGTCAGTCTTTCTGTTTGTAATTTCTGTTTGTATTTTTCCTGAAGTTCAGGGTACTGACTTTCCCCCCTGAAGTAAGTGAATGATCTATGTGCTTGATTAAAGTAAATTGTTCACCCCTCAAAAGTTGCTTTCCTTTTAGAAAAGCAGATTTAAGAATCTGTATAGCAGGCCCTCCTTTGTATGCTGGGGTCCTTATTGTTACACTGTGATAATTAGAGCATTAGACTGAGAGAGATCAGAGGGAAACAATAGAGGTTAAAGGCTGAACCTAGGAAGATCTTTGTTGTTGAAGTAGAGAGATGAAGAGGAACCATGGAAACTGTGAGAGATGTAGGAAGAAAACCAGTATAAACATAGACAAGGATAAGGGGGTCAGCAGTAATGCTAAATGCTTTAGAGTAACTGAGGAAAAATATGGACAAAAGGCCGTTGGTTTTGAAAATTAGAAGCTACATGAGGAATGCAATTTTAGTAAAGTTATATTATAAGAAGGTTGATTTAAAGGAAGCAGCAATGTAAAAAGATTATCAGGTTTGGAGTCAGGGTATCTAAATTCAAAAGTTGAATCTGTGTGTGACCTTGTTGTGTGACCTTGAACAAGTCATTTATCCTAATTGGACCTCAGTTTCTTAATTTAGCAAATTGGGAGTTTATATTAGATGCCTTCATACTGCACACATGGGGCTTAATAAAGGAGGAGAAAAATCACACCACCGCTTTAATTGGGACTTCACTGCTGCTAGGCAATCTTACTATACATACTCTCTTAACAACTCAGTATCCCATTCTCCACAGTAGCTCTTCTGAATCTTTTCATCCTTCCTTAAACTTCCTATAACTTCCCCTTCCCATACTCTTTCAGCTAAGAATCTTGCAGATTGATTTTGCAGAAAAAAATTGAGGCCATTTGCTATGAGGCCATTTTCCCTCTACATTATTTCCTATCATTCAGCCACTTTATTTCCTCCTTCATCCCTATTTCACATAATGAAGTGGCTGTACTCCTTTTACCAAGGTTAATCACTCTTTTTTCAAGTGATCCTATTCCATTTCGTCTCTTCCAACAGATGGTTCCTTCTGTCATGCTCACTCTTTCACTTAGTTTTAGTCTCCCTACTAGCTTATTTCTTACTGACTGCAAACACCCTCAGGTTTCCCCTATCCTGAAAAATCTCCCATTTGATCCTTCCATCCCTACTGCCCTAGATGTTCAGCCCTTTGTAACAAAACTCTTCTTTTAAAAATGTGTAAAAAAGGTGCCTCCATTTTCTCTTTTTTCAGTCTTCCCTTAATCTCTTACAGTTCAGCTTCTGACCTTATCATTCCACTGAAACTGCTCTATCCAAAATTACCAGTGATCTTTTAGTTGCCAAATCTCAGGGGCCTTTTCTTCATCCTCATTCTCCTTGATCTTTTTTGCAGACTTTGACACTTTTGATCACTCTTTTCTTCTTAATATTCTCTTCTCTATAAGTTTTTCAGATACCACTCTCTCCTGGTTTTCCTCTTCCCTATTTGGCCTTCTGCTGCCTATTCTTCTCTGTCTCCTTTGCTGAGTCCTCCTCCGGATCATGCCCTCTAACCATAGGTATTCCTTTGGAATTCTGTCCTGGGTCCTTTTCTCCCTCCATATTATTTCACTTGATGATCTCATCAGCTCCCATGGATTTAATTATTATCTCTGATGAAGAACAGATTCAATAGGAATGAGAAACATAATGAATAAGTAAGGTGTGTGTGTGTGTGTTTGTGTGTGTGTGTGTGTGTGTGTGTGTGTGTGCATGAGAGCATGCACATGAAATATGAGATTTTGTAAGTGGAACAGTGTTGAATATGGATATGTAAATGGAGTAGCTGAGGATAAGGTAAAATCAAGAAGTAACAAGAGCAGTCAAATTGATAATGTATCCATTAAGGTTGATAGGAGACTGGATTTATAGAATTGTAGGATTTAGAACTGGAAGAGACCATCTGCTCCAACTTACTTACTATATAGGAGAAGAAACTGAGATCCAAAGGGAAGTGATTCATTTGCCCAAGATCCTATAGGGAGCAAGTAGTAAATTTGGAATTCAGACCTGGGTCCTCTTGACTTCAAATGTGGAGTTCTTTCCACAATATCAGAAGCTTTGCTTGCTTCCTTTTTTGCAGTCTATAAGTCAAGTTCCTGTGTTGTTTCCCTATTACCTCATCCCCCAGTTGGGGGTGTTTGGGAGTAGAAGAAAGTAGATCTCATATGAAGACTTTATTCCATCTTAGTTTTATGTTGCTTGTGAATTCTTTTTTGGTATTTCAGGCTTATTTATCTTAAAGGAAATATTCAAATAAAACTTTTCTTAAAATTCTCACCAATCCGAAAAGTCAAATCAAAAGGAAAATTGAGCCTGTGTAATGAATGAGATTGTAGATGGTCCAATATTCACCCATTGTTCTGATTTCTGAAGCATAACCATTCTTATATGTCTTGTTACTTTCTTGGTGTTTTATATGTCCCTCACTTCCTGCTAATTCTATTCTCTTTCCTCTCTACTTTTCCTATTTTGATAGTCACTCCATTACCCTGTACTACCTCTTTTGGAGAATGGTGAAGTGTTACTTTCTGTGGAACCTTGAAATACATTGGTGAACAAGTATCATAAAACTAAAACAAAATGATATACCCCCTTGGTGTTGGTCCAGTTGGTTAGAACTGGATCATTTTTGTAAATTATTCCACATTTCAGGTTGGATTGAACATATCTGAGCTATGATTTAATAAAATATTTAACAATAAACATCAATTAGAGTGACTAACATTGCAATAGGAACAGGAAGGGGCCATCTTTTAAATTTAGGCAGGTTGAAAAGATGATGTGATTAATTGTACTGCTTTTAGATTGAGATGGCCCAATAGTTTAAAAAGACAGTGATTGTTTGGTTTTATAAAAGTTTACTTAAAAGACCCAAGAGTTAGGATGTTGTTGTTTTTTAAGGTATAGTGCTAACTAAGGATAATTTTTGTTTGCAAGTTGTAATACTTAACTTTTGGGGGATGATATAATAGTAGAGCTAGAAGGGGCCTTAAAGTTTTTCCAGTCCAACTCTCTTACTTTATAGAAGAGGAGACACATGAAGCCCAGAGAACTGTCTAGCCCAGTTTGTTAGATCATCAGAGCCAGGACTTGAAATTAGACCTCTTTCCCCTAAAACCAGTTCCACTGAGTTCAAATAATACTTAGCATACATTTCTATAAATTTTATGTAATGAAAGGAGCCAGTATGATGTAATAGAAAAAGTACTGAATTTGGAATCTGAGGCTATGAGTTCAAACCCCAGTTCCGGTCCTTATTACCTGTGTTGACGTTGGGCAAGTCTTCTGTCCTTTCTGGAGCTGTTTCCTCCTCTGAAAAAAAGAGGGATTTAGACTAGATCCTTTGATCTTATGATTCTATGAAAGCAGCTTTAGCTGCTTCCTATTTGAATTCTCTAAAGCCACTGATTCAAGCTAATATTTACTGTCAGTTTAATGGAAGTTAGCCATTATGCAATCTGAAAAGGAAAATATGGAAATAATACTCATTAAAACCACTTATCCATTTCTAGTTCCTGCCATTGAGTAAATTATTTTTTTCTTTTTGTTTCGGTGAATAATATATTTTTTAAAATGTAATTTGGGACCAGTGAAGAGCTTTGTTATTTCTCTGATAATTCAGGATTTTAAAATATACATCTAGATATATTATTCATTCTTCAAACAGGCACAAAAATTCATTCAATGGGTTAGGGAGAGAAATAGGAATATTCTGAAATAGGTAGTATAATCTTTGGATTTTAGTTAATATTTTTGTGCATGGGTATTAAAGGATCATCAGTGTTTACAAAGTAAGTTTGGGCTATATTTTAAAGTTATTTGTGATAAAAATTTAGTTGCATTTTCTCTTTTCTATATTTCCAAATATGTAATAAAAAATGTGCATATGTTGAAGGCTCAATTCTCATCTCCATGCAAACCATGAAAACTGAAAGAATAATCCTTGGGACCACAGAACAAAAATTAATATTTAAACATTTGACTGGAGCAGGTTGCCTTTGCTTTCATGAATTGTCAAGAGACCAGCCAGTCAAGTTTTTGATTAAATTATGTATTGGGTTAAGCCTATCATTAGAATGAAGCAGGTGTTATTACTTATTTCCCCCCCACTATTCACTTTAAAAATTAACTTCAGTAGAACTAATTACTTTTGGTGTTCTACTCCAATTGTTTTTCGATCCTTAAATTATGGAAATGAGATAATATGTAAGAGTTTAATGGTAATCCAGTATAAAACTTCATTTTATCATGACACCATTTGGATTATTTAGTGACAAACTAAAGAACTTTTTAAAATATCAGACAAAATTGTGGAGTTTTTCCCACTTAACATAGTTTTTATTGAAAGCAAAAACAATCCTATAAGGAAATATATCACATTTTCTTGAAGACTTGATAAAATTCTCTTGCACCACACTGTCACTGAATTGACTATGTTTTGGCAGTGAATTTGGCACTGACTTAGAACATACAAGTTCCATAATAGATCATCTTGGTAGTTTTCATTCTGTGTGTGTGTGTGTGTGTGTGTGTGTGTGTGTGTGTGTGTGAATGGAAACTGCCAAATAAAGAAGGTAATGCCAGGAAATATACTAAACCAAGCCTAGTATAGACAGAGGAAATCTGTGTAGGGGAAAAAATACAATTTTGAAGTATTGAAGTGCATACGAACATATGAACCTTGTATGGTTGATAATCCATAGAAAATCCCAAGGTTCTGCTTTAAGAATATAAAATACTTACATATCTATATGACAATACAATGTATGAATGTATATTTGTATATGTATACATATAAATCATCTTGGTAGTTTTAATTCATATGTATATGCACATACATGTATGTAAATGATAATTCATACATACTACCAAGATGTAATTTACACATATGCTACATTGTCCTATAATATATACATTATTTCTTTGTATATGTCTAGTATACTCTTATAGTAGTACCTAGGGATTTTCTTTAGAAAGTTGCCAACTGTATAACGTTCATATATTATGTCATCTGTACTTCAATATTTCAAAATTGTTTTTTTTTCCAATGTGAATTAACAATATGAATGTCTGTTCTTGACCTGGTCTAGGTATTTTTTGTCTCATCTTTTTAAAGGACATTTTCCATTTCCTCATATAGCAATTTGGGGACTTAGATGTTACGACCCCATTGTAGTGATTTGACTATCATCAGTTTAAAAACTAAAAATATTTAAAGATGTCTTTCACTCTTTGCCTTTTTGAGGGGGCTTATGTTTTTATTCTTGGAGTCATCTGGCTTAATTGAGTTTCAGTGGACTTTCTGCAGACTTGTTTTCTTTGCTACTTGCTGTTTTATGAAATGATATGATTTATAATATTCTACCATCCTCTATAAGGAAAAGATGAATTTATATTCTAAATAGGTGTTGTTCTTTGCTGTTATGACTGTCAGGAAAGTGAAATACTTACTGGATGAATTGGTTTCTTGGCTCTTTGAGTCTCCTTGTGGTGATTACATTGGTTGAACTTTTATAGCAAAGTGGCAATATTCATTCCACATTTTCCATCCTTAGTAGCTTATTTGAATAGGTCATCTTGGAGTTGTTGTAAATGCATTTCCTATCTTTCTCTCTGCCTAGCTCTTAAAGTTTGTTAGTGATTTTGATCTTTTGTAATCTGATGTTTTTCTTCCTCACAATTAACTGAGTCAAATGGCTCCCATGTCAGTGATCCTTCTCAGGCTCTTTAATATACTCAGTTTGTGTGTGTGTATTATTTGGCACTCACCGTGGTTAGTACCATCTCAATCTCTTCTTACTAAATTATTCATGATATATAAGATTGAATTGTCAGCTTTTGACCTCTTCAGTTTCTTCTTCTTTTTTTTTTAATAAAATTTATTTATTTAACTTTTAACATTCATTTTCACAAAATTTTGGGTTACAAATTTTCTCCCCTTTTATCCCCTCCCCCCCCAAACACCAAGCATTCTAACTGCCTCTATGACCAATCTGCTCTCTCTTCTATCATCCCTCTCTGCCCTTGTCTCCATCTTCTCCCCTGTCCTGTAGGGGCAGATAGCTTTCTATACCCCTTTACCTGTATTTCTTATTTCCTAGTGGCAAGAACATTACTCGAAAGTTGATCCTAACACTTTGAGTTCCAACTTCTTTACCTCCCTCCCTCTCCACCCCTTCCCTTTGGAAGGCAAGCAGTTCAATATAGTCCATATCTGTGTAGTTTTGCAAATGACTTCCATAATAGTTGTGTTGTATAGGACTAACTATATTTCCCTCCATCCTATCCTGTCCCCCATTACTTCTATTCTCTTTTGATCCTATCCCTCCCCATGAGTGTTGACCTCGAATTGTACTCTCCTCCCCTTCCCTCCCTTCTATCATCCCCCCCACCCTGCTTGTCCCCTTATCCCCCACTTTCCTGTATTGTGAGATAGGTTTTCCTACCAAAATGAGTATGCATTTTATTCTTTCCTTTAGTGGAATGTGATGAGAGTAGACTTCATGTTTTTCTCTCACCTCCCCTCTTTATTCCTCCACTAATGAGTCTTTTGCTTGCCTCTTTTATGAGAGATAATTTGCCCCATTCAATTTCTCCCTTTCTCCTCCCAATATATTTCTCTCTCACTGCTTGATTTCATTTTTTTTTTTAAGATATGATCCCATCCTCTTCAATTCACTCTGTGCACTCTGTCTCTATGTATGTGTGCATGTGTGCATGTGTGTGTGTGTAATCCCATCCAGTACCCAGATACTGAAATGTTTCAAGAGTTCCAAATATTGTCTTTCCATGTAGGAATGTAAACAGTTCAACTTTAGTAAGTCCCTTATGACTTCTCTTTGCTGTTCACCTTTTCCTGGTTCTCTTCATTCTTGTGTTTGAAAGTCATATTTTCTTTTCAGCTCTGGTCTTTTCATCAAGAATGCTTGAAAATCCTCTATTTCATTGAAAGACCAATTTTTCCCCTGAAGTATTATACTCAGTTTTGCTGGGTAGGTGATTCTTGATTTTAGTCCTAGTTCCTTTGACTTCTGGAATATCCTATTCCATGCCCTTTGATTCCTTAATGTAGAGGCTGCTATATCTTGTGTTATCCTGATTGTATTTCCACAATACTTGAATTGTTTCTTTCTAGCTGCTTGCAATATTTTCTCCTTGACCTGGGAACTCTGGAATTTGGCCACAATGTTCCTAGGAGTTTCTCTTTTTGGATCTCTTTCAGGTGGTGTTCTGTGGATTCCTTGAATATTTATTTTGCCCTCTGGTTCTAGAATCTCAGGGCAGTTTTCCTTGATAATTTCATGAAAGATGATGTCTAGGCTCTTCTTTTGATCATGGCTTTCAGGTAGTCCCAGAATTTTTAAATTGTCTCTCCTGGATCTATTTTCCAGGTCAGTTGTTTTTCCAATGAGATATTTCACATTATCTTCCATTTTTCCATTCTTCTGGCTTTGTTCTGTGATTTCTTGCTTTCTCATAAAGTCCTTAGCCTCCATCTCTGCCATTCTAATTTTGAAAGAACTCTTTTCTTCAGTGAGCTTTTGAATCTCCTTTTCCATTTGGCTAATTCTGTTTTTGAAAGCATTCTTCTCCTCATTGGCTTTTTGAACCTCTTTTGCCAATTGAGTTAGGCTAGTTTTCAAGGTGTTATTTTCTTCAACAATTTTTGGGTCTTCTTTAGCAGGGAGCTGATCTGCTGTTCATACTTTGACTTCATGTCTCTCATTTCTCTTCCCAGCTTTTCCTCTACCTCTCTAACTTGATTTTCAAAATTCTTTTTGAGCTCTTCCATGGCCTGAGCTCATTGGGTGGGCTGGGACACAGAAGCCTTGACTTCTTTTTCTTTCCCTGATGGTAAGCATTGTTCTTCCTCATCAGAAAGGAAGGGAAGAAATGCCTGTTCACCAAGAAAGTAACCTTCTATAGTCTTATTTCTTTTCCCTTTTCTGGGCATTTTCCCAGCCAGTGACTTGACTTCTGAATATTCTCTTCACACCCACTTCTCCTCCTGATCTTCCCAGCCAGCACTTGAGGTCTGAGATTCAAATGCTGCTTCCAGCCTTAGGGCTTTTGGCAGGGGCAGGGCTGCTATTCAGTGTGATATTAAGATCAGGTGCTGAGGTCGGGGCAGGGCCTCTCAGGCTCAGTTCCTTCAGGGGGTTTATGCACAGACCTTCCACAATGGATCCAGGCTCCTGCCCCCTTGGGGGGCCCCTGTCTGCAGCCACCTCTCAGCTTCTACCTCCAGGGGGGGCCTGAGTTATGAGGGCACCCCACTCCCCTCTCGACCTGCCAAAGAGACTCTCTCACCGACCCCCGTCACCTGTGGGTGGAAGGACTTGTGCAGCCGCTGGAGATCCCGTCCCTGAAGCCCGCTCGGATCTTTTCCTCTCGGTGCCGCGGCCATGGCAGGTCTGCACTCAGCTCCCAGTCCCAGCGCCCAGTCCGCAGTGCGAAGGACCCCCCCGCGAGAGGTTTGCAGGTCTCTCTGGAACAGAAATCTCCCTCGCTCCAATGTTCCGTTGCCTCTGGGTGCAAAATTCGCCGTGAGTTACTTCCCTGTAGCCGTTCTATGGGTTGTGGGTTCGGAGCTATGTGTATGTGCGTCTTTCTACTCCGCCATCTTGGCTCCGCCCCCCCCCCCCTTCAGTTTCTTAATCCTGCATCATATTTTACAGTATTTTTTCCACCATCTTCCCTCATGTCCATTTTTGTTGACTTAGTTTGAAGGGTTTTATCAGATTCTTCATAGAATTTTTCTATTTCATTTTTCTTTATGACAGATTTTAACACATAATGGCTGCTAACTTAAGATCCTGAATTTAGAACCTGAAGAAACCTCATTTTATAGATAAGAAATTGAGACCCAAAAGGATTAAATATCTTACCTAAGGTCAAGGGCTATATCCAAAACTATGCCATCTGACTACACCAATCTTCTACTGCCTTCCTTTCCTGATATTCCTTTTGCTAATAATTATGAGGAATGCTGCAAAGTGAAGGAGCCCTCTTCCTTTTGTTTTTAACTCACATAATTTTATATGTCAGTGGAACTGTGAAGTCATCACTGTGGGTATTCCTGTAGTCAGAGTCCAGTGAGGAAAGAGCATTTGAAGGAAGTGGGGATATTTTGCTTGGAGAAGATAAAATTTAGGGTGAGACATGATAGCTATCTTTAGCTATTCATTTATCCCATAGAAGAGGGATGAGAGTTATTCTGCTTATCTTCAGAGGGCAGAACAAGCAACAGTGAATGCACATAGGAAAAAGATTTTAGTCTATTTTAAAGGAAAATTTCTCAATTGCTGGAGCTGTCCAAAGTTAGAAAAGGCTGTCTTGGGTAGGATTCTTACATCCTTCCTCCCATTCTTCTACTGAAGGCCTTCAAATTGAGGCCAAATAATTTTGTCGGGGATCTTGTACCTGTTCACATATAGGGTGAGCTAGCTAACCTTTGGCAGCTTGGTGATACAGTGGATAGAATGCAAGAACTGGAGTTAAGAAGACTTACCTTCCTTAGTTCAAATTAGGCCTCAGGCACTTTTTAGCTGTGTGACCCTGGGCAAGTCACTTCACCCTGTTTGCCTCAGTTTCCTCCTTTATAAAATGAGTTTGAGAAGGAAATGGCAAAGCATTCCATTATCTTTGCCAAGAAAACCCCAAATGGGGTCATGAAGAGTCAGATGTGAATGAAAGGACTGAGCAACAACAAAAGCTAACCTTTAAGATCTTTTCCAATTCTGAGGTTCCATGATTCTATGACAACAAAAAGGGGCAATTTGTGGACCTGCCAGGAATACTATTAGGTAAGATACTATGGGCAGAGAGCAAAGTTTCCTTTTAGGAAGAGGCACTGGTCAATAAGAATCTTTGGGTGGTGAAAATATTGTCTAATGGAGTTTTGTAGGATCAGGTTTGCTATTTAATTATAATTTTGGCTATGTAAATTTGTAACTACTATAAGTAGTTTTGTTGTTTCTAGACAGGTGTGCAAAGGAAATATCTGTCCTGTAAGATGCAATTGATTTGAATTGAATTTCTTGCCTGCCCTGAATGAAGCAACCTTTTTCTCTTCTGAACTTTAAAGTCCAATGGGAATTATTTTCTGTACCATTCATTCAGGAGTGATCATGCAGTGCCTTGTAATATTTCTTCAGTTCTTGTCTTGAATGTTTATTTAAACTTTTTATCATAGATCTTTGTGTATTTGTTTTGACTCACCAACTAGACCACAAGTTTTTAGAGAAAATCTACCATTTCTTATGTTTCTTTGTATTCCCTATAGTACTTAGGACAAGGCATTATATTTAGCAAGAGCTCAATAAATATTCCAGATCCTGGATTTAGAACTTAGACTCATCTAATCCACATTCTACTTCTCTCTTTGCTCTCATTTTAGAAAAGAGAAAACCGAGGCCCAGAAGGAATGAATTGCCCAGAGTCACGTAGCTCACATATAGAAGGATTCAAATACAAGACTAACTTTGTTTCCTTCTCCTTCCCCTGCTTCTTGCTACTTCCCTACTAAATGGGTTTTTAATGATAACATTTAATCTGCTAATGTTTTGTATATTAAAAAAATAGAGTAGCACCAAAAGATGTGTGCCTGATACTTCATGTTTATCTAAAATTCACTATTTGCTTAGCTTCTGAAAAAAAAAAACATAGGAAATAATATTTTATTTGTCTTTTGGAGTCAATTCCAAAGAATAGCTTGAAAAATAAAATAATATAGTTTGCTCAGTTCAGTTTTGGTTAAAGGCATATCTATCATGTTATGAGTTATTGTCTTCTTACCTGTACCTTGGGACTCTCCATTACTTGAGTAATATGAATATTTAGTTCTTCAGAAATTGGAGCATTCCTAGTAGAATATTGGCATTAAAAAGATAGGTCTTTGTTTCTAGATATTTCACGTCTTTGCTGTTTTCCCGAGATAATCCAACATACTCTCTTCCCTGTTCAATTCTGGTTACAATTTGTTTTTCTGCTTGCGCTGTTTATTTATGATATTTATTCTGGTGAATAAGTTCCATAAATTGTCCATCAAACTGCCTGTTTGTAATCTAGGCAACTGGCATCCTTTTGTGCAAAGGAAGTTCTCAATAACTTGGTTGTACTTAATGTTTGCGAATAGAGATATAGTTGGTGAGTTGAATTTTTACTACTATAGACACAAATGGTTTTAGCCCTCAAGTGGATGAAGCAGCCTCTTTCCAGAGCATGAGTGTGAAAGACCCTTTGCTAGAAAGTTGGCCATCAGGTGATCATTTTTTTTGGCAACAACTATTTATGAAAATCATTTATTCCTAGGCTTATTCCTGGTAGTTCTCAGGGATTTTACAGGCAATTTCAAATGGTCAAATTAAAATCTCTCATTTTACATATGAAGAAACTACTACCCAGCAAGGTTAAGTGACTTGCTTAATGTCACAGATTTAGTAAGTGACAATGTATGGGATTTGAACCCAGGTTCTCTGACTCCAAAGCCAGTTCCTTTTCACTGTACCACACATTGCCTCTGTGGGACTGCCCACATTAGTGAAATCATAGTTCTCTGAAATATTGAAGTACAAGGACCTAGTGCTGTAGAAAGCAAAATTTATCACAGTTGATAAATATTCATAAAGCAATTTTAAGAGGAATACATAATTATTGTTGGCCCAAATTGTAATTAAGTGAAGTTGAATGGTTAGTGTATATTTAATAGAAAAGTACAGAGAGTAAAAAATGTGTTTAACCAGCATCACGTATAACCTTAAAAGGTGTTTGCTTTCAAATTTATTTTTCCATTTAAAGATCTTCCATCAGTAAATTTGTACAGATTTTTCTGTAAAGTGACGAGTCTGTTAATCCACCCTAGTATCTTCTGTTCTGAGTATTACTTAAAAAAGTGATTCTTTTTAATACTATCAGGGAACTAACATTCTCCCTTCCTTCAGAGGAAAAAAAATCCACATCTGACTGTCAAATATAAACTTTGTCACAGTTACATGTCTATTGCTTTCCACTTAAATCATTATACTGTCTCTTTGTAAGAGATATTCAGAAAATATCAATGTTAACTATTTCACACATGTTAAAACACAATAAGGGGAAAAAATAAAAATCTCCCTTATAGTAATTAGGAAGAGATTCCTGTTTATTGTTTGCTTGTTTGTTTCTTTTGGTTTTGCCTGTTTTAAATTTCCAGATCTTATTTTTGAAGATCTCTTTGCTCTGTGTCCTGTAGAATATAGTCATTCTTTTATTTTTTCTATTTTGTTTCTTGTTTCTTGGTTGATATCTAGCTCACCATAAAATGGTACATCTTACTACCTACCCTGCAGGATTTGTTTCCTCTCCTATTTCATATTGTTGTGAGGGCAGTAACTTACTCAGCAGTATGTGCCATGTTGCACCAATGTGGTTATCTGCTCATTGGTGCAATTTGAATGGGCCTTTGTTTTGAGACTTAGATACAATTGATACCAGCAAACATGGTTATGCAATATTTTAAGGATCTATGATTTTGTTAACATAGATACACCCTTCTCCAATTCAGATTTAATTCTTCTACGAAAAGTCTATAGTCTTAGTAGACATTTACCATGACTAATAAATTCATTACCCTTTGGCTAATCTGATGAATGGGAGGCACTCTCCTTACTAGGAGATGCCATGTTTATACTTCTTTATCTTTATTTCTTATGGTTTGAGGTTATTTAAATTTTTTTTTAAACTGATACTATAGTGATAATATCCAAATTCTTTTTTTTAATAATCCTATTTTCTATTTCAATTCTGTTTCAAAATTTCATTTTGAGTAACATGGTTTGCAACTTTCAGGTCTTTCAGAAGGCTGTTTATGATACTCATCTCTTCTCAGATCATTGCAGTGGCTCCTATGGAGGATATTACATTTAAATTATGTAACTTTGTTCAATTCATATAGTATTTATCAAGCTCCTGATATGTTTTAGGCACTGTGTTTAGGGTTTGGAGAGTCAGAGACAAAGAGGAAACAAAACAGTCCTTACAAGGCACTTGCATTCTACTTAAGGGAAACCACAAAGACACGAAGCAAAGTACAAAATAAATGAAAAGTACGTATTGGGGATGTGGAGTGGTGTGTATGACTGGAGGAATCAAGAAAGTTTTTGTGTAGAAGGTGATGTTTGAGAAGAACTTCCAAAAGACGTATAGGTTCCAAAAAGTCCTCTCTCCCATCAGAGGGGAAATCACTCCTGAGTGGAGAGAAGTCTTTCTTAATTTTTACACAGACTAGTTGCATTTTGTTGTTATTTCAGTCATATCTGACTCTTTGTGACCCCTTGGAGATTTTTTTGGCCAAGTTTTCTTGGCCAAATTTTGAAGTTTTCTTGGCCAAGATACTAGAGTGGGTTGCCATTTCCTTCTCCATGTCATTTTCCAGATGAGGAAACTGAGGCCAACAGACTTAACTGACTTGTCCAGAGTCACATAGCTAGTAAAGTATCTGATATAAGATTTGAACTCAAGAAGAGGAGTTTTCCTGATTGCAGACACAGCACTCTAGCCACTGTGCCACCTAGCTGCTCCTAGTTGCATTATTCCACCTGATACTCCTTACTTTTCCCCCCAATTCAAAGGTAGTTTTCAACATTCATCTTTGTGAGATTTTGAGCTCCAGATTTTTCTCCCTCCTTCCCTTCTCTCCCTGCTCCCTAAGACAGCAAACAATCTGATATAGATTGTACATATACAATCATGTTAACCACATTTCCACATTAGTCATGTTGTGAAAGAACCAATGAAAAAAAACCATGAGAGAGAAAAAAGAACAAAACAATGAAAATAATATGCTGCAATCTGCATTCAGACTCCATAGTTCTTTCTCTGGAGTGCCTTGGAACTGTCTTAGATCACTACATTGCTGAGAAGAGCTAAGCCTGTCACAGCAGTTCATCATACAATGTTGCCATTACTATACGATGTTCTCCTGGTTCTGCTCACTTTATCAGCCTCAGTTCATGTAAATCTTTCCAGGTTTTTCTGAAGTGTGCCTGCTCAGCATTTCTTATGGAACAGTAGTATTCCATTGCATTCATATACCATGACTTGTTCAGCCATTCCTTAATTGATGGGTATCCCCTCACTTTCCAATTTTTTGCCACCACAAAAAGAGCTGCTATAAATATTTTTGTACATGTGGGTTCTTTCCCCCTTTTTATGATCTTTTTGAGATATAGACTAGTGGTGGTATTGGTGGATCAAAAGTATGCACTGTTTTATAGCCCTTTGGACTCAGTTCCAGATTGCTCTCCATAATGGTTGGATCAGTTCACAATTCCACCAGCAATGCATTAATGTCCCAATTTTCCCATATCTTCTCCGACATTTATCATTCTTCTTTTCTGTCATAGTAGCCAATCTGATAGGTGTGAGATTCTACCTCAGAGTTGTTTTAATTTGCATTTTTCTAATCAATGGTGATTTAGAGCATAATTTCTTCCTCTGAAAACTTCCTGTTCATATTCTTTGACCATTTAGCAATTGGGGAATGATTTGTATTTTAATAAATTTGACTCACTTTTCCATGTTTTAGAAATGAGGCCTTTAGCAGAAACACTTGCTGTAAAAATTTCCCAGCTTTCTGTTTTCCTTCTAATTTTGTTTGCATTGGTTTTGTTTTCCACCTAATATTTCTTGAAGAATCCTTGGGGATTAAACAGGAATAGAGATGGGAAAGCTAGAAACAGAGGAACCAGCATGGCCTTATTTGGGTCTGTCATCCTAGCAGAAACCTGAAACAAAAATGTCAGATGCTTTCAGAAAGCTGAGGACAGACTTTTCAGGAACATTTGATGCTGACTAAGTCCTAAGTCCCAGAAATGTTATTAAGAACACACTGACTGAAATAAAGATTGAGAATAATCCAAAAAGAAATTGGATATGCAAGCCTAGGGATAAAACCAGTTTAGATTAACTAGTGTTTTTAAAAAGTTAAGGAATTGTACCTTTCGTTCCCACAACCAAGTCCAGCTGCCCAAACTTCCCAGCCAAAAGTGATCATTTCTTTCTCCAAGCTTCTACAGCACTACCCTGCAATTTATCATATTTTACCTTAAAAATGTGTGTGTAGTTTATCCCCTAGTTACCAGTGCCTAGTAGATTGTAACCGCATAGAGTACTCAGCATGCCAACCATTCAAATATTTGTTGTTTGGTTGATTGCTTAATTGGAAAAATATTTAATTTCACCTATATATTTGTTATCTTTAAAGACTTACTCACTGACATTGCTTCATTCTTCAATTTTTATATGTAACTATTTTGATGAAGTTTTTTTTTGTGTTAAAAAAAGCATAATGGAGTGATCTAACATTTTTCACTTAACCACCTTTCTGGGAAACTTGACTTTTAAGCCTAATAGGTCGTAAATAAGGTACTACTGTGAATCTTTTGACAGGTTGTCTGGATAGCAGGGAATGAACCTATGAATAAATGAATAGCCTCTTGAACACTGTTCTTTCAGACCTGTAAAGTAATTTGAAATGTGACAAATGCAAAAAATAACATACATGCTATTTTGCCTTAACACATGACACTCAAAGGAAGGGATCATTACATTTTAGTGAATCATTGGCTCAGGTACATCCTGACTTTTTTCCCTGTAGTGATAAAGGGTTTGGAGGCTGACATAGGAGGGAAGTGTATAGCAGCGATGAGCTGCCAAGTGTAATAAGTAATAACATTACTTTTTTTAGAATCTTAGACCCACAGTAAATAGTTAGGCCTGTTTTAGCCAAAAATGGATGTATTCAACTAACCTGTCTTTATCTGGTGCAATTAAAGCATAGACTTTTGTAATAAATCAGATATACTTGTGCTGAAAGTCTCTTCCAATGCCTAATCCTAGCCTAAGTAGTAAAATGGAGGGTTTGCAGAGGAGGAAGAGTCTCAAAAGTTATGACAACTGAGTAGGAACTTTGGGAAGCTGGAAAAGCTTATTTACCATCATAGTAACAGATTATGTACCTGTAATTTGAGACCATAGGATCATAGATTTGGAAATGGAAGGGACCTTAGAAATCATCTGTGTCATTTTTCAAATGAGGAAATTGAAATCTCGAGAAAGATCAAGTGGTTTGCCCAGATATTATTATCACACAGATAATAACAAGTGGCAGAGGTAGGATTTCAACCCAGATCCTCTGACTCTTCTAAATCCAGTGCTCTTTTCATTGTATCAGATCACCTCTTAAATTTGGAGAGGGGGAAAGGTTTTCCTAACTCCCCCACTGTTGTGCAATTTTAAGTATAAGATTTAGAGAGATTGTGATCTCTAGTACAACCATGAAGTGAATGCCCATGTACTCTTAAAATATAGTATTTGATGAAAAAAATTTTCTTTTTCACCTTATGTGTATTACTAGTTTTTTGTGGAATTAGAGTAAAACAAAAAAATAAATAACCTATTAGAAATTGCTTAGATATGTCATTTTCTCTAATGATTGTGAATGTATGCTGGGGCTTTGAGAGTGCTTCAGGGTCACTGTTATAAACAGTAGCAGGTATTACAGTTAAGAAAGTCCTGTGATGGAGATTTCCAGTTGATACAATGCCAGAAAACCTAGATTTTCTTGCATTGGGCTCACCTTCTTCTGTTCTATCCCATTAAGACACAAAAATAAGTTATTCTTACAAGTCCCTTACATTGCTGACAAAATTTCGAGTATAAAGTCTTCTGACTTGACAATATCTGGTGATTGTTGAGAATGATTAATGTTTTTTTTTTTAATTATTTCTCAAAAAGAAATTCATCTGTTGAATTTTACATCTATTTCATTTGACAAATGTATGCTCTTTTATATTTTAAATTTATTTCCCAACCTTGTAGACCAGGACCCATTTCTGGTTTGGTGGCAAAGTAAAAGATACTAATGAGAATGTCTTTGGGACATAATTATGTAGATTTAAAGGAGTGATGTAGTTTTAATTATGCCCTTTAGCTAGTGTACTTGCATATTAAGCTCAATCATGCCTCTGTGTATTTCCCTCTGAAACTTTTCTTTTCTCAGGCCTTAAATTGCTAATCAACTCTTTGGTGTACCCGAAGGTTATGTGAGCTAAGTTGAATGGTGCCAAAGAATATGTTTAAACTATTAATTTAAAATATATACAATTTAATGGTATGGCAAAATGGCCTAGGGGTTTAGATTGTTATTTGAAGGAAGTATGTGGAAAATATATATATTAAAAAAAAATAAAGAGTACCCTTTGGTTGTAATGTGCTGAAATATGTATTATACTGTTTCCCTTGAGCTATTGCATTAAACTCAGTGAACTTGAAGCAAAATAATGATAATATGAAATTATAATTTTCTTTTTTTACCTCCGATGCTTTTGTTTACTTTTCATTAGAGGCTTAAGGGAGATATATTTGGGCTTGATGTAACAATCTGAAATATCCATAATTGGACTGAATTGAATGGCTTTGGTAGGTACTGTTTTTCTCCTAACTGGAAGTCTTCAAGCAAAGATTGAATGATCAGTTTGTTGACACTTAATCAGATACAGGTTGTCCTTGATGGTTCTTCAGGTCCCTTTTCTAGATTCTGTTTAGAATCTTGCTCTTTGATTTGTTAGATAAGATAAATGAGGAAAGAAAGAATTTTTTCTATTTTTATGTCCCTTTAAAGGAGAATGAAATGTAGGGTAAAATTCCTAGGTGTGCCAAAAAAAAAAAAGATAAAAAGAAAAAAGAAACCCTTTTGAAAAACTGTTAAGTCAAGAACTTAGTACAATCAATCCTAAGCATTCATGTGGTTAACTTGCATGAATTCTAACATTTTCATGGTTTTATTAGTAACCTCATTTTCACTTTTGGTAGGCATCTGCACATTCTTGGATATGCAGCAGTAAAGAAAAAAAATGAAAGGCACAATGAGCTCAAGTTAATATTGGCAAAAAAAAAAAAGAGGAAAGTATTCATGAAAATGTTTGTGAATCCCCTCCAAAAAGTGCTGAAGTGCTCTCAAGGGCAGGTGGGGAATTGAAAAAAAAAAAAAAAAAAGGAAAAGCTGCTAAGTTTGTAGGTAAATAAGATGGTGGTTCCCCACTCCCCCACTTTCTCTCCAGTGCTCACACAGTTAGATGAGCATCCTGCCTCCCTTGCTGCCCATGCCACTTCTGGCTTGTGGAGAGCTCCGCTGGACTGGAGTTCCAAGCTTGGAGGAAACCAGGGACTCACCCTAAGGCGTGTACTTTTTACAGAACCCAAACAGAGATTTCCATGGCAAGTAGCCCCTTTCCGTTTTTTACCTTTGGTTCTTCTGACATCCCTGTCCCTGTTCCTCCCAGACTCATCCCTCTTCTCTTCTCTCCCCTGCATTTATTAGCTATTTCATGGTTACTGTGTTAGGAAGAGTGCACATTGTCAGAGTTAATATTTTGTTATAAAGAATCACATGCAGAAAAGTGTATTTTCAGGATTCTCTAGAGAAAGATTATAGTTTTTAGTAGTTGAAGAAACCTAATCCCCTATTTGCCATAGGTTCAGTATATCAACATTTGTATTTTTGACTTTTACTCCATTTCCTAGGACCATTACCCCTTCTAAAGTTGAAGATTGACTGCTTTATATCACTGGAAGTAAATGGGTTCTTTGCAGTTGGATATTCTTTAAAAATGACAATTATTGTTGGAGTTTACTATATGTATGCATAATTTAGACCAATTCTCTTTTTTCTCTCACTTTTTGCTTGATTTATTCCAGGTAAGCCATATTGTATTGTCTGAAAATGCTATTTAATTGTGTATGTTTGACATTGGCTGTGTGGTTTGCCCTTTGTTCTCAAAGAGGACCATGACATTAGGGAGATGATGACATGGCTTGCAGTTGACTTTGATTTGAGTGAGGGAGGGCTGTGCAAGGTCACCAGCCTCACTTTCTCCTCCAGAGCCTTCTGGATCCAGTGGTCAGATAGATATCTTTGAAGCAAGAAAGACCTCTTGTTACTCACCCTTAATCTTACCCATCTTTATCTTCACCTGCAATTATTTATGAAAGAGAGTGAGTGATTAATGCATAAGGTGTTTTGACTATGGGAATAAGTCATGGTGGTAGTGTGGCTATAGTTGTGGAATCAGGGAGGCCTTTAGAATACAAAAGGTTGTAGAATGAAAATTTGCCTTAGAATAAAAAAGGTAAATGAAGCATTTTTTAAAATAGCAGCCATAACTGAGACTTCTATTGAATTTTGTGCTTCTTAGGGAAGGAAAGGGAATAAGCATTTATATAGCACACATGATGTGCTAAACACTTGCCAGGTATCTCATTTGATTCTCAAAATAACCCTGGGAGATAAGTGTTGTTATTTTACAGTTGAGGAAACTGAGGTAAACAGAGATTAAAGTGACTTGCTCAGGGTCATATAGCTAGTATCTCAGCTAGGATTTGAACTCGGCTGTTCCAGAGACCAGGCAAAACATTGTATCCACTGTAGCACCTAACTGCCATATGTTGTTTATGTGTTTAAATAAATAGGAAAAATATGTAGAAATGGTAGCTAATGATTCAAAATACATATGTAGGCTGAGATATTGCTTTTTGATGAGTTTTAGTTTTTTTATGTAAGAGTTGCTTGGAGACGAGAATTGTTTACTTCGAAACTAAAGGCTTTCAGAACTTATAATATGGAAAGCTGTCAAACTGCTATTTTGGTACTGTATGGCCAAATTTTCATCAAGACTTGAAATATTTTATTTTATAATATGTGAGAGTAGAAAAATGCCCTCTGCCTTTCCTCTTCCCTGGTAGTGTATTGCTTTTCTAACTGGAGCTGCAGATGACACTTCATTCAAATTCTGATATTTAAATCATATTAATGGGGACATTTGAGAAATGCTTAAAACCTTCCTTCCTTGAAATTCTTTCCATGTTTCTTTAAAAGCTCTTAATCTTATGTTTCTAGTGGAAATACAGTGAAATCTGCTTATGACCTTACTATTTCTACCATTCCTGCATGTTTCCTGGCATTGTCTCTCTGCTCATCTAAATTTCTGCATCTTCTTTTTTTAAATCAAAAATGAAATAATTTTTATATATTTTTTCAAATGAAGACCTACCTTCTCTGTCTTTCATCTCCCCCTTTCTCCAAATGAGAAAGCAAGAAAAGTAAAACCACTGTTGCAGATATATAGAGTTAAGAAAAACATGACCACATTGACTATGTTCCTCCCCCCCTAAAAAAATTATGTCTGTCTGTCCTCTGGGGGCATTGCTTCTCTAACCGGAAGTGAGCATCATTTTTGATGATAAACCTTCCACAGTCGTGCTTGGTCATTGTGATTATCAGAGTTTCTAAGTCTTTCAAGTTGATTGTCTGTAGTATTATTGTTATTGTTTAAATTGTTCCCCTAGTACTTTTCATTTCAGCCTGTATCAGCTCATACAAATCTTCCCAACTTTATCTGAAGCCTTTGGCTCTCCCATTTCTTACAGCACAATAGTATTTTATACTATTTATACTTGTATACCATGACTTGTTCAGTCGTTACCCAACAATGGACACCCCTGCTCACCTTCTTCACCGCTGTGAAAGAAAGACTAAATATTTTTGTACATATAGGTCCCCTTTTCTCTTTTTCGATTTCTTGGAGTTATAAACCTGGTAGTGGTATAACTTGGTTAAAGGGTGTACACAGTTTAATAGCTTTTTGGACATAGTTCCAAATTGCTTTGCAGAATGTCTGGACCAGTACATGGTTACAGAAATAGCACATTAGTATGCCTGTTTTCCCATAGCACCTCCAGAATTTGTCATTTTACTTTCTTGTCAACTTTGCCAACCTTAGAGGCAGGAGGTAGAATCGCAATTTTTTTTTTTTAATTTTACAGCCTTGTTTTTAAAGATATGTTCTAAGATATGCATACTTTTAGCTTCCTATTTGTAGAGTTGTCCTTTTCATCACCATTTCTTCTTTGACTTTTTGTACAGTGTTATAAGAGAAATAAACTCTATTTTAAGTTGAATATCTATTTATTCAGATCTAAAAAAGGATAGTTGTGTTACAACTGTATTTTTTAAAGAAGTCACTCCCAACACTAATTATTTGAAAAGTTTACTGCATTTAACTTTATATTTAGTTACACTAAAGTGTATTTGAAATAGCTTCTTGTCCTATTCTACATTTATGATTTTACAAATAACAGTAAATATCAGAGTAGCATGAGAAGTTAACACAGATATTTATACTGAACTTCTAATCCACAATCATTAATGTGTCTTGCTTCCAAAAGGATTCCGATAAATTTTTCTATTCTCTTTTCCCCCTATTCAGGGCAGATCCCTCTTCCTATGATATATTATTGCATGACATAGTGCAACATTCAAAGTGAGACTCTTGTTCAATGCTACAAGACCCCTCTCCCTGTTATAACTGTATTGTTTTTAAGAAAACATTGAGTATACATCATGTGCCATATCAATATTATTTTTATGCATCAGAGTTGCAAAAGTATAATACTTAGAAATGAATCATAACAAAAGATCCCTTATATTGTACAGTGGTATAGTATATAATTAAATGTGAGATTTAAGATCTGTTCTGTCCTCTGATTATAAAATTTTGAAAAAAAAAGTAGAGATAATTTTACTTTCTCACAACATGCAGGACAGTAATTATTGATAGCCAAGTGAAGAACTTTATTTGTTTGACTATGACATGCATTTCTTCCAGAATGTTGATAAGCACAGCCTATGAACTATATTATTTTTAATGTATAATTTTAGCTTTTCTCACCCATTTTTAGCCCATTTTAGAAGGGTTTCTTGCATTAGGGTCATTAGATATTTGGAAACATAATTGTGGTAATTCCTTATGATTACGAAGCACTCATAGAACTCATTTGATCCGAACAACAACCCTGTGAAGTAGGTAATTTAAGTATTATTAACCTCATCAAACATATAAGGAAACTGAATGGGAGGGAGGTAAACAACTTGCCCATGTTTTTTTCCCAGCTGGTTGTTGTCCTTTGTGGTCACAGAGAACCAAAATGACATCACTATGTTGGGGTGAAGGTACAGTGAATGATGAGACCAAAATGAGATCAGAAGGCTCTACCCCAGGTTGGGCACAAATAGTCTATGTGAACATTTACAATGGAGATGTCTCTAAATTTTGCACATCTCACATTTCTTTTGAGCTACTAAAATTCTGCTTTGCTTATAGAGTACAGCACCTTCTTTGATGTGGGCATGCCATGCCAGACAGTCCTTTGCTAGTAGTATCTCCCCTGTCATACAATTGATAACCAAAGTTCTTCAGAAAGACCTTGAGAATGTCCTTTATCATTTCTCCTGACCTTCATGTGAGTATTTACAGCTGGTAAATGGTAGAAAGAGTGCCTTCATCTACATCTTTTCCCAGTGCTTGGCACATTGTCTCACACCTTGTAACACTTAATTAAATGCATGATGACTTTTGACCGACTTCTAGATTCCTTGTCTTGCATCTCATAGCAGCAACAATTGAAATAACATTATTTAGTGCCCACTACGTGTAAGGCACTGTGCTAGTCCTTGGAGCTACAACAATAGAAGGAACAGCCCCTGCCTTCATGAAGCTTATGTGTTGTTTTAGTACTTTTAATGTGGGGCTTAAACCTCCTTTTTGTGTTTGGGAATAGGAAAAGATGCAAGGTGAGTAGAATAAGCAAATTCTAAGTATTAAAAAGTATTTGGAGTTTTTGAAAAATGTGGCAGTAATTTCCTATAATCTTTGTTGTGTTGGCAGGTTTAATTTAAAAACAGTACAGTTTAAATCAACAATATTCTTTACTAAGACTGTGAAAATGAGAATTGAAAGAAATCTCTATGGAAATTTTGAACTTATGTAGTCCATTTATGTTGACACTTCCTACCTCCAATATGCTACCCTCTCTTACAGTTTTCTCTCAATCTATTTTTCCTTTCTGTTGACTTTGAAGATAGGTCCTCTAAATAATAGTTGGAGGTAGAACTAGGACAGATGTCTTTCTTGATCTACAGTATTCATATTTTTCTTCTGAATTCCATGAGATAGATTTGTAAGCTATATGCTTTTTTTTCTTCAGCATTTGTATTTGGTTAACCCTTCTACTGGTGCTTGCCTGGTATTTATGGTAATGAAATTCACATGCATGAGAAATAGTTTTTGCAGTTCATTAGCCCACCATAGCAGTCACTCAGCCTTAGTGACATCTTTAAAAAAGGTAATAGAAACACTTGCTGGGGAAAATGTTAAGAATCTAAGTTAACTGAATGTGAAGAAGTTGACTGTCACTCTTAGGTTTTTCTTCCATTGTTTTGTATAGCTTCATAGAAAATGCCTACTTAGAGTGGCTATATATTTCTCTAATTTCTTCTTAAGGACTATTTTGACACAGAAAGACTTTATTTTGCCACATTAATCATATTCTATCATAGTTCCCAATTTAATTGGCAAATTTTATGTAAGTTATGTGATCATTTAAAGTGATCTCCAAGTATTTTTCTAAAATTGTGACAAATTTTCTAACTGCAAGGTTTGTGAAATTCTGGTACATTAGTAGAAGTTGTCAAATTTATTTTTCTGACGACATTAATGAGAAAGAAAAAAGCATTTCTTTCTAGGATGTACTAGATGCACCCTGGCAATGAATTTCAACTCTGTGGTCATTCTGTTAAAATTGAGAAAATGAATCATTTTACTGAGTTTATTTTTTTAAAAAGTTTTACTGATACATTTTGACACATATGACATTTTCTCTCTTTGTTGTGAAGGAGGTATCTTTCATTTCTTGGAGGTATTTTTCAGTTCTCCAGTACCTTAATTAGATTTTCACTTAATCTAAGTTAGGCTTCCTTTCATTTCTTTATCCTCTCATTTACAGGTTGTTATTTTGGGTTCTGCCTATTATGTTCTGTAGCAATTTGTATAGATTTCTCCATGTTTCTCTGAATTCATCATATTTGTAATTTTGTACTTCACAATTATCAGTCACACTTTTATGTCCATTAGATTGTAAGCTTCTAGTATGCAAGGACTGCATTTTGCCTCTTTTTATGTATCTAGCATTTATCACAGTACCTGGCACTTGGTAGGTACTTATTAAATGTTTATTGACTTAGTGATTGATAGCTTGATTTTTTTTTTTTAGCCATTTCCAAGTTTATGGTAAGTCACTTTGTTTCTAGTTCTTTACTATAACAAAGGATATTACTATGAATGTTTTGGTATTTATTGGACTTTTCCCTTCATCTTTGACTTCTCTGATTTATGGCTTTTAGTAGGATTACTTGGTTCAACGTGTATGAAACAATTTAGTCATTTTTCTTCTGTATTTCCAAATTAATATCCAGAATAGCTGAATCTGTTCCAACAATGAACAATTCTACCAGTGGCATATATTGCTACCTGTCTTCCCACAGCTCCCCCATATTTTTATCATATTTGCCAATTTGCATGGAAAGGTAAAAATTTATAGTTTTTGATTTGTATTTTTCTTATAAAAAATATTTTAATATAAAATTAATTGTATGTTTAGATTTGTTGCATTACATTTCTATATTTTCCCTGTAATTTTTTTTTAACTTAGGAAACACCTACAGTAATTTTCTGGTTTAAAAATAAAGTGAAATGTCATATCTCACCCTGTATGACAGCTAAATTCCAAAAATGTCCTGAAAAATTTCATATTCAGTATTTCACAGTAGCAACTTGTTACTCCATTAAAATATGGAGTTTTATGACACATGGCACAGAATTCTGTAGAAAAATAGTGTTTCTTCTAACAGAATTGAGTTGACTTTCTGAATGCATATAATATATCTAAACTTATGACTAAACAGACAAGTTTGGCATAGTTCTGTGTGTTATGTAGCATTTACATTTCAGAAGAATAAAATTGTATCATTTAGAAACGATAAATTACTAGGATGCAAAATCTGGAAGCGTAAGCAGAAAAGGGCTATTGTGGAGAAAATTTCACGCCCTGGTTCAGTTTTGTTTTGTAGATTTTGTTAAAAAGAAATGGATTTGTTAGAGCAATTATATGCAAATTACAAATAGTAAAGTAAATTTTTATTTCTTGAGCAGATATTATTAGAAAAGGAGAAAATAAAGGTTGGATTATAAATTCCAAGTTGTTACTTTCAAATAAACTTTTGAGTCATTGTATTAGTAATAAATGAAAAGTAAATAAGAGTCTCAGTGTTGGTAAATTTTTCAGTGTCAAACTATATTACTGTGTATAAAGTTTCATCATTCTGAGATTATAGAACCAGCATATATTTTCATTGAAATGATCAACAGTGATTTTATTTATGCAGAAATTTCCCCAGAAATATTGATAGTCTATCTAAAAGTTTTGTTTTTATTTTTTAAAATTATTTACTTTAAATAAGGAGAGATAAAACAGACTTCTGGGTCACATGATCAGCAAGATAGAGAATAGGCATTTTCTCCAATCTTCATGATGTCTCAAACATCTCTGAAATAGAAATTATACATCAGAGATAAATCAGTGCCATGATCTAGGGAGAACCCAAATGAGGTAACAATCTAATGAACTAATAGAGAAGATTAGCCCCTAACAGGCTCTGTCAGCACCCTTTTCCCCACCACACACTATTGTCAGGGATTAGAAAGACATAAGTCAGTCTGTATTGGCAAAAGACCCTCGACTCTCTCCATGCCCTCACACTCCCTTCCCTATCCTCAAGGTCTCAGAGATCCAAAAGACCAAAGTTTACTCTACCTAGGATAGCAGCATTGAAGTACTTTGTGCTGCATCGAAGCTAAGCCAGAGAACCAGGGAACAGAGAGAGCTGGAGCAGTACTCCAGTACTGCTATGTGTATAGCTATGTGGCCTTCCTTCAAGCCTGAAGGAAAGAACCCAGAATTGAACAGGGGCTAGTTCTGCATTCCCAGAAATCACTTGAAGCAGAGGTTCAGATAGGTGAATTGTGAAATGTAATTGTTAAAATGGTCATTTGACTCCCTGACCTCATATTCCACCAAATCGTACAATAGATCTCAATCTGAGTCCAGACATTAATCCAACTTTTATGTAGGTAAAACACAAAGACTTGCAGATCTCTGTCTCAGGTCTAGTTGAACCACAAATTAGTCTTGGCTGCTTGACACCCTTGATTTGATAGTCCATCTTCTAGTAACTGAGTCTGGCCTTGATCTTGTGACTTATACCCATCTCTTGGACCCAAAAACAGTATCAGAGGTGGTAGAGTAGAAAGAGTTACAGATATGAAGTGAAAGGACCTACTACATTTAAATCCTAGGTTTTCAGTTACTGCTTGTGTGGCCTTATATAAGTCACTTAACCTCTCTAGGCTTCAGTTTCCTCATCCTTGTAAAGGGAGCTTGGGACCTTGCAGTTGTATAATCTGAAGGAAGTGGTTGTTTTTCGGGTACATAACTTTCATCTTGCCTCAGAAGAAGGGGAATCAAAGCTCATAGGGACAACTGACAACCAAGAAAGTTGGAGAACATGGACTGTGGAGGAGATTTTGAGGGAGAGATGGAGTAAAAAAAAAAAATGGGGAGAGCAAAGGTTAATAATGAACTGCACAATCAGGAACATATGGAAGGAAATTCCTACCATGGGACAAAATCCTCTCTGCCACCTTCAGGAATGAGTATTTATAAGAGTGAGACATAGCAGAAAAGGGGACTGGGGACGAAGATGAAGAAAAAGATCTAAAATAACACAGAAAAGGTTTATTAAAAAGGAACCCAAGGTAGGTACCTTAGAAGCTGAATTAATTCTATGAGGAGTATGGACTAAAGACGGACTAAGTAAGTGTAAAGGCCATGAATCAAAGAATAAAATCTAGCAGAGAGAGAAAGGGAAGATAAATAATGAAGAGAATAAGGGAGGGAGAACATGCCATTGTCCTTCCATTTCCTCTGTATCAAATGAATTAAAATATCCAGAAACTAAATTAAAAATACATAAAACACACCAGCCTTATCTTCTTTGCAGTTAGTCATTTTCCCTTAGTAAATGGGCATTTCTGTTAAAGTGGCATTATGTGAACCTAGAATTTTTACTTTATTGCTATGTTCTTAAATGGCCAAATTACTAATGATGTATTCATTTTAAATAGATAACCATAATGGAAGGGTACACATTCTTCTTCTTGCATGTTAGAAAGTACCTCATATAGTCAGTCATCCTTCCTTCTAGTCTTATTACCCCATTAATAGGCATGAAGCAAATGTAATACTGAAAGCTTTCTTTTCTCATGTCAGAAATTAAAAACAAATTTATAAAAAAACAAATGGATAGTCTGTGGGTGATGACAGTGAGTTTGACAGATCCTGTCCATTAGAGAGACGGCGTGGTGTGGTGGATAGAAATCTGGTTTCTGTCGAAGTTTAAGTCCTAAGTGACTTATGACCTTGGACAAGTCATCTAATCTGTCAATGCCTCCAGACAACTCTCTACGTCTATAAGGTGCAGAGTAGTAGCTCACCCGGGAACTCCCTACCTCTATGAAATCATGAGACTGAACCACAAAATTTTCCACTTCTTTCACTTTGACCAAAGCCTTTCTTGCTTGGGCCTGAATACCTGGCTCTTACAGATGCCACTTTTTTCCCCTTCTGTTTTGATGATGTTC
The DNA here is from genome assembly GCF_028372415.1 of Notamacropus eugenii. NCBI lineage: Eukaryota > Metazoa > Chordata > Mammalia > Diprotodontia > Macropodidae > Notamacropus > Notamacropus eugenii. The sequence continues at coordinate 125,886,558 of NC_092873.1, forward strand.
TCTGCATCATGTTTTTTAATTTAAATGTCTCTTTTAAAAAAAATTTGCTTAGAACACAGACCCTCAGACTTGAATTCAGAACTACAAAACCCTTTTCATTGGTTATTGAAAATGGAGAACTTTGGCAAAAGCTTGTATCTAGTAGATGCATCAGGGTGTAGCACATAGAGTGCTTGACTTGGAGGCAGGAAGACACTGGCTGTGTAACTCTGAGCAAGACACTCTCCTTTCTGGATCTCAATTTCATCTTCTATAGAAATAGTAGCTTCCTTTTTTCTTTCTGTTTCCTATAGAAACAGCCCCCTTCCAGCTCTAAATCTATGATCCTGTAATCCGTTTCTTTCTTCATCCTTTGAGATGAATGCTTCCTTGATTGACTCCAGTATGCACTATGTTAATACATATGTTAAAACTGTACAATCTAATTTTGTACTGTAAGATGCTGCTTTGGGTCATTCTATGCGTACTCCTATGTGAGTGCTTTGCCTTTGCATTTAGAGTGTAAGTTTCTTTAGGCCAGGGCCCATATCTTCTCTTTCTTTTCTGTCATCTTCTAATGCCCAGTATGATGCTTCTCTCTCAGTTGCTTCCCATCCCCTCTAAAAGGAAGAAAAGTCTAATTAATGGACAAGACACCAACATTGTTATACTTGGGAGCATGGCGCATACAATTAGAAAAAAGGAAAAAAAAACCCTTTTCTGTTTAACTTTTGTTCAGTTCCTTATTGAGGGGAGATTTTAAGATTACTTATTTCAACACTGATTTAATTCAACTCAACTAAGCTGATGGACTTTAGGGTTTTTCATAAAATTTTCTTATGAGTTTTAAAGTGACATGTGGATTTTTTCGCCTTGATTTAGGAATCTGGTGGCTGCTTATATTTGCCAAGGTTATAAAACAACTTAGTTTTGTGGTTCTATAAGACAGGACTTAAACTTTTTCCATTACAGAAAGTATTTCAGCAAATGTTTTTGGTGTGTGGCCTAAGGGCATGTGCATGCAAAGTGCTCATGCTTTGTGTTCAGAACCCTGACAGCAGTGAAATTGTGTGATGCAACATGGGCAAGCACTGCCAGAAACACCTTGGATTCATTATGCATTTGATTTTTAATTAATTTTTGGTCGTTGCATGTTCAGAAACCTTTTTACTATTGTCAAATGACTCATGACTCACGGTTTAAGAAGTATTCATATTTGTTGGAAGTCCCCAAAGTATGTCACAGGTAGACACTATCCAGAGTGGGGCTAAGTATTTTGAGCCCATAGAGAAGACATGCTATTTGTTAGACAGGGGTTGGTTGGTATTGGTATGTGCCAGTTTGGAGTTAACCAGGATCTGAAAATTAGATAAATAGCGGGGCAAGACATTTAATCTGGAAAGAATGTCCCTACAGTGGTCAGTAGAAAGAAATCTGGACAGTAGAATGTAGCATCAGAGAGATTTATCTGTAGGCAACAAGAAGTTGCCATCAGGGATGTCCCATGGTAGATAGTAGGTTGCTATCTTAGCAGATGAGTTGAGCATTGATTGCATTAGGTAAATCTTGTAGCAAAGTGCTACAAAGGTAGTCAAGGTAGTTGGTTAAAAAGGTCTGAGATTATTGGTGACCTAGTTAGAGGAACTAGAATTCAGTGTGAGGACCCAAAGCCCTGTGAGGGTTGGGAGGAATAAGGAAGGGTCTGGTTCTGGGCACTTAGCTGGTATTCCATACAGCAGAATTAGGCACATGGGTGGAACAAGACAGAACCCTAGCTGCTGGAACTAGATGAGATCGTTGAATTATCATTTGAGAGCTAGAGGGGATCTTTGAACATACTTGGTCCAAACTCCTAATTTTTCAGATGAGGAAACTGAAGCCTACAGAGGTTTAATGACTTGTATAAGGCCACATAAGTAGTAACTGACAAACCCAGGATTTGAATGTAGGTTCTTTGACTTCATTTCTATAACTCTTTTCACTGTACCACCTCTGATACTGTTTTTGGGTCCAGGAGATGAGGATTGGTCATAAGATCAAAGCCAGACTCAGTTACTGAGAGATGGAGTATTAAATCAAGAATGTCACCAGCAGATGAGATTAATTTGTGGTTCAACTAGACCAGAGATAGAGATCTGCAAGTCTCTTTGTGTTACTTGCATAAAAGTTGGATTAATGTCTGGACCCAGATTGGGACCTATTGTAGGATTTGGTGAAATATCAGATCAGGGAGCCAGAATAACCATTTTATTCAATCCCAGAGTTTTCAGTTTGGATTGGGTTAAACAAATAAAAGAGATAAAGTTGTTTTACCAGTATAAAATAATTATACATTTGTAAGCAACACCATGAAGGAGAAATTAATTGATCAAAATTAATCATTCAGTATGAAACTGTGAAGGCTAATTAGTCATCCTGATTCTTTATGTATTCTGTATTTCTGTATTCAGCTCTGTATAAAGAAACATTCCCTGTCTCATATACCTTAGGCCAGGGATGGGGAACCTCTGGCCTCGAGACCACATGTGGCCCCGTATGCCCTCAAGTGTAGCCCTTTGACTGAATCCAAACTTTACAGAAAAAATACCCTTTAGTAAAGGATTTGTTCTGTAAAACTTGGGCTCAGTCAAAAGGCCACACCCAAGGACCTAGAAGGACATATGTAGACTCAAGTCTCCAAGTTCTCTACCCCTGCCTTGGACCCAAGGTAGTAAGCTTCCTAATAGTGAACTTGCTGGTCCACCTTTAGTGATCACTGAAACATGATAAAGAATGGAAAAGGTCAGTCAGTCAATCAATATTTAAGTTTCTACTAAGTGGAGGGGGGTGGAACCAAGATGGCCGAGTAAAAGCAGGGACTTGCTAGAGCTCTGTCCTGAAACCTAGACAAATACCTATAAAAAAATGACTAAATAAATTCTGGAACTACAGAACCTATAGAATGATGGTGTGAAGCAAATCTCTAGCACAAGACAGCCTGGAAGGTTGATGGGAAGCATCTATGATGCCATGCTGGAAGCAGAGTGCAGTCTAGCATGGGCCACTCCAGCACAGACAGGACCTGAGTAGGGTTCTTAATCTCTGGCACCTGTGGCAATTTTCAAACTTCATAACTCCAAACCACCAAGGACAAATTGGAAGATTAGTGAAAAAAACCTGTTGGACCTGTGTGAGAGAATAGAGTGGTCTGGCCCCAGCCCCCTTACTACCTTGGGTCTAAGGCAGGGGTGGAGAACCTGGAAATTTGAGTCTACATGTGTCCTTCTAGGTCCTTGGGTGTGACCTTTTGACTGAGCCCAAGTTTTACAGAACAAATCCTTTACTAAGGGTGGCAGAGGGGGTGGAGGAACCCATTGCAGCAGCAGCAGGGGCAGCAGCTATTTCTGGAGCTCTAGGACCACAAATTGTGGGGGGATTGAGCAGCTGACAGTACATCCCCCACCCCCACTGAAAGCAAAGAACTATCTTGACAAAGAGCTCAAAAGTCAAGTAAATGACTGGGGAAATGAACAAACACCAGAAAAAGAATCAGAGGATGGAATCTTACTTTAGTGACAAGGAAGACCAAAATAATACAAAGAGAAGAAGACAATAAAGTCAAAGCTCCTATATCCAAAGCCTCCAAGAAAAATATGAACTGGTCTCAGGCCATGGATGAGCTCAAAAAGGATTTTGAAAATCGAGTAAGAGAAAGTAGAGCAAAAATTGACAAGAGAAATGAGAGTGGTGCAAGAAAATCATGAAAAATGAGTCAACTGCTTACTAAAGGGGACCCAAAAAATGCTGAAGAAAATAACACCTTAAAAAAATACATTAACCCAAATGGCTTGTGTTCATCTTTCATTTTTGAAGAAGACTGTGACGTCAGAGAAATGAAGACATGAGTTGCACTTGACTTTGTTTTGAATGAGGGAGGGCTGTGCAAGGTTACAGCCTCACTTTCTCCTTCTGAGCCATCTGGATCCAGTGATCAGATATTTATCAGGATGACTGGAGATGGCCCAGCACGCAATGGGAGACCTTGACCTTCTAGGCTAAGGCCTTTTCAGGTACTCGCTTAAAGTGAGATAATGCCCATTCAGTGAAAAGGCCTCTTTAGAAGGTAGTCAGGGAGATGGCCCCTTTAATAGAAAAGAGAAAATAAATAGATAAATCACTGTGGGAGGTACAGGAGCCTCAGGGTTGTTGTTTCCAAGAGAGATCCAAAAAGCCAACGAGGAGAAGAATGCCTGAAACAAAATTGACCAGATGAAAAAGGAGGTCCAAAAGCTCACTGAAGAAAATAATTGTTTAAAGATTATAATGGAACTGATGGAAACTAATTTATGGCTTTATGAAAAATCAAGAAATTATAAAACAAACCAAAAATGAAAAAAATAGCAATGTGAAATATCTCATTGGAAAAACAACTGACCTGGAAAATAGGAAAAGCATTTTAAAAGTTTAAAAATTATTGGATTACTTGAAAGCCATGATCAAAAAAAGAGCCTAGATATTATCTTCCTGGAAATTATCAAGGAAAACTGCCCTGATATTCTAGAACCAGAGAATAAAATAGATATTGAAAGAATTCACTGATCACCTCCTGAAAGAGATCCCAAAAGGAAAACTCCTAGGAATTTTGTAGCCAAATTCCAAAGCTCCTAGAACAAGGAGAAAATATTGCAAGCCACCAGAAAGAAGCATTTTGAGTATTGTGGAAACACAATCAGGATAACAAAAGATCTAGCAGCTTCTACATTAAGGAATCAGAGGGCTTAGAATATGATGTAGGTCAAAGAAGCTAGGACCAAAACCAAGAATCATCTACCCAACAAAAAATGGTCATTCAGTCAAATAGAGGACGTTTAAGCATTCTTGATGGAAAGACTAGAGCTGAATAGAAAATTGACTTTCAAACACAAGAATTGAGAGAAGCATGAAAAGGTAAACAGGAAAGAGAAATCATAAGGAACTTACTAAAGTTGAATTATTTACCTTCCTACATGGACAGATAATATTTTTAAGTATCTACTATGTATCAGGCACTGTGCTATGCCCTCTGGATACAAAAAGAGGCAAAAGATGGTCAGGGAGCTCACAGTATAATAGTGGAGAAAATAAGCAAATATGTATGAATAGGCTATATCCAGGACAAATAGGTCACAATTAGAAGAGGGAAGGAACTAGAATGGAGATTAGTCAGGAAAAACTTCCTTGAAAAGATGAGATTTTAGTTGAAACTTAAAGGGTGCAGGGAAACCAGTAGGTAGAGATGAGATAGAAGAGTATTCTAAGCATGGAGGACAGTCAGAGAAAATGCCCAGAGCTGAGAGATGGAGTGCCTTGTTCATGAAACAGCTAGGGAGGAGGCCAGGGTTGCTGGACTGAAGATACATGGCAGAGAGGGAATAAGGTTTAAGAAGACTGGAAAGGTAGGAAGGAGCTAGGTTATAAAGGCTTTGAATGCCAGAATGTTTTGTATTTGAATCCAGAGACAACAGGAAGCCACTGGAGTGTATCAAGTATGAGGGGTGACTTGATCAGACCTACACTTTAAGAAAAGAGGATTGATTGGAATAGGGAGAGACTGGAGGCAGACACATGCACCAGCAGGCTATTCCAGTAGCACAGGCATGAAGCTGTACTAGAATGGTGGCAGTATCAGAGGAAAGAAGGGGCCATGTATAAGAAATTTTGCAAAGGGGAAATTGATAGACTTTGGCATCATATTGAATATGGGGAAAGGGAATGAGATACAGTGAGGAACCCAGGATCAATCCTTGGTTGTGAGCCTGAAGGATTGGGAGGATGGTATTTCCTCTCTCTGATGGTAAGAAGGAGGAAGGTAGGAGAAGGGAGGGTTTTAGGGGGAAAATTATGAGTTCAGTTTTGGACATGTTGAGTTAAAGATGTACCCTGGACATCTAGCTCAAAATGTATGAGAGACAGTTGGAGGTATGAGATGATTGGAACAGGAATTTGAGAATTTGATTTGAGAATCATCAGCATAGAAATGTAATTAAATCTAATTGCACAGTCCTAGGAAAAAGTCATGTCATCTTGAATGGCTCCATACTGTTTGTGGCACAAAGATCAAGCTCCTCAGTTTGGCCTTCCTTCTCAGTCTCTCTGCAGCATTTGGCATTGTCAGTCACCCTCTTCTTGATACTCTCTTCTCTCTAGGTTTTTCATGACACTGCTCTCTCCTGGTTCTCTTACCTGTTGAACTGCTTCTTCTCAGTCTTCTTTGCAGAATATCTATACAGGTCTTGCCTGCTAACCTTGGGTGTTCTTCAAGGCTCTGATTGCCTTGAGCTATCTTCTCTCGACATATTATACTTAAGGATTTACAGAACTCACATTTAGCCTTGTGGATAGTTTGTGAAAAGTTTCTCATTACTTGATTCTACTTCAGTTTCCAAATGGTTATGCTTTCATGTATTTAAAAGCAAGTGAAGTAATGTATCGGCTTGGGTCTGAAATCATTAGCATTCAACAAATTGGTTCAAAATATTATTATTCCAGTAATTTTACATAGTGATGTTGTGCTTCAAATTACCTGGGTGCTCATTTATATGCTATATGGGGCACTTAGAGGTAGCTTTCAGATTTTAAGGAAAATTAATCTACATATTAAGTGACTGATAGACTTGTGAACCTGTAAGCTAAGTTGTCACCAATGGAGTGCCGCATTTAACTTTTATACAGTGATACACATCATCTTTTTGTCATTGCCTTGCATTTCAATTTTTTAGGAGTCCAACCTAATTTATAATAAGAGTTTTTATTTCAGCTAGGAACAACATGCTCTGTTGAGAGAGAGAGAGAGAGACAGAGAGATGGGAAATTTAAGAATTTCCCAAAAACACTAAATGTAAGATGTGAACTGCAAAAGAAAGTGACCACTAATGTTAAATCTTGGTAGGTGCATGGTAAATTGAAGCATAAGTGGGAAAAGAAAATTATTTAATTTGTGTTTTCACTAGTCTTCTGTCTGTAACTTTATTCAAGTGAGGCTTTTGGAAATAGCTGAAGCTTTGGAATCTTTAATGGCTGTGTTGGTTAAGTCAAAGTTAAATCTAAAGGGAGTCGTTCATTTCTTGTGTGTATGCATCTAAAATATGTATATATTATAGGTCTCTGTCTAAATCTAATGGGTGTATATATGCATAACATTATGTTCATATCTCTGTATTACGGCTTCTTAACCTGAGGTCTATAAACTTTGTTTTTAAACTTGATTACTCATTTTCAATATAGTTTGTTTCCTTTATAATTCTGTGCAATTTTGTGCATTTTATTTTTCATATTTAGAAACATTTTAAGAAGGGCTCTACAAACTTCACCAGACTGTCGAAGGGGGACTATGACACGCACAAAAATTTAAGAATCCTTGCCCTTTGTATAGAGAAAATGAAATCCACATCCCTTTTTTAGGTTAAGTATACGTATGCTAAATTACATTTATATCAATCAGTATATATTTGTATTACAGAATAAGAATAATTCATATTTATGTAGCATTTTGAAATTTGTAGAATACTTTTCCTCAAAACATTGCTGTGATTTTTATAAACTATAAATAATTTATATAAATAGTTTATAATAATAAAGTAAACATAATAATAAATAGTATATTATTCTAAAATAATCCATGTTTTACCAGAGAGGAAATTAGGGGCTCATCATAGTGACATGATTTACTGAAGATCTCGCAAATCGTGATACAGTCCGGACTAGGGCTTCTGAGTAGTTCTGACCAATTCCAGTGCATTTTCCACTGTCCTGGGCTTACTCTCCTTAATAAGGTGCAAATGCTTTCTTAGAGAGTTGTAAACAAGAAAAGTTGTGGCAGCACATAAGTAATTCTGTATTGTCTGTTCGTTTAATTAAATTGTATATAATAGAAAAGACGAAATCAGAGGGAACGTTTGAAACAAATCTCATTCAGTGCTATTAAAGTCAAATTGCATCCATGCTTTTTTCCAGGTTTTTATCACTTAGACTGACTTGCTGGGGAGGAGCTCAGGAAGGAGGTATATGAAGCAAAATGAGTGACATATAAAAACAAAGGGTAGTAATAGAAATCTAGGCTGACATCACTGGCCTCAATATGTTACTGCTTATTTACATTTCTTATTTTCTTTATAAAGACTTTTTAATTTGACAGATCAGATATTTGTCCAGTGGGACAAAAAACTCTATCATGTCAGGAGTGGCAAGTAGTGAGTTTTAAATACCTGGTCTAGTGAATAGAGCACTAAATTAAAAGTGTGACTGACTTCTTACAGTTCTGTTGATCTTATGTAATACTGAAAGTCATCCTCTTTTTACTCAGTTTTGTCCATTCAACAAATATTATATTAAGTATCTCCTATGAGCAGTGTTCCATATTATGTGCTAGCTTAGCTATACGTTGATAGTGACAAGTTTTGTTGAGAAAGCAGTGGTTACGGTAATAAAATAGCAGTCATTTGGGTGCTTCAGAATGCAAGGATCTTGGGAATTCCAGGAAAACTTTATGGAATCATTTTAAACCTATCAATATTTTTATTAATAACAGAAATCCTAAACTCTGTTCAGACACATTTTCCAGTTTGTAGATTATCTAAGCGCCTGCTAATTTTTCTGTCTTTTTTTCCATATATTTTTGCTTTTTGAACTCCCCAATAGAATCTTCTAGCAGAAGACTTAAGGGAGGAATGGCATGATATCATGACAAGAATGTTGGACTTGGAGCCAAGGAAGACCAGATTCATATATTCCCTCTGCCACTAGCTGTGGGGTCTTGGGCAAGACACTTAACTTCTGAATCTCAGCTTCACCATCAGTAAAAGAGGGGTTTGGATTAGATGGCCTTTAGTATCCGTTGGCCTAGGAAGTGCCTGCTATATACACATCACTATACCAGGGGCTGTGAATACAAGAGCAACTCTGCTATAAATCTATAATCAGAGAGAAGAATAGAAGAGCATTCCAGAAAGACTTTGTAGAGTTATTTTCAACCTGTTAGCATTTGGTTAATAATTGAAATCTCAGACTATGTTCTGAGACATGCTTTCCAGTTTGTAGATGATATAAGCTCCTTCTAGGATTTTTTCTTCCCTTATACATTGTTGGCTGTTGAACTATCACAAAGTATCTCTAGCAGAAGAACTGACACACCATTAATAATGACAAAGCACATCATTTAAAGTGGGATTTTGGTTGGAAAAAATGGAAAATGCTGCCTTAAAGAGACTATTGAGTTATCTTGCATTTTCTCCTTTGTTGGCACTTGTTATCATGGGTGCATTGGTGCTAAAGATAGTGATCTGAAGTTTATTTGTTTTGAGATGTATGCATCAGGTTATCCTTTGGTCACTAATATTAGTAACTATAACTTGTCATTTTTCAATAGGCAAGACCATTCCAGGACAAAGTATAACTGGTCCCTTTCCTTGTAAGCTGTTCATCAATGTCAGGTTTCACTCATTCTTGCAGCCTTGGCTCCAGCTTGATGCAGCTGGCTTCATTCTTCATTCTGAAAGGATGTTGTTTTCATTATTTCGTGGCATCTTGTCTTCTGATATGGTGGTTACTTTATAAATTAGAACCTTGTTATATAGCATGACTATCCAAATTGCATTTTGAACAACAGAAAAGAGTGATATTTGCTTTTAGTGTATTAATAGGATTACTGTAAGATAACTGATAACTCTCTATGCCTGTACTTTAATCGAGGGTTTGTATGTTAGTCAATAATTATTTATTAAGCACCTTTTCTGTACCAGGCCCTATGCTAAGTGCTGAGCATTCAAAGAAGGGCAAAAATAACCAGCCTCTGCCCTCAAGGAACTCACAGTCTAATGGAGGAGACCACATGCAAGTAACCATGCAGAAAAACATGCAGGATAAATGGAAGATCATTAGCACAAGGAAGGTGCTAGCATTGTGGTGGTCAGGAAAGGCTTTTTATAGAAGAAAGAATTTTTGGCTGGGACTTGAAAGAAGACAGAGAGTGAGGAGATGAGAAGAAAATAGCTTCCAGACATGGGACAGTGCTGGTGAATATGCCTGAGTTTGATAGAGAAGTGTCTTATGCAAGGAATAGTGGAGGGCTAACTAATATATTTGCTGACCAAATTGGGATCCGAAAAAGGTCTTGAAGAGCTAGAATATTATGTTGAATCTATTAAGATGAAATTTAATGGGAAATATAAAGATTTATACTTAGATTTTTTTTTTTTAAGTCAGATTCCTAAGTACAAGGTAGGGTTGGGATGGTTAGGCAACAGTTAATGTGAAAAAAGATCCAAGGAGTTTAGTGGAAGCTCAGTGGTGTCAGCAGTGTATTTTGGTAGCTAGAAAAGCTACTGCAGCCTTGGACTGCATTAAGAAAGGCAAAACTTTCAAGAAGAAAGGAGGTGATAGCCCAGTGATACTCTGCCCTGACTGGATCACATTTTCAGTGTGTTCAGTTGTGAATGCCGCAGTTTAGGAAAGAAATTGATAAGATGAAAGTTGTTCAGAGGAAGGTGACCAGAGTAATAAAGAACCTCAAGTCTGTGCTTTGTGCGAATGATTTGAAAAAGCACAAAGAAGAAATGCCCTGGGGAACGCAAATCAATTTTAGCATTTGAAAAGTTGTCTTGTAGAAGTAGTATTAAGCTTGCTCTTCTTGGTTCAAGATATAGAATGATGATGGACTGTAAAAGGGGCAAATGGGGGCTTAACACAAGGCAAAACTTAACATTTAAAGTTAACCAAAAGTAGAATCTGGAACTGGCTTGAAGAGGTAGTGAGTTTCCTTTTACTGGACGTTTTCATAGTGGGAATTCTTTTGGGTGTATGGGTTGTATCTGGTGGCCACTGAAACTCCTTCCACTTCTCAAATTCTGTGATTGTGGAAGTTCTGGGTATCAGCCCCAGAACACAGATCAGCCCAATGTCCTGTGTCTGCACAGGGCCTTTTAGTTTCCAGTATGTGTCACTGCAGCCATTTTTACTTAGAGAGTAATGCTGAGTAAAAAATAAAATCAATATAGAATCCAACCTCCAGACTAGAATGGCTGTTAGCTATGACCTGGGAAATGTTATCAAATCCTTTCTGTATCTATATGTGCTTTTATCTGTTAAAAATGGAACCAGAAGTAACCATAAAACCAACCATGTGTAATTTCAAGTTTTCCATTTCTAGTACATTAACATAAGCTCTCTTTGGCATCAACAATTGAGGACTATTGTGACCTAGTGACAGGAGAAGATAGGTGGTTAGGAGACCTAAATTCTAATTTCAGTTTGGCTACTGGATAGCCATGTGACACTGAGGAATTTACTTCTTTATTGTTTAGTTTCTCTGTCAGTAAATATGAAAAATGATATTATAAATGTCATTATAGATAGTATATATTATGATATAATGAATATAATGTGATAATTTTATATAACGTGAAATATATCATCACATAATATATCAGTATTATAAATTATAAAACAGTAATATTATATATATATACATATACACACACACACACACACACACACACACACACACACACACACCTGAGGAATATTATGACAAATGAGATAATGATTATGGAGTGATTTGAGCTCTTTATCAAAAAACTTTTATGCAAATGTAAAGAATAACTTTACATTTAAAGTTATTAAATGTAATAACTTTATTTTTCAGTTTTATTCTTTACACAGTGTTATTTTGTGTAGTTAAGGGTAACTATCTGTGGACTCAAAGAATTTGTTTTTCTGCTACATGGATAAATAATCAAATTATTTCTATTCAGTGAGCAGATTATTCTCTAAGACTATTGTTCTGAACTGACTTTCACAGCAATATATTCTTTTTTAGATTAGATACCAAAAATATCACAAGTGAAATTTCTCTAATTGGAGTACTGAGTAGCGATGTGCTGTTATCATATCATTGGATTAAAATATAAAAAGAGCAGAGTAACATGAATTTACTGTAATTTTTTACATTAGCAACAGAGATCTCTTCAGCACAAAATAAAAGACCACATACATGCCATTTAGAATAGATTCTGGCCTTTGATAATGTCAGGGATGTTTTGATAATGATGGCTTTGAAAAAATGGGCTATTTTAATGGGTTACCTTCCGATATTTTCTCTATTAGCATGTCTCCAGTGTATATTTGACTCAGCAGTGCGGAGCGGCACAATGAACCCACTTCTGTTTGGGGTGATCGTGAATCAGTCTGTACTTTAGAGGAATGAGTTAACCTGAAGCTGTGAAGTTAGCTGTCCCTTTATTGAAAGACGCTACTTCCTGTATTACTGGAAACATGACCAATGTCCTAATTCATTTAGAGTTTGTTGAAAGTCTAGACACGCCAACCATTTTTCTTCTGAAGCTTTAGTTCTGATCCTTTATCAGAATTCACAAGGTGAAGCAAGCTATCAGTGGTGTGAAACAGTTATCTAGGATGTCTGTGAGTGGCACTGATAGCACTAAAAAGAAAAAAAAACCAAGTAGTTGGATATTTCTAGACTATCAAGTCTATTTAATTACTATTCTGATATTTTTATGGCTATTTATCTGCTGGCACTTTTGTATGAAATAATGCCTTTGTGGCAATTATATAGGTAAGTGCTAATAATATTAGAGGAAAAGAATGCAAGGCAGATATCAAAATTTTCCCTTATATTACAAAAGTAGTCAGGGTACTTTGAAATTTGGTATGAACCACTTGTATGTATTGAAGTTGACTTTAAATTAACATTGAATTTTCTCTATTATATTTTTCCCATTTCTAATTATTTTATTTTTAATTAGTGGAATAATATAAGCATTTCTATAACAGTATAATAAAAAGATGATTGAATATGAAACTGCAAACCTACTATGCACAACTCACCATTCCTTTCAAATATACAACACAATTATCATGTAAATTTTTTTCCCTTTTTTTCTTCCCTTCTCCTGCCCTAGAGATGGCTGCCATTAGATTCAAATAGATGTGGGGTGTGTGTGTGTGTGTGTGTGTGTGTGTGTGTGTGTATGTGTGTGTATAAAATTATTCTATACATACTTCTATTAGTTCTTTCTCGGGATGCAGATAGCCTCTTCATATCTCCTTTATAGTTAATTTGGGTTTTATAATAAAAATAACTTATTTTCCTAAAGCTATTCTTAAAAACAATATTGACATTCTTGATACAAAGTATTTTATCCTTAAAAGAGAGAGGGGGGGAACAAAGAAACACATTTTGAGGGGTTACTACATACTCCATCGTATTAGAGCCATTCTTTTATTTAGTGATTACTGAAACTTGATACATCCAACCTTCAGCTGTAGAACTTATTTCATCATGACCTAGGTTCATGAATTTATGCAACAAGCATTTATTAAGTGCCCACTGTATGGTAAGTAGTATAGAAGGTATTGATGATATATAGACAACCAAAACAATCTCTGCCCTCAAGAAGCTTATGTTTTACAGATTTCAGGGTCAGGGAGGGAAGTGATATGTATATTTTGTCTAGATAAAATATATACAAAAGGATTTCCAGTGGGAAGATATTAGCAACTAGAGGAATCAGTATACTTTTCCTGTGGGAGGTAACATTTGAGTTAAGTCAGGGATTCTGCAAGGCAGAGGCTAGGAGAAAGAGCATTTCAGGCATGGAATACAGCTTCTGAAAAGGCACAGAAGTGAAATGTCATTTACAGGGGACACTAAGTCTACCAGTTTGGCTGGAATGTAGAGTGTGTGTGAAATTGAGTAATTTACAGTAGGTCTGAAAAAGTAGACTGGAGTCAGATGGTCAAGGTCTTTAAAGCTAAACAAGAGTTCACATTTGATCAATTAGCAAACCACTGCAGATGCTTGAGCAGAGGAATCAGTTTGGCATTTGTGTGGAAGATTGACTGGATATAGTCAAGATGAGAAGTGATTCGTATGAATAAGAAGAAACTTCTTAAAGCTAAAAATTGTTCTTTTGATTTCATGGAAATCACTAGATTCAAAATGGCCACGTAGTAGGGATTTCTTTTCTTTTGTTTTGATTTGGTTTGGTTTTTGTTTTGTTATTTTAAAGCAACTTTGTCACAAAATCTCAAGACAACTCATCATTTTATACTTCATCTAGGTTGCTTCATTAGGATCTAATATAGTGTGGTAGTACAGTGCTACAAAACTTATATTAGGTAACAGTGAATCAGGTTGACTTATTCTAAAATATAAATCATTTATAGATGTAAGATGCACATGCACCCATAACCTTTTGTTCCTAAGCAAATTGAAAATAGTTTCTAGATTGTATCAAGCTCTGTGGACCAAGTTTCTTAACTCCTTAAATACTTAACATAGGGTCAGGAGTGACCACTTTCTTCTTTAGATAAATAGATACACATGCACATTTATACTTTCTGATTCTTCCTTGTTTAAGAGCAGAGGGAGAAGAAAGAAATTGATCCATCACTGAATGTTTAATCTTTAATTAGTCCCTGACAGAATACTATGTGTAGTTATATTTTATTTATTTGTGGATACTATGGAATTCTTACTCCAAAAAAGATGTTGATAGTAACCTTTGGAAAAGAAATAACAGTCCTTACCTATAGTATCAGGTTTATTCTTATGCATCTTATATCTTTGCTTAATTGTTTTGTTAGAGAAATGGTCTAGGTCAGTATTTTCCTACTAAAATAGGAACACATCCCGGTGGCATGACTATTGACCTAGAAAACCACAAATGAACATTATTTGTGTTGCATTGTATTTTCATTTATTTTATTAAACACTTCCCAGTTATACTTTAATCTGATCGAGTATGATACCTATAGTCTAGGTTATTATCACAACAAATCAGACTTGATTCCCTTGCCAGGGTGGGGTACTTTTTTTTTTGTCTAGGTAAATTTTTCTGGATTATGTTAGCCAAATTAAATTTTCCCACTGTACCAGTGAATGGAAATTTATGAGGCATCTTTAACAAAACATATAGTCCCAACTCAGCTGAGGAAACAGAGTCCCAGAGAACGTAAATAGCTTGCCCAAGTATCACACAGTAAGTACCAGAGCTGGGATTTGAAGCCAGATCTCCAGACTCTAAGATGAGAATTTTCCCCCCTATATCATGCTGTATGCAAGGAGGATTTTGTTATCCTTCTTAGAGTTAGTTTCTCAGAATCCATGGCCATAGCGATGTCTAGTTTCCAGGTACTAGTTTCCAGAACTCCCAGAACAGCCTCAAAGATTTGAGATGGTAATTCCTAGAATCATAGTGATAGGCAGTTCTCTTGAGCCTGTGCCATGAGATATGGGGTGACATAATTAATATTTACTGTGCTTGCACCCAGTGATGATATTGCTAAAGTTAACCTATGAGCTTAATGTTGTCAAAATGCCTTCTTTGTCTGTTGCCCTATAAAGCAAGTGGGCTGGTCAGTGAGTGGGGAAACCATCGGGAACCAATAGGGGAATCTGTGTGTTCCTTGAACAGCCCCCATCAAGGTTTGAGGGGATTTAGGGGAGTGCACAAGCTGTGCCTGTCTCGATTGACCCCAGAGAGAAGTTAGGGGTAGTTGCCCCACTGTCCCGTTCTTGCCAGCCCCTGCAAGAAGGGTTGTTAGGGAATACTGTAAGAGTTAGAACTTCCATTATCAGCAACCCTTTTGTGAGAAGGCTAGACTAGAATAAAACTGATTATTAATCCCTGGTCTAGCCTGTCTGACCAGATCAAGAGTGAACCTATTAGAGTCCAAAAACCTACAGTGCCTCCTGTATGTTATCTGTAAAACACATGCTCTCTCCCTAGTAAGTAAAACATCAGAAGAAAACCAGAAAACTTAATTTGTGATTCCTATACTTCCCCTCATTAGTTGATATTTGGAAAAGTTAGCTAACCCTTTAGACTAGGTTCAGATTAGGTTTATCATTTAGTTAATTTCATATTTTTAAAAATACATCTCTCTCCCAAGGCACTTTGGCCTTTGCTAACATTTATTTCAGAGAAAGAACAAGAACTCTTATTGCATATTTGAAATCTCTGCCCTGGAGCTGGTTTATGGACTTGTTAATTGAGCCAGAGTAGAGATATAATCTATTTAGTATGAGTAACATTTGGATTTGATTGTAGTTTTCCCAAACCATCCTTTTGGTTAAGTATGCAAATATCCATCAGTACTTCAAAAAAATCCAAATTTTTGTCCATGTGTGTACTCTCACTGAAGGAGATAAGAAGTTGGCTGTGCATTGCCATATAGTTGCAAAGAAATTCATCACCCCATATTATAACCAGCTTTTTGTTAATGAGCCTCTGTCTACTCCAGCAAAGCTAGACAGAGAGACACACAGACATCCTGTCTTTAAGGCTGTATCATAATCTTGTACTTGAAGCATCCTATTTACATAGCTTTGAGAGGGTTGTGTCAACTGTGTGATGATGAGGGATCTGAATAGGACCTTAGTTTGCAGTTTGTAAATTCTAGCTACTTAACTAACTCATTTGATATCTGACTTATAAGCAGACTTCTCCAATTAGTTAGAAGTCTTCAGTCCATTTGCAATGCCAAATGGCTGAATTTTCTTAGAATTAATACATGTACTCTGTGTGTGTGTGTGTGTGTGTGTGTGTGTGTGTATGCATCCACACCCCTCCCTCCCCCCAACAAATCTAAGTAGTATAGTGCTTATAAGAACGAAGACTTGTCTTTTTTAAAAGGCTGATCCACGGAATGAATTCTTTAAATTCTCATAGCATGATCCTGCCAGGCAGATTTTAAGAAAGCAATAGAATGAATTGTTTTTTTCTTTTTCCATTTGCTGTTTGTTTTAAATTGTCTGGAATAATACTATTGGTACACTTGGAAAAATTTATACATGTTTTTCATTCTTGATCTCATTTTCCCTGCTCTCCCCATTCCCTCCCCTTTTCCTTACAGGATAGTAAATCATCTCGCTTACTCATTATAATGCAGATTTTGAAGTCTTAAGCTATAGAAAGCTAAATAAAAATTAGATTAAATTAAAAATTAGGTTGAAGAAAAAATGGGGAAAATTACCCATTGTCTATCACGGGTTCTTAGATATAGAGCTGGACAGACCTCAGAGGCCATCTAATTTAACTCATTAATTTTACCAGTGAGAAAATTAAGACCCTAACACAACTTCTCCAAAGTCACATTGGTAGTGAGCATCAAAAGCAGGATTTGAATCCACCTCCTCTGACTCTGGAGTGATCTTTTCCTTGTCCAGTGCTGCTTCTTAAAGCCTGAATTATTTGTAAGGTTTTTTTTTCTTTCTAGAATTGCATCGAGGTTGTTTTAAATTCATTTCATGTTATTAATTTATTAGTTTATAAATTGCCCAAAGTATCTAAGTGAACTATTACCACGTCCAAAACTCAGGCAGCACAAAATTTACCCAGAAGAGGAAGCCCTTAAAGGAGCTTTTATTATTACTATCAAATGGTTCTTGTGGGGTAAAAAGGTCAGATAAGAAAGCAAAGGAAAATAACATGTTCAAAAACATGACCCACAGACCCTGGCATACCCAAATTAATACAAGACGATGAAACATCTAACAGTCAACCGTAGAAAATATCTATTGTTCTTATTTCAGAATGTTTTTGTATATGCTTTTTCTAAGCTCTATGAATAGGCTGGGGGAAAAAACCCACCATGAGGTTGGCAGTCCCTGCCTCAATGATCATTACATGGGTGGATGACCTTTTATCGCATGTCTGCAGTCACCATTTTCCATGATAGTTGATGTTTGCAGTTTGCCTCCTTTGTTCACGGGAAGTCGAAAGACCTGTTTGTTGAGAGCGAGCCAACTCATCTTGAATTAGAGCATCCCCCAGCAGTCCATCTGCTCCTGTTGTCTCTTAGTGATCTTTGTGTTAGGCTGGATCTTTTCCTAACAGTGAGGAGGATTTAAATGGTCTACTTTGTAAAGTTTGCATTTAGTCTTTCAGGCTAGTCCGACATAATTCAGTAAATTACTTCCACTGTGATGAATGGATGACTGCTGATTTCCCACTTCAGAAATTGGCAGATTCTTTTTGGAATTTCAGGAAATTTTGCTTCATTATCATGTCAATGAATATAGCATTCATGTGTGTGAATAAAGCAGAATTTGCTATAAGACTAGCCTGCTGCATGTAGTTTCTGAAATTTCCATTCGTCCCTCCTTCAGGGTAAGGCATTGAAGGTCCAAGTTAAAATGCAGATATGTTGTTTACTGGCAAACTAGTGGCATGGTGTTGGATACACACTGACTGAATTCAGTATAATTGAGTAAATTTAATAAATTCTTGAGTACTTTGTGCATTGCACAGTACTAGTTGTTGGAGATACAAAGATGAAACAGGAAAACAATTCTTGTCTTCAAAGAGTCTGTATTCTAGTCAAATGAAAAAGACAAATGGATAGCTATAATTCAGGTTTTTAGTATGATTAAGCATAAGAGAGGTACAGATAGAGTAGTGTGAGAAATTAAAAAGATATAACTTTTAGTTTGGTGGATAGCTAGGTGGTACAGTGGATAGAGTACTAGGTCTAGAGTCAAAAAGATCTTAGTTCAAATTTAGCTTAAGATACTTATTAGCTATATGGCCCTGGGAAAGTTACTGCCTCAGTTTTCTCATCTGTAAAATGAGCTAGAGAAGGAAATGGCAAAGCACTCCAGTATCTTTGCTAAGAAAATCCCAAATAAGGTCACGAAGAGTCAGACTTAACTAATATTGCCAACTAGCAACAATAACAAATCCAATTTGGGAGATTAGGAAAAGCTTTATAAAATCAGTGGCACCAGCACCAGGCCTTGGACAGAAAGATTTCAAAAGGCAGGGCTGTGGGATGGACACCATGACAGAAATGAGACATGGTAAGAAGAAAGGGCGACAGACCCTCTTCACGCATGGAAAAACGAGTAACACAGAGTGGCTATGTTAGAACATTGGATAGAACATCAAAGATGAAGAAGAATGCTAACGTATTTGTATCACTGGAATTAAAAAACACTTTACATCATGATCTCATACCAATGTTAGGGAGGCACTAAAGGAATGATCATGTCCATTTTACAGATTAAGAAAGCAAAACTCAGAGTGGCTACATGATCTGTCCTTAGGGAGTTAGAAAGTGGCAGAGGCAGCATTTGAACCCAAAATTCTCAACTCAGGATCGGGGACATGAGGTTGAATGGCCTTTAATGCCATGATCAGAAGATTATACTTTATTCTTTAAGTAGTAGGGAGCTGCTGATGGTTTTTGAACAGGGAGAGTGACTTAGATTTGTTTATTATGAGTGTCAGGATGGATTGGATGGGTTGGGGAAGGAATGAAGGCAGGAAGACCTACTCAAAGTGAATTAGTATAGGCATTAGATGAGGGCCTGAACTAGATGTAGTAGCAAATAGATTGTAAAGGAAGAGACAGGCCTGAAAAATAGGACTTGATTAGCTATAGGGAGCACTGGATAAGGCACAAGGGGGAGGAAAGCATCAAGTATAAATTCTAAGGCTTAGATTAGGAGGAGGAGCAGCCTTTAGAGAAAGTTGGTGAGTTCAGTTTTGGGTGTGCTGTATATGAGGTGCCTTTGGCATATCTAAGTGGATACATCTAGCAGGCAGTTGAGAATTCGACTATGAAGATCAGCAGATCAAAGCTACAGATCTAGGTTTGGAAGTCATATGAATAGAGATGATAATTAATTGAAACTGTGAGACTGGATGAGATTGCCAAGAAGACAAACAAGAAGAAAAAGCATGTTGATTTTCTTTTTTTTTTTTTGTGAGAGGTAGCCCATTAATCAATTAATTCTCATTAACAACTTTATTGTGTTGTTCAGTTGTTTTTAGTCCTGTCTGACTTCGCAATTCCATTTGAGGTTTTCTTGGCAAAAATAGCACAGTGGTTTGCCATTTCCTTCTCCACATCATTTTACAGATGAGGAAACTGAGGTAGACTGGGTTAAGTGACTAGCCCAGTGTCACAGAGCTGGTAAGTGTCTGAGGCCAGATTTGAACTCAGGAAGACTCGTCTTCCTGATGCCAGGTCCAGAACTCTATCCTGTACACCACCTAGCTTATCTTTTTTAAGTTGGCTTATTGGATAGTTTTCATGTAGGAAGAAAACACCAGATAATTATAGTCTTGGTTCTGCCATTGATGAAACCTGAAATTATTAGATCATTTCCTATAGTTTTGAGAGTTGGAAATGTCTTTAAATGTCATTAAGCCTCAACTTCATTTTATAGAAATTGGAGGTCTAAAATGGAGGGCACTGGATAGAGAGTGCAAGGCCTGGAGTTAGGAAGACCTGACTTCAAACCTCACTTCAGCCATTTTGAAGATATAGGGGCAGAAACAGTAGATTTGGGGAAGAACATGTGGCCTCAAATATGACCCGGGGAGTATCTTAGTACATATCCATGACACATCCATGTGGCATCATCATCAAAAGAATGGTATTTAAAATTTGAACTTTTGTTTCATGAAGAAGTTTATTAACCTAACAGGAAATGGATATCGTTTGGATGACATTCCTTTTAAATACAGCTTATAGTGTTATTCACTTAATACACTTTGTTAATTGTTAGTTAAATTATTAAGGACATTTCCCACAAATGCTATGACCAAATTTTTCCACTTTATTGAGATTTTTAGTTTGTTGGATAGCTTTTAGGTAGAAAGGAAACAAACATTTATGAAGTAACTACTATGTGTCAAGTGTCATGCTAAGTGCTATATAAGTATTATCTCATGTGATTATCACAACAGCTGTTCACAGTGGGTGCTATTATCACCACCATTTTATAGTTGAAAAAACTGAGACATAGTGGTTATATGTCTTTCCCAAGGTCACTCAGCTAGTAAAAGTCTGAAGTTAGATTTGAACTCAAGTCTTTGTCACTCCAGGCCCAGCATTCTATTCATCTTGCCACCTGTCTCCTTAGGATTTCAGGCCAAGTAATTGAGGCAGGCAAATGTCAAAATAATATTTGCCAGAAACTCACCATGATTGTAGTTGTGGGTTATCTTGAATGAATTATTCAATTGTATTGCATATGTAGAGCTTGCTTTCAGTTTTATCCTCAGTACCTAGAGAAGTCTTGGTCCTGAGAAAGAACCCCTGCGTCTGCTTTGTTTGTGTTCTACATTTATCTGTGTGTGTTCTTGTCTCTCACACTGAGAGGATATAAACTCCTTGAAGGCAGGGTTATGTTCAGCTTTTGTGCTTGTATCCCCATTGCTCAGCACAATACTTGGAACAGAGCTTATTGATCAATGGATTGGGGAGATAGTTTAATCCTTCTATTTTAATTAATTACTTATTTTGCTGACCTTTCTTGCTCTGCATATTTCTACTTTGCATATAACGGTATTTCTTGAAAGTGGAATGGCATAATCATGGCCCAGGGAAATTTTAAGAAAAGGAAATTCTATTTAGACTGGTGCTTAGAACTCTGGAGAGAGCTATTAATTCCTGGCCCTAGAGGTGTTCAGGATAGATTAGAATAAGTAAATGGATCAGGTTCCTGTGTGGAATCTTTATAATATGACTTCATTAGTTTACTTGCAGTTAACTCCAAGAACATCATATTCAAATGTAAATTAAAGATACATACTCTGAAAAATAAATTGTCATATTTTTCAACATTCCATGATACTCATTGCTTGACTTCTTTCCATTAGTGTATATGGCAGTGTGGTGATGACAGTTGTGCCTTATTTCTCTTTAAAACTTATTTCTCCTTAAAACTTTCATTTGTTTTCATATACATTGATTTCATTTGGTCTTCATGGCAACCCTATTTTGTGAAACAAGCTAGGCAAGAATTATTATAACCATTTACAGATTAAAAAATTGAGAGTAAGAAAAATGACTTAAGATCAGATATGTAGTTAAGTAGTAGACCTTGAATTGGAACCCAGATTTCCAGCTTTCTTTCTAGTTTATCTTTGCATATAATCAAAAGGTGACAATTCCTATTTTTCAGTTGTACAGTCCTGATTACTTTTTTGGTATAGAAACAACCTCACAGATGGTTTTAATAAGTAGCATTGGGGCTGTTACCCCAAAGTGAAGCATAGTGCTTTGGACACAGTGGATGCTTAGTCAAGTCAGCAATCTACTTCCCCAGTTCTGATATCTCTTTTCAACCACTCAGAAACATTCTGTTGTAGTCCCATGCTGTCTTGAGAATCCACAGGCTCTTCCATCTATCTAGGTGTTGATTCATTTTCCTTTTTCTTGAAAAATTTATTCGTAAAGATCTGAATTCTTTTTTCTTATCTGGAGACCATATTTCCTTCTGCTTTCAGTAGCTTTATTATTGATTTATCTCTTTATGTCCAAGGTCTTGAATTGAATTGAATTTCTTTCTCTTGAGATCATTGGTGCTTTCAGCCTTTTTTCCTCCTTTTCTCCTTTTACTCCCTTCCCCCTCTTATTTGATAGTGTTTTCCCTGGTGCCTACATCTGAAAGCATCTTAGTTTCCTCCTATCTTAGGCAGTTTACATACAGCTCAACAGGGGCAACTAGGTAGCTCAGTGGATAGAGCACTGGCCCTGGAGTCAGGAGGACCTGAGTTCATATCTGACTTTACACACTTACAAGATAGATGTGTGACTCTGGCAAGTCACTTAACCTCAATTGCCTCCACATATGTGTACACACACACACACACACATATGCAGACACACAATTTTTAAAAAAAATTTGTAGCCCAACAACCTCAGCTTCTGCCCCAAGTGACTTTTAAGGGGACAAATCTGGCCCCAACCAAATACTGGGTTCTTTCCTTATGACTTAGTGGAGGTGCCACTCAACCACATTCACATATATCCTGCACTCATACCCTGTTACTCCATTTTTTTGACTGAGCTCTGTGGCAACACTGATTGCTGCCGTGCTGCTTTCACAGCCCAAGCAAATTTCTGCCCTTTAAATCTCTGTGGCACTGAAAAAAGGGGGAGGGAGGTTAGGATATAAAGTTGAGAGCTTTTTGTTTTGTTTTGGTAAGTGTGTGTGTCAGCCTTCTTTAGCCCTTCTACCAAGGGTATAGTGGATAGTGGGAGAAGAGGTATAGAGTGAATGCATTAGGTTAGTTCATTAGGTTTTTTCCTTTGTTTGGGTTCTTGATTGCCAGGCCTAGAGGCCTGAGGGCTACCCGAGTCTTCTTACCTTACCTCTCGCAGGTCTTCGGCTGGCCAAACCGGATAATCGTATGAGAGAAGAGACTTTACGGAGTCGAACAAGGGTTAAGCTTTTATTCAGGGTCCTGGTTACAAGTGCAGGGGGAATTCTTCCTTAGGAGGGAGCGAGGAATCTCCCAAGGAGGCAAAGATCTTACAATAAGAGATTGGAAGTAGAAGTGTAAGTGGAGAGAGAGGGGGAGGGGAGAGCAGAGAGAGGAAAAACGGAGCCTTCTGTCCTGTAACGACCCCTCCCGAGCTTAAGAGCGCCTTCAGGCTTTCCTGATCCTAATTAAGCTCTCCGGCCGCATAGTTTGCACCTGAATACCGTGCCTGTTAGATAACAATAGGTGTGCCCAGATCCGGGACAGTCTCGAGGGGGATGCTCCTCCCATCACGTTTCTCATGGGAAGAGGTGGAAATACACGAGATTGCTCGGTGTCACTCCTCAGATTCCATGGTGTTTATGGGGGGCCTCATGAGAACTCTAAGATTTAGAAGTTCCCACCTTTACCCGCCCGAGACTGTCCACATGGAATTGAGCTTCCATCCCCAGCACTTGATACCCTAGACCATGGAGATAACTGAAATTGCTTTATCTCTCTTGCATAATTTCTCCTTTGGAGAGGTTTGAGAATTTTTAAGAATCCAAGAAAATTCTTGTCCTTCATCTTGTTAGCCATGTGACCTGGAAGCTAGCGTGCAGGCTTTCAGTGTGACCAAAGTGATCCGTCTGTCGGTAAGCATTTATTAAGCACTACTATGTTCCAGATACTGCTATATGTTAGGGATACAAAGAAAGGAAAGGATAGGCCCTACCTTCAAGAAGCTCACAATTTAATGGGGGAAACAACATGTCAACAAATGTATATAAACAAGCTATGTATAGGATAAATAAGTAGTAATTTATGGAGGGAAAGCTCTATAATTAAAAGGGATTGAGAAGAGCTTCCTGTCGAAGATGGGGCCTTTATTGGTACTTGAAGATAGCCAAGAGATGGAGATGAGAAAGGAGAGCATTTCAGGTATGAGGACAGCCAGAGAAAATGTTTAGGGGTGAGATAGAATGTCATATTTGTGGAAAAGTAAGGAAGCTAGTGTCATTGGATCCAAGAGTATGTGGTAGGGGATGAAGGAGGGTGTAAAGCATAAAAAAACTAGAAAGAGAGGGGAAATAAGGAAAGGCTTTGAATTCCAAATAGAGGGTTTTAATTTTGATCTGATCACTGCAATTTTTTAACCTGGCAAACACTTTTGAGTTTGTCCCAGTTAGAGCTCAAGTAAAATGCTATTGGATTCAGCCACTATCAGGCAGCCAGAAAACAAAATGGGTTCAGAGTGACACAACTTCATGCCCCCTTTCAGTCATGGATTTATGCCTTGGTGTCTCCACTATGACTTCATAGTGAGCTAGAAGTAGAACCTAGACCCACTGTTCAGGCGTCAGAGAATCTCAACTGCTGCTTGTTTCTAAATATCTTTCTTGGTACGCAGTAGCCACCCTTCCTCCTAGAACACTTCCCTTAGGCTCAGGTCTCCTCTTCAGACAGCCTGGGTTCTGTGACTCAGAACAGCATGGTAAACAGCAGTAAGCAGTAGTTGGTACCTATTCCTGTAGCTGGCAGAAGTATATGAATTTGGGACCTCTTTTTGCCCTAGTGCACTGCCTTACCCTGCACTGGAATGCTCTGCCTAGTCATTCCTGGCTAAATTCTATCCCCAGGATCTACACATCTCTCTGCCTCTCTCCTTTTGCTGCCTGGGCTTGAAAAGTGACTCATCATTACAGGGGTGGGGAACCTGGGACCTTGAGGTCGCATGTGGCCCTCTAGGTTTTCAAGTTTGACCCTTTCACTGAATCCAAAGTTCACTGAACAAATCCCTAAGGGATTTCTAGGATTGCACTAGAGGGTACAAGTGGCCTGTAGGCCCCAGGTTCCCCACTCCCGGTCTGGCATGTGTTCTTGATCTATATGAAGGAGTTGGGATGAGAGCTTGGCAGTTCCTCTTCCTGCCATTCTGTCGTTTTGACTCCACCGTTGCTTTTTGCCCAAGTCTCTCTTAATCCAACCCCAGCTCTTTTCATTATACAAATTTTGCATGTCAATATTAGGACTGGCCTCACTGGTGTACACACTTATTATTCATAAAGATAATATTATTTACAAACATTTTGTTGGATGCAGTACATAACAAAAGTATAGGCTTATCATCTCTCTAGAGTTTTCATTATCAGAGTTAAACAAAAGCAAGCCTGGAAGAATTGCATGATTGTAGCTCCTTATCTCCTTTTCACATGCATCACACAGTCAAAAGGGTGCAACTTTTGCCCCTGAAAATTTGTATTACTTTACTCTTCTGACCCCTTGGCATCTGGGAAAATCTCATACAAAATGTAGATTAGGATCTTTTGAGATCCTTCATAGCTCATATTTGAGTCTTACCATTTCTAATGATTCTGCTGTTGAAAGGATTAGAAATAACAGGCTATCTATAGGAAGAACTAGCCCATGATAGAAGTATGCAGAACAGAGTGAAAAAAATGACAATTCCAGTATGCCTCCCATAACAAAAAGGTATACTTCAGAAAGATAGTTTGTAAACAATTTTGAAATCATAGACTAATCTTTTTGTTCAGACATTTTTCTCATGTCTGACTCTTTGTGACCCCATTTGGAGTTTTCTTGGCAAAGATACTGGAATGATCTGCCATTTCCTTCTCCAGTTCATTTTATAGATGAAGAAACTGAGGCAAACAGGGTTAAGTGACTTGTCCAGAGTACACAGCTAGGAAGGATCTGAGGCCAGTTTTAGATTTTGGAAGATGAATGTTTATGATTCTAGACCTGGCACTGTATCCACTGCATCACTTAGCTGCCCAAAGTAACTTTATTTTCCCATTTATTTCTATCATGCTATTAGCTTGTGGCTGATAGGATCATAGATTTAGAATTGGAAAGGACCTTAGAGATCATCTTGTCTAGTCCCCTGCTCCCTTCATTTTAGAAATGAGAAGAATGAGACCCAGAGAAATTGTGTTGTTTGCTCAAGATCACACAAGTACTAAGTTTCAGAGATAGGATATGAGCCTGCCATTGAAGCAAAGTTTCAGTCCCTCAGTTAATATTTCTGATTGCTTCCGAAGCTGCCATCAGGATGTGGGATTTGGATACACAGTACCCATCTCCCCCCCTCCCCCCCCAACCTCCCAATTCAGGTGTTTGATCTGTAGCCCAGGTTTCAACCTCCCACTGATATTATAGCCCAGGCAATATTCACAGCACCAAGGGCAACTATCAGTATGCCAGCTTAATTCTGAATTGCAAAATATAATGGACTCTTCATATAGAAGGCAGAAGAAAAACATTTATTCAGACACCAGAAAGCCAAATCCCAACACTAGAAAGCCAAATCCATCATAGTAATCAAGAAGCCAATACACATTAGCACTGCAGGGGACAGAGGCATTTCCAAGCCTAATTCCACCCTCCCCCTCAGCCCCCCACATTTCTCACAAACAAACACTCAGGAACCTAAGCTCTGCCTGCCTGTGTCCTTCCCTGCTCTGATTAGACCAACCAACTTCCTCTCAGCTCTGCTCCACCCTTCCTTTTCTACCAGCCAGCTCCTCCTACCACATGTGACTTAGGCTTCATGTGATTTAAGCAGGTCACATGGACCTATTAATGAATGGGAAAGATCTTCCCATTTAAATTACCATTACAACTGAGGAAATATTTCCTCCAAGATTTTTACTGGCATTGAATGTATAGCACTGGGAAAAACTTCTGTAGAAAGGTATTGACTGCTATAACCAAATGGGATAGTACCAGCAGTTAGAAGATATACTTAGTATCCCATTGCCATATCTTCTTGAATATTTCTGATACTTGCACTACCTTTCAGAATTGAGGGACTATGTGATAAAGACAGAATAATGGGATTACTTCTTTTTTCAGGATCCAATTGGTTTATAAGCCAAATACTTTTGCAGTTAAACTAAGCACTTTTTAAGAGAGTTCACAGCTTCCTTATTGACCATTTCAAATGAGAGGGGTATAAATGTTTTAAAGAAAGTTGTTATCTCAAGTTTAAAAATCCAAGCAATTTAATTTTTTTTGAGTGGAGATAGCCTTCTGTGTCTCAATCAATATACATTTATTAAATACCTATAATGTTTCAGGCATTGTGCTAAGTGCTAGGCATACATAAAGAAGCAAAAAACCGTCCTTGCTGTGAAAGGGCTTACAATCTAATAGGGGGAGACCATGTTCAAACAAATATATACAAAACAAGCTATCTACAAGATAAACAGAAAAATAATTGACAGAGGGAAGGCGCTAGAATTAAGATATTTGGAAAGGCTTCCAGGAAAAGATGAGTTTTTCTTTGGGACTTAATACCAGAGAGGTCAATACTTGGAGTGGAGGAGAAAGGCTTTCTAGGGATGAGGGACAGTCAGAGAAAATGCCCCAGCACTGAGAGATGGAGTGTCTTGTTCATAGAACAGCCAGGAGGCCACTGTCATTGGATCCAAGAATACATATCAAAGAGTATGATGTAAGAGTATTAGAAAGGTAGGAGGGGCTAGGTTGTGAAGGACTTTAATTGTCAAGCAGAAGATTTTGCGTTTTGTCCAGGAAACAGTGTGGAGCCACTGAAGTTTATTAAGTAGTGGGGTGACATGATCAGTTCTGTACTTTAGGAAAACCATGTCAGAAAATGAATGAAGGATGGATTAGAGCAGGGAGAGACTTGAGGCAGGCAGATGCACCAGCAGGCTATTACAGTAATGCAAGCTTGAGGTGATGAAGACCTGCACTAGAGGGGTAACAGTGTCAAAGAAAAGAAGGGGGCTTATTCAAGAGATGTAGCAAAGGTGAAAACTGGCAAGCCTTGTCAAAAGATTGGGTATGGGGTGGGGAATGAGAGATAATGAAGTACAGGAGGACTTCTTGGTTGTGAGACTGAGAGACTGGGAGGATGGCACTACCTTCTATACTAATAGTGATAAGGAAGAAACAGAGCATTTAGGAGGAAAGAATGAGTTCAGTTTTAGATATGTTGAGTTTAAGATGTCTAGTAGACATCTAGTTTGAGATGTGAGAAAGGCAGGTAGAGAAGCAAATTGGAGGTCAGCTTAGAGTTTGGGGCAGGATAGAAAGATTTGAGAATCATCAACATAGAGATGGTAATTAAATCCAAGGGAGCTGATGAAATCCCCAAGTAGAGGGAGAAGAGAAGGTTCCAGGCCATAACCTACTGTCTCTTGTGTCATATTTCTTGGTCTCAGGGAGTGGCCGGACATCATGCTGGTTGTTATTGTCATCGTTATTATTACTGCTACTAATAACCTCCACTTACATAATACTTTAAGGTTTGCACAGTTCTTTACATACATTGTCTTGTTTCTACTCCCAACAGCTGTGTGATTTAGGTGCTATTATTATTTTCATTTTACAGAAAAAGAAACTGAGACTTAAAGAGGTTAGACAACTTTTACAGGATTACACAGATAAAAATTAGGTTTTCCTGACTCCAAATCCAGTGCTTTATCCTCTACACCATGTTTCCTCTTTCACAAATTATCAATAATACTCAAATGAGTTTTCTGAAATGTAGAGAGGCAGCATAGCCAAGAGCATTGGTGTCAATCTGATATAGAAACAGGGACCACTAAACTGCACACTCGGTTCCCTATGGGCCTCATATTTATGTAGAATGATACTATGTTCTGTTGTATTTTTATTTATTTTGTTAAATATTTCCTAATTACATTTTAAGGCAGCAGTGGAGGGGGGGCAGGGTCCTGCTGTTTTGGACACCTGACAGAGGATAGACAACTAGCCTCAGAATCTCAATGATACCTGGTTTCAAGTGTTACCCCTGACACATAACTACTGTTGGACTCTGGGAAAATTACTTAACATCTCAGTTCTCCTGGCAGCTGTAATGATCTAAGTGACTGAGCACATGTTCATCTGCAGAGTTAGGGGGAGCTCTTTACCAGGCACTCCCTACACTGATGAAGCCATGGGTTTGCTTGTGAAAAATGGATATGTACCTATCCTTTGATGCTGTTTGTTTGCTCTGGGTAATCTCATTTTCTTCATTAACTTATCATTCCAATTGAAATTTTCTTCCTCCTAGCTATAGTGACCTATCAAGGCTAAGGCTGATATGCAATATCTATTTACATCCACCGTCTTCGTTTCATTTTTCTCCACTCAGTTTGACAAAGGCTACGCTTACAACATCCGCCATAGCTATGGTAAGGAAGGCAAGAGGACAGACTACACACCATTCAGCTGCATGAAGATTATACTAACCAATCCACCAAGCCAAGGGGATTATCACGGTGAGTGCTTATATCTGATATGTTTGTAATGGACAGGAACTCAAGGGTTCCCCAGGAAACTGAAGACCTATAATGGCTCCCTGCATTACTGGCAAGAACTGGTTTGTAGCTTATATTACTCATCATTGTCAAGCAAGGGCTCTGTTACTCTTCTGTTGATTTGTCCTATTACCAAACTAGGTCAGGCAAGAGAAAGTCGTTCAGCTGAATTTCTGTTTGTGCAGGACTAGGCTTTTTGGTGCTCTCTTTCCTCATTCACTAGCTGTTTTGTCTCTTTCTCTTAGTCTGCTAGGATGTCTCAAAGGGCAGACACCAAAGTTTTACAAAGTTTTGCCTTGAAACTATCAGGGAAAACATTGCTGCTTAATTTTCAAAAGACTCATCCCTCAGGAATAATGTGCATCTTATTCTCGTGACTGTGATCTAATTAACAAGACGATTAATTGAGAAATTTAAGTGGCTCCTATTTATGAATGTTAATATAAATCACCCCAAATTTATTTTCTAAAAAAGAGAGACTCATCTATAGATTTTGTGATCTATGATTTTTTTTTTCCTAATCTAAGTTTCAAATATTTCTCATAGAGATGAATAAAATTACTGAAAGAGACATCCTCCCAGTCTGTCAGACTCACAACCAAGTATTATCCAATACTCTTGGATAAATATTATATAAGTAATAAGTATGTAATTATATGCTGTTTTATAAGTATTATATACATAAGTGAATTTTCCACTGAAAAGCCTTTTATGGGCCGCACATGGTTTTCTTCTGACCATTTTTGATAAAAGTGTTTGTAAAGTATGTTACAAATTCACTCACCATCTGATTAATGAGTATAATCTAAACTTTCCTTACAGTCTATATAATCTTATATGTCTAAATAACAGTTTTACATATCTAAACTTTCCTTATAGTCATCCTTCTGAATATTAATTGCATATTCTGCAGGTAATGCCCACAAGGTACGATCATTCCCAGCTGTTTTGCTGCTGTCAGTGTTTTTGCTTCTTGTAGCCTTTTAATTTCTTGCTTCTCTGGGATGTGATGCAGGATGAAATAAGAAAGCCAAAGCCAGAATAAAAAGTCCTTAAGTGGACTTTTCTGATGGCCTTTCAGAGTAAAACCCAGGAGATAGTGTAGGTTCTTGAGCACATGTATTTGGACTGCCCAGAGGACTTTTTGATTTACTTTTGGTTCTCCCTCCCATAGTTGTCATTCCTTGATAACAGATGTC
Source organism: Notamacropus eugenii (assembly GCF_028372415.1). Classification (NCBI taxonomy): domain Eukaryota; kingdom Metazoa; phylum Chordata; class Mammalia; order Diprotodontia; family Macropodidae; genus Notamacropus; species Notamacropus eugenii. Next base: position 125,917,284 of record NC_092873.1, read on the forward strand.
ATAATTCTACCTTTTGGGCCTTCAGTGTTTTCATCAAATCATAAGGTGAAATGTTAGAGGTGGAAGCTACCTTCCAGGTCATCTCCCATCCCTTCTTCATCATGATTTGAATGGAACCTAGAGGTTTTCTAGCCAAACTACCCACTCAAAGCAGGCTTCTTCTCAGAAAATTCGGGCTCTACTTGAACCCTTCTTATGAGGTAGGAAGTTGGATATTTTATAGGATGTCCCATTCTATTTATGGACAATTGCAGTTGTTACAAAGTTCTTACCTAACCTGGGCAGAAATCCATCTCTCTTTAATTTCCATATCTTAGACCTACTTTTGCTCTTTTGAGCTACATAGGACAAGCCTAACAATCCCATATGACGACACTTTAGATATTTGAAAGCAGGTATTAAGTTCTCCATAAATCTTTTTCTTTTCTGGACTAAACTGCAGCTTCTCCTTATATGACATCATTTTGAGAACCTTCACCATCTTGGTCTGAAGGAAATTCATTTAGGTAAAGTCTCTCTTGAAATATAGTACCCTGAATTGAATCTAGCATGTTAGTTGTGATCTGACTAGTGTAAAGGACAATGGTCCTATTATTTCTGCTACCCTCAACAGTATATTTCTATTAATGTAGCTAATTGCATGAACTTTATTAGCAACATTGCCACAGTTAGTTAACTGTTATTGAACTTATGGTCAAATAAAACCCCCTGTGTCTTTTTGTTCCACATAAACTTCTTTGTTTCCCCATCCTGTAATTATGTAGTTGCTTTAAACACACATGACTCTACTATTTATGCTTGTTAAATTTCATCTTTCTTGTTTTATTTCATAAATCTAGCCTATAAAGATGCTTTTGAATATCAATTCTTTCATCCAGAATGTAAGCTATCTCTTTCATCTTTGTATCATGTGCAAATTTTGACAAGCATGCAATCTATGCCTTCAAGTCACTTATAAAAAATGATGAATGTAACAGGACCAAGGGCTATGTATTTAGGCCACATGAGAGAACTCTTTGCTGTTGTAATTTTCAACAATTTTGGATACAGTTGCTCATCTATCTAATGGTGCTTTTCATCTAGTTCACATCTTCCCATTTTACCCACCAGAATCTAATAAGAAACTTTCTCAGATAACTTGATGAAGTTCTTATTATAGTACTGAGCACATAGTAGGTGCTTAACATGTTTATTGATTAATTGATTGAAGGCATACTGTAACTAAAGCATTTCCCAGTATATCAGTCTAATGTCCCTTACTTAAAACCAAAATGAAGTTGGTCTGGCACTGCTTGTTTATAATCTCATTATGCCCTTTAGGAATCATGAAAATTAACTACATTGTAAGACCAGCAGAACATTTTTAGAAAAAAAGATGGGTTTTTGCAGCAAATTAGCATAGGATCATTGAAAGAAGACTTCATAATTTCCTAAATCCAGTCTAGTACACTGTTCCTCCTCTTTAGTTCAAAAGAAGATATTTTATGGGGAGTTCAGATGGAAAATTGATCCCATATGGATGGTGAGATTCTTCACATGCTGCCATTTAAAAAAATTTGTACTGTTTTATACTATTTATCTTTAGATGTACATGTCCCATCTTTCTACCTGGGCTATAAACCCCTTGAGAACAAGGACAAATGTCACGGCTGATTGTATGTATCTCCAGTGCCCATCACACTCAACAAATGATGTTTGATGATCAGTTTTCTCATCTTAAAAGGGAAGGAGGTTAAACCAGAAGGCTTCCAAGGTCCTTTCCAGCTCTGAATCTATGATCCCTGCAATCATTGTTTTCTTTTCTAAAAGTTTTGGGGAAATTACCCCATTTGTTTAATAATCCATTGTAGAATATTTCCAGACTAATTGAGCTATAGTTTCTAGAATCTCCCCCCATCACACTTCTCCCTTTTGGAAAACCAGGACTGTAGCCCTTCTCTGGAGTGTTCTAGCATCTCTCTGGTTTTCTACAGTGGCTAAAGTTTAAAATTAATTGAGACAGTATTTGTAAAGTGCTTAATAGAATGTCTGGCAAGTAGTAGGCACTATATAAATTTTGATATTTCCTCCCTCCTCCCCTTTCTAAAGGATTCCTGTGACTGAGGTGTGGGAAGAGATAGGTATCAGTAATATGAGCATATCTGTAAAATTCTTCAGTACCTTTGGGTATAACTTATCTGTGCTTTAATATCTGAAGTCATTGAAAGGGACTACAACCACTCTACTCTCTCAAAAATCATAGTCTTCCAGTCAAGTAGCAGTGTTTCACCCTTTCCAATTTAATCACCATTGTCCATGATGAAGGCAAACTCAGAAATTAAGTAGATCTGTCATTGCTCTCATCTGATATCATACCGTTTGCACCAAGCAGTGGGCTATCATTTTCTTTTTCATTTTCTGAACATAACTAAAAAACAAAAACCTCCCTTTTGATGTCCACAGGATTTTTTAAAAGCCTCGTGCTATTTCTAGACTTTCGTTGTTCTGACGGCATAGAGAGGCAGCATATTGTAGTGAAAAGAAGGTTGGGTTTAGACCTAGGGGACCTGAATTTAAATATTAAGATGTGCCTAGGGCAGCTAGGTGGTGCAGGACTGGGCCTAGAGTCAGGAAGACTCAGTCTGGCCTCAGACACTTAGTAACTGTAAGTAACCCTGGGCAAGTCACTTAACCCTTTTACCACAGTTATCTCATCTGTAAAATGTGCTGGAGAAGGAAATGGCAAATCACTCCAGTATCTCTGCCAAGAAAATCTTAAATGAAATCTCGAAGATTCAGACATGACTGGAAAATGACAGAACAAAAACAATCTATCCCTTACCATCTGTTTGAACTTGAGGAAGTCATCCAACCTTTCTGGGCTTCAGATTTCTCTGTAAAATGAAGGGGTCACACAAGTTGACCTCTAAGATCTCTTCCAACTTTCTGTCTATGATCATATCTTACAAGCATTGTTCCACTTTATACCACTTATTTACAGGTATCCTCTTAAAAAAATACCTGGGCTTATCAAAGAGTTCTCACTCTGTTCTCCATTTGTGAGTGTATAACCAGATTATTTCAGAGCAATTCTCACTAAAAATCCTAACAGTCCCAACTTGAATAATAAAAGAACGATGATAAATACAAGAATGAAGTCTGTAAACTTTTATATGCCTCACAGGTGGCTTTGGTCCTATGGTCCTATTCTGAACTTGCTCATTTATAATTAAGGTTATTTGGAAAAGCAAGAGGTGTCCTGGGCTATTTGTTATTTCAGCAATAACCACCTTCCTCTTTCTCTTCCAAATAAAAATATGGAACTAGAAATTCAGTTTAATAATTTTTATTATAACGATGAGTAGGGTTCAATTCAGGGTACTACATTTCAAGAGAGAGACTTTATCTAAACATGTTACCTTCAGATGTCATGGTCCTTTTTAAGAATGAAGGACAAGCATCCACAACCACCTTTAGAGGAGGATGGCAAAGGGTCTGAAAATCATGTCATATAAGGAGCAGCTGCAGGAATTCACAATACTTAGTCCAGAAAAGAAAAAAAAATTATGGGGAACTTAATTGTTGTTGCTCATTCATTTTAGTCGTGTCCAACTTTTTATGACCCTATTTGGGGTTTTCTTGGCAAAGATATTGGAGTTGTTTGTTGTTTCCTTTTCCAGCTCATTTTACAAATGAGGAAACTGAGGAACTAGCAGAAACTTAATACCTGTTTTCAATTATCTGAGGGGTTGTCACGTGGAAGAGGAATTAGATTTGTCCTGTGTAGCTTAAAAGAGCAAAAGTAGGTTTAATATATTGTAATCTAATATATTTTTACATTTGTTTTTATACTTTATGTTGTATTTTATGTTATCAACTCATTGTTTTCCTTTCATTTTTCAGAGTATAGAATAATTTTGAAAGTATTTTATTCATCATTTTGGATTATATTAAAAGTTTCCAAACTTTTACAATTGCTTCTCTGTTACTTTATTTTTATTTTTTTATGTAATATATCTAGGAGCCCACATTTACTTATTTTTTTCCTATGAAATAATATAGTTCCCTACAATCCTATATGTATGAACTTTAAAAGTTTTCTTAATTTGCAACTGTTTCCTAAATTTAATAACTATTATTAGTACTAATAGCAGTAATAGTATTCCTTGTTTACCTCCCAATAAGCAATTTCCTGTCAACTCTCAGTTTTGTTATAGCTTTGGATATAAAGGAAATAAATATAATCTTTGCAGAAAATGTTTGAGTATAAATCCTCTCATATTTGCTTCCCCTAATTAGCTAGATAGCTGGTATATTTGGGGGTGGGGCAGAGCATATATTTTGGCACAGTTTTTTTTTTAATAATTGGTGGAATTTAGGAATTTAGGATATAATTATAGCTATATTGTGATTATCTCTCTGCCTATTAGCTAAGAATCTAATTAAAACTGTTTCCCTCTCCTGAAATGGGAATCTCTGTCTACTTGTGTTGTAATTCTTTATGTAACTCTTGAGCCTGCAGTGCCCTGATAACCATACAGTTGGAGTCTTTATTTAAAAAAGAATAAAGTAAAAGAGGAAAGCAGTCACACACACGGGTAATTAACTTTTTTATTAATAAGCTGTTAGACAATTAAGAAGAGCTTAGTCAGTCTCTTGAGTGTATTATTGTGCTAACTGTGGGGTAAATAGCCTCATTTGTGTGCTTGCTGGTGTTTTTGGCTGCCAGGGTGCCCATTCCGCCACAGTGATCCCGAGCTGTTGAAGCAGAGGCTCCAGTCATCCAAAATCTCTCAAACCGGGATAAACCAGGTAGGTCAAATTCTGTTCCAAGGCCTTGGTAATGAGGCATCATACTCTTCCTTTCAGTTTCATTTAATATCCTCACAGTAGTATTCATGCAACTTGTCAGGTGGACTGCCAGATTTCTTCTCCTTTAGAAGAACTAAGCCAAAGCACTAATTTTTCTGGTTTTAATCCCTTGTTGGAAATCCTGGTTCTTCCATCTGCTGAGTGGCATTTATCCCCGCTTTTGGCTTGGTAATGGAATAAACTTGGAAATGTGTGTGTAGGTGCACATGTTTGTGCAAACCCATACTTCATTTCTTCATTTTTTCATATTGAGAACTGATGCTGCTTTAAAAAATTTTTTGGAATAGTCTGTTAAAGCTCGCTAATGAAGCTGAAAATTAATGACAACATGTTTCATCTTTGGGAAATTTTTTTTTAATGTTGTTGGTGTTGCAGAACCCAGGATAATGTGGGGTGTACTGACTATTTTGATAAGCATCACTTGTCACACTGTTTAATCTAAAATTCTGTTAATAGTTCATTAGATCTAACACTTTGTTTTACAAACAGTTGCAGGGAAAAGAATGTTGTAAATATCTTCCAATACTTTAAAAAAAAATAAAGTTGCTTTGTCAGAAAAATAATCCTGAATATGCTAATGTGGTAGACTGACTGTCTTCTATGCTCTTGTGTTGCCTGAGGTGTCAAGTGAGTTGGATAACATTCTAATTTGGAGTAAAACTAAGTGAATGTCAGAGCTGGCATCCAAAAGCCATCATACATCTTTATAAGACTGGATTTATTTTAGAATTCTAATCACCAAAGAAGACCCTTTGCCTTTTATGGTGAAAACTCCGATTTAGTTTCATCCATGGTTGATTATTCATCTTTCCCTGTCCAGCCTCTTGTTCAGATGTTGGTTATATTCCTATTGAGCTAATTGGTGTAAATGCTTAATATCTGTACCAGTCACCCCCATTTTAGTGCTTAATAAAGACTTGTTAATTAATTAGTAATGTTATTAGTAATTATTAAACAGTAATGACAGAGTTTCACTTCCTCTTCCTTTCTTCACTCTGTGCTTCCAGTGCATTTCTTTAGCTATAGTGTATAAGTTTCCTGAGGACAGGGACTATTTAATTTTTGATCTTGTGTCCCTGGAGCACACTACTATACTTGGAACATGCACAGTGGACGCTTGATGGTTGATTTATTGATTGATTGAAGTTTCCCACATGTCTTAGGTGGGTTAGCACCTCATTCATTATGCCTCTTTTATCACTCAGTCATTCCAGTTGTGCCTGACTCTTCATGACTCTGTTTGGGCTTTTCTTGGCAAAGATTCTGGAGTGGTTTGCCATTTCTTTCTCCAGCTCATTTTACAGTTGAGGAACTGAAGCATGCAGGATTAAGAGACTTGCCCAGGGTCATACAGCTAGGAAGTATCTTAGGCTGGATTTGAACTCAGGAAGATGAATGTTCCAGATTCTAAGCCCAGTGCTCTTTGCATCTCTGATCATACCTCTAGGCCTAGGCTTTGTGTTTCTAAAATGAACATGGATGTGTATTCCATGGGTAATCAGCAGTCAATATTACTTTTCCCTTTGTTGAGTACCTTTTGTGAATAACTCCCAGCAGGGTGAAATATGGTAGCTGCTGTAGTCTGTTCTAAAGGGGGAGTATATTGGTGAATGTAGGTCCATGTAGAAGCATTTTGACAAGTGTGCATTTAGATCTTTCCATTATGAGTGCTTTTAAATATTTTATTGTCTAAAAGTCATAAAAAATTCACTACTGAAAAGCTTCTAAGGTAAAATTCTGTAACCATTTATGATGTTTTATGGTCAGAACCTCTTGGTGAAGATTTCTTTATCTATTTGAAATAGCTGGAAATACGTCAAATAATCAGAACCTTGATATTATGTTGAGACAGGCAAGACCACAGTGGTAGTTGGATTTGATCCACATTGTATCATGTTGGCCATGACCACATTTGCCTCTTTTATTTTCACCTTTTTTTCTCCCTCAATAGTGATGTCAAATCATAACTTTTGTATCTCTTTTAATACTTTATAGAGTGTTACCTTTTGGTGATAGTTCAAAGGCAACAACACCAGAAGGAGCTAGGGTTTCCTTTCCATTTGCCCACTCAAGAGTCACTCTCATTATTTCCTGGAGCCAAATTGTAGGTAGAGAACTGGGCTGAAGAAAATGTATTATTTGCATTGTATCTCTTATTCCACTGGAAAGTTTCGTGGTGAGTGTGAACAGGCTGCAGCCCTTGACAAATAGGGAATCATAAAGAATAACATAGTAAAGGATGACATCAAAGAAATGTATGAACAGAAAAGGAAGATGGACTGGTCATGTGAAGAGAGCACTGGATGGACTGCCTGGTCAGTATGTTTATATTCTCTCATTATCAAGAGCTGTGGAAAGCTCCTGCTACATTGATGAACTTACAGAAGAACGTGAGCAAGAGTTGCACAGGATGATTGGGAATGAATAAACTATGATCAGCATCATTATCAGAAGGACTGCCCCAGTCTGTTACATCACAGGCCTATTTGAGTATCTAAAGAGTATTATAATTATCTCCTAACTACACAATTAGATTGTAAGTTCCAAGAAATCATAGTCCATTAAAATTTAAAAAAAAAAGCTCTTCTATCCAGTGACTAACCAAGCCTACATGTGTGAGGATTGGAAGCTCAATTCCGTGTGGACGGTCTCGGGCGGGTAAAAGTGGGACTTCTAAATCTTAGAGTCTTACGAGGCCCTCCATGAACAGCGGGGATTCGAGAAGGTCAGACTGAGCTAGCTCAGCTAGCTCGGGTATTTCCGCCTCTCCCCGGGAGATACGTGATGGGTGGAGTCTCCCTGCCCTCGAGGTCGTCCCGGATCTGGGCACACTATTGTTATCTAACAGCACGGTATTTAGATGCAAACTGTGCGGCTGAAGGTTAAGTAGGATTGAGGAAGCCTGAAAGCTCTCTTAGCACGTGAGGAGCCAAGAGGACAGTAGGCTCCGCTTCTCTTCTCTTCTCTCTCCCCTCCCCCTCTCTCCCCGCTTGTACTTCTACTTCCAATCCCTTAAGATCTTAGCCTCCTTAGGAAATCTCCCCCTCTTCCTCCTAAGGAAGACCTCCCTGCACTTGTAACTAGACCCTGAAATAAAGCTCAACCCTTGTTCGACTCTGGAACGTCCTTTCTCTCATATGTGCATCCGGCGTGGCCAGCTGAAGACCTCGGAGGTGAGGTAAGAAAGACTCGGGTAGCCCACACAGGCCTCTAGGCCTGGCATACATGTGTGATGAATGCTTAGTAAATATTCATCAAATAACCTAATTAGCAATAAGTGCAGAGGCATTTGGGGGTATATACCACAAATAAGTTTTAGAGGCAACATTTATGTCTTGGGAGAATTTATAGCTTGGGAAAATGGGAGCTTGAGTAGATCATTATATGATTCTGGGATTCCTTCTGATTTGGTTCCCCATCTTTTGAATTTCAGAGTTGTAGAGATGGGGAATGGCCAGGCATGATTCCAAGAGGCAATCTGGGATTTCCTTCCCATTTCTTTCTGGGTAGCTCTGGCTGTTAAAACTTCTGGGGAAGGCAATCAGAAGTTCATGGCATGCATCTGTGCTCAGCTCAGTGCTGTTCCAGTGCTAGGACATAGAGTATGCCAAAGAACAGATCTGGATGACAATGCCATGGCCTGTATATTCTGTGTAAGAGATACTTTTCTGACTGAGCCTTGTTGTAGGCAGTCAACACATATTTCGTGCCATCCACTGTGTTAGGTCCTGGGGGACATTAAGGCACAAACCTAGCATTTCCTGCCTTCAAAGAGCTTACATTCTGTGTGAAGAAAAATGCTTTAGAATTAGAAAGAAAATGTTTGGACCCATAATGGCATCAGACGAGCGTGACTCATAAATAAATGGCACACATTAATACAGGGATACTTGTATAATGCTTTACAGCATTATTTTACACTTCAATACCATACCTTACAAAGTGCTTTTCTCACAACTCTTAGAAAGTTGGTATTTTAAGTATTATTATCTCCATTTTACAGATATGGACATTGAATCTCAGCAAGGCTAAGGGGCTTGTCATACTTCACAGAGCTAAAAGTGCCAGAGCCAGGATTTGAACCTGTATGGATTTGAACCATATTAATGATAGTGCTTTTTCCATGATAACACACTGCCTCTTTTACATAGACAATATGAAAATTTCAGTGCCTTTTGTTGATGTGAACAGTGTCACAGAATCTCAAAGACAGACTGTCAGTGACTATCCAGTATAATCCATGCTTGAACTGAAATTCCCTTCACTAGTATTCCTGATATGTAGTCACTCAGCCTTTTCTTGAAGATATCCAGTGATGAAGAGCCCATTACCTTCTGTAGTAGCCCATTCTACTTGTTTTTCCTTATATCAAGCCTGAATTTATCTTTTCTCTGTGGCTCCTGTTTTGCTTTTTTAGGCAAAATAAAACTTCCCCTCCTCCCCTGGGATGAGGGGTGGGAGATGGTATTACAAGGAATAGTTTGCTAGGTAGGGGAGTAGGAAGAGATGTCTTCAGAAATGAAGATGATTTAAAAATAAAATATCAATAAAAATAAAATTAATAAAAAAAAGAATTAGACATCCCTCTTTCACATGGTAGCTTCTCATAGATTTTAAAACAGTTATATCTTTTCTGTATTTACTCCTTTCCAGGCTAAAAATATCCATAGTCCCTTCATGTTCTCCGATTGTTCTCCAACCGTTCTGGACCCCTCATCATCTTATTAAAAAGTATATGAGTTGTTTTTTTATTCATACCTTACTAATAGTACCTTCAGTACCTCCTGGTGAATTTTTTTCCTTTTTAGTTCTACCGTCTTTATTTTCAGTTTTCTACTAGTTCCTGTGTTTTTCCTTTGATGTATTTCTCCATGTCTTCTCTCTCACCTATTTTCCCCAGTTTTTATTGCTTATTTTCTTTAAAACCAATGCAACTAGCTATGCAATGCCTTATAAACCTAATATGTTGTTTTTTATTATTGTCTTTAAAATTTCAATTTAAACAAACATTTATTTACTATGTGCTTTTATGTGTTGTATGCAATTAAATTCTAATCAAAACCAGTGAGGTACAAAGTAAGATAACTTACCTATTAAAATGGCAGTGATGACTGTGCTAGGCTCTGGTGATACAAAGACAAAAATTAAACAGTGTCTTTCGTAAGAAAACTCACATTCTTCTCGCAAATAAATGAATAAAAATGTTTTAGGCTCAGGAAGAAAATATTTCAGTACACCCAACACCCACACATCATAGTACACTTTTCAATGTCATCTTATTATAGTTTGATTCATAATTCTGTGGGATTTTTCTATTGAAGTAGCAATCATTTTGATATTCTTTTTAAAATTTGATCAGCTAATCATATCTATCAGGATATGGTTATCTACTGTATCTACTTGCCTACTTTAGGCCTTTTAAAGATTAGGACCCTTCAGAATACTTGTTCCTTTGTATTTTAACCATTTCCCCTTCCCATTTCCTTTAAATATATGTCTTTGTACAGGGTAGAGATATTGGTAATTGGAGATACAGATGTTAGCAATAAAAGAATCTCTATGGAAATAATCATCTAAAACTTGTTGTTTTTACACTTTAGCCAAATGAGACTTTTCTTACAGGTTTTTTGTTTATCCATGTTATATTTTATCCTCATACTTGTCAAAAGAGCTTATACATGAAATTTTCACATTGAAATTCCTCAGCTGGCAGTCCTAACAGCTTTGCTGTGTGCCCTGCCATTTTAATAGCTAAGTTGTCTCACTCTGTACCTCCCTGGGTTTGATTAGAATTTAATCACATATAACACATCTAAACCCTGACTGAGTTTGATCAATAAACAACAATAATTGCCATCCACAGACAAGTGCATGGGGCTGGTTGTGCATTGTAATATATGCTGTAATGAAATTAGCATCTCTTGTTGTGAGCTGTGCCCTGATTCTGGGCCTTTGGAGTAGCTCGGCATACTTATTTCCTACAGTAATAGCAAGAGTGCTTGAACTACCGTTATAGTCCTAACAAGTTGAAGCCTTAGTAAATGGTACTATACCTGTAGGACATTTTCAGGCTGTTCACTTTGTTATTATTCATTGAGGGGGAGTTCTTCATTTCCCCTTCAAATAAAAGCCATTTAATAGAGGGCATTTTTCATATATTTAGGTTTGGTTACATATATAATTTAATATAGTATTTAAGCACAATAGGACACCATGGCCAGTGACAGATGATCATAGTATCAAATCCCACTTCCATATTCAAAATGGGAATACGTATGATTAGCTGAGATTCAGGTGTCCTAGTTTCTTATTGAAGTTCTGCCTTCCTTTTGGACAAGTCACTTAAACTCTATACCTCAGTATTACTCACTCTAAAATGAAGATAAAGATATTCCTTATCAACTTTCTCAGCAGATTGGAAAGATCACAGATGGGGAAGGAGGAGTAAGGAAAGGGGAGAAGCACGCATTAAGTGCCTACATTGTGTCAGGTTCTGTGTTAAATGTTTTTAACAAGCATTATCTCATTTGATCCTCGCCATAACCCTGCTATTATTATCTGCATGTGACAGTTGAGGAAACTGAGGCAATTAAAGGTTAAGTAGCCTGCTCCTTCATTCAAGGAACATTTAAGGGCCTCCTATGTGCCGGGGAGTAAATAGTAAGTAAATTGTAATAGTAAGCATCTGAGCTTGAATTCGAGCTCAGATCTTCCTGACTCCAGGCCCAGTGATCTCCATTAATCCGTCACAGCGTGGTGCCTTGCCACGTGGTAGTCTTGCAGTAGATTGTTAGAATGGATGAATAAGTGAGTCAATGGAGTACGTATAGGATGCGATAATTTATCTTTACATAGGGATTTACAGTAACAGATGTTGAATCGCTGTGGCATAAACTGAGTGTAAATTCTTTATTTAGGAAACTTTAATTTTTAATTCTTGTCCGGTAACCCTTTATTTTCTTGTTATTCTTTTGTATATGGTCCCTTGAAAAACATAACACTTTAAGCTGGTAAAGCTATTTACATTACATCATGTCTGGTGAACCTCACAAAAATCACACAAAATAGGTAATGCTGATAAGTATTTCTTCCATTTTAGAGATGAAGATACTGAAATGCAGAGAGATTAAGTGACTTGCTCCCGGTCACATTCCTAAGAAGTGTCAGAGATTCTATTGGAATGTCAGTCTTCCTGCATTTGTGATTCAGCTCTCTGTCTGTTGTACCATACTTCCTTTCAAATAAGAGCCCTGGGACATGAACTGTCCCCATAAAATCTTGACAGTGTGAATTTACTCTTAGTTATTCCCATTTCTTTTAATCTATGTAGTCAGTTCTGGAAATATTCTTCATTGTTATTTTCAGCTTGTTTCATTTTCATTTTCCTTTTGTGGTAAAATAGTCTCTTGCAGTGAACCAGTTAAAAAGCTTTTAAAATTTGTTTTTTAGACTTTTCTTGATATTGTTGTGTTTTCTTGCAAGGGATATAGCCTCTTTAAAGTAGTTTCTGAAAGAATGGGTGAGACAAGGGTGTACGTCAAGCTCCCTGCAGCCTGATACTTACTGTCTTTTGTATTTGTAGCTACTGTGCCTTGCACTTAGTAGGTCTTCAACAAATATATTTGTTGCAACCCTATTTTCTAAAAATTTCTTTTCCCTTCCTTTAGATTTCCAGTAAGAAGAAGGGAAATAGCATATGCATTTTTAAAAGAACCTTGACTTTCTGGCCCTTTTAATGATTTTTTTAAAAGTAAAACCAGATCCCATAGATACTTTCAAGAAATTATAACAGTGACATCATAGCCAGAAACTGAAAAATTGCCCATCCTTTCCACTTCTTGGGAGGCTGGTTAAAACACTATTGTTCACTGTCGTAAAATCCTTAGGCAGTTATTGTCTGCATTAAATCTGAAACTGGTAAATGCTTTTTAATGATGAAATCTTTCAAAATGGACAGTTTAAAAGACTTAAAAGTAACACTATGTCAAGGAGACTTTATGGCCAAGATAAATCTAAGTGACACCTTACCGAATGTTCATATAAAATCCCATCTACCCCCACACTGCTATGATTTTCTTTGGTAGGTCGTCCTCATCAATGGGAGATAGTATTCACTCTTTCCATTGCCTCATGACCAGCACCTCTTTTCAAGAACAGCCCCTGACTGTTTCATCCTAGAGAGCATTTCCTCTGATTCCTAGGAATAGGAATAGTCAATCTGATTGCTCCATTCAATTTCCCTTTCTTTAGTGTTGTAGTTGAAAGCGTGTACATTGTTCTTGATGAATCTCAAGGTCTTAAGAAAGAGCTGGGAAGGTAAGTGTTAGAACCAGCCTCCAGAGGCCTGGCCTGCTTTTTGGGTTTTGTCACAAAGTCTTTGCCTGTCATTGAACAACTGATAGAATTTCTCTGAGCCTCTTTTCCCTTCTTGGCAAAATGAAGCTAAATAATGATTTAAAGATTAATGAAGCAGTGTTGATAAAACAGGTTGGAAGAAAAATAACTGCATAAATCAAATGGTATGTGCCATAGCTAGGCCCAACTATGAAGGAGATTTTACTGAAGATTTAAAAAAAAACACTTTAGAATAATCTAAAATTTTCCAGAGGGAAAAAAAAAGCATTAATAGTAGTACTCATTGCCTACATTTACATGATTTTTAAAAATTAAATTATTCATCCTGCATAACAGCGGGATGAGTGTGAGAGGAAAAGCTTATTATCCTTAGGGATATTGCAGTGGAAAGTATAGACCTAATAATTACACAAGCGGGACATCTGTTATTATGGGATGAGATATAGTTATAGAAGCATCTAAACTGGGTTCAAATACCAACTCTGCTACTACTACCACCTGTGAATCCCTAGAGAATTCACTTATCCTTTCTGGACTTGTTTCGTCATGTGTAGAATTAGCGCCTTGAGTCAGATGGTTTCTGTGGTACCATCCAGCTCTAAATATATGGTATCTAAATCTAGCTATATTTCAAACAAGGGATTAAAATGAATTTTCTCTGAGTTCAGTTTCACTACTACTCCAAGGCTGTACCACCTTTTGGTATCAAGTATATAGAGAAGAAACTGAGGTATGGAGAAAATTAAATGGTTAATCTTTTTTTTAATGCAAGAAAAACAGAATAATAAGTGCTTATGCATCATATAATGATGACTTCAATACAAAGGTGGAATAGATGAGGACGGTGAAAAATATGTTTGAAAATATGGTTTGAGAAAAAGAAATAAAAGAGGCCAGAAACTTACAGACTTTATAGAAGCCTGATGCCTATACAACATGAAACTTTCTTCAAGAAAAGATTAGAAATACACTAGTCATGACTATATTTCAATAGAAAATATATGACTTGTGGAGGTTATTTATGAATCAACAGTCTGTGAGCTGTCAAACTGGTTAGAACAAAGTTCAAAATTCATACAAAGCTAGAAGAAGGAAGAAAAATGAGGATGGTTTGTTGTTCAATTAAAACAACTACAGCCTGACCTATTTAGATACATTACTAATTTTGAAAATTGGGATATGGACAAAAGAAAAGGTATTGATGCTGATTTACAATGATTTTATATAGATGTTTAACCAATGTACATAAGTTGCTTTTATAGGCAGACCAAAAGAAGTTTAATAAATATTTCTTACTAGCCTAGTGGAGAGGTATGACAGTCGAGATCCATACTGGTTTAGAATATAAACTTATTTGTCAAATATTACAGGGGATGATGAAAGATCATAAACAGTATTTTCTAATAAAAGAGGGAAAAGCAATGAAAGATAAAGCCAGCTTTAAAAGTTTTTTACTTTAAATCTAACTAAGAAAAGTCATTCTGAGGGCGTTTTATGAAGAAAAACAGAAAAAGATAGAAAAGATCTGCAAAAATTTAAATTTTTAAAATTCTGCTGATAACTTTTGTTTTTACATTATCTTTATATCTCATTATATCTCTCCCTCTCCCACACAGAGAATCATTCGTTACAATGAGTGAAAAAGGAAAGATGGGGTAGAGTGGGGAGAATGCAGTTAAGCAAAACTAATCAACACATCAACTAAGTTCAACATAATGTCCAGTGTTTTGCACCCTCTGCAAAGAAGGAAGATAAATACATTCTTACATCTATTTGGGGGCCCCAAGTTTGGCCATTTTAACTACATAGTATTCAGTTCTTATTATTTTCTTTGACTTTATTCTGATCATTGTTTATATAGTTTTTCTTATCAACTTCACTTTTTATCAGTTCATAAATGCTTTTTTACTATTTATTTCTTACAGAACAGTAATGTTACTTTAAATTCATGTATCATAATTTGTTTAGCCATTTCCCAGTAGATGGGCATCTACTAATTTTTTTAGTTCTGTACAATGTTTTTTTTTTCCTAACTATCTGCTCACTTTCAAAGACAATTGAGTTAGTGTACTTGTAAATTCCTTGAAGGCAGGGATTCTTAATCCTTCTTTGTATCCCTGATGCATGGAGCCTGGCACATAATAAGTGCTTAATAAATGCCTTTTGATTGTCTGACTTTATATCACTTCTAAATATGAATTTAGACGAGGTAGAAATGGCACTAAGAGAACGTAGAAGGGAAAAGCTGCAGGATTAGTTCAGATACTTATACATAGAGGATGCCTATATCAAAGTAATTTCAAATGAAAAGGAATTGAGGGATCAGTTTTCAAAGTGCCTAAAGAAAGTGAAGTTATCAAAGTTGTGGGAGAAAAAAATCTTTATACCAAAACCATAAATAGCCAAGAGAATGACTAATGCTCTATGTGCCTACTTTTCCATTTATTTACAATTTTAAGAATAACCTGTACATATATCAAGTGGGTCTTGAATTTTCCATGGTTTACCACATACCATCACACAACTGCTAGAAAAATGTAGCATCTACAAGATTCTACTCCACTTATTGTTAGGTAACCATTAAAAAAAAGTATTTGGTTCAGTAGAGCAAAATATCACCTTAAATTTTTCTTTCGATAAGGTTTCTAGGAGTAGTAGTAGCTAACATTTATATAATGCTTACTGTGTGCTAATCACTATGCTAAGTGTTTACAGTTATTATCTTACTTGATCCTTAAAACAACCCTGAGAGATAGGTGCTATTATTATCTCCATTTTTATAGTGAGGAAACTGAGGCAAACAAAGTGAGTCATTTTCCCTGGGACACACAACTAGTAAATGCTGAGGCCAGATTTAAATTCGGGTCTTTCTGACTCTCAGCCCAGTGATATATCTATTGTTCCAGTTAGTCACCCCCACTATGATGCCATTTCAGAATTATACAAGATTTCTTGAAAGGCAAAGATAACCTTATCCAATGACCCTCTGATTTTAGCTGTGTGACCGAGGACAAGTCATTTAACCAGTGTTTATCTCAGTTTCCTCATCTGTAAAAATGGGGATCTAGTAGCATCTGCTTCTCCTAGGATTGCTGTGAGGATCAAAGGTATTTGCTAGTGACACAGAGGAGATCCAACACAAAATCCAAATTGAAGAGGGATTCCCTATGAATGGTGAAGTTGTTCCTCTATACAGATCCTATACCATAGTTTGTTTCAAGCCTTAGAACATTGTAGATCTTCTTGAATGAGATTTATAGTCATTCAAAAGAGAGTAGTCTAACCACCTGTCCTCAACCAAGAGGATGAAGAATACTTGTTGTTCAGTCTGTCATATGCATTTAGATGGGCAGTCTTTTGAATTCATCTGTCATATGTGTGTGTGACTGTGTATAAGGAGACATAGAGACAGAGACTAAAAATGGAAAATGAGTTGGACCCAATAACTACAACATTGTAAGTGGAAAGAATACTCCCCCCCAAAATCAAAAGTGAATATAACAAAATTAGAAAAGTCAAGCAGGACTCAAATGAAGAGTTATGAAAAGACACCCTCATTTTACCCCTTCATGGAGGGGGGAGGGCCACAGGTGTTCTACATTACATGTATTTTTTTACTTTTTCAGTGTTATGTGGGATGGCCCTTTGGGAAAGGTTGTTGTCAAATCATTGTCAATTGTGTCTGACTATTCATGATCCCATTTGGAGTTTTCTTGGCAAAGATACTGAAGTGGTTTGCCATTTCTCTAATTCATTTTACAGATGAGGAACTGAGGCAAATAGGGTTAAATGACTTGATCAGGGTCACACAGTAAATGTCTGAGGCCAGATTTGAACTCAGGAAGATGAGTTTTCCTGACTCCAGACCCAGCAGTCTATCAGTTGAATCACCTAGCTGTCTTCTGGGAAAGTTAGGGATACTTGGGATAACTATGATGACATAAGAAACCGAATGCATTAATAAAAAGCTTATTTTTGAAAAGATTATGCATCATGTGAAGACCTAAGATAACTGACCAGTCTAATATATTTTTCAAATTTCATTGCTGAAAATCTGAAATCAAAGTTTATCATCAATCAGTTAGCATTTATTAAATGTTTGTTATATGCTAGGCATTGAAGATTCAAAGAAAAAGGGAAACAACCCCTGTCTTCAAGATTCTTACATTTCCTTTTGTTTTAGGCTTACATTCTGATTAGGGATCACAATGTTTACACAAATAGATGTTTACAAGATGCATACAGAAGAGAAACAAGGTAATCTTAGAGAGGAAGGCCGTAGTAGCTGAGGGGAGTGGAGGTTGGAGGGAAGGCCTCCTATAGCAGGTGCCATTTGAGCAGAATCTTGAAGAAAACTGGCATTTCTAAGAGGTTCAAGTGAGAAGTGAGGGTATTCCAGGCAGAGGGGATAGATAGCCAGAGCAAAGGCATGGTGACAGAGAATGAGCATCTTGTGTGAGGAGCAACAAGTCGGCCAGTATGACCGGACCCTAGAGTATACGGAGAACAAGTGTTGTTCGTCCTTCATTCTCAAAGACCACCAATGGCATCAGGAGAGTGATGTCTTAACCTGCAAGTGAATGGGATTTAAGTGAGGCAGGGCTGTGCGAAGCCATCATCTTCATAAGTCATCTGAATCCAGTTGTGACTGGAAAGATAGGAAGGAAGAAACTAGACAGTTAAAAGCTTTAAATGCCAAACAAAAATTTATTATATTTGATCATAGAAGTAATAGGGAACTCCAGGAGCTTATTGAGAGCAGACTAATATAATCAGACCTGCTCTTTGGGGAAATCATTTTGGCACCTAGGTAGAGAACAGATTAGAATGGAGAGATTCTTGAGGCTAAGATCAAATAGGGAGATACTTTAGTTACCCAGGTGAGAGGTGATAAGGCTGAACTAGGGTGATGATTATGTGAATGGAGGGAAAAAGACTTTAGGTGAGGTATCTTGCAAATAAAAACAGCAAAATTTGGCAATTGACTGGATATGTGGAGTGAGTGAGGGGGAGGGGTTCCCCAAAGTCCTCTGCCTCTTAACCGTAGTGGCGAGGCTGGATTAAACTCCACCTTCCTCCGAACTGTAGATATTTTAATTCTATATGAGACTGAAAAGGACCAGAAAAGGGATGAAGGTGGTTTCCAAACATGAAGACTATTAAAGATAGAATTCAGACCGGCACAAATAGAAATTAGTTTAGTTCTTTGAGGGATGTGTTCTAAATAAGATAACTGGTAAAAGGTGTTCTTCCTATCCAGTAAAAATAAAAATAATAATGAATCAGAAAAGTTCTTTGCATGAAGTTTTTGTTTTTGTTTAAAATAAAATGCCCAACAACATTAGAAGGCACTTTCCTCTAAATGAAGGTCATTGCCAAGTTGTACAGGCTGTTTTGCTGAGTGGGTTAGAAACAAGAACAAACCATAATACACACAAGTTGTTCCAGACCCTGCATCTCAACTGCATTTTCTATCACCTTTGAAATAAAGGAAGGTTAGGAATGGAGTTTAAAAAAAAAAAAAAAAGAATCCACACTGGCAACCACTTTAAAATGAGACCGAATATGACCTTGAATTAGAAAAAGATTAGCAACATGTCTCATTATCAAGTGCAACATCTCGAGCTGTAAAATGTCTCGGCCATTGACGCCAAAGACCTAATGGGCAGGTGGTTGGGTTCTGCTGCCAAACAATCATCTTAACCTCATTAGTAGTCACTGGAGCAAAAGGGGGAAAGGAAGTTGCAGATGGCCAGGAACGAAGAGGAACATTAGGATATAAGAGGAGGATGCCACTGCAAGTTTAAACCGGTCGTCAAGATTATAAATCTATCTGAAGAAACTGACATTTACCACAAATGTCTGTGGAGATTTTATAGATGATTAATGGCCATTAATGACCAAATTAGTAGGTCATGCTTATGTTGACACTTCTGTTAACTTGGTAAAAGTATTCTTCTGCTCCTCGTTAGGGACAATTTTAAAACAATAGCAATTTCCAGAAAAAAGAGGAAAGAAATTTATAATTTGTCCACTTGCTAAACTTACTACTATTTGGATAGACATATAGCATCTGACAAAGACTGGCCTTTAGTTAGAAAAACAAAAACGAATCTAAGCACTGAATTCCCTCTTTAATAGTGATCCATCTCATAAAGTCCTATTTGTCATTTAAAGGTCTTCATTCCTGGCCCCTTCCTTTCTTTCCCTCTTTACTCACTCTGTGGTCCAGCTACACTGGCCTATTTGCAGCTCTTTGAATAGAACATTCCATCTCCCATTTCTTGGAATGCTCAGCTGGTTAGCCTCTGAATTTCCCTGCCTAGCCTCAAAACTCAGCTTAAATTCTTCCATTGGAGGCTTTTCCTTATTCCCTCAGGTTTCAGTTTAGTTACCCCCATAGTTAACTTGCATTTATTTTATAAATAATTATAAATGTGCATGCTGTCTCCCTTGACTAGATTACAAACTCCTCAGGACAGGGTCCCTTCTGCTTTGTCTTTGTATCTCTAGCACATGGCACATAGTAAATGCTTTTCTATTTGATTTTTTTTTCCTCTAATAAATGAAGTTATCCTAAGGTTAGAGTGGCAGACTATGTTTTTGTCATCTGAAGACTAGCCTAGCTAAATTGGTAGAGGCTTATCATCAGAAGGTGGTAAGGATTTGAGCTCAGAGGTGAACTTCTTAGGAAAAGGGTGGCAAACATTTCTTCTACCATCAATCAGGTAGCAAAATTAATATATAAACTACATATATTTAGTATAGAAAAATATACATATAAGCTATATATGTTTAATATATAAACTATATATGTTTTAATGAATATATTGTATATGTTTATGGTAAGTATACCGTATATCTAAATAGAATATAATTCACAGTGTATGTTTGTAATGGATTTTGTTTTTATTTCTCAGTAGGAGAGAAGGCAGATTTTTGGCTGATTAAAAAATAAAATTTAATTAAAAAAACATATTTATTAACTATCCATTATACGTCAGACACTATGCTAAGCACTTGGGAATACAAAGACAAAACTTTAATGAATTGTTGTTCCTGTTTGTAATCATTTACTTTCACTTATTTTTGTTATAAAAATTAATGAGAGTAGGTAGGCCAGATATGCACACAGGAGTACCTACACAGATGGAGTCATGAATCTTTTGAAAGTGTATGTGTGCAGCACTGCAAGACTTGCAGACTGCTTTGTGTAGATTAACTCATTTAAGTCTCACGATGATCCTTGTGAGTAGGTACTATTGAGATTGTTATCTTCATTTTTCAGAGAAGAAAACAGAGCTATCGTGATTTGGCTATGGTCATATAGCTAATAAATGGCTAAGACTGGATTCAAACCCAGGTCCTACTGAGTCTAAGGCAAACACTATGTCAGTTATGCCATCTTGCCTCTTTTTTATTCCTTCATAGTCATTGACATCCCCACTTGGCAAGGAAAACCTCCTGAACTGTATTGCTTCCATTATATGTACCATTAATGCTAGATTTACTCTCAAATGTTATCACTTTAAGGAATGAATTCCACATTTACAGTTACGGTCTTTCATCTTTCTTTCCAATTTTAGTTTTACTTCAGCCAATTTATATTTGACCTTTCTGGATTCTCTAGATTTCCAGTTTGGAAGTATAGATAAGGATTTTCATATTTTGATTCCTGCTTGCTAATTTATGGTTACTATTGACACTTGCCAGGAGGTATTGACAGGTTCATCTCCATGGTACCATTTCATTTGACTTTGTGTTTGCAAGACGAACAGCACTGATGATACTGTGAGTTCGGTAGTGTCTGTACTGCTTGGCAGAAGTTTGGCAACTATTTTTCTTCATTATTGTTTACATATCTCTTCATTTCTTGTTAATTGATTTTCTGCTCTAAGAATTCAAGAAAAGAGACAGGCCACATGTGCAGACAATGCACATATTTGGGTTCAGAAACTTGCTGGCATAGGCCTCCACCTTTTTTACATGGGATTTAACTGTCAGTGGTATAAAGCATGGAAATTTCATCTGTGGGACTGCAACAGAAAAACAATGCATTAAGCACATTCTTGGCTGGGTCCTATGATTTCATCCATTCTGCAAATGTAATTTATTTATACATCTGTCAATACCTGTAAGGCTACATCCTATAATGAGCATGGCAGGGATTTAAGAGTGCATTTATTCCACTGTTGGACACCAAAAAGTCAGCCTTTTGAATAGGAAATAGAAATTAATATTTCCCAAGAATTTATTTTCCCCCTTCCTGAGGTTATCTCTTAATTCCAGCAATTTACCATGTTTGATAAGCAGGCAGAGTATGTATTTTGATTATTTGGTAGGGGGAAAAGGTGACATAACTTAAAAAATTTCAACTAGCATTGCACTCTGCTGATAAGAATGGGAGTTTGTGCAGTACTGAAGAGATTACATGAAGTACAATTGGAGAGCAAATTGTATTTACAAAAGATAGGCTGATGTTCCTAATAGGTGTTCAGAATAGACCATTCATGCTCATATTTTGCTGAGCTTTACTAGAAATAACTTCATTTCTAAAAAGGACAAATCTGATTGAAGGTAAAAGCATTCCTCCTCTACAGATACTTGTCTAAAGGGTTTACATTAAATTTTCCTGATGGGTGCACAGCAGTATTTTATGCTGTATCTATATAAACTGGTAATGTGAAAAATAAAAATCTAAATACTATATTTGATTGCTTCATGCTCAAACCACTCAGATTACTAGATTTATATCTACAGTTATGGAAGAGATGTTGCAATATGATTTTCTGACAATAACTGTCAAAAATATAAGACCAGGGTGCATTTTCATCTTGTTGTTTAAGTAAAATTCTTGAAAGATCATAAGATCTCTATTTCTTGTCATCTGAGGGGCTAATGCTGACCTAAATAGCCCCTCTGTAGTGCTGTCATGTTGTTAGAATTGTCACTATGTAAATTGCAAAAATTTGTATGTACAAACCAACGTTGTATGGTTTATTGCATTTTATGCCTGCAATAAAGAATGACAAAAAGCCATTGGTGCTTAGTCACTTTATTCTGGTTTAAACTTTTAATTCTTCTGTCTCTCTCCCTCTGTCTCTCTGTCTTTTTCAAGATTTTGGATTATGTAAAAGGCACTCACTACCAGTTGGCCTGCCAGAAGTTCTTTGATCTAACACATAATGTAAGTATACATTTGAATTTTATACCCTGATAACCAGGATGTCTTTACATATTGTTATAAAGATGTTATAAATGATCCTATATTATTATATTGTAACATTTATTATTATAATATAAATTGTTATGTATTGTTATAAGAAATCCTAGAAACTCTCTAGACTTGAGTTAACTGCCTCCATCAACAATTGTAGTACTATGTAGATTTTTATGAGTTAATTAAGCTTTGAGAGGCAGTGTGATATAGTGGATAAAGAATCTGATTCACAGTCAGGAAGACCTCTTATGACTTAAGTAAGTCACTCAGTGTTGCAGAGAACTTTCCAGGACTGTAAGCTGTGAGCAAGTATTGCTCTACATTGGTAAAAGGAGATTCCTCATGGAGAATTTCATACACCAGCACAATCACAGATCTAACTCAAAACCAATAATTACAAATTCTTTCTACTTGTTTGGTATTGACCTTTCTGTGAAGTAATATTTTTGCTCTTATGATATAACTATTAAATATCTTATTAAGATTAAATATTTCATATTACAAGTGTACTGAATATTCTCTGTTCTTTAGTGTTTAGAGTGACTTTGTGATCTTTTTTATCTTTTAAAGTACTTTTAATAAATTGTATGCAAATATATTTTTAAAAGCTTATTAGAATTAGTGCTGAACATAATTGAAGTAGTAATCAACAACAAAATTTCATTATCTTTATTAGAACAGAATCAGTCAATCAGTTAACATTTATTGAGCACCTGCTGTGTGCCAGGCACTATGCTAAATCATACCAGCTTCAAACAACAAATGGGTATTATCAATGTGAGTTTAGCTTGGGCTTATTCTCCTAAATGCTCTCATTCTCTAATTTGTTAATTCAGCTTGAGCGTTATAATTTCATCTACGTTTTAAATTCTTTTTTGGACTTTTAAATAGAACTCCATATGTTTGAATACTAAGGTGTTTTCCCTCTTCCCATGCTGTTTCAACAAAGAAACATTTTATCTCAATTAACAGATAAGGAATAAAATGAAGATGATGACCAAAACCTAAAAATGTATTTCATAGTTTCCTAAATAATTCCCTCTAGTTGTCAGAGGCAGTAGATTAAGATTCACGTGGAGATGGTCCTTCCTTAAGAATAATAAAGAATTAGCATATAGGAGGGGCTTAGATGGCTGAAGTCCTTATGCATCTATAATGAATTTAAAATCAGTGAAACTTTGGGTTCCAAAAACTGGAATAATTTCAGTTAACCCTAAAAATAAATCCCAGTAACAGAAATGGTGCGTGTATGTGTGTTAGGGGGTAGGGTGGGAAATGAAGGTGGATGTCTCCCTTTTGTGCTGTAAATTCAACTGCCTAAAGATAGATCACACCATTACAAATTAAAACAGAACATGCTTGGCATATGTGTGAATCCAAAAGGTCTTTTGTGATATCCTTGTGGATAATATAGAGAAATGTGATACATTTACATCTAAAGTCAGGAAGACCTGAGTTCAAATTTGACTTCAGTTACTAGCTGTGTGACCCTGGGCAAGTCACTTACCCTCTGTCTGCTCCAGTTTCCTCAACTGTAAAATGGACTGATAGCACCTGCCTGCCAGGATTATTGTGAAGATCAAATGAGGTAATATTTGTAAAGTAGTTAACATAGTTCTGGGTACATAGTAGGTGTTTAGTAAATGCTTGTTTTCTCTCTTTATAGGTAATAATACAGTTGGGTAGATTTGTAGATACTGACTAGTTGTATCCAAAGAATGCTGAAATCAGTATTATGCTGGAAAGAGATCTCCACTGGCATACTGAAGGAGTTTGTTTAGGATCTGTCTCGTGCAAAAATGTTATTAACCCAGCTGAAGACACAGAAGATACACTTGTCAAGTCCATGGGTGATACAGAATTAGACTTTCAGAATCAAAATTCAAGGAAGTTACATCAGTCTGGAGTGGTGTACTCATTGAACAAGAAACTTACTTAGGAATAAATGAAATGTCCTGCACTTAGGCTAAAAAAAAAACAACTCAAGTTGTTTAAGTATAGGTTACGAGAAATCCTCAACACCCTCCCATTAGAATCATGCAAATTCTGGCCGCTGGAACCCTGGGCTCTGATAGTTCCAGGCCTCTGAATGTCTTCCTAGTCATTGCCAGTTCATGATGTGCTATACTTCTCTCTGTCTTCTTATAGCTCTCCTTGATTTGTCTATTTGTCACCCTCCACTAGAATGTAATCTTTTTCAGGGCAAAGACTATCTTGCTTAGCTGTATTTGTATTCCCAGAGTTTTGCTCCATGTTTGGCACATTGTAAGCATCCAACAAATGCTTTATCATTCATTCAATTCAGTAAACATTTATTAAGCATCTGCTGTGTGCTAGGCTCTGTGCTAGGTGCTGGGGATACAAAAAGAGGCCCCAGAGACAGTCCCTTCCCTCAAGGAGCTGGATTGTCCTGCAAACTCAACATGAGTCGGATAATGTGATATGACTGCCCACCCCCATGCAATATTAGGATGCATTAGTAAAGGCAGAATACCTTCTTTGAAGGAAGTAATAGTTGTGCTCTACTCTGTGCCATGCACACTACGTCCAATGCTTGTGTTTAGTTCTTGGTGCCATATTTTACAAGAGGTAGTGACAAATTGGAATATTTTTAGAGGAGTGCTGATGAGTCTGCAAGTCATGTCATATAGGAATAGGGTATATAATATAAAGAATTTTTGGTCTGGAAAGAGAAAACTTAAATGGGTACAAATGAACTGTCTTTAAATATTTGAAGAGCTGTCATTTGGAAGAAAGAATAGGCTTAATGGCTCCAGAAGGAGGAATTAGATCGAGTAAAAATTTATGAGAAAAGATTTCAGCTTAACATACAAAAAGACTTCTTAGCAATTACTACTGTCTAAAAATGTCTTATCCCCCAAAATAGTTCGTTTGCTATTCCAAAATAGACTAGAGAACAGTCTGACAGGGATAATGTAGAAAAGTTACTATCTGTCCTGCACTGAATAGAAAGTTGTACTTAATGATCTTTAAGGTCCTTTCTAACTTGATTTTGTGAACATTTTCTCATGGAGCAAATGGACCCTAGTTAGTGTAGCCCCTTTTTATAGGTACAGCCACCTAGCAGAATGTAGACTGGTATATACTTTAAGGGCTGGAAGAAACTTTATTGAATTCATTATCAATACTTTACAGATGAAGAAACTGAGATTTGGAGAGATTTAAGTGACTTACTCCAAGATTATTCAACTAGCATAGAGGTACATCCAAAAAGGAACTTTTACAATTTATGCTTTAGATATCATTATAGGCAGTTATTGGCTATCCTGTTGCACAAATTACAATATTTCTATTTTGTAGGGATACTGGGAGCATGGACCTAAAACACAGCTACTTAGATATAAATCAGTTTGATAAAGTTTCCAGCCTATGGATCACAATAAGTCTGCGTAGGGAAGCCATTAACAAATTTATGTAGTGTTAGAAGAAATTGATTTCACTTTGCTAAAAATGTATGGTTTTCTCTTTCTACCAGAATAGCAGATTCTGGCTGAACAAGAATGTGTTCAGAGACGTAGGCTTCTCATATTAGGGGACTTCAATACACATATCCCATTGCCCAACCACGCAGTTCCTCAACCCACTCACCTCCCATAAGCTCCTCCTCAGCTCCACACAAAGATAGTCATATTCTTGATCTTCCTGTAATCTATAGATGTACCACCTCTATGTTCAAGAATTCTGAAATCCCTTCTCTGACCCTCATCTATTTGCTTTTTACCTTTCCCTCTGCTTTCCCTTACATAACCCTACCCTTCATGCATACTGTGACCTTCAGTGTTTTGAACTGACCCCTCAATTCTCTCCTAGGCCATCTCTGCCTACACTAGCCACTGTCTCCTCTTCTCCCTACCTTGACTCCTTAGTGAAACAATTCAACTCTACACTATCCTCCTCTCTTGATTCCTAACCCTCTTATCATATCTCCCATTATGCCCAGCCAAGCCTCAGTCACTTCCATCATTCATCACCTTTGCTCTCTGTATGTGCTGCTGAACAAAGGTAGGGAAAATCACACAGCCATTTGATTGGGTCTGCTATTCTGTTACTCAGCCTCAACTGGGCACTCACTGCTGCTATGCAATCCTTCTGTACCTCCTTTTGGAATTCACTATCCCACTCTCAACAGTAGCTTTTCCAAAGCTTTTCATCCCTCTTCAAACCTCCCATGACTCCTCTTCCTCTCTCTCTCTCAGCTGAGAACTTTGCTTGTTGTCTTCTCTATTAGACTATGAGCTTTTTGAGGACAGAGTCTGTCTTTTGCTTCTTTTTGTATTCCCAGCACTTATTACAATGCCTGGAACTTGATAGGCTCTTAATAAATGTTAATTGATTAACTGGCTTAGAACTTGATGAGTCCTCAGAAGCCATCTAGTCCAACAACTTATTTATAGATGAGGAAACTGAGGCCCAGAAAGAGTAAGTGACCTAACAAAGATCCTTTTAATAGTAAGCAACTGAACTGGACCTGAATCTAAGTTACTTGACTCTAAATCCTTTCTGCTATAACATGTTGCCTTGGATAATATAAATTATTTAAAATTGTCGGTAAATTTAATTTAGATTATTCCTTCAATAAATTACTTCTATTCAAACTATTTAAATGGAAATTAAACTAAAGTTTAGAGCATTGGGAGAGAAAGTATAGAATTTAATTAAAATTAAGATTTTCAGAATTAAGTTTTTAGTTTTATGTACTCAAACATTTAAGTGCCTGCTACGTGCCAGGCACCATGCTAAGTACTGAGGATACAAAGAAAGGCAAAAGATGGTCTATGTTCTCGAGGATCTTATAGTCTAATGAGATAGATAACATGCAAACAACCATATGCAAACTATGTTTAGGATAAATTGGAAATAATCAACAGAGGAATCAACAGAAATCAACAGGTGCGAGAAATTAAGGAAGATCAAGAAAGGCTTCCTGTAGAAGATGGCTTTTAGTACCTACACATTTGGTAGGGTGGTCAACATTTTAATACAGAGGTTAATCAAGATTTTCACAAAAGTATGCTAGAATGTCTTATGGAATAGGGTTAACTCCCCATCCCCTATTCCTCCAGTTCATTGCTTGCTAAAATTAAAAATTAATGCAAAAAGAACAGCAGATAGCAATTAACCACAACTGGAATAAGGCTGATTCCAAACATATTCAGTTTTTTAATGATCAATTTTAGCTGGAGACTGTGATATGCTTTATGTATACATCTAAATATCTGAAATTCAGCTGACCTCTTAGGGCTACCCTCTTATCCCACACATTTCAATCATTTGCCTTTTTTGTTTGTTTGTTTGTTTCTTATCTAGATTTTTTTTCAGTGACTTTTCATTTGATCTTTCTGTGTTAAGTTGGCAAATGTATTACATATACACACCCCCCCCCCTCTCTTTTTCCCTGTCATATGCATTCACCAGCAATATTAAGAAAGAAATATGATTATTGTTGTTTTCTTAATTTAGTAATTCACTTCCTGAAGTTATGTAGTTTGGGCCAGTTATTTTTTTCATTGATTGGACAATCCTATTTTGTAAAATTAATAGTTTCTCTTCCATGATGTTGTCAGAAGACTAACTCAGTGTCCAATGCAATAATCATCCAAAAACTTGCTTCTGCTTAAATACCTTTTCTTTATCACCTATGAAACCTTTAAATTACCTAATTAATAAACTCCCAGGCCCCATTATCCACTATTTGGAAATATTATGGCAACTGCAAAGCCAGGCAGAACAAATGTTTGTCAGTAGCTTTTGTATTTTCTGTGACATTAAGTCATTTTTTGTTTCGTGGCCTTTCTCTTGTTGATCATGAATTTAGAACCCTCTTTTCTACTGTTTTGAAAACCCTTATACATACATATAAAATATGTGATCACAAAACTACCTTTACCTGTCAGGCTTCCTTTGTGTTGTGTTTGATAGCATATGGGTCTAATCTGCCTGGAGTCACTAGTTGGGTTCCACAGAAACACAATTTGATGTGACAAGACATTATGGGCAACATCTAGTTATTATGGGTTCCAAAAACACAATGCTGCATGTGGTTAGCATAAGAGTTTATGAGTCTTAAGTGGTTATAAGATACTAAGGCAAAACAACACTGGTTAGGACCACTTTGTGGGGTATGAATACACTGTGTTTTCTTCTTATTAGGGATGGGTAACATTAGCTGTATGTTGTTTTCTATGTAGATATGAAATAAATACATATATCAGGGTGGAGAAAGGATATAGGAATTGAGTCTGTGATTTTATTGGTATAGGCAACTCCAAGGTGAGGAAAGGCTCAATCAATCATATGTCTTACATTGGCATTTTCAAGTGTGGTTGGTGACCTTGAACAGCCCTCCCTCACTCATATCAAAGTAAACTGCAAGTCATCATCATCTTGATGTCATGGTCTTCTTCGAGAACAAAGGATATTGCAACAACATTGCAATTTATAGATTTAAAGGTTTTGCTGGGGGTTATGGGAGCTCAGATGACTTGCCCACATTCACATGTCCAGTGTATGCCAGTGGCAGTTCTTGAATCCCAGTCTTCCTAGCTTCAAGGCCAGTTCTCTATCTGTTCCACCATGTTGTCTCTCACTGGATCACCTTTTAATAGTACTCATATGTGTTCATTTATGTATGTACGCATGCATGCATTCTTCAAATATTTTATTAAAACCCTTGCTATTCTAAACAAGAATGGACATGCATATATAATATATACATATATATATATAATATATACATATATGTGTATACATATGTGTATGTGGACGTGGTCCATAATAAGAGCTTACACACAGAAGTTCCATCAGGTTTTTATTATAGCTAAATTTAAACTATTTAGTTTTAGAAAAAAAATATGTTTTAAAAAAGAAAGTCAATTTTTTATGCCCTGAGGCTAAGTCCTTCACAGGACTTTATGGAGCTTCATCTAGAAAAGGTCCTTAGAAATTATCTAATGCAGCTCTCTAAATCTAAAGAAACTAAGGCCCAGAAAAGTTCTTTGACTTGCCAGAGGTCACACAAGTACTAAATGACCAAGCTAGGATTTGTTTTAAATTCAGTGCTTTTCTATACCAGTATTACTGTCCACTACAGATTTTAGATGCATTCCTTTTAATTATTTTTCTTGAGTTTTTTTTTTTAAAGATTGTCTTTACCCTCTTAATTATTTGTGATCCCTCCCTCTTACCAACAATCCTAAGTTTATTTTTCTGAGTACTTTGTGATCTCAAATCTCCCTTCAATAGAAGTTTTGAAAATGAACTGCCGTTAATTGATAGCATTTGCTGCAGCCCTATGATAGTTCCATATGGCTTTTTTTGTAATACCAGCTGCCTCATTATCAGCTGTCATTGCAAAATCTCTTGATTAACACCCAAAGATCCCATAGGTACAACAGAATTGCTTCCATTCTTTCAAAAACCACATTTGCCATGGTAGAAATATGAGACCTGTGTTTGCGTGAAGGTCATCTTGTGCAAATACGTTGATGCCAAGCAAACGTTGGCAAGATAATCACTTGGTAGATGAAATAAAATGGTCTGTCGTGAGCCCCTTTGCTTATGTACTAAGGGAGCAGTATTTTAAACCTTTTTTTAAATTTTAGAGTATTTATTACTTGTTTGCTTGCTACAAATGGAAATGAAAGCTGAGAGCTGGTGCAAATTATTATTTTAATTTTGCTCCAATATAATTATAGAATAGTACCTTGGCTTACCAGAAACATCGGGGAATACATTATCCTGGATAGCTGAATTTCCTGGACAGCCAAGGATTTATCTCTCTTAAGTATCAACCTGTAAGAAATTATTTTAACCATTTTGGATGGAAATCTTCCTAAAATGTATTATATACTTTCCCACTCCTTTAAAATGACTTAACATTTTCTTGTTGACTCAGCATCATAATTCATTTAAAAAAAACTTGTTAAGCTTCTGCTGGAGACTTTGGAGAGTACAAAGACAAAAATGAAATAGCCTCTTCCTTGGAGAAGCAACGGGCATTGTTCAGCAGGTACCAAACTTTCTCAGTCTGTGGCTTTCTTAGTATCGCAGTAATTTGTTCATGGTGCCCCTAGACCAAAAGAGATGTTTAATGGTTCAGTTTATAAGTAGTTAGGTCCAAAAAACCCTAAATAAGTGTTTATGTCCTAACAACTTAGTAAACATTTGGAAAAACAACATACAAAGATTGAAAGAAAAATAATATTTTTTATTTCATTCTTTATTAACCACAATTGCTTAACTGTTGGGATAAATATGCCTATTGGGCACTGTATAACAAGCTTTGGAATCAGATTGGATACTGCCAACCTCATTTCCACATTGGTTTCACATGGTTTTTTATCTCAGCAACTGGTAAAAACACACCTTCTCAAAGAAAGTTCAGTAGGTTATTGACATAATTGAAAATACAAGTAAATAAAACATATCTCAAACATTCACATACAGTGACATCATCTAAAGGAATATAACTTGATTCAGTGTTGAAACTGTGAACTACCTTGAACTGGTAGTTTGCATGGTGTCTAAGAGCTGTCAGGTGTTGGTGGGTTTCCCTTGAAAATTTCAAATATCTAAAATATCCCCCAGAATCTCTGAGATCCTTGTGGCAACCTAGGGCTCTACTGCTCTATGAGGCACAGTTTGAGAACCATGGGCATAGTTGGATAGAGAGCTGGCCTTGGAATCCAGAAGACCAGAGTTCAGGTCACTTCCCTGACTCATGCTGACCATGTAACTCTCAGTGAATCTCTTCAGCTCTTAGTGGGCCTAGGCAACTCTAAGACTACATTGCAGAGAATGTGTCAACTTGCATTGGTAAAAGGAGTTTCCTCATCTGGAAGATCTCTGCACTGATGCGATCACAGGTCAAGTTCCTATCCACATTCTTGCCTTCAGAGAACTTAGAGTCTACTGCAGTGGTATCAAACCCACCTAGAAATGGGGACCAGTACTCCATACATAAAGATCCCTCTGAGCTCTCTATTGACATAGTTTTAAAATGTATTGCATTTCATCTGGTTCAGCCACACTCAGGAGTGTCATGAGCCACATGTGGTCTGCACGCTACATGTTTACATTTCTGATCTACTTGATGACTCTGAACATCATTTCTGCACTTACTGTTATCTATAAGGCATTAATAACATTTATAGAGATGTGAGCACTGATACTAAATGACCCCAGACTACTATGTGTATGTTTAATTCTTCTTGTCTTTCCCCCATAATTTTTTTATTACTTTCCAGTTGTTGTCTGTGACTTCTCGCTACTGTAAGTGTGCCTAACTGTACCATCCTCAACCTCTCTTCTAATTTACTGTTTCTAATTAGTTGTGGTCCCAGATGCTACATCACCAAGTTTGTAAAAATTGTGTGCAACATGAGAGTAAACAGGCTCCAACTATAGGCCTGTAAGGTAAAGTACTTGAGCTTTTATACAAGGGACTGCTCTGGTGCCTTTTAAAAAAAAACAAACAAACCACACAACTCATTTCCTGGTTCTTATCTGGGTTATAGATAACACATGATTAATTCTTTTGTGAATTATTCCTGAATTAATCTATTCTATAAATTTAGCCTTTGTGTATTGATTTTCTTGATTTAAGTCACTCAGGTGAAAATGATCTCTTTCCTGTCAAATTTCTTTTTGTGCTATTCTTGGCTGTCTTTTCCTCCATCTAGCCAACTTATACATGATGTTCCCCCATTTCTCTCTAACTCCCTGCCCTAACCCACCTCCATTAGATTCTAAAGAGTCACCATCATTTTTGTATTGGTTGACTTACTGGGTAAGTATTTAATACCTTAAAAGATCTTGAGAATCTTACCAAAGTGACACCTTCCATGAGGAAAACAAAGCAGTTTTTATAGTAAATTATAACTAGTTTCATCATTTCAGCAAACATTTATTGAAGTGTTTACTATGGATAAAACATTATCCTAGACACCAGGAATCTATGAATGATAAATGATAGTCCCTGCCCTCAGGAAGTTTATACTCTCATTCAGGGAGAGGCAGGATACACACAAGTATACAATATAAGATAGAAGGACCAAGAATGCTCTAGGAAAATTTCAGAAGGAAAGTAGACTTTAACTTCCATGTGATCAAAGAAGGCTTCATGGGGGAGGGCACCTGCTAGGGTACCAGTCTCTCCTGATTGGATATAAGCTCCTTGGAAGGAGAGGTTGTAAGTACTTGAGAGATTCTTGTAGATCGATGATTGCTAATGAAATATGAACAAAGATATCCCAAAACATTTAATTTACTTGGGTCTAGATAGAATCTTTAAATTTATTTATTTATTTTTGGTTTTCAGCATTCATTTCCACAAGATTTTGAGTTCCAAATTTTTCCTCATCTTTCCCCTCCTCCAGCCTAAGACACTGTGCATTCTGATTACCCCTTACCCCAATCTGCCCTCCCTTCTACCACACCCCACCTTTCCCTTATCCCCATCTCCTTTATTTTCTTGTAGGGCAAGATAGATTTCTATACCCCATTACCTATATTTTTTATTTCCCAGTTTGCATGTAAAAACAATTTTTAACATTCATTTTTAAAACTTTGAGTTCCAACTTCTTCCCCTTCCCTCCTCCCTACCTATCCCCACTGAGAAGGCAAGCAATTCAATATAGGTTATGTAAGTGTAGTTTTGCAAAAGACTTCCATAATAGTCATGTTGTGAAAGACTAACTATATTTCCCTCCATCTTATCCTGCCCCCCTTTTATTCTATTTTCTATTCTATTCTATTTCTATTCTGTTTTCTTTTTTGACCACATCCCTCCCTGAAAGTGTTTATTTCTAATTACCCCCTTCTCCCATTTGCCCTCGCTTCTATCATCCTCCCACCCAACTTCTCCCCTTCTACCCTACTTTCCTGTAGTGTAAGATAGATTTTCAAACCAAATTTAGTGAGCATGTTATTCCCTCCTTAAGTCAAATATGATGAGAATAAGCTTCACTTTTTACTTCTCACCTCTCCCCTTTTCCCTTCCATTGAAACAGCCTTTTCTTGCCTCTTTTATGGGAGATAGTTTGCCCCATTCTGTTTCTCCCTTTCTCCTCCCAATATATTCCTCTTTTACCCCTTAATTTTACTTTTTTAGATATCATCCCTTCCTATTCAACTCACCCTGTGCCCTCTGTCTATATGTATATAATCCCTCCAACTACCCCAATATTGAGAACAGTCTCAAGAGTTACAAATATTATCTTTCCATGTAGGAATGTAAACAGTTCAACTTTAGTAAGTCTCTTATGATTACTCTTTCCTGTCTACCTTTTCAGGCTTGAATCTTGTGTTTTCTATTCAGTTCTGGTCTTTTCATTAAGAATGCTTGAAAGTTCTCTATTTTATTGAATGACCACTTTTTTCCCTGAAGTATTATACTCAGTTTTGCTGGGTGGGTGATTCTTGGTTTTAATCCTAGCTCCTTTGACTTCTGGAATATATTCCAAGCCCTTCAGTCCCTTAATGTAGAAGCTACTATGTGTTATCCTGATTGTATTTCCACAGTACTTGAATTGTTTCTTTCTGACTGCTTGCAGAATTTTCTCCTTGACCTGAGAGTTCTGGAATTTGGCTGCAATATTCCTAGGAGTTTTCTTTTTGGATTTCTTTCAGGAGGTGATTGGTGAATTCTTTCAATATTTATTTTACCCTCTGGTTCTAGAATATCAGTGCAGTTTTCTGTGATAATTTCATGAAAGATGATGTCTAGGCTCTTTTTTTTTGATCATGGCTTTCAGGTAGTACCATAATTTTTAAATTGTCTCTCCTGGATGTTTTCCAGATCAGTTGTTTTTCCAGTGAGATATTTCACATTGGCTGCTATTTTTTCATTCCTTTGGTTTTGTTTTATAATTTCTTGATTTTTCATAAAGTCATTAGCTTCCATCTGCTCCCTTTTAATGTTTAAGGAATTATTTTCTTCATTGAGCTTTTGGATCTCCTTTTCCATCTGGCTAATGCTGCTTTTTAGGGCATTCTTCTCCTCATTGGTTTTTTGGGTCTCTTGACATTTGGATTAGTCTGTTTTTTAAAGTGTTATTTCCTTCAGTATTTTGGGGGGGAGTGAGTCTCCTTTACCAAGCAGTTGACTCATTTTTCATGATTTTCTCATTTCTCTTCCCATTTTTTGCTCTACTTCTTGTACTTGATTTTCAAAATCCTTTTTGAGCTCTTCCATGGCCTGAGTCCAATTCATATTTTTCTTGGAGGCTTTAGATGGAGGAGCTTTGACTTTGTTTTCTTCTGTTTGCATGCTTTGGTCTTCCTTGTCACCAAAGTAAGATTTTGTAGTCTGATTCTTTTTCTGGTTTTTGCTCATTTCCCCAGTCATTTACTTGACTTTTGACCTTTGTCAAGGTAGTTCTCTGCTTCCAGGGGGGGTAGGGATACTGTCAGCTGCTTGATCCCCCCACAATCTGTGGGTCTATAGCTCCAGAAATAGTGACTGCAGCTGCCCCTACTGTAACTGTGGCTGCCTGGGGTTCCTCCACCCTCTTACCCTTCTGCCATCATGGACCTGAACCCAGACCACTCCACTCTCCTGCACTGGTCCTACAGGCTTTTTCCATTGACCTTCCAATTCATCCTTGGTATTTTAGAGTCATGAAGTCTGGAAACCACCACAGGTGTGAGAGATTCAGTCTCCCCAAGGCCTGCCCAGGCCTCCTCTGTGCACTTGTGGCCCACACTGGACTGCGCTCTGCACCTAGCATGGAGTGATCAACACTTTCAGGTGACGTTTCAGACTGTCTTGAGCTGGATATTTGCTTCACTCCATCATTCTGTGGGTTCTGTAGCTCCACAATTTGTTTAGAGCCACTTTTTACAGGTATTTAGCTGGGATTGGCAGGAGAGCACTAGAAAGTCTGTATTGTTAATCTGCCATCTTGGCTCTGCCCCCTGGAGAGAATCTTCTAAATGAAACTGTTGATACCAAAATAGTAACACAATGGCTATTATTTTTGTGATGCTGTATAGTTCTCAGAGTACTTACACTTATATTAGGTTTATTTGATCTTCACAATAATCCTGTAAGGCAAAGAACCAGAACCAGAATTCAGGTCTTCTGATTTCTAGTTCAGTATTCTTTCTGTGTCAGGAGATTCTTTCTTTCAAAATGGAAGAAGTTAGGGCACATTCCAGTTGTTTGTACTGAAACCTATGTGTGGGTCAGAGACCACTGACTCAAAAATCAGAGACTTCTCAAGGTAGAAGCAAAGCAACAAGATTTTATTATGATCTCGTGAGAAAGGGCATCTCCTCTTTGGTAAGTAATCAGGAGAGTGAGGCAATTACAGGAGGCAAAAACAGAGATTATATAGCCCTAGCGCAGATCCCACCCCTCCCATTGGCTGGGAGGCAGGCTCACAATCTAAATGCAACAGTCTACCCTGTGAATGGGGGACAAGGTATCAGTGGAATAACCAATAGGCATTATGTTGATGTGGCAACCCAAGGAGGGGTTGTGTTATGCTGATATGGAAACCCAAGGGGGGTAGTTTAAGTTTCGTATTCCCAAAAGTCACATGATTTCTGGGAAACTGAAACTTAAGGCCTAACCATCTACTAAAAGTCTTTTGTTAAGCACTGAGAAATCTTCACTAACTTCATTCCATTCACCTACACCTGTCAATGATTTGGAAGTCTTGTCTGTCAGGCATCTGGCATTTATTGCATTCCTACTATAGGTCAGTCACTGTGCCAAGTGGTCTGGATACAAAGAAAAACAAAGACCACTCCTGCCATCAAGGAACTTACATTCTAATGGAAAAGTCTCATGTGAATAACTAGGTACATGCAAAATATGTAGTAGATGGAAGGTAAGGAAAGTGCTAGTAGTATCAGCTGAGGATGGGGGTGAGAAAAGGGAGGGGAAGGAAGGTAAAGTCTCCTGGAGAAGATGAGAGGAGTTGAATTTTGAAGGAAGAGGGCATGAAGGAACAGAACATTCCAGACTTAAAGAAATCAGGTTATATTTATTAGGCACTTACTTTATGCCATGTACCTTACCAAAGGTCTGGGGGCCAGTTACCCTCTGACCCCCAGTCCACAAAAAAACCCCTAAAACCATAGTCTCTGCTCTCAAAGAGTTTATGTTCTAATATGGAAGACAACATGTAAGTTTCTAGGCACAGCCAAGCTATTTATGAAGGTAATCTCAATGGGGAAAGTATTAGCAGACCCGGCAGGTAGGGAAAAGGGAGGAAAGGGGGAAGAACCAGGGAAAGCCTCCTGCAGAAAGATCTGATTCTTGAAAGAAGGGAAACAAAAGGCAAAGATTTGGGGTCCAAGCATTCCAGGCATGGGAGACAGCCAGTGAAAAAAATGGGAGAACTATCTTGTTCAGGAAACTAAAAGTAGGATGGTATAGCTAGATTCTAATATGTGTGGCCAAGTCTACAGGATAAGTAGAATGGAAAGATGGGAGGGGACCAGCTTATGAAGAGCTTTAAGTGTCAAACAGAGGAGTTTCTATTTGGTCCTGGGAGTAGCAGGGAGGCTCTGAAGCCCAGTGAGCATGTGGATGACATGATCATCTTGACAGCAGAATGGAAGATGATTTGGAGTGGGCTGATATCGTTGAGGCAGGTAGACTAGTAGTCAAAATGAGAAAGTGATAAGGGCCTACACCAGGATTGTGACTGTATGAGTAGAATAAAGGAGACATAGAGGACAAGTGTTTTCATGGTAGAAAAGACAAGATTTAGCAGTGGATTAGATACATGCGGTGAGGATGATACTGACATTGTAAACTTGGGTAACTGCGAGGATTTCATTGTCTTCAACAGCAATATGGAAGCTGGCTTAGGAAAAGTTGAGTTTGAGATTTTCACATAATATCTAATTCAGGGTGTCCAGTAGGTAATTGATAATGCATGTGTATTTAAAGTTAAATGAAAAAAGCTGCTGATGCCTCTGTGTTCATGAATCTTATTATAGATGAGTTATAGAAACTTTAGGGACACATTTAGAAATTTCACAGTAAAGTAGCAGATGAAATTCTGCTCTAGTGGATCTAAGTAACAGCTGTTAAGAAGAGTCATTCTTTACCAAACTAATCTGCTATACACTGATATAGTTACTGAGAAATAACCCTACCCGTATCAGGAGAAGAATGTGCTTAAGTAAGTAACATAAGAGAGGATTTATCTTTGTTGATCCATCATAGAACTGATCAAGCCCTTATGAATAAATTCTAGTATGGAACTTGTTAATTTCAAGAAGAATGTGATATCCTGAAGAGAGCATAAAATAGTGATTAAAAAATTAGGCTTGTTGGGCTTAATTAGCTAGGGGAAGGAAGGAATATTAATAATAATATTCAAGTACCTAACAGGTTCTTTGGGATTTTCTCCATCTGCTTCAAGGTTTGATTTAGAAAAAGTGAACTCACTACAACAATAGCCTTATACAACTAACTCTACAATAGAATTCACTTGCAATTAATAAAGCTATCTAAATTTTAAGGACTA
Source organism: Notamacropus eugenii (assembly GCF_028372415.1). Taxonomy (NCBI): domain Eukaryota; kingdom Metazoa; phylum Chordata; class Mammalia; order Diprotodontia; family Macropodidae; genus Notamacropus; species Notamacropus eugenii. The sequence continues at coordinate 125,955,219 of NC_092873.1, forward strand.
CGTATAGTTTATTATAATTGACCTCACTAATAGACAGAAGTTTTTGTTTAGAATGATATGAATAACATTCACATTTATTTTTATTATTGGCAGTAATAGCTAATGTTTATATAGCACTTTGAGATTTGGAAAGCACTTTACGAATCTTATAGCATTTTATCCTTACTATAATCATGAGAAGTAGGTACTCTTATCATTCCATTTTAAAGATGAAGAAACTGAGACAGAGAAGTTAGGTGATGTGCCCAGCTAGTGTCAGATTTGCACTCATATCTTCCTGACTCCCGGTCTAACACTACCCCCTGTGCCACTTAGCTGCTCATGGGTGTTTATGTGTTTATGGCTATTTAATTGAATTAAAATGGGAAGAAGAAATAATAATAATAAACATTTTTGTAGTGGCTACTATGGACCAGCCACTGGGCTAAGTACTTTATGATTATTATCTTTTTTGATCCTCACAACAACCCAGGGAAGTAGGTGCTATTATTATACCCATTTTATAGTTAAAGAAACTGAGACAAAGGTTAAGTGGCTTGCCCCGGTCCTACAACTAGGAAGTATTTGAGACAGATTTTGAACTTATATCATCCTGGCTCTAGGTCCAGCACCCCACCAACTGTGCTACATGTCTGCCCAAGTGTTTATATATTTATAGCTATTGATTAAATTACAGAAGGAAAGAAATAGGCTCTTTGTTGAACATTCAAAAGCTAGTATACCTGTTCGTATAAATTATATAAACAATCCTGAGAATTGAAGATATAGTGTTTTCTTTGGAGTTCATAGTCAAAACAAGGTTTATTTCCAAAATCACTAAAAAAATTTTTCTTTTTGAGGAGTAGATTGGCATAAAGTAAAAATTATTGGCATGATCATCTTGAACCATATTGAGACTTTCAAAAGTGACTTAAAAGGTGTCACCTAGAGATAGCACAAGGCATTTATGATCAACAGCATGAAGATAAGTTGCTCTGTCAAAACTCAGTATCACCTAAAATGAAGTATTACCTGCCATCCTCAGAAGTAAGAGTGAGTTGCCTGACCCCACAGCATGCGACCAGTATAAAAACAGTGCCTTCTAGCAATACCAATCCATGGGATTTGTGTTATCACTAATACAACTTCATAAATTGTTCATAAAGATGTAATATTGTCCTTATAAGAATTGAGGAAAATGGTTTGAAAAAGATAAGGAAACACATCTATGAACCGATGTAGGGTGAAGTGGATGTAGCATCAATATTATAAAAGTGAACAATTTGGAGGACTTCCATAAACTGATGTGCTGAGCAGAACCTTTTATACAATAACAGCACTGTAAAGGCAGATAACTTTGAAAGGTCTGAGAACTATGATCATACAATGACCATTCATGATTTCAGAGGACTGATGATGAAGAAGGCTTTCAATTACGGAGAGGTGAAGGATGCTGGGGTGCAGAATGAGACATAGTTATGTTTTTGGTGGATACCCATTGGGTAAACTTGTTTTGCTTGAATATTCAAATTTGTTAAAATAAACTTCTTTTTTCAATGGGGGGTAGTAAGTGGGAGAGAAAAGAGATTTCTGTTCATTTTTTTTTAATAGACAGGTGGGAGAGTGTTACAGATGAGAAATAAGGTGTGAATTTTCTGATGAGGGTACTGTATTTTTAGTTTTATTTAAGTTGTTTTACTTTGTTACAAGAGACCTGTCATGAAGCAAGCATTATCTGTAAAAGTTATGATGTAAAAAAAATATAACATCCATAAAACTAGAAGGGTAAAAATGAAAAACAGATAAATAAGATGGTAGGAAAGCGCTACTGTTTTCATCCTCACTAAATGTGTCCTGGCTAATGATACAGTGTGTTTTAAATAATGATTGGCATTAGTGAAAATCAGGATGATTTTGGAGGCTTTCTTGGTGCTCATGAACACTGTGTTTCTTTGTTTGCTTTTACAGGTTGAAGATGGTATGTTTTCTTTGAATCATCCTAATCAGTATTTTTTGGAGAGCCAGAAGCTTCTCAGTGGTGGCCGAGAAGTCAGGAAGGAATCTAGCCAACCAGAAGTTCCTCAGGCCAAGCAGAATGTCCAGAAAACTGCTAATTCAACATCTTCTCTCCCAGCATCTTTAGATTCTACGCTGGAAATGGATATGGAAGGGTTGGAGGGTTACTTCAGTGAATAACACTTGACTGTCTGTCTCCCTTCTTCCTTAGCTTTTAGTTCTTCTTTCTAGGTTTTTAGCAGGTTCTCCTTTCCTATTCTAATTAGTAACAGGAGAGAGTCATTTTCTAGGATGGATATAGTTATTTCATTCATATTATAACCTGAAAATAGTATCTTTTAATTCCTCTTAGTTTAGCCTATTGCTTTGCCACTCCTTTTTCTCTCTACTATTCTAATAAAAAATAAATACTGAAATGAAAATGGAAGCGTGTATGTGTATAAGGGAAAAAATATCCTGAAGGAAAGACATGACATAATAGTGGATTGGATGTTGCCACATTTTATAAAATGATATATTCTAGGGACTTCCCAACATACTGCTAGTTGCCAAATGCCAAGAAAATAGAGGGTGGAAATCAGAAAACAACAGACCAGTCCGCAAAACTATTTCTCATCTGGGCATTCCCCTCTCTTTTTTATTTTTTTCATAAAAAGGGAAAATCTTGCTGAATGGATTATCATATTTTTTTTTTTAGTGGCTTTGGATTGGCAGCAAAATCTCAATTTTACCATAAATCTGTGACTTGTAAATGAATGGATAAAAGGAAACAAAGAAAGACCTTGTTTCTAATCTGGTTTAGTTTTCGTTTTCATTCTGAGGCCTCATTATGTAAAGTAATTAAACTTACCAACTTTAATTTTCAGTTTCTTCTTTGATGGGTTCACTAAGAATCAATCGTTGGTAAAGGAGGAGATAGAAGGGACACTTGCATGAATTAATTTCATCTTCTCTCCTTTTAAACTTCAGTACTCCAGTGCTTCCTGCTTCTGTTGACAGTTGAGTAAAATCAAATAGGTTTGGTGGTTTACATGGTTTTGCTGGAATCATAAACTTCTTGGAAAGTAGTATAGTAGGACAAGAGTATGAGACTTCAGATGCCTGTATTTAGAGCTGGAAGAGACCTTTGAGATCTGCTCCTGCCCACCTAATCCTCCATTTTATGGAGAAGGATCCTGAGCCCCAGAGAAGTGAAATGATTTATGGGATCCTAGATCTGGAGTTGGTAGGTACCTCAGAGGCTACTAGTCCAGTGAATTTCCTGAAGTGCAGGTTGCATCACTCCCCTACTCAGTAAACTCCAGTGGGTCCGTGTCACTTTTAGGATTCAAAGCTCTTCATAATTTAGCCCCTCCCTAAATTGCCAGTCTTCCTATATCTCACTCCTGGTCACATACTCTTTAACTCAGTGACACTGGCCTCCTTTGTATCCCATGAACCAAGACACCCCAGTCTCAGCTCTGGGCATTACACTCTTTCTCTTCAGTTCCGCTTACTAATTTACTTCTTTGACTTCATTTAAGTCTCAGCTAAAATCCTGTCTTTTATAGGAAACTTTTCCCAACCTTTCTTAATTCTAATGCCTTCCCTTTGTTAATTATTTCTTATTTAGCCTGTAGATCATTTTCTTTGTATATATTTGCTTGTTAACTCTGCCCTCCAGGAGCTATCTTTTGCCCTTTTCTTGTATTCCTTAGGCCAGGCCTTGCCACTTAGTTGTCATTCACCAATATCCAAAGGAATTAACCCCATATAGGTTTCACTTTCCTCCCTTCCCTGTAGTAAGAAGGACCTGCCTCATACATGTACTAGCTGTGTGGTCCTGGGCAAGTCACTTACCTTTTCTTAGCCTCACTTTCCTCATCTGTAAAACGGTACTAATAATAGTTCCTATACCATGGGATTGTTGTGAGGATCAAATAAGATACCATGTAAGATATTTTGTAAACATTAATCTCTATGTAAATGCTAGTTATGTTGATGACGGATTATATGGTGGTTGTTCAGTGGTTTTCAGTCATGTCCAACTATCTGTGACCCCATTTGGGTTTTCTTGGCAAAGACTTTACAGTAGTTTGCCATTTCCTTTTCCAGTTCATCTTAACACATGAGGAAACTGAGGCAACTACTAAGTGTCTGAGGTCTCATTTGAACTTAGGTCGTCCTTACGCCAGGCCCAGTGCTTCATCCACTGCATGACCCAGCTGCCCCAATGACAAATTATGTCATTATACAAATAGTTATTTAACTTGATCTCTTGGAACTGTTTGGTTTGCACATTTTATGGGGACTATCCCACTCTAGGATGACATTTTTGGAGGTCAAAGAGAAATTTTGATGAGTCAACAGGTATTCATTTAGCAGCTGCTCTGTCGGGTAATATGCTAAGCACTGGGGATACCAATACAAAAGTGAGACAGCTTCTGCCCTCAAGAAGTTTATATCCTACCATGGGATTCACAGATAAGTTTCTGTTATGTTAGATGAAAGGAAATGGTAAGAATGCCCTTCTTGCCCTAGTTCAGTGTGGCATCTTTCTGTGGATTGCTTCATAGCTGGTAACATTTAACAAAGCTGCCTTTTTCTACTGTCCCACATTTTAACCTTAGATTTTTTTTTTTTCCTCTTTTCAAAATCATATAATTTCTTCCTGACTTACCTGTTTTGAAAGCTCTCTACTCACCAAAAGAAGGGAGAAACTGCAGCCTGGTGTACATTCAACCCTCTTCTTAGTCTATTTTGTGTCTAGGTAGAGTATTGATTTTAAACTATGACCCCCCAGAGTTGGGATCATGTTTCTTGCATATCTCAGGCCTTCTGTTGGTGTTCACAAACAATACTAGTTAAAAAACATGTCATTGTTGTAGCATTACACACTCACTTGTTTTGTAATAAAGTCTGTTCTCCTGTTACTTATGTATATATAGGGGATTATCAAAAAATCTTAAGAAACATTGATTAGTGGATATAGAAATGGGGAGGGAGTTATATCAGAAGGCAGAAACTAATGCTCTTCTATTGCTTTATTCAAGCTGGCAAAGGCAATTTATTTTTCATGCTTCAAGGGTCTTGACAATTTTGATTCTTTTTCCTGGTGAGCTGACCTGTTTGAATTGAATGGTGTAAGAAGAACCCCAAAGAAAAATTTTAAATAGCAGCTTTCTTTCAAAGAGTAGTCAAAGAAAAAGAATATGAGTCTTCCACATCTTTTAGCTTTCTGTGCTTTTGTAACCTCTTCAAGCAGGAAAAGGCTACGTGATAATTGAGAAAAACTAGGATGGACATTCAAAGCTGGTAGAAACATACACATTGTTAGTGCAGAACCTATCATCGTCTTTCATGTTGTTGTCTAGTCGTTTTTTTCCCTCTGCCTTAACAGTTAAAAAAAAAAGCTTAATTATAATCTACATAAAAGAACACTGATAAGCTTTTAAGTAAACTTTTAAAACCATTTAAAATATTGTCGAGTCATAGAAAGAAGTGGTTAAAGATTTTAAATGAGATGGGGATATGTACCAAGCAAAGGAAGGATCTTTAATTCATATAGAATTTTTAAGAAGCCTAGGGATTTCTTCTCTGTCTAAAAGCATGCGGGGTGTTTTGCTTGTTACAGTCTGCTGTCTTACTGATACTCAATGACTTTGCAAGCAAACTTCTGTTATTCTTTGCAAAGAAGAAAAGCAAACTTCTGGGATTTCAACTTGAAAGGCGAGATGAGACAGCTCCAAAGTTCCAGATTTGGTGAGAGCGTACTGTTTGCAAATTTAATCAAGGTCTTCCACAGGCATCAGCTTGACATTAAATTTAAGTGCCCATTAAAGGGATAGTTTGACAGCAGCTCAGAATGCAAGGCTTAATCTGAGGACATCTTTAACAGCTAGGAGGGGGGAAGAGTTGAGAAGCCTCAAACCACTGTAGTAATTAGTGCCATTTGCCAGCCTTCCCTTTTAATGTTGGGGAGGGGAGATGAGGATAGAGAAAGAGAGAGGTTAGAATCTAAATGTGGTAGAATGAGATAGTATAATATAGTGGATAGAGCAATGGGGTTTATATCCTACCTCAGACTCTAGCTGTGTGACACTTAGTAAAAAGCACTTAACATCTCAGACCCTGTTTCCTTATCTGTGAAATGGGGATGATAGTAAGAATACCTACCTCACTAAGTGATTGTGAAACTCCACTGAGGTGATATGCATAAAGGACTTTACAAAATTTAAAACAATTTATAAATGTCAGCTGTCATTAGAATGCTATCCAGTGAACTGTGTGAGGATAGCTGAGGTTGCTTGGCTAGCTGTCACATGAGAAGGATGATAGATTTCAAATGAAGAGGGGAACTGATTTTGAGCATTTTTAGCATGGTGCAGTGGATAGGACACTGACCTTGGAGTCAGTAAGATCTGGATTCAAATTCTACTGCAGATTCTAGCTGTGTGTCCATAGGCAAGTCATTTAGCTCTTCTCTCCCTCAGTTTCCTCATCTGTAAAATGGAGATGGGGGAGTTGAACTCAAATAGCCTCTAAGGTCTTTTCTATGATCAGGGCCGTTTGATGCTTCTAGTTATAGCATATATAATGAACCAGGGAGTTTGAAGAAACTAGATGTTGGTGTGGCTTCAAACTATGGGCATGTGGCCCTTTCAAGGCAGATAACATTTGATCATGGCAATGGGAACAGGAAGGACCTCCAGAAAGTACTCTTTGTTCTTAAATGTTACTGTATTCAGATCAGTGTGATGACCAATCAGTTCAGAGAACTGATTAGAAAACCTACCCCCAAAAAGAGGTGGTGGGCTACAGGTACTGAATAAAGCACTTGACGTCACAAGTGGTCAATGTGTCCTTTGTTTTTCTTGTACTTTCTTATAAGGAGGGATTCTATGTGAGGGGATAATGGGAAATGAGAGCAACAGTTGTTTTTTTTAAAGCTTCAATAAAAAAATATTTTAAATGAAGCTACTTATCGTGTTCTTGGGAAGTTAGTTTATTTACCCACAAAATCAGGCCTTATTTTTGTGATCCAATTCACTTTTGACAAGCAATCCATGGCTACAGTCTAAGGTTTCCCATTGTAATTGGCTTTGTAGGCAATTAGCCTTGTGACTCTATGGAAATCTTGTGTCCCACAGGAAATTATCTCCCCACTCCCTGAGACCCTGCCAAAAATGATACTATTTCCTCTTATTGGATTGGCTCTCCCTCCTACAAGCCATTTTTATCCATTTCTCCATGGTGTTTTATTTTTCCTGAGAATGATCACTGCAGAACCTTAGCAAAGGCTAAAGAATATGTGGGGATATAAAGCCCCAGTAGTTCCCCTGACTCTACAGTTGCAGAACTGTTTTGAACATTGATGACAAGGTAGTGAAACAAGACCTCTAATAAATGCATGACAGATTTTCCAATTCAGCTCAACATTTCCAGGTGTTCGTTTGCCAATAATAGGACCATGAAGCTTCTTTAGGAAGCCGTTTGTTTTCTGCTTTTGCACTGTAAGCATAGAAACAAAATAAATTTAACAGATGCTACATTTAATTTAAGACAGAGCACAAGTATTGGCTTTCTCTTTGAGTGTTGTAAGAAAATTAATAGTGTCACAAAAATGTTCCAGTTCTTACCACTTGCTTTAACTTTAAGCAATGAAAACTAAATTTCTGCCATTGCTATGAAGATCACCAAGATTGGAATTGTCTTAGAACTTTTCTTAGGGCATATTAGAGCTAGAAGAGACCTTAGAAATCATCTAGTATAATCCCATCATTATACAGATGAAGAAATTGAGGCCCAGAAAAGTCACATGATTTTCTCCAGATCATACAGGGTCATAGCAGAGCCACAATTTGATCCCAAATCCTCCGACCCAAAATCCAATGCTCTCAGCTACATTTGGTGTCATATTTTTCTATTCCTTCTTCACTTTTCCTGCAGAGAACTGTAAGTGTGATTAGCTTCCCCAGTGATCTTAATATTCCCTGTTTATTATCTTAGCTTTTTCATATGTATGGAGATGATAGAACTAAATTGCCTCTGAGAGAAGTTAAGTCTCATAATACTTGAAACAGAGAAAGCCTGATGCATGTTCCACTAGTGGCCCTCTTAATGAGCAGGGGTTAGTTGTAGAGATTAGGGCAGCAAGGTGGCAGTATGGTGCCAGACCTCAAGTCAAGAAGACCTGAGTTCAAATATGGCCTCACATTTAGTAGCTGTGTGACCCTGGATAAGTCACTTAACCCTCTTTGCCTCTGTTTCCTCATCTATAAAATGAGAAGGAAAAGGAAACGGCAAACCACTCCAGTATCTGCCAAGGAAACCCCAAAATGGTGTCACCAGGAGTGAAACACTACTAAAAAATGACAGAACATCATTGGTTAGAGATGACTGTCCAGAAAGAAATCAGCAACACTATACGATGGCTGGTAGAGAAAAGTCCCTAGTTATTGGCAAAACTGTAAAAAAATGAAGGAGCTAGACAGGATGACTTCTTGCGTCTCTTTCAAACTGAAATCCTGCAATCCTAAGAACCTTGAGGTGGGAATCAAGTAATTGCATGTTAACATGTTTGAGGAAACGCTGGGCTAGACAGTGGAAACACAAAGAAGCAAAATAGTCCCTGCCTTGAAGGAGTTTACCTTCTAACAGAAGGGAAAAAAGAGCCAGACCTGCTCACGGTTGATGAGGCAAGGCAGGGGTTAAGGACCCTCCAAATGGATAGGTTTTGAAAGTGGTTGGTCAGGCCCTTCTCCTGGCTAGCAAGGCAAGGTGTGACAAACTATACAAGTCATCTTGTCTCCTTGCTAAACTTGTGGACAAGATGCACACCCTCGTACTTCTCTAGACTGACGGCCACAGCACTGCCAAGCTGTCCCCAAACTATGCCTGGGTCATGGCAGCTTCCTAGATGGAAACACATCACTGCTCATGCCTCCCTTCAGGCAGGATTCCTGAATGCCTCCAAGGACAAAGCAAGGAGGTAAGTTGAATGGGGCTGAAATCTAGAGGGTTGACCTTGAATCTTTTAATCATCTGCCTTCATCAGAGGACCTCACTGCTACTATGTCTGAACTCCTTCCCCAATTATTTACATTTTCCTATCCTTTCCTAGTCTATCCCTGTAATATTGAATTCCTAGTTGCCAAAAAAACAGACCGTCATCTATAACCTCAACTGTTCGTTGCCTCATTGCCACTTACCTCAAACCTTTCTGCTGCCCCTAAAGCCCCACTCCAGATCTAGCCTGTTCTCTGGATGTACTTTGCCCTACTCCATAATGAACAAATCTTCCTGCTTTGTCAATAGGTGTAGTTCAACATATCTGCTGATATTCTCAGAAGTATTCCAATTTCATACATACTCCAATTCCTCAGTCTGTTCACCTCCCATGACCTACTGCTCCACTCCACCTCAGTTATATATATATATATATATAGAAATTGTCATGCCCTTGACCTTGCCATCACCCTCAAGAGTTCTACTTCCATTTTAGAAAAGTATGAACTTCTAATCATAATCTTTTCAAATCTTATGCCCAACTCCTCCTAAAACTATTCTTCATCTTCACCATGACTTCCAATTCCTCCATCTCTTAGTAATACCCTAGGACTTACACAACATGATCTGACTACTTCTCACTTCCCAATCTTGAACCCAGTTGAATTCTACATTATCCTCCACTCTTGAATCCCTTGCCCACCTGTCCTATTGCCAATCACATCTAGCCAAACCCCAAACCTGGATCATTCCCACAACTCACCTCCTTTGATGCTCTGCCTCATTACCTCTGACTCTTACAGACCCAAACTTTCTTTTAAGACTGTACTCAAGTATCACTCTCTCCAAGAAGCTTTCTTGGTCCTTTTTTTAAAATCTGATTTATATATATATATATATTGTCCCTCCCATTAGACTGTAAGCTTCCGTAGGGTAGGGACTATTTTTGATTTTTCTTTGTATCCCTGCCATTTAGCCCAGTAGCTGGCACATAGGAAGTACTTAATAAATGGTTGATGATTGATTGATTTCATAGGTATATGAAAATGCACATATATGTTACAATGTGTAATAATATACAAGAGTATGTTACAGCATGTTATTTGAAAGTCAAATTTTCTGTTTAGCTCTGTTTTTTCTCAAGAATGTATTAGTTCCTCTACATCATTGAATATCAATTTTTCCCCTCATGGATTACACTCAGTTTGCTGGGTTGGTGATTCTTGGTTTTAATCCTATCTCCTTTGACCTCTGGAATTTCATATTTCAAGACCTCCAATCCCTTAATGTAGCTGCTAAATCTTGTGTTATCCTCATTGTGCTTCTACCATACTTCAATTATTTCTTTCTGGCTGCTTGCAATATTTTCTCCTTGACCTGGGAACTCTGGAATTTGGCTATAATATTCTTTGGAATTTTCCTTTTGGGATCTCTTTCAGGAGGTGATTGGTGGACTCCCTCAATTTCTATTTTACCCTCTGGTTCCAGAACACCAGGGCAGTTTTTCTTGATAGTTTTTTGAAAGATGATGTCTAGGCTCTTTTTCTGATCCAATAATCAGAGTCCAATAATTTTTAAATTCTCTCTCCTGGATCTATTTTCCAGGTCATTTGTTTTTCCAATGAAATATTTCACATTGTTTTCTATTTTTTCATTCTTTTGGTTGTTTTTATAACTTTTTGATTTCTTATAGAATCATTAGCACCCATTTGCTCTGTTCTAATTTTTAAGGAATTAATTTATTCAGTGAGCTTTTGAACATTCTTTTCCATTTGGCCAATTCTCCTTTTTAAGGCATTCTTCTACTCATTGTATCTTTGGACTTGATTTGCTATTTGGTCTAGTCTGTTTTTTAAAATGTCATTTCCTCCAGCATTTTTTTTTTTGAGTTGCCTTTACCAAGCTACTGATTTGTTTTTCATGATTTTCTTGCATCACTCTCATTTCTCTTCCCAATTTTCCCCCTACTTCTCTTACTTGATTTTCAAAATCATTTTTGAACTTTGCCATGGCCTGAGAGGCTTTTGATGTAGGGGCTTTGACTTTGTTGTCTTCTTCTGAGTGTATGTTTTGATCTTCCTTGTCATCAGAGTAAGTTTCTAGAGTCTGAGTTTTTTTCCCATTGTTTGCTCATTTTTTTTGGCCTATTTTTTGACTTCTTAACTCTTTGGTAGGGCTCTTTTACTTTTCAGTAGGACTCTGCTTCCAGTATGGAGGGTGTACTGTCCCAAGCATCAGGGATTTTGTGAAGTTCTTTTCTGCGATACTTCTAGGGATCTGTAAGTTTTGAGTTCTTCCCATGTGGTATGATCTAAGATATGTTTAATCCTCTCCTGGCCTGTGCTCTGATCTGTGAGTGACCACAAGCACTCTTTTCCACCCTGAAACTGTGAGGAGGTTTCACTTTCCACTGCTGTCACAAGCTGTGCTGTGCCAGTGCTCCTCCCCACTCTGGGACTGCCTCTCAGGACTGTGACCCAAATTCATGTATGGGCAAAGCAACAGAGTCCTGCCTCAGAGCCAGCAAACAGACCCCTGTAATTTCCTTCTGACAAGTTGTTTGATCTCCTTACAGTCTGAGAGCTCCAGAAACAGTCACCGCTCCACCCCTGTACCTACCCTGAATGCTACTGATTCAGCCACCCCAATACCTACTCCTGGTCTGCTGGGGCTGTGCTGTGCTGGGGCCAGGGACTGGACTGCACTCCAATTTTACTCAATTCTGACAGTCCTTTCTTTTCCTTTCTTAATGCTTATTTATTTATTTGTTTATTTTTAGTTTTCAATGTTCATTTTCACAAGATTTTGAGTTCCAAATTTTCTTCCCATTTCTCCCTCCCCCCACCTCAAAACACCATGCATTCTGATTACTTCTTCACCCAATCTGTGCTCCCTTCTATCACACTCCCTCCCCTCCCTTATTCCCATCTTCTCTCTTTTCTTGTAGGGCAAGATAGATTTCTATACCACATTGCTTGTATTCCTTATTTCCCAGTTGCATGCAAAAACAGTTTTCAGTATTCGTTCCCAAAACTTAGAGAACCATGTTCTCTCCCTTCCTCCCTCCCCACCCATCCCCACTGAGAAGGCAAGCAATTCAATATAGGCTATATATGTGTAGTTTTGCAAAAGACTTCCATAATAATCATGTTGTGTAAGACTAACTATATTTCCCTCCATCCTCTTTTGCCCCCCATTTATTCTATTCTCTCTTTTGACCTTGTCCCTCCCCAAAAGTGTTTACTTCTAATTACTCCCTTCTCCTATTTGCCCTCCTTTCTGCCATCCCCCCACCCCACTTGTCCCCTTCTCCCCTACTTTCTTGTAGTATAAGATAGATTTTCATACCAAATTGAGTGAGTGTGTTATACCCTCCTTAAGCCAAATGTGATGAGAGTAAGCTTCACTTTTTCCCTCTCACCTCCCCCCTCTTCCCCTCCATTGGAAAAGCTTATTGTTGCCTCTTTTTTGCCCCATTCTATTTCTCTCTTTCTCCTTCCAAAAATATGCCTCTCTCATCTCTTAATTTTTTAAAGATGTCATCCCTTCCTATTCAACTCACCCTGTGCCCTCTATCCATATATATGTGTATAATCCCTCTAACTACCCAAGTACTGAGAAAAGTTTCAAGAGTTACAAATATTATCTTTCCATGTAGGAATGTAAACAGTTCAACTTTAGTAAGTACCATATGATTTCTCTTTCCTGTTTACCTTTTTATACTTCTCTTGATTCTTGTGTCTGAAAGTCAAATTTTCTATTCAGCTCTGGTCTTTTCATCAAGAATGTTTGAATGTCCTCTATTTCATTGAATGACCATTTTTTTCCTCTGAAGTATTATACTCAGTTTTTCTGGGTAGGTGATTCTTGGTTTTAATCCTAGTTCCTTTGACTTCTGGAATATCATATTTCAAGCCCTTTAATCCCTTAAGGTAGAAGCTGCTTGTGTTATCCTGATTATATTTCCACAATACTCAAATTGTTTTTTTCTGGCTGCTTGCAATGTTTTCTCCTTGACCTGAGAACTCTGGAATTTGGCTACAATATTCCTAGGAGTTTTTCTTTTCAGATCTCTTTCAGGAGGTGATCAGTGCAGTCTTTCAGTATTTATTGTACCTTCTGCTTCTAGAGTCTCAGGGCAGTTTTCCTTGATAATTTCATGAAAGAGACGGAGCCAAGATGGTGGACTAGAAAGACACACTTATGCAGGGTCCTCCCCACAGCCCATAAAATACCTGCAGAGAGGGACTCTCAACAAATTTTGGAGCAGCAGAAGTGGAGAACAACAGAGTGGAGCAGATTTCCAGCCCACAGTGACCTGAAAGGCCCACGGAAACATTGGTTGTGCCAGACATGGAGCCGAGCGTGGAGCCCAACCCAGCCTTGGCTGAACAGCGCAGTGTGAGAAGACTCTGGGAGGAGGACACCTTGGGGGCAGAATCTCCAGTTGCAGTAGCAGGTCCTCAGATCTCTCAGCCCACAGGCACCAAAGGTCAGTGATGGGGTTTTATCAGCTAGCCAGGAAGGGAGAAGGGCCTTCCCATAGCTCTGGCAGCAGGTAGAGGCCACAGAGCCTGCACAGCAGCCCGTATGGAAGCTCCACTGTTGGAGCGTAAAAACCCCTGGGGCCATTGAAGAGCTGAGTCTTACCTCAGCCCTGGGTGGAGGCCCTGGCCAATCTAGTCTTTGTCTCAAACTGAATGGCAGCCCTGCCCATCCAGCTTATCTGAAAATCAGCCCCCAGTGCTGACTTGGGAACTGAAGGCCAGGTGGCTGTGGAGAGGTAACTGCTAAAATTCTGAGCATAAAAATCCCTCCCTGAGTCCAGACCAGTACACGCTTGATTGTGCCGCCTTGGAGGAACTGAGATCTCACAGATTCCCAGAGTATACCCTACTCTTGACAAAGGACCCAAAAGTCAAGTAACTGGTTGGGAAAATGCACAAAAAAGGGAAAAAAATAAGACCATAGAAGGTTACTTTCTTGCTGAACAGATATCTCCTCCCATCCTTTCTGATGAGGAAGAATAATGCTTACCATCAGGGAAAGACATAGAAGTCAAGGTTTCTGTATCCCAAACATCCAAAATAAATATTCAATGGGCTCAGGACATGGAAGAGCTCAAAAAGAACTTTGAAAATCAAGTTAGAGAGGTGGAGGAAAAACTGGGAAGAGAAATGAGAGAGATGCAAGAAAAGCATGAAAAGCAGGTCAACACCTTGCTAAAGGAGACCCAAAAAAATGCTGAAGAAAATAACACCTTGAAAAATAGGCTAACTCAATTGACAAAAGAGGTTAAAAAAGCCAATGAGGAGAAGAATACTTTAAAAAGCAGAATTAGCCAAATGGAAAAGGAGGTCCAAAAGGTCACTGAAGAAAATAGTTCTTTCAAAATTAGAATGGAACAGATGGAGGCTAATGACTTTATGAGAAACCAAGAAATCACAAAACAAAACCAAAAGGATAATTTCATGAAAGATGATGTCTAGGCTTTTTTTTTTTTTGATCATGGCTTTCAGGTAGTCTCATAATTTTTAAATTATCTCTCCTGCATCTATTTTCCAGGTCATTTGTTTTTACAATGAGATATTTCATATTGTCTTCTATTTTTTCATTCTTTTGATTTTGTTTTGTAATTTCCTGATTTATCATAAAGTCATTAGCTTCCATCTGCTCCATTCTAATCTTTAAAGAGCTATTTTCTTCAGTGAACTTTTGAATCTTCTTTTCCATTTGTCTAATTCTGCTTTTTAAAGCATTCTTCTCTTCATTGGCTTTTTGGACTTCTTTTGCCACTTGAGTTAGTCTATTTTTAAAGGTGTTATTTTTTTTCAGCATTTTTGGGGTCTCCTTTAGCAAGCTTTTGACTTGCTTTCATGATTTTCTTGCATCACTCTCCTTTCTCTTCCTAATTTTTCCTCCACCTCTCTTACTTGATTTTCAAAATCCTTTTTGAACTCTTCCATGACTTGAGACCATTGCATATTTATTTTGGAGGTTTTCGATGCAGAAGCCTTAAATTTTAAGTCTTTCTCTAATGATATGCATTGTTTTTCCTCATATGAAAGGATGGAAGAAAATACCTGTTCACCAAGAAAGTAGCCTTCTGTAGTCTTATTTTTTTCCCTTTTTTGGGCATTTTCCCAGCCAGTTACTTGACTTTTGAAGCCTTTGTCAAGAGGAGGATATACTCTGAGTACCTGTAAGTTCTCAGTTCCTCCAAGGTGGCACAATCAAAGGAGAGGAATTTACTTCTCTCCTGGCCTGTGCTCTGGTCTGGTAGCAATCACAAGCTTTTCTGCCCAGGATCTGTGAGTAGAATTCCCTCTCCACAACTGCCTCCAGCTCCACCACATCAGCCCTCCTCCTCACCCCAAGGCCACAACTCAGGGCTGAGATCCAGATCAGCTGCAGGGTTCCCCCAGGTTCTTTAGGCCAAGGGCTTCAAAAATGGATGCGGCTGCTGCACTGGCTGCTGCTGACAGGGCCAGACCATTCCCTTCTCACCCAGGCAAAAGAGCTTTCTCACTGACCTTTGAAGCTGTCTTTGGCATTTGTGGGTTGAGCAATCGGGGAACTGCAGCTGCTACCCAGGATTCTACCCTGAAACCTCCTCCAGTCCTGTCCCTTCTGGGCAGCCTGGCCAAGGTTGTGCTCTGCCCCAAGCCCAGTGTGATAGACCTTTCCTGTTGGCCTTCCAGGCTGTCTTGAGCTAGAAATCTCCTTCACTCTGTCATTTTGTGGCTTCTGCTGCCCTAGAATTTGTTTAGATTAATATACAGGTATTTATGGGCTATGGGGGAGAACTTTTACAGGTCAGTCCTTCTACTCCACCATCTTGGCTTCATGCCCAACAGCCCTTTCTTACTGATCTTTTCAATATTCTTGCACATTTGTGGGTTGTGTAGTCTGAAACCTGCCACAGCTGCCAGTGATTCAGGCCCCTGAGGCCTGCTCAGAGTTTGCTAGGCCCCAGACTGTGCTAACAGGCCTCTCAGCCTGGTGCAACAGACCTTTCCTGTCAACCTCCCAAGTTGTCTTGGGCGAGAGATTTGCTTCACTCTGTCTTTTTGTGGGTTCTGCTGTTCTAGAATTTGTTCAGAGTCATTTTTTACAGGTATTTGGAGGAGTTTAGGGGAGAGCTCTGGTGAGTCCCTGCTTTTACTCTGCCATTTTGGCTCCATCCAGAATGTTATATATGTGTTATATATGTCAACATATAGGGACATAATGTAATGTTATATTTATGTTGGCATATTATACTGGCAAGCCATATATGTCAACATATACAACACAACACATGTGCTATATATGTTGACATAACACATGTGTGCATTTTCATGTACCTATGCAATAGCATCTAATGATTTTTAATTTTATTAAATCATTTATATTTTTATTTAAATATATTTATATATAATATATATTTATCTTATTAAATTAATAATTTCATAAATAAATGGCATTTATTAAGTACTTTCTACCTGTCAGGTACTGTGCTAATGACTAGGAACACAAAGAAAAAGCAAAAATGTCCCTGCCCTCAAGAAACTTATATTCTAATGGGTTTGTTATGTGTTATATGTTAACAGGTGTACATACAACATGTGACATAATTACATATTATTATATACATGGACATAAGGTTGTGTTATGCATGTTATCATATGCTTGTTACACAATGTGTTTTTAATGTGTTTATAACACATTACATTGGATATTATAATATATATAGAAACCTATCATGACTAGATTGTAGAGTGAAGGAAGGTAAATAATAAAGAGATTCTGAGTTATGGACTCTGGTTCTGCACCACTAGCTGCCTGGGCTTCTTAGATAGCAACATGTGCTCAGAAAATATTAAAAAATACAGTCTTTCATATCTAACATTTCTCTCAAAATGAAATTGCTGGAAAAATAACCTGACTTAAATTGTTTACCCTAATCGGGAAAGAAAGTTGACAAAATGAGAGATAATTTTAACTGGTATAATGTCAATCAATAAACAGTTATTAAGTGCTTACTATGTGCTAGAATATGTACCAAGTACTGGGCATACAAAGAAGATAAAAGACAATGTCTACCCTCAAGGAGTTTACAATCTAATGAAGGAGATAATGTGCAAACAAAAATATAAAAGAAGCTATCTGCAATGGAATTAAGAGGGGTTAGGGAATGCTTCCTATAAGAAGGTGAGATTTTAGTTGAGACTAAAAGGAAACCAGGGAGGTCAGTAGTCAGAGCAGAGGAGGGAGAGCATTCCAAGGTTGGGGAACCGCCAGAGAGAATGCCTGGACCTGAAGGGTGCAGTGTCTTGTTTGTGGAACAGTCAGGAGTCTTTAAATTTTCTCATTTTATCTTTAATATTCCTTCTACCTCTAATATTCTATGTTTCCAGAAATCAGTAAATAGAAGGGATAAAATCCATTTATTAAGCACCCACGTTAGAAGTAGAAGAGCTCTGCTTTAGGTTTGGCTCCATTCTATACATCTCCAATATTTTCATCTCTGTCACTTTTCTCAAAGGCCCCCTGATGCACCTTTATGGAAGATTTGCAAATCACATTCTTTCCCTCTTCTCTGGCAATTTCCTCCATATCCCTGATTGTCAACCTCTTGGCACCAGAGGAGCTTCCAGACTGAGTCCCTACTTTCTTGACAGGTAACTGTCTCCTAAAAGGAACTCTATTTCAGGATACCCATCATATTTCATTTTATTCCTCTTTTTTGGCTACCTCTTAACATCTTCACCAAATGCCTCCACTACTGCCTTTGAGCTCTTTTTCCTTATCTCCCCCCTACCTCCCCGCCACACACAGAGTGCCTCTACTCTCAATTCTTAACCAATAATCCACTCAGCCATTGTTCCTGGATGGAGAACGTCAATCTATTCCCCTACAGCCTCACTATTCCTGTACCTTTCAAGATCAAAGTGCCTCCTCATGACTACCTCTCATATGTATGCTGTTTTCCTCGTTAGAATACGTTATTGATGGCTAGAATTGTTGTTACTTTTATATTTTCATTTCTAGTGCTTAGCAAAGTGCCTGGCCCATAGTAGGCACTGAATAAGTGCTTTATGAGTCCCTAGGTACACAGTGGATAAAGCATAGGGCCTGGAGTCAGGAGGACCTGAGTTCAAATCTGGCCTCAGATACTTACTAACTGTAATCCTAGGCAAGTTACTTCACTTAACCCTTTTTGCCTGTTTCTTCATCTGTAAAATGAGATGGAGAAGGAAGTGGCAAATCATTCTAGTATCTTTGCCAAGAATATTCCAGATGGGGTCATGAAAACTTGGACACAACTGTAACAGCTGAACAACATTGAACAAATGCTTTATTATTCATTGATGCATCTATAACCTGTATAATTGAAATTTCTGTATATGTATGTGAATATGTATCTGTATATATTTTAAATATATACGTGTGTGTATTTTCATCTGACATGATATTTCAGCTGTAAATTTATTAATAGTTAATTATAATGATTGACAGCTAGGTGTCTCAGTGGATAGAGTGTGAGGTCTGGAATCAGGAAGACCTGAGTTCAAATCTAGCCCCAGACACTTGCTAGTTGTATGACCTTGGACAAGTCACATAACCCTGTTTGCCTTAGTTCCCTCATGTGTAAAATGAGCTGGAGAAGAAAATGGTAAAACACTCTGGTATCTTTTCACACAAAGATGACCAAACAAATTATAATGAAGCTTTGAACTCATATGTAATAGATCATAGGACTTTAGAGTTGGAAGGTACTTTAGATGTCATCTAGGTCACTGATGGTCACTGAGATCAAATGACAACCCAGTGAAGTACATTCTTATATATGTGGTGTAATGCAACCAGGCTGGAGATCAGAAGGCCTGGTTCAAGCCCAAATTCTTCCACTAACCAACTATGCGACCTTGGACAAGTCACACAACCTTTCTAGAATTTAATTTCTTTAGGTATAAAATACAGAAGTTAGGTTAGATGAGAAATTCCTTCCAAGTCTAATGCTGTAGGAAAAACACTTTATATAAATGTGAACTGTTATTCTAGGATATTACCTAATTTATCCTTATAGTGTTTTGGGGAAAAGGAAAATTGTTCTCATGAAGCATCAAGAAGTCAAATCACCTGCCCAAAATCACACATTCTGGTGACTCATCTAGAACTTCCGACCTCCCACCCTGTGCACATCTAACTAATCTAGACTTCTTACTTAAGAAAGAAGAATTAACCTTAAATTTTGTCCCATGGTGTACATATTCCAGAACTAATCTTTGAGCTCTTAAGAGAAAAGGTATGATATCAATCTGACTTATTAACCTAAAGTGAAGTGCATTGTATTTATGACAGCAAATGACAACGTGATTTCTGTAGCACAATGTGGCAGACTGAGCATTGGAAAGGGCCTCATGTCATCTAGTCCAACTCCTCATTTTACAGAGGAGGAAAATGAGGCTTACAGGTCACATAGTTAGTAAGAATCCAAGCTAGGTTCTGAACCCAGGTTCCTTTGGCTCTATAGCCAGTGTTCCTTTCCCTCTGCTTTTTATTCATTCTTTTTCTCAATGGGCTCCTTTGTCCTAGTTTGCTTTGTCTGCTTTCTGGATGGTCTTTTTCTAAATACTATCGTTGGTCAGCAGGAGCACAGAGAGCAAGATGTTTCATCATCTATGGGAATGGAGTAGGGGCACAGGGTGAAACCTCAACAAAATCCTCAAAGAACTCAAGAGAAGGGATAGGGTTGGACTATTTTTTGCACCTGGGTGGTACAGTGGACAGAGCTCAGGACTTGGAGTCAAAGAACTTGAGTTGGGATCCTATCTCAGATACTTACTAGCTGTGACCCTGGGCAAGAGATTGGGCTATTCTCTCAACCTCAGTTTCCTCATTTGTGAAATGAGGATAATAATAGCACCTACCTTATAGTGTTATTGTGAAGGTCAAATGAGATAACATATGTAAAATTCTTTGCAAACTTTAAAGCACTATCTAAAGGCTAGTTATTAATTATTATTTTAATATTATTGTTAATTTCATCTCTAAGATTCCTTGGTAACATCCAGGTGATGCAATGGAGAGTGATGGACATAGAATCAGGAAAACCTGAATTCAAATTCTGCCGCAAGCACTTAGGTGTGTGACTTCCATTAAATCACTTAACCTCTCAGTCTTAGTTTCCTAGTCTATAAAATTAAGATAATAAGAAGCTCCTATCTCACATGATTGTTTTGCAAATCAAATGAAATAATGTGTGTACAGCATTTTGTAAACCTTCAACTTCTATATAAATTGTGGTTATTATTATTAATATTAATATTATTATATTGATAATGTAGTAATATTAATAATATTATTATTAATATTATTATTATAGTCATCTTGCTATATAAAGGACAACATTTGGATGTATGCCTAATAAACTTCCTTGGGATGTTTTGCTCACATAGTATTTACATCAGCAAAAAATTAACTGAACAGTCTAAAAAATTTTAAAAAAAATCTCATCATTGGGGAATGACTGAACAAGTTTTGGTATAGTATTGTGATGGAATACTACCATGCTATAAGAAATGATGAGCACAATGATTTTAGAAAAAAAACATGAAATAATAAAGAGTGAAATGAGCAGAACCAAGGGAACATTGTATATAGTAACAGCAATATTGCTTTAAGAAGGACTTTGAGAGAAAAAGTTATTTTGTCTATTACAAATATCTAGATTAGCTCTAAAGTACATATGAAGAAAGATAGTATCTGCATCCAGAGAAAGAACTGATAAATAGAAGTATGTGTAGAATAATTTTACATATGCATACTTATTTGTGTCTAATGGTAGCCCTCTCTAGGGTGGGGGGAGAGGGAGAGAGAGGAAAAAAAAGAAATTTACATGATAATTTTATTGAATATTTGAAAGGAATAGCAAATTGTGTATAGTAGATTTGCAGTTTCATGTACAATCATCCTTTTTTTATTGTGCTATGTTATGGAAATGCTTGTTTTGCTCCATAAATTAAAAAATAAAATAAAAAATGAATCTGACTCTGTTTTGTCCCCGAGTTTCCTTTTTCCACAATCTTTGCTTTTTTGAGCCAGGAGGAGGGGCTGACGTACTTTCTCTGAGTGTTCAGGAAGCTGAGTGGCACAATTGCTTCTTGTCTACTTATGAGTATTGCCTATTAGGGCCCCTCCATCCCTTTCTTATGTGATTTTGCAAGAAATAGAATGAGTTACAGGGATAAAAAGCCAACATGTCACTGCTTACCCCTGAAGCCTCCCATTTAAAAAAGATGAATGTGGTACAAACACTGAGAACACCCTAGGACACAAAGTATGAGAAAACACAGAACACTCCGGGTTTATTTCAGTAACTTGCAGGGGGAATTGTTTGGAGAAGATGGAAAAAGAACAAAAAATATTTCCTTCTGCATGCCTGTCTCAGAGCATTGACCCTTTTCAGGAACTATTTGGGTGGTATCTGCCTTTGAATAACAAAATAAAACCTTGAGGTCGCTGAGGTTTAAAACAACGGGAATAAATCAACACACTTTCCAGTTATGTGAACCCTGATATTAAATTTTGTGAAGGACTGTTGCACATCCATGTTTCCACCCTCATTTTTCTTCATTTGCTTTGTATGCAGAATTGACACAAATATGGGGTCCCTCAAGCATATTTCAGCACCCTTGGTTGCTCTAGGGAACTTGCTTAAGTTATCCACTTCTATGATTTTTGGAAACTTGAAGAATGACAATTTCCCCTCCCCAAGGCTCACTTGCCTTTCCTGCAATATAAGGGGTTGGATCGGGTGGTCATCAACATAGTATTATTTCAATATGGCATTCATGAAGCAAACTTATTCATTTACTCACTCAATAATATTTTGGGGTATGGAGGGGGATGTCTGGACCTGTGATTTCATTGATATAGGGAATCCCTGGTGAGGAAACTCTACCAGCATAGATGAGCGCCTTCTAAGCAGTTATAGTCTTAGTTGTCTCGGACCCTGAGATAGAAAGTGATTTGTTCAGGGTCACATAGCCGGTAAAAATATCTAGTCCTTAAAGTCTGTAAAGCACTTCACAAATATAGTCTTATTTTATCTTTATAAATGTTATTCATGGAGGTCAGTGCTCCATTTTCATTTTATAGATGAGCTGGAGGAGACTTTAGAGACCACTGAGTCCAACCCCCTCCAATTATACAGGTGAGGAAATGGACGTAGGCAGAGATTAAGTGATTTGCCCAGGGTCATACAGCTAGTAAGCATTTGAGGAGGATTCAAACTCAGGTCTTCCTGATTCCAGGTCCAGTGTTTTGTTGACTGCATCACCTAATTATTCTGACTCCAAGATCAGAACTCTACACAGTATGCCAAATTGTCACCCCCCCACTTTTTATATTAAATATAACATTTAATAGAACTCATTTAATATTTTGCTCATAGACCTTCCAAATAAGAATTTTAAATAGACTAGAATGTTTTACTGTGTTTAGATAACAAAATTTTATGAGAATGTCTCATAGAATGTGATATTTCTTCTTATTTGGTTTTGAAAGTCATGCGTTTTTACTAAATAAAAGTCTTCTCTCCTCTAAAATCCCACCTTTCACAAGAAGGCTTTCTTAGTCTATTTTAATGCTAACACCTTTCCTCTGAGATTGCCTCCAATTTAGGCTTTGTGTCTTAATTGTACATAGTTATTTGTACATTGTTTCCCGTTAGATCATGAGTTTCTGGAGGACCGGGACAGTTTGTGTTCTTTGTATCCCTAGCTACTGATACATCATAAGTGCTTAATAAATGCTTGTTGACTTGTTGACTAGTATATCTAGTTATCAGGTGCTTTGGTCAGTGTGTTCATAGGATCATAGATTTAGGAGCTAGACACGACCTTAGAATTCATTCAGTCCAACACCCTTGTTTTAACAATGAAGAAAATGGAACTCAGAGAAATGGAATGTCTTGTCCAAGATCAGACAGATTGCAAGGATCAGAGCCAAGATGTAAAACTCAATTTCTCTGATTCTAAATGTAGACCTCTTTCTATTGTACCCATGCTTCTGCTAGGTGTAAATGCTAAAACAGTTTTACTGTAGTATCAGAGAATCTTAAATATTATCTAATCTAACACTTCACCCAATACAAGAATGTATTTACATCAAATTTGAAAAAATAATAGACTCTATTTAAACACCTCCACTGATGGAGAGCTCAGTACCTATTAAGTCAACCTATTCCATGATAATGACTAAAAAAAACCATTTATTAGCCCTGATGGGGTATATATTTAAAAGCCAAGACAATATTTCCTTTCAAGGAGTTTTATATTCTAACAGAGGGAGAATTATTTTGGTTTGGAAAATTATAGAGGTGTTATTATACAGGAATAGAATGATACCCTCTCCTAGAATAATGGTCAAATTGATTTGATTATGGTTCCAAAACTTAAAAAAAAATATGTGTGGGCATGGAGATTGGGATGGGTTAGAAGATAACCGTAGCAAGGCAACTGAAGATTTTACCTGAGAGTAAAGCAGGGAGTAAAATGAAGCATGACCTGCCTGAAATGGGGGTTAAATTCTCTAGGATATGATCTTTGGCTCCCCTGAGAAGATGGCTGGGGAGTAGGATGTGATTATACAGCTCTGGCTATGGTATGAAATGAAATCTTTCCTGTAATAGCCAGCCTTGGCCTTGATTCTGCCCCTTGGAAGATACAAAACAGACCTATCCCTCTTTTACATTATGATCCTAATAATATTAATTTAATTTAATATTTAATAAAATTAAATATTAAATAATTAACTTTAAAAATAATTAAATATTTAAAGTAATTAATTTAATTATTAATTTAATATTTAATAAAATACTAAAAGTAAAAGTATAAAGTATCTTCTCTGTTTTGTTTAGGTAGTATAAGTTTACCTGAGTTTCTCACCTTCCAAGTATTATTGGAAAAGTTCACCAAGATACTCCATGATAGAATGGCAGGTTTCCCATTCTCCCTATTTCTGATTCATGAAAGGGATGAAACAGTAGCTGGTCTGTTTTACACCATGCTTCAAAACAAAACAGAAGACCTAGAAACTTGAGTTAGAATACATTTAGGTCATGTGGAGACACATCAGGTTCCACAGGCAGGGAAAGATAAGTCCTTGAGAATGTCACAATGGAGATGCTGCATGCTAATGGCCATCCTGCCAAAGCACCCATGTAAATGATTATGAGGCACTTTGCAGAGTCAGTACAATACTGAGGGACTGATGATGAAGCTGACAGAAGAGGTTATGTACCCAAGAATGTTACATGCTGACAGAACCAAGAAAGCTTACAAACGGACAGAGAATTTCATAAAGCTCCCGCTACTCAATGATGGGCAAACACAATTTAATTCAGTAGATGTTTATGGTGAATGAAGAATAGTAAGATGTGGCTACTGAGGAAGAGAGCAGGAGAAGCAGAGGAATATGGGAGAGACTGATGGGGGTCAATGCTGAGTTTTATTCGTTCAGCAGGAATTCAATGTCTAGTTTATACCAAGTACTGTGCTATATACTGTAAGATGGTAAAAGAAATAGATGATTTGACCTCTTCCTTCAGTGAACTTATGATTTTATGAACTTATGAACTAGACATATCCATATAAAAAAGACAACAGAACAATCAATAAGCCTTTACTAGGTACTATATCATTCAGTTAGGTACTGGAGACATAAAGATTAAAAAATGAAAGTATCTGCCCTCAGCAAGTAGAGTTCTAATCTAATTGATATTATTTATTTTTCTCTTTTCTATTAAGGGGGCCATCCCCCTGACTCATTTTTAAAGAGGCCTATTCACTGAATGGGCATTACCTCACTTTAAGTGAGTACATAAAAAGACTTTAGCCTCAAAAGCCAGGGTCTCCCATTGTATTCTGGGCCATCTCCAATCATCTTGATGAATATTTGGTCACTGAATCCAGATGGCTCAGAAGAAGAAAGTGAGGCTGGTGACCTGCACAGCCCTCCCTCACTCAGAACAAAGTTAAGTGCAAGTCATGTCATCATGTCTCTGATGTCACGGTCCTCCTTGAAAACAAAGGATGAACACAACAACGAGATGTGCTGCTGAATGCTGAATAAAGGTGGACAAAATCGCACAACTATTCTGACTAAATCGACTTCAAATTTATGTTACATAATTTCAATTTGGCCCTCTCTGCTGCTGGGCAATCCTTCTATATCTGCCTCAGCAGCTCACTCTCCCATTCTCCATAGCAGCTCTTCCAAACCATTTCCTCTCTCTTCAAATATCCCCTGGCTCTCCTTTCCCTCTCCTCTTAGCTCAGAACTTTGCCTCATATTTTACAGAAGTAAATGAGACCATTTTCCCCAAGTTCTCTCTTCCCCCCTCTCCGTCATCTCCTATCATTCATATGTCTTTTGCTGTTCTTTCTTCCTTCATCCCTGTCTCATATGATGAGATGGACTTATTCCTTACCAATGCCAACTCTTCCACTTGCCTTCTACTGGCTCATTCTCTACCGCCTACAAACATGCTCATATCTCCCCATTCAGAAAACAAAACAAAACCCTCATTTGCTTTTTCCATCTCTATTAACGATTGCTCTCTATCTCTTCTGCCCTCTTTGGTTAGACTCCTTGAAAAGGCTATCTATAACAGGTGCTTCCATTTTACCCCCTTCCTATCACTCTCCTCTTTAACCTCTTACAATTCAGCTGCTGATGACATCATTCCACCAAAATAGTTTTCTACAAAGTTACCAATGATTTCTTAATTGCTAAATCCAGTGACCTTTTTTCCTCAATCTTCATTCTCCTTGATACTGTCTTCCCTCTAGACTCTCAGGACACCATTCACTCTCTCCTGGTTCTTTTCCTAACTATCTGGCCTAACTATTCCTTCCCTGTTTCCAATCCTAGATCTTCTCTCAAATCATGCCCTTTAAATAATAGGCATCACACAGGGGTGGGGGTGGGGTCTTATATTAATTGACTTACCCACGATTGGCAATTCAATGATGAGGAGGAGAAGGAAGAGGAAGAAGATGGTGGTAATGGTAGTGTTGATGATCAAGGATGATATAACTTATGACATTTCATGTTTAGATAGCATTTAATGTCTTATAAAGCCACAATATCTTGTTTGGCAGATGCTTACATGAAAGCATAGTTTAGTCTTTGAATGAATATCTGATTTTTTCTTGATCCAATTTCCCACTCTTTGTGGTCAAACCCAGAAATTCAATTCAATTCAACAAATATTTATTAAGTACCTACTCTATGTTAAAGATCCTAGAAACCTGCATGTACCACTGGTAGCCTCAATTCTGACTGAACTTAATTTGGCAAGTCATCATTGATATTTTCAAAGCCCAGTAGCATTATTCATCATTTTGCTTAATTTTACTTTAATTTTTGGTAAAAATTATAGCTTAGCGCTTAAAATTCTCCATCATTTTTCTTTCTTGACCATGGCTTACATGGTTCGGTGATATCAAATTATACCTACCCTAGTGTGTATATATAATTCACAGACTATTGCTTCTTAAACATATTTCTGTACATTCTTGGACTCCCAAATCTAAGTACATGTCTTACTATCAGAAATGAATTGTTCCCTAAGAACTGATTTCATTTGAATCCTCTTCTCCCAACAGCCATTTCTCAATACAGTGTTCCTCTGTGTATTTTTAAAAGTAAGCAGCAGTATCTTTCAACTTAAAAATATATTTTAGATCTGTTTATTATATTTACAATATCAAACAATTCAGCATCTTATAAACATCCACACATTCATCTACCTTATCAAATTTCCACATAATAAATATTATTGGAGGCCAATGTTAATTCCAGAGGACAGATGTTAAGATCCATTTTCCTCCTCTCTATAGATAAGTGAGGGACTATGGGTGCTAAATGTGTATATGCAATGTATTATCATTGTGTTTGTTGGTTTCATTTAACTGTTTTTCTTCATTGTGATGGAGGGCTCTTCAGGAAGTATGGGTATAAGGAACTGAATGTGATGTAAAAAAACTCAACAACAACAAAGACGTAAACAAAACTAATGGGAGTTTTTGTAGCATTTTGATATATTCTGAAATACTTTGATATCAATAATCTCCACACTGGATTCAAAGTACATTACTGAATATCCAGTCACTTTATTTTGCCTGTTGAATTTTACTCTGGGCTATATATGGCTCAGATGCTTGTCTTTTTTATTCTCTTTCTCCTTTTTCATTTTTAGCTCCTTCATTTTCACTCCCTGGTTATCATCCTTCAAAGGTTATCCTCTTGCTCCTCCCCTCACCCATGTATTAAAGGGTAGATCAGATTTATTTATGAGGTTGACTCTTTCAGCTAGTGCTGGTAAAGCTAACGTAGTTTGGAATGTGCTGTATTAATCTATTGAGTTAGTAATCAGGCAAACAATATCCTACATGAGAAGGTCAGAAGGAGCTTAGTGGGGGAGATATGAATAATGTGTGTGTATGTGTGTGTGTGTGTGTGTGTGTGTGTGTGTGTGTGTGTATGGGGGAGAGAGAGAGAGAGAGAGAGAGAGAGAGAGAGAGAGAGAGAGAGAGAGAGAGAGAGAGAGAGAGAGAGAGAGAGAGAAAGAGAGAGAGAGAAAGAGAGAGAGAGAGAGAGAAAGAATCCTAATCTTCATTCTGATTCTCCTTCTGAAAATGGAATTTACTCTGGTTCTAGGTAAGAAAGCTCAGTTTTATTTTTAAAGGACTGAGCTGTCCAATAACAGTTAAGAGCACAGAGCTGAGTTCTGTTTCTGGCTTTGCCTCTGTTCTTGACCTTGGGCAGGGAATGGAAAACCTTTCTCTACCTTGTTGTGTCAGTGTGAGAAATGAGAATAATAACGCTGCCTACTTTACAAGGATAGCCTTAATTAATTTTACTTTTGGAGAGCATTGTTAAATCCCAAGGCATGGGGGGCTTGGGGGGGGGCGGTTTGCTTTAGGAAGCCAAGGTGTTATTACTTAGTCTGAGTATTTCAAAACTGTCCATCTCTCAGGATTACACTATCCCAGTCCACCCTCACCCCTAGGCTTTTGAATTATTATCACATGTAAGAGGTGGAATTGAGTGGGCACAGTCCTTGAGACAAGTTTTAATCGTAGCCCTAGCCCTGGGTCTCCCAAATTGCTCTGTGACCTTGAGAAATCAGTGAGACTGTTTTTGCTGTGGGTTCCCATTCTGTAAAATGAAGACAATAGTATCTGGCACTTTTATAAGAAGAAGTGTCCCCAAACAGAGAAATGCTGCATTTGGCTTTGAATGAAGTGAGGGCACTGTTTGGATTAATACCAGACACCCGAACACACACTGCAGAAACTCTATGCCACAATAGTTAACTGGAAACATGATCATAGTTTCTAAACAATGTATTGGACTTCCTTTTGTAGAGATCCACACAGATATGGGATGTTGCGTGGTACCAGCGCATAATAGTAGGACACTGTTTACTTCCATGGGGAAAAAGCCACCAGATGAATCGAGAATCATTCTAATAGTTAATCTTCAAGTTTATGCCTAATTAACTATCTTGCTGTGACTAGTCAAGCACAGATTATTCATTAAAGGCATAAGAGGACTAGCTCAGAGTGGAAGGAAGCAGCAGATTTGAAATCAGACCCAGCTATGGTACTTGCTGGCTGTGTGACCTTGGGTGAGTCACTTCCATGCTCTGTGTCTGTTTCTTACATCTGGAAAATAGATATAATATTAGGAACATAGATTTAGAACTGGAAGGGATCTTGGAGACCATACAGTATAAGTTTCTCATTTTACAGAGGAGAAAACTAGAAGTTAAGTGATTAGCCCCTCACAGGTGTGGCAACCCAGGTCTTCCTGACTCCCAAGTTCAGCAAACTATCTGCTATGTCAAGCTCCCTCTCTTATTTGTATCATATAGCATGTAGATTCTTAAAACTCAAGCTATTAAGATTATACCAGCAATATGTCAATGTGACATACAATATAGGTTATTGTTGTTTTTCAGGCGTTTCAGTCATGTCAAGTCTTTGTGATCCCATTTAGGGTTTTCTTGGCAAAGATATGGGAATGGTTGGCTAGTTTCTTCTCCAGCTCATTTTATGTATATAGAAACCTCTGAGGCAAACAGGTTAAGTGACTTGCTCTGGATCACACAACTAGTAAGTGTCTGAGGCTGGATTTGAACTCAGGTTTTGCTGACTTCTGACTCAGCACTCTATCCACTGTGCTGCCATATCTAGGACAGAAAGGACCACCTAGCCTAACTGCCTCATTTTATAGTTAAAGAAACTCAGGCACAAGACTGTTAAACAACTTGCCCAAGGACAGATAGGTAGTAGGTATCAACAACTGGCAGAATTTAAAGCCAGATCCTATGACTGTAGTCTGTATTTTTTCCCTTGTACTGTTTGTCTCTGGGGGAGGCATGGAGCATGACATTTCACCCAGAAAAATCTTGATGTTCAATCCTGTTGGTAAAAAGGGAATCAAAATCAAGCTTCTAGCCCCAAAATTTAACTAGAAAAATGACCCGCAAATAACCCAAAAGAAGTACTAAATAAATTCAATGTATTAATTTTATTTTTTCCTTTTGTAGGCATAATGAGAAAATTGGAAAAAGCTCTGATGTTGAGAAATATTGAAAGCAAAAAGAGGAGACAGCAGAAGATGAGAGATAGTGTCATGGAAGCAAGGAAAATGAGCTTGGACAGATTTCAAAACATGGTAGAGGGCAGAAGGACCTAGTGTGAGCTAGCAGTGTAACGTGGCAGGCAGAAAAACAAATAGCACCACCAACTTCCAGGACATGACTGAATGATAGAACAGCAATAGGCAAGGGGGTAGACTCTGTGATCCCCAACGATTCTTCCCAGTTCTGAAATTTTAGGATTATACAACTGGCTTCAACTTGGGTTTTTATTTACCCAAGGATTACCACCAGCAGTCTCCATCAATAACCACAAAATAGAGGCTCAGGTGTTCCTTAATTAAGTCATTGTGTTTTCAGGGTGACTGATGAATGTTCATTTGCTTTCTTTGTATGATTAAGAAGAACTGAAAACACTTTTATTTTGTATTGCTCCCCTGCTACACAAGGACTCTAAAAATCCAATCCAGTTCAATATTTATTAAATACCTGCTATGATATAAAAAGGTACTGGGTACAGGTTGGGAGTGTAATTCAGGAATACACCAGTGCCTGCCTTCAGAGAACTTACTGGGGGTGGGGAAGAAGACAGGGAGTGGATAGAACATACAAATCTAAAAGTAAATACATAAAATAATCTGAGTGGGTGGAGAGAGGCGGAGAAGATAGAGAGACAGAGATAGGCCTAGAGAGGCAGTGATAGAGGAGAGACAGAAATGAAGGAAATAGAGACAGGAACAGAAACAAAGAAGGAAGGAGACAGAGACAGAGTAAGGTAATGCAATTAGAACTACAGGAAAAATATACATGATTACCACAGTGATGGAAATGGAAAGAACGACAATAAAGAAATAAAAACTGAGGCCTGTGAGAATCACATAACCAAGGTTGGCCCCAAAGTAAAAGAAATGAAAAAGCACCTCTTCCCACTTCCTTGTTTCTTTTAGGAACGCTGCATCCAATGTCAGAATGTTGATATGTTGGTTAGTTTTTGAGATCTGTTCCTCCACCCCCCATCTTCCCCTATGTTTATTTGTTTATTTTTTATCTTACTGTTTATTTGTAATAAAGGATGGTTTTCTGGGAGGAGAAAGGGAGAAGGAAACATTCAGAAATGTAGATGGTACAAAAAGCAAAAGATATGAATAAAAATTAATTTCAAAAACACTATATCCCCTTAGACTTTTCTTTTCCAAGGTAACCATACCTAGTTACTTCACCTGATCCTCTTAGGAAATGAACTTTTGCCATCCTGGTTGTCCATCTATGGATGATTTCTGTCTTATCAACACCTTATTCACTACAGTGCCTAGAACTAAGCATAACATTCCAGATGAGATCTGACAAAGGTGGAACAGAGTGAGACTATGACCTCTCTATTTTTGGAAGCTATGCCACTTAATGAAGCCTGTCATCTATCAGTTTTTCTGGCTGCTACATTACACTGTTCACTCACATTGAGTCTATGGTCCACTGCCATGTCAGAGGCAGAAGGTAAACCTGAATTTTCCTGATGCCTACTCAGTTGCCTCCATTTCTCCATTTGTAAAACAAATGTGCTGGGCAAGATGATCTCTAAGGTTATTTCTGCCTCTATATTCTATTATCCTTTGTGCTATAACCTTATCTTCTACCCATGTTTTAAATTTTCAACATGGTATGATATGTTCATGTAGGTATATATGTGAGAAAGAGTGTACGTGCATACATCTGCCTAGAGGGGGGATATGACTATGAATTATAACCCAGTAATCTTTCATCATTGCTGTATTCATACTCGTGTGCCTCCCATTAATTAGCTGGGTCAATTTTTGCTAGTATCAGTAAGATTCAGAATAAATGTCCCATGCCAGGTACTGTACAAAGTCAGATAGATTCCAAGTTGAAGCTAGAGACCAATTTTATTCTGATAAACACCATTAAAAGGTAATGATAAATCAACCCTATAGCCTTAGTCAGCAAGTTTTACACTCCAGATGGGAAACTTAGCTGAACCCTAGCGTAATTTGGAGCAGTGCCTCAAAGTGACTGCTTTGTATTTTTCTCAAGGGTCAGAAAATCAAATTTGTATTCTGTTAGTCAGGTATACTATAAAGAGTGCCAGAGTCCACCGGGTTGTAGGGAAGGCTCATAAGTCTTGGTAACCTGCTGGATTTCAATGCACAGTCATGAGTTACACAAGGCATTAATCCTGGTCCACCGTTTGGCCATTTTGAAATAAAATTTGTCAGTGAATACATTATTCCTGGGGACCTCCAAGTCTTCTTTTAGTTTGTTGCTAGTTTTGAGGATATCAGCCTTCTTTATTAGCATTCTTTCACTTTCTGCATCTCAAACACATTTAAAAATTTGCAATTGTCCAGCATTTTTTTTTTTCGCAGCCACTATCGGCTTTTGCTCTTGAGGAGATGGATGTCACCTTCTGTTCACAAAATAAAAATTAGTTTGAAAGGTCAATGTATGCAGCCCATCTCTCTGGTATATTAATATAGAGAAAATGTCTGCCATGTCTTCACAAGGTCTTGGGTTGATGATCTAGCATATTCATGATGAATGACAATTATCAATTTGTCTGTTCAAGACAAAATAGTTTATTTGTATTTAGAAGTTTTGGGTCAGAGAAGAATTTTCTAGAAACGTTTAGGACCTCACAATATGGTTGCCCCTGTGGTGATTAAAGAAATGAATTTCAAGCTTCCAGAAGTCAAATAGGATGCCTTATTAGACAAAGGTTGCCTTTACTATTTGTGTCCTTCCTGAGTAAACAGTTTATAACCCTCTTCCAATTTAACACTCTGGTTAGGTATTACTGGGTAAGTTACTTTGATTTTCCTGTTCTTTTTAAATATAGTAACTCTTTTCCTAAGGAGTACCATAGGTTGATCTGGAGTTGAGTGGATAGGTCTCTTCCTGTCATGTTACATATGAGGAAACTGAGGTCCTAAGAGTGACTTACCCAAGCTCATTGTTGGAAACTAGCAGATGCTCTAAATCCAGCAGCAGGAGGCCCCAGGATTTGGTGGAAAGTGTGTTAAGCTGAGAACCAAGAGATGAGAAAAAGTTCTTTAAGTACTTACTGTGTATCCTTTGGCAATCCCTTAATCCCTCTGGCTTTTAGGTCAATCTTTCAAAGCATAATTATTTTACAGGGTGCTCCCAAAAGTCTCAATGCAGTCTTAAGCCTAAAACTTCACTGAGACTTTTGGGGTACCCTGCACTTGCATATCCCAAGGCCAATGGAGAAACTTGGCATGTCTGAGTAGGATGTAATACTTTACAAAGCAACAATTAAATAAGGGAAATTGAGCAAAACATGCCATCAGAGAGGTTTAACTCAAAAAGGAAGGATAGACAGGTAACAAGTATGAAGGAGAGTCATTGGGCAGCCATTATGTTCCACTGATATTCATGAAAAATTAAGAGGAAGATTCCCAGCATGTTGGGTAAAGCCCATTGGAAGATCTATGGGAAGACTTGGGCAAGAAGTAGAAAAAATGAGAAGGCGTGAATTGGTTGTGATCCACAGCATTAAAGGGGGTAAAATCACAGACTCCACAAATATTAAAAGCAACTACATCATA
Source organism: Notamacropus eugenii (assembly GCF_028372415.1). Taxonomy (NCBI): domain Eukaryota; kingdom Metazoa; phylum Chordata; class Mammalia; order Diprotodontia; family Macropodidae; genus Notamacropus; species Notamacropus eugenii. The sequence continues at coordinate 125,988,444 of NC_092873.1, forward strand.
GAGATGTTGGGAGGAAAATACTTTGTAAACCTTAAAGCAAATATAATCATGAGTTATTAATATTAGTCCTATTTCTGTCCCTCATTTATTGTGTAACCTTGGGGAAATAACTCTCTGGTCCTCACCTTCCTTGTTTGTGAAAAGAGAAGTTTAAAGAGAAGAATGGTGTATTGAAGTGAGAACAGCTTAGTCAGAGGACATATATTCGAATCTGACTTCTAATGACTTGTGTAGCAAGTCACTTAACTTCCTTTTGCCTCAGTCTCCTAAGGGGGTTACGCCAAACAGTCTCTCAGACCCTTCCATCTTTAGATCTATAATCCTGTGACTAGATGACTTTTAATGTCTCTTCCATCTCTAACAGTATATGAGACTTGGGTCATCAGTGTTCCAAATTACTTGTAGAAAGAAATTAAGCATAAGAGGATCACTATTTGCAACCCAAGAAGCTGGAAGAGGACAGCTTTAGATGTGAAAAAAGAGTCAGAGGTAAATAGAAACTTACAGCATACAGAGCATATAGCTTTTAGAGCATAGGAAAAGGATCATCCTCTCCTCCTTCCTCTGCCTAAATTCTACCCATTGTTCAAGGCTCACTTAGCTCACAGATGCACATCTTAGATTTATGGAGCATGAGTCTGAATCATGGCTCCAACATACTAGCTCTTAACTGTGGACAAGTCACTTCTTTGACATTCCTTTTTCCTCATATGTAAATGAGGAATAATAGCACTTGCACTAACAAATTCAGATTATCACTGGGAAGAGTTTTATAAAACACTGTATAAATTATGAGTGTAACACTCCTCACCATTGCAATCCATGCCTTACAGTGGTATCATACTAATCATCTGTACCCTTTATGTGACACTTAATGCATACTACCTTGTAACCCTAGACTTCTTTCTATGTATTTAATTAATCTTTTCCATTGGCTGAAAACTCCTTGAGGGCAGAATTATTCACAGAGCCTAGTGTATTGAATTGCACAATAAATATTGATTGATTGGTTGGTTGCTACATATTTGAATGTCAATCCCATGGGGAATGCCTTTGGTCCTCTGTTGCCCTACCTTCCCTTACCAACAGAAATGATTCAAACTCTGATGATATCCATAGAAATTAATGTCATGGGGGACTGGGAACCCCATCTCCAGAACATGCTGTTTGCTCTGCCTGTGTGTCAAACTTTGAACAAGGAAGGTTTGGGAAATGAGGATGTGTCATTACATGACCTTGGTTGAGGGCTCTGCATCTGACTTCAGAGCATACCCAGTTATTCTCTAATTATTCCCAGTTACCTAACCATGTGTTGAAAAAATTGACTTTTGAATGTTGCCAAGTGGATCTGAGATATATGTAAAAGACTCCCATGAGGACAACTTGGCCCCGTTTCCTTTCCTAGTACCCAATGAAGAAGACAACCTGCTATGGGACTCAGGGCAGTATGGTGCTACTGTTGCTGAGTATGGCACCATTGACATGGAGCCATGGTCATGTGAACTTGTGGTTGCTTCTATCCCTGTTGTGTCTAGCTGTCCTGCCTTATGTGAAACACTATTAGAGATTCAGCACACTGGGTAGCAATCTTGTGAGGTTCTGGAGTTAAAGTTCATTCCAGTGCTTGCAGATATCCAAGCTTAGTCAACCAGCCTGACCCAGAGGACCTACCTGGATCCACCAAAAGTGGACTGACCCTGAAACGGAAATACCAGGTCCTACGATCAAGGGAATAAATCCATTCATCAACTCTGCCACATTTGGAAAGAATGTTTTGTAGTAGCTGCTTTGGGTATTGGGGAAAATGTTTGTACTTCCCCCTCATATCCCTGGGAGGATACAGTAGCTGTACTCTGGGGACCCAGACTCCTCTGTGTGAGTGTCGATGGTCACTCCTGACTACTTGTGTGACCTTGGGAAAATAGATTAATGTCTTTGGGCTTCAGTTTCCTCAACTGAGGAATCTGAGAGACCTGTACCACAGTCTAGAAAGAAGTACTGATTCTGGAATCAGAGGCCTTGGGTTCAAATCCCATCTCTGATTCTACCTGTGTGATTTTGGAAAAGTCATTTATTGTCTCTGAACCTCAGTTTCTTCTTTTGTAAAATAAGGAAGTTAGACTAGATTAGCATGTGAAAGTCTATGAACCCCTTTTCAGAATGTTTCTAAATGCATAAAATAAAATACAAAGTATTACAAAGGAAACCAATTATATTGAAATGCAATTATCTATTTGTCTATGTATCCATGTATCTATGTATGTATCTATATTCTATGTATATATATCTATAGATCTATGTATCTATCTGCATATCTATGTATCTATCTATCTATGTACCTATCATCTATCTATCCTATCTATCTATCTATCTATCTATCTATCTATCTATCTATCTATCTATCTATCTATCTATCTATCTATCTATCTTTCAAAGTTTGTGGACCCCAGGCTAAGAACTCCTGTACTAGATGGACTTACAGGTTTCTTCTGGTTCTAGAGTTCTATGATTCTTTAAGATTTAAAGAATCTCTTCCACTCTGAATGTGTGATCTTCTGAAAGCTACACTGTCCTACAGCATAATCTAGGGGCCATGTGCTATAGTAATATTCATTAATAATAATAGCCAAAATTTAATATTCCACTTACTATGTGCCAGGTAATGTGCTAAGCTCTTGACAAATATCGTTTCATGTAAACCTCATTACAGTACTGGGAGGCAATTACTATTTTTCCCATTTTACAGGTGAGCAGGGTTTAGTGACTCGGCCACGGTCACACATCTATTAAGTGTCTAACAGATTTTTTAAACTCTGGACTTCCTGACTCCAGGCCCAGAACTTTATCAGTGGCACCACCTAGAGGCTACAAAGTAAAATGGGAACTGGGATTTGAGTCAGGGCCTGAGTTTGAATGTCACTTCTGCTGCCTACAAGTTCTATCCCTTCTTCCAGCCTTGGTTTCCTTAATTCAGAGATGGCCATCTCCAGTCTTCCTGATCTATATCTTGCCGCTGGACTCAGATGGTTCTGAAGGAGAGAGTGAGGCTGGAGACTTTGCACAGCCCTCCCTCACTTAAATCGAATTTCCTTGCAAGTTATGCAGCACCTCCCTGATCTCATGGTCTTCTTTAAGAAGAAAAGACAAACAGCAACATCCTCAACTAGAAAATGGACACAATACTTGTACTGATGATCTTACAGGTTTATGGTGGGAAAAGCATTTTGCAAGCTAAGTGATATATAAATGTTAATTATTATTTCAAAGAACCTACAATGTTCTAGGCTTTTTAAAAGAGAGGAGAGGTGGTAAGAAAACTGTAGTACTAAGCTTGGTAGGCAAATGGGCCTCTGATGGATGTATTATTACTTTTTCTGCAACAAATATGGACATAAAATAGGGAAAACTATAAAAGAAAATTACATAGTGCTGGTCTGGGCTTTCAGGCTGTTTTGCTGTGTTCAGCTTCTTTCACTGGGCTGCACCTCCTTCTCTCAGCTGTGCTTTCTAACAATGATTGGGCTTTTGATTGAATCTCAGCCTTGATTTTTCTGACCCTGGGATTAAAAACAAAACAAAACTCCAGCAAAGCAGAAAGATGATGTGGAAAGGAAAAAATAAAGAGGACAGCAATTGTTGGCTTGTCTGAAAGCTAAGCATTTTTTGGACTAAAAAACTTTAAAAAAATCATCTGCCTATTAATATAGATGCTACTGTTCATGACACATCATCAAAACTGAGGAAACATCTGTTTTTTCTAAATCATGCCTTCCTCTAGCCCAGTGTGATGTTGAATGCCTAGAGTCCTTCTTACTGGGGTAATTGAGGCTGATGGATCTCCTGAATTTAGGAGTTCTGAGCTGTGATACACTAAACTGGTCAAGAGTCTGCACTAAGTCCAGCTAATATGGTAAGCCTCTGGGGGGAACAGAACATGAAGTTACCAAAGAGGAGACAAACCAGCCTGGGTTGGGAATGAATCAGGTCAAGGCTTCTGTGCCTATCAGCAGTGAGATCAGACTATGAGTTGCTGCTTCTTTTCCGACCTGGGTGAGATAGTATCAAATAATGATGATGAGGATGATGAGAGTGAAAAGAAAAATGACCCTAGGGTAAATATCAGCAAAAGACTGCTGTTTTGTTCTTCCTTTCAAAGAGGATCAATGACATAATGGGTGTGTGTGTGATGTGTTGACTTTCTATGCTTTGTATCTAAGTGAGGCACAGTTGTACAAAGCCTCAGTCTCTCTTCCAGAGTCATCAAAATTCAGTGGCCAGGTGAAAGTCAGGATGACTGGTAATGGCTTGATATGCAGTGGATGACTGACTTCTTTAACATCTGAGCAAATTCTGAGAGCTCCCTGCAGCACCTGCTTCAGCTATCTTCATGCTTGTTGGAACAAATTATTTTCATCCACCCATTCTGTAGGGATAAGTCTTCATTCACATGCTTAAGTTAGATATCCCCCTAACTCACTGACGTGTTTATGGCCCGTCAGTTACCACTTTTAACCTGGTTTAATTCATCTGCTGAGACAGTTTTACCAGTATTTGACTTCTGTGCATGCTACAGCTTCCTGGAGCCACAGGTGAGAGCTGGGTGACCAGTGGACACCAAAGGTAGATGAGCAGCCCTGAAAAGGGCTCACCAAGCCCTCACACCAGAGATACTAGTCCTTTCTGGACACCCTAAACCAGGGGTAGGGGGTGACCTCAATGCTACATGTGATCCTCTAGGTACTCAAGTGCAGCCCTTTGACTGAATCCAAACTTCACTGAACAAATGCCCTTAATAAAAGGATACACTTCCAGCAAAGGATAATGTAATAGTAGACTTACCTGGGGTATTGTAGGAGGGAATGCTTCTTAGGACACCATAAGATTTTTAACTGATGAAAATGAAAAGAATCAGTGCTGGCATAATGATGAGGCTGCTGTTGCCTCAGCAGTGGGGCCAGGAAAGTGAGGAGGACTAGTCTGGAATGGTGCTGGGGGTATCCTTTAGCTTTCCTGCTTTTGAGCAGAGGTCTACCCTTACTCTAATTATAGTGCCAAAAGACATCATGGTATAATGGGATGTTCTCAGGACTTGCGTGGAGTAAATGCTGAAATGAGAACTTCATTCTTATTCTAGTTCCTAGACCAAAACTTTTCCCTCTTTCTGACATTCTAATTAAATTTTTTTTTGCTTAAAACTTCTTATAATTTCTACATTTTAAAACCTGTAATTTGATCACAGAAGACTAAAACTACAATTTTTACATACAACTAAAAGGTAAAAAGCCTTAGGTTTATTTGAAAAATTAATTTAAAAATGAACTTTTCTCTATTCTGACAAAAATGAAGTACGCTTCTTAATAAAGATTTTATTGTTCATAACTTATCATTAGCACTGAAGAAACATCTGTTTGAAAGCTGTGTACTTAAAAAATAATGCCCTCCTCCAGCCCAATGTGTTAATGAATGCCGATAGTCCTTTCTGCTGGGGAAGCTGACTGCCTTTGGTTAAGACAGTATTGGTCTGAAGTTGACCTTCAACGTGACAAAGAAAATGAAAGTTAGAAATAGTCAGTACTGGAGCAGTCTTGAGAAGACAGGCACATTTATATGTTGCTATTGGAGCTGCAAATTAGTCCAGTCATTTTGGAGAATAATTTGGAGTTACATGAGAGAAATCACTGAGCTGTTTATTACCTTTGAGCCAATGATCTTAGGTCATCTATCCCAAGAAAATCAAAGGCAGAAAGATAATCCCATATATACCAAAATATTCATAGCAATTCTTTCATTTACGTGGCAGTGAGATAAATAAAACAAAGTGGTGTCTATTGGCCTCCCTGACTCAGTTCTCTCTCTACTTCAAATCATCTTCCACCTGTCAAGGCGATTTTTCTAAAGTGTAGATCTGTCCATGTAACACCTCTCTCAACCCACAACTCTCAACCTCATCATCAATGAACTCCAGTGGTTTCCTGTTACCTTCAAGATGAAATATAAATTCCTCTGGCATTTACAGTTTTTCATTAGATAGCACTTTCCCATCTTCTGAGGTTTCTTACCATAATGATGGGCTTGTGAGCATATGTAGCATGATCAGTTGGCTCAGTCCCTCAATGAAAGAGGCTGGCTTCCAGAAAGGCATGATTATGTGTAATGGAAGAGCCCTGTTGCTGTGGGTTATGCTCTCTCCACTGGTTTAAAAAATTACTTTTCCTGGCAAATCATCTGGGTTGTGTTTTGAACACAATGTCTGTGTTTCAGTGTAGTTTTCTGGGATGCTGGGAGAGGTATAAGCACCCTTCATTCGCTTGCTTCTCTAGTACAGTAAAGACTCTCAAAAATGTCTATATTACATAGCCTGAGTCCCATAGGTCCAAGTGAGAATTAGAATTGTCCCTAAATTTAGTCATACAGATTCAATTAAAAACATTTTATAAAACTTATAAAAATTACTGCTTGCTTAATACTGAACAAGTGCCTTTTTGTTTCTCAAAATGCCCTTCCCCATCTCAAAGGCAATAAAGAAAAACAGCTTCGTGTTTCAAAAGCAAAGTCCCTCCAGAGTCCTAGAATGTGGAGAACTTTCCTCGAAGAGAATTAGAACATGGGTTAACTAGAAGCCATCCTCTCAGTCTGGGGTAAAAAACAAATTGATCTGGCTTAGGTTTTGCCAGGATGCATAGGATCTGTATGAAGATGGGGGTAGAGGGTGTAGAAATGAGGCACTCTCCTCTCTCTTCTGCTAAGGAGTCTTCTGCTCTGGACCCATACTCCCAGAGAAGATTTAATTAATGAGTAACTTAAGAGAAAATCAGGTTTCCTATCTCAGAGAGATGAATCCCAATGGTGATTCCAGAGCCCGATGAGACTTTCCTTTAGGCATGAGAAAACTTTGGCTAACTGGAAGTCACTCCCTCATCTTTCAGTGAGAAATCAAATTGTCCTGGGAGAAAATACTTCCATAATTCCCTCAAATCATATGTCCATTTACTGGATGTGGACTAAAGTGGAGACAAAAGAAAACAAGATCCAATAAACCCAGAACAAGGTTCAGGTTTCCTATGTAAAAGATTGAGCATGGAAGGTTGGTAACTCAGCATTTCTAGGCCAATAGACCCCTTATCCTACTGTCTTTAAGGATTTCATTATAAAATAAGCAATCTAGGACTGGGTAGTTTAAATGCAAAATTTACAATATGACCATTTATCGGCTAGGCACCAACGTCGTAGCAATATGAAATCTATACTTTGTGGCCTCAATATCATCCTTCATACAAGATTCAGAAAGACAGCAAGTATCAATACCTAAATGCTTAACAAATCAACAAATGCAAAAGTCTGCACAAATACCCAGAAATCATCTGGTCTGACTTGTGAGAGAGGAAAAATAACTGTACAATTGCAGCCTAAAATAAAGAGAGAAAAAATTTCCTAATTTTTGTTCAGTGGATCCCCAAAACAAGAGTATCCAACAATGACATCATTAGAAGGAGCATCATTCCAGGGGTTTTTGGCAAATACAAAGGGACCAATTTTATCCTAGTGAGGCCTTGCAATACTCACCAGATGCCTATATTAATATTTAGCTATATCCCCTATTATATTTAGCATTTATACCATATTTTAAGGTTTGCAGATGCTTTACAAAGTATTTCATTTCATCCTCACAACAACCCCAGGAGAAAGGTACTTTTATTATCCACATTTTGGAAATAAATAAACTAAGTGAGAGGTTAAGTGAGTTGCCCAAGGTCACATAGCTAGTGTTTGAGACCTATTATTTCCCTCCTAGCAGTTCCTCTAGTCTTTGCACTTACTGGTTGTTACTCCTGCCTAGACCACTCTATCCTGACCTCACCTCTTCTTTTTAGTTTCCCTGGCTTCATTCAAGATATAGCTCAAATGCCACTTTTTGCACAATCTTTCCTGGGCCCTCTAGCTACTAATGCCTTCCTCTCTAAGATTACCTTTCCCTTTTGGCGTTGTTCAGTCATTTTCAGTTGTGTCTTACTATTTGCGATCCCATTTGGGGTTTTCTTGGCAAAGTAGAGTGGTTTGCTATTTTCTTCTCCAGCTCATTTTATAGATGAGGAAACTGAGGCAAACAGGATTAAATGCCTTGCCCAAGGTCATAGATCTAGTAAGTGTCTGAGGTCAGATTTGAACTCACCATGGGTTTTCCTGACTTCAGGTCCAGTATTCCATCTACTATTCCACCTAACTGCCCTACTCTGTACATATTTAATATATTTCTAGTTATTTACATGTTGTTTCTCCCATTCAAACATTACCTTGAGGGCAAGGACTGAGTTTTTCTGTCTCTGTATCTGTAGTACTTAGCACAGAGCCTGTACGCAGTAAGTCCTTAATAACTGACTGGTTAAACAAATTATAGTATTAATAAAATGGAATATCATTGTGCTGTAAGAAACAACAAATATGAGAAATTCAGAGAGACAAATGAAGATCAAGCTAAGCCAATTCAATGAGCATTCATTAAATATTTGCTGTGTTGAAGACATTTCTTTTAGGTAGTAGAGTACAAAGACAAAATGAAAAATACTCCCTTCCCTCATGGGGTTTATCTTGTACTAAGGGAAAAATATGCAAACAGATAAGTAGACATGTTTAAAAGGAGAAATAGGAGAAAGAGCACTAACTATTAAGTGAGACAGGTGGAACAAGAAAGGTTTCCTGTAGGAGGTGGCACCTGAGTTGAACCTTAAAGTAAGCCAGGAATTTTCAGAGGTAAAGAGGAGAGCATTTTATTGTAGTCTATGCAAAAGTGCAGAGAAGGCAGATGGAACAACAAATAGTCCAGTTTGGTTGGAACGTAGAATGCATGAAAGAGAATGGAGTAAAATATGCAATTAGCTAGGAAAAGCAGGCTAGAACCTTCTCTTAAATGCCAAACTCAGGAATACATATTTTATAGTAGAGGCAATAAGTATTTTCTGAAAGTTTTTGAGAAGGGTAAGAATGTGGTAAGAATTATGTCTTAGCAAGATTATTCTTGCAGTTCTGTTGAGAGAGAAGAGATTGGAAGTATGTAGATCAACTAAGATCTGTTGCAATAGTCAAAGCTTCAGAGGATGAGAGTTTGACCTAGGAAAAAGGATGAGTGAATGGATAGAAGGGAATAGAAGCAAGAGATGCTGTGGAGATAGAATTATGACAAATTATGACTCTTGATTAGATACAGGAGTCATTTGAGGGAGAGAGGGAAGCATAAAAATTGATGCTGAATTTTCAAAGCTAGATTTTAGATAAGATAATATATAGTTGAACTGATTAACTGTAGGGTTAAGATTTTGAAGGGAGCAAAGAGAGATGAAGCATGGATGATAGAAAAAGGTAGGTAGAGTAATGAGGTCATGGTGAGGACAAAGGAGGGTTAGGAAGAGTAAGGGATAGGGGGATTGGTAAGGATAAGAGGTTGTGGTTAGATAGAATGGATCATACATGGAGCACATATTGGTGATGGTAAGATCCATGATGTGACCAACCCTGAATGTAATGGAGGTGGTGTGAAAGTTCAGGTCATGAGAATTATGGAGATTAATGTACTTAGAATTGACTTATATTTTGAGTTTACAAGCATGCCTCCAACTCTGACCCTCCGAATCTAACCCTAAATGCTTCCAACTCTAACCCTGAATGTCTCCTACTCTAACCCTAAATATATGCCTTCAACTATGAGCCACACGCTGAACTTCCATAGAAAACAGACAGAATGATCTGGGGGCCATTAGCAGAACATGGATAAGATGATGCAGATGCTAAGCCCTGATATTTGAGGTCCTGAGCAGGGACCAGAAATTGAAAGCCTAGTATTTAAGGTTTGGTCCTGAAAGTAAGAGGTCTGGTTGTCTGAGAAATTGTTTGTGGGATAGGTCCTAGCTTGATAACTTAGGCTCTATTCCTGAGTGAGTTATAAAGGTAAGAAGATTGATGTCTGAGATTCTGTGGAGCTGGTACTAGTTTAGCAATAGAAGCTCCTCTCCTGTTATAGCTTGGTAATGATGGAGCATAGTAATTTATTGTAGTATACCAGGACAGTAGGTTTGTGGGAGAAGCAGTTTCCAAATCCAGTTATTGAACAAAGAATTTTGAGAACTGGAAGAAACCAAGATATCTGAGATTTACATAGCTCCTGTGGAATTTCTTTGAAAGAACCTTCTGAGATGAATTTTTGAGGCACAGGAACCCCATGAGGACATAAATGGGAATGCTATGGATTTTCTTATCCTAAGTCAGATAGAGGCTAGGGACAGACGCTTCAGTCTTGCTAGCAGGAGAAATTAAATTGAAATAAAAGACAATCTTAGCAGAAGCACTTTTCCTGAATTTAGTTCTCTCTGAGTGTGACCCCCTTGCAAAATCTCTTTATATAGCCATTCCTTCTTCTTATGGAATGCAGAATTATGGGGAAATGTATCCTACCTCTGTGGAATGAATATTCCGTAGCTACTTTTCTTACAATGCTATTTCATTAAATAGTTTTACCTTGACCTAAATATATCACCTGGCAGACTAGCAAAAGTAAAGATATAAGTCAGGTATTTACCTGTAAGCTATGTAAACTTAGTCTTGTAAACTGTAGTCCTGAGTGAACATGGACCCATAAAATACCTTAAATGTCAGAGGTAGCTTTGGAAAAGGGCCAACCTATGTATGAGGATGCCCCAGGTACCATGAATGTAAATGAAAACAACACTAAAAGGCAGCTAAATTTTGATTAATTGTGATGATAAATCTCCATCTGGAAGAACAGATGCTGAAACATATTTCTCTCATCTCAATAGAGATATGGGGGTTTATGGAGGTAGAATGTGGTCCATATTATCAAATGTGGTCTGTCTGTCAATTGGTTTTGCTTATTTGTTTTCACTATTAGCAGAGGATTTAGTGTGTGTATGTGTGTGTGTGTGTATGTGTGTGTGTGTGTGTGTGTGTATGTGTATGTGTGTGTGTGTATGTGAGAAATGGCTTTCAATAAAAACTATAGGCATCCATTAAAAAGGGTAAGAAGTAAAACATAAGCTGGTTTTATTTCTGATACTGTGGCATTATTGATAATAGATTTATGTCAAGGTCACCCATAACTACTTAGTCATTTTGAAAAGAATGTTGAATCCCTTACAGTGAGATCTGATTTTGCTGTGTGGCTATTGACATCTTTTAAGATCTGGGTTTTTTTTGTTTGTTTTTGTCAAGGTTGATTTAACACGGATTTTCGGAGGCGTGATTGAAATCAAGACTGTTTTTAATATTTCCTTATTCTTTTGGCTACTTTCTTGAATAGTTTGAAGGAAAAGTTATATTTAATAGAATTTAATAGAAAAGTAGTAAAAAAAAAAAATTTCCTTGTAGTGTAAGGCTGATGTTACTTCTATTTCCTCAGAGTGCTGGGCTTGAAAAAGAAATGTTGTTTTAACACCTGCCTTCATGTAACCCAGCAAAAAGGTGCAACTTGACAAGAAAAGAAACATATTTTTTTTCTACATTATTGTACCAGAGAGTCTGTAGCCTATATGCTTGGAAAGCTAGAGAATGGTACTGAGAAGACCAGTCTCAGGTTTGATACACCAAAGACTAATTACCTTCTGAGTGTTTCACAGACTCCTTGTCCCAGATAAGTACGTGCTGCTAGTTATTTGAAGTAAAGGCTGAAAGCAATGCATGTCCTATTACCATGAGTTAGGAACTGCATATTTGTTTCCTTAAGATAGCACAAAAAGATTTATTGGCATCTAACATAATATTTTCATTCAGTTTAATCTTTTAAGAACTTCTGCATGAATCCTTTCCTGGTAAACCAGCTGTTAGTGCACTCTGTCCCCCAAATGCTATGTATTTATTGTGTTTTTATAATGAGAGGCAGCTTGGTACAATGGATAGAGAACTAGCCTTGAAGTCGGGAAGACCTGGGTTCAAGCTTTATCTGTGACACATATTGCTTCTGTGACCTTGGACAAATCACTTATTTAACCTTGTAGTTCTTTAGGCAGCTCTCTGTGACTATCAATTGACCTGCATTAGTAGAGGAAATTTCCTCATTTGGATCACAAAAATCATAGAATTTGTCCTTATCTTTCTATGTATAGGTATGTGAATGGCATACACAAAACATTTACATAATACAAAAGTTAGCAGGCAATACAGTCTCTGTTCTCAAAAATATTACATTCTAATTCCACCCCACTTAGAATATAAGCTTTTTAAGAGGAGAGACCATTTCAAATTGGTATTTGTATCCTCAGCTCTTACCACAATGCTTGTCCCTTCTTAGTTACTTCACAAATGCTTGTTGATTAATTCCATTGTATCAATTCAAGTTTTTGAAACATAAGTTCTTGGTTATTTTATTATAGATGTTACTGCTCTCCCTTTTATTTTTTTACATAAAATAATGTAAGAAGACCCTCTTTATAGAAAAGCAGCAAGAGAATAACTGAGACTGTAAGCATTGATCATCACAGTTATGGCACCCACCAGACCATTAACCTTGCTTCTAGCCCAAACCCTCATAGCTATCATCCAGGGAAGCTGCTCCTACGGAGAGGAGATTGGCTATCCCCACCAACAGCCAACCATGTGCCACTCAAGGACAGGCAACCCAATCTAGTGGAAGTCTCAAGGTACTCTGAGGGAGAGAGAAGAGGCAGCATTTGCCAGAAAAGTCTAACTATCACCTTGACCACCATCTGCCTTTGAACTGTGATAAAGATAGCTCAGGATCTTAAACATAAATGCCTTGGAAATAGCAATATTTATGGCCTGTAGCCATAATTGGGAGGAGATGCAGCCTTGCAACTGTTCCTGGAGGTCTCCCAGCTTTGTCTATGGAAGACCCAGAAACGAAAGTTCTTGCCACCCAAGGCCTTGGCATTGTCAAATAACTCAACATCAGAAACTGATGGGATTGTATCAGTGAAAAGTAACATTTACAAAGGGGCATTACTATCTGTTTTTCTTCTGCCCCCTAAGCACAATGGCACCTTTCCTTTTCACTTGTAGTTGAAACTTTTCCTATTCATTTTCTTCCTCATATGAAGAGGGCAGGAACTTTTCTAACTGTATCCCTAGCTCTTAGCACAATGCTTTAGGTATAGTAAGCACTCAACAAATGCTTCTTTCTTTCAACAGCAAACAGCATTTTCATCTATTCAGTGAAATTTGGGTAGAAATATTATCATTATGCTGTTGTGTCTGGTTCAGTGGAGTTCCAATAGAAATGATTCCAGGACAATTTGCTACCTTGGTTTTATCATTTAGTGTGTTCTGTTCTGTAGACTATTGAGTGGGGGTGGAGCGTGTAGTGACTTCTTTGTTATATGTGAATTATAAGTATTGGGATGTAAACTCATCTTTTGAAAGTATCTTTGGGACAACTTGAATAGTAGAGAGGATGATGGGCATGCTATGTATGTTATCCTGCTTCTATGGTTTAAATTTAGTCTCTATATTTTGAATTCTTTCCATTCAAAATGTCTTACTTTAGATATTATGAGTATTTGGCATGGTGACATCTATTAAAAGTAGGGGATAGGGTGTTGGGACTGAACTTATGATTTCATTATTATAGGGAACTTCCAGATGAGGAAATTTCCTCTACAACGCAGCTCAGCACTTTCTGCAATTTAAGTTCTTAGAGAGCATCCTAGAGAATGTTCCAAGTGATTTATCCAAGGTCAGACTCTCAGTATGCATCAGGAGTGGGATTGAAACCTTGGTCTTTCTGGCTTCAAGGATGGCTCTCTAATTCACTATTTCACATACTTCTTAAATTTTGTTGTGGATCAATGTTCTTCTGTCTGATAATTCTCTAGTTCCAGTACGTTTACTTGCTGAATTTCCAGGAACATTTTGAGATATGTATTTGTAGTTTAGAGACATCATCTGTTAATCTATGAAAGTCAGTGAGTTTCTGCTATATAATTCTGGCCGCTCGGTTATGTCTTGCTAGATATTTAGTAGCTGCTAAATTTTTGGTATTTGTGGTGATATGTTGACAAATTTCTGCTGGTTCCTTGAATGATATACTTTTATCAAAAAATTTAGACTTCTTCAGAATAATCTTTTTGTAATTTCTGGTACAATGACCTGGTCTTGGATCTCTAATACAAATATTCTTATAAACAAATCCACACAACAACTATTTAGTATTGTTGTTATGCTGCTAGTAGCTTCCCTTTGAGATTACTTTCAACTTACACCTTATCTATTTTATTATTTGCAGAGGACTCTGGCTTCTTTCAAGGACTGAAGAGGAGGAGATGATGTAAACAGTCAATAGGCAGATGGGGCTGAAAGCCAAAACCCTGGCCTTAATAATAGGTCCAGTTACCCCCCCCCCCAACCCAGCTACTTTCGATTCACAAACTCTTGACACATGGCCCCATTAGACTGTGAACTTCTTGAGAGCAGGGTTACACACACACACACACACACACACACACACACACACACACCATACACAAACACAATCTATGTATTTATACATTTATCTATCATCTATCTATATTTGGCTTTCTTTGAATCCCCAGTACTTCAGATAGTGCTTGGCATACAGTAGGCACTTATAAATGTGGCTGACTTGACTTATTGTCTCTCCGTTAGATTGTGAGGTCTTTTATTCACTAATACAAATTGAGACTTCTCAAGTTCTCTGGACCTTCTCATCCTTGGCAATTCTTCACTATATTTTTTCATAAATCATCTCCAAAGCATAATATCCACTGCAATGCATAGTGTAAATGGGAGGCAATCCCAGGGGCAAAATATTAGCAGTGGGGCACTGAGGAGGAAGAAGGAAAGAATCAGAAAAGCTTCTTGCAAAAGGTAGAATTTGAACTAACTCTTGAAAGAAGCAAGGGAAGCCAAGAGGCAGCTATAAAGATGGAGAATATTCTAGGCATGGGGGACATTGAATGTAAAAGCACGTTATCAGAAAATGGAATGTCTTGTATGAAGGACAGTAAGGAGACAATTGTCACTACATTGTAGATCATGGGGAGGAGAGGAAAGTGTAAGAAGATTGGAAAGGTAGAAAAGAGTTTGGGAAGGGCTTTAAAAGCCAAACATGGGTTTTATAGTTGATCCTGGAGGTAATTGGAAGCCACTAAAATTCATGGGGTGACAATATTTCATCTCTCTGTGATTTCAGTTAAGTCACATAATCTCTCTGAACCTTACTTTCATCAACTGTAAAATGAGGAGGTTGGACTTGAAGACTTCCAAGCTTCCTTCCAGTCCTAAATCTAAGATCCAATAATCCTAGATTGTATTAGAAAAAAATGTAATGAATTTTCTTTTTTTTTCTAATTTAATAAGTGAACTGTAATGAATTTTCAATGATCTCAAGCTGTTTGCTGTTACAAAAGTCCATTTTCTGGCACTTAGTATTCCCGCACTGATGCTATATAGCTACAAATTATGTTACACTATTGTCTCAAAAGAGTAAAAAATATAGTCACCCAACAATGTAGAGTTATATGGTGTGTTTAAGCAGGCCACAGCATATTTTCATTTATGACTTGTACATAAAACATGATATAAAAGATATAATACAGGTCATTACTGACGTTATGACTTCTAAGGAAGTAGGCTGGTCATGTTGTGAAAAGAACAGAAATGGACAGTATGACACCAGCATAGGGATGAGAGCTGGAGCATGGTAGTGTAGGAGTTCATCAATGGAATGAATACTGAGAGGGAAAAATCTAAGAGCTGAAAAATGAAAGTAAATGTTTGTAAATGACCTTATAAGTGTAAAGTGTTGTGTGCTTCCTAAACAAAGAATTCTGAGAACTGATTTGACATGTTTACTTTAAAGGGGAAAAAACCCAATAATTTGGTGGTTAAAAAATGCTTTGATGATAATATTAGCTCTTGTTTACACAGGACTTTCAGGTTTGCAAAATGCCTTCCATATATTTTCTCATTTGATCCTCACTACCATCTTATGATTGGATCATAATAGGTGCCATTATTATCTCTGTTTTACAGATCAGAGTAGCTAGATAAGAGGAGGGAGTATCAGTATAAGGATCCTGGCTTATTTACTATTCAGGTTCTTGCTAGTGCTAGATAAAAATTTCTTTCAATGATGATTTTTAATGCCATGAGTATCTATCTCAGTGTTATTAGAAATCAGATCTTCCATGAGTCAAAATGACACTGTGAAAACCACAACAGTTCATTTGTCTCTTTAAAATTCATGGCTACCTGGCATTTAAAAAATGAACTAGGATTTCTGAGATTCTAATGATTCTGAAACGCATGTAAAGGTGAACTGAGAGCTTATGCAGTGCTTTTCCCTCTCCCTTCCCCTCCCAACTTCAGTATCCTCTGTGTCTTTTTCGGCCCTACCCCATTCCCATGCATTCTGATGCAGTTCTTCGGAAGTTCTCAGAAAATTCTATAAATCAGTCACATATTGACAGCCTGTGAGGGAGAGCATGACGTAGCTAGACTATTTGATGATGTTTCTTAGCAGCATTTTTTATCTCCTTTGGCTATCTTGGAGTTATTAGCCAAGTTCTATGTTGTAACTGTAAATAAGGCTGTCACTCCTGTTGCATCCTGCCTTCCTCAGGACAGACAATGGAGTTAATGACTTTAGAAATAGAAAAGAGAACAATTATCAAAGTGACTTTTATTACAAGGGGATTTACAAAGGGAGATTTGAGTTAATTTTTTTAAAAGATTAGAAATAGAACTGTATTATATACTGTTGAAGTTGCCTTTATCTAGGAATATTGTTTCTTTTAAATTAAATTTAAAAAAAAATGATTGAATATGGTTATAGCCCTACCACCAGACAGGTTTGGTGTTCTTTGTGAGAGACAGCCGTGTGTGTGTGTGTGTGTGTGTGTGTGTGTGTGTGTGTTTGTGTGTGTGTGTGTGTGTATGTGTAGGGTGACCCGATTCCAGATTGGCTGAGAGGCTTCTATAATAGAAAAGCAGAGTAGGAGAGAGGGATGGGGAGAGAAAAGGGAAACATGAATTTGAAATGGAAACCCAGAGGCTTCTGTAGCTGTAAGGATTTGGGGAGGAGCTGGCAGTACAATATGTTCCCTTGTACTCAGCAGCCCCAGAGACTGCTAAGAGCAGACTCATCAGGCAAGATTACTCTCTCCCTCATTAAGCTGAATTTTTGTCTGGCCCCCTAGTTGCAGGACCTTCTAATTCTTATATATTCTATTGTCTAAATGAATCTACATGGTTTCCCCTATTACTGCCTTGCTTGCTTTGGTAAATATATTTGCTTGCTATATGGGACCATCTTTTGTGTATTGAATGTATGACGAGGAGAGGAAGCCAAAGTGACCAAGATTCAACAGAACAATTTCCTCCTGGAAAAATCAGGGCAAGTGACTTTTATCTTGATTGCCCCTGTCCCCAGTTGTACCCCTAGACTGATATATTTGATGTATGATAGATGTAATTGAAGAAGGGAGTGATTTCTGTGCCATGGCTATCTTCCTAATTTCCACAAAGGATGGTTTTATCTAGGGTATTCCAGACAAATCCCAATTAATTCCTAGTCCTATATCAGTCACATAGTTTCTATTACCCTCTTAAGAAATTATTTCTAACTTTTCAACCATATTCCCTTGTGGCCACTACTACCCATGTATCTGTGCATGGGCATGCTTATTTTACACAAGTATTATTTCTTTGCTTCTAATTCAACTTTACAAATAGGTTTCCTGGAAGTCTTTTTACTCATGGTATCTTTGACTCCACATTCCTGAAAAATACTACTCTGATCATTCATTGCATTAAGAGGTGACCCTGGTTTCCAAAAGGTCATGTTGGTTGAGCACAAGCTCTAGCAGATTGATAGTTTCAAAACACTTTTGAGTACGGGTCCACTGAGAAATTGAGCTATATTGAAGAATGAAATGAGCTAAGTTCAGAGAGGTTCAATATCAGTTTAATCACCAGGTGATGAATTTTTTTTCAATTTGTGTTGGTAGAGGGACTGATTGCCCTCACTTTTGAATCACAGATTTTTAAAAATATATTTTGAAGTCTTTGACTCACTGTTGAGTTCAAATGGTTAAGAAGCAAGTCATGAATTTATCATTGCTTTTCTGTCTATAGGAAAGAACATTTGGGGCTTTAGAGAAGTAAGTTCTCTTTCAAGAAGAATTAAAGCAATGCAAGAAGAAACTCCTTGAGGGTAGGTATAGTCTCATTTTCTTTGTATCTTTATTGTCTAGCATTTTGCTTGGAAATCAACCAATCAATAAGCATTCATTAACTACTCACTACATACTAGGCACTATGCTAAGTGTTGAATAAAAAAAAGACAAAAACATAGATTTGCCCTCAAAGAACTTATATTCTAATGGGGAAGACAAGATGTATATGATAGCTACAGAGTAGGAAGAATGTAACTTACAGATGAAGGTTCTAGCAGTACACCAGGAAAGGTAACTTGAAGAAAGTGGACATTGACAAGCACAAAGAAGAAACTTACCCATATGTGCTAAAAATTTATAGTCATTCTTTTTGTAATGGTAAAGAACTAGAACCTAAAAGATTCCCATCAACTGGGAATAGCTGAATGAATTGTGGTATATAAATGTAATGAAATACTATTGTGTCATAAGAAATAATAATAAAAAAGGAATGGTTTCAGTGAAACCTGGGGAGATGTTTGCAGAGTGAAATGAACAGAACTGGAAGAAAAATGTATATATAACAACAACACTGTGAAAAACAAATCACTTTGCAAGACTCAAGAAGTCAGATCAATGCAATGACTAACTATGATTCCCAAGGGCTGATGATGAAGTGTGCTATCATTTGTTGCCAGAAAGATGATGAAAAATAGGATGAAGAAGGAGACATATTTTTGGCCATGGTTAATACAGGAATTTGGTTTGGTTGACTTGGCATACAAGGGTTTTTTCCCCCCCAAAGGAAAAGGAATGTAGGAGGTAGAGAAAATAGATTTTTGTTAATTAGAAAAAAAATTTTAAAGGGAAGAAAGTGGCCATTTATCTGAGTCCTGAAGGATATTAGGATTTTAAAAAGCAGAAGATGAGGGAGACATTCAGGCATGGGGCACAGCCAGTGCAAATGCACACAGGTGGGAGTTAGATTGTCACTTGTGAGGAACATCAAGTAGGTTAATATGGCTGAATCCTAGACTAGGGGAAGGAAGAAAAATGTAAGAAAATCTGAAAGATAGGAAGGGTCCTATTTATGAAGACTTTTAAATGCCAAAGGGCTTTATATTTCATCTTGGAGATGATAGGGAGAGACTGGAGTTTATTAAGTCACAATAATAATAGCTAACATATAGCACTTATTATGTGCTAGGCATTGTGCTAAGCACTTTACAATTATTATCTCATTTGGTCCTCACAAAAACCCTCTATGGTAAGTGCTACAATTATCTCTATTTTACAGATAAGGAAACTGAGGCAAACAGAGGTCGAGTAATTTGCTTAGGGTCACAGGACTAGTAGGCATCTGAGGTGGGATTTGAATTCAGAATTCCCTGAATCCTCTTACTTCTCTCCCTCTCACCCTCTTCTCTTACCTCCATTGTGAAAGGAAGAAAACAAGTTCTTTGCTTCAAGCTTGTATAGTCAATTAAAACAATTCTCACACTGGCCAAGTTTAAACAAAATATTTTTTTCAAGCTTCACCCTGAGTCCATCATCTATCTTATCTATCAAAAAGTGTGTAGCTTGTTATTCAATTAGTCCCTTGGAATTGTGGGGTCTTTACCCTGATCAGAGTTCCCAAGTTTTAAAAAATTGACTTTATGATATTTGTACAATGGTCTGTCATTGTACAAATAATTTTCTTGCTTCTGTTCACTTCACTCTGTGTCAGTTGATACAAATCTCCAGGTTTTTTTTAAACCATCCCCTTCACTTCTTAGAGCACAATTGTATCCTACTGCACTCCTAGAGTATAATTTGCTTAGCCATTTCCCAGTAGTAAAAGATTCTCTCAGTTTCCCATTCTTTTTCACCTCAAAATGAGTTTTAAATACTTTCGCAGATCTTTAGTTAGCATTTATTTCACTTAGGACTAATCCTTCCCTTTATCACCCAGGCTCTTATTTGTAATTGAGTGAAATATATTTCTCAACCCAACTTTATATTCTTCTGTCCTATTCAGATGAGAGTGAAGCTCATGTCAGCCACTTCCTCCATTCTTTCCTCCTTGTTTTTATAGACTTCTATTCATGCAGACTGTTTAGGTGACATATTTCCATAACCTTCCACTCCCTTTCTCCAACTAGTGTATTGATCTTTTCTTTTCATTCATCTTTTAAGCGCATCAAGACATAACAGAACCACTCTTGAGCCTTCTGTTTAATTAGACTCCATGACTCCTGATGATGATAGGGTTCATAAGCAACACTTATGGAATAAAAACAACTTATCTTGTTTAGTGCTTTGTGATTGTTCATTCATGTTTCTCTTTTTATATTTTTCTTGATTCCTGTATTTGCATTTCATAGTTTCTACACAGTTGTGGTGTTTTCATTAGGAATATTTGGAATGCCTCTATTTCGTTAAAGGTCTATTTTTTCCTTTGTAGGAGTATACTATAAGTTGTTCATGGTTGTCAACCAATATAATTTGCTTTCCTAAATATTGTATTCCAAGATCTTTACTTTTTTATAGTGGTGGCTATTGAGTATGACACTGACTGTGACTCTTGGTTCTTTGAATTCTTTCTTTCTATTTTTTTTTCATTGTCCTGGAAGCTCTGGATTATGACTCTAATATTTCTGGGAGTTTTCATTTCTGGTGAATTATTTCTATTTCCACTGTATCTTTTGGTGTTAGGAGATCTGGGCAGTTTTCCTTTATTAGTTTTTGAAATAAAATGTCTAGGTTCTTTAATTTTGGTCATGGCTTTCATGTAGTCCAGTGATTCTTAAATGTTTTCTCCTTGATTTGTTTTTCCAGTTCAGTTGTTTTAGTTATGACATACATACCTTGCATTTTCTCATTTTTTTCCAATTTATGGACTTTATTTTAATATTTTTTTCTTGTTTCATTGGGCTATTACCTTCTAATTTAATCCACTCCAATGTTCAGGAATTTGGTTGATAGGGCAAGGTTTTGTTCCTCTTGTGTCAAGACGTTAATTCCGTTTCCAGTTCTTTTTTTATAGCTCTCATTTCCCCCCAGTTTTTACTTCCAATGGAAATTTTTAAACACTTTTAAAAAACCTCTTGCTTCATCTCTTCTAGGAATTTTAGTTAAATTTATGTTCAAGCTGTATTTTTGAAGCTTTGCTTGTAGATGTGTTTTGATTTAATTCTCTTATTCTCGGATTGTGTCTTGAGTGTCCCCGTGAAGAGAATACCTTTTTATTGTGGGATTATTCCAGGATCTCAGGGATAGCTCTAGTTGTTGACTTGCAAGCTTTCTGTGGTCCCAAAGTGGTCTGACCCAGGGAAAAGATTGCTTGCTGCCTCCCTAGCCTGAACCCTGCAAGTTTTTTGTTCTGTTTTAGGTCTTATTAACAGGCCTGTAAGCTCACCTCATTTGGACTTCTAGCAGACGACTGGATCTAGACATTACCAGCAATCTGGAATGCTCTGGTAGTTCAGAATGACAAAACTGTAGACTCCCTCTTGGTTGGAATTTCCTGCACTTGTTATTCCACTGAAAAGTTCAGATTGGGCTAGATGCTGGAACCTCAGTTCCATGCTGTTTGTTTAAAAATTTATTTTTAGTTTTCAACATTCACTTCCACAAAATTTTGAGTTCCAAATTATCTTCCCATCTTTCTCCTAACTCCATCTTAAGACAGCATGCATTCTGATTACCCCCTCCTCCAATCTGCCCTCCTTTATATCACCCCTACCTGCTCTTATCCCCTTCCCTTCAATTTTCCTGTAGGGCAAGATAGATTTCTATACCAAATTGCCTATATATCTTATTTCCAAGTTGCATGCAAAAATAATTTTTAACATTTGTTTTTAAAACTTTGAGGTTCAAATTCTCTCCTCCCTTCCCTCCCCATACACCCTCATTGAGAAAGCATACAATTTGGTATAGGTTATACATACAAAACACTTCCATAATGGTCATGTGAAAGACTAACTATATTTCCTTCCATCCTGTCCCACCCTGTATTTATTCTATTCTGTTTTGACTTTGTCTCTCCTCCAAAGTGGTTGCTTCTGATTACCTCCTCCCACAATTTATCCTCCCTTCTAACATCCCCCTTTCTTATCCCCTTCCCCTCTACTTTCCTGTAGGATATGATAGATTTCCATACTCAATTGAGTGTGTATGTTATTCCCTCTTTAAGCCAAATCCAATGAGAATAAGCTTCACTCATTCCCTCTCACCTTTCCCCTCCACTGTAAAAGCTTTCTCTTGACTCTTTTAGGTGAGATAATTACTTCATTCTTCCTCTCATTTTCTCCCTCTTCCAATGCATTTCTCTCTTACCCCTTAATTTTATTTTTTAGATATCATCCCTTCATATTCAACTCACTTTGTGCCCTCTGTCTATATATGTATATATATGTATATATGTATGCATGTGTGTGTTTTGTGTGCATGTGTGTGTGTATGTGTGTGTGTGTGTGTGTGTGTATCCTCCAACTACCCTAATACTGAGAAAGGTCTCATAAATTACAAATATCATCTTTCCATGTAGGAATGTAAACAGTTCAACTTTAATAAGTTCCTTATGATTTCTCTTTCCTGTTTACTTTTTCATACTTCTCCCTAGTCTTATATTTATAAAGACAAATTTTTCATTCAGCTCTGGTCTTTTCATCATGAATGCTTGAAAGACCTCAATTTCACTGAATGTCCATTTTCCCCCTTAAGGATTATACTCAGTTTTGCTCTTAGTTTTAATACTAGCTCCTTTGATCTCTAGAATATCATATTCCAAGTCCTCCAATCCCTTAATGTAGAAACTGCTAAATCTTGTGTTATCCTGATTGTATTTCCACAATACTTGAAGTATTTCTTTCTGGCTGCTTGCAATATTTTCTTCTTGAGCTGGGAACTCTGGAATTTGACTATAAGGTATTTTGTTTTTCAGGAGGTGATTTGTGAATTCCCTCAATTTCTATTTTATCCTCGGTTTCAGAATATCAGGGCAGTTTTCCTTGATGATTTCTTGAAAAATAATGTCTAGGTTCTTTTTTTGATCATGACTTTCAGTTAGTCCAATAATTTTTAAATGATCTCTCCTTGATCTGTTTTCCAGGTCAGTTGTTTTTCCAATGAGATATTTCACATTGTCTTCTATTTTTTCATTATTTTGTTTGTTTGATAATTTCTTGAATTTTCATGAAGTCATTAGCTTCCATCTATTCTATTCTAATCTTTAAGGAATTATTTTCTTCAGTGAGTTTTTGGACCTCCTTTTCCATTTGTCAAATTCTGCTTTTTAGGGCATTCTTTTCCTCATTGACTTTTTGGACTCCTTTTTGCCATTTGGGTAAGTCTACTTTTAAGATGTCATTTTCTTTAGTATTTTGGGGGGGGTGGTCTTCTTTAGCAAGCTATTGACTCATTTTTCATGATCTACTTGCATCACTCTCATTTCTCTTTCCAATTTTTCCTTTACTTATATTACTTGATTTTCAAATCCTTTTTGAGTTCTTCCATGGCCTAAGACCAATTCATATTTTTATTGGAGACTTTGGATGTAGGAGCTTTGAATTTGTTGACTTCTGATTGTATGCTTTTATCTTCTTTGTCACTAAAGTAAGATGCTATAGACTGAGTTCCCCCCCTCCCACACACACTGTTTGGCCATTTTCCCAGTAAATTACTTGACTATTTAACTTTTCATTAAGGTAGGGCTCTGCTGTCAGTGTGGAGGGTGTACTGTCTGAAGTTTCAGGGGTTTTGTGTAGCTGTTTTGAGGGATACTTCTAGTGACCTGTAGTTTTTCAATTCTACTAAGGTGGTATGATCAAAGGAGAGGCATTTATTCCTCTCCTGGACTGTGCTCTGGTCTGTGAGTGACCATAAGCACTCTTTTCCACCCTGGAACAGTGAGGAGGATTCCCTCTCCACCACTGTCACAAGCTCAGCCACATCAGTGCTCCTCCTTGCCCAAGGACCACCACCCAGGACTGCAACCCAGATCTAAGCACAGACAAAGGCAAGAGAAACATGCATCAGCACCAGCAAAGAGATCCCTGCAATCTCCCTCTGATCAGCAGCTTGATCACTTTACTATCTGTGGGCCAGAGCTCTGGAAGTAGCCACTGCTGCTGCCACTGCCTCTGCTGCTGCCCTGGGGCTGGAGCCAGACTGTGCTCCTCTTTCACCCAGGTCCAATAGACTTTTCCTAATGAGCTTCTTAGTTGTTCTTGTCATTTTGGGGTTGAGAAGCTGAAACCACCACAGCTGCCAGTGATTCAGTCCCCTGCTCCAGGTTTGCTAGGGCCCCATCTGTGCTGGCCTAGCCTATGCTGGACTGCATTCCTCATCCTACCTGGCCCAACAGACCTTTCCTGTTGACCTTCCAGGTTGTCTTGGGCTGAAAATTTGTTCTATTCTGTCATTTTGTGGGTTCTGTCATTCTAGAATTTATTTAGAGTTTTTTTTTTTACAGGTATTTAGAGGGGTTTGGAGGAGAGCTCAAGCAAGTCTCTGCTTTTACTCTGCCATCTTGGCTCCATCCCCTCTGTGCTGTTTTAATCATCTGTTCCAGCTTCTTCTTTGCACCAATGGGGAAACCGAGGTCTAGAAAACAGAGATTGACAAAACTGACACTTATAGCCTGTTACAACTATAATGAGAGGAATATTGGCTATCATATAATCTAGTCCTGCCATCTTATATATCAGGAAAAAGTCCAAAGAAGAGCAGTGATTTGCAGAAGGTCACACAGGCAATAGTGATAGATTTGCACATTGGATTTATATTTCTTGACTCCTCTCAATTGTTCCCAGTGTTGCTGTTCCTTTATCCTAGACCTTGTTCTCCTCCTGGTATGTAAGCTACACAGCTACTGCTTACTTATGAATGTATACTTTGCTGCATACATAGCCTATAGCCTGCAAACACTCCTCAACCTGGAACCTCATACTTAGACAGAGGTGCCTTTCTCAGTGTGCCCTAGAACTTAGTAATGAGTGACAGAGCTCCTAATTGGCACCTCTTTCTGTACTCTACACAAGTTTATGCTCCTCTGTATTGGATCTGGGACTTGCTCTTGCACCAGTCAACAGATTATCCCAGGGCTGGAATGCTACACATGGCATGTTCCTGGAAATATTTACTTTCCAGGAGTAGACATCTGTAGACATCTCTGTCTGGCTCCCTATGCTGATGCGGGCTAGAAAAATGACTCACTGTGATCATTTCTTGGCTTTCTCAGTAAGGATTTGGTCTTATGCATTTTCAAGATCTGTTTAAAGGAATTTTTGGTAGGGGAGCTTGCTGCTTCTCTACCAATTTGGCTCCACCCCATTACTTTTATATACAATAGATTGTTCTGACTTTTCCCCAACTGCTAGAATGATATTCCATTTTCAAGTTTTTGTACTTACAAAAAGCCATTTTTGTATTTATGAGACTTTTGTTTCTCATTCTAAGTGGAACCCATGAAAGTTTTGTCAGACTAAGCCAACCTTCACTCATCAAGAAGGATCTAGAGTTTCAGGAGGAGATAAAAGGGATTGGAGCTGGGAATTGTAGAGAGGAGAGCTGGCAATATAGTATATTAATATTAAGCGATGAATAAGCAACTCAAACAAAAAATTGAAATGATCATTGGAAGTTTTTTGTGATAAGATGACAACATTGAGTTTTTAAATACTTCTACTAAAATTCTGTAACACCACGAAGCTCTTCTTAATCTATTTTTCTCAAGAGCTTTGTGATTTTTTATCTATATATTTACTCATATAGTTTTTCCCCTATGTATTTATTTTAGTGCTACAATTTTAAGACAAAAACATGACAATTTCGCTTCTTTTTTATTTACTATTTCCCTTTCCCCAAAGCAGACTGGTTTGGTTGTGAGCAATAGTAATAAGAATCACTTTTGTTTGGTCAAAGCAGTTGGAGAGACATGGGTGCATCTATTTTTATAAAATAAAAACAAAGAGTACTTGATGATGTTAACAATCATCAGTTGCTCTGACCAAGCCTTCAGAGGTTCACCAAAGGAAATTTTGATTTCTGGTGTACTCTGTCAGTAGCAGCAGCCAAGAACAATTTAACTTGTACAATTATTTCTTTCCCCTTCCTTTTCCCATGGTGAGTAATAAAGCATTTGCTAAAAGGATGGAAAATTACAAGAGCATTATGGTATTTCAATACTTTGATGTAGAATTTGGGAATTCAGATCATGATACATATCTGACTAAGCACTGTGACTTGTGAGTGGGAATTTTTATAACCCTTGTCTTTCAAGAAAGTACAATGAATTTACTGGCTTTCAGATAAGAGGATAGCACAATACAACAGAGCATTGAATTGAGAATCAGGTAATTTAGGTATTAAACATGGTTCTGTTACTAAATAGCTATATGACCTTGGACAAGTTATTTTATTTCTCTGAGCTTTGATTCCGTTATCTAGAAAATGAGGATGTTGAACTGAATGTTCTTCATGATACATTTTGACTCAAATTCTTTCATTTAAACAATTCTTAGCAGCCTGCCCTCCTCACAGCACAATAATGATATTAGAATTCTTTTCTAGCATACTACATATCAGCACCATGGATAGGGTTAGCAGTGAAAGAAGTGAGTAAAAATGAGAATCAACATTAAAGCATGGTCAAAGGCTGAGCTGCCAATGCTGAACTGCATTTCAGGATCATGGATGGGGCTGGGGCTGGTATGTAGTGGGAAAGATTTAGAAAGGAGGGAAAGCATAGACTTAACTCTGTTGTGGAATCTTTTGGGTAAATCTGGTTGCTTAAGAGTAGTTCCAGACCCTGGTAAGCCTCTGTAGTTTGGGAAGAACATCCCTGCATTGTTCAGGATGTCCAGGATCCCTCCTTGAAGTGAACATTTCTTTCTTCTTCCTATAGTGCTTCTGTCTTCACTTGTAGAAAGTCAACCAGGCAGTCATGTTTTATATCTGCATTCACCCCTTGCTTGGGCATCTAGGATTTTGTGGCTAGACTTGTATCACAGAAAAGGCCTAACAGGCTGAAATGGATTAGAATGAAATGACACATTCATGAGCCATATAACAGTTCACAAGAAGGAGGTTTCTTTAACAGTAGCAGGGGAAGGATATTCAAAAGAAACAGCATTGTTTGGAGAGCTTCCCTGTGTCAGCGTTAATCAGGATGCTGGCTTGCCATTTATTAGCCTCAGGGAGAAGCTGAGCTCTTCATACCCGATTCTTTTGTACTCAAGAGACTAAGAAGCTATACCAATGGCCAGAGCCTTTTGTCTCCTGAGCCAATCAAATCTTGAGGACAGTTTCAATGCATGTTAAGAAAAAGAACTCTTCTAGCCTACCTAGCAGGGGGCCCTGTTAGATATTTGAATGACGGCAACTTGTTAGCTTTCTGCTGTCTGGGAGATCAGTCTTTAGTTCCAGGTAACTACAATGATAAGGCAACCCCAAGTCACGGTAGGCTCTATCTTTGACATAGCAACTATTTGAGGATATGTTCCATCCCTCTCACAGCTTTCTGAAGTTCTTTCCAACTCTAAAATATGCTGTACTTTGTTTTGTTGTGTAATGCTAGTATAGAGAAGGCCTACATGTGGTGAGGTCCATGTGTTGTGAGGGTCTCTCCCCCCACATATAGCATGGAAGTGTCTTTGTGTGCTTAAAGGAAGGTAAAGCAGACATCCCTAACCTCTTCTCCCTCTGCCCTTCTCCCAAGGTGACTTTAATTCCTGCCAGGATGGGAAACAGGCAGTGGAGACTAGAGGCTACACTGCTCTTCTCAGAGAGAGAGCATTACCAGGCTAGAGTTATATTTATTTAATCCCTTGAATTTTGTTTTTTAGTATAGGGGATGTGATAAGGTTTAAACTAACTTCTCATCACTGTTTTATTATTGTGGGGAAGGAAGACCCTAAACTCTATATCCAAAGCTTGACCCCCTTTCCACCAAATACCAGTTATACAATGAACACACATAAAAAATAACAAAGAAACCCTTTTATCCAAATCAGTAGCAAAACAGAAATCAGAGAAGGTATACATGGGAGAATGTATACCAGACAATACAGAGTGAAAAAGTGATGTAACTCAGATCAATTGAGAGAGACTGCCTTAGCTCTCACCCAGTGGGAAGTTCCCCAAAGTTTTTAGATTGCTAGCTAGGGATAGGGACATGATGGAGCCTGCCAGTTCCTTGCACATCTTCTCACAGTCTTTTCCTTTAGCAGCCTGAAGTGGAGTTGGTGTCTTCCATATTCCTTCTTTAAGCTGAAAGTTAGAAGACTCTGAAGAGACTGAAGGACCAAAAATAACTTGATTCTTTATGGGGACCCAAAGACTACTTGAAGAAGGCTGAAGAGAGTTAATGTCCTTTGCTCTTGACAACTATGCTCTGCTGTTCCTCCACTATCGAGGAAAGAGTCCAACACCCAATGGGCTTTGGGACTAAGATTACTCAAGGATTGCTTCCAGTGACAATTTTCCTTCAGGAAATGACCTGGAGTTTTTAGCTGTGGTAACCCATTGCTTCCCCTAGGAATAGTCATAAACTTACACCTTTGAGAATGTTACCATGTTTTGGGGAATTTCCCAAGTTTTCATACCCCAAGATTCTAGGGCAACTTGCTTAGTCACCCCCAAAACCATACTAATTTTAGGGAATAGTTCTCTAAAGAATTCACTGTAGCTGCTGAGAATGGGAGTTCCACACTTGGTAGTCAGTAAATTTGTTAGAGGCAGTGCAGGTGTTAGTTAATGGTAGTCAGGTGAGAGTAAGGGTAGGTGGTGTAATTATATATTTCTTACCTGTTCTATAGTACAGGGTACTATGTGGTCCATCAGTCAAACAATATTTATTAAGCATTTAATGTGTTGTAGCCACTGTGCAGGGGGCATACAAAGAAAAGCTGTAGCATGGTCACTATCCTCAAGGAGCTCAGATCTTAATGAGAGAAACAACATGCATAAGTTGTATGTATACACATGTATTGTAAATGGAGGGTGATAATAAGAGTGAAGATATTAACAGTTTGGCAGACCTAGAAAGCCCTATGGATGGTGGGATTAGAGCTGAGATGGGAAGGAAGCCAAGGGAACCAAAAAGTAGAGGTAAGGTTGGGAGAACATTGTAGGAATGGAGGACAGCTAGCTCATAAGTACAGAGTCAGGATATGGAGTGTCATGTGTGAGGAAGAGTTAAGTAGGCCAGTGTAGCTTTGATTGTAGAATAAGTGGGAGTGACTAGTAAGTAGGAAGAGACTGGAAAAGTGAGAAGGGTCAGGTTATGAAAGGCTTTAAAAGCCAAAAAGAGGATGTAAGTAATAGGGAACCATTGGAGTTTATTGATAGTGTAGGTACATGATCAGATTTACATTTCAAGAAAATCATTTTGGCAGCTGAATGGAGGATGGATTACAGTGAAAGGAGACTTGAGGTAAGAAAAATAAGCAGTAGAGTATTTGCAATAGTTCAGGTGTGAGGTGGTGAAGTCCTGCCCCAGGGTGTTGGTTGTGTGAAAGGAAAGTTAGGACTGTATGAGAGATGTTGTGAAGGAGAAAACAGCAAGATTTGGCAACAGATTGGACATGTGGTTTGAGGGAGAATGAATAGTCAAGAAAAACTTAGAGATTGTGAGCCTGGGTGATTAGGGGAATGATAATGTTTTTGACAGTAATACGGAGGTTAGGAAGAGGAAAAAGTTTGAAGGGGGATAAAGATGAATTCAGTTTCTAACATGTTGAGTTTGAGATGTGAAAAGTTTTCCTTTGGGTTTATAAAATACCAGTTTATGTCTTTGCCAATAGTATAAAACTAGGAATCAGGGGGAACATTGACATTAGGAAAAGTTAGACATTTTTTGAGAGCATGAACCAAGAAAAAAGAAATTGATGAAAGTAACGTGAAATGGTTTCTCTCAAAGTCATTAAGTTTGATAGGTTTTTCTAAGGCATTAACCTCTGATGGATCTTCACGAGTTGGTTTCAGAATGCGTAGCTCTTATAAGAGGAAGAAACATGGATCAGTGGGCAAAGAAATCAACCAGAATTTAGAGGCCTTCCAGTTATAATTCTATTTCTTCACTAACTCTCTGAGTCACCCTGGTAAAATCACTTAGACAAGTTCTTATTTTAGCATTGAAATCTGCAAAATGGGAATAACAACATCTTTATTGATTTACCTTTAGAAGTATTTCAAAATGGTGATTGATTCATAATCTAGGTAATTTCCACTGGCACGAAAAATCAGTACTTTTTTCCCAACTAGTATAGCCTGAATCATAGTATTCATAATGCAGAGAAACTATAAACAACTGAAAGCTTATGGGAAAAAATCCTACTCTTTCACCACAAATTATCCTTTTGTTGGATTGTTATCACCTATAATTTAAAATGTTTATCTATTTTTCTATGGAAGCTGTGAAAACAATAAACATAAACAAACTCATATGTATGTATATGTATAATTATTTTTGACATAATTTTTTATATACATATATAAATATATAATTATATCTGATATGATAGATGCATATATCCCTCTATCTTCACTCCTCCATTGTCAGAGTGCGATAAGGTAGTTTAGCATAGAGTCCTATACATGTAGCAAGATACCTTGCTGTCTTTCCCAGAGCCAGGCTACTACATCTCCCCTCAGTATTCTAGGGTACTCTCATTTATGGTGGTGTCTCTTCCCGAAGACTGTTCCTTGCTTCTTAGGGCATTGATGCTATGCTAGTTGCTAGTTGCAAAACCTGGTCTGGATTCCAACTCCCTAACCCTGAGGTTCTCTCTCCCAACCTCTGAAATCCCCAAGGTCAGAGGTTCCATTCCCTTCATGTAGGATGGAAAACACCAAATGAAAGAGCCAATGACCAAGTTTACTTTCTGGGGATGGGATGCATATGGCCTCAGAGGAAGAGAAGTCCCTACGGCTTTTTCCTCTTATAGCAGAGTTCTTAATGGACACTGTGAGAGAATTGCCAAATGAAACAGAAAGCAGGCAAAGAGGGCAATATAAACTAAGAGCTTTTTAAATGCTCTATAGAGGAAGAGCCTTTAATTCACCAAGTATTTAGCCAACTGGAACAAGTTATAGAATGTCTGAACATGCTCAACAGTCTCTCCAAGGTGTTTCCCTTCCACATCGTCACAATTCTCATGGATAAAAGATCTGTCGTGTGCTCTACACGGAGAGAATGTATCAGCAAAGAAAGCTGAGGGGTCTATGTATATGTTATACCCAATTATGCACATAAACATGTGTATATGTATACATACATATATATGTTTTGTTGTTGTTCAGTCATTTCAGTTGAGTCAGACCCTTTGTTACCCCATTTGGGGGTTTCTTGGCAAATATACTGCAGTGGTTTGCCATTTTCTTTTCTAGCTCATTTTATAGATGAGGAAACTGAGGCAAACAGGATTAAGTGACTTGCTCAAGGTCACACATCCAGTAAGTATCTGAGGTTAGATTTGAGCTAAGTCCAGGCCTGGCACTCTATCCACTATGCCACCTAATTGTCCTACATGTATATACACATATATGGAAAATAAAAATGTATTTGGGTAGCATTAAATATATCTCTATTTTGACTACACCTATAATTTCATTAGTATAGAGAAAACTTCCTCTACCAATGCAGACTGGCACTGATTCAGCAATTCATAGTTTTAGGGAGTTGTGTAGGATGAAAAGGGAGATTAAATACTTTTGGGGTCATGTAGTCAGTATGTGTCAGAGGCTCATATCATAGATGTTTAAATGTAATCCCCTGATTGCCACAATGGCATGAGAGATCCCTCATCAGTAAAATATGCTCTTTGTCAGTGTTTACTGGTACTGCATCAAAGAGTCATGAGTAAAAGGGCACCAAAAACAAAGCCTTGTTTTCAGTGGCATATCATAAGCCTAATAGATGGCTACAGATGTATTATCTTCCCAGGAACATACTGAGGTTGGTCAGCACACCTGGCTTTAAATTGACTTCAGCTATTATAAATATTTAGCCATCTAACCACCCCAGTGATGTTCTCTTCATTTATCCATCCATTTGTTAAAAAACCCAATTATTTCACTTTTACATTCATAGCTCTCTGCCAAATGCTATAGGAAATTCAAAGATGTTCAATGCCCTCACAGAGCTTATGGTTTATATAACAGGGAAGAGAATATATGTACACACTTTATGGTTCTAATATAAAGAAGAATGTGAAAAAATGCCATGAGAAAGGTGCAAAGAAAATACTAAACCAATCTGCAACCTATCCTTGGTGTGCTTCTGACTCTGGATTAACCCTAAATGTCCTTCTGGAGATATGGATTAGTTCTACATACAGTAATTGTAGGGCAGGGATGGGATGGAAGGAGAGAATTTGGAACACAAAATTTTAAAAAAAGAATGTTAAATTTTTTACATGTAATTGGGAAATAGTTAATGAAATAAATAAAAATATTTTTAAAAATTATACTGGTACACAAATGATTATATTAGGAAAAAAATGGCAAGGTACTTTAACCTCTTCTTGATGGGGGTCATTCTTTGGCACTTAAAGTGTTTACCATGGAATTTGGAGGACTTATCTGGTCTCAATGTCCAAGAAAAAGCTTCCTCTTAGAAGCCAACATATAAAGAAAGGAAATGAAGTAAAAAAGAAAAAAATAGAGGAGGAACTTTGGGGAGGGACTGAGGATGAGAAACTGTTCAATGTTGGTGAATAGCTAATTTCAAAGTGTAGCTGAAGTGTCTGGAAGGAATTTCTGGGACCTTGTCAAGAAGATGTGACTTCAGCTTTTTCTCTTTCTGGACTTGTAGGCAAATTGGTTTTTACTGATAGAAAACTGGAATGCTTTGAAAAGGTGGTCAGCCAAGTCAGCAGTGCTCTGAGCAACACAAAGGAAGGTCCTCACAATGGCAGGAATCTCCGGGCAAGGCACAGCACACAACACATTTCAATATGAAGGTTAGTGCATGACAAGTAAAGAGCTGGCACTTCAAGTAGAAGTTATTTTTAAAAATTTTGTGCATTTAGAGCTCTGCTGAAAGGCATTTGTCAAAATATTTGTACATGGAAAAATGTCACTTAATAGAATGTATAGGACTGATACAAAAGGTAGCATATTGGTTTCTTTTCATACTATTATGTCACAGACTATATCCTGTGTCCACATGATTCCAGTGACCTAGAAATGGAAAAAGCACTTGCTTAAACATAGGCATGGAAGGAAATTCACCAGGCTGTATCTTTTCTGCATTAAGTGTAGGTATGTGGGATGTTGTACATTCTTTTATTTCCAGCATGGAATCTTTGGTAATATAAACCAAGCTCTCTATATGTATGTAAGGGCAGTTAAGTGATACAGTGGATAGAGTGCTGGGCATGGAATCAAATCCATGTTCAAATCTGGCCTCAGATACTTAACTAGCTTTGTGACCAGGGGCAAATCACTTATCACTGTTTGCCTCAGTTTCCTCATCTATAAAATGGGCTGGAGAAGGAAATGGCAAACCATTGCAGTATCTTTGCCAAGAAAATACCAAAAGAGGTCATAGAGAATTGGACGTTACTGAAATGAGTCAACAACAAAAATGCATATGTAAAATTTGATGAGTCCTCTCCCCCTTATTTATATGTTTTACATGTTATATCTTAATTTATAGTATTTTTATTTTCCCTTTTATTTGCATAGCACGTTTACACATTTATATTTTACATATGTGCATATATACCACTTGTTGACTTTTCCCCCTTAAATCTTTATTTTTATTTATTCATTTACTTTTGTGAAGCCGCAGCCACATTGATTGAGGGACAATTTTTAGATTATCTGAACTATTTTCCTTTTACAGTGTCATCATACTGTATCTAGTAATTTGTTATGCAAAAAAGGTAACTTATTTAATCAACTGATATGCAATGAAAATCACAATATTTGTAATCCAATGCTGCCAGGTTGAGATTGTGTTATTTTTATGTGCATGAGTGGTTTACACGGTCAAGCAATAGGCATTTAATTTGAGAATGTGGTGATCCACCCCTCCTTTGGTGTGCTTCTGTATTCCTCCTATGGGTGAAGGTGCATTTCCAGGTACCTGGTATTTTTCTCTTACTAAGTGAGAAACATTACTTCACCTGGTAGAGCATGTGTTTACTTCAGTAAGAAAGGGTTACCATAGTCCGATTACTGCCCTATGTTCAGGAATTCCCTTTATGACTTTAGCCAAGTTAATTATATTTTTTGCCTCTATTTTCTATCTACTTATCTCCTGGAAATGTCATAAGGTTTATTAATGTGTTAATAAGTAGAAGTGCACAGGAAATGAAAACTGCCACTTGTATTTATAACCTCAACACAATACTTTTGCTCATCAATTCATGCATGCCCTTATTGAGTCTCTCATAACCAACAATACCCTGGTCCTCATGTCCAGCTAAAACTTTATTCCCTGAATACTTTCTGCAGTGCAGAATCACAGAATTGGAGAGATAGGCCCTTGAAGGCCATGTAGTTCACCTGTGCTTGACCAAGAATTCCCTTTACAATATGTCAAAAAAGTGTACATCCAGCCTCTGTGTAGAACCTGTGGTATGCTTGCTAGACATCTAAATTCCCTAAATCTCTTCCAAATTAGAAATTCACCTCATGAGATAGGCATGTTGTCTATGTAACAACTCACAACCCTTCTTATCCTTTTTATTCTCTTGGCTTTCTTATAAACTAGATCAGTCATTAGTTCTGCCAAGATTTGTTGAGAGGTGCCTACTATGCATATTTGGGGGAGTATAAAAAGAATGAAGGTGGTGCAGTGGATAGAGGGCTAGGCATGAACTCAGGAAGACATCTTCCTGAGTTCAAATCTGACCTCAGACACTTACTAGGTGATCCTGCTTGCCTCAGTTTCTTCATATGTAAAACAAGCTGGAGAAGAAAATGAAAAACTACTGCAGTATCTTTGTCAAGAAAACCTCCAACGGGATTATGAAGAACTGGACAAGATTGAAAATGACTGAACAACAATACAGAGAAAAATAAGGCACAATTCTTGACATAAATAAATTTAAGATACATAGACCAAATGGAGAACAACCTTCAGCGATCCAATCTGAATTGTACCGATTTATTTTTCCTTTCTAATTTGCTTTTTAAATATTTTATTGATAATTTTTCTTTTATATCACCCTTATTTAAAATATAGCCTTTCACTACCCGCTGCATAGAAAGTCATGTCTTGTATCAAACAATAAAAAAGAGAGAAAATAAACAGCTCATCATCTCGACAGCCTCCTTCTTCTTCAAAGAAGAGAGATGCATTTACTTAACATCTGTCTAGGACCAGATGAATCTTTTTTGCTGTTGTTACTTTCATTTCCATTTTTTGTAGTCACATATGCTTTTTTCTTGCTCTGCTCACTTCACTTTGTATTAGTTTATATAAAATTTGCCACACACGTCTGAAACCCTCGTATTTATAATTTCTTGAAACACAGTAATATTCCATTACATTCTTGTACCACAATTTGTTTAGTAATTTTCTAATTAATCTACTTTGTTTCTAGTTCCTTAATACTAAAAGGGGTTCTATGAATGTTTTGGTGTGTTTAAGACCTTTTTTCTCATTTAGCATTCTTGAAATAAACATCTATTTCTCAGAGGATCTCCCTATTTTAGTTACTTCTTAAAAAGCATAATTCTAAATTGTTTTCCAGAATGATTGGACCAGTCTACACCTCAACATATAGTATATTAGAGATTTGCCTTTTTTCACCCTCTTCCTTGGCCGTTTTGTTGGAAGTAAAGTGAAACCTCAGAGTTATTTTAATTTGCATTTTTTAAACATTAGTGACTTGGAGCAATCTTTCACAGGATTGCTAATGTTCTGTAATTTTTCTTTTGAATACTGTTTGTTCATATCCCTTGACTACTTATTTATTAAAGGGTGACTTTTGGTGTTTTTTTTTTTTTGTGTGTGTAAGCAATGAATATCTTCAATATCAGACCCTTATCTGTGGTATTGGATGCAAGGATCTTTTTTCAGTTCAATGATTTCTATTTTTCATTCTACTTGTATTGATTTTGTTTTCACAATTCTTTTCAATTTCAAGTAATCAAAATCATTAAGAATGGCTAAGGATTTTCCTTTGTCCATAACTCTGAAAGGCACCTGATGGTTATTTTTTAATTTTTAAAAATGGCTTGAACTTTAATATTCAATGCGAATATCTACTTTGACATTATTGTGACATGTGGTGTAAGTTGTTGGTATATACATAATTCTATTTTATTTCAAAATGCTTTTCACTTGTCCTGGCAGTTACTGTCGAATAAGGACTTTCCTTCTAGGGTTATTTATGTTTTAATGTTATCAAACATTAGGTTATTGAGTTCAGTTATTATTTATCTTTCTGTATCTATTCCATGGATCTATTTTTCCATTTTTTAAATCAGCATACAATTATTACTAGTTTGCAAGTCATTTGTAGGTACTATTTCCCTTTAATTCTCCTTAAAAAATATTGCCCTTGAAATTCTAAACCTTTTGTTCCTCTCAATGATTTTTTCCTACCTAACTCTACAAAATACCCCTTGGTAAATGTATTGGTACAATTAAAAAAATAAATTGTTTTATATAACATTGTCACTTTTGTTATTTTGCTATAGCCCAACCTGAGCAGTAGTATAGCTCCAATTATTTGCCTTTTATTTAAAAAGTATTTTATAATTGTATTCATTTAAGTCTTGAGTATGCCTTGGTAGGTAGATATTTTATGCATTTCATAATTATTTTCAATGGGATGTCATTTCTATTATTTCCTCTTGGATATTACTATCGCCATATACAAATGTGGTTGATTTTTCTGGCTTTCTTTGATTTCTTGCTACCTTACTGAAGCTCCTGATTCTTTTACTCAATTGGTTGATTTTTTCTAATAAATCATCATGTTGTTGGTAAGTTGGAACAATTTTGTCTCCTCTTTGTCAGTGTAACCTCTTTTTGATGGTTCCATGGTCATCTTTGAAACTTCCAAAAATTAGTCATTGATGTGTCAGTGAAGGGGAAGGGAGAGAGTTGGGATAGATATTGTTGAATGCTACTT
This sequence comes from Notamacropus eugenii, assembly GCF_028372415.1. Lineage (NCBI taxonomy): Eukaryota > Metazoa > Chordata > Mammalia > Diprotodontia > Macropodidae > Notamacropus > Notamacropus eugenii. Next base: position 126,025,660 of record NC_092873.1, read on the forward strand.
AGAAGTATCTTTCATTAGCACATGGGCTCAGTTCAATTTATTTTCTTTGTTAATTGACACCTTGTGGTAGTGAGTTTCCTATCATTGGAAGTGGAAAGTAGAGGCAAGTTGACTACACATAAAGGATATATCTGAATAAGTTCAAAGGTTGAGTGATTCTATACACATCTCACATTGTTAAAGTTATATTAGATAATTTTCTAGCAGTGATGAAATGAATAAGGCCAAATCTTATATGCCTGAGTACAATTTCCTTCAGTTATCAACTCAGACATCTACTAACCACATATCTTTATGTATTACTTTTGCATGATATTATACGGCAGTGTAGTGTATGGGAAAGGATGTCAAACTTCAAGTTATCAGAAAGCTGGGTTCCAATCCTTCTTCTGACATGAACTATGCGTCCACTTGTATAAAACCATTGCAATGCCACTGTCACAGGATTGTCATGAGGGAAATATGTAAAAGCTGAACACTCTATCAATGTTCATTATTATTTTTATTCTAAAAAGATCATAGAACCTTCCAGTTTAGAAGGGTTCTTAGAGAGCATCTCTCTCATTTTACAGATATAAAAAAATGAAACTCAGAAAGATTAAATGATTTGCTCAAGGTTGCAAAAACAGTAATAACTGAATTGGAATTTGAATTCAAGTCCTCTGGCTTCTATTAGTTTTATATATTTTACACCCTTAAGAAAAAAAGATGTTTTCCCACTTGAAACCTTTATCTGATTTTGAATCTTTTTTTAAAGTCATTTTTAATCCTCAATGCCAGTGTTGACAGTATGAGTCTGGCTCATCATTTTCTTTTAGCCACAATCCATGTATGTCCACAGTGTTCTGAACAGATTCCCTGGCTTATCTTCTTCTAGTTTCTTCCATTTTTTTCATTCTGTCTCGTTGTCTTCATTGCTCTTTGTCTATTTTTCTTTGTTTCTTGTCTTGTGTTAATCCCTTTCTGCTCTTGATCAACCAAGTTTCTTGCATACTTTGTTCCTTGATGACAGCTTCTAGTAATCAAACAGCTGCAGCTCCAGGTTACTCTTGCCCTGAGCCATGTGGCTGAGTGGCAGTGCCACAGGGGCTGCCCTAATTTATAGCAGAGAGTCAGTCTTGAAGGAATGCAAGGAGAGTTTGTTAGCTGTACCGGACAACAGAAGCAAATGACTTGTTAGTCCACAGAGGAACTGCTGTGGGAAGGAGAAGGTAGATCTTGTATTGAGGCTCAAGGCTATGTCTAGGGCATCAAGCAATGATGAAGTTATAGAACAGATCAATAACAGTTAAGAAGTCAGGGAAAATGGTCAAGGGATAAAGGAATGCCATAGAGGCTATGAAATCTACAAGAAAGCTTCAGACTGGCAATTATTATTTTGATACTTGCCTGGGTTTTTCTGTAGACTTTTATTTCAGGAAGACTTACCTTCATGAGTTCAGATTCAGCTTCCAACACTTATTAGCTGTGTGATCCTGGGCAAGTCATTTAACCCTGTTTGCCTTAGTTCCTCATCTGTAAAGTGATCTGGAGAAGGAAATTGGAAGCTACTCCAGTATCTTTGCCAAGAAAACCCCCAAATGGGGTCATGAAGAGTCAGAAATGACTGAAACAATTGAACAACAACAAATCCCAGTTCTACCTATTGACTTCTTTGATTCCCTCTAAATGGTCTCACTTTTATTGTGTGGTTGGACTAAAAGTCTGTATTTGAAGATGGGTTTGGGGTACTAGGAGGTTCCAAATCTTCAGGGGACTTGGCTGAGCCATATCAAAAAGTAGCCTGCCTTTAATGGATAGAGTTTTGGCCTCTATACTGTTGTATATGTCTTCCTCTAGAGTGTTATTAGAGACCCTAGCTATAGGGGCCTTATAACTCTCTTGATCACCATGGTTAGGAAGGAGAGAGGATATATAGCAACTGTTTTCTCTTCTCTCTCGGCCTGATATTCCTAGCCCCTTTTCCATAATCTAGCATAGATTCATTTTGATGCTTGTAAAAGAAGGTATGAATTGTTGTTTTAGTGAATAAATTATTCCTATGTTTATAATTAATTTCAACTCTTAAAGCAGAACCTTAGTTAATGTTAAGTGAAACGAGATTTGTAAGGGACCTTGAGCTCTCCTGAAGAATTTCTATTTATTCTCATTGTTTCTGTAATTCACAAATTTTTAGGAACTATTAAAACTGTCAATTAAGTTCTCCAGGTAGGGGATCCTTGGCTGGGGTAGGGTGACATAGATCTGGCCCCAGGGAGCTGAAATTTTAAGTCTTGACAGTACTTGTAACCAGAAATAGCTAAAAGTTTGGTTTAGTACCTAGTTAGAAAGAATTAGTTAAGATAGTGAGCTACCACATGGTATCTTCTTCCCACAGTGATTTCAATCTACATAAAATCTATCCTGGTATGGCCTTTTCCCATGTACTGTCCTTGAGACACAGCCTGGTAAATTGGATAGAAGATTTGGAGTCAGGACAACCTGGGTTTGAATCTTGCCCCAGGCTCTTTTTTACTTTTGTAACTTTGAACAAATCACTTAATCTCTCTGGGCCTCAGTTTCCATATCTACAAAATGAGGAACATGGAATTGACCTCTAAGGTCTCTACCATCTTGAAATCTGTGACACTATGATCTTCATAGCATCCTGAAATCTTGCTCTTATATCCCACCCCCCACTTGCCCTTCTGAGTATTTTTGACCCTTCAAAAACTTATAATTTGTATTAAAAAGTTAATTTGGGTGCACATTTTGTGTGTCTTCTGTTTTCCTCATGGTGATGAAGAATATCTATTAAAAATGGAACGATCTCAGGTTTTTTCATCTCCTTATTAAGGAAGGACTCAGTCTCCTTGAATCTGAAGAAATAAGATCAATGATTAATAAAATGAGTTAAAGCATTGTGCACTCTGTCCTTACCTCTCCTGCTTGTTCTCTCTAAAGCCACAAGGAACATTCTGTTTGAAAGACCGTTTCTGGGATAGGATGCAGACATTCTTCCTTTTGGTTCTCATGCCTGTTTATTATTGTACTGCTTCTGGATGTAGGGCTACTGGTAGTGATTATACATTTTTCATCACAAAAGAATAGTTAAGTAGAGAGATATCCCCTAATAAGATTGATAACAAGTAGATGTAGGTTTCTATTAACCTAATTTTTAGGGGGATGCTTCTTTTAAAAAATATTTCACACCAAGACATGATCTTGACACATGACATCTTTGCCAAGGTCCAAATCCAGCCAGACAAATCCAGAACTGAGACATTATATTTTATGTTTTTGTTTTTTATTTATAATGGCAGAGGTAAGTCATTTTTTACTCTCTGCCCAGATATTTTTTCTCCTCTTGACCCCTTTCTGAAATAATATCTCTGTCTGAGTATCTCAATAAAAACAGTGATAGGTACCTTAGTAATGCACAGCTAGATGTAGACAGGCTCCCTGAGGTTGTTTCCCAGAAAAACTCCCATTACATGACTTAATCATACCCATGCCTTTGGCCTCAGCCCTGTCTCTTGAGGCACATGTGAGGAGAGAACATCTGGGAAGTCTGACACATTACTATTTTTTAAATTGCACACCCAGCAATTCTACCCAAGGCTGGGTTTTTCATTCTTGCTGGCAAAGTGAGGAGCAGTGATGGTCAGGTGGAGAGACAGACAAAAACCAAGTTTTCTATTTACGTACCTGGGCCTGCTTTGCTTATCATTCAGGCCCCAGAGCTCATCTGACATTGCTTACTTGTCTGCCTACTTTAGAGGTAGCTTTGTGGTCACATTAACTCCGTGGGACACAGAAACTACTCTGGTTGGAGTAGGTGCTGACATCTTTTCCTTTCCCCACCTCCCTTAACAGAGTGGTGTTTCTTTGATGGCACGAATGCCCAAGGATTGGAGCTGGAAGAAACTATCTAGTTCCAACCTCTTATTTTACAAATGAGGTAACTGAGTCTCGCAGAGGTTAAGCAACTTATGCAAGGTCACACAGGTAGTAAATGAGAGAGCCTGAATTGGAACCCAGGTCTCCAAATACAAATTCAGCACACATTCTGTTGTATGATAATGAGTACTGGGAAAGTCATCCCCTCCTTAGCACCGGCTGGTTATTAATGGAGGCTGTTGGCCAGTTTGAGGGATTTGAATAGCCTTGTTCAAGTGGGGAGGAAGATGGAGGTAATGGGGTATTTTGTCAACTCCTGAACTAGTGGAGAGTATTCCCTTGGGTGAATGACACCCCCTTTCCAAATATTGTGAGAGGGGCGAATGTCAAGATTTGTAGTCCCTGGAGCTGAACTGGGAATTCATAATGGAGATTCTGCTGAAACTGGACCATGGGAAGACCCTTTGACACAGTAGAAAAAAGACTTTAGAGTCCTACAGCTTGGGTTCAAATCTTGTCTTTGATGCTTACTACTTGTCACAATCCATAGTTACAACCTTCCTAGGCCTCAGTTTCCACCTCCAGGAAGTGATGGAGTTGGACTAGAGGATATCTGAGGTTCATTCTAGGGCTAGGTCTAGGGTTCTATGGCCCTGTGATCCAGTTCCTGGGTGAGGTGTTGGATGGATAGGGGCTAAAGGGAGCAGTAAAAGGGAATTGCTTCTGTGAAAGGATGTCCTCAGTGTGGCTCTGCATCACTAGAGTTGTGACACATTGCTACAGGACTGTATCTTCTGCCAGACCAGAGAATGGTTTTTCTTTGTTGACAAAAGTCTGGAGCAAAGAAATACATGTGCACAATGCTTGGCACATACTAAGTGCTTAATAAATGCTTGTTGAGTTGATTTAATTTCAGCAAAATGGAGACATCCCTAGTGTGACCCTCTAATGGGAGCAAGCAGGACCTACAGAGGGAGGAACCAAATAGTACAAGGCACTAGAGAAAATAGGAGGTAGGCGGCAGAAAATAAGTTAGCAAGCAACACCCAAAACCATGTGTTGGGAGCTACTTTAGAAGAAGCAATTTCATATTTGATATTTACATAGAACTTTGGGTCAGTTCTGTTTTTCTCATTTAAAAAAGTCCTTATATGTGCTGAAAGCTTACTTGTGGGGAGTCAGGCTCCTAATATTGGGAGGTACTATGTAAGGAAATTTCCAGGTTTTCTAGCTGAGAGCAAATGAGCCAAGAGAAGTGAGAGTAATCTCCATTATGTACTCTGGTCCTTTGAGCGTAAAGAGCTTAGGCACAAAGTGTCTAAGGGTCTACGTTTCCCATTTATATTTCTCTTCAAGTATCTTAAAGAGGCAATGCTTTCCTAGACCCAATTGCACCTTTTTCCCTCTTATTGATTGAACTCTAGGTGAACTACTTCTGATGAGGCCTATATCCAACCATTGGCCTTGAGAAAGCATCATGGTATAGAGCTATGGTATCAAAATCAAATAGAGGTGGGAGGAGGGAGTCACTAAATCATGCATAAAGAGCCCTATGGGGTATACATTAATTTAGGAAAGCACATATTAAGGAGTGTTGTGGGTGGGCCACTTGTGTGGCACCTCTAGTAGCGATAGGTTGCTGTTCTTGAGGTCAGGAAGACATGAGTTTAAATCTTGCCTCTGACCCATACTGACTGTGTGATTCTGGGCAAGTCACTTAACTAACTCTTAGTATTCTAGGAAGTTTTCGAAGACTATAAATTGCAGAGAAGGTGCCAGCCTGCATTGGCAAATGATGTCTTCTCACCTACGAGTTCTCTGTGTCATAGATCTGGTGCCTATTCTTATTCTATAAGTATCCTATGGTCCAGGCAAACCTAACTCTACTAGCTCTTCTTTAAAACAGTTTCTGTTTTCCCCACTTTCGGGTCTTGCTTGAAGTGCTTCCTTATTCTTAATCTCTGCCAGGAGAAATTCTACTCATTCTGCAACACCTTGTGCCATATGTCATTGTTTCTGTGAAGCCTTCTTTGTTGATCTATCCAAACATCATTTCTGTATATTTCTTGAATGACTTTTATATTATTTAAATTTAATAAGTACCTAAAAAGTATGAAAGCACTTCCTGCATTGGTTTTATCCAAAAAGATGTTTCATTCCACATCTTGAGTCTATTATTAGAAAGGAGATTCTCAAAACTATAATGACAATCTTGGGATAGGAGCACATGGCAGTTAGATGTGTTTCCCACAGCTACTAAGGATGGAGACTAGAGTCCTTGAGGGTGGACTTCCTCAGCCCAAGAGATATAGTCATCAGGCCACTAATAGCGTTCTTGTGGAAGCATTTATGCACAGTTGTATCTCTTTGTACCTGCCCTAAGGAGAGAAATTCTGAAAGTAGACATTCCCAGCTGAAGAGATGGTAGCTGCCAGGACACTGAAATAACTTCCTATAGGAACACGTGGTAGAAGCTGGCATGCATGTATGCCCAGTCAGCCTGGGAGGGAGTTCTGCTCTTGGTTGCTTCATGGATAATCTTAAATTCAAGAGTTCCTAAGTTCAAGAGTTTAGAAGTCGAATCTAAACAGAGAAGGGGATTTTCTTACTCAGAGTGTGTTCTTTAGAGAAAGAAAAGTATGATCCACAGGACTCCTAAGCATTGTTGCCTGTGGAAAACAAAATTATTGACCACCAGAGAGTAGATGTTTGATAGGACAAGAAAGGGATTGCTTGGTCATCAGTCACACAATATATTTGTCTTCATAAAAGCCATCTTACTCTGCTCAAAAGTCACCAGGAGGTCTTTATTGCCCTCTGAGTAAAATTCAAACTTTTTTGCTTGGGCAAAGAAAGATATTCAAGACCCACTGTAAGGTGACATCACTAGCTTTTTAGTCATATTTCATATTAGTCTTCTCTACATGTTCTACGTTCTAGGCAAACTACCTGACTTTATACTTTGACTCTTACCTATGCTTCTCTATTTGTATGACTTTGCTTAGGATGTTTCCAGTACCTAGACTATTCTACCTTTGTTTTCTTGTTTGGTTCTCATCTATCTTTTAGAATTTGACTCAAATGCTACCTCTTATCTATTGAAAGAATTCAGTTTAGATATTGATAGACCTACAAGCACCTCTGCGATTATAGAGCCCAAACCTTTTACTTGATAAATAAGGGAAATGAGACCTAGTGAAGTTGGAGACTTGCTGATCAAGTGATGATTCGAACCCAGGTACTCAGACTGCCAATCTTGTCCTTTTTCTACCATTCATACTGTTCAGTTGTATCCTACTCTTCTGGGTTTTTCTTGGCAAAGATACTGAAGTGGTTTGCTATTTCCTTCTTTAGTTCATTTTATAGATGAGAAAACTGAGACAAACAGGGTTAAGACTTACCTGGCATCACACAATTAGTAAGAGTCTGAGACCAGATTTGAATTCAGGAAGATGAATCTCATAGATCCAATCCTGGCACTCTATCCATTGCACTAACTAGCTACTCCTTTCCCATACTGCCATCAATTGACCTTACCTCCTTCATTCCCATGGTGAACAATGACCTCACGTAACACATATTTATGTATTATTGTTTATAAGATTCATCTATCATGTTTCTTGTTATCTTATTAATCAGTAAAGCAGGAACAATCTTAAAAAAATTTTATATCCTCTAGTACCTAGCCCTGAGTGCTGCATGAAGCAGACCTTGAAGAAACTTAAATAAGCAAAATGTAATTGCTGGATGTTATAGATGTTTACCTGCAATGTCCATGGAAGTTCTCTTTTAATTATTCATCCCAGTAAACACATGACTCTGGACTGTCAAAGGGTATGCCAATGGATCACAAACTCTGGCAGATCCTGTGAAACTGGAACAGCCTTGAATATGGATGGGCCTGGAATAGCCTGTGTTTTGTCATCAGGGGACCAGTTTAGCAAGGTCCTGAGAATGCCTTTGTTAGAAGGCAGGGAACTCAGTTAGGAGGGTATTGTAATATTTCAGGTGAGAGGTGATGAAGACCTGAACTGGGCTGGTGGTTATGTAAATGGCAAGAAAGGGATGGACGCTAAAGATGTTTTGAAGATAGAAATTACTTGAATTGTCAACTGATGGACATTGGGAGTAAAGGATAAAGTAGAGTCAAGATTGATGCCTAGATTGTAAACCTGGGTGACTCGGCAAAAATAGGAAAGTTAGGAAGACTGATGGGTTTCAGGGGAATGATAATGGATTCTTAGACATGTTCGGTATGAAATGGCTATGTAAAATTCATTTAGGAATGTGGGATGTAGATGATGATGCAGCCTAGGAGCCCAGGAAAGAGAATATATTATCTCTGATTCATCTGCATAAAGATCATTAAACCCATTGGAGCTCATGAGGTCACTAGAGAGTGTGTATAAATACACAAACATAGACAGACAGACAGACACAGACACAGACACACATATATGTATATATTTATATGTATAGAACTCAAGATAGATTCTTGGGGGACAGGACATGGAAGATGATCCAGCAATGAAGACTGAGAAGGAGCAGTAAGACAGGTGAGAAAGTGGTGTGTGTGTGTGTGTGTGTGTGTGTGTGTGTGTGTGTGTGTGTGCATGAGAGAGAGAGAGAGAGAGACAGACAGACAGACAGACAGACAGACAGACAGAAACAGAGAGAGACAGAGAGACAGACAGATATTAGTGCCACTACAAGAACCCAGGGGAGAGAACATTCTGCAAGAGAGGGTAGAGGGTAGTACATAGTGTCAAATGCTCTGGAGAGGCAACAAAGGATAAAGACTGAGAAAAAGTAATCAGATTTAGTAATTAAAAGATCTTTGGGCACCTTGGGGAGAGCTTTTCAGTTGAGGGACAAAGAAGCCACATTGAAAGGGGTTAAGAAAGGAGAGGAACGGAAGTAGAGGCAATTAAGCATAGAGAGCCTTTTTCTAGGAGTTTTGGCTGTGAAAAAGTGGGAAAATATAAGGCAATAGCTTAAGGGGTGTATGGAATAATTTAAGGTTTAGTATGGAATTTTGAAAGAGTGAGGCTGCTGCATGGCATAGTGGATGCAGTGCTGAGCCTGTAATCAGGAAGATGAGTTCAAATCTGATGTCAGACTTTTTAGCTAGACATTTTCTTTGCCTGTCTATTATTCCTGAATATTCTCCACCATCACCTACTGGCTTCCTTTAAGTCCCAATTAAAGTCCCATCTTTTACAGAAAACTTTTCCCAAACCATCTTAATTCTAGTGCTTTCACTCTGCTAATTATTTTTCCTATTTTCCTCCATATAGCTTTGTCCATATTTGCTTACTTATTGTCTCTCCTACTACATTGTAAGCTCCTTGAGGGCAGGAACTGACTTTTGCCTCTTTTTGTATCTCCAGTGCTTAGCCCAGTGCTGGGCACATAGTAGTTGCTATATGTACATACACACATACATACACACACATGTGTATGTACATATATATTGATTATTCACTAGCTTTGGATGCTTATGCTGGTTTTGAATTGGATTGTGAGACAAAAATTTTAGATGACATAAACTCATAATATTGATATTCTGCTAACAACAAGGAGTTACAGGAGAGGAGAAAATTCTCCTTCTCTCCTCTGTTCCATTCCTACTCCAGAGAGTTGTATGTGCATTCATTAGCTGGCTGCTCACAGGGATGATGCCACCGTGGTATGCCCCAGTGACTTTGATGCTAGTTTGTGCCTAATGTTTAAGCAATAACTTCACTGAATTATTTCTCAGTTTCTTTTCCCTGTGGTTACAGATGCAAACAAGATCTATAGAATTACTCTATTGTGGTATAGATGACATAGATGATGAATAATACCCCAATATCCTTCCCTTCCATCCTCCCACCATAAAAATAGGAAAAAAGTGCCTGTAGCAAGGTGGTATAATGTCTTTCATTTTTAAGGAAATCAAACTTTTTATATCCCCAAAATGTTTTGTTTTCTTCTTTCTTCCTGGCATTGCCAGTCCTTAGGAGCAGGTGACGATCACTGATTTTTGGGGAATAAACTTGCCAATTGCCTCATTTAGGGAATGAATTCAGCTGCTTTTACATGAGAGTTTCTTGAAATTTGCTAAATATTGTATGATCCAGTTTCTACATCCAACTATGTACTACTAGAAATGGAAAAAACAGGGGGGTGATGGTGGTCAAAATCCAAAAATCTTTAATGAAGTGCCTACTGTTCCTCTCATGTTGCATGTACAATCATATGCAATGTACATGAAAATGTTTATTTTACTTGGTGTTTGTTAAGTTCAAAATAAAAATAAAGTAAAAATACTCCCCCCACCCCCATGAACATTTCTTAAGTGCTTATTAAGTGTTAGATGCTGGGAATACAAAGAAACAGAATTGTCCTGAGGATATACACAATGAAAAGTGATAAACATATATACAACATTGTGAGGAAAGAAAGAATACAGCAAGTAGGTGGAGCTGAGAAAGTGGCATAAATCCCCATGGACATAATTATCATCTCTTATCTATCCTCATTTGTTTTTTAAAGTTGGGAAGAATCTAAATAACTTTTTTCCTAGACCAAAATAGAACATTTTGAGGTTATTTTGAAATGTATTTAGACTGAAATGTGTGTTTGAGACTAATTTTCCTAAAGGTGGGGGCCAACTGTCCCATGCTTAGTGTAGTACTTCAATGGTTTAATAACATGGATAGAATAATAGTTGATCTGAATTTTTTTTTGTTTTATTGATGCTTTAAAAACACAGCCACATTATTGTTATTCCTTAGTACCATCCACAGCAGAATCTTCACATTTAGAAAGGAAGCACAGTTAAATAAAACAAATTTACATGCTGACTTTATCTGACAACCTACATTTCATTCCATACCTGTAAGTCACCACCTCTCTGCTGAGATAATAAAGGTATTTTTTTTCTCATTGATCATCTGGAATCAATATTAATCATTGAACTGAGTTGTGTTGAATTGGATTTTTGATACCACTTCAATGTTGTTTTCTTCTCCCAGGTTTGAATTGTAACTCATTTCCTTCAGAGAAGATGGAGTAGAGGGCAATGTGTAGTGATGCTAAAGAAAGAAAGAAATAGCTGTGAAGAAACTGGCTTACAGATAAAAAGAAAGGAACAATAAGTTGGACTTTTATTCAGTGGAATGTCTATTTCTTGTCCTATCTATAACTGCTCCAATGAATCGTCATGCATTACCCCAAGGCTATACCCCAAATTTTCACTTAGGGCTCTCATTTCTTTCTCTCCCTGTATTCTCATAAAGGGACTTCATTAGTTCACGTTGGTCCAATTATCTCTGAATCTCAGATGTATATATCCATCTCTTATTTATCTCTTGAGTTCTAGTCCTACATACACATCTCAGAATCTCCATGTTTAAATTAGAACTAATTTTCTGCCTTTTCTCATCCAAAACTCACCCTTCTTTTGAATTTCCTAATTTATACCCAGGTCCCACATTGCTTCCAGTCTCCCAGGTTCACAGCCTTGAAGCCATCCTCATCTGTTCACTCTCCTTCATCCCACATGGCCAATCAATTGCAAATCTTATCGATTCTCTCTCTAAAACATCTCTCTTATTCATCTTCTCTCTGAAAATTTGGAATAGCCACCCCAAATATTCACACAAACTCTCTATGCCCAATCTGTGGTAGAGAATTCCAAGCTCATATTAGTCTGATCAGCCGCAGTCAGACACACGGAAGCTTCACTTTGTTATGGTGATGTTATTTTGGTCCTCTGAGAACAAAGGATCAACCAACTTGTAAGGTTACAACTTTAGTTAAGACCTGCATCTCTTCTCAATCAGAAAATCACGATAGCTGAAACATATCCACTTTCCCTACCTTGTCTCTTGCCTCTCTAATATGGCCTCCACACAGCTGCCATTGTGATATTCCTAAATCATAGGTATGACCATGTTAATGCCCTTCTCAGTTAACTCCAGTGGTTCCCTCTAGCATCAAATACAAACTGCTCTGTTTGACAATTACAATCATTCATGACCCTATTATTTCCTATTTGTTGATAGGTATGTTGCTTGGAAAGTAACTGTTTTTTTTTTAAATCTCCCTATAAAATATGTAATATGATCAAACAAAACACTATTATACCTGGCAAACATTTTCTGAGGTCTTCTCCATCAACCTACTCTTTCAGGCTTATTAGTTACATACTACTCTGTTTTACATACTCTGTGCCAACTAAACTGACTTACTCTCTTTCTCCCCAGGTATGACTTTTCATTTTCCATCTCTGTGCCTTTGCACAAGCTGTTATTCCCTCTTTCTAAAATATACTCCTTTCTCATTGCTTCCTCTTAGAATACCAGATTCCTTCAAGATTCAAATCAACTGCTACCTCTTATATGAGGTATTTCCTATTGCTGATGCCACCTTCCTCCCTAATCGCCTAATGTTTATTTCATATACACACATACATATATGTATATATATGCGTATATATATGCATTATACATATATACATACATACATATATACTTACCTGTTCCTTCTCTCTCTCCATAGAATGTCAGCTCCTTGAGGACAGGCACAATTTAATTTTTAATATGTATTGCTAGCACCTATCACAATTCCTGGCACCTTGTAGGTCCTCAATAAATGGTGGTTGATTTGATTGAGCAATAAAAGTACAAAGTGACAAAACTGTGGACAGTTGTACTATGCTTACAGAAAGTCTACCATAGTACAATTAGTGCTGCTGAGAAATGGCAAGCTATTTGGAAAGAGCAGTGATTCTGAAGTCAGAAGACCTGGGTTCAAATCTTGCCACTGATGCTGCCCACATGACCTTGGAGCCTGACCTCTCTAGACCTCAATCTTTTCTTGTATAAAATCAGCAGGTTTGACTAGATGGCTTCTTTGTTATCTTCTGCCTCTAGACCTATGATCCTAAGAACCTTCCAAAGAAAAGGTTTCCCCAACTGGTTTCCTGAAGTATAAAATAAGCAGAGTTGGGCTAGATTCATTTCAGTTTAACCAACATTTATTAAACATGATATGGGAAGGCAGGGATAGGTTGTGACATGTATTCGTTGTACAGAATACCCACGTTGCTGAGATCACAGATCTTCTAGAGTAGATATATATAAAGCAGTGGAGTATTGTGATAAACAGAAGAAGAGATGTAGGCAACGTGCTTTGAGGAATTCCAGAAGAGAGAAATAACCTTCCATGGGAGACAGAGTCAGAGAGCATAGATTTAGAGATGGAAGGAAACTTAGAAACTATTTTATCCAATTTCCTCATTTTAAGGATGAAGAATGTGAGACTGAGAGGTGAAGTAACCTGCCTAAGGACACATTAAGTGGTATAGCCAAGATTTAGACCCAGAATCCCCTGACTTCAAATTCAGCACTCTTTTTGATGTGCTAGTCAAGACTATAAACTGGGAAGAACTCTGATATCCTTTCCAATTCAAACCTTCTGTGACTCTACATTCTTAACCTACCTAAATTTGAACTTTCCTATGCCCCCTGTTCTCATAACACACATAGTACTCAATTTGTACTGTTATTTCCTATTTGTTGATAGATATATTGTTTGGAAAATATATTTTTTAAATCTCTTTATAAAATATGTAATATGGCCAAACCTGGCATATTACATATTTCCTGAGGTCTTCTTTATCAGCACTGAGAAACAATGATCAAAAGTTTAGTTAAGTCAAATTCCTTTACTGTAGCCAGAAGAGCTCTCCAGTCCTGGAATCAAGCCCCTTTCAGGGCTGCTAAGAATTCACTTTTCTGCTATTATGAAGCAGGAAAAGACTTTGTTACCTATTTGAGGATACTTGGTACAGTTTCCCAGTGGACTCTGCCGCTTGTGTCATCCAAGGCTAAGAAAGGAGCATTCTAGCATTGTTTACAGGGTGTCAGGAATCATGGACAATTCAAAGAGAAAATGTGGAGCAAATTCTAAGAGCAAATGAAGTTAAAGTAGCTATGTATTTTTTTCAGCCTTCACAGTTGTGTGTTCCCCAGGGGAATTTCTTACTGTTTGTAATTTTACATAGCTTCTCTGCTAAATCTAATCCTTATGCATCTAGGGATACCTATCCAACTTTGTAAAATTTTTTTAGTTTCTGTGAGAGAATGAAAAATAAACTTCTCTAAATGGACAACTTTCCTAGGTGACAGAGGTCGTTCTAATTCAGATTTCCATGAGTGGGAAGCAAACGATGTCCATTTTCCTTGAAACATCATTGTGAAAGTTTTAAAGAAGGTAAAATACTGTTAAGAAATTTGAATAAACACTGATTTGGAGATATCTGGGATGAAAAATAGGTGAAACTTGTCATTTTCCCTCTGTCAAAGTAAGTGCTTGCCTAGCAATATCTGTGGAATTATTCCTGTTTAGTTCAAGTGTCATTAATTAGTAACTCTAAATAATGGGACCCCATGGCAGCAGTATAGTAAGGAAAAAGAGTCTCCCTTGATTTCCAGGGGATGCTCTGACAACTTGTTTCAGGAATCATTACAGAGTCATAACTTGCTAACTTTCCTCCTGAAAAAAATAGATGTTGCTTCATTGACACACAATTCATATGCCAATAAACATGGAAATGCTTGTTCTGTAGACTTGTGAAATAGATATATTGGGGCTGAAGACAACACACAACAGATTTACTAAACGGTGTCTACTTTGTACATACATACATACATACATACATACATACATACATACATGTGGTAAGTATGTGTATCCCTTATATGCCCATTACCAACCTAGAATGTCTGGTGGGCAGAGGCATTCTCCCTCCATGTTGCTGCAGTCACTTGGAATTTCTCTCCTCTTCCATTTCCCCTAATCTCTCCTCTCTGCCATCTGTTGTCTATATCTTTTTTTCCTAACACTCCCCTCTCCCATTCTTTAGACTTTTTTCTCATCTTACCTCAGGACAAGGATATTTGTGGTGGCAGGACTGGTGGTAGCTAAAAGGAAAAGGAGGGAGGAGAAGGGCATTCTTTATGATCACTCCTTATCCTTGGTTCCCTCAGCCCTAACACCATCCTCTTCTCCTCATCTCATAGTATTCAATCTCTGTTCCAATTCTACCTTAAGTGTTTAGTAGATGTGTGACCTACAGAAGTCTCTTCACTTCTCTGAATCTCTATTTCCTCATCTCTAAAATGGGAATGATAATAGTAATTATAGCAATAAAATATAGCAATTATCTCACAGAGTTGCTGAGAGAAACGCATGGGATAATGTCTCTTTTAGTGTAAACTTTGTTATGTAATGGTCATTATTTTTGTTAATTATCAGTATTCTTATTATTGTCAAATTCTTATTATTTCATTCTTATCTGCTCTTATGGAGTTCAGATAATAATGGTTCTGAGATGCTACTATCTTGCTATTACTTTTATAGTTAGTGTTTTGTGGATTATTACATAGTGGGTTAAAAACAATTGATTTTTATGGTTGAATAAAAATATTGGAATGTAAATTCATCTTCCGTGGGCTCACTGAAAGCATCATTAGCAGACAAGTAGAATAATTGTGATGATATGTAGCCTCATAATTTTCCCACATGATTTTGACTTCTGTTAGGTCTATATTTTGAAAGATTTTCACTCCACATAGCTTGGAGATTATGAGTAATTGAGAAAGCTGCAGCTTTAAAAATGTTGTTCTCAAGCTTTTATAGATGAATGTTATTACTTGGTAATTGTGGGCAATTGTTTTGTCCATGATGATATTCAGAACAGTTTGATTGAATTCTTAAGGATAGTTTGTATTTGTATTTAAAATGGAAGGCAAAGAAATACCCTATGAAGTGTATGTGAGTAGTCCAGGCATAGAGGGCAGTCGATACAAATGCAGAGATCGAGATGGAGTGCTTGTGTGAGAAGCAGTGAGAATATTAATTTGGCTGGATCACAGAGTGCAGGAGGAAGAGTAATATCCAGTGAACCTGGAAACATAGGATAGGGACAGAATGTGTTGTTGAAGACTTAAAAAACTAAAGAGGATTTTTTATGTGTTTCTAGAGGCAATAAGGAGCCACTAAAGATGATTGAGTAGGATAGTGACATGGTTAGATCTGTGTTAAAATAAAATTACTTTGGTAGTATTGTGTATGGTGTACTGGAGTGGGAAGAGGCTTAAAACATGGTGGTTGTTAAAAAGAAGGGGTTAGATGTGAGAGAGATTGTGGATGAAGAAATGAAAATGCTAGTAAATATCTTGATATATATAATCCCAGCTTTCTTCTTAATATCTTCATGCTTGATGTGTCTTGCTTTGAGCAGACCTCAAGGTATTTGTAAGTATTGTCTTTCCCTCCATATTTAAGTGCAAAGTCTTCTTTATTTTCTTTGGTGTGAATTAAGAATTTTACACTCAGTGAATCCAAATGAGAATTTTATATAATTGGAGAATGATTCCAAGTCATATTGAATATTATTCAGTTAAGCTATATATAACTTGATGTTGTCCATGGACATCAAGTGGTTAATAAAATGCTTTGGTAGGATCCCATTTTAAAAGTGAAAATCATACTCACCATATTTAGAAAAGATGATAATGATTATGAAACTAAGAAGAAAAATCATGATCAGCTTAAATTGTCTCCATAGAAGATGCCACTTTAAAAAAAAAACATTTTTTAACATTACTTTGCTAGTGATGTTTGGAGAGTAGTTTTCCGTGTGGAATCAAACACTCTACTACTTGTATCCTTGGATCTACTTTATATATTTAAAGTAAAATAAGTCATGAGTATAGAATTAAATTGATGGCTTTCATGATAATCAGTAAAGGCAGTACAAATAATATCGTGCTTATAGATAGTGCAATAACAATAATCCATAATAAGATGTTCTTTACTCCCCATGGATTCTTTGGCACAACTTTTTTTGTTCCTTAGCTGATATATTCATTTCTTGTGGTTATACATTTGTTAGTGATTCAAGCCATAAATTCTTTGTATAGAGTACATAAACATGTAATTCATTTGTATTTGGAGGGTTTGCTAGTTTTCTTATCTTTTAGTATATAATATGTGATAACTTCTATTAAGAAAGGAAGGTTCAAGCTTGCATCTGAGAGAAAACTGGTAAAGTGCTTTGCTAGTAATTCATCTACCACTGTGAAGTATTTGAATCAGTAATTGTGAGACTTATTTGGCCCCACTGTCTTTCAGATCGGCAGAGAAGCTAGAATTTTATTCACCTATCTTATATAACTTATCTATCCATTATATTTACAGCATGCAAGCTGTCTCTCATTTGGTCCAAGCTGAATTTTTATTATGTTGGATTTCTTACAATCACATAAATGGTGAAAGGATCATAGATATAGAACTGGAAGAAGCCATCGATTTCAAACTCCTCATTTTTGCAGGTGAAGGAACTAAGGTGGGGTGGTGAAGTGATCTGCCCAGAGGCAGATAGCTAGCAAGTGTTGGGGGCAACATTCAAACTCAAATCTTCCTGACCCCAAGTCTAGCCTTCTATCCACTGCATTGCCTGGTTGGCTGGTGATACTTGCTTTACCAAAGGAGTACCAATAGAATGGATTTTAATGTTATTTGGGATGTATTAGGAATCAATCAAAATTATTAAATCCTTCTCAAAATAAAAGTGTAAATAAGTTGTTATTCCCATTTTGTAAATGTGTATGTCTCTGTGTCCCTTCCATGGTGTGATATCTAACATGAAGGCAGCTGGGGAAAGTGTGTTGTGCCCATTTATCCTTCTCCCAGGTATCCTGCTCTCTGGTAATACATCATACCTTTACTGGTTTGGGGGAAGACAGGGGGAATATTTTTTCTAATAAGAGATGAATCTATGATGATATGGTCTTTCAGATCCAGACTCAGTTATATAGTAGGTGCTTCATAAATATTTATTTTTTGATTGATATCTGATATAATGTGAGACTTTGCCTTGTCTGGTCATTAGGATCCCTGGAAGCTCTCCATTCTGGGTGTGTCAGCGTCCTCTGCTGGAATGCCACCTGTCCTTAGAAGGTAATGAGGAAGGCATTTCCCATATGTACATCCCAGAGGCATTCTGTATGTCTGTGGCTGGCTTGCCAAACTACCCTGATGTCTGGGCACATATTCTACTGCCAAGGAGTTGGTCTATGATGCCTTTTTTGCCTTGGGATCAGGAGCAGATACATTTTAAAATCATACCTCCTGAGATGATGATCTTTCCTGAAAAGCTTACTTAATAGGATTTAAGCCTGTCTTAGGATCCTGGAGTAAAGTAATTTTTCTAGTCCATATACAAAAAGCTTGAGATAATGTCTAGTTCTTCCAGTGACCACATTTCATATAGGTTCTACTGTGACCAAATATGGTGAGGATATGGTTAGGCATAGAAATCTCCAAAACATCAGGCTCTGAGAGACTTCAACAATAATGCCAACAAACCATTATGAAGCTTGACAGGGCTGAAGGTGGTATATGAAGGACATGTGACCACCATCACTGGGAATCACTTGCTTTTGAATGTTATTCTCAGCTCCACCTCTGACTTGCTGTGTTGACTTGGGCAAGGTATTGTACCTTAGCACACATCTGCTCAGCCATCTGTACTTTCAGTGCTGTCAATCACTCCTATCTCAGAGGGAATCTGAGATTTTGAGATTAGAAAATGAACATCTTGTAAGAGAGACTCCAAGAATGTCAGTAGTAAAAGATACTTTAATAACTCTAGTTTATGATAAATTTCTGCACATGTGGAATGGTGGCTACATTTTTAAAGAGGAGCAATCTTCTAGGTTATAATAGCTGATTTTACACCTATTGAATTATTTGGCTTCCAGGTTCCCCAGATATATGCATACTACCTATTAAAATCTTCTGAGATTTTCAGATTAAATGAAATGAACACTTTCTCTAGGATAAAATACGTTGCCTCAGCCCATGCTAAAAAACTCTTAGGGCTGCCCTTAGGCCAGCCAGTGACTCAAGGAAGCAGATGGTATAAGAGAAGGTAGAGGACACTGAAGGCTAATGTCGAAGTTATTAATATATTCAGTTCCCTCACCACCCCTTGTTCCCCTCCTTTTTATAATGTGAACTAGTGATTTCATTGGTGTGAGAAACTCCCAATATATAAAATATCTACTAATGCAGACAGGCAACTTGTCTGTAACTTATTGACTTAGAGTTCCCTAGGACCACTGAAAGGTTAACCTATGGTTTACACAGCTAGTATGCAACAGAGACTAAATCTGAATCTAGATCTTTCTAACTCCAAGGTGTGCCCTCTGGCTGGTATTCCATACTGCCTCTCCACCCCATAATATGTGCTATAATCATTACCCTTAAATATATCCCCAAATGACCTTTGACTCTGTGGGGACCCCTTTAATACCCTTTCTTCACCATAACCACTTGCTCCTTAGATCTCAGGACCAGAGGGCTCAATGAACCCCTCACCTTCCTGAAAATACCTGTTCCCCTTTTCTTCTCTGAGATGGATAATAACTATTCCTCCCCTTTCCCCCATCTTCCCCCTTTCAAAAGAAAACTCACTCTGACACTTGGGACGACTCCTGTCTTTCCAACAGTTATAGACTGGGCCCCTTGTTGCTTATACCATATTGATGAGCTGAGAGTCACCAACTTTAGTACTTCTGGTAAGATGGAGGTCTTCCAGGTCTTACCATCTGACCTATAATTATACCCTGCAGCTCATCAGACATTGCCATGTGCCTTGCTGTTACTCTCTATGCACCCCTAGACATGGTTGCTTCACCTGCCAGTGGGTCCTAAGCATCTCTGCACCTTGTCATTCACCGTGCGGATGAATCCTAAGGACACCACAACTTTCTACCCTGCAGGTGGACTTTCCCATATATCTATATATCTATATCTATATCTAATCTATATATATGTTGTCTTTCCCAATTAGAATAAGAGTTCCTTAAGAACAGAGATTATTTAGCATTCCTATTTGTATCCCTACATTTAGCATGGTGCTTGGTGCATAGTAAGCACTTAATAAACATTTTTCAAACTGAGGTTCCATTTGACTTGATTTCACCTCTAAAAAAATGTAGAAAGGAATTAAGGAAGTGTTCAGGGTCATCATGTGTTTTGCTCACTAGAGTTTGCCTTGGATCTCGCAATGTGATGCAGTAGAAAGAACACTAACTTTGAGGTCAAAGGACTTGGGTTCGAATCTAACTTTGCCGTTTACTATTTATATGAGAGTTTTTGGCCAAGGAATATGTCATCTCTCTGGGTCTCATTTTCCCCATCTATAAAATGAAGGGGTTAGAAATAATCCTTTTTGACTCTAAATTGATGATTCTGTGCTCCTTCCTAGGGAAGACTCTAAATATTGATCTCTAAAGAAAATGTAATCTAAGAGGTAGGGAGCTAACTTGAATCAGTAGCCCTGGGACCTGGTTTTGGGCCCTAGTTTAAGGTACAGACATGTGGTTATTGCTCAGGACCACCATCAGATTTTATTGTTTTTGTTATGGTTGCTCAGTTGTTTCCATCATGTCTGACTCTTTATGATCTTATTTGGGATTTTCTTGGTAAAGATACTGAGTGGTTTGCCATTTCTTTTTCTAGCTTATTTTATAGATGAGGAAAGTGAGGCAAACAGAGTTAAGTGACTCACCCAGGGTCACACAGATAGTGTCTGAGGCCAGATTTGAACTCAGGAAGATGATCTTCCTGACTTCAGGTCTGGCATTATCCATCATGCCACCTAGTTGCCCATAGTAGCAAAGTAAACACAATAAATGTCAGTATTCTAGGAAGCAGTGTGTTGTAATGGGAAGAACACTAAATTTGGATTTAGAAAGACTGAATTTTAGCCCAGCTTCTTATCTGCTCTGTCACCTTTGGAAATTCACTTTACCTTTCCTCATTGGTAGAATGGCAAACGATAATGGTTGGGTTAGCTATCTACAGAGTTGTGAAGATGATGTGAGATAATACAAATAAAACACTTTGTAAACTGAGAAGTGCTATAGGATTGTAAACTGCTATTATTAGCGAGGAGATAATTATTTAGCTGATTTTCCATCATTGCTTTGTACTGCCTCATCAGGAAATCCAACTAACTACCCAATAAACAATAGATATTTCTATTGCATTGTCTTTATAGAGCCCTGACCAGGAGCTGTTTTATAGTGGGGAAAGTTCCCCAGTTTCCTCACAGTTTGGCAGGGTTGGCTTTCTACTGGTCTACTATCTTGTATGTTCCCTGCACGTCAAGATCTGTTAGCAGGATTCTGTCTCCTGAATGGAAATCTTGACAATGGACCTGGACATTTTTCCTATCAGAATTTTTCTGAACTGAGTTCATGGCTTGACACGTTCTGATTATGAATCTCTCCAACTTAATTTTGTCTAACTCCAAAGTACAAGTCAATAGAAAATATGGTTATTCCTTACACATCATGAGGACTAGGGGTGTGGCACCCCTGCATCTGAAAAATCCACAGAAAATTTTTTGGCCAGTGGGTGAAATGGCCGGTCACCATTATTCTTACTATATCTGTGTTGTTTGTCCTTTGCTTTTAAAGGGGACCAGTGACATCACAGAATGATGTCTCATGCATGAATTGGATTTAAGGGACATAGAGCTGCACAAAATCATCAACCTCATTCTCTCTTCCAGAGTCATCAAAATCCAGTGGTAAGACAAAAGTCAGGATGACTGGTGATGGCTTGGGATGCAGTGGATGACCTTGGTGTCTTCCATGTCTGACAAAGTTCTAAATGTTCCATAGTACCTGCTTCAACCACTTTCCTGGTTGTTGGAGCAAACTGTTCTCATTTGCCCATTCTACCAGGGGAAGTCTTCATATGCTTGGGGTAGACACCCCCCTAACTCACCAATGGTTTTGTGGATCATTGATTACCCTCATCCTGGTTTAGCCTGTCTGCCAAGATGATTTTACCAGGGTGTGGCTGCTGTACATGCTATAGCTTCTTGGAACCACAGGTGAGAGTTGGGGATAGATGGGCAACAAAGGTGGATAAACAGCCCTGAAAAGAGCTCAGTAAGATATCACATTAGAGATGCTAGTCCTCCTTGAACACACCTACTTCCTACAGGAGGCCTTTTCTGATCCTCACCAACTTCCAGCACCATTTTCTTTTCCCCTAAATTATTTTTTATTTCTTTTGTCTATATTTATTATTTTCTTATATGTGTACATGTTATGTGCCTCCCTTCTTCCTCCAACAATTTATTACATGAAGAAATGGTGGGTAGTTCATTATACACAGACCAACCGAACTGTAGATTGGATCCATAGGATGACAAATGGATGACCAGGAGGCCCAACACAAAATAGGATAAGCATGTGGTTTGGAGGTCAGAGTAGAAATGTGGATATGACAAGAACAAGATCATTAATCCTGACATTCAGGGGATAATGCACTGTCAGTGATGGATACAAAGTAATGATGCTTATAATCAATCAATAAATATTTATTAAGTACCTACTATGTACTAAGCCCTGGGGATACCAAAAGAAGAAAAAGCAGTCCCTGACCTCAAGAAAGCTCACAATTTAATACAGTAAATAAGAAGCAAACAAATATATTTATGTATACATATATATATGTATATATATATATATAGTAAGCCATCAACACGAAAAAATAGGAAATAATAAAGAGAGGGAAGGTGCTAAAATTAAGAGGGAATGGGAAAAGCTTCAAGTAAAAAGTGGGATTTGCGTTGAGACTTAATGAAGCCAGAGAAGTCAGTAGGTGGAGGTGAAGAGGGAGAACATTCCAGACGACAATATGACTATTTACTGAAAGGCAGTTCACTTTTAAGTCATGTTTCTTCTTTCCGATGTATGGTCTTCTCTGAGAATGAAGGACAAACAACAAAAAAAAGTCAATGTGTGGTAATGGAGAGAATCCCAACCTCTGCATCAGGAAGATCCGAGTTCGGGTTCTGTGGCCAGGGCAAGTCCTTTAATCTTCTAGAACCTTCAGGCACTAATTTAAGGCCATGAATTCAGAGCAAGTGCCATTCTGCATTGGTATTAGTTCCTCAACTGAAGTTTCTTTCATGAATGAAATCATGGATCTAGTAAAAAAAAATACACCAAAAAACACCCTTCAACAGTGGTGGAAAGTTCAGTTTGTGGTCCTCAGTCTAGAAGGATGCTGGGTCTGGTAAAATGATCACTCTTTTGGGCACTGAATTTTCACTTGCTAACCTCAGGGTAGTCACTTTTTATGCTGTTCAGCATCTCTGTCTGCAAAAATGAGCTAAGAATAGTCATTTGTATTTATTTTGCAAATGCATCCTGTGTGAAAATACACCCCCATGAGAAAAGATGATATGCTAGTGACGATGATTATGTTAATACTAATAATTCCTATTAATCATTCGGTGCTAGAATCTCCATTTTATTTGTGGGAAGCAGAGAGCTCGAGGGAGAAGGGGAGGGGTCCATCCACCTTGCATTCTCTCAGACATGAAGGGAAAAGAAAACTTCCCATGACTAATACCTGAATCCTATCCGGTAGAAAGCCTTACATCTGCTTTCTCCTGAGAATCATTTGCTCCCTGCAGCAGTCATCCTTTTGGCTCTTATAGTAACAGGGAAGTCCTTTTCTTTGCATGGCTGTGTCCTTGACCCAGACCACAGCTCCTTCTGGAGCTAAGTGGTCCAGGAAACCACTGCCTACTGCTGCTCAAGTGAGCTTGTTCTCTTCTGTGCAGGGGAGTCAGGCAGGTACACATTTTATTTATTTATAGCTTTTCAAAATGCTCAACCAGTTGGCTATAGATGGAATTCTATAGGAAGTAAAGAGAAATAGAGATGTAGGTCTCCCTACCCCTTGCTTTTTCTTCTTATTTTAGCGTATGTCCCTTGAGAGCAGGAGCTGTTTCGTTTTGACCTTTATATTCCCAGTAACTACCACAGTCCTTGCCATATATTAGGGGCTTAATAATGCTTGTTGATTTGTTGTTCAGTTGCTTTTCAGTCTTGTCCCACTCTTTGTAACCTCATTTGGGGTTTTCTTAGCAAAGACAATGGAATACTTTGCCATTTCCTTCTCCAGCTCATTTTAGAGATGAGGAAACTGAATCAAGCTGGGTTAAATGACTTGCCCAGGGCCACAGGGCTGCCCAGGGCTTGCCCAGCTAGTAAATGTCTGAGGTCAGATTTGAACTCAGGAAAATGAGTCTTTCTGATTCCAGGTGTGGTGCTCTATCTAGTGTGCTACCTAGCTACCCTGCTTGTTGATTTTTTGTTGTTATTTCAGTCATGTCAGACTCTCTGTGACCCCATTTGGGGTTTTCTTGGCAAAGATACTGGAATGCTTTGTTATTTCCTTCTTCAGTTCATTTTACAGATGAGGAATTGAGGAAAACAGGGTTAAATAACTTGCCCAGGGTCATACAACTAGTAAGTGTCTGAGGCTGGATTTGAACTCAAGTCTTTCTGACTGGCTTTCTATCCACTGAACCAACTAGTTGCCTTCCACCTGTTGATTAACTGAATGCAAAAAAAGACTATTAAGTAATACCTCAATTAATGAAGCATCCTTTTTTTCTCCTCTAGACTAGGCTGAATGCTGCTTCCTGGCCCAGTTGGAGCTTGCCGAGTGGAATCCTACCTGCGTCAGCCTAACCCTCTACCTAATGACACAGTCTTAGAACACCAGTAGTGGTGCCTGCCTTACCTCCAGGTGAATAGCTTATTGGAGCTCAGGGAGTACTGCCTACCATCAGCTGGGTCTAGGCTCTGGCCTACCCTTGAGAAGTCTGACACAAGCCTACTCAGCCACTGTTGCCATGTGCCCAGTGCAGAGAGCCTGAAGTGAGTTAATCCCTTTCTTGACTAGACCAATTTTGATAATGTCATAAGTAATAATAATTATTAGTAATAATGATTAATGTTATTAGTATTAATAATATTATTACTAGTATTAATATTATTAGTAATAATGATGATTAATAGAAAGGTAGAATATACACGTAAGGAACTTTTAGATCTATTATGTAGGACAGTGCCTAATACATAGTAGGTATTTAATATATGTTTGCAGCTTTATATAATTCTCTGCAGTAGACATGGTGTTTTATGTATGAATGAGGGACATAAGAGAGGTTAAGAAACAGAATCCTAAAGAATCAACCAGAAAAATTAGTTAAAACAAAGAATAATTTTAACAAAGTCGCAGGATATAAAATAAACCCATGTAAATCATTTCTATGTATTACTACAAAACCTAGTAAGAAGATATAGAAAAGAAATTTCCTTTGAAATAACTGCAGACATTATAAAATACTTGGGAGTCTACCTGCCAGGCCAAACCCAGGAACTATTTGAACATAATTACAAAACGCTTTTCGCACAAATAAAGACAAATCTAATCAATTAGAGAAATATCAATTGCCCATGGGTAGGCTCAACCAATACAATAAAAAAGACAATTCTACATAAATTAATTTACTTATTCAATGAGATGGCAATCAAACTATCAAAAACATTTAGGGAATCAATGTAAAAAAACCAACCAACCAAACCCTGAAAGAAGGCTGCCTAGCAGTACCTGATTTCAAATTGTATTACAAAGTGTAGTCATGACAACAATCTGGTGCTGGCTAAGAAATAGAGCGGTAGATAAATGGAATAGATTAAGTACACAATAAACAATAGTAAATAATGGGAGCAATCTAGCGTGTGATAAACCCCAGAGTCTTGGGGACAAGAATTCACATCTGACGAAAATGGCTGGGAGAACTCGAAAGGGGTTTGGCTGAAACTAGGCATAGATCAGTATCTCATACTGTATACCAAATTGAGATCAAAATGGGTAAATGATATGGACACAAAGGGTGACAAGTAAATATCATAAGTAAATTAGGGAAACATGGGAGACTATGCCTGTTAAGAACTATGTATAAGGGAAGAGTTTATGACCAAATAAGAAATAGAGAACATCACCGGAAGTAAAATGGATAATTTTGATTACATGAAATTAAAGTTTTTGCACAAACAAAACCAATGTAGCCAAAATCAGAAGGAAAGCAGGAAAATAATTTTATAGTAAATTCCTCTGATGAAGCTCTCATTTCTTAAATAGAGAGGAAAGTGAACCAACTTTATAAATATTGGAGCTATTCCCCAGTTGATAAATGGTCAAAGGATATAAACCAGCATTTTCAGAAGAAGAAATCAAAGCTGTCATTAATCACATGGAAAAAATATTCCAAATGCAAACTGAAACAATTTTGAGGTACCATCTCTCACTTATCACTCTTAGGCTTAATGTCATTTTTGGACTATTTCCTAATCACTAAAACCTAACCATTCTAAAAACTGATTAAGGCTTTCATTTTAGTCCATTCTATACACATACATTTTTACTATTTCTGGATATTCCATTTTATGAAGGATATTAATGAGCTTGACAGTATTCATTGGGAGACAACCAAATTGTTGAAGGACCTTGAGATCATAGCATATACAGACTTTTTTTGAGGAACTGAGGATGTTGAACCTAAAGAAAAAAAGGCTTAGGATCATAATAGCTGTCTTCAGAGATTTGAAGGACTGAAGAAGTATTTGCTATGTTTTACTTAGCCCCAGAAGAAAGAACTAGGAACAGCAGGTGGAAATTGCAAAGAAGACAAATTGAGGCTTGATATATTGAAACACTTCCTAAAAATCAGCTATCTGATTTTCTTTCCAACTCTTAGATTCTAAGATTCTGTGAAATTCTTAGGAATACTTTATTGCACAAAATGGGGTATGATTCTGGTCACTAAGCAAGTGAATTTGAACTATGGTGGAAGTTTCCATGTTCTCCCCACTCTGAACACATTTGCTCAAAATCTTCCTTATTATATGCTTACTTTGTTCATGGATCCTCAAATATATCAGGTAAATATATAGGCAGCTAGGTGGTGCAGTGGATAAAGCTCTGAGACTGGAGTCAGGAAGATTTGAGTTTCAATAGAGCCTTGGGCTTTTACTAGTTGTGTGACCTTGAGCAAGTCAATTAACTTCTGTTTGCCTCAGTTTTTTTCAACTTTAAAATGAAGATAATAAGAGTAGCTATGTCACAGGATTGTCGTGAGGATCAAATGAGACAGTATTTGTAAAACACAGCACAGTGTACATAGTAGGCGATATATATGTAAATACTTATTTCCTCCTCCCTCCCCTCCCTTTCTCCTGCTAGTTGAATAGTAACTTATGGCTGTGCTTGGACAGAATGTAGAGGCATGAATAAATGAATGAATGAATGAATAAATGAATGAATGAATAAAAAAACATTAAACATTGATTATGTATGTGAATGCTCAGTTGAAAAATTACACTTAGAGAATCAAGCCCTCCAAAATGCAACAGCTCATAAGTGGTTCTACATGGTGTATCATTACCTCCTCTGAAACACTTACTTTTTCATATTTAGCCTTTGAGCCCAATTGTCCAAATGATGATCAAAGAAATGTCATGACTGTAGTATTATTGTGAGTCAATGGAACAGGTTACCAAGGGAACTGGAACAGGTTACCAAGGGAACTTGTTGAATTTCTCTTCCCTGGAGAGTTTCAACACTGGATAGACTACAGTCTGCCTGGGATTGTTTTTAGATGCAGTTTTGCCTGGAGGAAAAGATGACTAAATGACCTCTGGCAGTCCCTGTCAGTGCTAGGATTCTATAATTAGATTATGGAATATTTTATTGTATGATATTTAATTCAGCAAGCACTTGAGCATCCATAGGGTGCACAGCTGCCTAGGAGGCTTCCGAATTCATTTTCAAATCAATAATATTGCCAATTGTCTGACATTTTCCCTGCTGGGTTCAGTTTGATAAAATACCAACCCTCTGTAATCAACTGGGAGAAAAATGAATTTTAACTGGTTGGGATGGAGGCAACAGCTGTGTGATTTTGTTTTTGTTTACTATCTTCTGTGGCATTGCCTAGAATTAGAATTAGAGGGTAAAGCATGATTTTTGGATGAAAGCATCCATAGCACACAAAGATGCTTACACAAGGTCATTTGTTAATTTTGTAGTTAGAACAAAAGGAACATGTGTTGGAGCAGACAAATAATGCCCATGCCAGGAAGGGCAGATTATATTCACAGGAAACTAGCAGGTTATTCACCCATGTCTTGTAACCCCAAAGACATACAAACTACAGAAACAAATACCCAACACAGATACTATATAAATAATAAACAAACTAAGGGTATTCAGTTATAATACAGCTGTCTTAACAGTGACCTTGGGCATCTCTACCTTACACTGACTCCCCTACCTTCTACTACCCCCATATCTAGAGCATCATGGCAATTCAAAGTACTGGTGTAATAGGTCATTTACTTTTTTTTATACTTACATACTTTATTACGTTGATGGTGTGCTTGATTTAGTGCATACGTAGAAGAAGACAGTATATGATATCTGTCTTCATGTACTTGAAGGGTTCCATAGAGGAACTCTCCAGAGGCAGAACTAGGAGCAGTGGGTGGAAGGAAGTTGTAAAAGTCTTCTTACAATTGACAAGGTCAGGGAGCTTAATAGAAAGGTGATGGGTTCCCCTTTCTTGGAACTCTCCAAGCAGAGGTTGGAGGATCACTTGCTTGGGTATGTTATGGCAGTGAATTCTTTTGTGTATGACTTGGGATAGCCAGTGAGGTCCCTGCTAATTTTTAAGTCCTGTGATTCTATGGCCAAGCCTGGTCATTTATAATCTTCAAACCAGACTTGGCTGGGGTGTTTACCCTACCCATTTTTCTTTTACCTGAAAGCCCAATTCTAAAGCTACTTCTTCCAAGAAGCAT
The DNA here is from genome assembly GCF_028372415.1 of Notamacropus eugenii. Lineage (NCBI taxonomy): Eukaryota > Metazoa > Chordata > Mammalia > Diprotodontia > Macropodidae > Notamacropus > Notamacropus eugenii. The sequence continues at coordinate 126,054,345 of NC_092873.1, forward strand.
CCCTTAATTCCTCCAGTCAGTAAATGAACAGTTATTCATTGCCTACTATGTTCTAGGTACTGTGGAAAGCACTGGGAATATAAAGGAAGGAAGAAGATAATCCCTGCTCTCAAAAAGCTCACAGTGTGATGGAGGAGACAATATACAAACAACTATGTACAAATGCATTATATGCAGGATCAGCTGAAGATAATCAACAGAAGAAAGTACTAGCTAACATAGCTAGCATTTACATATGGATCTTTAAGGTTTGTAAAGCACTTAGCATAGTGTCTGGCACATAGGAGGTGCTATATAAATGTAATTGTTACTCTGATTAGTTTTACTAGAATTAAGGGAGAATGGGCAATTTTACAGAAGTTAGGATTTTAGCTAGAACCTGAAGGAAACCAGGAAAACCTGGAATCAGATATGAGGAGAGAAGAAATTACATTTGGTAATGATTTCTCCAACTTTCATAATGTTTTGTTTTGTCCCTCTGTAATGCACTTAACATGCCATGTTATGTTGTCTGTGTTTTTGTTTTGCCCCCCTTTCAGTCTGGAAGCTTGTAGATGAGGACATGGATCATGTCTTACCGAAATTCTCCATGTTCCCCTGGGTCTGGCCCAGTGTTCTAGTGTTTGAAAAATATTTGTTGAATTCATGAATATATTGTTGAGAGCACAAAACAATTAATGCAAAATAGAAATGCAGCAGAGTCAGGATATTCTCAAGTGACCTGATCAAGGTTGTAGATGTAGTAAATCCTGGCCCCCTACAATTTACTACTTACGTGACCCTGGGTAAATCATTTTATTTCTCTTGTCTTGTTTCCTCATCTGTAAACTGAGAGTGTTGCTCTAAATGACCTCTAAGATCCCTTCCAGCTGTGATCCTATGATTTAAGTGCTAAACTGGAAGGCAGTCTGGTATATTGAATAGTGTGTGTGTGTGCGTGTGTATGTGTGTGTGTGTGTGTGTGTGTGTGTGTGTGTATTGAGTGGATCACATTGACTCCATCTTATGACTCAATTTTGGATCTAACTGAGTTCCCTTTGTACTCAATTATAGTCTAGCCCAATTAATGTCTTGTGAGAAAACTTTGTTCAATTATGAGGATTGTGAGAAAATTTTGTTGCATCATTTGAACCTAGCCCTATATGGCTGGAAAGCTGGACCAACTCTACCCATTGCATAGTGATGCTTAACTAAGGACCTAGGACATGCTAATGAGAAACCCAGTCAGATCTGAAAGACTGATGCAAGGAATTTTCTCACAATTATGCATCTCAAGCAGCCCATGTCTTATTGGAAAACTGACCCCAAACTGGTCATTCAGTTACTGTTCTATGGTTCCATTGATTGAATACAGACACTTGAAGGGGATGAAAGGAAGAAGCACCTTTTTTTCCCTTTTGATTTCAGGGAATTGCACCTGTTTGCTCTCCCCCTCTCACCTTGGAAAGTCCATAATCTTTCCTCCAATTAGAAATCAGATTACCTAATCTTGTATCCTGGTTTATAGCCTGTTAATTACTGTAAATTGTAACTCAGTTTAACTGCAAAGTGAGACCTTTTGCTCCCCTCAAGGAATTTATGATTTAGTGGAAGAAATAAAACATGCATACACAAAACCATAGATGAACAATTTTACTATAGACCATTGATTAGTGCAAATGAATTTAGTACAAATTCAGAAAACAAATGTCAGCGTGGGAGGAGTTAGTTGGGTAAATCTTCCTAAAAGAGGTGATTTTGGTAGTTGATTTTGACAGAGATGATTGAATAGGAATTGTTGCTGTTTTTCATTTGTTTCAGTTGTGTCTGACTCTTCATGATCCCATTTGGGGTTTTCTTGGTGAAGATACTGGAGTGGTTTGACATTTCCTTCTCCAGCTCATTTTACAGATGAGGAAACTGAAGCAAATAGGGCTAGGTGATTTACGCAGGGTCACACAGTTAGATTTGAAATGAGACCAGATCTGAACTCAGGAAGATGAGTCTTCCTGGCTCTAGGCCTGGCTTTATCCACCAATCCACTTAGATGCTTGAATAGAAATTGGTAAATGGTTAGCGTTTCAAGGGGGAAATTCTCTTACAAGGCACAGCAGAAGGAGTTAAAACATGAAAAGAGATGACAATGACTTAAATATTGGTTCACCAGGGAGAGAAGGATCCTAAAACAATGCAAGATTATTTGGAGAGGTTTGGAATGGTTAGGGTTCATACCAGATTAAAATACTTGAATATCTGCCTGAGGAGCAGAGAAGTGAAATAAGACTAGAAGCAACATTGTAGGTTGTCTTGCTTGGGAATGATATAATGAAAAGTGGTTGAGAAACATTAATCTGTCAGTGGTAGCTAGAATAGTTTAGATTAAGGAGGGGCTGGAAAAGAAAATACATAAAACTGCTTTCTCCAAGGTCACCAGTGATCTAATCACCAAAAATAGTGACCTATCCTCAGTTCTCATGTTCCTTCCCTTTCTGCAGCATCTGACACTTTTGTCAACCCTTTTCTTTTTTAAGTTTTTTTCACCTTTCGCTTCTATGACACTAGTCTTTTCAGCTGTCTCTTGCCTTGGTATATTCTCCCATTTATACAAACTATCTATAGCTCTCTTAGGCACTCTAGATGTCAGCAGAGGAAATCTGAGATTTCCATTCCTGATCTAGCTAATAATTGTGGATCTATCATCAAGGTCCAGCCCTGGAGCAAATAGGTATCTGATTTCTCTTGCATATAGCTCAGCTGTTTCCTGAATACATAGAAAGTCACTGAGAAGCAGGTTCATTATGGCCTCTCTCAAAGAGATACACATTGTTTTATAATCTGAAGTTCCATTTTTGCCCTTGGCAGCAGGAGAACCAGCAGCAGAGGCCATCTGTAGAGAGAGTGGCGGTATAATATAATGGAAAGGATTCCATGAAATCAGGATATCCTTGGGTTCGCTTTTTACTCTTTTACTTAATCACTTTGTGATCATGGGCAAGTAATTCATTTCACTTCTCAGTTTCCTTATCTGTGGAAAAGGAATACTATTTTCATAAGATTGCTATGGAATAAGAAATATATAGGACTGCTATGGAAGGTCAAAGGAGATATGTGTACAATATCTTACAAACCTTGAAATGCTAACTAAAACCAACTTTTATTATAAAGTTACTAGCAACTCACCTTAATCTTGATGTCCTCCCTACTTCTCAGCAAGAGGTAAAGGTATATCTTCTCCATTTTCCCAACAGACTATTCTCCAATTGTCCAGGGACTGAAAAAACCCCACTTCAGTTGTTCCCAAATCTATTTTCATTAAACACCAGCAGTCAAATCAGCAAGGGGCTAGCAACAAGTACTAGTAAAGCCACTAGGCCTGGACAAACTATACCTAAGGGTACTGAAATAATTGGTAGGTGTGATTGCTGAGTTCCTATGGGAAATCTGCATAAAATCATGGAGAATGAGAGAGATGCCCCAGGACTGGAGATGAGCAAATGTTGACCTGGTTTTTAAAAAAGAGAAAAGGGTATTATTTTTAAACTGTAGGTGTATGAGCTTGACATTCTTTCCTGGTGAAATTCAAGGACATATTATTTAAGGGATGGTTTTTGAACATGAAAATAGGGAAATAGCAACTACTGAGAACCAACATAGGTTCAGCAAGAACAGGTCATACCAGACTAACCTCATTGTCTTTTTTTTTTCGGCCAGGGTGATTAGACTTTTTCCACTAGTCTTTCTTTGATACCTCATTGTAGTGTCATAACCTTGGGTCTCTGAAAGCTACGTTGGTGAAGCAAAAACTGCAGTAGGTTCTATCATGCTAGAAAGGCCTCAAGTACTATTCTGAAAGGAGACTTGTAGAGGTTTATAAGGACCAATACAGCTATAATAAAGAGATCAGTATGTTACAAATGATGAAGATCAATTGCATACATGAAATAGAATGAAAATATCATCAGCGATGATATGATAATATGATGAAGGAAAACAGATGGACAGTTGAAGTGCTGCTTTGGTATCCCTGTAACATTTGGAAATTTAGAGAAAGTCTTTAGCACATTAGAACACAGATAGGAGTCAAACAAGACTGAGGATCTGCTACCAACTATGCTATCAACAAGGCAGAGATGTTATGATGATCAAATGAGATAATATATATATCAAGTGCTTCACAAAACTTAAAATATTATATAAATGCTGATAATTATTTTTTCATTATTACTATCATCAGTATTACTTCTGCTGTTATACTCTACCTGGCACTCTACTTTGTAATTTTCCTTTTATAATATTGTATATCACCATCAGGGTATACTGGAGACAGCTGAATCAACTTAGGGAGGGAGCCAATTGTTAAATTTGCTGTATGAGCATTTATACCTTATTTATACCTTAGAAAACACTAAAAATAAGAGCTTGATTTATTTTATTGATAGTTAAGACTTAAGAAAATATTGAAGAAAATGTTAATAATGTAGACTAAACCTAAAAGTATATGGTGAACATTTTTCTTTTTTGGAGAACCAGTTATTAAAAATTTACCAGCTCATCCCTGATCATAACTATTCATGTAGCTATCTTATCCCCTCAACTAGAATATTAGGTTCTTTCAGTGTAGAGATTGTATGTCAATTCAATTTTGTATATCTTCCTGACTCTTCCCAACTGCCTAGCACAGTTCTCTGCACAAAGCAGGTACTTAATAAATGTTTGTCACACTGTGTTTTCTGTTGAACAATTCACAATAGATTTCTAAGAACATATTTTCATTCCAAAAAAAATGCTGCTGTAAGGTAACATGGCTAATTAATGGCAGAATTTGGACTAGGACCCAGTCTGTTCTCTTACAGAGACTGAATCTAGATGCTACCTGGTCCAAAAGATTTATCTAACAGGCAAGATTTATGAGGACATGGAGTGCTAAGAAGTAGATTATTTCCAGAAATGGGGTTCAGATGGATACTTTATTTGAATTTTTTACAATAAAGACTCAAATACTAGATATTCAAATAGCTATGAAAATAATTCTTTCCCCCTTCATCCAGTTTCTCTAAATAATAATAACAATAATAAAAATAAAATGAAGCATGTATTTAAAGTATTTCTCCAAGGTTAAACAGCTATTACATTTTTTAAAAAGCATTTTTTGCTTTCCACTTACAGAAATAACGGGAGAAAACAAATGGATTGGAAACAAGGAAATGAATAGCTGTGGCTTCAATAGATTAGAAGGCTAGAAGAAATTCATTAACATTTTCTTCACCCAGTAAAAAGCTTGTGTCTGTATTCATTTGAAAACTTCAGGGGAGAGAACAAAGTTTAGGTTAAAGCAGATTGATTTTTACTTAATAATGCAAAAGAACTATGGGCAGCTTGCTGTCTACAAAGTTCTGCAGTGATGATGAAAGCAAAAATGACAAAAGCATAATGTTGCAACACATTCATGATTCACAAATGCAAATCTAATTCAAAAGTATATCCACTGCATTTTTTAAAACATAAAATGGCAGTTTGGGAATTTAGCCTTTACTGCATCTCCTGGTCTTGTTAAGACAGGTTCTATTCTTTGTCTAATTTTCCAACCTGATTTGTTATGGAAGAAAAATAGAAAAAGGTTTATGTATTTCTAAATTTTGTGCAAAGATACTTAGCAGATTTTTTATTGTCATTTTTGTATTGTGAATTTTAAGAGATATTCTGAGTGAGCTCAGTGATTTTAATTCTCTGAAAGCTGTTATTTTCTGAAGGATGATGCTATGTTATGGGTATTGGGTCTAACTTTGGACAAGTTACTCAAACTTTTGGAGTCTTAGTTTCCTCATTAGTAAAATGAAGAGGATTGATTAGGTGTTATATTGCCAATGCAATATTCACAACGCCATTGGCAGTTATAAGTATGTCAGCACAGTTCTGAATTGCAAAATGCAGCAGACTCTCCACATGGAAGACAGAATCAAAACATTCATTCATACACCAGAAAGCCAAATCCCAATATCAGAAAGCCAAATCCATCATGGTAACAAAGAAATCTATACACAGTAACAATGCAGGGGGTACCACCAGCCCCAAGCTTTCCCTCTCTTCGGCTTCTCACAAACCAGCCCTCTTAAATAAATCACAAACAGGCTTCCTTAAAGAAAAATCACAGACTTGCTCTCCCACTCATGCTAGTTGCTGTCTGCTCTTTTCCAGCTCTGACTGGTCTGAACAACTTCCTCTCAGCTCTGCCCAAGCTCTGCTTCTTCCTGTTCCACTCATTCAGTAAGGTCCTCCCACCACAAGCTTCATGTGACTCAAACTTATGTGTCTCAGGCTTCCATGTGACTTAAGCAGGTCACATAGACCTATTAATGGATGGGAAGGATCTTCTCATTCCATTAAAAATACATTAACAATACAGGTGCCAGAGGATTATAGATTTATATTTGAAGTAGACCTTAAAGGTAATTTAGTGCAAATCATTTTTAAAAATGAGGAAACTAAGTGACTTGTCCAAAGTCACAGAGGTAGCAAATGGAATAATGGGGTTAAAACCCAGATCCCAAATCCAGTGTTTTTCCATTTTACTATGTGGCCTCCCTGTCTAAGGTGCCTTCCAGCTTTATGATCCAACCTAAATTTTTAAAACTTTATTTTTATTGATACATTTTGTTTTGATTCAGCAGATGCTACTCAATAGAACCTCAAAGAAATCCTCTCTCAAATATCTACCCCTGCCCCCCTGCATGGTAGAGTAATTGTGATTATTAATTATATAGGCTTTTAAAATTTCATTATCAAAAAAGGGGGAAATTACATTAAATAGACTCAAGGGCAAATACTTAACACATTTTAAAATTAATTACTGAACATACATCATACATATTATACATACATACATATTAAATATGAGAGATAAAAGAGAAGATTAATGTTATAATTCCACAGGATGATCCTACCAATGGTCAATTTGATCAATTTAGGGTTTTTAAAAAATGTTTTGACCCTTTTTTATACCACTGTCACTTTAAAGTGACTTCTTCCTCAATTCCCACCCTTCTTCCCACTATAGAATTATCTATTTTAAGAAGGTAGAGTTGATCAAAGCAAATCAAGCACATTGACTGTGTCTGACTACATGTACTTCATTCCATACCCCTATCTCACCACCTCTCTTATAAGAGGATGAAGACATGCTTCATCATCAGTCCTCTGAAGTTATGACTGGTCTTTTCATTGATCAGAGTTCGAATTTCTTTCAATCCTTTTCTTATACATTTTTGTAGCCATTGTATATTTTTTCCAGTTTCAGTTCCCTTCACTATGCATTGGTCCCATATCTTTCCAAGCTTCCTTAATTCTTTTGTATAATGCAATAATTAATGTTCCATTACAATTATCTGCTATATTTAGCTGTCCCCTAGTCAATGGATGCCAATTTTGCCTCTAGTTCTCTGCTACCTATAAATAATTTCCACATTACAGGACATTTTCTCCTGACTTCAATCTCATTAGGCATATGCATAATTGTAATAAAACAGGGTCAAAAGGTATGTATAGTTTTGTGATTTTTTAAAAAGTACAATTCCAATATGATCTCCAGAATAGTTGGAGTAATTACATCCACAGTATATCAGTTTTCCCATCTTCCTACAGCATTGCCAACATTTATTATTTTCTTTTTGTCATGTTTGTCAATCTGAAAGTCATAAGGCAAAAACAGTTTTAACTTCTATTTATCTTATTATTAGTGATTTCAAGCATTCTTTCAAATGGCTATCAACAGCTTGTTTTTTCTTCTGAAACTTTTATGATTATTTCTGATGAACTATTTGTCTGTCAGGAAATGGTTCTTACCTATTGGTATCAATTTCCTATGTATCTTGGATCTCAGATCTTGTATCTCCTGTAAATTGGTTTTCTCTCCTCTAATCAATAGCTTCTCTTCTTATTTCAGCTACATTAATTTTGTTTATTCAAAACCTTTTTAATTTTACTTAATCAATTTGCTTATTTTATCTTTCTTGATTACATTCATCCATGGTTTTTTGTTTAAAATTTTTCCCCTTAATTATAGTTATGCCAGATATCTCTTTTCTAATATTTTGAAATAATATGGCATTTTATTTTTAGGCTGTGGAATCAATTTTATTGTGGCATATATTGTAAGATTTTGGTCCTTTAGTGCGCTATAAGAAATGATGAATACGAACAATTCAGGGTAGCCTAGAAAAACCTATGAAATGATGCAGAGTGAAGTAAACAGTAGTAGGAAAACAATCTACATGATGACTATAACAAAGAAAATGGAAAGAATAGAAAAGGAAATACAGGCTGTGTCCCAGATCTTTTCCTCTTCTCACTTTATACTATTTCACTTAGTCATCTCATCAGATAATATGGATTCAATTATCATCTGTATGTGGATGATTCTTATCTCAATTTATCCAGTCCTAACCTCCCTCTCTCACACTGTCAATAGGGCATCAAGAACTGGATATTCTGTAGACATCTCAAACTCAACATGTCCAAAGTCTAACTAATTATCAAACACTCTTTGCTTAATTTTTCTATGTCTATAGTGGGAACCACTATCCTCCTAGCCATCCAAGTTTGCAAACTAGGTGTCTTCTTCTGTATATCACTCTCTCTCACCCCTCATAATCAGTCTGTTGTGAGCCCTGACAATACCTTTGTAACATTTCTTATACATTCTCTCTTCTCTGCTCTGATACTGCTACCACCTTGGTGTAGGGCCTCATTAATTCATACCTGGGCTCTTGAAGTAGCTTTCTACTTGACAGGAGTAGTGCTTCACCCTTCTCTCTCTCTGCTCCATCCCCTCTGCTGTAGCTTCCACATGATCTCCAGGAACCAGGAAATACAATTAAGGGTCCTTTATTGGGAAGAGTGCTGTACATGGGTTCCTTTTTTTGACTGATGTTTATAATATTTAATCCTAGTACTCTCTCTCAGAGATTATCTCCAATTTATCCTTTGAGTACCTTCTTTGTACATAGTATTTGCATGTTGTCTCTCCCATCAGATTCTAAACTGCTTGAGAGCACTTCTGAGGTGCTGAGGCAATTCAGTCATTTGAGAGGCAGAGTCAGTCTGCAAAACACTGAGAATACTGAAATCCTAAAATAATTCTCTGAAATAATAATTGACTTAGTGTCAACCAGAAAGACAGCGTATCTTCTAAAACTGCATGGCTACCCATAATGAATATTACATATCAATATGGCTTAGGATATGGAATTGTCAAGCAACATATCTTTATGCAAAACAATATTTTAGAGGGGCCTACGTTAAGAAAAATTGCCAAGGAAGTAAAGTTTGTCTTTGGCATGGTCCTATCTCATTTTTCACGGCCAGTCTAATGTTCCCAGGGGCTCAGCTCACCATTGTCTCTTACATGTCTCAGGCCTAGAGGCCTTTGCTCTTAGCTACTTGTCCTAGTTGGAAACTATCTAATGAAGTCATCACTAAGGCCAATCCTTATTTGCATTTTAATAGGAGATTCAAAGAGTATAAATCCATCTTAACCCAAAGAAATGCATGTTTATATGGAGGAACTTCAGGCACTATAATTGATATGATTTGGGGATGCAGTAGCTTTCCTCAAATTATAATATATAAGTGCTCTTCTAAGAACTTGTCTTCTCTTCAGGTTGATCCTAACAGATTGGTCCTCCATCAAACAGCAATAAAGTTCTTTAAAAAATTAAACAATGTTTTGCTACTTTCTTTTAAAAATTTTACATCAGTCACCTTCCAAAGACTTTTTCTCCTGCTCCTCACAATAGAATTCTACTTTCTAATAAAAAAGTACAGCTAATAAGCCTCAAACGATGGTCTAATATAACAATGTATGCTTCATTTTGCACCTATTATCTGCTAACTTTTGTAGGGTTTCGCATTTTACTTTATTTTTATTCTAAACTTAACAAAAACTAAATAGAATGGACATTTCCAAATACGTTGTAGAACAGAGGGAAATGATTGTGCATGAAATTGATAACTGTTACCACAAAAAAGTATGCCTTTAAAACAGTATGTGATGAATTCAACATATAACTTTCAAACGTATCTCATTTTGTCTGGGATTTTTTTTGGACTTCTTTCTGTTCTCTTCTCTCTTGAAACTTTTCTTTAGCTGTCTCATCTTCCTCCCTTTCACTGAGAGAAAAAAGATAAAAACAAAACTTTTTTTTAAACAAATATACATAGCCAAGCAAAACAAATTCCCATTTTAGCCATGTCCAAAAATTTGTGTCTTATTCTGCATCTTGGGTCCATTGTCACTTGGTGACATAGGTAGCATGCTTCTTCATAATCCTCTAAATTCATTTACTATTTCTTTGCCAAGAAGAGGTATTCATTATTAGTCCTCTGTTAGTCAAGATCCATCGTTCCTTGATCTGAATTCTGATGAATTTTAACATCAGTTCCTTTATCTAAAGTTATTGTTTAAATTGCGCTCCTGGTTCTGTTTATTTTGCATTACTTCAGTTCATATATATCATCTCACAGTGCAGCAGCAAGCACCCCAGCATACCCAGGAAGGCTTACTGCACAGGTTCTTAGATCTGCTTTTCTAAAAGGAAAACAACTTTTGAGGGGTCAACAGCCTATTTTAATTATATTTACCAACAGAGAAAATACAAGCAGAGAAATAAAGACCAACAGACAGGGCTTCTAAGTGTCTGACCATAAGCAATACATACATCACAGATCAACAGACAGATCCAACTCTTTGACCACTACATACATACAAAATTACCAGGGAAAGAAACACCAACATCTGGGTTTTGAAAGCTGGGGTGGGGTGGGTGCTACCCAGAGTCTCATCTGGCACATGAACCTTCTTCCAAGCTGGCAAAGTAAAACCTCACCTTGGAGAATATATGTATATATCTATATCTATATCTATATCTATATCTATATCTATATCTATATCTATATATCTATATATCTATATATATATGCACTTTCCAGAGCCATAGATTAGGACCCTCCAGACCTAGTGCCTCATTAGCAATTAACAAAAGGTGTGGGCCATCCTGCAAAACAACCCTCCCCTAATCTGAGGTTGGGAAGCTCTTTCATTAACATAAATCTCATTAACATTACACACAGTCATAGAGGTAGTAAGTGGTAGAACAAGTCTTCTTTCTTCTTTCCATTGCACTGTGTTGCCTCTTATGACAGTCTTTAATTCCCTTTTGGGAAGTTTTAGGGAATTTTTCATAATTTTTTGCAAATTTTCTATTTGTCTTGTATCTAACCTGCTTTGTACATATATTTGTTTACATGCAGGCTCTTTAACAAATATTTATTAAATTGAAATAAAGTATGAAATCAGGTCTTCCTGAGCATATATTTATGTACTGTTTTACAATGTGTCAAGCACTTTCATATGCATTATCACATGAGGTAGCACAGTACCTCAGAAAGAGGGCTTGATAGAGCATCACTTGTTTACCTGTGTGACTTTCGAAAGTCACTAAACCTTTTAGGGTCTCAGTTTCATCATTTGTAAAATGAATGGGTTGACCTATATGGCCTGTAAGGTCCCTTCCAGCTTTAGATCTCTGATTCTTTGATCTCAGAAGGAAGCTAGTCCTTTGAAAAAAGAATTCAATGACTGGAATTTTTTTGAACTTTCAGTAAAAGTTTTTAAGTTCTTTTGGATTAAAAAAAATAACCTATAGAATTGGAATGTAGGCTTTTTTTCTTTCCAGGCTTAGCCCAGGCTTTTTCACATATTAAATAAAACAGAATCCTGACTGATACTTCCCATTTCAAAAATCAGGTCAAGGTTTTCTGACATTGCTCTGAAAAGAAGAGATATCAAGCTGTCTTGGAAAAAAAATTGAGGTGTCAGTCTTTTCTTTTTTACATGGAAAAAAATACAGTAAGTTTCCTCTTGTTATTTGCAGATCTGAAGAAACACAGAGAGTCCAGGAGAGAACTCTGTTTTAGATGCTTCTGGTGTTACCAGCTCTTTTGGGAGAAACACAGACTTCTGAACTCAGATCTTGACTGGTGTGTGAGGAGGGTGACATGCTGCCTTCATTTTTCACAAGGTTACTTTATAGGCTGGCAGCTTATGGAGTAGAATGCAAAGTAAGGGCAGAATCTCCTCAAACAATTGCCCTTAAAATGGCATTGTAATGAAAAAGAAGGGAATAGCTATTTGCAGTTGAAAAGAAGGTCCCTGAAAGTACAGACCAATCTTAATGATGCCAGTAACAGCATCAGTTAATATTACCATTGATTAATAACAAATGTTGACATTTTAGATTTAGATTTTAAAATTACTCCTAATAAAGAGGAATATAAGAAATGCTTTAATATCACAGAGTTATTGAAATAGGACTATTGTAAACTCTTTGAAGGCAGGGCCTTATTTTTTTATCTCTCATTGCACATAATATAATGTCTTATACATTTAGGGTACTGTGGGATCATACCTATTGAAACAGGGAATTCACAATAAAGAAACTTCCTCTGCCAACACAGATTAGCATCTGTTTTGAAATTTAGAGACTTAGAGAATTGCTGAGGGGCTCTAAGAGCTAAATAATTTGCCGAGGTTCACACAGCCTGTCTGAGTCACCAGAGGGACTTGAACCCACCTCAGCTCGGGATTCCAAGACTCTTCACTTGAGGTTGTGTGGTTGTGGTTAGTCCTTCATTCTCAAAGAGGTCTATGATATCAGGAAGATGAAGCCACAGTTTGTAACTAGGAGGGCTGTGCAAAGTCACCAGCCTCATTTCTTCTCCAGAACCATCTGCTTTTAGTGACCAAATATAGATCAGGACAACTAGAGATGGCCCAGGATGCAATGGGAGGCCTGTGCCTTTTTAAGCTAAGGCCTTAGCTTCTCAATGAGAGTGGAAAACAGAACTTGCTCAGTGACAGGTATTCAGTGTATTGTATTTCTGCCACAGTTGAATGACTGCTATCTGTGTTTCAAGTCTAAGCTGATTTCCCTCCTAGAGGAGGGCTTGAAAAATGCTTCTTCACACTCTAGGTTGTTAGGGACAGTGAAGTGTTCCTAAAGGGAACAGAAATAATTAAAAAACCAAACAAACAGCAAAACCAAAAGATCTGAGGTAAGAGGACAATACCCTTGTCAGGACATTGGAGAATAGGAGTGCTAGACTGAAGAGAAAAAAAGGAGGAGGAAAAGACAGCTGGACACTTAGACCAGGGTTCTTAACTGGAGGAACCTGAAAATTTCTTTTAAAAATATTTTCATAACTATATTCAATACAGTTGGTTTCCTTGGTAAAGCTATATATTTTGTTTTATGCAATTAAAAATATTCTATAAAAGAATCCATAGGTTTATACCAGATTTATTTGAGGCATTTCCTGAAGATGAGGGAAGTGGATGCTCTGAGGAGAAACAAGATGGTTACCTTCAGTTAATGATACAGTAGAGGCACAGAAGCTCTCAGATGAGACACCATTCTTTAAGGGTCAAAGGATGATTTAAGGAGTAGTGTGACTGGTGATTCAGGGCTCAGGGGACTGAGGCAGCTATTTGCTGGCCTGATGACAAGAGTAGAGATCTGTTGTTTTCCTGGGGCATTCATCCAAGACATGACAGACAACCTCTCAAGTTTTATTAGAATAACTACTCACTTCTGGCATCTTCTATGGGAATAAATGGTCTAAAAGATGAAAAAACAATAAAAAAAATTGGCAATAATTGTGAGGTTTTGAATGAGAACCTCATGAAATAAATGGAAAAGCAATTCCCAATAAGTAGGGAAGTAAGAGCAGCTATACCCTACTACTCATATTTCTTCTTGTTGCAGATAATAGTGGGGTTCAGCATTTAGGACTGAAATGACTTGATTGTCCAGTCACTGTTTCATTAGGCTCCATTTCTAAGGTATGATCAAAACAGAAACTCAGCAAAGAATATGTGAAATATGGAGCCAACAATTACGCCACCATTTTGGCATGCAGGTGAAACATTTCCCTGGAATATGTAAAGAGGAGAAAGAATGACGATTTTCATAGATATGAGACTAACCATAGCCCTGTTTCTTACTGTTTTGGATAGAACTGGCTTATCAGTTGAGGGAAGGATTGACTGACCTAAGTAAATCTTTGGGGTTTAAAGAAAGGTAGACCTTCAATATGTAGATATCCTGGGAAGTCTTCCTTTCTAACAATGTATTTTGTATACTCAGCTTGTTTGCTGACCTCTGGGAAGATGCACAGGGCAAAAGGAGGAGAACTGTTGGAGGTTCACAAAGAACAGCAGTAAAGGGGAATTTTTTTTTTTGTCCTTGTCAAGTTGTTTTGACTTGAAGTACCACAAACCAAGCCTGGGGAAAGTCATACAAAATGTGCCTTCAGATGAGCAAAGGGAAGGATATGTTGAGATAGAGAACCTGGATCATTGGTGCAGGGAACTCACCAGAAAACTCACACTAGTCAGTTAGATGGTAGATTCCTATTTTAATAAATTATTCTTACTCCATTTTATTCTGCTAAAGGATTGCAACTGCTACCAGTGTTCTTTGAATGTGGTGGCCTCCAAATGTGTTGCTCTGGGACAGAGTTCCAGTTGCCCTGCCCTAGTTGGAGCTCTCTGTCTCTTTCCTTGGCATCTCGTGTGCTTTGTCTATAATTGTCATTTGTTCTTCATTCTTGAAGAGTCCCAATGACATCAGAAGGATGATGTCTTGACTTGCAAGTGAATTGGATTTAACTGAGGCAGGACTGTGCAAAGTCATCAGCCTCACTCTTTCCTCCAGGGTCTGAGTACTGTGGCAAGAGGTAGATCGAGATGACTAGAGATGACACTCTTTGTACCTTGCTGAAAGCAGGGGATCAATTTGCAAGGGATGTCCTCATCCACAGTTTCTGTGATGAGGACAGTTCAGATACAGTTCAATAAAGTATTTGTGCTGTGACTTTTCACCATTGCCCTAGGACAGTAGTCCTCAAAGTGTGGTCCTTGGACCTTTCATAGTTTGCTAAGACTCTTTCAGGGGGCTTCCAAAGTCAAAAACTACTTTCATAAAAATGCTATGATATTTTAATTTCTAATGTTTTCTAAATATAACCCATATAATTGCCTCTTTGGGGCAGGTTCCCAAAAATTTTTAAGAGTGGAAAGGAGTCCTGAAATTGCCAAGTATGAAAATTATTGTCATAGATGTATGTTTAATAACCCCGTATGTAAAAGGACAGCAGTCAGCCACAGTGAATGCTTTCTCTTCTTTAGGTCATTGATTCCTCTGAGTGGCTTAGAATATAGTAAGGGTTAATGACTTTTCTCTGACTTTAGTCATTTTGCAGAGCTCTAGGCTCTTAAATATTGTTGACAGCGGCCAAGCTAGCTTACTTAGGCTTAGTGTCTAACTGGACTTGCTTGTCCTTCTTCCTTTTTTCCACTTGGACTTCTAGATGTAGTGAGCTCTCACATGTGGCAAAGCCTAGTGTGGTGAGGACTGTCCCCTCACATGGGATGTGAGAATGTTCTTGTGTTACTCAAAGGGAGGCAGACTAGACATTTCTAGCCTTTTCTTCCCTCATGCTTCTCTACAGGAGACCTTAATTCTTGCCAGGAAGGGGGGAACAGGAAGTTGGAGTTAGAGGCTACTCTGCTCTCCTCAGAGAGAGGGGGTACTGGGCTAGATTTATGTATATCTGTTCCCTTAAATATCATTAGTTTAGGGATTGAGGTTTCAAGTTCAAACTAACCTCTGTCCACTGTTTCATTATTGGCAGGAAGAAGGTTTATATCGAAGGTTTCACTCTTTTCCCACCAAATAACAGTTCTACGATGAGCTCATATAATGAATAGCAAAGAAACCCACTTATCCAAATTATAGTAAAAATAGAAGTAAGATAAAGTATATATAGGAGAGTATATATCAGACAATAGCATGTGAAGGAGCTCTCCCATTGGGAGTGAGATAATTCAACTCAACCAAAAGAGAGAATCTTAGATCTCACACAAGGGAAAGTTCCCCAAAGTCTTTAGTGTAGCAAGCTGAGGTTAGAGCCATGATGGAGACTGCCAACTCCTTTTGTATCTTCCTACCATCTTTTCCATTAGCAACCTAAAGAGGGGTTGGCCTCTTCCATTTTCCTCTCAAAACTGGAAATCAGAAATTCCCCAGAGACTTCTGGACCTCAGGCAACTCAAAGCCAGAATGGGAATAAAGAAGACTGAAGAGTTTTCCTCTCTCCCTAACTCCACCCCACCTTTCAGAAAGTCATCTCCACCAGGGAGGAAAGAGTCCCCGCTTTGGGGCTGGGATTACAAAGGCAAGAAACAAGAGAAGTCAACCAGAGAGAGCAGAGAGTTTATAGAGAAGCATGGATGGCAAGACTACTGTTGCCCAGAAGCAGGGAAATGTATATAGTTAATGGTAATCATCTTCATACAGGAATGTTTGGTCAAGTTTGGTTTTCATATATTTATTTCTGTCTGCACAAAATAAGTTATGTGGCTACAACATAGCAAATACTTGAATCTATGAGTATTGTGAGAAGTGAACTGGAAAGGAGAATCCCCTAAGAAAATGGGGTGGGGGTGATGCTATCAGTTAGAGAAGGTAAGTTGACTATTTTGACATATTCCATTTCATTTCAAACTAGAGTGAACCAATCAATCAAGGGATTAAGATAATTAAATAATCAATTAAATTAAATCAATCAATTAAGTAAATACATAAATAAAATAAATAATTAAAGCTTCTGAGTCCCACAGACTGGGGGCTAACTTAGATGTCATACCCCAAGTTAAAGTCTTTTGGTGAGATAATTAACCCTGTGTTCATTCTCTCCTTGAATGGCTATGAGAGGTAGTACAAAACCAAAGGATCACATTTACACAGAACTGGCAATGCCAACAGTAACGGTTTCCCTAACTTCACTTTACTGTGGTTCCAAGAAGCTGTAGCATGCAGAGTGGCCGCACCCCAGTAAAACCCTCTTAGTAGATAGGTTGAACCAGGTTGAGGGTAACAGATGGACTTCAAACTAGTCAATGAATCACAGGGATCTCTACTCCAAGCATGTGAAGTCTTCCCCCAGCAGAATGGGCATATGAAAATAACTTATTCCACTTGCCATGAAGGTGGCTGAGCAGGCATGATGGAACATTTAGAACTTGGTTAGGAGATGCCAAGGTCATCCACTGCCTCCCAAGCCATCACCAGTCATCTTTACTTTTTTTCTTGCCACTGAACTTTGGTGACTTTGGAAGAGAGATTGAGACTAATGACTGTGCACAACTCTGCCTCACTTAAATCCAGTTCATGCACAAGTTATCACCTTGAGATATCATTGGTTCCCTTTGAAAATGAAGGATGGATAACAACAACTTTGCTAAGGCAAAAACAAGCCAAGTATTCATTTCATAACTTTTTGACTTTTCTCTTAGGAAATGTTCATTTGACTGAGATGGATTTCTTTGTCTTGAGGAGAGCATGTTATACTTAATACATATTTATTCCTTGGATTTATAGAGAATCTTTCCATCAGATAGCTCAAAGCACTGCTTTAGGTGTCCATTGGTCCTTATATGGATTTTAAAATGGAAAAGTCACTTGCCAGTCAAAGCATGATGCAGGAATACCTAGGGGGGATCGAGGGATAATTATTTTTCTGTTCTCTGCTTATTTTATTGTTCTTTTTCAATCTGATGTTATTTCTCCAAAAGAGCTAGAGAAAATTCGACACACTTTTCACTCCCTCGAGTAACAGCAGACAGGCAGAACCAGAGAATGTGTTTCTTTTTATCTTTCTTGCAATTCTATCAAACTTGTCGATGTTTTCACCCAATATTACAGCAATAAATCCACGGAGGACTAAAGAGTGAGATTGAGTTGTAAAGCCATTACTTAATCTCCTTTTTTGTGGAACTTAATGCAATGTGGTCTATAGGGAATTTTAACATTGGAGTTCATTTATGTGATTATGGAGAAAATGGCCACTTTTTAGTGTATTCTATTCAGTTGGGGATTGGACAAATTAACTATATTAGCTCTCAAATGTGAGTTGTTTCTAAGCCAAAGAGAAAACAGATGAATGCAAGGCAAAAAATGGATAAGATGAGGATGTTCCTCCAGACCAAGCTGAGGATGCTCCCTCATTCTATTCACTTGTATATGGAGGTCAGTATTGTTTTGTGAGAGCCTCACTTTCCCTTCACAGTCAAGGTTGCTAACCCATTCTGTAATTGCTCACCTTTCAGCCGTATTCTTCTAAACTTGTTAGTCAAGGTACGTTGTTGCTTCTAAGTTGACAGTCTACGAGTCCCTGGAACTTCTCAGCTCTAGCAGATGAGTAAAAAGAGGTGTGAAATAAAGATCACCCAGGGGAATAGCAAAGGACACACAATATCCTGAACAGTTTTGAATGGTTCACTCACTTCCTGGTTAATTTTTTTAAAAAAACTCCTTTATCTACATTGAACTTTTCTTTTTACTTCGGCCAGAAAAATCAACATTTACAATTTTTAAAAAGCAGTACTAACAGCTTAAATAAAATAATGATAGTTTAAAATTTCCAGCAGGGAAGATCTACTATTTTAAAAATAACATCCTCAGAGTACAATAACTTAAAGGAATAGAAAAGTGACCAGAAAAAATAAAACCAAACATAGTAAAAAAAAAATTAAAAAATGATTTTTTTTAAATGTGAAAGGGATTCAAATAGGGGTGTTCTCCAGATCTTCCAAACATTTAAACAGAAGTTAGATTTGTCAAAATAATGTATTTATATATTTTTTTTCTGAGACTGGATCTCCATATCTTACTTTGGCTAGAAATATAGCAGTGGCTCCACAGTCCCATCCCAATGTTGACTGACTGAAGCTTTAACCTACTCTCTTTCTTACTTGAGCTGTTTGTCCTTGGAGAAGTTCTCCACTTCTCAGAGGTTACCATATTGGAGAAATCCTTTTGGTTTTAGCCTTACTGTAGCTTAGAACTATCAAACTCAAGCCATCTACCAGCCTTAGTCTTTTCAGGATCACCACATTGGGGTATACTTATAAAATAAGGCCAATTTTTGTTACACAAAATACATAAAAATGCTCAGTCAATATCCTGTCTGTGGTAATTGATTTTTTTCTCTCAGAGATACATGGGATTTTACAAATGAGGAAAGAACAATTTACATGGTAGGCAGGAGTGCCTTCAACGTAGTACAAAAGAAAAGCTGTGCAGAAAAGTCATAAAAAAAGGTCATCAGAGAGATGTATAACCAGGAAAAAAAAGTTGGGCCAATCACATTGCATTGGAATTCATAAAATGTCTCTAGGTCTAGAGGAATGTCTCTAGCTCATCTGGTTGACCAGTTAGAGAGAATTTATGTGATGACCCAAACAATAGTAACACAGAACGGGTAGCCATGGATGAGTTGTGATCTGTATCTTTGCAGGGAATAACCACATTGAGGAGATCACAGATTCACTGAAGTATTGAAATTCATGTTAGACTCTTAATATTTGTTCATTGAATTAGAAAGAAGAAGAGATGAGAAAGTCTTTTATGGCTGAATACATACACACACACATTTTTTTTTCTTTTTCTAGATAATGAATATTGCCTTCCTCTACCCACAAGAGCTGTGAAAATGATTTGAAAGAAAGTGAGAATCTAGGGGAAACAAACATTTTATATGCTGGAAAGACAGCTCTAAAGATGTTGGGTTTTTCTGAAGTACCTTATAGTTTATAGCTATGTGCAGTAACTAAATCTGTTCTGGCAGATATCTTTCTAAGTTCATCACGTTGACACAAACCCAAGCTGTGGCTCCACAATCTGGGGGCCATTAAGAGTGTCACTGTGAACTATGAATGTCATATGATGACTCAATGTGTCAGTTGGATGCAGAATAACATATAGAGATTATCCACTGAATCTGAGTGAGACAAAAATTCCTGTATCAATCAACAAATATGTTTATCACAGGATCTCAGAATTTTTCATTATTGTTTCCCTCCTCCTCCCATACAAGTTGTTTGTAAAGCTGTTTTTCCCCTCAGAAAAAGTTAAAGGACAGATGATTTTGAAATTGGTAGGTGGAGCAGTTTGAACATGGCCATCATTTTGCCTTTTTGTGGAATTGTGGTGTAATGATTCTATCCTTATCACTTATTGGTGAGGGATAAAGATGGAAAGAGAACTTGACTTGCAATCATAGGACCTGAATTTTGATCCTGGTTCATTGACGTTGGGCAAATAGCCTCTCTCTGTGCCTCAGTTTCTTAATTGTTAGGTACTAATGGCATTTTTTCTATTATAATCCTTTATTGAAGGAAATGTTAAAGGAATAATAATTGACATTGATGAGGGCTGAAAGGAGGGGTATGAGACCCCCCACAAAGACCAGGGTACCAGAGGCGGGTTGTCTGGAGAAGAATTCATGGACTCAAGCATGGTTGAAGTCAAGGTAAAGATTTATTACGTTTTTCAGCGGGCAAGAGTTCTTAGGGAACCTGCAACCTTAAATGGGTACAGGGAAGGTTTATATAGGATATTGTATAGTATCACTTGTGCCAAATATGCTAACTAGGTGTTTGGGGTGGGATTAGGGAGTGGTTAAGGAGTGATCAGTTCTTAAAGGAACATGCACTTTTGGTACCTACTGCGCAGGTATTTTACCCAGAACTCATTGGGAAATAGCCCAAGGTGGGGATACCTGGAGGTGTGGTTTTAGGCCTGAAATATCACTTAGTCAACCAACGGTCAAGGCTGACCAGGAAAAATCAGACTTCTCTCGTCAATGTCTTGTTAGAAAAGATCAACGTAAGGGAATATAGGTATGTCTAAGTCTAGGATACATACATAGTATTGGTCGGTGACTAGTAAATGTCATTGTAACCCAGTGCACAACTCGTTAAACCAGTACACAACTGGTTCAGCCTAATGAGTTCTATAGGTGTAGCTGGCTCCTATAACAGGAAGGGAAATAATGATTGTTGCTAGGGCAGGCTGTGTCCTTGGGCTGGGGAGAAACTGCCGGAGATAGTATTTTGAGGCTGGAGAGAAATGTGATTTTTAAAGAGAAATGTGATTTTTGAATTGGGGCAAAGCAGCCAAGCACCCCATCAACATTATAACACGTTGAAGTTTGCAAAGTATATAAAAATATATATATGTATATATATATATATATACATATATATGTGCATATATATGTATATATATATACATAATGGCAAGTGTCAGAGGCAGGTTTTGCACTGAGGTCTTCTTGACTCTGGGTCTAGCACTCTTAGCCATTGCACCACAATATCTCATTCTTCTAAGGAGGGAGAGTAGTAGTTTCTAAAGACTTAAAAAGTGAGAGTCAGTAAGTGGCTATTTTCTATATCAAAATCAGATGCTGAACTTTGACACTTTTGTTATGCCTAAAGCTCTGACCCACAAGAAAACAGAAAGGAACAAATGAAAATTCTCAGGCACTACAGGAATAGAAATCCCCAAGTACATGGACCTATGTGAGCACCCTAGTTATGGAATCAGAGTTACCACTGCACAATAGCTAGGTTGAGAAAATTAGGAGTGGACAAAAAAGGATAATTGGAACGCTAGCACTGGATAAGTCCCCAACACTCAGAATTGCAGACTGGATGTAGAATGCTGAGAATAAAGACTCACAATAGGCAGGTATGGCTGGATTACAGAGTTTATAGGAGGACAGTAATGTATAAGAAGTCTGGAAAAGAAATATGACATTGTTACAATAATTAACTCATTAAACCGAGGGAGTAAAAAAAGTTGCCTCTGAGGTCTTTCTCTTTGGCATTAAGGAACTTTTTTTTTTTTAAGATAATTATAAGTTTAGACGCAATTACTTCAAGCTCCCATTAAGAAAATCCCATCAAATTTAGGTCAATGTTGAACTCTCTGCCCAACTTCTAGCTAATTCCTGGTGTTTGTGGATAAGGAAAAATTCATTTTATTGGGAATGTTTGGGTAATAAAACTGCAGGATATATTATGATGTCTGTGATTAGAAAGGCACCAGAAGAGAAAGCTGGAGAAAGAGATGATCTTTTCTTGAGATTTCCTTCAGCCTGGATCTTCTGCTCTGCCATACCTACTGAGCTGATGACTGTCCTGTAAATCTCCCTTCTCTGCCACAGTTCTGTCCTCCCTTTGCTGTTCAAAGGTATGCTGAAAATGCCATGTTTGCTCTAACCTCTTGAATCCAGACCTTCAGAATCTTTCTCTCTGGCCAAGGCACAGGTGGTGCCAGGGCATAGAGAGCTTGACTAACATTCAGGAAGGCCTAAGTTCAAATATGATTTCACATACAGCTGTGTGATCTTGGACTTAATCTCTGTTTGCCTCAGTTTCCTCAATTTTAAAATGAGGATAGTAAGAACACCTACCTCCCAGAGTTGGTGTGGGGATCAAATGAAAGCATATTCATTAAACCTTAGCATAGTGCCTGGTATATAGTAAACATTTAATAAATGCTTATTTTCTTCCCTCTGAATCTGAGATAGTTTCTTCCTTCTATACAAATTCTTTAGGGCTGCTTCAGTCTCTTACTCAGTGGATTTGATTGATTTAAGGATCAACACAGGCACAATTCACTTCTGTTTCCAATTGTTTTATTCAATCCAAAAGTGTTCTTATCTAATGTTGGGCCAAAAATAGACAAAATTGGAGAGAAATTAGAACAGCTTTATTATGAGGTTCAACAAATAGTGATCACCCAGTGTATATGGGCACATAGGCCGTCCTCATAGGGCTAAGATAATGGAGGTGGGGAGATGGGTTTTTATACACTGGAGGGGCTTCCCAGGTAGCTTCAACTATCTCATGGTTATCAGAAATGCTCACAATTAAAACATTCCACAGTTTAGGGAGAAGTTGTGACTTCTGTTAGTAAGAGCTTTGCCTGTTGCAACATTTGTTGGGGTCACAAAAATGGGCAGGACCATGAGGTAGATAAGGACCAGGGAAAAGATGGAGGAACTTTACAAAACGGAACTTTACAAAATCACTTTGATAACTTTACTCCTTACAGTTACTAAGGTTTTACTGAGTTCCCCAGCTAGGGAATCCTACCCTCAGAGACTCCCTGAAAGGAACAAAAGGACAAAGTTTATACAAGCTTCTATTTAGTCAGAAGGTGAATTGGGTATGGGTTATCTCTGGATTGGACAAAACCTGTCACTGAGGCTAGTAACAGGAAAGGTTCTTCTTCAGGTTAACTGTCTCTTGTAATCCTGCCCTAATAGATAGGACTGTCCTTATTGTTTTGGCAGAAAGGAAGGCAGGCAAGGCAGGGGGTACAGTACAAACAAGAGACAAGATACGGAACCACAAACAAAATGGAGCTGCTTTACTTTGCTTGACTACCCACAGTAACAAAGATATTTACTTTGAAGAGTCTGGGACAATCAGGGAACCCCTTCCCCCGACTCCCCCCTTATAATAGGAGATGTGTGAAGAGTTTTAGGGGCAGCTAGGTGGCACAGTGTGTGGGATAGCATGACCCCCCCTCCCCCCACCTCGGCCCTTACTCAAATTGACTGCTCAGAAGCATCTCAAAGTAAAAACAGAAAATCTCCTTCATTTGGTTCTCATGAGAAGCAGGCAGTCCCTTCACCAGTAAAGCTGGAGTAGGGAGGTACCTTACAGAAGCAGAATGGCAATTTATATAGACTCTGATGAGGAAGTGCCCCTCCCAAGGCTGACCATTATTCTCATTGGCTGAGAAGCAACGTCTTACATTTTTGGCACGAAATCTAACCAATCCCTTTTGGAACCCAGTTCAAATTTCCCTGCTCCCTGGACCATTACAAAGCCCACGAAAATATACGTCATCATATGCAAATTAGGCATTGAAAACCTATGCAAATGAAGCATTGATGACTCATGCAAATTGAGCATTGAGAGCTTATGCAAATCAGGTGGACCAAAGTTAAGACTGCAGACTGCGTACGCATATGCAAATTAGGTATTGAGGAGTTAGTGAGCCATAGCCAATCATTGATCCTAATGCATTGTATAGCCTTCTATGGAAATCACCTGACTCTGGAGGAGTCGAAACCTGAGCCTAACATGTCCTCCACTCTAGGGAGGAGTCTCCACACCACTGAGAAGTCTTCACTAAATCTGTTCCCATTCACACAGTGAAGAGACCACTGAGCCTGGAGTCAGGAAGACTCAGCTTCCTTACTATGTCCTCATGCATGACCTTTAATATTTGCCTTCTGCCTTAGGCAAATGGGCTGGACAATAGAACCAAAGCTCTGAGCTACCACCCCTTGCCTGCATATCCCTGATTACCTCATCTCCCTGCCCACAAAGCATATTTCCTGGATAAGAATCCCTAGTTTCTTCTGGTTAGCTGGTCATCTTCCTTAAGGAGTTGCCTCTCTTAAAAGGTTGCCTCCCTTATGGGGTGGCCATCTCCCTTGAGGAGAAGAGCCCTCTGAGTGCATTACCTTGACTTGGAGACAGCCTGAGTGAATTCTTTCAAGATCACACATGCGCACGTGCATATGCACAGGCGTGCGTGCGCGCACACCCACACCCACACCCACACCCACACCCACACACACACACACCCCTAAACAGTTTGGTGACCTTGCACCTTGTAACTAAATTCAAGTCTGGCCTCAGACACTTACTAGCTGTGTGACTCTGGACAAGTCACTTAACCCTGTTTGCCTTACTTTCCTCTTCTGTAAAATGACCCAGAGAAGGAAAAAAGCAAACTACTATCTTTGCCAAGAAAATCTCAAATGGGGTCATGAAGAGTCAAACGCAACTAAACAACAACATATCTCTGTCTATCTGTCTATATCTACATACTTATATTCAAGAGTGGTTTAGTTAGTGTTTACCTACAGGCTCTCCAAAGAAAGAAATGTATGCATGACATGCTTTTAAGTTAAATCTGCATGATTAGCATTTTCACCATCACTTTCTTAAAAACAATAAATCAAGCCCAAATTTATAGCATTTGTGATTTCTGAGGTATAGATACTCAAGACTAGAAATTTAACAATTTATTTTCGTAAACTGTTTTGAGCTGGTTTCAGTATACATATCCTTGCAAGTTACATGATCATATTTATTTCTCCAGAAAAAATATAAACTCTGTGAGGGCAGGAATTGTTTTCATTTTTGTCACTGTGTCCCTAGCACCTAGAACAATATTCGGCACATATTAGAAAATTAATCATTTGTTCTTTGATTGATTGATTATTTAGAACACAGAAAATCATATTTCATGGTTCTAACCCCATCTTTCTCCTCTTGTCATTTTTTAGAAACACAATCAAGATAAAAAAAGACAATAAGCTTCTTAATAAAGGAGTTCATGAGGCTGGGAGGAATTTCTCAGCTCTCAGTTATAGTTATTACTTTGGTTATTTTTTTGCCAGGCTTTAGCACATTTCATGTTTTCCTTTGGGCTGCAAAACCATTTTGCAATTGTAAAAAGAGCTGAGGAGCTCTGGTCTTGCATCAGAATGATTTCTGATGCATTCCATTTGCATGTCGCAAGTCCTTTCTCTAGAAACAAAAAGCCATTAGTTGGAAAAAAAGTCACCACATCAATTCTGTATCAGTAAAGAATTTTTTCCTGGAAGAAAGAAAAGACCAGCTTGAAGGATCCATCTGATAAGAAACTAAAAAATGATCAGATTTTATAATAGAATTCCAAGTTTGTCAGCATCTTGGGAGCAGCTTCCTTTTCTTCTCTTTAACTTCTCTTTTGTGGTCTTTCATTAAGATGTCTCCTCTCTCTTGAAAAAATCAAAGCAGAAATATAGACTCTCAGGGCCCACCAATAAGCCACCTGTTCTACAAATCCCAAGGTGTTTCTGCATTAAGAGGGAAAAAAAGGACCAGGTTGAAAGATGTTAGACACTACATTTGTCAAAGGAGGTTACTAATTCAGTGGAATGTTTGCTTCTAAAAGGCCATTTCTGTTTAAAATGACTTCAGAAGCAAATAAGCTTTTGGTGAAAGGAGATGGATAGTTTGTTATAAAACAATACATAGAGCAGAGGTAACCTATGAGTTTGTGGGAAAAAAACCCCAACAGTTCACCCTTTCCTTCTTCCTCCCCAAAAAGAAAAGAAAGAAAAAGAAAGAAAAAAGGAAAAGGAAAAAAGAAAATCTCTTTAGAAAAAACTGTGGTAGAGTGAAAGTTAGAAATAGCTAGGTGGTATAGCGGATAGAGTGTTAGGTTTAGGTCAAATAGACCTGAATTCAAATCTAGCCTCAGACAGTGAGTAGCCATGCAACTCTGGGCAAGTAACTTAACTGCTCATGCTACAGTTTTCCTCATTTGTAGAATGTGGATAATAATAGTATCTTCCTCCCAGATAAAAGATAAAAGGAGTTAATACTTGTAAAGTACTTTGCCAATGTTAAAGCTATATAAATGGTTGCTCTTATTATTATTTGACTCCCTCTTATACTACTTGCTAATAGTGATCTTACCAAAGTGACCTTGGGTAGGTCACTTCGCTTTGGGCTTCAATTTCCTCATCTGTAACATATGGTGGTTGGACTCTGAATTCCTGAGCTCTAAATCTGGGAGAACCAGTAAGTTGCTAGGACAGTAATCTTCAAAATGGGGACCACAATCCAGGGCCAGTTCCTGTAATAACCCTAAGGATTATGTGTTCAGAAGGGTAGCAAGATGGGCTACATCACACCCTCCCCATTCTAGCTAATTGGGGGATTTATCTCCAACACAACCACCTCTACCCTTCATCAAGTGAATTCGACTCCTTCCCTCACCTGTGGAAAATCCCAGCTTCCTTTCTTCTGTACCAGGAAATGACTCCTCGATTCATGCTATTGGAAAGAAAATGGCCTTTGGATAAAATTATGTGATAGAAATACTTTGAGGGGTGTTTTGGGGCAGTGACTAGTGAGTAATTCCATTTTCAGTGAGACAGATTGAGTCTCATAGCATGAGTATGAAAGGATGAGTTGCAATTTGCATCACAAATTTAATTATATTTTCTCTCCTCTGCCACCCCTAGCTGCACCAAATTTACTCATCTTCCAAACTTCCCTATTTCTTTTGAGTGCAGCACCCTCCTTTCAGTATTCCCAACCTCAATATGAGGACTTTTCACTTTCACTTACCCAACATATACAGGAAGTTGCTGTATCTTGTTTCTACATCTACAATATCTCTCACACCTGTCTCCACTCTTTACACAATCACCACTCAGGCTGAGGCTCTCAACATTTTTTGCCTGAAAGATTACAAAGGCCTCATAATTGATCTTCCTGCCTCAAGTTTCACCCCAATCTCCTACCCCTGATGGGGTGATGGGACCTGGACCCCTAAAAGGAAAAGACCATGTCTTTGAAAGCAATCTAGTCCCTGAATTTTCTCATATGTTTGTCTCTGCCGAAGGCAACTGGCCTACCCCAGTCCACCTAGACCATCTAATCAGTTTACTTGACATTCTTTCACTGTGCTCTTGGCCTCAGATTACTTGAAAAAGGCAACAACTCATTAATCCCATCTAGATCACCTAATTAGGCCACTTGCTAGTTTTTTCACTGCTGCATCTGTCCCACCCCAGGCTACTAGCCACTTCTCAATCCCATCCTTTTTCTATATAAGCAACCCTGGCTTAAGTTGCAGGTTCAGTAGGAACCCTGCCCACTTCTATTGGTGTTACAACAATAGTTACAATAAATTGGAAGATAGTTTCTGTGGGTGAATTCATTCCAGGGGGATGCCACCCCATACCCTGACATTTTGAGGTTCCCAGCAACCCTGAACCGCATCACCCCCACCTCAGTGAATTCCAGGAGCTCCTTAGTCCCTCTAAGATCAAATATAAAGTCATCCTCATGCCATTTTAAATCTTTCCCAACCTGATCTCAACCTCCCTTCCTGTTCTACTACCCTGCCTACGCTCTATGGTTCAGCTAAACATCTTTGCTATTTCTCAAAGTTATATAAAAACACAACAAAACTATCTAGATGTGAATGGGAAATACAGATAGGAAAACATTCAGTAATAAAAAACAAACACACAAAACCCTCAAAAAGAACAAAAAGCATAGAGAATAAAGAATGAATTTAGAATGAAAACTGTTGAGTAGAAATCAGAGACAATTCACATTTTTTTTTGTTTTTGCATTGTGTATGGTGAGAGAAACATGATTCCTGTTGAAAAACTGTCATGTTCAATAACCCGTTATTTGAGTGTTGTATTGTACATCTTTGAATTAGAAAAGGAAATAGCAAACCATTTCAATCTTTGCCAAGAAAACCCCATGGACAAAAGTGCATAGGGTCATGTAGAGACAGACACAACTGAACAACAAATATTTTTCAATTAAAAAAGTGTCTGTTAAAAAAGAGAGAAATTCCTCTAGTTGGTTGGCTACATTGATAAATTTAACTAATTAATTACTAACAAAGATCATTATCTACAAGTGCACCCTATTCCCTAGAACATTTTGTTGTTTAGTCCATTAATCATATCTTACTTTTAGCGATCCCATTTGGGGTTTTCTTGGCTGAGATACTGCAGTGGTTGCCATTTCCTTCTCCAGATCATTTTACAGATGAGCAAACTGAGGCAAACAGAGTGAAGTGACTTGTCCAGGGTCACACAGCTAGCAATTGTCTGAGGCTGGATTTGAACTCAGGAAGATGAGTCTTCCTGACCACAGGACTGGCATGCTATTGTAATGATAATGCATTTTTGCTTATTGTTAATGTAATTTTGCTTCTTAATGGGAAGATCTTTCCCATCTATTAATAGGCCCATGTGATCTGCTTAAGTCACATGGAAGTCTGAGTCACATGAATCTAAGTTATATGGAACAGGAAGGGGTAGATGAGGAGGGGTAGAGCAGGAAGGGTGGAACAGGAAGAGGCAGAGCTAGAGCAGAATTGAGAAGAAATTGGTCAGAGCAGTCAGAACTGAGCGCGAGAGAAAGTGCTTTAGGCAGCTGGCTAACATGAGAGAGCTTGCTTGTGATTTTATTTAAGGGGACTGGTTTGTGGGAAGCCTAATGGGGAAGACTTGGGGCTGGTGTTGCCCTCTGCATTGTTATTGTGTATAGATTTTTGTTACTATGATGGATTTGGCTCTCTGGTGTCTGAATAAATGTTTTGGTTCTGTCTTCTATGTGGAAAGTTTGTTGCATTTCACAATTTAGAATTGCCTTGGCGTATTCATGGCCTCCATAGGTGCTGTGAATATCATGTTGGTGCTACAATTATCTGCTGCACCACCTAACTGCTTTATTCCCTAGGACATAAAGAGATTTTAAAAGACAATGAAGCACATTCAACCACATTGCCCTCTAGAACAAAGAGGTTTTTTGTACTATTCATAAATAAAATTAAAACAATGGTTTTATCTTAATTGCATTGTTTTACAATTCTGTTTAATGGGTTTAAGTCTTTGATACCAACTGGTTAGGTGATCCTAATCTCCCACAGGGATCTAAGAGAGTAGTTTTCAACTTTTTTTGGTTTCAGGATACCTTTACCCTCTTAAAAATTATTGAGAACCCCCAAAAGAGCTTTTATTTATGTGCATAATATGTATTGATATTTACCATGTTCAAAATTAAAATGTTTTACTATTATCATAATAATAGTAATGAACTTTTGGATTCCTCTGAAAGTATCTTAGGTACCAAGTTTTGAATCACTACTTTAGGCAATTCTCTAAGGCTACACGTTGCAGAGAAGGTGCTAAACTATATTGATAGAGGGAATTTCCTCATGTGGAAGATTGTCATACCAATGAAATCACAGATCTAGTCCCTAAATCTTTTTTTCTATATTATTTAAAGTGTATATAATACATGAATAAAATAGTATATGTATAATTTGTAAATCTATTCTATCTATCATCTATCTATCTATCTATCTATCTATCTATCTATCTATCTATCTATCTAACTACCTATGTTGATGCTACAAGTTTGAAATCTTGTTTTGTCAATGGGATGCCTGATCAAGAGTCTGGAGACCGATGTTTTAGACTATGTAGTATGATTGTCATCACTGAGAACCTGTAACAGAATTACTTGAAATCTGAGTGGAAACTGAGAAGTCTAGCACCTGATTCTGAAAATAGTGAATGAAAAATAGGAGGGGAAAGTATTTTTTTAAGGCTACTATAGGACTTCAAATTATTCAATTAGCAAAGCAGACTGTTCTGTCACCTTGTGTCTGACCTGGTATAACAATTCTCACATCATTATATCCACAAATTCCATTCCTAGGAATAAGTCAGAAATAGCAATACTAGTGGGTGGGATTCCTATTATGTTTTCATAAGGTTTGTGAACTTGAAAGTCAATTATGAGAGGAGAGCTCTTTTTGTTATATAATAGTTTCAGTTGTATCTGACTCTTCATGACTTTATTAGGCATTTTCTCTGCAAAGATATTGGAGTGGTTTGCCATTTCCTTCTTTAGATCATTTCACAGATGAGGAAACTGCAGCAACCAGGACCTGCCCAGGGTCACATAGCTAGCAAATTATCTAAGGCTGAATTTGAACTCAGTTATTCCTAACTTCAAGCCCAGTGTTCTATCAACTGCACTACCTAGCTGTCCTAGAGAGAGCTCTACCTTGTCTCTTTTTAATCTTACATTTATTAAAAACATTTTATTGAAACCTTTTTTTATATCACAGTCACTTTCAGATATTCCCTACCTCTCCATGTCTCCCAGCAGAGTGAGCCTTCCCTTATAACAAGGAAAAGTAATTAAGCAAAAGTAACTGATAGAGTGATCTCATGCCAGGGTATGTGCAATGTTCTCAACCCATGGTGTTCCCTACCGTTCCAAGGAAAGTGGGGGAGAGCCATTGCCTTAGATGTGTCTTTTCTTTAACAATATTTGTGTATCTACATTTTCCCCTCCATTCTTAGTCCATATTCATTCTCTCCATTCCCAAAATGAGATTCCTGAACTACTGCAATAATTCCTGTGCTAGCTTCCTTACCCCACCTTCCTCCAGTTTATCCTTTTCTAACAATATAAAAGGTCATCCTTAAGAGTAATTTGACTGGATTATTTCTTCTGACCCTCCAGTGGCTTCCCATTGCTTCTTATATCCTTCAGTGGCTCCCTATTGCCTCTCACATCAAAATAAAATTCTTGATGATTAATTTTAAGCCAGCAGCCTTTCGTCTCTTTTTGCCTGCCCCTTGCTCTTTTTCATGTAGAAGTTGCACGTAGTCTACTTCAGACAAGTCAAGTGTTTACTTCTCATTCTCATTCTCTTTTGGGTTTCTGCCAATGATTAGGCAGTCTGAACATCCTGAAAGGTTTGAGATTTGTGAGTTAAGAAGTGGAGGTCAAATCAAATTGATTACTTTATAATTATCTCCTAGGGTTGTCCTCTTTTATCTCTTCTAATATTGTAGCTTGACAAGGAAAAATGAAATCCTCAAAAGAAATGAGATGCAAGGACAAAGAGAGAGGTCAGAAGGAGGAAGTTCTTTATCAGAGTGTCCCTGGGATTTTACTGGTTCTACTCTGAGATGTTTCCTTAGGTACAAGATCATGATAAATTATCATTTCGTTGAATACCCATACTTCCTTCAAACTTTCCCATTTCTGTTGAGGACGTTTCTATCATTCCTATTACCTAGATCTCATACTTGGGGTCGTTCTTGACTCTTCCCTGTGGCTCAATCCCCATGTCCAATAAGTTATCAAATTTTGTTGATTCAAATGTGAGCTACTATAAGTTAGAGAAACCAATAATTCCTGGGTAATTAATATTTTATTAATTATGGTTAGCAGATAATTAATTAAATGGTCATTTCATTTTCTTTAGTAAACCAAAGATGAGTCATGAAGGCTTATATACTCTTGTTCATGCTTATATACTCTTGGAGGGGCAGCTAGGTGGTGCAGTGAATAGAGTACCAGTGCAGGAGTCAGGAAGACCTGGGTTCAAATGTCACCTCAGACACTTGACACTCACTAGCTGTGTGACCTTGAGCAAATCACTTAACCCTAACTGCCTCATCCTGGGTCATCTCTAGTCTTCCTGATGAATATCTGGTCACTGGATTCAGATGGCTCTGGAGGAGAAGTGAGGCTGGTGATCTGTACAACCCTCCCTCACTCAAAACAAAGACAAGTGCAAGTCATGTCATTATTTCTCTGCTGGCATGGTCTTCTTCAGCAATGAAGGATGAATGCATATATACTCTTGGAAGAGCGAGTGTTCCCAACAGGCAGAAATCAACTCTGATTGGTTAACAATTAATGAGAGAATAAATATTATAATAAGAGGTGAACCTATTCTAATGAAGGGCTGGGGGATGTTACTTTGATTTTCCCACTCTTACTCCTTTCTACTCAGACCACCCCCAGCCTCCAGCAATCTAGACAAAGGGATCTCCCCTCTACCCCTCTCCCCCAAATAACAAGTCTATCTGACTAGAACACAATGAACTGGAATTCATCTAGATTAGATTCTCTTTGTAAGATTTTCTAATTGAGTGGGGTAAGAATTTCACCTAGATAAGAGTCTAGCTAGGGTGAATTTTTGAGCAAGGTCAGAAATCTTCTTGAGAGACTGGACTTTGAATGAGAAAATAGGAAAAATATCAATTCCAATTAACAATTAAAAGAAATAATTTCTCTCACTACATTCATGTCATCTAGGCAATAAATAGTCAATAAATGTGTATCATGTACCTACTATGCCTATTAAATATGGATTACTGTGCTAAGTGCTGGGGTTACAAGAAACAAGACAATTCTTGCCCTCTAGGGGCTTCTAGTCTAAGTAGAACAGTTTACAGGAAATCAAGAGTTAGCTGAAAAGTTAGCTGAAAAATTCTGAGCCCTCTATAAATGGAGGCTTTGGAAGGAGTTTATTACTCCATCATCCAGTCTATGGGCAGAGGCAGCGAAGGTTCTGAGGAGGTGTTGTGTATCAAAGCTGAATGATGATGATGATGAGTTTATTTTGGGAAAATGTATGATGTTCCTTGAGTTGAAACCAATCAGAGCAGCATCCCTCCCTCCAATCTTATAGCCTCTATACTAGGTTAGGCACTATCTTCTTGGAATATTGTAAAAACCTTCTAATTTGTCTCACTGCTTTCAGTCTCTC
The DNA here is from genome assembly GCF_028372415.1 of Notamacropus eugenii. Lineage (NCBI taxonomy): Eukaryota > Metazoa > Chordata > Mammalia > Diprotodontia > Macropodidae > Notamacropus > Notamacropus eugenii. Next base: position 126,087,422 of record NC_092873.1, read on the forward strand.
CCTTCTACAATCAATCTTGCAGGCAACTCCATGGTGTAGATCAGAGGTTCCCAAACATATTTGGATTACTTGATTCCTTTAAAAAAAATATTCAGCACCCCCCTGGAAATCTACTTTCTTTAACCCTTTAATGGTTTATTTTGAAATTTGTGTCATCTGAAAAATTTTTTTTTAAAAAGCGTCATCTTAAATTTAATAACTTATTGTAAATTTGTGGGGATTTTTTTTTTTTTGCATTGTGTAATGGTAATTTAAATGGGGAGACCTTTCCCAATCATTAATGGGCCCATGTGACCTGCCTGGGTCACATGAAAACCTGAGTCACGAGTCTGTGGAGGGAGGAGTTTGTTGAAAGGGTGGAGCAGGAAGGGTGGAATAGGAAAAGGTAGAGCTACGGCAGAGCTGGGAGGAAGTTAGTCAGAGAGCAGTCAGAACTGAAGGATGTAGGCAAACAGGCAGCTGGTTACCATGAGTGAGAGGGCTTGTTTGTGATTTGTTTAATAGAGCCTGCTTGTGCTTTGTTTAAGGAAGCTGGTTTGTGGGAAGCCTAGCAGGGGGAAGATTTGGGGCTGGTGTTGTCCTCTGCATTGTTATTATGTATAGATGTCCTTTTTACTATGATGGATTCGACTTTTTGGTATCTGAATAAATGTTGGTTCTGTCTTCCAAGTGTAGAGTCTGTTCTTTTTTTCTGATTCAGAATTGTGCTGGAATATTCATGGTTGCTATAGGCACTGTGAATATTGCATTGGCACTACACTTTGAAATTTTGATGATGCAGTATTGCATCATGTAACCATATAGTAAACAAATCATTACACACACATATTCCTGATGAGGTGTGCTGGACTTCCTGACAACGCATGCCTTGCTTGCCTGCCAACACTTGCCTATTAAGACCTGTCAGGACACTTGGCAAATGATCAGTTATAACTGGAATTTTGTGTGTTTATTTGGAAAATAATGTAATCACTACAATTTTAACTCTGTTATACAACAGATGAAACATGTATGAATATTTTTTAAAATTTTCTTATCTTTTTTCCTTATGTTTCTATCACCCCCTTATTTTTAACACCCCCCAATTGTACCTGAGGCTACTATTGCCCCCCAATAATTCCAGCATCCCCAAGGGGGTAGTGTTGCCCACTTTGGGCACCTGTGGTGGACTCCAACAGAGAATGAAGCAGTAGTCCTGACATCAGGAAGACCTGACTTCAAATCCATTCTAAGACATTTATTAGCTGTGTGACTCTGGGTAAGTTGCTTAAGTTCTGTTTGCTTGTCTGCTCAACTATAAAATGGGGATAATAATAGCACCTACCTCCCAGGGTTCTTGTGAAGATCAAATGAAATGATATTTACAAAGCTCCTGAGTAGTAGGTACAATATAAATGCTATTATTATTTTTATTTCTACTTCTACTACACAGGTATCAGATTGATATTTTTTGGGCATTTTACTCCCTCATTCAAAAATCATCAGTGACCTTTTTTTTTTTTGCTTCTAAGATATCAGGCTTTAAATACTAGACTGATTTGTGCCTACCTTTCTAGTCTTAGTTCATATCACTGCCCTTCTGGGTAGAAAGTATATTCTTCCCACTGTCTCCATCCATGTCAGAAGGAACCCATCTTTGTCTGATCCACTCAAATGCTCAACCTCACAGATCACCTCCTGTTTCATCACACACCTATACCACACACACACACACACACACACACACACACACACACACACTCACACACACACACACACACACATTTCCCAATAGTGATAGATAGACATTGCTGTGTGGTATCACTTATATGAGTTGGGTGGGAGTCATTAAATCTCTGCAATTATTAAGTTACTACAATCTTACTAGTTAAGATGGAGGACTACAAGGTCTTACCATCTGTTTGGCTATGGTGTCCTAAGGTCTTTTGGACCCTATCATCTGCTCTTCCTCTAAATTCTAATTTAGCAGAATATCATCACTGTCAATGAAACATAATAGAATTCCCACTAGAATCATAAATTTATGACAAGTGGAGGTTTCATTTTATGTGAACTGTGTGGCTTTCATGCCCTACTTCATTTGAAAAGATGGTATCAATTTATCAATGCTGCAGGAAGGAATTCCTGCTGAATTCAGCTAATTACTCATGAGCAAGTAAATGAGTTGGGAGGAAAATGTTGAATTATTTTTCTTTTTTGGATTAGCCTGAGTTTGGTGGAAATAGTCTTGGGACTCTCCCTTTAATTATATACTGACTCAGCTTCAAACGAAGGAAAAGTTATGCTGATACCAAGAAAAACTCTATGGATTTGTTTCTTTCCTTTATTTGTTTTAGCCTACAGTGTTATATTTCTGTGTGTGTTTAGAAAAATGAAAGTGATCTAAAAGGAAAAAGAGCCCTGCAACCTTTGAGAGAAAATTATTTTTCTTAACACTGTCCTGAATTAGGAATTATTTTGGTTTAATGGATTTATCTGAGAAAATAAGCATAATTATGGCTTGTATACTGAATGAATAAATAAATATTTATTAAGCTATTGCTATATTCCAGTAATGATACTAATTCTAAGGATACTGAGAAATACAAGTCAGGCCCTGCCCTCAAGGGGCTCACACTCTAATGGGAGAGGCAGCATCTAAGCAACTACATACAAATAAGATATATAGAATATAAATTGGAAAATATTTAACTTAATAAATAATTATTACTACTAATCAATAATTAAGGAAAGGCATTATAATCATAGGTGAACAAGAAAGATTTTCTTCAGAAGGTAAGATTTTAGCAGGATATTGAAGGAAGCCAGGGAAATCTACCAATGTCCAAATTCATTTTTTGCAAATTCTTCAGATCCTACCTTCAGTTTTGCTTTGTTTGTTTCTTTGTTTTGGATGACAATAGCCGTTACAGATCCACTTTTTCATTGACTTGAGTGCTCTGTGTGAAGTTCTGTCCACTTAGGCAGATCAGCAACTCTAATGTTAATTGTACAGTTATCCCTTCCCCATCATGACTTTCCCATTTGTGGTTTCAATATATTGAGAATCAGCATAAGAAATTAAATGGGAACTTTTTGGGAGTTTTGTAGAAGATGCAGATTACTAGTAAAGGCCAATAGATGACACAGAGTCTGAGACCAAAAATTTAACTCAAGTTTTACAATAAGGTACCATAAATACCCCATAAAAGGAAAAAAAGTTCAGACATTTTCTCTGGTACAAAGGGAAGACCAAAATTTTACATGGATTTTCCAGATATCTGGGGCACTGTGTCCCTAATCCCTGCCATGTAGAGTGGATAACTGTGCTTTCAAGAGTTGTCTAAGGCACTTAGAGGTTAATTGAGTTGCTCATGGGCATACCGCTAGCATCTGGACATCATTTTGGTGCTTCTACTATGGTACACAACAGCTAAGTGGCACAGTGCTGAGACTGGAATCAGGAAGACTGATCTTTCTGAATTCAAATCTGATTTTGACACTATCTGTGTGACTCTGGGCAAGTCACTTAACCCTGCTTCCTAATCTGTAAAATGAACTGGAAAAGGAAGTGGCAAACACTCCAGTATCTCTGCCAAGAAAACCCCAAGTGAGGTCATGAAGAATCTGACATGACTGAAATAATTCAAAAATAAGAACACCTATGGTACATAAAATGACTGGTCAAAATACATGAGCTATTAGCATGATGATGGTCACATTTACTTCTATTGTCACTTTAGAAGTCCCATAGAGCATCCTGCTAATAGCGTACTTCCTGTAGATGTCCATGCCTTTGTTTTTAAAAATACCATGCAGTACCTTCTCTGGGAAGAAACTGGGATGGATTCATAGACAGAATCCCAATTATTCTCTCAGCATTTCTGCTCCTTTGTAAACTGAACTAATAATTTTCTTTTGGCTTTGAGTTCCATAGTCATATGCTCCCCAGGTTGGAATGGAGAAACTGAAGCACAGGGAAGGAAATTGGGACAAGAATTGGACTCAGAGCTCCTCTAGACTCTTCTCTTATCCCTTCTTCCAAGGGTAGTCACTTAAACACTCTCTTTTCCCCATTTGGTCAATTTTTAGTTATCTAGCAACACATGACAACAGCATGGATAGATAAAAATTAATTTCTTCAACAAGTAGGTGTTAAGCACCTGTCATGACCCAAATTAATGAACTTCTTGGGGACTTACAAAAAGAAGCAATGCAACACCCAACTTCAGCCTTGAAGTTGCTTATAATTGGCAATTTAGACTGGCTTCAAACCCACTAAATCTTTCATAGCAGCTGCCAACAAGTAAGAAATTTCGTAGTTTGAATTTCATCTCCTTTCATTTCCTTCTGCTTACTTATGAGCAGATAATTAGGAGGCAGTGTGGTATAGAGGAGGGAGCTCAGTGGGAAGTAGCTAGAAGAAGCGTTGATTTGTTTCCCAACTCCAATACTTACTGTGTGGTTGTTTAGTCATGTCTGACTCTTTGTGATCCCATTTGGAGTTTTCTTGGCAAATAGTGAAGTGGTTTGCTATTACCTTCTCTACTCATTTTACAGGAAACTGAGGCAAACACGGTTAAGTGACTTACTCAGGGTCACAGAGCTAGTAAATGTCTGAGGCCAGATTTGAAATCACAAAGATGAGTCTTCATGACTCTGGGCCCCGCACTCTATCCACTATGCCACGTACCTGACTATTTTCAAGGTAAGTTGTAACCTCTCTGAGCCTCATTTCCTCATTCATAAAATGAGTATAATAATAAAGACATTCTGTCTTCCAGAGTTATGGGGAAAGCATTTCCATAAACCTTAGTGTGTTATGTAAATGTGTTTTCTCTTTATTATTCCTCTTATAAATGACCAAACCTCAGGAAAAAAGAGAGAAGGAGCAAAATTCCCTGGACAATTCACAAACCAGATAATTAGCTCACAAACATGGAGTGTTGACAAGCAGTAATTCAAAGGATACTACAGTCTTAAGTACACTGTTATTTATACTGCAGTAGCATGGAGATGAAAAAAAAATCAATAGCTTATTTTACAGCTTTTATATGGAACCTCAGAATCTGTCAGAAGGGACCTCATTGGCCATTTGGTCCAACCTTTACCTGAGCAGGAATTTCCTTTACAACATTCCTGACAAGTGGCTGACTAGTAAACCACCAGTGAGGGGGAATTCACTACCATATGAAGCAGACCATTCCACTTTGGTCCACTGATAATTGTCAAGATTTTCCTTATATAAAGTCAAAATCTACCTCACTGAAATTTCCAGCTATCTTCCTTTGTTCTGTCGTTGACCAAGCAAATTGACTTTTTTTCACAGGATAGCACTTCATCAACTTTCAGACAGTTATCAGGGGATCCCCCTGCCCCATCCCCACCTCCCCCACTTCCCAGCCAAACACTTGGTCTAAACTTATATTTTCTCTGTCAGACTTTGTATATCATAATTTTTAGTCTTATGACCATCCTGGTCATCCTCCTCTGACACTGTCCAGCTTGTCAATAACGTTTCCAAAATGTAGGACTCCAAACTAGACAGCTATTAATGCAGCATAAGATCTGGTTAGCTTTTTTTGAGTGGCCGTGTTTGAACTCTTATTCATTTGAAATTACAATCCACTTGAAAGGTCAGATCTTTTCACATAAACTGTTGTCTAGCTACACATCCTCATCTTATAGTTGCAAAACTGATTTTTAAAAATCCAGGTAGGACTTTATATTTGTCTCTATTAAACTATATCTTCTCAGTTTTGCACCATAATTGTCTTATTGTCTCTTTGTGTCTTAACTTTGGCATCCAACATGTTACTTATCTCTTCTGGCTTTGTGTATTTTGACAGTTTATTAAGTATCCTTTAATATAGGCAGCTAGAGGGCATAGTGAAGTCAGGAAGATCTGAGTTCAAATCCAACCTCAGAAACCTACTATTTATGTGAACCTGGATAAATCATAACCTCTGTTTGCTTGAGTTTCCTTGTGTGTAAAATAGGGATAATAACAGTATGTATCTCTCAAGGATGTTTTGAGGATAAAATGAGATAATATTCATAAATCACTTACTTATTGATTCATAAATCAATTACCTTACTTTGCAAACTTTAAAGTACTAAAATAAATGCTAGGTATTATTAGATTTTAGATTCTTTCTGCCCTGAAGTACAATACTAGGAATGTCTTTCTAGTTTGCCATAGAACAACTACTTTCTGGGTTTAGCTTTTCAGTGAGATCTGAATCCATCTAAATTGTACAATCATGTAGTCTATATCTCTCCATTTTTATCCACAAAAATATTTTGAGATGTCTTGTCAAATGTCACAGTAACACTGGCATCCTATATGTACAACATTCCTTCATCTAATAACCTTGTCAAAAAAGGAAATAAACTTAGTTCTACATGTCCTTGATGAAACCGTGAGGACATTGCTTCCTTTTCTAAGTGTTTACAAACTATTCATTTAATTACATAATTTAAAATTTTATCAAAAATTGAAGAGAAATCCATTGGTCTACAGTTAGAAGAATCTAGCCTTTCCTCATTTGAAGGCTGAGATATTTACCTCTTTCTAGTCCTATCTGTCTTGTCTTTCCAAATATCATAACAAAAGCTCAGCAGCTGTTGATGTCTTTCTTTTAACTTCTTGGGTTATAGACTGAGAAACTTATCTTGATACTTTCTTACTTATATATCTTGGGTTACCTAGTTTTGTTCTATAATTCATAGTTTGAAGACCCTTCTCCTTGATGTTACTGTTGTTGTCCAGTAATTTCAGTCATGTCTGACTCTTTGTGACCCCATTTAGGGTTTACTTGGCAAAAACACTGTCATGCTTTGCCATTTCCTTTTCCGGTTCATTTTACAGATGAGGAAACTTGGGCAAATAGGGTTCAATGACTTGCCCAAGGTCACCAATATAGTAAGTGTCTGAGGCCAGATTTGAACTCGTGGAGATGAGTCTTCCTGATTCCAGTCTTGGCTTGCTAGCTACTGTGTCACCTAATTGCTCTATTTTCCTTGGTAGGGAACAACAAAGCAAAATAAAAATTTGAATAGTTCTGGCTTCTCTTTGTTATCTGTTATCGTCATCCCATTTGTCCCTGATAATTGACTCTCTGCCTTCTGAACTGCATTTCTCTTTCTAACTGCCTAATGGACATTTCCACCTGGATGTTTCATTGGAGTCTCAAACTCAACAAATCAAATACTGAACTCATTTACTTTCTCCCTAGATCCAATCCTCCTCTAAACCTCTGGAGGCTCCCCTTTCTAGCCTTCTTCCCCTTTCCCCCATTCTTCACATCACCTAGGATCAAAAGTTTTTATAAAGGCTGTCCCCATGACTGGAATGTTTTTCCTTTTCAACTTCTCTTTAATCATCAGTTTCCATTTGTTCTGGGCAATAGTTTAGATATTATTCTCATAGGACTATGCTGCTCCTATGTACTCATTGTCAGTTGCCTCATTGATACCTATATGTTAGTAATCACTTCACTTCCCAAGCCTTTCTATAGTCAGTAGCAGAGAAAACACACTCTCTAAGTCTGCTGTCTATTTTTCATAACTTTACATAACTGTCACTTCTTTCTAGGTTTCTTCAGAGTACCATTTGTCCACACACAAATCATTGGAAGTAGGTTGTGGTCAAGAGATTTGATATGTCTCAAGGGGTGTGGATACATGCCCAGGTAAACAATATAACTAACTATTTTTCATATTAGATCAACAAGACCAGTGTCCTCTGTAAAATGAGGAAGTTAGATTTAGATGTTCCCCTCTATTTCTAAATCCTATATCTCATCAGCTTTAGCAGGGAGATAACACCTACCGTATCTCTTTCCTTTGATCAGTACTTGGTCACCTATCTCTTGGTTATGATGACATGACTTGCACTTGACTTTGTTTTGAGTGAGGGAGGGCTGTGCAGGTCACCAGCCTCACTTCTCCTCCAGAGCCATCTGAATCCAGTGACCAGATATTCCTCAGGATCACTGGAGATGACCCAGGATGCACTGGGAGACCTTGGGCCCTTCAGGCCAAGGTCTTTGCAGGTACTCACTTAGGGTGAGGCAAAGCTCATTCATTGAATAGGCCTGTTTAAGAAGTAGTCCCTCACTCAGGGAAGATCACCTAATTTCTGTTTGTTTCAGTTTCTTCATCTGTAAAATGGGGATATAATAGCACCTTCCTCTCAGGATTGTGAGGATCAAAGAAGAGAACATTTGTTAAAAAGTGCTTAGCACAGCACATAGATGCTCATTCCCCACACCAGTCCTAATTTTACCTTCTTTAAAAGGCCATTCTCCCTTGGTCTGCTCCCCATCCAGTGTTTCTCCTCTGAAAATACCTCCCATTTATGCTGTATATATTTTACACTTATTTAGTTGTTTGCATGTTGTCTCTCCCCTTAGAATGTGATCTCCTTGAGGGCAGAGACTATGTTTCTGACCTTTGCATCTCTAGCATTTAGCTCAGGACATGGCACATAGTAAGTACTTAATAAATGTTTGATGATTAACTGACTGAATGATTCCCCCCACCCTCCAAATATTATTATTACATATTTTACATATAATCAAAAAGTGTATGTGTGTATGTGTGTGTACGTGTGCACTGGAGGGGATTTCAAAGTATGGGGTAGAGCTGGTTGGCATCTTGGAACAAGTAATTGGTGATAATTGAAGGTTGTGTTTGAATAGCTTTAAGGCCAGAAGAGAGCTATTGTAACATCTCAATGTGAAGGTAAAATTTAATCATTAGATTCACTATTAAAATATACTATTGGCATCACAACATGGCCATTAGGAATTTTACGACTAAGCCTATTGTACTGCCACTAGTGTTCAGGGAGTCTTAAATAGACTAGTCCCCTACCATTGTTTTGCTAAATAAGTTAGAACACTGGGAGTCCACAAAATGTCTTTGCATCAGGTTAGCTTGGAATAAATTTACTAAAGCTGGTTTAAGGTCATTGAATCTGAGTTTCTAGCAGATTACTGGTTCACTCCACAAGAAAGGACTTTATAGCTCAGCAATCCAAATAATAGGCTTTCTAATAAAGCGCCAGTGGGTACTCACTGTGGATTCACTTACCACTGCTATGAAAATGGAGGTGTGTTTTCACATGCATTGAGATCATACGGCATGTTACTTTTATCATCCTTGTTTTGGTGAGTCAGGGTAAACGCAAAGTGGATTGAGTGCTGAATTAGTCATGTTAAATTCTAAAGTATCTAATCCTCCATTCTACTAAAAAATTGATTCTGCTTTATCAATCATATGTCAGGCACTGAACTATGCACCAGAAATATAAAGACGAAAATCAAACAGTTCCTCATTTCAAGGAGTTTATATTCAACAACACTAAGAACCAGCATTTAAAAAGCCCCTTAAGATTCACAAAGTGCTTATAAATATATTATTTTTATCTTTGCAAGAACACTAAGAAGCAAGTGCTATTATTAACATAATTTTATATATTAGGAAAATTAAAACAAATTAAAGTTAAATGACTTGCCCAGGATCACACACCTAGAAGTGTCTACTCATGTTTTACTGACTCTGCATCCATTATTCTATCCCCTATATCACCCAGCTGCCATTCTCTTAGGGGAGACCACAAGTGTATATATCAGTAGCTACAATACCACCCCTCTCCCCCACATATATATACACATTTACTGGACCTGTGATTTCATCCATTTCTCTTCTTGAGAAATTCACCTATAATTCAGAATAGCACCTTGCATCCTCTCATTCGGGACCCTAGGTGGCAAAGTGGGTAGAGTGCCAGGCCTGGAATCAGGAAGACTCATCTTCCTGAGTTCAAATCTGGCCTCAGACACTTACTAGCTGTGCCATCCTGGGCAAGTCACTTAACTTGGCTTGCCTCTGCTTCATCATCTGTAAAATGAACTGGAGAAGGAAATGGCAAACCACTTTAGCATCTTTGCCAAGAAAACTTCAAATAGGGTCATGAAGAGTCCAACAAGACTGAAACAACTGAACAGCAAATTCCTTACTTAAGGAGAGCTGTCTGGGCACTGAGAGTATAGTCACATAATCCATATGTGCCAAGACATGGGATTGTAATTCAGGTCTTCCTGACAGACAGCCATCTATCCCTTATGCTACAATGCCATTCTTAAATATGTATACACAAAAACATACATGTATATGCACTTACATGCATTGTATATATGTGCATACATGCACATACAGACAACACACATGCACATGCACACATATACATGTATGTGTGCGCATGTGTGTATATATTCATATACATACAAAATCAGTACGAGGTAATTTTCTTTAAAGGATGGACACAGTAGCAGCTGGGGGAATGGGGAAAGGTGTAGAACAGGATGCTAAAGCTAAACTTTGTAGGAAACAAGGGATTCTAAGTGACAAAGAAGAAAAACATTCTAGGCTTAGGGAACTATATGATTCAAAGATACCAGTTTGGGTGGGAATGTTTGTTGTTATTTAGTCTGTTAGCCAACTGGACGGAAACCTAGACCATGTGGTTTCTAATCTCATCCCTGCTGTTATCTTGGTGAGCAACCCTGGGCAAATATCCTAATATTTCTGGGACTCAGGTTGCTTTTCTCCTTTCAGATTTTGAAAGGACAGCAATATTAACCAAGAACTCAGATTGTTATGAGAAACATTTTAATAACAATTGTTTCTTTCCAAATCTCCCTGAAGTAAAATGATGTACTGTATAACAACTTTCTAATGATGCTGAGAATCTTCAGCACAGTAGGAGGTAAGGAACTGCGAAGTGAAGCTCCGAGGTCTTTAACCCCACCTGGGAATAATTGCAACCATAGGATGGCACTAATAATAATGTTAATGACGATAATAATCGGAGCAACATTGACACTTAACTCTGTCATCGTACTTTTTTCACAATTTGATTGAACTCCAAAAGGCTCATTCCCATTTGTTCAGGAGATACATTTTTTCCCCCAGATAATCTTCTTAGGGTGATAATAACCCTGCTAGATTAAGACATCTCAAAGAAAGAAGGAATTGTCTTATTCAGGCTCCCTAAGATTCTTCATACAGTAAATTGTACTAAATCAAATAGTTGACCCGTGCTACTCTATGTAGGGCAGCCAGGGGCTGCAGTGAATAGAGCACTGGACCTGCAATCGGGAGGACTTGAGTTCAAATATAGCCTCAGATCAGCCTAGTTGTGTGACCCTGTGAAAGACCCTTAACCTGGCTTGCCTCTGCTTCCTCATCTGTATAATGAGCTGGAGAAGGAAATGTCAAGCTCTCCAGTATCTCTGCCAAGAAAGTCCCAAATGGGGCCACAAAGTAACACACATGACTGAAACCACTGAGCAACATTACTTTAATAAGTGATTGGGGCATAAATACTTTTACACACTCACACACACACATGTACATACACATTGTGCCCCGCCTCAGGCTGCCTTCCATCTGGAGGGAGCTTCCTTTTCACCTCTGCCATACAGAAGCATTATCTTTATTCAAGGCTCATCTCAGGTACCACTTCCTATAAGGGTACTCTTGGCATCCCTAAAATTGTTAGGAGCCCCCCCCCCATATCCTGATACATGTTCTTGCTTCTTGGCATATTTTAACATTTGTGAGCATTATGATTTTCCCCTTAGAATGTAAAGTCCTTGATGATAGGAACTGTTTTAATTTTTTCTTTGTATCCTTAATGCCAATACCTGGCATGTAGGATGTGTCTAATAAATGCCTATTTATCATAATCTTGATCACTATTATTAATATGGTAGTAGTACACATTTCTTTACTGTTTCAAGGTTTACAAAACTCTTTTGATTTTCCTTAAACTATCAGTGAACAGACATTGCATTTCTGTAATCAGAAATTATTTGTTGTCTCTATTAATTGTCTAAAGGGGACAGATCTGATTTGAATAGACTAAGTTCATCCACTCTTCCATCTATTCCATCAATTATGACTTTTCTTTAGCCCACTTTACCACTTTTGTCTCATCCATTGTGTATTTTTACAATTCATTTGTACTTATACGGCTATAAGCACACACTTAAGAAAGATGATGTACATATTTCATCTAAGATGCAGGATGATTTGTCTCACTGTGCTTCTTCAAATGGGCTGTTGGTTTGTGATTAGCGGGTGAACTTTTTTTTTTAACCTCCTTGAATCCCATCAGCTGCATTCATTAAGAGGCTTTAAGCAGGCCTCTTGAGATATTAGAACTGGGCAGTGGAATAGTTCCTTAATAGTTATATGCAGTTTAATTTCCATATAAAGTTCATATGTCCTAGAGTCATATATTTAGAAGTAGTAGAAGATACTTTAGAGGCATTTAGGGCAACTTCTTATCTTAGACATCAAGAATTTGAAGACCAGAAGGGAAAGCGACTTATCTAAGTTAACAGAAAGTACATTAGAAAGTCAGGATTTTAACTCAGATCCCTTGACTCCACATCTATTATTCCTCCCACTGTAATACACTGGCTCTGCCTGGATTCTAATCAAATCTGTTTTAAACTATTGATTTACTGCTGACACAATTTAAAAAATCCTTTGCCTTTCTTTCCTAGATTTGTTTAAGAAACCAAAAAAAGGACTTGGGGAATGAAGAGTGAGGAGGGAGGGAAGGGTGATGATAGTGGTGGAAACAATTTCATACAACATTACAAATTTATTTAAATTTTAAAAAAATTTAATAAGATTGGTTCCCAAAACCAGAAAGAAGGACGCCTGGTACATTTTCTGCACTCAGAAATAATTGCCTGCCAGAGAATCTGGACCCACTAAAAAAAAGGATAACTATTTAATAGCTCTTTTATTTCCCATTCAGATCACACATCCTTACTGAAAGAAGCCTCCCAGCATGGTGTCTGATATTATGGGAATGTTTTCAGGAAGCAATAATTGAATACTTCTCATTAAAAAGGTTCATAAAGGAATCCTATTAAAACCAATACAAACACTAATCCTTGAAGATGCTGCGTTAAATCCTAAGTGAGAGGAGAAGATAGGCTACAGTAACAGTTTTTTCTTTGTACACAGTGAATTTGCTAGCCTTATGAAAATCCTGCTGGCTGAATTTTTCCCAGATGTGCAAGCACTTGCCCCCAGAATGAATACCCAAGAAAGCATGCAACATGGGTAGCCATGGACTGTGTCTTTCCCAATCAATCTCATCCCTGTCCTCTCAGAATTCATCTTTAATCCAGACAGGATGGCCAACAGAAAGGCTAATTATCCTTAATCACTCAGTTAATAGGTAATTCTTACAGAAAGGCTAAACACCTGCACCCACCAAATCATTTTTGCATGTGCAAATCCAGCTGGTTGGATGAGCTAATTCCACTGACTGAGAATATCGCCAAAGCTGTGTTCGTGCAAATCATACTAAATGTGTAGCCAAGTCAAATTATTAACAAAAGAGTGACTTTTGGAGGGCTATTATCCAAGCCAATGCATGACTACAGGAAAACTCTAAGTCTGCTGGACATAACCCCAGATGGTAGTATTTAGTATAGTCACCCTTCCAAATCTATTTCTGGCTGTCTTCACGACTTCCCTTGGTTTTCAGTGTCTTTAGGCTTCCAGCTACAATTTTGGCTGGGTTTTCATGGGTCCTTTCCAGTTCTTTCTCTCAATATTCTCTTCAGCCTGTATGCCTCTCTCCAAACTTCTGACTCATACATCAAACTTCTGATTCATACATCCATACTATTTCTTTAGTCAGCCTGAGGGAGGTAAAGAGATCTTTGACAAGGAATTAATAATACATTTCCCTATTGTCTATCTCAGAAAAATGAGATGATGAATCTTACTCTTATGGTTTCTAGTTCAATAATTTTCCAACTTTTAAAATTCTGATAAATTTAAAGGATTTCTATGCATGTGTGATTTCTTCTTATCTCAAACCCTATAGCCAATGTGATCGACTTTATAATACTTATCCATTGACTATCTATTGCCTTCCTCATTCCAATTACAAGTAAGTGTCATCCCTTACTCTTCAGAAACTCAAACTATTTCCTATGGTCCTTTATCATTCTTCACCATTCTTTAAATTTTCTTCCTAAATTTTGTTAGTTCTGAAATTATGAAGGGCCCCCGGAAGACTCTAACTATATCTAGAAAACATTGGTTTATAAGTTAGATAACCTCTGGACTGGAACAGTGGTTAACAGCCATCGAACCTTAGTGGAGTTATGGTAAGGCAATCCTTCAAATCTATAATGGCACAAAACATTGTTATTTTGAACTTTAGTATCAACTCAGTGTGCAGTAGAGCTCTGAGTAATAAGCAAATATATTTTCTATAGTCTGAATAAATATATTTTGCTCCTGTTTTTCTATCTATACATTTCTTTAGTTACTATTGTGATTGATAAGATAAATTTTTTTAAAAGCCCTACTGAATTTGTAGTTGGTTTCTGTCATCATGCATTTTCTGCATCAATAGATACTAATAGGATAACACTTCTAGTGTGTGCGTGTGTGTGCGTGTGCGTGTGTGATATGTAAAGTTGTTAGGTATTAAAAAGAGATCATCATGTTTTTAAAAGTAAGCATATATCTTTAGAAAGTCAAAGTCAAAAAGAAAGATGCCACATACACCACAATATTTATAGCAGGTATATAGTTTTCCTGGTTCTGCTTATTTTGCTTTGTATACCTTCATATGTCTTCCAGTGTTTATCTATAATCATCATGTTCACTATTTCATATGGCAGAATAATATTCCATTGTATTTATGTAGCCACAACTTGTTTACTCATGCCCCAATCAATGAGATTACCTTTGTTTCCAGTTCTTTGCTACTTCAAAAAGGGCTGATATAAGTATTTTGGTATATGTGACATCTTCCTCTCTGCCTTTAGCCTTCTGGAGACAAAGGTTTATCTTTTAAGGAATATAAGGAATGAATGTAGTGTGTAGCTCTCACTATATGAGAACACTCTTCTAAGTATTGAAGGGCTAAGTTCTACCGTGCAGCCAAAATGCAGTGGAACAACCAGGGCATGAAGCTCAGACTAAAGGGGCATCTATGGTTCTATCACTCTGAATCAGTTGAGCTTTCCAATTGGATGATAGTACCGGAGTCCAACAACAATTCACTAGAACTTCTACTAGGGTAAGCTCCATAGATATGTTACTCAGACCCTGACCCAGGTCAAGAACCTCTAGAGCTCAGATAAGAAAGGCAATGATGAGACTATCCTGGATCATATCACTTTAGGAGCACTGAAAACTTACAAGTTTCCTGTTTGACCTGTCCCTGAAATTCTGGAATAACATCACACTCAATACACAAAGAAATCAACAGGAGGACACAAGTCCAGCCCAGACATTCACTCTACAGGTGAGCAGTGCTCAGTCTCATCAAAAAATCCAAAGTCATGAAACACACCAAAAGAATGAGCAAGCAGACCAAGAATACCACCACTAAAATCTATTCTGATAAGAGGGACACTCAAGACACAAACCCAGAAGAACAGAATGATTTCAAAATATTCAAAAGGAAAGTAACAAAGAAAAATGCAACTTGGATACAAGTTCAACCAAAAGTCCCAGAAGAGGGGCAGATATCATCAAAACAAATTAAAAAATGCTGTTTTAAAAGAAATGGAACACTAGAGGAAAAATTAGAAATGAAAGTCAAGGAAGAAAGAATTAGAAAAGGAATGAACAGATTGGCACAAAAGGTAGACAACACTACCTACTTAGGACGGACCAAATAAAAGTTACCGATTTCAAAACACCACAAGCATTTTAAAAACAAAGTCAAAAGTCTGAAAAAACCCAAAAAAGATCCAATATCAAAAATAATTGTGTGAAAAACAAGTGGAGAAGAGATAATGAAAAAATCACTGGACAATCTGAAAGCTATGACCAAAAAAAGAACCTAGACGTAATTTAAGAAATTATAAAAGACAGCAACCCAGATCTTTTAGAACCAGAAGACAAAGTGAAAATAGAATAATTAATAATAATTTCCTGAAGGTGATGCCATAATGAAAGCTTCCAGGAAAATTATAGCCAAGATCCAGAGCTTCCGTGCCAAAGAAAAAGTATTTCAAGCAGCCAGGAAGAATTCGAATACTGAAAAGGCAGAGTCAGAATCAGACAAGATTATTAATCACCACCATAAAAGAAGGGAAAGCTTAGAATATGATACTCCAGAAGGCAACAAATATATATAGGCTTACAACCAAGAATAGCTTAACTACTAAAATAAAGTATGATCCCATGAAGGGAAAATGGATTTTTAATGAAATAGATTTCTGAGCATTTCTGATGAAAAGACCAGAGTTGTGTGAAAACTTTGAAGTGCAACACAGATGTCAAGAGAAACATTAAAATGTAAACATGAGCAAAGAATCATAAAGAACTAAAGAAGGAAAAATGTTTATATTATAATATGGGGAGATGATTCGAGTCATCAGAAATCTGTTAGCATCAGGGATCATAAAGGGAGGGTCTAGACAGAGAGTCTACGCATGGTTCTATTAAGTTTTAATAATCTTAAAAGAAGAATGAAGGTGAGGGAAATAAGAATATGCTATGTAGGGAAAGGAAAGGAAGATTAGGAAAAATTATCTTACATAATCAGCCCTTACATAAGGGAAGGTGCAAATGGAGAGAAATAAGGAGAATAAATGAAATGAGGGATTAATTATAAGTAAATCAAACTCTAAGGATGCAAAAAAAATTTGCTCTTTTTGTGGTGGGAAAGAATTGGAAGTGGAAGAGCTGCCAATCAATTAGGGAATGGTTAAACAATTTATTCTATATGACTGTTATAGAATACTATTGTGCTTTAAAAAATGATGGATTTGATTGCAGAAAAATGTGGAAAGACTTGTATAAACTGATGCAAAGTAAAGTGAACAGATGCAAGAAAACAATTTATGTAGTGACAAAACTATTGTAAACACAGTTTTTGAAAGACTTTGGACCTTTGATCATTGCTATGATCACCCAGGATTCTAGGGGACTAGTAATGAAGCCAGCAACTTCCTGATAAAGGGGTGATAGGCTAAAAGTGCAGATTGAAAGTTTTTTGGACATGGCCAATATGGGAATTTGTTTTGCTTGATTGTGTGTGTTTTTAACAGGGATTTTGTTTTTAATTTTTTTTCTCAATGGGCATAAAGGGGAAGATAGAGGGAGAGAAGTCAGATTTCCATTGATTAAAAAAAATTACATTTATTTAAAAAAATGTCATGGAGATATCAGTTTATATTCCATTACTGGCTTACTTTATCATCTTGAGCAAGACACTTAATGTTTTGGTGTTGCCTACTGTACCATCCAAAATGTGACAATAAATCCTTCTTATTCCCTAACTTGCAGGAATTTTGCAAAAATAAATAAGAGAAAATTATCAATTGGGGGCAAATAAATATTGTACGGCAGTACCATATCTGTTACTTGAAAAGTTTAGAGAATGAGGTGTTCCAGTTAATCAGTCTAGTTTTATGGATCAGTCATTTTCAAATGAATGGAATATAATAAAGTATGGTCAATGTTAAAGTTTTGTTAAAATCATATTTTTCCCTTGACAATTCAAAATAAACTTTGGGATCCCAGAGAGCTTTAGGGCTGTAACAATTTATTGTTTTGCCAATTAAATTTGATTTGAACTTTATTAAACAGCTGCTGTGTTTGAGATGTGTCACCTAGTTTTATACAAAGGCAGAAAATTTATTATCATAAATTTAGAACTAAAAGGTAATCTTACAGTCATCTAGTCCAGCTCCCATATTTTACAGATGAAAGAAATTAAGCTCAGAGAAATACAGTGTTTTTCCTGTAAGTCACTCAGGAAACAAGTGGCAGAACCAATATTTGAATTTAATTCTTCCTCTTAATTTTGTATTCTGTCCAAACCTTTGTGAAGGCACTGTGTTTGTGGCTGATTAGAGAAAGGTAAAAAAAAAGAAAACCAACAATTTCTGCTCTCAAGATACTTACATACTGCTGGGGAGATACAATATTTGCACAATATTTCAATCATCACAGGTAAGGAGAAATTATTGTATCTAAGTGAAAACTAATTTAATTAACACGATGCGAATGCAGTCCATGAAGCCAAGGACATTTTCTAGAGATGTTATGCTAAAATTCCACTGAAGCTTTGATCTAATGGTGCATCTTAGGGTGGAGGTGACACTGGATATTTGGAGGTTATGGCTGATGATTTCAATGTCCAGTAGGCCCTACCAAACTGAAAAGTCTTTGAGTCAGTCTGATGTCTGTCACCTAATAACCATTTTGGCTAAATTCAGCAAGGTTCTTTAGCAAGAGGCTGGTCACAGATGATGACTGTCAGAGTTTAGCAAGTCCTAGAAATTCAAAGTTCATAGAAATTAGTTATCTTGTCAGGAGTATTAGCTTTATCCAGTCACTGACTGATATACTAATCTTTACCATGTCTATATGAGCTGTCCAAAGGAATCTGCTTTAAAATTTTTTAAAATTATTTTCTGATTAAAAAATTATTAAGTGCTAAACTAAAAAACATAAATTTTTTATTTTAAATTAATAAGTGCTGAATTTCTTTTCCTCCTACCTTCCCCTTTCCTGAAAAAAAAATCCATGCAAAAATGCATAGTTAAGCAAAATAAATTCCCACGTTGTCTAAAAATATATATTATTCAGTATGCTGAATCCATCACCTCTCTGTTGGATGATAGGCAGCTTCCTTTATAATCAGTACTCTAGAGTCATGACTAGTCATTGTATAGGTCAGAGTTCTTATGCCTCCCAAAGCTGTTCATTTTTATATTGCTGTTACTGTCTAAATAATTCTCCCAGTTCTGCTCACTTTACTCTGTTTATATACATCTCCCCAAGTTTCTTTTAAACTGTCCCTTTCATCAAAATTATTTACCATTACATGCAAGTTAGATGTATACAAATGAGACAGAACAAGATATAGCTGAAAGTTTGGGTGGGCTTGATGAAGGATACTAGACAACTGTCCTAGCACCCAAGAACCCTGGTGTGCCACATCTTGTCGTTTGTGGGGAAGGCATCTCAGGTTGATGAACTTATTTTGTGGAACACATTTTATGTGAAAACAAAACAAAAATACCATGGTAAAGTAGTTGTGGTATCAGAGGCTCTTGGATCAAGCAATGGCTGACATTGTTTTAGAAAACATCTTGGAGTTGTTTTAGAAAGAGATAAGTCAATTGTAAGATTTGGTTACAAGGGATAAATGTGAACTAGCTATAGGCTGATTTGTTTCGTAACAGGGTGATGCTGACTTATTTTGTTACTAACACATGTGAAAAGAATGGAGTGAGGTGCAGTTCTGAATTTGCAGATAGCTTTATTATATTTTGTATGTGTGTGTGTGTGTGTTTTGTTTTCTTAAACCAAACCAAAACAACAGCCAGGATTCATGTTCCTGGATTCCTAAGGGAATACTTTATGTATTATTAGATAGCTACTGCATATGTTTTATGTTAAATATTATATGTATATTTGGTTTCTCCCCAATAGATTGCAAGCTTCTTGAAAGCAAACCTATTTTGTTTTTATCTTTGTATCACCAGCAGCTAATAGAGTTGCTGGCCCTTTAAAAAAATACCCTTTGAATATATAAATATCAGTAAGGAATGTCCTTTTCTCCATCGAAGTGAAATTATTTTTAAATTATGCATTAGGGTCAACTAAGCTGTCTTACATATTTCAGTAAATCTCTACTTAGGGGCTTGACTCACAGTCCTTCCTAACTCTTACGAACTCTCCAGAATTTTATTTAAAATAATGAACTCAGTTCTTTGTCACTTCAAAACAACTTCAACAAAAAAAGCTTCGACATTGTCTCAGATAATTCTCATTTATTTTCTCAAGGATCATTTTTAAAAGTTTCTGAGAATAAATTTTCTTTTCCTAAGGAATTCTGAAGACAATGAATTATATGTGAAGGAATGAGCTTTTGTTTTTAGGAATTTATTTGGGAACCTTGAGAAATCTTCACTTTAAATGCTTAGAACTTTATTTCCAAGGACCTACCTGCAAGTTCCTGAAATAGAACAAAAAAGCTATTATCTTTTAATGTCAGTAGGGCCTCTTGTGCCTAAATATAGGCCAGATTTTTTTAAAAAGAGGTGATTTAGAAAAAAACATGTGTGTGTAAGTGAAGAAAAACCATTTATTAAATGCTTACTAAGTTCCAGTCACTTTGCTAAATGCTGGGGATACGAATGCAAACTAGCAAGTCAATCTCTTTCCAATAGGAAAAGATAACACATAAAGAGTAATGGGGACCAAGGCAGAGCTTTTTGGACTGGGAAGTTAGGGGGAGTGGCAATTGGAGTCATAAGGTAATTGATTAACATAACTTTTCCAGAAATTCTAGTGTTGATTTGGTTACTATGCTCAGAGTAAGAGGTAAGGCACATGTGCTCCCCACTGCCATGGAGAAGAAATGGTGTAGTGGGTCTCAGACCAAATATACACACATATGTATGTATATATGCATACAGATCCCTGCATGATAAAATCACAGTTCCAGATTTTACCTACACATCCATACATGTATATGTAAAATTTTTGATATAAAACATGTGTAAAAATTAGAACTACGATATCCTCAATGCAAGGAGTTTGGATGAGGCATGTCCTCTGCTAATGCAACCCATAGTCTGAGAGAATTGAGAGTTACCTGGGCACTGAGATGCTAAACGACCTAGCCAGAATCACACAGTCAGTAGGTATCAGAGGTGAGAATTATTTCTAGGTCTTCCTAACTCAAAGGCCAGATCCCTATCCACTATACCATGCTACCTTTCTTTTTGACATACTAATGTGCTTAGATATTGTAATACCAGCATGCTTAAATTCCTGAGGGCTCCTTTTGGCATCATGATACATTTCATTTTTAAATGAAATTCTTTGCCTTAAGCAGCAGTCCTAGAGAAGTTTTTGGATAGCATTTTCTTGGAGACTCCAGCCGCAGAGTAAGTTTCAGATGAACGTCAGAGAGCAGACAGGGATGCATTTGGAAGCTATTGATAAATTTAGCCACATTATAAGTTTATCTTGCCTATAATTTACAAAGCAATGCATTATACTTAGTAGTTTCACTATAGAAAAAAGCTGCTAATAGTCTAACGAACAGCATGGCTTACACATGGGAGGGAACAACTGAGGAAATTAAGGTAGAGGCCGTTACAAATTTAAAACCAAACACATTCAGCCTCAGTTTGTGTCCAGTTGACTTTCATTTGTTGATCTGAATATTCAAATTTCTCACTTAAATTTTTGTTATGAAAATTTCTTTTGACTTCTGAATGTTCTTAACATTTCCTTTTGAATGCAAGTCTTTTTTGGAGGGAGGAGAAAGAATGTATTTTAAAAAATATAGAGAACTATTTTTCCTTTTGATTTTGTTTATATTAGGACTGACATATACCCTAGCAATTTTTTCCATTTGCAGAAGATTGAATTTTTCTTCGCTGCATTTGATGGATGATCATCAGATATGGCCCTTTGAGATCCTGACTTCTCTGGGTGCCAGGAATCTCAATGTGTTTAATGTTTAGAGGGTGTTTAGAAGCAGTTTCCTGATTCCATTATGCCTTTGTCCTTCTTATATCTACCACTTCCATTTTCCAAGATGAATTCAAATTTTACTAAGTATTCTTTCCAGGTTTTTTTCCCCCACTAAACCCTTCCATAGTCTGGTGAAGCAGTGGTAAACCCATTCATTCTATTGAGTGAGGTGATAAGTATACTGAAGTGAACACAGGACCATTAGTGAGAGAACAGAGAAATCACAGGTTTAATGGCATAAACAAAGACTTGGTCCTCCGTACTTGACAAAGG
The DNA here is from genome assembly GCF_028372415.1 of Notamacropus eugenii. Lineage (NCBI taxonomy): Eukaryota > Metazoa > Chordata > Mammalia > Diprotodontia > Macropodidae > Notamacropus > Notamacropus eugenii. Next base: position 126,109,250 of record NC_092873.1, read on the forward strand.
TATATTTCCTTATCACTTCCAAGATCCTGGGAAGTTTCCTTTCTAGTTCCCTAGGATGGAAAAGAAATCTAGAGACTTACCATCATGACACCGATGGGATCATGGTTCTGTAGTTATCTAATCCAATCTTCTCATTTCTCAGATGAAGAAATTGAGACCCAGGGAAGTTAAGGAAGTTAAGTTGTCCAAGTTCACATAGGTAGTAAATGTCAGAAGTGGGATTTGAACCTTGTAGTGGATCCCCCAAGTTGTTCTGCTTTTAGAAGGGGATCCATACATGAGAAACCTTTTGAAGAAAAAATCAACAGAATTTGATGAGTGACTGAAAATAAGGGATGAAAGAGAAGAGTCAAAGGTGACTTGGAGAATGAAGGTGCCATTAACAGAAAGTTGGAAGACATAATTGGTTCCTAGGGGTAAAAGTAGGAGATCATTATTATGAAAGAAGCTGTTTTCTGGAGAAAACAGAAGCAGAGAAACATATGAGTAAAGTTTTGGTCGTGTCAAATTTGATATCCATATTTTAAATGTATGTTATTATATGGATATGTTTAACATTGGAAATTCATACTTCAAACAAGTCAACCAGTATTTATTAAATATTAAGAGGAGTTAAGAAACTTGCTTAGCTCTTTCATCATTGCCTTATTGGGAACTTTTCTCTATTCTCTACTTTGTATAAGACTTAAATTTCATTTTTTTACTTCTTTATTCATAATATATTCAGCACTTGATACATGTAAAAAAACTATGGAATATATATCCATATATTAAATATATAGCCTTTTGGGGGAAGAGAGGAGAAAGTAGTAGACTGGGAAAGGTCTAGGAGATGTCACTTGAACTGAGTCTTGGAGGAAACTGGGAATTCTAAGAGGAGAAGTTGAGGAAGAAATGTGTTCCAGGAATGGAAGACATTCTGTGCAAAGATATAGAAAAGGAGATGAAGTATTACATGTGAAGACCAGCGAGAAAGTCAGTTTGATTGGAATACAGAGTATATGAAGGGGAATGACAGGTCTGACCATGTCACCACTCCTCACTCCACCTTCTCAATAAATGTAAGTGGCTCCCTATAACAACCAGGATCAAGTTGGATAGAATGCTGGGCCTGGAGTTGGGAAGGTTTGAGTTCAAATCTGGCCTCAGACACTTATTAGCTATGTGACCCTGGGCAAGTCACTTTACCTCTGTGGTTCTCAGTTTCCTCTATTCTAAAATGGGTATAATATCAGCAGCTACCTTTGCAAGGTTGTTGTGAAGATAAAACGAAATAATATTTGTGAAACACATCTCCTTATGGCACTATATAAATGCTTATTCCTTTCCTTCTCCCCTTATTCAAAGCTTTATATAACCTAGTCCCACCTACCTATTTAGTCTCCTTAGACTTTATACTTCACCACATACTCTTCTATTTAGTGATGCTGACCTTCTTGCTATTCCACAAACAAGACTCTCCATCTCTTGACTTTAAGTATTTCTATTGATTCTCCCCCATGCTCAAAATTCTCTGTCTCCTCATCTCTGCCTACTGGTATCTCTGGCTTCCTTCAAGTCCTACCTAAAATCCCACCTTTTACAGGAAACCTTTTCCAGTCTCTCAGTTCAAGGACCTTATTAACAATAGTATGAAAATGCTATTGCCTTTTTCATTTTTATTCTCTTGTAAATGTGCAGTAGATTTTTCTAGTGACTATGAATTCAAGATTTAACTGCAAATGACAAACATGAAGATGGAGTTAATATTTTTTCTGCAGAGTTGTACTTTACCCTTACCAATGGATGACTCTACAGATATGACTTGACTTGCTGTTTTGTTTGTGGTTGTCCAGTATTAGCACTAACTAATCATCAAAGGTCTCTTATGTGAATGTTAATCAATAAACGCAAGTGGTGCTGAAATATTCAAAGTGTCAAATAACTTTATTGAATTTCACGGTTTATCCTGAAACAACTCTTAACAGTTGCATTTATGATGCAAAAGCAAATTATGGGTAAAACTGCTGATATCTTAGCATGAATCCAGGAAGTGGCACCAGACTATATACACAACCACTGTATTCTTTATTGCCATGTATGAGCAGTAAAAATTCTAGTTTTACTTAGGGATTTCCTTAGAGAAATAAAAAAATTAATTTTATTAAATCTTTGCTCTTGAGTATCTTTTTAGTATTCTGTGTGATGAAATAGGGAGTATGAACAGGAACTTCTGATTTATATAAAAGTATGATAGTTGTCTCTAGGAAAAGTATTTTTATAATTGTTTGAACTGTGGGTGGAATTAGCCATCTTTTTTCTTGAAACACTATTTTTACTTGAAAGAATGACTTACAAACTATAATTATTCAGACCTGAATATTTGGCAGATATCTTCTAAAAACTGAATGAAATGAGCCCGTCATTCAAGCAAAACAACTGATGGTATTTTGTTGCCAATGATAAAATTAGAGTTTTCCAGTGAAAATTAGAATTTTGTAAAACTTGACAGCAGAACTAACTGCTTTCTTTCTTGGAACACCATTTTTTACTTAAAAGAATGACTTACAGACTATAATTATTCAGACTTAGATATTTGGCAGACATCTTCTAAAAAATAAATGAAACGAGCCTGTCACTTCAAAGAAAACTACTGATGGTGGTTTTTTGTTGGTTAGTGCTACATTTAATTTTCCAATGAAAATTAGAATTTTGGAAAATGTGAGAGCTTCCTAATACTTAAAGACTTTTCTGACAAGATTGTAGTGATATTAACAAATATGATTTTTCTAATCATATAATGAAATGTGTCAACATTGAAATGGAAGATCTGCATAAATCAATGAACAATTATTTTCCAAATGACCAACGTATGTTACAAAATCATGCATGGGTAAGAGATACATTCAAGGAATGAGATTGATCAATAGATTTTAATATAACTGAGTATGAAAAGTTCATTAGTATGATTTTAGATTTGATATTGTAACTAGCCTTTAGAAAAGGACTGCTTTTCCAGTTTTGATGAAGTTTCAAAGAAAATGATCCAAAATTATGTGAAAAGGTTATTAAAATACTCTTCTCTTTTCCAACTACATACCTGTGAAAGGCCAGATTTTCTTCATATACTCCAAGCAAAACAACATACCACAACATATCTGCAGAAGCAGACAGAAGAATCTGTCTTCTCTTGAGTTAGACATTCAAAAGATTTGGGAAAATGTAAAACAGTGCCACTCTTATTATTAACTTTTTTCTTTTGTGTTTTGGAAAACATCTATTTTTAAATTAAATATGTTATTTATGTCAACAAGTAATGGTTTATTGGTGTTCTTTAAGTGAATAAATAAATATTTTAAAGTGTGATCATGTTTAATTTCTAATGTGGTGAATATTGATAGCTTAGAACAGGAAGGCAACTCAGACATCATCTAGTAAACTCTGATGTTTTAGAAATGTGGAAACTGAGGTTAAAAGAAAGAATTATCTTTCCTAAGGTCACACAGTAGTAACTAACGTAGCTGGGATTAAAATCCAGTCTCCCCTGTTGTCACCTGAGAAAACTTTTTGGAGACACTTAACCCTAAATTGTGTCCTGAAGAATGGGTCTGGCTGGGAAAGGTAGGGAAGGGAGATAAGGGCCCATATATTCAAGGAGTGTGTGGTGGGGCCAGTGAACATGCACATTCTGTAACTGTTTGTGGTTTGCTAACTATATGATAAAGTGATAGACAATTGATTGGCTGTTTAGCCATCACTGAGGTGAATTCCAAAAGTATTAACTGGACAGAGTGTGTGTGTGGGAGGATGGAGGGAGGAAGAGCCTGTGTACAATCCTACTGGTCTGTGTTTGAGTGAGGAGGCAAAGGCTAAGCTCTGAAGTCTTTATCTCCTCACCTGGGCCTTGGGACCTATGAGCACATGGCATTGCTACAGCTTCTCTTGTCACAAGCCTGTTGTTAGGTGAAGGAAATCATAGATGAATATGAACTTGTGAGCTTTGAAAGGTCAGAAGCAACCAATCAATCAACAAACATTCATAAAGTTCCTGCTATATGCCAGGCACTGTTCTAAGTGCAGGAAATACAAAAAAAATAGGACAATCCCTGTACTTGAGTAGTCACGAGAAGTCTGGGAACTAGAGTTCAGGGTAGGATTTTCTGAAAGCCAGATGGTGAGGTTTAAAGGCCCCATCATTTCAGAAGTAGCAGAGAGATGGACTTCATCTATTAGCTAGGATCTATTAGTAAGTGAACTTATTGGGGCAAATATATAGAGACTACATTAAATCTAGAGGTGGCCAGATGGTGCAGTGGAGCCTGGAATGAGGAAAACCTGAGTTTGAATCTGGCCTCAGATACTTACTAGCTGTGTGACCCTGGGTAAATGACTTAATCTCTGTCTGTTTCAAGCTATAAAAACAACAATAATTATAGTACCTATCTTCTAGGGTTGTTGAGACAATATTTGTAAAGTACTTAGCACAGAGTCTGGCACGTAGTAGGTGCTTAATAAATATGTTTCCCCCCTTTCCTTAAGTATAAGTCCATTCTCCCTAGAGACCAAGATGATATATGGTGGACAGTGAACCAGAAAGGCTTAGAATAGAAATTAATTGAGCATTTTCACGACAGTGAAGGATTTAAAGGTAGAGTGGGATTAGACTGCAGAAGACCTCAGTCAGAGAATTTTGTCCAATAATGCAACAGTGATGATTCTTGATGTTTCTGAGTAGAAGAATTACATAATGATGGAAGCCATATTTTTTTCAAATCAATTCTACAAAAACTTATAAGGTTCCATGCTAGGTGCGAAGAAGAAAAAGATCTAAAGATATATGTTCTGTTTTTCAGGAGCTGAAAATCGAATTGGTAAAAACATTCTAAAAAATAATTTAGCGTCATGTGAGAAAAATAATGAAACTCTTCATGCCTTTTGGCCAAGATTTCCTATTCTGACCATATATGACTAGAGAAGTCAAAGGAGGGAATACACATGCACACACATACACACACACAAACACACACAAAACACAAATATTCAGAGGCGTGTTCTTTGAAATAGAAAAAAACTGGAAACAAAGTAGGTGCTTATAAATTGAAAAGTGATTGAACATATCACGGCATGTGAGTATAATAGAATATTGTTGTCCCATAAGGAAATGAGGATGTGAAAAAAATCAAAGAAAAACAGGAAAACTTGTATGAACTGCTGAGGAGTGAAGTATACAGAACTAGAAAAGCAACATGAAATAATCATGATAATGCAAATTTTAAAACACTAAATGCCATATAGTTATAATGGCCAATATTTGCCCTAGTGATGAAATGAGGAAATATACCTCCTTCCCTTCCTTAGAAAGGTGGGGGACCACATGTGCACAAAGTTGAATGTGTTGTTAGATACGATCACTATTGATTGGTATTGTTTGCCTGTTTTTCTTTGTTAATAGGGAAAGCTCACTGGCTGAGGATGGAGTTGGTATAGCTGGAAATAAAAGTGATGTAAAAATAAAAGGCATCAGTAAAACTGAAAAGAAATCAAATAGGAGAAACTCTAGGATACCAAATATAGTCAGGTGAATGAATAGGAGAGGTCCAGGCAAAGGGCCATGACAAAATTAAGGAGGAAGAGATTACTTTTAAAATGTATACATGTGTGTGTGTGTGCATCTAGGTGACCCAGTGGATAGAGCATGTGGCCTGCAGTCAAGAAGATGCCTCATCTTGAGTTCAAATGTGACCTCAGATCTACTAGCGGGGTGATCCCAGGCAAATCACTTTCACCCTGTTTGCCTGTTTCCTTATCTATAAAATGAGCTGGAGAAGGAAATGGCAAAGCACTCCAGGATCTTTGCCAATAAAACCCTAAAAGGGGTCATGAAGAGTCAGACATGACTGAAAAACAACTAAACAAAATGTGTGTGTGTGTGTGTGTGTGTGTGGTGGGTGATACTTGGAAGGGAAAAACTTCAACAGAGAGAGATAGAGTATGAGGCAAAGGAGTACATTCCAGGAATTGGGGGCTGGTGAATGACATGAGTAAAGTCACTCTGATACAAGAAGATAGGACAAACATTGAAGTGGGTCGCAGAGAGTAGTGCAGTTTGTCTAGAACGTGGAACACATGAAGAGGAGAAAGATAGGAAACTAAACATGTGGATTGGAGTCAGACAACAGGTAGATTAGAATGCCATACTAAATCAACCATATTTAGTAGGCAACGAGTTATCTTTGTAGTTTTTGATGAGCGGTACTTTAAAATGATTCAAACAGTAGCTAATAAGATGGAAGAGACTTTATATTGGTGGAAGAGCAATTATCAAAAAACTATTGAAGTAGTCCAGGCATGAGGTAGAGAAAGGCTGGATTTGGGAAATGACAAAACAAATGGAAAGAGAAGTAGTTAACAAGCATTTATTCAAAACTCACTATGTGCCAAGCTTTGTCCTAAGCTTAGGGATACAAAGAAAGGCAAAAACAGTCCCAGAAGGAGATTACATTCTAATGTACTTTCACAAAATTCTTTTATAACGAGGTAGTAAACCCAACTGAGTGATCAGAAATAAGGGATGATGGAAAGTCAAGAAGCACAGCGGACTCAGAGTGTCTCAACCTAGGAGACTGGGGGTATCCTTGATGAAAGTTAAAAAAAAAAAAGGTAGAGAGGGAACTGGCTTCTGGAGAAGAAGGTGAGAATTATTTGTGAAATGTTTGCAGGAAATAAAAGTGGAGATTTAGGTTTGTATAACGTGTTTTGTGAGTCATTAGTAGAGTGCTCATAATTACAGTCATTAATATATAATCATTTTACTTTAGGGAAAAAATATAGAAAGAAAAGAACTGAAGACTGAATTGTCATGGAGAAGGGAGAAGGGAGGAATTTCTAAAGGAGAGGGAAGGAATAGTCAGAGAGTTAGTAGAAAGTCATACATCTTTGAGATTTTTACATCTGCTTGTGTGCTTTCGTGTTCTTGGGGCTGGGAAATATAACTGAATTCAATTTAACAAACATTTACTAAGTGTACAGGGAGAGAATTAAATGTCTTCACTTTATTTTTTTCCCTTCTTAGCTGTAAGCTACATGAAGGAATTAAAGTGAGACATAATGAATTGTATCAACATAGGCCTTTGTCACTGATTGTGTTTCAACTGCTTGAATGTTAACTTGAAAATATTATTTTGCTTTAAAATGGATACTTTTTCTAAACATCATTGTCATTTCCTAATGACATCATCACTTCCCACAACCTTCCTTCATAACAAATTCAAGTAGTCAAGCAAAATAAAATGTCTGAAAATATATTCTACATTCTTCTTCTATAATCTACCACTTCTCTGCTGAGTGATCGAAAAGCATTATTTTCTAAGGATAATCCACCAAATGGATAATATGGAGTTTACTATCATTATATTCATTTATTAAGTAATGCATTGACAGGCCTGGGTAAAGATAAAACTCATTTTTACAGAGTGATATCCTTTTGAAAGTTAATTTTGTATTATATTATCTTTAAGTTATGTGTTGATTTACACTGCTTTGTGGGTGTCTCTGTCAACCTGTTAAATGACATTTGGACCCTTATTGTTCATTTGTTGATATCTTAGATTGGAAGCCAGGGGTTTGAATAGGTTTGTTTTATGACTACATCGAATTGTTCTTGTAACCAAATCAGTACTGATTGAGAGAAAAGGAAAATTTAAAAAAATCTCTTTTAATTCCACATATGAATTGTTATAGGTAAATATTAAATAAAAATATCTAACATTTAAGCTGTTTTATCCATTATGGATAGAGCATTGGAACTGTAGTGAGGAATTCATAGGTAGGTTCAAATCCTGCCTCAGAGCATTGCTAGCTGGGTAGTCATGGACAAGCTACTAAATTTCTCCAAGCCTTACTTTCCTCATTAGATCTTGGGGATAATCACATTTACATTACCTATTTAACAAGGTTATTGTGAGGATCACATGGGATAATGTAGGTAAAGAGCTACATAAATGTCACCTCTTAGATGAGAACCTCATCTTCTACTTTACTGAGAAAATGGAAGCTATTTTCTGTAAATGCCCTCTTTTCCCTTTATTTACTTTTCACAATGCTTTGATACCATCTCTTATTCCTTCTACTTTACTCCCTTTTCTGATGAAGAGATATCTCTCATACTAACCAAGACCAACCTTTTTGTATGAACCCCATCTCCTTCTCTCTTTAGCAAACTGCCCCCGTATCAGCTCTTCTCTTTCTCTTATCTTCATTCTCTATTGATTCCTTCTATTAGATCAATAGATCTAATATTCCTATCTATTGATTCCTTCACCTTCTGCCTACAAATATACCCAAATGTCCCTGTACTTAAAAACAAAAACAAAAAAACCCTAAACTTTTCGCTAGCTCCTACCCTGCTAGTATTGTCCTATATATCATTTTTTTTTCCTGGCAAACAACTAGAAAAAACTGTAAACTCATTACTTCTACTTATTCTCTGCTTATTAATTTCTCAATCCTTTGTAATACATTTTTTAAACTACATCATTTCACTGAAACTAATTCTAAAACAGAGGTTCTTAATAAGGGCTCCACAAACTTGTTTAAAAATATTCTGACAATGGCTTCAACATAATTGATTTCCTTTTGTGCTTCTTTGTATTTTATTTTATACTTTTAAAAACATTCTGAGAAGAGGTTGGAACATAGCCTTCACCAGACTGCCAAAGGGGTTCAATGCACACACAAAATGTTAAGAACCCCTGCTTTAACTGAGTTGTAGACCAATCCAACCATTCTGGAGAGAACTGCGTCCAAAAGGCTATAAAATCTTTGATACCCTTTGATCTAACAATACTATTATTAGGTCTATATCTCAAAGAGATCAAAGTAAAAGGAGCTATATTTACAAAAATATTTATAGCAGCTTTTCTTATGGTGACAAAGAACTGGAAATTGAAGGGATGCCCATCAATTGGGGAATGGCTAGACAAGCTGTAGTATATGATTGTGATGGAATACTGTTGTACTATATAAGATGATAAGTGATTTGGTTGCAGAAAAACCTGAGAGAACTTTCATGAACTGATGCAAAGTGAATTGAGCAGAACCAGAACATTGTACATCGTAACAGCAATATTGTATTATAATCAACTGTGAATGACTTTGTTGTTCTCAGTATTAAAATGATCCAAGGCAATTTCAAAGGAATTATGATAAAAAATCCTTTCTATCTCCAGAGAAAGAACTGATGAAATCTGAATGTAGATTAAAGTATACTTTTCAAACTTTATTTTTCTACTTTTCTTTTTTTTTTTTGGTCTGTGTTTTCTTTTGCAGCATGGCTAATATGTTAATATGTTTTGTATGACTATACATGTACAATCTATTTAAAACTGCTTGCTTTCTCAAATAGAGGGGAGGGAGGGAGATAATTTGGAACTCAAGTTAAAAAAATGAATTTAAAATGTTTTTCTTATATGTAACTGAGAAAGACATAAAATTTAAAATGACAAAAAAAAGAAAATAATGAACAGAGAGACTTCACCAGAAAAAAAGAACCCATGCTTTAAAGATGCCAGTGATCTTTTTTCTTTTGCCAAATCTGATGACTTTTCCCTCAGTCCTATCCTTCTTGATCTCTCTATACAATTTGACATTATTGGTTATTCTCTCTTTCTGTATACTCACTTATTTTATTTTTGTGTGTGACTATTCTTTTTTATTTTTTCTACTGTTGTTCCGAACTATCAATCTCATTCTTCTTTGACAAATCTTTTTCCATATCATATCCTCTAAATGTGATTGCCAACCAAACCTCTGTCCTAGGCCTTTTCATCTCTCTCTATACCTTGTCCTCTAGTGACTGCATCAACTCATATGAATTCAATGATCATTTCTGTGCAGATGATTCCCACATTTATAAATCCATCCTTAGTCTCTCTCCTGAGTGCCAGTCCTAGATCACATACTACTTGTACATTTTTTTCCTTATTTATTTATTTAACGTTTAACATTCATTTTCACAAAATTTTGGGTTCCAAATTTTCTCCCCATTTGTCCCCTCCCCCACCCCAAAACACCGAGCATGCTAATTGCCCCTATGACCAATCTGCTCTCTCTTCTATCATCCCTCTCTGCCCTTGTCTCCATCTTCTCTTTTGTCCTGTAGGGCCAAATAACTTTCTATACCCCTTTACCTGTATTTCTTATTTCCTAGGGGCAAGAACAGTACTAGACAGTTGTTCCTAAAACTTTGAGTTCCAACTTCTTTTTCTCCCTCCGTCCCCACCCCTTCCCTTCGGAAGGCAAGCAATTCAATATAGGCCAAATCTGTCTAGTTTTGCAAATGACTTCCATAATACTCGTGTTGTATAAGACTAACTATATTTCCCTCCATCCTATCCTGTCCCCCATTACTTCTATTCTCTCTTTTGATCCTGACCGTCCCCAAGTGTTGACTTCAGATTGCTCCCTCCTCCCATTGCCCTCCCTTCCATCATCCCCCCACCCTGCTTATCCCCTTATCCCCCACTTTCCTGTATTGTAAGATAGGTTTTCATACCAAAATGAGTGTGCATTTTATTCCTGCCTTTAGTCGAATGTGATGAGAGTAAACTTCATGTTTTTCTCTCACCTCCCCTCTTTTTCCCTCCACTAAAAAGTCTTTTGCTTGCCTCTTTTGTGAGAGATAATTTGCCCCATTCCATTTCTCCCTTTCTCCTCCCAATATATTTCTCTCTCACTGCTTGATTTCATTTTTTTAAGATATGATCCCATCCTCTTCAATTCACTCTGTGCACTCTGTCTCTATGTGTGTGTGTGTGTGTGTGCATGTGTGTGTGTGTGTGTGTGTGTGTGTGTGTGTGCATGTGTGTGTGTGTAATTCCACCCAGTACCCAGATACTGAATAGTTTCAAGAGCTACAAATATTGTCTTTCCATGTAGGAATGTAAACAGTTCAACTTTAGTAAAGTCCCTTATGACTTCTCTTTGCTGTTTACCTTTTCATGCTTCTCTTCATTCTTGTGTTTGAAAGTCAAATTTTCTTTTCAGCTCTGGTCTTTTCATCAAGAATGCTTGAAAGTCCTCTATTTCATTGAAAGACCAGTTTTTCCCCTGAAGTATTATACTCAGTTTTGCTGGGTAGGTGATTCTTGGTTTTAGTCCTAGTTCCTTTGACTTCTGGAATATCCTATTCCATGCCCTTCGATCCCTTAATGTAGAAGCTGCTAGATCTTGTGTTATCCTGATTGTATTTCCACAATACTTGAATTGTTTCTTTCTAGCTGCTTGCAATATCTTCTCCTGGACCTTAGAACTCTGGAATTTGGCCACAATGTTCCTAGGAGTTTCTCTTTTTGGATCTCTTTCAGGCAGTGATCTGTGGATTCCTTGAATACTTGTTTTTCCCTCTGGTTCTAGAATCTCAGGGCAGTTTTCCTTGATAATTTCATGAAAGATGATGTCTAGGCTCTTTTTTTGATCATGGCTTTCACGTAGTCCCATAATTTTTAAATTGTCTCTCCTGGATCTATTCTCCAGGTCAGTTGTTTTTCCAATGAGTTATTGCACATTATCTTCCATTTGTTCATTCTTTTAGTTTTGTTTTGTGATTTCTTGGTTTCTCATAAAGTCATTAGCCTCCATCTGTGCCATTCTAATTTTGAAAGAACTATTTTCTTTAGTGAGCTTTTGAATCTCCTTTTCCATTTGGCCAATTCTGCTTTTGAAAGCATTCTTCTCCTCATTGGCTTTTTGAACCTCTTTTGCCAATTTTTGCCTATTTTTCAAGGTGTTATTCAGCATTTTTCTGGGTCTCCTTTAGCAGGGTGTTTACTTGTTTTTCATGCTTTGCTTGCATGTCACTCATTTGTCTTCCCAGTTTTTCCTTCACCTCTCGAACTTGATTTTCAAAATCCTTTTTGAGCTCTTCCATGGCCTGAGCCCATTGAGTGGGGTGGGATACAGAAGCCTTGACTTCTGTGTCTTTCCCTGATGGTAAGCATTGTTCTTCCTCCTCAGAAAGGAAGGGAGGAAATACCTGTTCACCAAGAAAGTAACCTTCTTTAGTCTTATTTCTTTTCCCTTTTCTGGGCATTTTCCCAGTCACTACTTGACTTCTGAGTGTCCTCTCCACACCCACCTCACCTCCAAATCCACCCAGCTAGTGCTTGGGGTCTGAGATTCAAATGCTGCTTCCCAGCCTCAGGGCTTTGGGCGGGAGCAGGGCTGCTTTTCAGTGTGAGGTTAAGTTCAGGTGCTCAGGTGGGGCCTGGGCTGCCTCATGGGCTCAGTTCCCTCAGGGGGTTTATGCAGAGACCTTCAACAATGGATCCAGGATCCTGCCTGCTTGGGGAGCCCTTGTCTGCTGCCACCTCCGCTGCTGCCTCCAGAGGGGGCCTGAGTTATGGGGGCACCCCACTCCCCTCTCGACCTGCCAAAGAGACCCTCTCACCAACCCTTGTCACTTGTGGGTGGGAGGACCTGCACAGCTGCTGGAGATTCCGTCCCTGAAACCTGCTCAGATCCGCTCCTTTTGGCTCCGCGCTGCCAAGGCAGTGCTGGGCTCTGCTCCGGGTCCGGGTGCGAGGGACCTTTTGCGAGAGGTTTTCAGGCTCTCTGGAGCAAAAATCTCCTCAGCTTTGTTGTTCTGTGGCTTCTGTTGCTCCAGAATTTGCCGGGAGTTCTTTTTTACAGATATTTTATGGGCTGTGGGTTTGGAGCTAGCATATGTGTGTCTTTCTACTCCGCCATCTTGGCTCTACCCTACTTGTACATTTTGAACTGGATATCCCATAGGCATCTTATACTCTACACTTGCACAGCAGAATTCATCTTCTTTTCCCCCAAAACACCTCATTCCCAAGTGTGTATCACCAGTGTACCACCAACCTTCCAGTGACTCAGGTTCACAATCTTGGTACCACCCTCTAACCATTCTTCCTCACCCCACATAGTCAGTCAGTGGCCATAGCTTGTCATTTCTGCTTCTATAACAGCTGTCTCATTGGCCGCCTTCTCTCTACTCACACACCCATCACCCCAGTTCTGTAGGTCCTTCTCACTTTGTACTTATTCTTTTGCAGTGATCTCCTCTCTGCTTTAGTCTCTTCCTATTCCACTAAAACCACTAATTAGTCATCAAAGTGATTTTCTTAAAAGACTGGTCTGACTATATCTCTCAATGAACTCCAAGCATTTAAAGCCCTCTCCAACCTTGCCCTGACTTACCTTTCTAGCCTTATGACTCATTACTCCCCCTTTCAAGCACATTACACTCTAGCCAAACTATCTTTCTTACTGTTTTGCATGTATAGTACTCAATTTTCCATATTTCTGCCTTTGTATTGGCTATTCTCAATGTCTGGGAATGTACTAAATCCTTTTCTCCACATCTCAGAATATTAAATTTCCTTTAATACTGAGCTCAAGCATTAAGACTTTTCTGCCTACTCCCTTCTCCCCAGTGCTTATACCTACCCAATCTTTACATAACCTTGTATTTATTTTTATCTACTGAGGTATGCAGATCTTTCCTCTGGTTAGATTGTAAGCTCCTTGAGGGCAGGATCTCTTTTATTTTTATCTTTGTATTCCAGTCCTATGTTTGATGTACAGTGGGCACTTGTTAAATACTTATTTCATTGATTATTACTCCTCATTGAAGATATATCCATAATTTAAAATGCCATGTGAGATCTTGTTAATGACAATTATAAGATTTGTTTTGTCTCAGTTCTGACTGTGGGTGGGAAGCTATTTGATGTGTTGCTTAACTGTTTTGCCTAATTAATTTAAGCATACTTATTTTCAACATCATTATTGCATTTATTCTTATTGGGAGGTCTGAAAAAAATAATTACCCTAAGAAACAATAAGATTCTCTAGGGAAGCTTCATGACATCAAGGAAGAAGCATGATTGCAAATGCAATCAGAAGATCTGAGTATAAATCCTGACTCAGCTCTTATTTCCAGTGAGTACAAATAGAAAAGTGAGGCAGGACAGACAAAACAGATATTTGGAAAATGGAATGGTGGTTGTTTATCCTGCGTTCTCAAAGAGGACCATGACAGCAGGAAGGTGATGCCATGACTTGCAAGTGAAATGAATTTAAATGAGGGAGGGGTGTGCAAAGTCACCAGTCTCACTTTCTTCTCTAGAGGCATCTGGGTCCAGTGGCATGGATCAGGACCACTGGAGATGGCTCCCAAGATGTGTCAATTTAAAGACTGATTATTCAGTGTTCTGAAACATCAAGGAAAGTATTGGTGTTACTAATGAAATATTTCTCATTTTTTTTTAGTTGCTGATTGCTTAGTTTATTGGAGCACACCAGGGTATTGTTGATCAGCTAGTGAACAGACTGAATTCCTATCTTTCTTGTAGACAAAATTAAAGTATCACCTTCTCCGTGAAGTATTTCCTGATCCCTCTACTGTTAGCATTATTCAACACCCTCCCCCAACTACCTAGTATTTCTTGGTTGTTGTCCTCTGCAGTAGTAGGGAAGGTAGAAGCCAAGGAGGGTTCAGGGAGAGAGCTAATGGGTTCTGTTCTGGACATATTAAGTTTAAGGTGTCTAATGACATGCACTTTGAGATATCTGAAAGGCAATTGGAGTTGCAAGACTGGAAGTCAGAAAAAAGAGATTAAGGAAGGGAAGGCAGATTTGAAAATCATCAATGTATAGATGGTTATTAAATCTATGGGAGTTGATGAGATCATCAAGTGAAGAAGTCTAGAAGTATAAGAAGAGAGATCCCAGGACAGAACCCTAAGGGATTCCGATTGTAAGTAGTTGTGATATTGTATCATTTGATCCTTACAAAAACTCTGTGAGGTAGGTGCTATTATTTTCCTTATTTTATAGTTAAGGACACTGAGGTAAACAGGTTAGGTGATTTGTTACATAACAAGTGTCTGAAGCCAGATTTAAACTCGGGTCTTCCTGATTCTAGGTGCACACCTCTATCCACTCTGTCCACAGCTCTATCTATCTAATCCACATCCACTGTTCCACCAAATGGTGGCTGGCAAAGTTTATATATATATATATGGGCTTGGGCTTGGTCCTCAAGTTACTTAAAGCCTGACTCCATATAAGGTACTGTATCCAGAGAATTGTCAAGTGACTGAAAATAGTCTTTTAAGTCCGATCATACATAATCAGAATAAATCTTCTGGAAGCAAACTCATCTCAGTCAGGGAAATGGTGGCCCTAGTAAAGAAGCAACAGTAATGTAATATGGAAGCCAGAGCAAATTCTTTTTCTGGTAGCTCCTTCCATGGCCAGCTAACAATAACAGACAAGCACATTGAAAGAAAATTAGAGTTCTAATTCCAATTCGTCTTTTCTGAGTGGGTATTAATGAACTTGGGAAATGTAATAGCAAAGGTTTCTGTTTGTGAATATATATTAGGGTACTATTTCCAGAACAGATCCAGGTTGGAAAGAAACTTTTGAATGTTCTCATGAATATCTATTTATTTTGAATATATTTTTCATTAAATATATATTATATTCATGTTATTAAATATATTCTTTATCCTATATTCATGTAGTATTGAATATAGTATAAATCTATGTTATTAAATACATTATATATTATTAGATGGATGAAATATTTATATATATTTCAAGACAAGGAATCAGGAGGAGCATATCCTAATGGAAAAGCTCAGAGAAAGGCAGAACTAGAGTTTATTACTCTCTAGTGGTCTTCAGACATGCTTTCTCCTACAAGCTGAGATATTATATTTATTCCTGGAGTTTTCTTTCTCAGGTAACAGCATTATAAAATCATAACAGCCAGTAATTATGTGGGGGAGCTTTTGTAATCCTAACATCTCTGCCTGGCTGCCCTACAAGGAAACAGAGGGAACATTTTTCTACAGGGGAGCACATTACGATCAATGAATGGCTAAGTCGCCTTCAAAAAAAATTCAGACATGTGGAATAAATTATAAGAAGAATGGGGGTAATTTAATTTTTTTTGTTATCTATCGTGAGTGAATATTTCATTACCTGCATATCTCTGTCTGAAAAGAGTATTAAATGTAGCACCGAGACTTTGGAAAG
The DNA here is from genome assembly GCF_028372415.1 of Notamacropus eugenii. Lineage (NCBI taxonomy): Eukaryota > Metazoa > Chordata > Mammalia > Diprotodontia > Macropodidae > Notamacropus > Notamacropus eugenii. Next base: position 126,125,300 of record NC_092873.1, read on the forward strand.
CAGCTGCCAGCCTGGATATCCTCCTTACTTGCCAATGCTTTATGACCAAACAGATGTGTACGCAAATCCCACCTGTTTCAATTTCAGAAACTCTGGCTTCAGTCAAATCACTTTAAAATAACTTGTGTCTCTAAGACATAAAATGTGCTAAAAAATCTTGACGTTTGGACAATGAAGGTGTCAGCAGCTCTCCGACCAAGGGCAAGGCTGAAACATATGGTCACATTTTCCCATGCTTTCATGGGGCTCCAGGGAGCACTCAATGACAAATCGATAAAAATTTCTTGTAGATGAGAAAAGTAAGAAGCCAAGAGAGTGTGTTGGGAGATAATAATATACACATCTTATGCGGCTCCATTTTATTTTGTTTCATCTATCTAATTAATGAAAAATCTGTCTTTTTAAATCAATGTTTTTCTTTTGCTTCTCTATTTAGTAAACAAACTACCTTCCCCACTCCACATCTTGAAGTAGTGCTGTCTATGGAGGAAAGAGCAACACCATTTCATGTGTTGTTTTGAGAGTCAAAAAATTTATTTTAAAAATGATAGGCAAAGAGTTTTGCATTTAAGTTTTTATTATATTAAATATTTTGAATATTTATCTACTGTTCATGCAATATAACAATATCTGTAATGTTCTTTAACAGTCGAAAAAGATGTGCTTAGCAATGTATAAATTTAAGTTGACGTCATTCTTAAAATCAAATCTGTAACCAGAGTGGGGCAACTGGAGCTTTGTCGTGGGGCAACTGGAACTTTGTCCTGGGGCGCCAGATTTAGTTTGGGCTAAACTGTTTGGATGCTAACAGAGTTTATAGTCTTCTGGCTGTATATAAATAATGGAGACACACCTTCTTAATATGAATAATGAATCAAACTAATAAGCTACTAAATGGATGGCTAATGTTAGCTCATTCCTTTGCTTGTCTGGCTTCTGTAAGCTACAGCCCAGTCTCCTTTCCAGTTATCTCTGGGTTTCTACCTTGGCCTGCTCCCTCAACTATGACCATTTTTGTGTTATTTTCCCTAAGTGTGGTTTGTGGTATTTGCCCCAGGCACAAATATTCCTGGTTATGGCTTTGGTTCTGGTTCTGGTTGATGCTATGAGAATCTTGTGGTTTATATGATAAATATACTAAAAGATGATACTTCAGTTGAATTCCCAATAAAAAGAAAATCAATATCATGAATGATTTTTTTTGAGCAGAAATAATTCTGCCTTGATGCATCTCACTTATGTGAGTTTCTACATTATATACACAGCTATATTTTCTGCACGTGCTCTTTAAATATTTTTACTCAATATCACAATATCAATCCATTCTCACCTCAAGCCGAGATCAGTAGAGTGTCTCATGTATTGGCCAGAATTTGCTAATCTTTTATTATTTGCTCTTGTTATATATCTATCACCTTGAAGTTGGTAAAATGCTTTACATATACCATCTTGTTTGACCCTCACAATAATTCTGTGAGACAGAGGCTGTTGTTATTCCCATTGTAGAATTGAATAAACTCGGGATATGAAGAGTTAAGCGACTTGTCCAGGATTACAAAGTTAGTTGGTATCTTAGGTCAGATGTGAACTCAGGTTGTTTTGACCCTGAGTCAAACACTCTTTTCACTATATTACCTACCTGCCCATATCTATCACATGATGAAGGAGGTATATTTTCTACCAGACTAAATGGTCCTTATTTAAAAACAGTGCAATACGCTTTGTAATAGGGGTTCTTAAACTGGTTCTTAAATTTAAAAAAATTAAATTACAAAATATTTCAAGAACTATTTCAATGTAATTGTTTTCCTTTGTAATGCTATGCATTTTATTTTATGTACTTAAAAACATTATTCTGAGAAGGGGTTCATTGGCTTTATCAGATTGCTGACACAAAAAAATAGAATGACTGTTCCACAATCTTAGCAAGATTAGTAGTCCATTTCTGCTTGTTGGCTGTAGTCCATATCAGACAAACTGTTAAGAGTCACCAGTAATGTGGCTCATTATCACATTATCTATTTATATCTCCACAATATTTTCCTTTATATAAGCTTGTGATCATTTTTACTGTCAATCACTCAACCTTGAAATAGGCCCCTCAATATTACTAGAATGAATATTTTGATTTTGCACATTTGAAACAATTTTATCTAGGCTGGGTAGCACAATGGAAAGAACGCTGAACCTGACTGAACTGGACTGGAAACATTAGATTGACAAAATAAGGAGATTTGGGTTCAGAATCTGGATTTACTAATTACTAAGCTATATAACCTGGGGCAGCTTGGTGGCACAGTAGAAAGAGTGCTAGGTCTGGAGTCAGGGAGACTCATCTTTCTGAGTTCAAGTATGACCTCTGACATTTATCAACTGTGTGACCTTGAGCAAGTCACTTAACCCTGTTTGTCTCAGTTCCCTTAGCTATAAAATGAGCAGGAGAAGGAAATGGCAAACCATTCCAGTATCTCTGCTAAGAAAACCCTAAATGAGGTCATGAAGAGTTGGACAGGGCTAAAAATAATTTAACAACAAGTGTATGACCTTGGTCCAGTCCCTTCATTTCTCTGAGTCTGAACTTTCTCATCTATAAAATCAGAATACTAATACTTGTGTTCCTTATCCCACAGAATTATAATGGGAAAATTGCTTTATAAACCCTATAGTGCATTGAGAGTTGAAATTCTTACTGTTTTTGCTATTAATATCATTTTGATTATTCTTGTGCAGGTTCATGCCAAACAGCTATTTTTACTTCTATGAGGACACTTGCCTTTAAGTGACCTATTAGACTATACTCAAATGTTCTCAAGTTTTCAATTATAATAATAATTATAGCTGGCATTTACATAACATTTTGTGATTAAGAAATATGTTATGCCATTGACATTATTGATATGTATAGCATTATAAGGTTTATAAACCCACTTTATAGACATCTCATGACCCTCACAACACTCTTGTGAGACAGGTGTTCCAGGTATAAATATATCCATTTAAAAAATGAAGAAACTGAAGCTTTAAGGTGATATTCCTGAGTTTATAGAGGTAGAATTTGAACCCACATTGACACCAGGGCATGCATTCTATTCACTGGGCAACTCTCAAAGATTTTGGTTTCAGGACCCCTTTATACTCTTAAAAATGATTGAGAAACACACAAAGAGCTCTTTGTACTCTCAAAAATTGAGAAACAACCAAAGAGCTTTTGTTTATGTGGCTTATATCCATTGAATTCATCTCATTAGAAATGAAAATGTCTTAATATTATGAAAACTGTTTTGACTTCAGAAGACCCCTCTGACATCACCTGATATCACCTCCAGGGGTTCCTGACCTATACTTTGAGAGCTCCCATACTACTACATGGCTCTCACAACAATCCTGTGGACATTATTGCCCAAATTTTACAGATGAGAAAACTGATGCTCAGGGAAAGTTAAGTGGTTTTCCCATGGTCAAAGATCTAGTAAATATCAGGCATGGACTTTGAGGTCGAGTCTCCCCTAACTCCATATTCATCACTTTATCCACAACATGTGTAGAAATAGTGGTTCAATTTTATATTCTGGGAATTATTATTGTCCAACATGTGTACTTACATATGTGCTCATATGAGGCCCAGTACAATATAAGTCTCCAAATCCCTGAACAGACTATAAGACACAGTGGTGCCAATAATGAATTCACATCTCAGCCAGATGTATCTTTAATGCAACTGGATCCTTGTGTAATGAATGAGGATAAGAAGTTCCTTGGCTCTTTGGTCCCATACTTGCAGGTCTGAAAGGTTGTGTACTATTGGGTGACAGCATAAAAGTAGAAGGGTGTGTGTGAGTGTGTGTGTGTGCGTGCATGCATGCCTGTTGTGCATGCATATGTACATGTGTGTGTGTAAGTGTGTGTGTGTGTGTGTGTGTGTGTGTGTGTGTAAGCTCACAGTCTATGTAAGAAGTATTCAGGGGAATGCTAATTATTTCTGTATAAACCATCAGGAAATACAAGGAGCTGCTATCAAAGCAATTGCCAGCCTTCTTGATCTAATGAGCAGTTGCCAGCCTTCTTGATCTAATGATTGGTCTTTCCAGTACCTCTCTTCCTCACAGCAGGCCCTCAAGTTGCTGCTTCTTTTCTCTTCAACTTCCCTTCTCTTTCCCTACTTCTCCACCCATCCCCACTCTATATATTTCTATAATATGCATTAAAATGAAAATACAGTAGCAATTTCTGCTAATAGTATAGTGAAGTAATGCTCATCATGGAGAGAAACTTGGCAGTTCCATTTGCCATTCATGACTTATTGATTTTTCCTACACCTAGAAGTAGTTCAAGATAAGATCGCTTATAGGATATATCATTCACAAGACTGTAGCATAGTTACTGAATTGTAGAAAATTGTTAAGCTTGTGTAGCCATCCCTCTGTAACTAAAAGCTAAGCAGGCAGCATCCTTTTATTTATTTTAAAACTCAGGACATGTGATTTATAACACTGGCATTTTGGAAAAGTCCAGGATGTTTTGGGAGGAAGAGTCATGGAGACACATATATACGTATATATGTATACAGATATATACACTCATACATATATAATGCATGCATACATACATACAATACATATATACACATACACATGTATGTTATTTTTGTTGCTTAGTTGTTTCTCAGTCATGTCTGACACTTTGTGACCCAATATTGGGTTCTCTTTGCAACGATACTGGAGTGCTATGCTACTCTCTGCTCCAGTTAACTTCATAGATGAGGAAAATGAAGTAAACAGGGTTAAGTAACTTGCCTAGGGTCACACAGCTAGTAGGTATCTGAGGCCATATTTGAATTCAGGTCTTTCTGAGTACTGGACCCTAGACTCTCAACTGAGCCACTTAGCTGCCATATCTATCTCTCTATCTCTGTGTATGTGTATATACATAAACACACATGTGTACATACATATACACACATATGTGATGAGTACGTCTGTACATATGAAAAGTCTTTGATTACGTAGAAGAGCATGTGTAAGGTACTGCTCTTTATGTCTCATTATTTTGATTTGAAGACTTGGCTAAAAGGTGGTTTGGGGTTTCTAAAACCCCAGGAGAAATGAACATGTGAAAAACAAGAGCATAAAACTTGTCAAGGCGGAAAATAAGATCTTGTCTCCTTTAAACACATTTTTGGAAAAAAAGTTGCAGCTAGGTGCACAGCTGGATCTGCAGTCAGTAAGACCTGAGTTTGAACTTGGCCTCAGAAACTTACTAGCTAATTAAGTCACTTAACCTCTGTTTACCTCAGTTTTCTTAACTATAATGATAGTGATAATAATAAGCAGTTGATCATAATAGCACCTATCTCCAAGGGTTGTTGTGAGGGTCAAGTGAAACAATATTTGTAAAGTGCTTAACGCAGTGCCTGGCACTATAGGTAGGTGCTATAGAAACGCACTATATATTGTGATTAATTTTTTTTCCATTTTAAGAAATATATAATTTATTCATTTTCAGCTCTTAATATTCACTTCAACAAGAATTTGAATTCAAAATTTTTTCTCCATCTCTCCCTACCGCCCCCCCCCCCCCCTGCCCAGGACAGCATGCACACCATCCACCCCTTCCTTCAGTCTGTCCTCCCTTCTATTACCAAGCCTTCTTCCATCCCCTTTCCCCTCTATTTTTCTGTAGGGCAAAATAGATTTCTATACTCCATGGAGTGTATAGCTTAATTTCCAGTTGCATGCTAAAACAATTTTTAACATTCATTTTTAAAGCTTTGAGTTCCATGTACTCTCCCTCCCTCCCCACCCACCCTCACTGAGAAAACAAGCAATTCAATATAGGTCATACATGTGCAACAGTGCAAAACACTTTCATGATAGTTATGTTGTAAAAGACTAACCACATTTCCCTCTGTCCTATCCTGCCCTTTATTTGTTCCATTCTCTCCCTTGACCTGTCCTTCTACAATAGTGTTTGCTTCTGATTATCCCTTTCCCAATTTGCTGTTCCTTCTATTATCTTCCCTCTCCTATCCCCTTCCCCCTTGCCTTCCTGCAGGGTAAAATAGATTTCCGTATCCAATGGAGGGTGTGTTAGTCCCTCCTTAAACCAAATCCCATGAGAGTAAGACTCAATTACTTCCTTTCATCTCCCCCCTCTTCCCCTCCATTGTAAAAGCTCTTTCTTCCCTCTATTATGTGAGATGATTTGCTATATTCTACCTCTCCCTTTCTCTTACTCCTAGTACATTCCATTCAACAGTAAATTTTATTGTTTTTAGGTATTCTCTGTTCATAATCAGTTCAACCTGTGCATTCTGTCTGTCTCTCTCTCTATACACATACATACACTCATGTACATGTACATACCTACACATGTATAATATACACATACCCACCTACATATATATATATATATATGTATATATATATATATATATATATATATATATATATATATATATATATATATATATATATATATATATATATTACAAATAGCATCTTTTCGTGTAGGAATGTAAACAGTTCAACTTTAAATAGTTCCTTAAGGCTTCTTTTTCTTCTTTACCTTTTCATGTTTCTCTTGATTCTTGCGTTTGAAAGTCAAATTTTCTATTCAGCTCTGATCTTTTCAACACAAATGCTTGAAAGTTCTCTATTTTATTGAAATTCTGTTTTTTTCCCCTGAAGTATCATACTCAGTTTTGCTGGGTAGGTGATTCTTGGTTTTAATCCTATCTCCTTTTACCTCTGGAATATCCTATTCCACGCCCTTTGATCCCTAAGTGTAGAAGCTGCTAAATCCTGTGTTATCCTGATTGTATTTCTGCAATACTTAAATGATTTCTTTCTGGCTGCTTGTTTATTTTCTCCTTGACCTGGGAACTCTGGAATTTGGCTACAATATTCCTAGGAGTTTTCCTTTTGGAGTCTCTTTTAGGAGGTGATTGGAGGATTCTTTCAATATTTATTGACCCTTTGGTTCTAAAATATCAGGGCAGTTTTCCTTGATAATTTCTTGGAAGATTATATCTAGGGTCTTTTTTTGATCATAGTTTTCAGGTAGCTTCATAATTTTAAAATTATCTCTCCTGCATCTATTTTCCAGGTCAGTTGTTTTTCCTAAGAGATATTTCATATTGTCTTCTATTTTTTTCATTCTTTTGGTTTTGTTTTGTAATTTCTTGGTTTCTCATAAAGTCATTAACTTCCATCTGCTCCATTCTAATTTTGAAAGAACTATTTTCTTCAGTGAACTTTTGAACCTCCTTTTCGATTTGGTCCATTCTGAATTTTAAAGCATTCTTCTCCTCATTGGCTTTTTGGACTTCTTTTGCTATTTAGGTTAGTATATTTTTAAAAGTGTTATTTTCTTCAGCATTTTTTTTTTTTGGGTCTCTCTTAGCAAGCTGTTGACTTGCTTTTCATGATTTTCATGCATCGCTCTCATTTCTCTTCCTAGTTTTTCATCCACCTCACTTACTTGATTTTCAAAATCCTTTTTGAGCTCTTCCATGGTCTGAGACCATTACATATTTATTTTGGAGGTTTTAGATGCAGAAGCCTTGATTTTTATGTCTTCCTCTGATGGTACGCATTGTTTTTCCTCATATGAAAGGATGGAAGAAAATACCTGTTCACCAAGAAAATAACCTTCTGTAGTCTTCTTTTTCCTCCCTTTTTGGGGCATTTTCCCAGCCAGTTACTTGACTTTTGAGTCTTTTGTCAAGTGGAAGGTTTGCTCTAGAGACCTATACATTCTCAGTTCCTCCAAGGTGGCACAATCCAACGAGAGGAGCTTCTTCCTCTCCTGTCTTGTACTCTGGTCTATGAGCAACCATGAGCACTCTTTTCTGTCCAGGATCTGTGAATATAATTCCCACTCCAGAGCCTCTACCAGCTCTACCACTCCCTGTTCTCCTTCTCACTCTAAGACTACCACTCAGGACTGAGACCTAAATTGGCTGCCTGATTCCCCCAGGATCTTTGGGTGGATGACTCTAAAAGTGGATGCTGCAGCTGTCCTAGGGCCGGGAACAGACTGGGCTCCCTTCTCACCCAGATGGAAGAACTTTCTTACTGACCTTTGAAGCTATCTTTGGCATTTGTGGGTTGAGAAATCTCAGAACCACAGCTGCTACCTGTGATTCTGTGCCCTGAAGCCTACTCCAGTCCTATCTGTGCCATGCAGCCCAGGCTGGGCTGTGTTCTTTCTCTGAGCCTGGTGCAATAGACCTTTCCTGTCAGCCTTCCAGGCTGTCTTGGGCTGGAAATCTCTTTTACTCTGTAGTTTTGCAGCTTCTGCTGCTCTAGAATTTGTTTAGAATCATTTTTACTAGTATTTCATGAGCTATGGAGGTAGAGCTAGAGCCAGTCTGTCCTTCTACTCTGTCATCTTGGCTCTGCCCCCTATGTTATTATTAATTATGTAATGTAATGCAAGTTTTCCAACATATATATGATCCTCCCAACATCCCTGTCAGGGAGACAGTAGAATTTTTTACTTTTTTCTAATAAAGAAAATAGCTGCAATTTAGTACTGGAATTCATGCTAAGACTTGTGAGGTAGACTGGAAATATATATCTTTGGAAACATATTAGCCCCAAGGTGGTCTTCCTCATGTGAAGCTGATGTTAACTCCTTCTCTTTTTGGATGCATGTGTAGCTGAAAGATAATCAGCATTACCAATATTTAAGCTAAAGTAAGCTGTGATATGAATTATTTAATACTTGAGAGGCAGAAGCAGTGTTGTTGGAAAAAAGTGGCAAAATGATTCCATCGATAAGAACATTGACATGGAATCATTGAGAACATTCTTAGTTAATTCTTCATCAATCAATCTATATAGGGCTTCAAAATTAATTGTTTTTATAATATTGAAGTATAAATTATTCTCATTCTGTTCATTTCATTTTGTATCTGTTCATACAAATCTTTCCATATCTTTTGGAAATCATTTCTTGCCTCCTTTTTAAAAAATTTTTTTTTAAAGATTTCAGACAAATACTAAAATTTAAATACACAATAAGAAAAGAAAAAGAAACATTATAAACTCAAATGTAAAAGAAAAAAAGTTATGTGCACAGGAGAACATAGGGGAGGATTCAGAATAAGAAACAATAACTTATCATTTCAAGAAAGCCTATATATTAAATACTGTGCATTATGTTGAAAGAGGTGCATCTTTTCTTTGCTTCCTTGTAGGTTTTCTTTTGTTCTTTGCTGTACACTTTTTACTTTGTGCTTCTTTCCTCCTTCCTTCTCCCTACCAGCCACCCCAAGGCTTTAATTGAGGATAGGTATATTTATATATAGGTATTGATATATACATTCACATTTACATGTATATGCATATATGTGTGTATACATGCACACACATATACACACATAAATATATACTTTACTTAAGAGATTCTACTCCTAATCTTTTTTTAATATTTGTGCATATCTCTTTTTTCTTATCTCACCTAACTTCTCTACTTTAATTCTGTGTGCTACTTTACCCTCCTATTACTTAACCAACCCCCACTCCAGCAGTCCCTCTCTTATCCTCCTCTTCCCCTAAATCTAAAGACCTTTCTAGTCCCTCACCCTCTAAAGATCCCTCCTTTAACCTCTCCTTCACTGTATTCCCTTAGAATTTTATTTCTTTCTAAATTTAGAAGACTTTTTTGGGTATGTGTCCATCCTTCATTGCTGAAGAAGACCATGCCATCAGAGAAATAATGACATGACTTGCACCTGACTTTGTTTTGAGTGAAGGAGGGCTGTGTAGGTCATCAGCCTCACTTCTTCTCCAGAACCATCTGAATCCAGTGACCAGATATTCATCAGGATCACTGGAGATGACCCAGGATGAGGCAGTTGAGGTTAAGTGACTTGCCCAAGGTCACATAGCTAGTGAGTGTCAAATGTCTGAGGTGAGATTTGAACTCAGGTCCTCCTGACTCCTGCATTGGTGCTCTATCCACTGCACCATCTAGCTGCCCCAAAGAAGCCTTTAATCTTTTCTAGATGTATATGTATTTTCGCCTCTTAAACCCATTCACAATGAAAGCAACCCTCTTTCCCATTTAATTCTGTGTATTAGTTCTTCCTTTTGCACCTCATTTGTATAAGATAATTACTGTTTTATCTGCTCTTGAATGATTTTACTTTTTGAAGTTATATCACATTCAAGTCTACCCCAGTCTTTCTTATAGGCTATCTAATTACTAAGGCATAGACAATCTTAGACATACGTTTTTATCCATACATAAAAGGCAAACATTCTATCCTTATTTAATCCCTTGTAATTGATCATTCATATATACCTTATGTTTCTCTTGGCTCTATGCCAAATCTTCTATAGAGTTCAGATTTTTTTTAAGAGAGTCCTGAAAGTCTGACAGTTGATCAAATGTCCAATTTTTTTAAATTTGGAATTATGCTTAGCTTTGCTGGGTATATTTTTGGTCGGAGGCCCAGTTCTTTTGCTCATTAATATATAGTGTTGCAAGACCTGTGTTCTCTTTGTGTTGTCAATGCTAGCTCTTGTGTGATTCTAATTTTGGTACAGACATGTGTAAATTATTTCTTGTTGCTCATAATATTTTGTCCTCGATCTGGGGGTTTCAGAGTTTAATTATAATATTTCTGTGAGTTTTCCTTGTAGGATCTCTTTCAGGTGGTGATTGGTGGATTTTCTATTTCTAAGTTTTCCTCTTGTTCTAATGCTTCAGGAAAATTTTTTTTAGTTATTTCTTGTATTATTGTGTCAAGATTCTTTTTTGATCAGAACTTTTAAGTAGTCCAAATATTCTTTTGCTTTCTCTTCTCGATCTATTCTCTAGATCTGTTGCTTTGCTTTTTAAAAATTTTTTTATGTTTATTTATTTATTTTTACTTTTCAACATTCATTTCCACAAAATTTTGAGTTCCAAATTTTCTCCCCATCTCTCCCTTTCCCCACCCCAACATGTTGTGCATTCTGATTGCCCTTTCTCCCAATTTGCCTTCCCTTCTATCATACCCCTCTCTTCCCTTAACTCCATCTTCTCTCTTTTCTTGTAGGGCAAGATAGATTTTTATACCCCATTACCTGTATTTCTTATTTCTTAGTTGTATGCAAAAACAATTCTGAACATTTCTTCCTAAGACTTTGAGTTCCTATTTCTCTCCCTTCCTCCCTCCTCATCCATCCCCACTGAGAAGGCAAACAAATCAATATAGGCTATATAAGTGTAGTTTTGCAAAAGACTTCCATAATAGCCATGTTGTATAAGACTAACTATATTTCCCTCCATCCTATCCTGCCCCCCCATTTATTCTATTCTCTCTTTTGACCTTGTCGCTCCCCAAAAGTGTTTACTTCTCTCCCTCCTCCCATTTGCCGTCCCTTCTATCATCCCCTTCACCCCACTTATTTTCTTCTCCCCTATTTTCCTGTAGTGTAAGATAGATTTTCATACCAAATTGAGTGAGTATGTTATTCCCTCCTTAAGTCAAATGTGAAGAGAGTGAGCTTCTCTTTTTCTCTCTCACCTCTTCCCTTTTCTCCTCCATTGAAAAAAGCTTTTTCTTGCCTCTTTTATGAGAGATAATTTGCCCCATTCCATTTCTCGCTTTCTTCTCCCAATATATTCTTCTCTCATCCCTTAATTTTATTTTTGTAGATATCATCCCTTCCCATTCAACTCACCCTGTGCTCTCTGTATATATATCTATATCTATCTATCTATATATCTACACATATATATCTATATATGTGTGTGTAGTTCTTCCAACTACTCAAATACTAAAAAAAGTTCAAGAATTACAAATATTATCTTTCCACATAGGAATGTAAACAGTTCAAATTTGTTAAGTCCCTTATGATTTCTCTTTCCTATTTACCTTTTCATGCTTCTCTTGATTTTTGTTTTTGAAAGTCAAATTTTCTATTTAGCTCTGATCTTTTCATCAACAATACTTGAAAGTCCTATATTTCATTGAATGACCATTTTTCCCCCTAAAGTATTAAGTTCAGTTTTGCTGGGTAGGTGATTATTGGTTTTAATCCTAGTTCCTTTGACTTCTGGAATATCATATTCCAAGTCCTTTGATCCCTTAGTGTAGACGCTGCTAAATCCTGTGTTATCCTGATTATATTTCCACAATACTTAAATTGTTTCTTCCTGGCTGACTGCAATATTTTCTCCTTGACCCTGGCACTCTGAAATTTGGCTACAATATTTCTAAGAACTTTTCTTTTGTGATCTCTTTCAGGAGATGATCAGTGGATTCTTTCCATTTCTATTTTTTCCTCTGAGTTTAGAATATCAGGGCAGTTTTTCTTGAAAATTTCATAAAAGATGATGTCTAGGCTACTTTTTTGATCATGGCTTTCAGGTAGCCCCATAATTTTAAAACTGTTTCTCCTGGATCTATTTTCCAGGTCAGTTGTTTTTCCAAAGAGATATTTCACATTGTCTTCTATTTTTTTCATTCTTTTGGTTTTGTTTTGTAATTTCTTGTTTTCTCATAAAGTCATTAGCTTCCATCTGCTCCATTCTAATTTTTAAACAACTATTTTCTTTTTTTTAAAAATATTTATTTATTTAACTTTTAACATTCATTTTCACAAAATTTTGGGTTCCAAATTTTCTCCCTTTTTGTCTCCTCCCTCCACCCCAAAACACCAAGCATTCTAATTGCCCCTATCACCAATCTGCTCGCTCTTCTATCATCCCTCTCTGCCTTTGTCTCCATCTTCTCTTTTGTCCTGTAGGGCCAGATAACTTTCTATACCCCTTTACCTATATTTCTTATTTCCTAGTAGCAAGAACAGTACTCAACAGTTGTTCCTAAAACTTTGAGTTCCAACTTCTCTTCCTCCCTCCCTCCCCACCCTTTCCCTTTGGAAGGCAAGCAATTCAATATAGGCCATATCTGTGTAGTTTTGCAAATGACTTCCATATTAGTTGTGTTGTATAAGACTAACTATATTTCCCACCATCCTATCCTGTCCCCCATTACTTCTATTCTCTCTTTTGATCCTGTCCCTCCCCATGAGTGTTGACCTCAAATTGCTCCCTCCTCCCCATGCCCTCCCTTCCATCATCCCCCCCACCCTGCTTATCCCCTTATCCCCCACTTTCCTGTATTTTAAGATAGGTTTTCATACCAAAATGAGTGTGCATTTTATTTCTTCCTTTAGTGGAATGTGATGAGAGTAAACTTCATCTTTTTTTCTCACCTCCTCTCTTTTTCCCTCCACTAAAAAGTCTTTTGCTTGCCTCTTTTATGAGAGATAATTTGCCAAATTCCATTTCTCCCTTTTTCCTCCCAATATATTTCTCTCTCACTGCTTGATTTCATTTTTTTTTTAAAAATATGATCCCATCCTCTTCAATTCACTCTGCGCACTCTGCCTCTATGTGTGTGTGTGTGTGTGTGTGTGTGTGTGTGTGTGCATGCGTGTGTGTGTGTGCATGTGTGTGTGTGTAATCCCACCCAGTACCCAGATACTGAAAAGTTTCAAAAGTTACAAATATTGTCTTTCCATGTAGGAATGTAAACAGTTCAACTTTAGTAAGTCCCTTATGACTTCTCTTTGCTGTTCACCTTTCCATGCTTCTCTTCATTCTTGTGTTTGAAAGTCAAATTTTCTTTTCAGCTCTGGTCTTTTCATCAAGAATGCTTGAAAGTCCTCTATTTCATTGAAAGGCCAATTTTTCCCCTGAAGTATTATACTCAGTTTTTCTGGGTAGGTGATTCTTGGTTTTAGTCCTAGTTCCTTTGATTTCTGGAATATCCTATTCCATGCCCTTTGATCCCTTAATGTTGAAGCTGCTAGATCTTGTGTTATCCTGATTGTATTTCCACAGTACTTGAATTGTTTCTTTCTAGCTGCTTGCAATATTTTCTCCTTGACCTGGGAACTCTGGAATTTGGCCACAATCTTCCTAGGAGTTTCTCTTTTTGGATCTCTTTCAGGCAGTGATCTGTGGATTCCTTGAATACTTGTTTTTCCCTCTGGTTCTAGAATCTCAGGGCAGTTTTCCTTGATAATTTCATGAAAGATGATGTCTAGGCTCTTTTTTTGATCATGGCTTTCAGGTAGTCCCATAATTTTTAAATTGTCTCTCCTGGATCTATTTTCCAGGTCAGTTGTTTTTCCAACGAACTATTTCACGTTATCTTCCATTTTTTCATTCTTTTGGTTTTGTTTTGTGATTTCTTGGTTTCTCATAAAGTCATTGGCCTCCATCTGTTCCATTCTAATTTTGAAAGAACTATTTTCTTCAGTGAGCTTTTGAACCTCCTTTTCCATTTGGCTAATTCTGCTTTTGAAAGCATTCTTCTCCTCATTGGCTTTTTGAACCTCTTTTGCCAATTGACAGCCTATTTTTCAAGGTCTTATTTTCTTCAGCATTTTTTTGGGTCTCCTTTAGCAGGGTGTTTACCTGTTTTTCATCCTCTTTTTGCATCTCTTTCATTACTCTTCCCAGTTTTTCCTCCACCTCTGTAACTTGATTTTCAAAGTCCTTTTTGACCTCTTCCATGGCCTGACCCCATTGGGTGGGCTGGGATACAGAAGCCTTGACTTCTGTGTCTTTCCCTGATGGTAAGCATTGTTCTTCCTCATCAGAAAGGGAGGGAGGAAATACCTGTTCACCAAGAAAGTAACCTTCTTTAGTCTTATTTCTTTTCCCTTTTCTGGGCATTTTCCCAGTCAGTGACTTGACTTCTGAATATTCTCTTCACACCCACTTGGTCTCCAGATCCTCCCAGCCAGCGCTTGGGGTCTGAGAATCAAATGCTGCTTCCCAGCCTCAGGGCTTCTGCGGGGGCAGGGCTGCTAGTCAGTGTGAGATTAAGTTCAGGTGCTCAGGTGGGGGCAGGGCTGCCTCATGAGACTCAGTTCCCTCAGGGGGTTTATGCAGAGACCTTCAACAATGGAGCCGAGCTCTTGTCTGCTTGGGGAGCCCTGGTCTGCTGCCACCTCCGCTGCTGCCTCCCGAGGGGGCCTGTGTTATGGGGGCACCCCACTCCTCTCTTGGCAAGCCTAGAAGACCCTCTCACCAACCTCTGGGGCCCGTAGGTGGAAGGACCCGCGTGGCCGCTGGAGATTCTGTCCCTGAAGCCTGCTCGGCTCTGCTCCTCTCGGTGCCTTGGCTATGGCAGGGCTGGGCTCGGCTCCGGGTCCGGGGTGTGACGGACCTTTCGCATCAGGTCTCTCTGGAACAGAAATTTCCTCTGCTCCGTTGTTCTGTGGCTTCTGCTGCTCCAGAATTTGTTGCTCCAGAATCTTTTTTACAGTTATTTTATGGGCTGTGGGTTCGGAGCTAGCGTATGCATGTGTTTCTACTCCTCCATCTTGGCTGTGCCCCCTCAAGAACTATTTTCTTCAGTGAGCTTTTGAACCTCCTTTTCCATTTGACTAATTCTGCTTTTTAAAGGATTCTTCTCCTCATTGGCTTTTTGGACCTCTTTTGCCAATTGAGTTACCCTATTTTTAAAGGTGCTGTTTTCTTCAGTGTTTTTTAGAGTCTCCTTTAACAAGCTGTTGACTTGCTTTTCATGCTTTTCTTTCATCTCTCTCATTTCTCTTCCCAGTTTTTCCTCCACCTCTCTTACTTGATTTTCAAAATCCTTTTTGAGCTCTTCCATGGCATGAGACCACTGCATATTTATTTTGGAGATTTTTAGGTGCAGAGCCTTGACTTTTATGTCTTCCTCTGATGGTATGCATTGTTTTTCCTCATATGAAAGGATGGAAGAAAATACCTGTTCACCAGTAAAATAGCCTTCTATAGTCTTATTTTTCCCCCCTTTTCTTGGCATTTTCCCAGTCAGTTACTTGACTTTTGAGTCCTTTGTCAAGAGTAGGGAATACTCTAGGGACCTGTAAGTTTGCAGTTCCTCCAAGGTGGCACAATCAAGGGAGAGGAGTTCACTCCTCTCCTGATCTGCACACTGGTCTGGGAGCAACAAAAACCTTTCCTGCCCAGAATCTGCTAGTAGAATTCCCCTTCCATAACAGCCTCCAGCTCTACCATGCGAGCACTTCACTCTACCCCAGGGCCATCACTCAAGGCTGAGATTCAGATCAGTTGCTCAATTCCTCCAGAGGCTTTAGGTGGAGGGCTCCACAAAATGGATGCTGTCGCTGCAGTGGCTGCTGTTGGTGGTCCAGACAGTGTTCCCTTCTCCTGGGTGAACGAGCTTTCTCACTGACCTTTGGAACTGCCTTTATCATTTGTGGGTTGAAAAATCTAAACTGTTGCTGCCGATGGCTCCCTGAAGCCTGTTCTAGGTCCTGTTCCTGCCATGCAGCACACCCCATGCTGGACTCTGCTTCACTCTGCACCCAGTACAATAGACATTTCCTGTTGGCCTTCCAGTCTGCCTTGGGCTGGAAATCTCTTTCATTCTGTTGTTGTGTGGCTTCTGCTGCTATAGAATTTGTTAAGAGTAATTTTTTACAGGTATTTTATGAACTATGAAGAAGAGCTTTTACAGGTTCATTTTTTTATTCAGCCATCTTGGCTCTGTCCAATCTATTGCTTTTTTAGTGAGATATTTCTCACTCTTTTCTATTTTTTCCTTTTCTCTATTTTTTTTATTTTTTCATCTCTTATAATTTTGATGGCTTACCCTTGCCTAATTCTGATTTTCAAGGAGTCATTTTCTTAAGATTCTCTATCTCCTTTTCTAATTGGTTGATTTTCTTGTCATAATGTTCTTGTTTTTCTTGTATTATTCTGTTTTCTTTTTAATTTTTTCCTGCATCTCATTTGATTTTTAAAGTGTTTTTAAAGTTCTTCAATGAATTCTTTTTTGGGTAGGTGACCTTTTGACATTACTCTTTGGGATGGAAGGGGGTTTCTTTGCTTTAATATCCTCCTCTGAAGATGAACTTTGATTTTCTCTATTCCCATACTACCTCTCTATGGTTGGATTCTTTTTACTTTGCCTGTGCATTTGTTGCACAATTTTTATAATCCTAGGGTATGGGAGATGATGCCTCTGACTCAAATCAAGATCTCCAGCCTCCTTTAAGTGTTCACAGTCAGCTGAGTCCCACCCCACTGCTTCTGAACTCACCAGGCATGTGCTTGTTCCTTCTCACCCTGCTGTCCACAGCATAGTTGGGTCTGGTGTTTCTTGTCAGCACAGGTTCCATAGATCTTCCCCAGGTCAGACACCCAACTTGAGTCACTGTCAGAGTGGGGTGGGGGCAGTGAAAGTTTCTTTGGCTGGGACTGAGTCTGCCTCTCAAAGTAACTAACCCCAGGGCTTGTCGCGTGTTGTTTAAGCAGTTTGCTGTTATTAGATGCCAAAGGGGACCCTAGTGTGGAGGTGTTTACTCTTCACAGGGAGGAAATCTAGTCCTGGGATTTTTCTTCTGATATTCTCAGATTATCCCAAGAGAAGCCCTGCTTGACCCCTACTCTGGTTTGTTTCCATGCCTCTGTGTTCTCCCAGAAGCACTATTTCATCTCTTTTGTGGAGGAAAATCTTGAGAGCTTGAAGTTTTCTGATCAACTCTGCCATCTTCCCAGAGTCCTCTCCCTTGCCTCCTTTCTTGCAAAACAATTGAATACTAATATTGTAAAAACAAGCAAATTTGAAAGTTGTAAGAGCATGGTGACTATCCATGATTCCAGGGATCCAAGGATTAAATATGCTATATACCTCTTGACAGAGAGGTGATAGATTCAGGATGTAGAGCAGGACATAGCCAAATGAGGAGGTTTTATTTTTTTTGCTTGATGCATATTTGTCACAAGGAATTTGTTTTTCTTTTTCAGTGGGGTAAGGGGTGGGAAAGAGAGAAAATTGATTTCTGTAAATTAAAACAAAAAATTCTTAGATATTTCTAAACTAACGTGATTTCTTATGGAGACATAAGACAATTTAGTCTTATGTCTCAGTAAGAAATCATATGTATTCATTCCATATACACTTCTCCCAAACACTTTTCCCGCTCAGATTTGAGGATTAGACTAGGAGAAACAAGGGCCTTCAGACTTTAGTGTTATCTTTGTAAAACAGCTAGGGACAGCTAGGTGAGACAATGGATAGAGAGCCTGGCCTGGAGACCCAACAAATTTGGCCTCAGACCCTTAGTAGCTATGTGGCTGTGGGCAAGTCACTTAACCCTTTTTGCTTGTTTCCTCATTTGTAAATGAGCTGGAGAAGGAAATGGCAAATCACTCTAGCATCTTTGCTAGGAAAACCCCAAATTACGGTCTTGAAGAGTCAGACGTGACTGAAACAACTGAACAGCACAAGATGGCTTAAATATTTTTGTTCCTTTCTTTTCTTGTTAAGTGGAGGAGTGTGAAGAATCAGTTTGATGCAAATGGAAGATGTTAAAGCTTTTTTCTATTTGCCTGACCACTGCCCTGTCTGCTTTGCTGGGTCTTCTGTGCCCTGCCCTTGGCACTGGGTGTCCCCCAGGGCTTTCTCCTAGGCTCTTTGTTCCTCTATAAACTTCCTCATTTGGTGACCTCATCATGGGTTGAATTTATCACTTAGTGAGTTCAATAAAATTATAAAATTATTTATACATGGAAAAAAGTATTAAAGCTAACAAGCATTGTAATAACCAGGACATATATACAGTTAGATATGTACGTGTGTGTTTATCTATATTTACTAAACCTGAGATTTGATTGGTAGAGGGAATTTCTAACATCTAAACTCACTCTACGGATAGAGATTTTATGATTTATAATATTCTCTCTCTATTTATATGTGTGTGTATATGTTGTTAACCCCCATAGAAAGCAAGTTTCTTGAGGGCAAAACCTTTCATTTTTGTCTTTGTATCCCCTGTGCTTGGCATATAGTAGTTGCTCAATAAATGTTTTCTCACTGATTAGTAATACATTTCCCTGGGACACCCTTTAGACCAGGGATTCTTAACTTTTTTGGTTAATGAACTTTGCTGTGAAGCCTATGGATACCATTTCAGAATATTGTTTCCATTTATCTATTTATCCATTCATTTATTTATCTGTCTGTTTATTTGTTTGTTTATCTGTCTGAGGCAATCAGGGTTCAGTGACATGCCCAGGGTCACATAGCTAGTGTCAAGTTCCTGAGGGCAGATTTGAACTCAGGTCTTATTGAATCCAAGACCAGTGTTCTATCCACTGTGCCGCCTAGCTGCCCCAGAATATTGTTTTAAAGTGTATAAATTAAAATATATAGGTTTTCAAAGGAAGCCAATAATATCAAAATATAATTATAAAACATATATTAAAAAAAGCCTCATTCACAAACTCCAGTTTAATAACTCCTGCTTTAGACCATATCAGTCAGTCAATCAATCAATCAATCAATCAATCAACAAACATCTGTTTAGAGATTACATGCTAGGCACTGGTAATTCAAAAACAAAAAAGAAACTCCTAACCCTAAGAAACTTCTATTTGACTGTGAGAAACAACTTGTCTGTATATACCTTTCAACAAAATATCTATATAAAAGCCAGAAGGTAATTTATTGGGGGAGATGGCATTAACCACGAGGGGAATGAGAAAAGGTTCTATAGAAAGTGGCACTTCAGCTTCTCAGATATGAATATTATTTTAACCCATGAAACTTAATTCTAATACACAAGTTACATTTTACCTTGATGTGACAATGCAAAAACGATGCAAGTCGTTGATAGTGTCTGATGATGAGGATGGAAGAACTATTTTACTATGTGATAACTTGACATCTATGAAATGATATAAAAGTACACGTGATATAAATGGAACTCAATAAAGGACCTTGAACTATGAATTTTGATTGGGGGTGGCGAGACAGGATTCTGGCAAAGTTTGAAAAAGGATACCTTTGCTAAACAACTTTCATTGATGTGTCCATGGGGAACCTTAACTCGAAGCCTCTTGCAGCAAGGATAATTTCAGCACTGTGTCTAAAAGCCTAAAGCTTTCAAGAGAATCAACACAGCAGTGATAGAATACCAAGGAAAGAACTTGAACTTCTGACCTTCTGCCTACTAAACTTACACACACACACACACACACACACATTTACACTAATTAAAGTGGAAAATGTACAAAGATGCCCTGATGTGTAGTTTTTCCATCATTTACTTAGTATTTTTAAAAATAAGTTTTATGGATACCTTTTGTTTAGAGACGACAATTATTTCCAGACATACTGACCCTGCTTCCCAAGGGTACTCTTCCTTGTAAAAAGGGGAAAAAATGCTAAGGAAAACAAACCCAGAGACCTCATTTGACAACGGAACATTTTATACCTGTACTCTCTTACCACTATTGAAAAGAAAAAGATGCTTTTCGACATCTCTTCTCTGGGGCCAAGATTGTTCATAGTAATTACTCATGGTCCAGTTTCATTTTAATTATTTTTTAAAAAAATATATGATTTTAGCCATAGGCTCAAAAGGAGCATAGATTTAGAGCTAGATGTGGAACCTTAGAAGTCATCTCATTTAACCCTTTCATTTTGCCTATAAAGAAGCTGAAATTCAGAGGAGTTAAGTGGGTTCATCCAAAATGCCACTGGTGCCAGGACTGTGATTGGAACCCATGTTCTATTTTTCTAAATTAGGTATTTATTTGTTTTATTGGACCTTGCTTCTACTCCAAATATTATCTATAGCTATAAACACAGAGCTATGTATAGTTCTATATAAACATGTATATGTTTGTATATATGTATCTATTACTGTTTATATGAATAAAATATACAGTACATATACAGTACCTTTAAATATGCTCTCTCTCTATGCAACACAATGTAGGTATATGTTTGTGTATACACATATGTGTATATTTGTATGTATGTGTATGTGTGTATATACATACACACATATGATGTTTTATAGTACTGTTCTTCTAAATGACTAGTTTAAAGTTTATCTGGTGACAGAACTGGAATTGGAACCCAAGTATTCTTCTAAATGCAGAATTTATTTGTTCTATTGTACCTTGCTGACATTGCTAATGTACACACAAGTGTATATCTGTATCTCTCTATAAGCCATATCTATGTACATGAATACATATATAAACATATATAATTATGAGCATATACAGACAGATATATAGATGCTCATTTCATTCTGCATCAGGTCATATAATTCTTCCCAAGTTTCTCTGGTTTCCTTATTTTTGTCATTTCTGACTGACACAACAATATTATATCATATACCATAGTTGTGTTCAACCATTCCCCAAATGATTGGGTCTGATTTTATTTACAATTTTTTTTTTTGCCATTACAGAAAAAAGTGTCATCGTATTTTTAAAAAATGGTTGATTTTCCTGAGATTAAAGTATTTTTCTTTAACCAACAATCACAATAATTCATAACTGACAGATATCATATTATGTGATGTAGTAAATTTGAAGGTATGGCATAAGGGATCGAGTTGATTTCACAGAGTCAAGAAGACCTTAATTCAAGTCCTTCCTTTCACATACTGGTTTCGTGACACTGGGCAATTTGCTTAACCTCTCAGTGTCTCATGCTACTTCCTAAAACTTTAAATGTCAGAGAAGGTTCTGATCTCGTTTGGGAAAGTTTTTTTTTTAAATTTTATTTTTAATTAATTTTATTTATTTTCAGTGTTGTATAATCACTACCATATAACTTAGATTTCCCGCTTCCCTCCCCCCACCCTCTCCCGTCCTTTCCCGAGATGGCATACAATTTTATAAAGGTTCTACACATGCATTCCTATTAAATACGTTTTCATGCTGTATAGAAAAATTAAAATGAATGGGAGAAATCATGTAACAAACCAAAACGTAATACACACACACACACAAAATGATCTGCTACATTCTGCAATTGAATTCCATAGTTCTTTCTCTGGATGTGGAAGGCATTTTGCCTTAAAAGACCATTGGGAATTTTTTAAAGTCCTTGCATTGCTATGAAGTTCCAGGTCTACCTGAAAAAACTCTCACACACTGTGGTCGTTGCTGTGCACAAAGTTCTCCTGGTTCTGCTCCTTTCACTCAGCATCAGATCATATAAGTCCTTCCAGGCCTCCCTGAAGTCTTCTTGTTCATCATTTCTTATGGCACAATAGTATTCAATTACATTCATATACCATAATTTATTCAGCTTTTCCCCAATTGATGGGCATCCCCTTGATTTCCAGTTTTTGGCCACCAGAAAGAGAGCTGCTATAAATATTTTTGTACATGTGGGACCTTTTCCCATTTTTATGATCTCTTGGGGATATGGTCCTAGAAGCAGTATTGCTGGGTCAAAGGGTATGCATATCTTTGTAGTCCTTTGGACATAGTTCCAAATTGCTCTCCAGAATGGTTGGATCAGTTCTCAGCTCCACCAACAATGTATTAGTGCTCCAACTTTCCCACATGTTCTCCAATATTTATTATCTTCCTGTTCTGTCATGTCTGCCAATCTGATAGGTGTGATGTGGTATCTCAGAGTTGTTTTGATTTGCATCTCTCTAATCAATAGTGATTTAGAGTATTTTTTCATATGACTATAGATAGCTTTAAGTGTCTTATAATTGTGTTCATATAGTCCCTGGGTTTGTTTTAGCAGGTAAACTCCCAAATATTTTATAGTGTCTATCCTAGCTTTAAATGGGATTTCTCTTTCTATCTCTTGCTATTGGGCTTTGTTACTAATATATAGAAATGCAGAAGATTTGTGTGAATTTATTTTGTAACCTGCAAATTTGCCAAAGTTGTTTATTATTTCAAGGAGTGTTTTACTTGAATCTCTGGGATTTTCCAAGTGTATCATCGCATCATCTGCAAAGAGTGATAACTTAGTTTCTTCTTTACCTGTTCTAATTCCTTCAATTTCTTTATCTTCTCTAATTGCTACAACTAGCATTTCTAGTACCATATTGAATAATAATGGTGATAATGGACATCCTTGTTTCACCCCTGATCTTATTGGAAATGCATCTAGCTTATCCCCATTGCATATAATGCTTGCTGAAGGTTTAGGTAGATACTGCTTACTATTTTATGGAGAGTTCGCTTTATTCCTATGCTCTCCAGTGTCTTTAATAGGAATGGGTGTTGTATTTTGTGAAAAGCTTTTTCTGCATCTATTGAGATAATCATGTGGTTTCTGTTAGTGTTGTTGATATGATTGATAATGCTAATAGTTTTCCTAATATTGAACAGGCCTTGCATTCCTGGTATGAATCCTACCTGATCATAATATATTATTCTCGTGATAAATTGCTGTATGCTTTTTGCTGAAATCTTATTTAAAATTCTTACATTTTTTATTCATTAGAGAAATTGGTCTATAATTTTCTGTCTCTGTTTTGTCTCTTCCTAGTTTGGGTATCAAAACCATATTTGTATCATAAAAAGAATTTGGGAGGACTCCTTCTTCCCCAATTTTCAAAAATAGTCTATATAGTGTTAGAATTAACTGTTTAAATGTTTGATAAAATTTACTGGTACATCCATCCAGCCCTGGATATATTTTCCTAAGGAAAAAATTCATTGACGGCATGTGCAATTTCTTTTTCTGAGATGGGGTTGTTTATTCAACTTCCTCTTCTGTTAATCTGGGCAATTTATATGTTTTAAAATACTCATCCATCTCATTTAGATTGTTGAATTTATGGGCATAAACTTGGGCAAAGTAATTTCTAATTATTGTTTTAATTTCCTCCTCATTGGAGGTAAGTTCACCCCTTTCATTTTTTATATTGGTAATATTGCTGCCACTGCCTCAGACTGCCCCAGGGGTTTCCTGCTCGAGCCACACTGCAGCAGATGTGCTGTGCTATGTGCTCACCCCATGGAACAGATCCTTCCTGTCGACCTTCCAGTCTGTCCTGATCAGTGAATCTGCCACAGTCTGTCTCCTATTGGATTCTGCACCTCCCAAATTGGGTCAGATTCTCTTTTTAAAGGTATCTGAAGGAGTTTGTCTAAAAGCTTAGGTGAGTAGTTGCTCTCACTCCTCCACCTTGGCTCCCCACCGGGAAAGGTCTTTACCAAAACTTGTCTGCATTGATTAAAACTGCAGGTCTGGTCAAAAAATACAGAGTGATATGTAATATCACTATTATAATGCCTGCATGTGTATTTTATGTTATATCTTGTACTACAATGCATTTGTATTAGTGCTTTAAAGTTTGATTTATAAATGTTGTATTGTACGCTATCTTATAACATACTACAAGTATCACCACAAGTGGAATACATTTGAATTCCAGTGCTTTAAAGTTTGCAAAGCAATTTATATGATCTTATTTGAGGAAAGCAATATGGTATAGTATGAAGAGTGCAACATTTGTAAGCAGAGGACTTACACTTATGAACCATGTGACCCTGAGCAAGCCACTTTCCATCTTCCTTATATGTAAGAGTATGTAATATGTTTGAACTCTATGATCTTTAAGGTCTTTTTTGTACTAGCAAATGTTTAACATCTGTCTCTCCTTTTCTACCCCACTCAAAGGTTCATACAATGCACTTTTAAGTTTAGTCTGTATTACTAACATTTTCCTCATCTTTTTTTTAAGTTTAGACAATCAACAAAATAGTAAGGCAAGCCCTGATATGTAGTATTTGCCAATTTTGAGGTGTAAATCGACTCACGAGAGCCAGTTTCAGCTGCCTTCAGCATACCTCTGCTTTCAGCTCTACATCTATGCTCCAACCTCATCCTGAAAGAATGTCTAGGGTGGCGACACACTGAACACTAACTAAGATTCTTATAAAAACCAAAGAAAAATATGGTAGGAAGCTTACCACTGAAAATTGCAGAGTCGATTTGTAACATGTCACATTTTTAAGGACTTGTACAAGGAGAAAGGTACGAGAATGACTTGTTTACTTAGTGAATTTAACCAGGGGCCCCAATGTACATTGGTAAATTGTTTGGCCTTTCTTTCCACGCATTTAACTTTGAGATATCGAAATTATTATTTAATGTTTATATAGCTTTTTGGATACACACAGCATGGCCAGATTTTAATTAACCAAGCAATTGCCTTGAGAATTTTATAGTCTAAGGACACAATTGATGCAAATGCAGACTTCAAACACAGGCTAAAAATAAGAATGGGAAGGGTAGTTAAATGTGGAAATGTATCGGAGAGTCTGCAGCTTTTAAAGAGATAATTTTTTTTTTAACTTCTGCAAAACTTCCTATAAAACAGAGAGTCAAGTTCCAAGGTGATATTGAAAGGCATATTTATGGAGGGTTGTAGAGGTGGGAAATTACAAGAAGAGATTGAATTGCACAAATCCTTGGGATGCTGGTGGTTCACCGTAGGAATGCTAGGAGATGACGAGACAGTCATACAAGTATATGTAATACTGAATATAGTACTTTTAATCCATGTAGGATTTGTGGAGTTAAGTGCCATAATAGTGATACCTCCTATCTTTATGCAGCATTAAACTTTTTGTGTCTTTTTCAGCTCTTAATTTTATCTGGGCAACCACCCTGTAGGCTGGTAGAGCAGCTGAAGAAACTGACTTCTTCAAGGTAGCATAATATAATGTATTCATGGCAGAGATGGAAATCTGCCTCAGTTTGTTGCCTTCTAGCTCTGATATAGCCAAGAGAACTTGCAATATAACTATGTTTCTTTTTATTTATGTGTAGAATCTCCTTTGTTTCTCATTTTATTGAGCTGTATTAAAACTAGCATGTCTGTTTCTGTAAACACTTTTTGGTGAGGGTGAACTATGCTTCCTCACACGTGATGACATACTCTGAAAGTGTGGTAGAGACAACAGATTACCTTCTAATTACCTTCTAATCTAAAGATCTTTGAAACTGATGCCAGGATGAAGGGATTCAACAGAATAGATGTCTGTGGATCATATGGGTAATATAATTTTTTTCTGTTTTCTAGAAAAATATAAATAGAAATGTAAGTAGGGCAGGGCAACAAAAGCTTTGCCTGGGGTATGGAAATATGTAGGGTATTTATATCAAATGAATTATTTTCCATTCTCCTCTATATGACAGCCTTCTGAGGACTGGCTATGATTGTTCTAGGACTTGCCCCCTTAGAAGCAAGTGTCTCAGGCTTTCTGTCCCCCTGTCATAGACTGATTGAAGAATATACAGGGCACTAGGTTTAGTCTCAGGGAATAACTGAGTTCACACTAGTTCAGGCACACTACTTTATGACTCTGGGCAAGTCAACTAACCTCTTTGCAATCTGTAAAATGAAGTGATTGGACTCAATGGATTTGAATATTTCTTCTAGGGTATGAGTCAATTTCCAATGTTTGCATGTTTGAACATAGTATTGGTATTTTCTTTTTACCACTGATCTGAGAGTTTACATGAAGTTTCTTGAACTGGCAAAATTTCTAGTTATGACTCTCATAGCAAGCCATTTCCTACTACATTTTTGAGCCCTCCCTGACCACTCCTCCTTTTAAAAATTACCTTTAGTATCCAAGGGTTATCCTTACTATTATATTGAAGGTAGATTAGATTTTTTTTTTAAAACAGTCACAAGTTATTAGAACCAAGCTGGTGATAAAGGTGACTGTTCTACCTGAGTACCATTTTGAATAGGGAGAAAATACATTTATAAATAATATGATCTGTTTTCCTGTGTAGCTAAAGAACTTACTTATGAAAGTGACTCCAAGAGGGAATTACAAAAAAAAGGTCTGAGCTATTGTAGAGGCCTGCTTTGAAAGCAGTCAATTGATAGTCAACCATAATCAGTGGATACATGAGGTAGCAGATGCTTCTAAAAAATACAAACAAAACAAAACAACTTGACAGCCATAGGGTCTTATTTAGCATTGTATCATGGGAATAAGGATCACTTATGATAATTTTGTAATGAGGAAGAAGATAATTTTTTGATAGATATCAGTTTTCTCATTCTGGGTCTGTAAGACTGGTGTTACTATTAATGTCTGACAATTGTAGAATGATGCCATCTGATCAGACTGCTCCTTCTTTCTTTAGGGAGGATGAGATGAGTAGATAGAAACACCTACCTAGACTGACTAATAGGTCTGTGAGTACACTTTACCAAGCTCCATGCCCATCCTTACCTAGTTTACTTATTCCTGGATTTAAAAGTCTTGTTTTGGGGGAAAAGATTCCAGTTTCATTTGCCTCCATCACTATAAAGCAGTACTGCTCCTAAATTCTGCTGCTACTTAGACCTAACTTGGAGTTTCAAACAGGGGTAAGATTTTCTGCACCTATCAAATATGCTGCATTGTCTCTCAAGCACCCAAATTAAAAGCACAAAATTGTGTGGCTAGCAGAATTGACTGGCATGTGTATCCTTATCGTGTGTGTGTGTGTGTGTGTGTGTGTGTGTGAGAGAGAGAGAGACAGACAGACAGACAGACAGACACACATTACTTATATGTGTATTAAAACCTGTGGAGTAAGATTTAAGGAGTATATAGCTGTGATTCTGTTCCTATTCTGTTCTCTATCTGGACTAATTTCAAGCATAAGCAGTTGTTCCTTCTCCTTCCTTCAATGTGTCACTTCCATGGCAGCCTTTGTCTAGACCACAGTAAGAGCATCCTTAGGGATGCAGCACCTAAACCTCTCACAAGGTCAATTTGAGTTCAGCTGACAGGGACAAATCTATAACCAGCCATGTTATACAATTTGTTTTGCCCTCATCCATTTTATCCCATTAATATGGCTTTGCTGTTTCTCTAGAAAAAGGAAGGCATATTCAGAAAGAAGAACATGAAAAATGACCCAGGGAGAAATGGGATCTTTAAAACAAAGAGATACATCAATGTAAGAACTTATTAAAAATACACCGTTTGTAATGCACAAATTGTAGTCTTTGCAATGGCCATCATTGTTATTCTGAATGGCTTCTGGAGCCTTTCAAAGGAGACCAGTGTCCTCAGACAGTCTCTTTTGTCAGTGATGGAGTTTTCTTTTCATGTCCCAGCACTGTAGGATTTGCTGCTTGGCTTGGTTCAAAGAGTTGTTCTTCGGTTCATCCCTGTTTTCTTACTTTCTATCTGGCCTCTTCTAAGCTGGTGATAGAAGTGAAGTATTTTTTTCTTTTCGGAAACTAAACTGAAGAGAAAATTTCCTCTGGTTTTAGGGAATTTTAAATATCTCATAAAAATAATCATAAAGAAGATTACTATCCCTTGAGTCTCTGTTGCCATCAGTGTTATTTAATATACTAATATTTGGATACAATGTTTTCACATGATTAAAGTGAAGGAAACTACACATTCATAAAACTCCTGAGAATAGTGATTTCTACTTAGAATGGATATTTGCAGAAACACCTGCATGCTCTCCTGAGTTTCTGCAAACAATGAGCTTTACAGAATAGAAATAGCCACTGACCTACAATTAGAAGTAGTTCAGGCAACATCCTGATAACTGTTAGCAGTAGTAGACAATACTGATACCTGGCAATCAAAAATGGCCTTGTTTAACTCAAAGAACACATCTGTGTTAATGTCAGTGTGACAGACAGTGGGAAGCCCTGAAACAGCAACTGGCAAAGGAGAGGAAGCATACCATACAAATAGGGCCACAGATAATACCTCTAGCTTATTTGATATAACCGTACATAGCAAAAGATATACGTGTCAGTATCTTCAGAGGAAAAAAAAAATGTAAGGGCCTTAAATTGAAGAAAGTATTTAATGCAATTCATTTTATGAATTTTGGGAAGAAAAGACTTGAACAATAAATATTTCCTCAACTGGCCTGGTTAGGACACAATTTAGTGTCTTGCCATCTCTCTCTCTCTCTGTCTTGCTATAACTTCCTCCTTTCTCTTCCCTCCTTTACTCCCTCCCTCCCTCCCTTCCCTCCCTTCCCTTCCTTCCTTCCTTCCTTCCTTCCTTCCTTCCTTCCTTCCTTCCTTCCTTCCTTCCTTCCTTCCTTCCTTCCTTCCTTCCTCCCTCCCTTCCTCCCTTTCTTCTTTCCTCCTTTTCTCCCTTCCTTCCTTCCTAAAATTTTTCTTCAAATTTAAAAATACATTCAAAATATACATATATATTTATAAAAATAGATACTAAGATCAATAGAATGGTTTTTTAACCATTCCCTTAGCCCAAGTACTACCTACTCTGCCTACTTCCCCTCGCTAAAACCAGAAATCCTGTAGTGATCATATAAATGGCTGTTCATATTTCCATAGCCTGGTTGACCCTTTCTCATTGTTCCTACAGATCATAAAGACTTGTAGGAAGTGACCTGTAGTAAGGAAGCCTGGAAATTAGTGAAGGCTGGTTCATTGTTTATATTAACTCTACAGCATTTACCAAATAGTTGTTTGATGTTTGGAAGATCTGAACTCAAGGCCTTTGGCTGTCTTATGGCTATAGTTTTTATTAGGATGGGGCAACTGGAACTTGTCCCATGAGGGGCTGTTGAATTTCTAGGGATAAATGAGACATACTACAGTATATCCTACAGTACTTGTATCTTTTCAGGTTGGAATAATAAAATTTAGCACATGTTTAGCAAAACATTTAAAAAAATTCATATGTGATTTTTCTGATTTCATCAGTATAGGAAACTCTCCAGGAGACTCCTCATTCTATAAAAGCAGATCTCCAACTGTCCTGCAACTAATATAGTCTCAGAGAATTTCCTGTGGCCTAATGAGAAATTAAGGGATTTATTCAGGGTCAGACAGCCATTAAGCTTTAGAGGCAGGATTTGAACCCAAATTTTCCTGGCTGAGGCTGGCTTTCTATCCAATACACCATGCTACCTCTTAGCAAGTATGATTAGCTAAAATAGTAAGCTATCCATTGGTCAGCTAATGTGATTTTCTTCTTTCCCCCACACAATATGGATCCTCAAAATGTCTTGATGTCTCTGCATATATCCCTGCCTCCATACCCCAAAATCCATAAATTTAGGGCATGCTTTTATGCTGTTTGCCCCCAGAACAATTGTGATACTTAATTCCTAGTGACAATTCTGTGACTACCTGTGATGTTCTTTATTTTAATTTTGGGAAGTACTATATTAGCATGTCTTTTACAGATATGATGCCTAACCATGCCAGAGCAATTTAGAGAAGCCTGGATAATCACTCTCTATAGACTTCATCTTTATAGTTTCAAAATGCTTAATAAATATTTTAAATTATTATTCCTCCCAGGCAACTATAAGTGAGAAACTCTAACCTTGAGGAACTTACTCCTAATGGAGTGGACAGTGAAAAAGAGGGAGCTGGAAGGGGGGACAGGGGTACAGAGGGATAGGCAAGGGGTAATAATATGGAACAGAAAAAGAAGATAAATACGCCTGAATACTTAGGGCAGTTCCTTAAATGATGTTTTCAGGCAGGAACTCATTAAATGGAGGAAGGAGGAACAGGGTAGAAGCATCTCCTGGGTGAGAAGGTTGCATTGTTCAGTTGTTTCAGTCATGTCCTACTCTTCATGACCCAATCTGCAGTTTTCCTGGCAAGGATACTGGAGTGTTTTGCTATTTCCTTTTCTAACTCATTTTATAGCTTAGGAAACTGAGGCAAACACAGTTAAGTGACTTACTCAGGGTCACAATGCTTGTAAGTATCTGAGGTCAGATTTGAATTCAGGAAGATGAGTCTTCCTGACTCCAGACTCTGGAGCTCTATCCATTGTATTACCTAGTTGCCTGTGGAAGAGGCAGAAAAGTCAAAGAATTAGGTGTGGAGTAAAGTGCCCTGGAAGAGAAAGGAGACCCAGTAAAGCAGCGGAGCATATATATGAGAGAGAGCACAAAGTGACTTGTAGATAAGTTCAAATCAGTTGCAAAGTTAAAGTTCCCAGGCTAATGTTCACTTCTTTTTAAAGTGGTCTTGCTGCTTTGTTATAAATAGGAAAATTCCCTCTAGTTATGCAAATTGATACCTACTTTGCAACTTAGAGACTTGCCCAAAGACATACAGTTGGTATATGTCAGAGGCTGGACTTGAATCCAGGAGTCTTCGATTTTGAGGTTGGCTTTCTATCTACTACCAGCATGTAACTATCCAGGAATTTGGTTCATTCCTCTCTTTCTCCTTTATCTGCCTGCCTGCCTGTCCATCCATCCGTCCATCCATCCATCCATCCATCCATCCATCCATCCATCCATCCATCCATCCATCCATTATCTATCTATCTATCTATCTATCTATCTATCTATCTATCTATCTATCTATCTATCTGTCTGTCTGTCTGTCTGTCTGTCTGTCTGTCTGTCTGTCTGTCTGTCTGTCTGTCTGTCTGTCTTTCTATATATCTATCTAATAGGTGGGGGTAATTAAGAAGTCAACTTTTAGAATAACTAAGATTCTAATTTAAATAAACAGTAATCTGATTTCATCACCACAGGGATTTATGTTAGTCTTTGAACTCTTACTCTCATCTTTGCCAAATCAATTTTACTCTAAACCACTCATTTTCTTTTAAGATGAATCAAGATCTGTTTTATAAATCTTTTAAATTTCCAATTAAGACAAAAAGGTAAATTTCTAAGAATTACTTACCAGGAACTCAGGGGAGAGAAAAATGTTTTCAGGTTCCAAATGAATTTCTCAAACATCTCTGTGCTAATTCAGAGAGTTCATTATTCAGTGTTTTAAAAAATTATTATGAATATCTGAAGCCTGCAAAAGCTCTCCAAAGATAAAAGTTAAGACTTTCAGAAATCCTTTTCTCAATCTTAATTAACAATGTAAAATTTCATTGGTGTTTTATTGCTCAAAATTCCCCTTCAAAAATAGCATTTTATTTGCTTGCCAAGTGGTTCCTCTCATGGGCTGGTATTAATAGTTTTACACAAAGTAAAACAAGGGAAATGATGTAGTCATATTCATTTGGCATGGAATCTACCCATGTAATGTTACAAAAGGTCAAATGTTTTCATGTTAGTTAAGAAAAAGGAAATAAAAAACCTAATTAATAATCTAGGTACCAGGACTTTTTGCTCCATAGCTGCCTAGATCCAAGTGTTAGCCCCCAAAGAGGTATCAGGTACAGCATTCTTTGAAATCATGCCCTATTTAATTAAGCCTGGCATAAATCATAGTGCTAAGTATTTATATCATCCTAATACATATACTTCTCTCAGTCAAATTAATTTCAAAGCAATTATTTAAAATTATTAAAAAGCATTTTATTATTATAACCTAGAAGCTATTTTCTTTGAACATGTCCTTTTGTATATGGAGAAGAGGTAGCATAGTTTAGCGTCTAGAAGATTGGAAAGAAAGATCAATTTTCTTTCTATTTTGTTTTCTTATGGTAAGACTGCATTATTACAATTGCATTTTTCATAATTATACTCTAAAGTTCCATTATATCTGTGATCTCATTGATGTGGACATTTCTTCTGATAATGCAGGTCACAATTCTAACATTTCTGCTAATTCTACACAGTTCTTGCCCATATTCTCTCATAAATTCATCAGAATAAATCCACCCAATATGTTGGGGGCTTTCCTAAGTTCCCTTAACTTTTATTTTTGGTAAAGATCCCAATAGAACACATGGGATGTCCATTGGCTGGTCTCCATTTTTGCTCCCTAACTAGTCCCTGCTCCTCCTTTTAAAACCATACATTCCTTTGATGACATCTTTTTCACTTCCTTCATGATTCCTTGTTTGTAAATTCCTTGTGTTATAGCCTATTCACATCCATCACGGAATTTTTTTTTAAGTGGTCTTCAATTTTAATTATTTAAAATTTCTAATGTTAACTTGGGGTGCCACTCACTGTCCATTTGCAATGCCTGGCTGAGGTTTGTATGCATACGTGTATATATGCATATATGTATAAAACATTTATGTATATTTTTGTGCATGAGTGTGTGCATCAACTAAAATATAATTAATATAATAATATATATTAAATACAATTGGTGATGACATTATATATACATATATTAATGAGTTCTAAAGGTTGTCAGTGCAATGCATATCATAATTTGGACAATAGCCATTTTTTCCCAACTACGTAGCTTTTCATATGTGGATAGTTAGGACAAGCTATGGTGAATATGGATCAGCACAATGTCATCTACAAATAGCAATATCTGAAGATCCTAACCATCTCTAAAGAATTCTTCTACTTGGACTCTAAACTGAATCTTCTTCATGATAATGGTTAATTGCTTTGGTGAACATATATCTATCTCCATTTTGTCTTGCTTGATATTAATGATCAGAGGGTTTTCATAGAAATTTATTTGCTATATGTACGTTTTAAATGATTTTGTATGATTTTGACATTTCAATGGGAAAAAAAAAAAACTTTTTGAAGAAAAGCCCATAAGGTGGCATTTCGTTCTACTGAATCAGACACGATTTTTATACCAACAAAAAACAAAATTTTCTAGGAGGTCATCTAGTTTGATGCACTCATTTTGCAGATGAGGAAACTGAGGTGTTGAGAGGTTAAAGTGGTTTGCCCAGGGTCAGACAACTGGAAAATATTTGAGGCAGTTTTCTAATTTAGGTTTCTTGGCTCCAAATCAAGCAGTCCATTCACCATATCATACTCTTTCATTCAGTACATCTTCTAGTCAGTTATGTGATGGTAAAGATGTCTTCTCCTGTGTAATGTTATTTTGGGAAATATAACTATTCTCTCCAAATATTCTCATGAAGTAATTCCTAAAAGTATATTTAGATGATTTTCATCAAATTTTAGAGCAATTGCGTAGTGCAGTGAATAGAGCAATAGGTTTGGAATCAAGAAGACTCATCTTCCTGAGTTCAAATCTGGCCTCAGACACTTACTGGCTGTGTGACCCTGGGTAAGTCACTTAATCCTGTTTGCCTCAGTTTCTTCATCTGCAAAATGAGCTAGAGAAGGAAATGGCAAACTGTTCCAGTATCTCTGTTAAGAAAACCCTAAATGGGGTCATAAAAGGTAAGACATGACTGAAACAACTCAACAAGAACATAAAATTTTATATGGGTAGGAAAGCTGGCATGTAGTTTGGTAGTTATTATTTTTCTCTATTTTTTGTTTTCACCTTTGTTATTAGCTCTTCCTTCAGATGCTTTGAGAATTAAGCCCTAGCTCCCTCAAAACTGTTTTGGCTTCAACATAAATTTCCTTTGTATCTAGTTGGTCTTTCCTTGTTGATTTTCTTCCTGTTTTCTTACCCCTTCCAAGTTTTTTCTTTTCTACAATAAACACCTTAAATTGCTTTCATAGGACCTGATATAAAGTGATTCTGGATTCCTTCAAAATCTTGTTTGGTTTCTTTTGGAACGCCATTCCAGTTTTACAATGTCCTTCTTAAAATATGGCACCGGGAACTATATACAATGTGCTAAATGTGGTCTTATCAGTGCAGAACAGAGATTATCTCCTTCATCCTGGACACTATATTTGCGCTTTATTCCTTTAAGTATTTGTGATATCATTTTGGTGTGTACTCAGATTCTCTTGTGGTGCAGTTCACAACTCCTGTACAACTTGATAGATGTCTCTGAGAATTTCTGTGGTCAACAATAAACCACCTTCCCCATCTAGCTAACCTAGCAATGACTTTTTTTTTTTTAACTATAGTATGACTAGTCTTTAGATTCTGGACTTGTCTTTAAGTTGCCTTTTCAGCTCAGTGGAACTAGCTCAGTTTATGCCCCATTGGCATTTGAGAACCTAAGGGAACCTTCACATTAAGAAGGACCATTACAATAGAAGTATAGAATCATAGAGCAAATCTTTGGCTGAATCCAAACTTCACAGAACAGTTAAAGGGCTGCACTTGAGGACCTAGAGTGCCATATATGGCCTTGAAGCCACAGGTTCCCCACCCCTGGTCTAGAGAAGTTAAGTGATTTGTCAAATGATACACAGGTAGTAAGAGGAAGAATTGGGTTTTGAACCTGTTTGTCTGACTCCACATCCTGTGACCTTTCCATGGTGCCATGATGCCTCTCTATTAATTTTGTCATTATCTAGACTTCCCAAATTAATTTTATCCTCAGATTTGTTAAGTATGCCACCTACATTTTTATGTAAGTAATTGATAAGACTGTCAAACAGCACATGGTTAAGAACAGAGTCCTCTAAGTAAACCTTAGGATGAAAAAAATGTATCATGGAGTTCTTTAGTTTCTTATTTAGGCTTTAAAATCATTTGATGTATACTTCTTATGGAATCAGGAATTCCCATGTAAAACATTTGTATTCTCAACAAAATCTTAGGGTCTTTATTCCAATTCCTATTCTCAGTGGCAAGTTGGACCCCAAGAGGTTGGCAAAATCTCCCTCTATAGGTCCTGTGGGAAGTCCTAAGGGATTGTGGGTATCTTTTTATTGCCTTTGATAAAACTTCCATTGAAATAAATATCAATTATCCGGAACCCACTAATATAGCCTCAGTGTAATGTCAATGATCAGTGCTCCACTATCAGTTTAATCAGTTGATATCTCTTTTATATCATTGATTCAAAATATTTAATGAGAAGATATAGGGAGAACAGAAGTTCTCCCTATAACAAAACAGAAATGATCTCCTTAAAGCATTTCCTTTGACATTAGGGGTGCATTGTCCCCTTTTCCCCCCAACTTTGCAGCCCCTGAAGAGACTGATCTCAAACCTAATGCAATTAATACCAAGAATTTGACCCACCAAGTTCAGTTCCAAATTTGGCATAGTTCTCTTGCCTAAAGGCTGTTTCAGCAGCCAATCAAAAGGCCTATTTTCATCACACAGAAAATAGAATGGAAACAGTTACAGAATACCAGTGATCATGCACTTCCAAAAGCAGTTTCTGCAAGTATCCACATGGGTTAGCGTGAGGCAGAGACCCCCTCCACATACTCCCATTGACCAATATCTCCACCCTCCATTGACCAGTACCTTTCCATTACACATAAAAGTCCTGCTTGAATCAGCAGAAACTGATAATCTGTAGCAGACTTGAAAATGTACAACTGACTATATTATTTTGGCAGAAAGTAACTAATTTATCCTTTAATAGTGACCAACCACCATCACATGACATTTTCTTTAATTTAATAAAATTCTGAACTTAGTAAACATGAAATAAGATGAACGTTTCCACATAAAATGTAAAACATGAGAGGAGATTGTACACGAAGCTGCTAATCCCTATTATTTACAGTTTGTAGTATATAATATAGTATAATTTAAGTATATATTAAATTAGGGCAGCTAGGTGGTGCAGTGGATAGAGCACCAGTGCTGGAGGCAAGAGGACCTGAGTTCAAATTTCACCTCAGACACTTGACACTTACTAGTTGTATGAACTTGGGCAAGTCACTTAACTCCAATTGCTTCATCCTGGGTCATCTCCAGTCATCCTGATGAATATCTGGTCACTGGATTCAAATGGATCTGGAGGAGAAGTGAGGCTGGTGACCTGCACAGCCCTCCCTCCCTCAAAACAAAGTCAAGTGCAAGTCAATCATTATTTCTCTGATGGCATGGTCTTTGGCAATGAAGGATGAATGCACATACATGTTAAATTCAATATGTAACTTTCAAAGCAGTCCTACTAATGTATATTTCCTTCTGGCTTTATTTCTGTTGTCTTCTGGTGGTTGTTGTCCTTTGTTCTCTAAGAGGACCAAAATGACATCACTATGATAAAGTCAAGTTTCAATGTGCCTGACTGTGGCTGATCAGATCAATACAAGCTTGGAATGCTCTACCACAGATTGGGCACAAATAATCCATGTGAACATTTGGGGTGGATACTCTAAATTTGTGTGTACTACATTTCCTTTTGGCTGTTTCAATTCTGCTTTGGTCATTGAGCATAGCCGTACTGAGTGGTCCTGTGTCAGTGTCTCCCATGTCACACAATTCCAAAGTTCTTGAGAGAGACTTTGAGAGTGTCCTTGTATTGCTTCTTCTGACCACCAGGTGATCTCCTGCCCTGTGTGAGTTATCCATAAAATAGTCTTTTTGGCAAGCCTATGTTTTGCATTCAAACAATGTAGCAGCCCATTAGAGCTGCACTCTCTGAAGCAGAGTTTGAATGCTTGGCAGTTTAGTTCAAATAAGGACTTTGGTATCTGACATCTTATCCAGGTGATCTTCAGAATCTTCCTGAGACAATTCAAATGGAAGTGATTCAGTTTGCTGGCATGGTGCTGGTGTCCATGTTTCACAGGCATATAACAATGAGGTCAGAATGACGGCTCTGTAGACCTTCAGTTTGGTAGTCAATCTAATACCTCTTTTCTTCCACACTTTCTTTTGGAGCCTCCCACACCCTGATCTAGCTCTGGCAATGTGTGCATCAATGTGTACATCTCTGGAAAGTACACTATCAAGGTGAGTGAACTTATCCACAGCATTCAAAACTTCTCCATTTGCTATAACCAATGGTTCCACATATGGATGATGTGGTGGTGGCTGATGGAACTCCTGTGTTTTCTTGATGTTAATTGTTAGGCCAAAATTAGCACAAGCAGCAGAGAATCAATCCCTACTTTGTTGCATCTCAGCTTCAAAGGCTGCATTGAAGGCACAATCATCTGCAAAGAGAAAATCATTCACTAACACTCCCTCCACTTTGGTCTTGGTTTGTAGACTTTTCAGACTGAAGAACTTACTTATCATTAGTGGGTATCTGACCTTGATGCCATGTTTATCTTCATTGAAAGCATTTGACAACATGACTGAAAACATCATGCTAAAAAGCATGGGAGCAAACACACAACCTTGTTTTATTCCATTGGTGACCGAGAAGGCACAAGAGCATTATCCATAATCCAGAACTAGGGCAAGCATGCCCTCCTAAAATTGATTTATGATACTGATGAACTTCTCTGGGCAATCAAATTTTTTTATTTTATTTTATTTTTATTTTATTTTTAAAATTTATTTATTTAACTTTTAACATTCATTTTCACAAAATTTTGGGTTCCAAATTTTCTCCCCATTTGTCCCCTCCCCCCACCCCAAAACACCAAGCATTCTAATTGCCCCTATTACCAATCTGCCCTCTCTTCTATCATCCCTCCCTTCCCTTGTCCCCATCTTCTCTTTTGTCCTGTAGGGCCAGATAACTTTCTATACCCCTTTACCTGTATTTCTTATTTCCTAGTAGCAAGAACAATACAGTTGTTCCTAAAACTTTGAGTTCCAACTTCTTTTCATCCCTTCCTCCCCACCTATTCCCTTTGGGAAGGCAAGCAATTCAATATAGGCTATATAAGTGTAGTTTTGCAAATGACTTTCATGATAGTCGTGTTGTGTAAGACTAACTATATTTCCCTCTATCCTATCCTGCCCCCCATTGTTTCTATTCTCTCTTTTGATCCTGTCCCTCCCCAAGTGTTGACTTCAAATTGCTCCCTCCTCCCATTGCCCTCCCTTCCATCATCCCCCCCCCACCCTGCTTATCCCCTTCTCCCCTACTTTCCTGTATTATAAGATAGGTTTTCATACCAAAACGTGTGTGCATTTTATTCCTGCCTTTAGTCGAATGTGATGAGAGTAGACTTCATGTTTTTCTCTCACCTCCCCTCTTTATCCCTCCACTAATGAGTCTTTTGCTTGCCTCTTTTATGAGAGATAATTTGCCCCATTCAATTTCTCCCTTTCTCCTCCCAATATATTTCTCTCTCACTGCTTGATTTCATTTTTTTTTTTTAAGATATGATCCCATCCTCTTCAATTCACTCTGTGCACTCTGTCTCTATGTATGTGTGCATGTGTGCATGTGTGTGTGTGTAATCCCATCCAGTACCCAGATACTGAAATGTTTCAAGAGTTACAAATATTGTCTTTCCATGTAGGAATGTAAACAGTTCAACTTTAGTAAGTCCCTTATGACTTCTCTTTGCTGTTTACCTTTTCATGCTTCTCTTCATTCTTGTGTTTCAAAGTCAAATTTTCTTTTCAGCTCTGGTCTTTTCATCAAGAATACTTGAAAGTCCTTGATTTCATTGAAAAACCATTTTTTCCCCTGAAGTATTATACTCAGTTTTGCTAGATAGGTGATTCTTGGTTTTAGTCCTAGTTCCTTTGACTTTTGGAATATCCTATTCCTAGCCCTTTGATCCCTTAATGTAGAAGTTGCTAGATCTTGTGTTATCCTGATTGTATTTCCACAATACTTGAATTGATTCTTTCTAGCTGCTTGCAATATTTTCTCCTTGACCAGGGAACTCTGGAATTTGGCCACAATGTTCCTAGGAGTTTCTCTTTTTGCATCTCTTTTAGGCAGTGATCTGTGGATTCCTTGAATACTTGTTTTGCCCTCTGGTTCTAGAATCTCAGGGCAGTTTTCTTTGATAATTTCATGAAAGATGATGTCTAGGCTCTTTTTTTGATCATGGCTTTCAGGTAGTCCCAGAATTTTTAAATTGTCTCTCCTGGATCGATTTTCCAGGTCAGTTGTTTTTCCAATGAGATATTTCACATTATCTTCCATTTTTTCATTCTTTTGGTTTTGTTTTGTGATTTCTTGGTTTCTCATAAAGTCATTGGCCTCCATCTGTTCCACTCCAATTTTTAAAGAACTCATTTCTTCAATGGGCTTTTGAATCTCCTTTTCCATTAGGCTAATTCTGCTTTTTAAAGCATTCTTGTCCTCATTGGCTTTTTGAACCTCTTTTGCTAATTGAGTTAGCCTATTTTTCAGGGTGTTGTTTTCTTCAGCATTTTTTTGGGTCTCCTTTAGCGAGGTACTGACCTTCTTTTAATGCTTTTCTTGCATCTCTCTCATTTCTCTTCCCAGTTTTTCCTTCACCTCTCTAACTTGATTTTCAAAATCCTTTTTGAGCTCTTCTGTGGCCTGAGCCCATTGAATATTTATTTTTGGATGTTTGGGATACAGAAGCTTTGATTTCTATGTCTTTCTCTGATGGTAAGCATTGTTCTTCCTCATCCTAAAGGAAGGGAGGAGATATCTGTTCACCAAGAAAGTAACCTTCTGTGGTCTTATTTTTTCCCCCCTTTTCTGGGCATTTTCCCAGCCAGTTGCTTCACTTCTGAGTGTCATCTCCACACCCACCTTGCCTCCAGATCTGGCCAGCCAGTGCTTGGGGTCTGAGATTCAAATGCTGCTTCCCAGCCTTAGGGCTTCAGTGGGATGGGGCTGCTATTCAGTGTGAGATTAAGTTCAGGTGCTCAGGTGGGGGCAGAGCCACCTCTCAGGGCTCAGTTCCCTCAGGGGGTTTATGCAGAGACCTTTAACAATGGATCTGGGCTCCTGCTTGCTTTGGGAGCCCTTGTCTGCTGCCGCCTCTGCTGCTTCCTCCTGAGGGGGCCTGAGTTATGGGGACACCCCACTCCCCTCTTGGCAAGCCCAAAAGACCCTCTCACTGACCTTTGGCACCTGTGGGTGGAGGCACCTGCGTGGCTGCTAGACATTCCTTCCCTGAAGCCTGCTCGGATCAGCTCCTCTTGGTGCTGCACGGCCAAGGTAAGGCTGGGCTCTGCTTTGGGTCTAGGGTGTGAGGGACCTTTCCTGTTGGTTTTTCAGGTCTCTCTGGAACAGAAATCTCCTCTGCTCTGTTGTTCTGTGGCTTCTGCTGCTCCAGAATTTGTTGGGTGTTCTTCTTTACAGGTATTTTATGGGCTGTGGGTTCACAGCTAGCATATGTGTATCTTTCTACCCCGCCATCTTGGCTCCTCCTCCTGGGCAATCAGATTTTAACATAATTTTCCAAAAGCCCTCACAATTTGTCAAAGGCCTTGGTCATATATTCAAATATTGTGTACAGACGTCTGTTCTCCTCCTGGCATTTCTCCTGGAGTTGTTGGGCAGCAAATACCTGTTCTTCTGAACTGCTGAAGACTGTTGTCTTCTAAACATTTAAAAAAGCTTCTTTGATGGCACTCTTTTATTTTTTCATTCTTTTTTCCTTTCTTTGTTTCTTCCTTCTTCTATGGCTTGTATTTACTCAGCACTTCCTCAGATCTCTGGCAGCCTGTGTCTGCAGTTTTGGATTAGATGGTGGGATTTGTGGAAATTTCTTTTTCTTTTTCATCACTCTTCCTTCTGGTACACTGATAAAAATAGCTAGCATTTGAAGGGTTAGAAAACATATACTATCTAGTGAGATTTACATGTTATTACCAAGTGAGATAATATAGGTAA
This sequence comes from Notamacropus eugenii, assembly GCF_028372415.1. NCBI lineage: Eukaryota > Metazoa > Chordata > Mammalia > Diprotodontia > Macropodidae > Notamacropus > Notamacropus eugenii. Next base: position 126,166,289 of record NC_092873.1, read on the forward strand.
AGCACTTTGTAAACTTTGAAGCTTGTATCAATGCCAGTTACTATTATGTCGTGTTTTATTTGTGTGTTTATGGGGGATCTGGGCTCTTTCTAAGTCTCAACATGCTTCCTTCTTATTCAGAGGCCCTGTATGGTTCTTCCTCCTTTCTTTTCACCTGCTAGCATCTGTGGAGCTTCAGCAGAACTCCTTGTAGATGGGCTACCATTCTTTCAACAGAAGGGCTATATTCATACTCTGAGGGAAGATTGTACCTGTTGTATGTCATCAGGACCTCATAATTTCTTTTCTTGTGGAATTTTTTTTTCAATTGCCAACCTCTTGATCTTGGTTTTAATTTCTGTCTGCCTTTTTCAGAATCCTTTTCTTCCTCATTTCCTTTTTAAATTGTTCCTTAAATTCCATCTTTGTGACCATGGGCAAGTGACTTAAACTCCCTAGGTTTTAAAAGTCTTCTAATTTATAAAATAAAGGAGTTACACTAGATTAGTTTCTGAGGCTCATTGCCACCATAGATATATGTACCTTTTAACTTGTATCCTCTCTCTCATTAGCCTGAGAATACATAGAGAGGCATTCCTTAGAACCTTTCACCTTGCCCTTAAGTAGACAGATAATAAAGAATTTTAAGTTAGTCATATAGTTACTGAATGCCTCTGGCTGAAAGACAAATACCAGAAGCCCTGCTAATCACTGTAATATTTTCCTTGCTTTCTCTGCCTCTTGATCCTCCAATAAAACTGTGCCTGTGGCCTGCCTGTTCTCTTGGTATCTAGATTCCTATTCAGGGGCGATTCCTTGGATACTGCTTTACACACTGTAGTGTTTAATCCCCTCTCCTCCAGGCTCTACTGAATTGCTCAGGTATGAGAAGATTAATGCTATTTTGCTGGTTAGCTCAGACAGTATTTTCTACCTTCCTTAAGTAATCACTAGACACAACCCACAAAACACAGACTTCTGATTAGAATATTTGAAAAGCTCTCACTCCCTGCTTCCTGCCTTTGTTTTTTCCTTCTGTTTACTATGTGGCAAACACATAGTTTAAAACAAAAACATACATACACACATACAATTTTTTTCATCCCATGAGATGTGATTTTAAAATATGCTTTTCAGGATTTGAAAAATCCTTTAAAATATTATTTTCATATTATTTACGTAAATATCTCAGGGGATTAAATAACTATTTCTAATATCTTCATCAGTTTCTTATGCACTGGAGAGTATATCAGTCCCAAGATCCATTTTGACAAACCTGTTAGTCAAACTGATAAGCATCATTAAATGACCAAAACTTTTGTGTATCTATTGATCATACTTTCAGGTAGATGAAACATCATGACCCTTTTGAATAAAATTTCAATGATTTTGGGAAACATTTTTGCCACTCTTGGGCAAATTCAGTAGTTATATTAATTCTGACAACTTAGGAGAAGCCTGGATAGAGAAGAATGAATTTTTGTTATCTTAATTATGAAATATTTATTTTGGAAAATAATTTTTCCCCATTTGACAATTTCCTTTTACTCACTCATGGCTACATTCATGCATGTCTCTCTCTCTCCCTCTCCCTATCATCCCTCTCTGTCTCTCTCTATGCCTCTCTATCACCCCCCCCCACTGTCTCACTACCTTTTGCCCATCCCCCCCTACTTTACTTTCCCTTAAATCTAGATTTCCTTAATCCTCACTTAGATTCCCAAAGCACATTCTAAATCCCAGTTGAGATTTTCCTCCCACTGATTGATTATGCTTTGAGATGTTAAAGTAGTTCCATGGTGACATCCCTAATATAATCTGTTAATTTAAAAAAAAAAAACTTTTTTGAATGAATCTCAATAAAGTATTTCTCTTCCTTGGAGATTTATTAGTACCCATAAAGAGCATTGACTTAGAGCTTAAATGGACTTTTGAGACCACTGACTCTAACCCCCTCCTTTTCCAGATGAAGAAACTGAGGTTTCAGATGAGGAACTTCCCTCTGTCAGTATAGTTTGATACTTCCTCTGAAACTTAATGTCTTAGTGGGACACTTAGATCATCAAGAGTTTGTGTCTTTGCCCAGTATGATACATACACCTAGTAGAAGTCCTAGGTAGGATTTGAACCCAGATATTTCTGATTCTAAGCTCAGCTGTCTATCCACTATGTCATGAAATGTGAATATGTGATTTTAGATTTAGAGCCAAAAGATTCTGTAAAAGTCTCTTAGTTTAATACTCTCATTTTGCAACTGAGGAAGCTGTCATAGACAGGAGAAGTGATTTGCCCAGTTTTCACAGGTTATTAATGAGATTTAAACATAGGATTTAAACCTAAATTCTCTGCCTCAACAGCCTGTATTCATTCCACTGCACCATGTATTTATTGAGTATTATTTCGCATGAGATAGTCTTTGTAAAATGCATTAGCACATATAAGAAATGATGAACAGATGGACTTCAGAAAATACTGGACTTATATGAACTGATGCTGAGTGAAGTGAGTAGAACCAGGAGAACATTATACACAGTAAGAGCCACAGTGTGTGAGGACTGTTTCTGATGGACTTAGCCCTTCACAGCAATGTTTCCAAAAGACTCAATGCAAAATGCCATCCACATCCAGAGAAAGAACTATAAAGTCAGAACAGAGAATGAAGCAGGCTATTTTCTCTTCTGTTTTGTTTTGTTTTATTTTGCTTTTTTCTCATGGCTTCTCCTATTTGTTTTAATTCTTCTATGCAACATGACTAATGTGAAAATATGTTTAATAAGAATGCATGTGTAGAACCCATATAAGACTGCATGCTGTCTTGGTGAGGGAGGAGGGAGGGAGGGGGAGAAAATTTAAAACTTATGGAAGTGATTGTTGAAAACTGAAAACAAATTAATTAAAGAAAAGCATTAGCACAGTTTATGGCACATAATAGGCACTATATAAATATTATCTTCCTGACCCCTGTCCCCCATATCCTATAGTGTGGAGATAACAGAGAGATGCAAACTTTAAAGGTCTAATGCTTTAAGATTTTCAAAGAACTTACATTTGGTTTCCATGCCAGTCTAGTTAGCTGGTCAGGTTAGGAAAGTGAAGCACAGAGAAGATCATAGACTTACAGCTGGACTTTAGAGCTCATTTAGCCCAACCCCTCGCTTTACAGAGGAGAAATCTGAGACCTAGTAATTTGTCCAAGGTCACATGGGTAATAAGTAACAGTGGTAGAATTAGAACCCAGGTCTTCTGATTCTAGTTTTCTTTCCATTACACTCCACTGCATTTCCTGAAGTTAACCCAAGATCATTTGTCTGTTAAGCAACAGGGGCAGGGCTTCCAAATTCTAAGTCTAGGGCTCTGTCAATTCCACCATATTGAAGAAGTTATGGAGAAAAAGAAAGTTAGTTATCTAGCTCTGGCACAGACGTTGGCATGATTGGTAAAAATAGGTAAACTGTTAAACAGAGGTTGCTAGGTGGTAAAGTGGATAGAACACTAGACCTGGAGTGAGGAAAGACTTGAGTTGAAATCTGGATGAAGATACTTACCACCTTTGACTCCTGGCAATACACTTAACCTCTGTGTACCTCAATTTTCCCATATGTAAAATGGAGGTAATAATAATACCTATTTCTGAGAGCTGTTATGGGGATCAACTAAGATAATATTTATAAAACTTTTAGCACAGGGCTTGGCACATAGTAGGTGCTTAATAAATGCTTGTTTCCTTCCTTTCACCTTCCTGGTGTATTGGGGCTTTGCCTGACAGGTCTATTGTGCTCATGCTACAGGACCATAGCATTAGCTGATGCATCTTTTGGAGTTGACATTTTCCTTTCTTTTCATATTTCTGAGAATCAGTTCAATGAAGCAGAATTGAATCATTATATTTTTTTATTTTAGTATAAATCTATGTTGGAGGGAAAGCCACCCCATCATAGAAAATGCTAAAACTTGATTTCCCACACTATTGCTTCTGAGCCTCAAGGAGTAGGGAGTCATCAAAATAAAGTCCTTCCGCTTCTTGTTATTCCAATTGGTAAAAATAAAAAGAGGAGTGTTAAACTCCACATTTCTAGGAGTGGTAGAGGAATCTTTTAGGAGAAGCTGCTTTATAGCACCTATACCGGATTGTTGGAAGATAATTACATGAACCACAAGTCTCTTTACTCAACTAGATTTCAGGTTTATAGAACCTTGTATTAAGCTACATGTGCCAAAATAATAGTAATAAATAGCATTGTCATCTGGGGACCAAACTACATTTTAATAGCAATAGTGATTTTAGAATGACTCAGAAGACCAAACCTTTTGCTGTCTGTCTATTCTGGAGCAACCTCATCACTCTAATGCATAGTTGACATTAAGAACTGATTTTATGGTTGATGATGGTATGTAAAGACTTTTATTTTACACTGCCTATCTCTCTAAGTCATACCATTTTGTTTTTTCTGGGCTTTTTAGGGACTTTCTTGGTGTTGCCGAAAAAGTTGAGAAAATGAATTTTTATTTTTCTTATTCCTCTTCTGCTTTCATTCTGTTTTTCCTCATTATAATTAAGGAGAATTTGCCCAATGTGTGTGTGTGTGTGTGTGTGTGTGTGTGTGTGTGTGCCTTTTATTTCTTCAGAAATAAATTTCCCATTTTTGTTCATTTCCTGAGTCCTATTCCCTCATTCCTCCTCCATGCTTGTTAAACAGTAAGTTGTTAAACAATTTGAAATATGTTTGGTCAATTGGATTGAAATGAGAAAAAGTGGAGCCTACTTCTTTAAAACTAAAGTCTTTTGCCCTGATTTTGTTTTGTTTTGTGGCTAATTGATGACTGAGAAGAAAATGACCAGGAAAATAGTGTAGAACTTAAAATTTTTCTACTCTCAGAAAATTGAGAAGCATTTGGGTTGCTTTAACATGTGCTCATATTTCTAAGCACAACTTACTTTAAAGAGATTGATGACTCTAAAATGGGAAAGCCATTTTCCTTTAAGATTTGGTGGAAACTAAAATTGGTGGCAACTGATTCAGTGCTCCTCAGCTACAAGTGCTGAGACATTGCATGATCAAATATACCAATAAACATGAGGTGACTTTATTTACCTCCAAAAGTCAAATTTCTCTTCTTCACCATCACACAAGAAGCATACCTATACTGTAGCTGATATTCTTCCAGAGAAAAATAAATAACCATATGTCGGTTTTTGATTTTGATTCAATTCAATTCCAATGGTATTTTTCCAAATTCTGATTTTAGGCTTGAAGACTATCCATTACAGGACAGTTACAGAGGAATTTTCTTCATTGAAAGTTCTATGCAACAATGAAACCACAGTTCTGGAGTAAAAAAAAGAAAAAAGAAAAGAAGAAAAAGTTTTGGAAATAGAGGTACTGGGGTTCAGTGAAAAAAGTATCAATCTAGTAGTTGAAAGACTTAGGTACAAATCTTGCTTCATGCTTGCTAGCTCTGTGACCTTAGACAAGGCATTTAACATTTTTATGGCCAAGAAATATTCTGGGGCTTTTCTACTAAGTCATAAATAAGTTGTACTCTTCATGGGTGGAGTGAATTCCCATCCTGTGAGTTCCCCATACTCATATATATATATTTTTTGTGAAAAATTTAGAAATGAGCCTCTCAGGAATTACATACATATATGCATATGTATATGTATACACACATAAATATATGTGTACAGACATGTGTCTATATATACATATAGACATACATACATATAGCTATATATATATATATATATATATATATATATATATACGTATCTATATATGTGTAGCTATCTATCTATCCATATCTAACTATATACACATACATTAAAGGTTTGGAGCTAGGAAGATCTGGTTTCAAGTTTGACATCTGATTCATGGTGGCTATGTGACCCTGAGCAAGTCACCTAACTTCTCAGTGCCTCAGGTATCTCTCAGATGATAAGTTGCAGGGCAGTGCTAACCTTCATTGATAGAATCTTTTAAGCCAGTGAAATAATAGGTCCAATTTCCTTTCCTCAACATATAATACTCCTTCCCTCTTCATCTTATCTCATCTGTATCACCAATGTGATAGTCACAATGCCTACAGAAGCTATGAATATCCCAGCACAATTCTGAATTGCAAAATACAAAACACAATTGCAAAATGGAAGACAGAACTGAAAGATTTATTCAGACACCAGAATGCCAAATCCATCATAGCAACAAAAACAAATCCATGCACAATAACATTGCAGAGGGCAATACTATTCCCAAGTCTTCTCTCTGTTAGGCTTCCCACAAACCAACTCCCTTTAACAAATCACAGACTCCCTTAAACAAAATCACAGGCAAGCTCTTCCACTCACACTAGTTGCTCCCTGCTCTCTCTTTCTCAGCTTTGATTGCTCTGACTCATTTCCTCCTCCACCTGTTCAGCAAACTCCTCCCAGTACAGGCTTCATGTGACTCAGACTTCCATGTGACCCAGGCATGTCACATCAGCCTATTAATGGATAGGAAAGATCTTTCCATTTAAATTACCATTACATCCATCCCTCCTTTCCTCTCTCATCCCCTCCCCTCCTCCCTCCCCTCTCTACTCCTCTCCACTTCTCCTCTCCTCTCCTTTCTCTCTCCCTTTCTCTTCCTCTCCTCTTTTTCTCTCTCCTTTCTTCTTTCTCCTCTTTTCTTTCTCTCATTTTCTTTTTCCTTTCCCCTTCCTCTCTTCTTTTCATTCTTCTTCTTCTCTCTTTTCCCTGTCCCCCTTCTTGATTTCTGACTTAAAGGTTATGATGGCTACCTACTCCATCACAATAGCTCCTCTATTTGGGTTCTTGAAAGTATAGTTTATCTGAAATAAAATCAACATCAGAGAGAGAAAAAAAATTCTCATGTGTGGTGTTAGGATATATTCTCCTTACCCTATCCCCCTAATGCCTACTCTACCCTGCTTTTAATTCATCTAAGGGAATGATACTTAAAATTTTATTTGTTTTTCTTGAATATTCTGAGTCACAGAATATTAGAGGCAAAAGGTATTTTGGAGGCCATATAGTGTGACACCCTTATTTTATACATGAGTAAGGTGAAATGTAGAAAGGTTAAGTGATTGACTTACTGATAGCAAGTGACTCATTGGAGGTTTGGACCTAGGCAGTTTAATTCCAAATCTAGCAGCCTTTCTGCTGGATATACTGCCTTGATATGATAAAGGTTTATTGTTCTCCCTCTTCCTTGTCTTCTCTTGATCCATCTGTCTTTCTCTGTAGTCCTTTGGACATATGAAGCCTTCTAGGGGTGTTTTGGAATGTACAAATGACTACAGGTCTCCTTGATGTGGCCCTGCCATTTCTAAATCTAAGCTATTGTATGAAAATGTTTCTTTAAGAGCTTTGTTGAAGGAGGTTGAGCTGCTGTTTCCAGCTGTTAAAGAAGCCTCTGCCTTGGCAGCTGGGCTTCCTCCCAGGCAGCAAGCAAGGCTGCAGCTCCCTTGCTGCTTCCTGAGTTCCCTCAGCCTGCTGTACTAGATTGTAATTCAATAGAATTCAAATTTTTAGGTGCCTGGAGCATCTAGGCAGCAGGCCCAGAGGTCCTTTCAAATCAGGGTTTTCTACAGCTATTTTATTCCATGGGAGATGCCAGAATTTTCCCTGCCTTCCAAAGGTGAACAAAATTGTGAAAACATATAGTGGAGAGAAAATCCTTACATGAGAACTTGACCCAGAATTCACTAGTTAGAGGGGAAAATAAGGGCAAGTCTTGGCTGTATTTGTTGGGCTAATCTGATATTTATTTGCTGCCCCTAGGTACAGATTCAGGTGGGAGAGGATAAATAAATGATGAAGGCAAAAGTATGAAAATATACACAAATGTGTGCCAGGACCCCAAGGGGTGTTAGCTCAGATCACATGACTTATATTCGACTCAGTGGATTCTGTTGTAATTATTTCTTTGTTTTGCTATGCTTCATACAAGAGTATGAACTGCAGGGACCACCATGGTCTTCAATTTCTTGTTCTTTTTTTGATTAGAAAGGTGAGAATTCAGTAGAGAAACTGGCAGGACTGAACAATATGGCTTACCCTTCTCCCTTGGGTCAAATGGACTAGATGTAGCAGTTAGGAATTTAATTTAGACACCCCTTCACCCTTAGATTTTGTGCTCCTTTTCCTGCATCCATTGATAATTTTCTTCCTCTCTCCCTGAATTTGTTCCAGCCTGTTAGCTTGAACCATGATGCTTCCCTTCTCTAAATCTGGCCTTTGGCATCTCTGTCTTTGCCATCTCTGTCTTGGCCTTGGAAGTTTAGCTCTGGCCATGCCAGGCCCTCATCTTTCTATTTTTGACATTAGCCTGCTAGCTTGGCTCTGATTCCTGATAGCTCCCTGGATTTGGCATGCAGTAATGTAGAAAAGAGGAGTAGATTTGGAATCAGAGGTAGTGATTCCTTGTGTGAAGTTGGCAAGGCATTACTCTCCCTGATCCTCAGTTTCTTGAGTTGTAAAATGAGGATAATACTGGTTACACTACTTCTCCCAGGGTTGCTATGAGAACAAAATGGATAATGTATGCAAAGCACATTGAGTTCATCCTATGAATGTCACCTATTATTATAGTAGAAGTTTTGATATGATTAAAGCCCTAATATACCTACTATCTGGAGTGCCCTGTTCTAAGCTGACTGGGGGGTATATAAAAAAATGGCACAGTACCTACCCCCCACTGAATTTATATTTGGGGATATATAAAACATTTATAGAAAAAACTGGAACACAATTTAGATTATGACAAGTATATAGGAAAGAGAGAAGTCAAACAGAAAGGAATGAGACTGAGGCAGGACAGATCATGTGAAAGCTGAGTTTCTCTTCATCTGTAGAGTATCCAGTGGAGGACAACCAAGATGGTGCAAGACCTTGAGTTAAAACTGTATGAGAATCCATTTAAAAAACTGGGAATATTCATCTGGAAGAAGACAAGACTTATTAGGGCACATGACTGATGTCTTCAAGTGTATGAAGGATTGTTGTATGGAACAGGAATTAAATCTGCTCTGCTTGATCCTTGGGCAAATCTCCAAGAACTGATAAAAATTGTGGGAAAAGAAAATTTAGGGTCAAAGAAAAGAAAAACCTATTAAGAATCAGCTCTATCCCAAAGCTGAATGGGCTTTTTTTGAGAGATGGTCAGTTTCCTTTCACTGGAGGTCTTTAAGTAGAAGTTGGATTACTACTTACTGAACATATTCCTGTTTGATTGTGCTATAAGCCTCTAAGGTTAACTCTGAGGTTCTGTGCAGCAGATAGAGTGCTAAGTCTGGAGTTAGGAAGATCTGAGTTTGAATCCAGTCTCAAACATTTACTAACTGTATGGCCTTTGGCAAGTCATATAGCCTCTGTTTGCCTCAGTTCCCTTATCTGTAAATGGGGATAAATAATAGCACATACTTGCCAGAGTTGTTGTGAGGATCAAATGAGATAGTAATTGTAAAGTGCTCAGCATAGTGCCTGGCACATAGTAAGCATTATATAAATTCTGGCTGCCATCATCATCATCATCATCATTATCATTATTGTTGGTATTGGTATTGCTATTGTTATTATATTATGATTGTGCTTTATGAGAATTGTGGAACTTAGGCTGGGTCTTTTTTATTCTGCAAAGCAAAGTCATAGTAGGGACACTAGCCATACATCTCCCACATATGCCTGGGACCCAATATTCCACAGATATACACATAATGTCAATAGAGGAAGAGTAGACATATAGGGTTTACAAGTGAAAAGTAGAGAACACAGGTGGCTATGTCAGCTTAGACCATGGTACCATAAGATCTTCTTATGATGTACTCATGCTACTCCTCCTGCATCATGATGACTTTTCTTGGTCACTTCTCTGCTACCGGGTGGGGTGTGTGACATTGATGGTTGGTCGTGGTATTTACTATCTCTGTTTTTAGGCTGAACAGAGATCCTGTTCTAGGGTACTTCTATCAGGTTTTAGGAAGAAGAGGACCCTATCTATACCCATGGATCAGTGGGAGCCTACTTAGTTCCGCTGTCTCAAGTTCTCAACTCTGAGGCCTATCATCTCTTAAGTAGCAGGATCCTGGTTCCAGGAACCAAGATTTTTTTTCCTCTTCTTGTCTCCTTCTTAACTTGATTCCACTCAACTCTTCAGTTGGATCTTCTCCACTGGTGTGACCTTGTGCTTTTGCTACAAGACAACCAATCCTAATGGTGGAGGGATAGGAGAGAGAAATTCTCCTCTCTCTGTTTTCTATACTCTACAAGAAGCTCAAAGGAAAAAGCAAATAGGGAACTCTTTCCTCACAGCTGACTGACTTAGAGTGGTGTAATTTAGCTTTTTATCTAGACCACAAGGGATGCAGCTGATCTCATTCTATCAATGAAGTTCCCTGCATTCCTGAATCCTAAGTTGGGTCCTGAGTGAAGGGAAAGAAGGATTTAAACATTTAAAAATGGGAGGAAGTCTGTTCTAGGCAAGAGAAATGCACAAATGTTATCCACAGGTTGTACCTTGATGTTATATCAGTTGAGCATGAAAGACCTGAGCCTTTTCCCTGACATGAAGTGACTAAAAAGAATGGAAAAAAATAGGGGTTATTCAGAGATGAATTGGTATTACTTAGCCCACTCAGCCCTATATTCACTCTTCTATACGAAGACATTTCTCTAACCATGCTGTGTTCTCGTAGGTTATTTTCCAGTAGATAGACTATGCATGGTATAGAAGAGGAATCTGCCTTTAGATCATCTAGAAGGCTACAAAGAGGAATGGAGAATCCACCTGTAATTTGCCTGTGATACCTGGACCTCCTTCCTTATAGGAAACATTCTATTTGATCTCCGAACAGAATTCATCATAATACCTGCCTGCTTTATTTCATATCAAACTCTCCTCAGTAAAGAGGTTGGGAGGAGAGTTACTCCATGGGCATCCAAGCCAGCTTTTCACAGTTCTGCTGTGCTTGGCCAGTTATGCGATGAGAATGGATGACACCAGGACACCAGAGTACTTGTTATACGGCAAATGGAAGGAAGGTAATTGTATGTGCAACGGACAGAAGAAATGCTTCAAGGACAGGACAAAATATAATTTAAAGCAATATAGCAGCCATAGAGGGAGCTAGGAGACCACAGCAACGGGCATGACATGGAACCACAGTGACACATTTTGTGGCCTATGAGATTGATCGGTCCTAAAGGACATACCTTTGTGTGTCCCTAGAGCAGTCAAAGAATTGACAACCATTAACCAACCATCAATTAACAAGTATTTATTGAGTACTTTGTGCAGGCTCTCCCTGGAATAGACATTGAGAAGGGTAAAGGAGAAGTTTAAGACCTGAAACCTATCCTCAAAGAAACTTATAATTTACCTTCCCTTTCCTGCTCAAGAAGCTTTCACCCTGTGACCTCTAGGATAAAATACAAATTCTTCTATTTGACATTTAAAGCTCTTGAAAGATTATAAAGAGCAAACTTGGCCCCAGAGAAGAGCTAAAAGTTAGATATAGAGATTGGATTCCATAAATATTAAATATTACATATAATTTCAGATTAAAAAATATGATTAGTTTTACTGAATTATATTCTTTGAAAAAAACTTGTTATAACGGTTGGTTCTCTGGAAGAAAGAATGGAAGAGATATAAAGGAAATCTAGGCAATGTAAAAAACAAAGTATATCAACAAAATGTGTTAAATTTTTAAGAGCCCTTCACAGTCTGACTTCTATATATCTTACATTCAAGCCAAGCTAGCCCTTGTGCTATTCCCTGTGCATTTTCCTGCTGCCATGGTTTGGCAGAGACTATCATCCATGCCTAGAAAGCCTATTTCACCTCTATCTCTTGGAATTTACCATATATCATAACCCCTTAATAATCTAACCAGTGAGTACTATTTTTTTTTAAGTAGGGGGAAGAGGGAAGAGGGTAATACATATTTATATAGCATCTACCATGTGACAGGAACTATGCTAAGTGCTTTACAAATATTTTCTCATTTGATTCTCAAATTCTGATCATCAAATTTGATGTTATAGTTGAAAACACTGAGGCAAACAGAGATTTAGTGACTTGTTGAGTATTACACAGGTAGTATCTGTTATTTGATTTGGACTCATATCTAGTAGTCTGTTATACCACCTAAAGAAAGGAGATTGGCCTGGGTAGACCAAAAATAAGGGGAAATTAAAGAAAAAATCTCTAAAAATAGCATTTATAAAAATTACTTTGTAACAATTGATAATTAATATCACAAAATAGTGACACACATGTTTGATGAAAGAGGTTGTCACTCTCATTGGGTATGTCTGAAGTAGAGCCCAAATGCAACTAGTAAAGTTCTATAGATGCCTCTATTTACAGATGAAATTATATTGATTATTTCAAGCCATAGAACACTGTAGATCCTCCTAAGTGAGATCTACAATTACTCAGAAGAACTCTGCCCAATTATCTACATGGAAAAAACCCAAATGTTTAAAGAATGCCTACTGTTCACTTCATGATATACAGTTGTATGGATAACACATAGAATTGGTTCATCAGTTGTTGTTGTTGGTCCTTTGTTCTCAAAGAAGATTCTTGCAAGTGAGTTGGATTTAAGTGAGGCAGTTCTGTGCAACATCACCAGCCTCATTCTCTTCTCTAGAGCCCTCTGGAAAATGACAGAGTAGAGCAGAGACCTACTAGAGCTCTCCCCTCAAATCCCTCAAAAAAGCCTGAAAAAAACCGACTAAACAAATTCTAGAGCAGCAAAAGTCACAAAATGACAGACTGAAGCAAATTTCCAGCCCAAGACAATCTGGAAGGTCAACAGGAAGGGTCTATCATATCATTCTGGGAGCGGAACTCAGTTCAGCATGCACTGCCTATGCAACAGATCTGGAGCAGGCCTTAGGCGACTAAATCGCTGGTGGCTACTGCAGTATCGAGACTTCTCAACCTATGCCAAAAACAGCTTCAAATGTGAGTGAGATGGGTCTCTTACTTGGCTGAGAGGGGAGCATGATCTTCTGAAGCAGAGGATGCTTCTATAACCCTCCACCTAACAAAGAACTCAAAATTCAGGTAATTGACTGGGAAAATGAGCAAACAGGGGAAAAAGAAACAGACTATAGATTCTTACTTTCTTGGTGAAGAGGTATCTTCTTACATCACTGGTGATGAGAAAGATCAAAACATACTACCAGAAGAAGACAAAAAAATAAAAACTCCTGCATCCAAAGAGTCCAAGAAAAATATGAATATGGAAGAGCTCAAAAAGATTTTGAAATTCAAATAAGAGAAGTAGAGAAAAATTGGGAAGAAAAATGAGAATGATGCAAGAAATTATAAAAGATGAGTCAATAGCTTGCTAAAGGAAACCCCCAAAAATACTGAAAAAAAAGTTTTAAAAGTAGCTAACCCAAATGGCAAAGGAGGTCCAAAAAGCCAATGAGGAGAAGAATGCCTTAAAAAACAGAATGAATCAAATGAAAAAAGAGGTTCAAAAGCTCACTGAAGAAAATAATTCCTTCAAAATTAGAATGGAACAAATGGAAGGTAATGACTTTGTGAGAAACAAAGAAATTATAAAATAAAACCCAAAGAATGAACAAAATAGAAGACAATATAAAATATATTTTTGGAGATGCAACTGACTGGGAAAATGGATCCAGGAGAGAAAACTTGAAAATTATTGGACTACATTGAAAGCCACAATTAAATAAAGAGTCTAGCCATCATCTTTCATGAAATTATCAAAGAAAACTGCCCCAATATTCTAGAATCAGAGGATAAAATAGAAATAGAAAGAATCCACCAATCACTTCCTGAAAGAAACTCCTTGGAATATTGTGGCCAAATTCCAGAGATCCCAGGTCAAGGAGAAAATATTGCAAGCAGTCAGAAAGAAGCAATTCAAGTATTGTGGAAACACAATCAGGATAATACAAGATTTAGCAACTTCTACACTGTTATTGGAGGGCTTGGAATATGATATTCTGGAGATCAAAGGAGCTAGGATTAAAACTATGAATCATCTACCCAGTAAAAATGAGTATGATACTTCGGGGGAAAAAAAAGGAAATCCAATGAAACAGAGGACTTCCAAGCATTCTTGTTGAAAAGACTAGAGCTGAATAGAAAATTTGACTTTCAAATACAAGAATCAAGAGAAGCATGAAAAGATAAACAGGAAAGAGAAGCCATAAGGGACTTATTAAGGTTGAAGTGTTTACATTCCTACATGAAAAAATGATATCTCTAAGTCATGTGACCGTTCTCAGTATCATGATAGTTGGAAGCCATATGTGTGTGTGTGTGTATGTGTGTGTATGTGTGTATGTATATGTATGTGTACATATTTGAAAAGAGGGAGAGAGAGGGCACAGGGTGAGTTGAATATAAAGGGATGATATCTAAAAAAGAAAATTAAGTGTTGAGAGGAATGTACTAGGAGAAAGAGAAAGGGAGTGGTAGAATGTAGTATATCATCTCACATAAAAGAGGAAAGAAAGAATTTGGAGGGGAATAATGAGAAGGTGAGAGGGAATAAGTGAGCCTTCCTTTCAATGAATTTGGCTTCAGAAAGGAATAACATACACATTCAATTCAATATAGAGGTTTATCTTGCCCTACAGGAAAGTGGGGGGAAGGAGATAAGAAAAGGGAGATAATAAAAGGGAAGGCGGATTGGAGGAAGGGGTGATCAGAAGGAAACACTTTGATATAGGGATAGGTCAAAGGAGAGAATAGAATAAATGGCAGAGGGGTAGGATGGAGGGAAATATAGTTAGCCTTTTGTAACATGTCTGTTATGGAAGTGTTTTGTATGACTACACATGCATAACCTTTTTGAATTCCTTGCCTTCTCAGTGAGGGTGAGTAGGGAGGGGGGAAATGAGAGAATGTAGAACTCAAAGCTTTTAAAATAAATATTAAAAATTGTTTTTACATGCAACTAGGAAATGAGATACATCAGAAATGGAGTATAGAAATCTATCTCGCCCTACAGGAAAATAGAAGGGCAGCGGATAAGGGGAGGTGGTGATAGAAGGGAGGGAAGATTAGATAAAAGGATAATCAGAATATGTGCTGTTCTGGAGTAGGGGGAGGGAGGAGATGGGAAGAAAATTTGAAATTCAAAATCTTGTGGGGAATGTTGAAAAATGAAAATAAATTAAAAAAAGGCAAAATAAAAAATAAAGTTATCTGGGTCCAGTGGCAAGATATAGATCAGGATGATCAGATGGCCCTGGATGTAGTGGGAGACCTCAACCTTTTTAAAGCTAAGTAAGGCCTTTCACAGGTCTCAGTTTGTCTGAGGCAACAACCATTCAGTGATTAAGGCTAGGTAAAAAAAGAGGTAAAAAATGCCTCTTTTTTGCCTAGTAAACAAACAAACAGGCAAAAGAATAAGCAAAAATCAATCCAAGAGGGGAAGACAACAGAATTTCTGGATGAAACAGAAACAATTGTAATTTATACTCACTCTGAGCCCTCAGGACTTAAATGTAGACCAAGTAAGGCTTAGACTGGGAGCTATTGTTGGCCAATCAATGAGGGCCAGAGTGATTTGGGTTTAAGACATAGTCCTTAAAAAAAAGAAATCTAATGGGCAAGCCCCAAGATATCTTAGGAATTTTCAGCAGTCAGAATTTATATTTTAAACTATCTTTAAGCTATATTTCTTTTTTTTAAATTAAATTTATTTATTTAACTTTTAACATTCTTTTCCACAGAATTTTGGGTTACAAATTTTCTCCCCTTTTATCCCCTCCCCCCCCAAACACCAAGCATTCTAATTGCCCCTATGACCAATCTGCTCTCTCTTCTATCATCCCTCTCTGCCCTTGTCTCCGTCTTCTCTTTTGTCCTGTAGGGCCAGATAGCTCTCTATACCCCTTTACCTGTATTTCTTATTTCCTAGTGGCAAGGACATTACTCCACAGTTGATCCTAACACTTTGAGTTTCAACTTCTTTACCTCCCTCCCTCTCCACCCCTTCCCTTTGGAAGGCAAGCAATTCAATATAGGCCAAATCTGTGTAGTTTTGCAAATGACTTCCATAATAGTTGTGTTGTACAAGACTAACTGTATTTCCCTGCATCCTATCCTGTCCCCCATTACTTCTATTCTCTTTTGATCCTATCCCTCCCCATGAGTGTTGACCTTAAATTGCACCCTCCTCCCCATGCCCTCCCTTCTATCATCCCCCCCACCCTGCTTATCCCCTTATCACCCTCTTTCCTGTATTGTAAGATAGATTTTCCTACCAAAATGAGTGTGCATTTTATTCTTTCCTTTAGTGGAATGTGATGAGAGTAGACTTCATGTTTTTCTCTCACCTCCCCTCTTTATCCCTCCACTAATGAGTCTTTTGCTTGCTTCTTTTATGAGAGATAATTTGCCCCATTCAATTTCTCCCTTTCTCCTCCCAATATATTTCTCTCTCACTGCTTGATTTCATTTTTTTAAGATATGATCCCATCCTCTTCAATTCACTCTGTGCACTCTGTCTTTATGTGTGTGTGCGTGTGTACATGTGTGTGTGTGTAATCCCACCCAGTACCCAGATACTGAAAAGTTTCAAGAGTTACAAATATTGTCTTTCCATGTAGGAATGTAAACAGTTCAACTTTAGTAAGCCCTTTATGACTTCTCTTTGCTGTTCACCTTTTCCTGGTTCTCTTCATTCTTGTGTTTGAAAGTCAAATTTTCTTTTCAGCTCTGGTCTTTTCACCAAGAATGCCTGAAAATCCTCTATTTCATTGAAAGACTAATTTTTCCCCTGAAGTATTATACTCAGTTTTGCTGGGTAGGTGATTCTTGGTTTTAGTCCTAGTTCCTTTGACTTCTGGAATATCCTATTCCATGCCCTTCGATCCCTTAATGTAGAAGCTGCTAGATCTTGTGTTATCCTGATTGTATTTCCACAATACTTGAATTGTTTCTTTCTAGCTGCTTGCAATATTTTCTCCTTGACCTGGGAACTCTGGAATTTGGCCACAATGTTCCTAGGAGTTTCTCTTTTTGGATCTCTTTCAGGCAGTGTTCTGTGGATTCCTTGAATATTTATTTGCCCTCTGATTCTAGAATCTCAGGGCAGTTTTCCTTGATAATTTCATGAAAGATGATGTCTAGGCTCTTTTTTTGATCATGGCTTTCAGGTAGTCCCAGAATTTTTAAATTGTCTCTCCTGGATCTATTTTCCAGGTCAGTTGTTTTTCCAATGAGATATTTCACATTATCTTCCATTTTTCCATTCTTCTCGCTTTGTTCTGTGATTTCTTGCTTTCTCATAAAGTCATTAGCCTCCATCTGTGCCATTCTAATTTTGAAAGAACTATTTTCTTCAGTGAGCTTTTGAACCTTCTTTTCCATTTGGCTAATTCTGCTTTTGAAAGCATTCTTCTCCTCTTTGGCTTCTTGAACCTCTTTTGCCAATTGAGTTAGCCTATTTTTCAAAGTGTTATTTTCTTCATCATTTTTTTGGGTCTCCTTTAGCAGGGAGCTGACCTGCTGTTCATGCTTTGACTTCATGTCTCTCATTTCTCTTCCCAGCTTTTCCTCCACCTCTCTAACTTGATTTTCAAAATTCTTTTTGAGCTCTTCCATGGCCTGAGCCCATTGGGTGGGCTGGGACACAGAAGCCTTGACTTCTGTGTCTTTGCCTGATGGTAAGCATTGTTCTTCCTCATCTGAAAGGCAGGGAGGAAATGCCTGTTCACCAAGAAAGTAACCTTCTATAGTCTTATTTCTTTTCCCTTTTCTGGGCATTTTCCCAGCCAGTGACTTGACTTCTGAATATTCTCTTCACACCCACTTCTCCTCCGGATCCTCCCAGCCAGCACTTGAGGTCTGAGATTCAAATGCTGCTTCCAGCCTTAGGGCTTTTGTCAGGGGCAGGGCTGCTATTCAGTGTGAGATTAAGTTTAGGTGCTCAGGTCAGGGCAGGGCCACCTCTCAGGCTTAGTTCCCTCAGGGGGTTTATGCACAGACCTTCAACAATGGATCCAGGCTCCTGCCTGCTAGGGGAGCCCCGGTCTGCCGCCTCCCAGCCTCTGCCTCCCGAAGGGGCCCGAGCTATGGGGGCACCCCACTCCCCTCTCGACCCGCCAAAGAGACTCTCTCACCGACCCCCATCACCTGTGGTTGGAGGGGCTTGTGCGGCCACTGGAGATCCCGTCCCTGAAGCCTGCTCAGATCTGTTCCTCTCGGTGTCACGGCCGTGGCCGGTCTGGGCTGGGCTCTGCGTCTGCAGTGCGACGGACCTTTTGTGAGAGGTTTGCAGGTCCCTCTGGAACAGAAATCTCCTTCGCTCCACTATTCTGTGGCCTCACTGCTCCAGAATTCGCCGTGAGTTACTTTATACAGATGTTGTATTGGTTGTGGGTTCGGAGCTATGTGTATTTGCGTCTTTCTACTCCGCCATCTTGGCTCTGCCCCCTAAGCTATATTTCTTAAGAAATTACAGAAGTATTTACAGAAATATTTTCTTATCAAATACATACAGAGTATATAAATGAAATTAATAATAATTTTTCTTACTAATTGAATTGTAAATAGGTATCATTTGGTTTTTCAACGTTCACTAATATAAAGGTGAATTTGTGAACTCCTCTCTCCCTTTACAAAACCAAAGGATTAAAATACTAACTAAATGGACTGAATTGTTATATATGTTTGGGGGCTTCAGTGAAGTGGAGTGAGCTCACAGTAGCTTACCCTCAGTAAAAAATTACTTATGTTAAAAGTTTGCTTTCTCATTGTCACAGTTTACTCAAGCTATACCCAATAGGTATTAAATAAATACTTATTTAATAATGGATTCATTGTGGAAATAAGTTGTAAAAACACAATGAATTGGGCCCATAACCAAACAGTCATAGGAAATCATACAGTACTGACCCTAACCTTGAATGAGGGCCCATCTTTCTAACAACAATATTTGCTGTAGTTAGCAATGATTGTAGAGCAATGACTCATACTATAGCACTATTTCAGAAACATTAAATTTAGGATAGCCCCAAGAGTAGTAGAGAGGTTAGTTACTCCCTATTACCACCAGAATTAAATAAAAAAGTCCTTTGTTTTGCATTTAAGGCTCTTCACAACCTGGTGCCTCCCTAACTATACAGTTTTATTACACACTACTCCCATGCACTCTAAGATCTAACAATGGTAACCTAATTGCTGTCCCTTGCACATGAAACTCCATTTTCTGGGCCTTTGCATAGCTGTCCTCCAAGTGTGGAATGCTCTTTTTAGGCACCTCTTCATTTTGGATCCCATAGTTTCTTTCCTTCAAGATTCAGATTGAATTCTACTTTTTGCAGGAGGCCTTACTAGGTCCCCTTTAAGGTTACCTTCAAATTTGTGCATGCGTTAGGGCATCAACTCTTTGGGGGTAGGGCAGGGATTTTTTTACTTTATTTGTAGCCCCAGAACCTACCATTGTGCTTGGCCCAAAGTAACAAATATTTGTTGATTGACTGACTTATTGGTAGTGGGTGTGAATAGGCTGAACCACCTTACCAAGCAAGAATTTCACAGAAGCAGCAAATATAATGGTAGAAAGAAATAGGATAGAAAAGAGGATAGACAGGGGTAACTGGTGGGTAGCTTGCTTACTCCATTAGTATCAGCAAAATCTCAAGAGCACTAGGGCAGCAGTGTCCAAAATTATCCCACAAGTATCAGATGATCAATAAATCCGAGATTGGGTAGATGAGTGATATCCCAAACTCTCCCTGACAGTCAGTCATGGACTTGTCTCCAACATAACCACAATATCCCTTCAATGCTCTCCCATTCTACCCCACCTCTTTCACACCTGGACTTCTGTGACTACACTAGTTATGAGTTTCTCAGAGATATTATTATCTAACCTGACCTAGGTCCCGGCAATAGTTGTACAGGCAACTTTCCAGTGTGCCTCAACTTCCATCCTCATGAAATCCCCTGTTCTCTAGAACAACTCTGAGCTGAAGACAGTGGCTATTGAGTATACTTAAATAACTTTATTTTTCCCTCAGACTCTTTTCATTTTTCTCTGGGAAAGAGTGAATTGCACAGGATAAGCAGATGAACTTCAATGTTCATCTCTACTGCCCCAAACTCACCCTTTCTCCAAATTTCCTTATTGCAGTGGAGCATACCACCAGCTTTCCAGTCTCCCAGGCTTTTAAATTCTTCCTTATCTTTGATTTCTCAATCAAAACTTCCTTCTTCAGTGTTACCAATGATTTCTTAACTGCCAAATCCAATGTAATTTTTTCTCATTTTTTTTAATCCTTCCTGATGATTGTAGAATGTGGTACAATTAACTGTATTTTTCTGGGTATTCTCTTTTCTGGGTTGTTGTGATATTGCTCTCTCTTGGTTCTCATCTTACCTATCTGACCAGTCCTTTTCTGTCTCCTTTATCGGATTAACACGTCATACTCTCTGAGCACAATGTCCTGTGATTTCTTAGGATCTAGGCCAGAAATTGGCAAACATTCTATAAAAGGCTAGATAATAAATATTCTTAATTTTTTGCAGGTTAAGAGGGAAAATTGAGGATATTATCTAGGTACTTACATAACGAGAGAGAACAAATCTCCAAAATCTTTTATTGACAAAATTGACAAAATAATGAAACTCCCTTTTAGAGAATCACATTTTTCTTAATTGGGGTTCAAAGTTAGTACTCTCTATCTTCAAAAACAATTGCAAATGTTCCTTTTAAATATTGATTTATAATATCATTTTACATAGTTCATTTTTGAAAATTTTTGAAAATTCATGTAGATAAGTACTGCTAAATATTAGTATTAGTCCATGAGCATATGATTTTAATTGATCATACTAATTCCTTGAAAGCATTTGTAGAATTCTGTTAGATTCTTCTCTTGATCATTACTTTTTAGCATGTCATTAAATTATAGATTAATCATTTCTAATTGAAAGTTAAATGGAAGCACCTAAATTGCCCAAAGAAATGGATTTTGAAATATGGAAATTTCTTTTGCACTTGCATTGAGTTCCATAAAACACTGCTGGAACTGTAGTTTGAGCTCAGAAAACATATCTACTGTAAATTTGTTTGGGAGTAGAGATCTTGCTTTTTGTTTTAAATTTTGAGAACACTGGAAGTGCATAAAGCAGCTTGACATTCTTTGTGATTCTAACATTAGCTGTTGTTGAATTGACTTGATCAAAGTATAACTTTCACATATAAGTATTATTTTGCCTTATGATTTTAGGTTGAATACATTAAGAAACATTATCAAGTCTTCATCAAAAACTAATATCGAAAGTCATTTAATTTTCAGTAATAGTGGTTGAGGATAGTTCTTATTCTGAAAAATTTTGATCTTATGCCTGAACTCAAAAAATTGTAAATTTATTTCTTCTTCTTTTCTTGTTTTGACATGATTTGGTATACACTGATAATGAATAAAATAGATAGTTGTGGCATGCTTACAACTGTGGCACTTGAAACGCTGTCAAGTTATAATTGTGCCACTGTGATCTGTAGTGTGCTGAGCAGCATCATAGAGCAACGAGAGTACCACATAGGACTCTGTAGCGAGTTTTCAACTCTAGCACAAAAGCAGTCATACATCAATAACTGAGTGTGATTATATTAAAGTTAAAAATTAGATAGAATAGAACTATTAACTATAGAGAAAAATAGAACAATTAAATTAGAACTAAAAACTTTAAGAATCTAAAAACCATTCTTAGCTCATGGGCCATACAAAAATAGGTGGCTGGCCAGATTTGGTCTGCTGGCTATAGTTTGGCAATCTCTGATCTAGGCCATTCTGTCTTCTACTTTCTGGAGGGCTCTAGGAACAGGAGAATATGCTGAATAAGAGAAAGATAAAAAGGAAAAGGAAGAGAAAGAGATAACTTCCAGTAGAGTTGACCAGACCCAACTCCACTAAAGGAGAAATCTCCTCAGAAGGAAGAATGATAAAATAGTGAGACCAAAATTTGGCCAATATGTATAATAGGTGCCATCTTTTGAGACTTGGCAAGTCACTTTACTCTCTAGACTGTTGTTGTTTTACTAGCCAGATGGAATAAAATCCATCTACCATCATGAATGTTATGGTTATTAAGAAGAGTTTGTAAAAGCTACATATATTTATATACATGAAAAGTTATTCAGGTTAGAAATATATTTATCCTAAAATTATTCTGAAAATAAAGTTATTTAGAATTGAATTTAATTCAACACATATTTATTAAGTTTTTACTATAGGAAAGGCACTTTGCTAGGTTGTGTTTGTCCTTCATTACTGAAGAAGACCATGCCCTTAGAGAAATGATGACTTGACTTATGCTTGACTTTGTTTTGAGTGAGGGAGGGCTGTGCAGGTCACCAGCCTCATTTCTCCTCCAGAGTCATCTGAATCCAGTGACCAGATATTCATCAGGATGATTGGAGATGATCCAGGATGCACTGGGGAGACCCTGGCCTCTTTAGACCAGTGTCTACGCAGGTACTTATTTAGGGTGAGGTAAAGTCCATTCAGTGAATAGGCCTGTTTAAGAAGTAGCCAGGGGATGGTCCCTTTAATGAGGCAAAGAAAAAGAAAGACCTCAGGCTGGGAGGGAAGCAGCAACAGCTACTACTGATGATCACTTTAAGCAAGGAGGGTCCAGAAGAGCCCTTAGGCAGGGGCCAAGTGTATGAGTATGAGCTCAATGTATGAGCTTCAGAGTTCAGTAGGTTTAAGGTAAAGGGGAGGGGAGAGAAGGGAGGTGCATGGCAGTGGGAAGGGGAAGGGAGGAGAAGGGGGAAGGGAAGGAATTCCCTTCCCTCCCCCTTCACCTCCCCCCCCTTCTTTCCCTCTTCTCTCCCTTCCTCACTTTGCTAGGTGCTTTAGGGGTAAAGGTGAGGTTAATATGTAGACAAATAGAAAACAAAAACGTTTGGCACTGTGGATAGAGCCCTGGATCTTGAGTCAGGAAGACAGAAGTCCAAATGTGGCTTCAGACTACTATCTGTGTGACCCTGGGCAAGTCATTTAACCTCTGTATGTCTCAGCTTCCTTCTCTTTAAATTGGGGATAATAATGGCACCCAACTCCCAGGACTGTTGTGAGGATGATAAGAGATAAAGAGTTTTTATAAAAAGTTTTTCAGATGTTAAAGTAATATATAAATGCTGTTATTATTATTAAAATCCTTACCCTTGAGAGTTTATACTGGTAGAACTGAGATGAATAAATTTATATTTTAGGTTTACCCTGTGCAATTTAATACCAGGATATATAGTCAGTGTCCCTCCCTCCTTTCCTCCCCTCCCTCCTTCTCTCTCTCTCTCTCTCTCTCTCTCTCTCTCTCTCTTTCATTCTCTCTCTCTCTCTGTTCTCTAGTCTTTGCTAGAAAGAACCCTGATTGTATTCATACTTGCTTTCTGACTAAGGTTTCACCTGTATTCTCCCTTAACCTTCACCCTGTCCAGCTGAGTATTTCAGCTTTAGGATCAGGATTGGACAAGGACATAACTGATTTCATTCAGGCAATGTCAAATATATTCCAAAAATAAGACCTGGGCCTTATTTGGGCACTGACTATAGACATGGCCTAATTGTTTCCTGTAGCCATAGGATAAAACAACATACAATAAAAACAGTATATATATATATCTTCATAACCCTGGGCTTTTCATTCTTTAAATAGTATGCTAACAAAGATACAACTAGAAAATTGGAATAGTCCAGCTGGTCTTGTGCTTTTATAACAAAAGGAGGAAACAGAACATATTACAAGATTATATGTCCAGCATAATTGCATTGAATTGGTGCTGTACTTA
Organism: Notamacropus eugenii; assembly: GCF_028372415.1. NCBI lineage: Eukaryota > Metazoa > Chordata > Mammalia > Diprotodontia > Macropodidae > Notamacropus > Notamacropus eugenii. Next base: position 126,190,076 of record NC_092873.1, read on the forward strand.
AAAGTACTTAAAAACTGACCTCTTAAAACATTTTTAGGAGGAATGGGGTGGGGCTTCATAGCCCATGATTTCGAGTATGTAAGGAAACTTCTGGGGAGGAAATTCCCCTCTACCAACGTAGAACAGCAACTGTTCCATAACTTATAGTTTTGGAGAGTTGCCTGTAGGCACCAATAGGCTAAGAGACCTCACATACAACCAGAACTGTGTCAGAGGCAGGGAAGATTTGGTTATCCTGATAGGGGGCTGACTATGGTTGCTATACCATGCTATCTTTTTAATAACACTAAATGGCAACAAAAGTTAGTTGAAACACAAAAGATAATATTGCCAGGACCTTGTTAAGGTGGCACCAAATCTGTCTGTTTTGATCACAGGCTAAATAATAGTCATTGATGGTCACTTTTTTAGACATTATTATGCCTGTTCCAGAATTATACTTTGGGTTTCTATTTATTTGCATACACACAAATACTTATGTATACACACACATACACACATATGTATACGTGTGTATGTATGTATGTGTATCTATCCACAGTGCCACTTTATTTTTCTATTTGTCCGTATATTAACCTCACCTTTAACCCTAAAGCACCTAGAAAAGTGTCTTTCCTATAGTAAAAACTTAATAAATACGTCTTGATTTAAATTGAATTCTAGACAGCTTTGTTGTCAGAATAATTTTAGAGCAAATATATTTCTAATCTGAATTACTATTTTCATGTATATAGATAAATATAGCTTTTACAGACTCTTCTTAATCACAACAATCACAGAGGTAGATTGATTTTATTTCATCTGGCAAATAAAACAATGAAGATCTAGAGAGTAAAGTTACTTGCCAAGTCTCAAATCCACACACACATACATATACACACATGCATACATGTACACATACACTTGTTATCTCCTCCAGCGTCCTCGAGGGCAAGGAATATCTCCTCTTTTATTTTGGTCTTAATATCCCTAATACCTGGCACACAGTGATTACTAAATAAATGCTTATGGATTGATTTTTATGCCCAGTTCCTAACACCATGACTGACACACAGTAGGTGCCTAATAAATACATTAGGACTGATATGTTTAGTTAAAACAAAATCTAATTCTAGACGTTAAAATGTTAGAGAAAGTACTATATAGTATAATTAATCTACTCTTTCACTTTTTAGGGCTTTGGTGAGACAGTGTCTTGGTTCCCATGACTATTCAGACATTCATTAATAAAGTAGTGATGTAATCTACTATGGCCTTTTCCCATCACAGCTTTATTGAGTTCAGTTACTCTGTGTTGCTTTGCTTTTCCTATAAGTTGTGGATAATGGGAGGAGATGTACCAGTGAGCTTACTGCAGCTGCTGGGTGCTCCCCTAGAACCATCCTTGTAATCTGATTGTCTCTGCAGGAGGACTTTGCAGATATACTTCAATTCATTTACAGCACAGGATGACAGGAGGGCCAGGGGGGCAACAAGGATTTGGGAATGCTTCTGCCATGCTGGGTGGAATGGGGTTATTCATCCCCCCACGAGATTTTTCTTGGATTTAATACTCTTTCTGTACGGATTTGCTATTTTCATGGAGGGCTTATCTTGGCCTGGTTAGACACACAGAAAATAAACACACTTAGGCTTTTCTCTAACAGAAGTCTAAAAGATGAAATCATTTCAGGGACAGATTTTTTTTTTTTCTCAGGTGTGGATTACAAAACCATAATGACAGCTGAGTGAATTACTGGTTGCCTAATAAGGCGTGCTGTGTGCTTTGGAACAGGGCAGGAAAATCTATTAGTAAAGGAAGTCTTATAGCAAAAACAGGAGTTTTAATTGCATTCAATTTATTTTGCTTAAGTAATTGCTATCTTAACTCATTTGTTAAATACTATTTCTCAATCAATTCATAGTTAGAACAGTACCTGTTTGAAGGTGGGAGAGGGCTGAGTATGATTTGTAACCTTATGAAAAAACAAATCAAATGGTTTCAGGTCATTGTTATCTTTGAGTACTTTTTCCCTTTATTTTCAAACTTCTTGCATTGTGTCATCTTCCCTTTCCACTCCCCGATTGTGTACATTCATTTTTTTCTCTCTCATTCTGCTTTAAATGCATTTAGTAAGCACTTACTAAATGCTTGTTGATTTGTTTCCTATGTAAATTTTGCTTGATTTGTTTCTCATGGAACATTTTAAATTTCTTAAAGTTTCATCCCTTTGCTTTCTGAATTTTAGAACAAAAGGTAGAAGCCACAAAGGAACTACATAAACAAGGAGAGGGCATGGAATTGTATTCTCTAGAGATCCCTTCTATGGGATAGATTCATGTTTCCCTGATGGTTTAGATAGCTCATTCCTAGAGATAGAGAAGTGGATAAGATGAACTCTCCCCTTACTCCCTTCCCAACATTTACTCTCTCCTCTTTCTTCTTTCTCCCCTCCCCTCCCCCCTTCCCTTCTCCTCTTCATCTTCCTCTCTCTTTCTTCCCCTTTCCCCTCCCACTTTCTCTTTTCCACCTTTCCTGTTGAGGTTTGGGGTAGTGGGACCCCGAAATACCGACATACTGGGTCCTGCTTGAATGAATTTGACACAAGCCCTCTTAAAGTCAAAGAAAAGCAAAGTTTGTTAAAGATTTGCCGTATTGGGTTGACTCTTCAGGAACCTAAGCATTTGTGATGCTTGTATTAACAACCCGGCCAGATAGAAACTCAGCTAGACAGAGTCTGAGCTGGATTGAATCTGAACGCCTTCATGGAGGTGAGATAGAACTTAAATGCAGAAAAAGACTGAGGGAAAAAATCCAGGTGTCGTCAAGTAGTATGGGGCCCCAGGGATGATCTTGATAGGGGAGGTCAATCTGGAATGTCCAGAGGTGTTGATGGGAATGACCAGTCCCCTGAGGTGAATACAGATTGAATCTAGGGAGGATCTTGATGGGAATGGCCAGCAGCCCTGAGAATGGAATTTTGATAGAATCAAGGGTGGGGAGTACAACAGAGATTTGGGCATAGTGATGATGAAAAATTTATGAGTTCCAAGACACTGCCCAAAGATTCAAGGAGAGTTCAAGGAGGTCCCCAGAGTCTGTACCCCATCAATCCCACTTTCCCATTCTTCCCCCTCTTCTTGCCTCCTCTCCCCTTCCCTCCTATTCTCTCCTCTTTCCACCATTACTTCTTTCCTCTTCCTCTCTTCTCTCCGCACTCCCTTTTTCCCCTTTCACCCCAGCTCCTCTCTTCTAGTCCCCTTCCATCCGACACTTCTGTCCTTTCTTTCCCTTTTCTCCCTACTTCTCTCCTCTGCTCTTCCCCCCGTTTCTGCCTCCCTTTCCTCTCCTCTCTTCCTCTTCCCTCCCTAAATCTCTTCTTTCCTCTCCCCCTTCCTCTGCTCTCTCCTTTCTCTCCTCTTCCCCTTTCTCTCTTCTCTTCCCATTTCCTCTCTTCACCTTCCCTCCCTACTCCTCTCCCCCTTACTTTCCTGTCCTCTTCTCCTTCTCTCTTTCCCCCCTCCCTCTTTCCCTCTTACTTCCTCTCCCCTCTCTCATTTTGATTACCAGTAGCATATCCTATGTACATGCCATTTCCTAGAATACAGGATCTTTGAAGGCAGAGGCTTTTATTTTTATCTTGGTTTCCCTTGTGCCTACCTTGTAGTGGACTTAAATAAAGGTGTATTCATTGATTTATATCAAAGGAGGGTTTACAGTGGTTATAGTAAAGGAGATACTTATATATGCCAATTCAGGAAAGGGTTAGGATCTAAAATGGAGGGTGTGAATTTTTAAAGGTGTGCATACATATATCTCTGAGCCCTTATAATCTGATTACTATTATTGGTCTCTGGTGATCCTCAGAAAGCTTCCCGGTAGTAACCAAATGAAAAAAACACTTCCTTGTTTCAGATCAGAACAGAGGAGGTACAGATTTATGTGACTTGGAGGGGACTGGAGCAGAAGTCCTTGGTCTTGCCTCTAGATCGGGAGTCCTTAATCTTTTGTATATCAGAGAACTCTTTGAAAGTCAGATGAAAACTTTGGATCCCTTCTTAGAATAATGTTTTAAAAAGCATAATGTAAAACAAATGGGATTTAAAAAGGAAATGAATTATGTTGGGAAAAATATGTATTTTTTTCCCCTATTCAGTTCATGGATTCTCTGGAATCTATTCACAGAAGGTCTTTTTGGCTGGAATGCAGCATGTGAAGAAGACTGAAGTTCAGTAAGGCTGAAAGCCCAGGATTCTTGCTGCCTGGAATGTTCTTCCTTACCTCTGCCTCATGTCTTGCCTGGCTTCCTTCAACACTTAAACTAAAATCTGGCTTTCTGCAGAAAGTTTTTCCCATTCCCCCTTAGTTACTAGTACCTTCCTTTTGAGATTACCTTCAGTTTACACTTTATATATCCTCCATGTTCAGTTAATTGTCTGTTGTTATCTTCCCCTTATTGAGAGCAGGGACAGTGGTTTCTTTTTTGTTTTTGCCTCTCTTTTTATCCTGAGTGCTTAGTACAATGCCTGACATTGAGGAAGCAGTTAAATACTTATTGAAAACTGATTGCAATGTATCCTCTCTGAAAAATGGGATTGATAGCAGAGCCTGAGGCTGAACTCAACCAGCACATAGGAACTTTCGGTGAGGAGTGCAGACTTGTTTTCATTGACTAAAAAGGATAGCTGAGGGTCAACATCCAAAATGGTGTGCTAAAAACCTTCAGAGGCTATTGAGCATGACCTAAGGGAAAAGGAAAGGGTCTTAGTAGAGCTCTGGAGATCAGTAACAATTAGCTAAGTCTGTGGACATTCAGCTAAGTTGTTGTTGATATACTGTTTTCTAGACTGATTACTTAGCACTCTTTAACTCTGTAGTCCTAGACAGATAGAACAAGTGTTTATATATATATATACATATACACACACACACTCTGGAGAAACAAGCAAAGGGGATATCCCTTGAGTGCCTTCTCCAGCTAAGAGTATAACAGTGATATCCTGACAGCTTCATGGAAAGAGAGAAGCTTGGAACCTTTCAAATTCCCATGTCCTCATGGGTTTCTTGTGAAGTCAATTCTTTATAATGCTAGTATAGAGAAGGTGAATGACTCATTCCTTCTGCAGCTCTCCTCACCTCTGTATTTCTCTCTCAAATAACTTCAGACTTAGTTAATTTGTATAGGATCATCAGGCAACTGCATTGCAGGGTCTGTGAGCTATTCATTCCCATCTTGTGAGTTGTATTACTGTTACTTAAACAACAACAAGAACAATAACAACTACAAAACCATTGATGTTTTGGTCAATCCACTGGTGTGGTTGCTCCCTCTATCGATGCAGATTGCTACTGTCCTCCATGCCTTTTTCATTCTATTCCATTCTTATTCATCATTTTGCATAAATTTTTAATAGTGGATCTAAATAGAACACTGCAGACTTCCTTTTGGCTTTTTTAATATCTCAGAAATATGAAGGTATCATCCATTTATTGCCTCATTCTCACTATGTGATGGTCCTGCATCCTTTAATGGTCACCATGTATTTGTTCATGTCCTTTGTAGTATTTTTTGCTTGCAAGTTATTGTAGCTAACATACTGCAGTCTAATTGTACCTGCCGTATCTTTCCATGAACCTTTGCACTATTTGAAAATCATGATTCATTAAAAAGAGGGAAGAATTGTATGTTGTTTCCTTGGTATTTGGTTTACCTGTATCCTTGTCATGTCAGATCCAATATAATCTTCATAATAGCTAACACTGGTATAGTGTTTACTATGTGCAAGGCACTCTTCTAAATGCTTTACAATTTTTATCTCATTTTCTCCTCAAACAACCCCAGGAGATAGGGGTTATTATTATCCCCATTTTACAGATGAAGAAATTGAGGTAAGCAGAGGTTAAGTGACATGTCCAGGGTCACAGAGCTAGTGAATGTTTGAGGCTGGATTTGAACTTATATCTTCTTTACTCTAGGCCTGGCACTTTATCTACCAGAAAGGAATGGTCTTTGAACATTGCATTATAAATAATGTAAAATATTATTTATAAGACTTCATTCAGAAATTATTCATATATATGTATATGCATATGTGTATGCATATATATATATATATATATGTAGAGAGAGAGAGAGAGAGAGAGAGAGAGAGGGAGTATGTTGGAGAGGTTGTGTGTGGGATAGGGGATAGAAAGCCATCCTTGAAGCCAGAAGAATCTGGGGGTCAAGTTCTGCTTCTGAAATCTGCTGTCTATATGACTTTGGGAAAGTTTATTAACCCTCTCAGTGCAGTAGACCACTCAAAAACCATGTATAAACTGCAGAAGAGATAATGAGCTGCATTGGTATAAGGAGTTTTATCACCTGGGAGTTCCTTATCCCAATGAAATCACAGGTTCAATCCTTATTCCCTATACTTGGAATTCTATCTGTGGAAAGGATAAAAGGGCTAGTGTTGGAAAAAGGAAGACGAGTTCAAATTCCATCTCAGAGTGTTGTTAGCTATGTGACCCTGGGATCTCATGGCTTTCAGTGTTACTGTCCTTATTTCTAAAATACTAGTACGTACTTTACAGGGTCATTGTGAGAGACAAATAAGATACTGTATGTAAAATTCTATATAAATAACAAAGTGCCACAAGAATGTAAACTGCAATGATTATTAGTATTACAGCTAATCATTTTTGCCTGAAAACCTTTTGTTGTCTGTATGGTTGCTTTACTGCTTGGGAACCTGAAAGAATGAGGCACTACATTTACACACTCAGTTATCTCAGAGTATGTGTAAAACTATATTCCAGAATCAATAACCATCAATCACTTGAAGCATATTTATTGCTGTGAAATACCTACAAGTCTGTTTCACTCTGTTAGCATGGATGACGCTACTGAGGTGGGCCATGTAGACTTAGATAATGCAAGACTGTGGAAGGGCTTCATAATACTAGTTCCACTGAAACTAGTTCACATTTATCCATATATCTATATATCTATCTATATATATCTATCTATATATCTATATCTATATTTATATATATATATATTTCCAGTTTACAAATTACTTTCCTCACAATAACCCTATAAAATAGATATCACAACTATTTCTATTTGTCAGATGATGAAAGTGAGAATTGTAGATTTTTAAGCAACTTGCCTAAGGTCATATATAGATAGTACATGGTGACCTCAGAGATCCGGATCTTTTAACCACAAATTCAGTATTTTTTCAAATGCATGAGACCATGTTTGATTTCTGTTCCTACATGATACTTCATCTTTTAAAGAAGCAAGTTTATCTTTCTAATTTACAGATGATGAAACTCAGGCTCAGGTATATGAAATGACTTGTGAAGGATCACACAAAGAGTTAAGTGGCAAAGCCAGGATTTGAACTCTAATCTTATGATTAGAAATTCAGTGCTCCAAGTTTATCATTCTTTCCACTCTGCCACAGAGTCTCCAGATAAGGCCTGGGGAGCTAATTCAAACCTTGCAGTTTTCTGTGGATGACTTACAGAGCAAATAGTCTCCAAGTGACTGATTACAGAAAAGTAGCTCTAGTAGCATAAATGGAAAATTCTTTTAAAGAGTGAGACAACTATAATCTGAAATTTGATGGTACATCAGAACTACTGGATTGAGACAGTTTTGTTGTTGGAGGTAACATTTATGCGAACAACCCTTTAGTCCAGAGTTGATGTTGGAACAAAATGAGGTGCTCATAAGTCATTGAACATTTTACAAAGCAGGTTTACTCTGCCCTAACGTAGCAAGAATATGCCACAAAGACACAATGTACTTAGCATCTTTGAATGGAGGACCCCTAAATCTTGTAATGGTAATTTAAATGGGAAGATCTTTCCCCTTCATTAATAGGCCCATGTGACTTGCCTGGGTCACATGGGAGTCTGAATCACATGGAGCCTGTGATGGGAGGATTTTGCTGAAAGGGTGGAGCAGGAAGAGGCAGTGCAGGAACAGACGTGAGAGGGAAACTGGTCAGTCTAGTTTGAGCTAGGAAGGATGCAGGCAAGCAAGCAGCTGGCTAGTATGAGTGAAAGAGCTTGTTTGTGATTTTGTTTAAGGGAGCCTGCTTGTAATTTGTTCAGTGGAGCTTGATTGTAGGAAGCCTGGCAGGGGGGAGACTTGGGGATGGTATTGTTCTCTGTATTGTTACTTTGTATAGATTTTTGTTACTATGATGAATTTCTGGTGTCTGAATAAATGTTTTGGTTCTGTCTTCCATGTAGAAAGTCTGTTGTATTTCATGATTCAGAACTGTGCCAGGATATTCATGGCCATGGTAGGTCCTATGAATATTGCATTGGTGTTATCCATCTTTATCTGGAAATGAATATGGTCAGCAAGTCATTAGGGTATGACAGCTCATGTGGTCTTAGACACCCACCAAATCTGAGAGATGTAGACAACCCATGGCTAGGATATTTTATGTTTTTAGATGACCAGGTAGTTTCATTAGCTACCTGGAGCTCAGGAAGTCCTGATTCAGGAAGTCCTGAGTTCAGATCTGGCCTCAGACACCAATTGGGTCACTTAATCCTGTTTGCCTCAGTTCCTCATCTATAAAATGAGAAGAAAATGGCAAACCATTCCAGGAACTTTGCTAAGAAATGTGACCTCAGTGGAGTCACAGAAAATCAGCTGTGACTGAACAACAAAAGCTTCATTAGGAAATCTGAGTCCTCAGGGGCAGCTTTGTCTTCATAGAGGTAAAGCCTCTCCATGTTTTAGGTGGGAAGAAAAATGTGGTGTCATGGAAATTCTGGTCTTATCATAGTGGCTTAGCATAAGAAGCACTGAATTTGAAGTCATACAACTCAGATTCAAATCCTAGTTCTGCTACTTTTTATCTGTGTGACTTTGAGAAAGTTACTTCATCTCTGCTCCTCAGTTTCCTAAAGTGTAAAATGAAGTGGTTGAATTAGATAGTCTCTTAGTTATTAACTAAACTCTAAGTTACTAACCAGCTCTAAGTTAATAACCTGGAAATTATCATATTTGTTCTATGTTAAAAGCATGATAGACTACAAGATTGGAGTGGCTAGGTGGCACAGTGGATAGAGTACTGGGTCTGGAGTCAGAAGAGCTGAGTTCAAATTGAGCCTTACTAGCTGTGTAACTCTTGGACAAGTGAGTTAACTTTTGTTTTCCTCAGTTTCCTCATCTATTAAATGGGAATAATTAAAGAACCTCCTTTCTCCTGTTGTCACGAGGATCAAATGAAATAATTGTAAAGTATTTTTCACAGTAATAAATGCTATATAAATATTAGTGGTTATTTTTATTAAACATTATCACTATCATCCTCATCCTCATCCTCATCATCAAAAATTGTATGATCCTTGAAGACAGAAAGCATGCATTAGTTATCTTTGTTAACTTTCCTAGTGTCTGGTATAGTGTCTTGTATATAGTTTGTTCTTAGTAAATAGTTATTGAATGAATTGAAATATCCCTGCACTTATGAAGCCTATATGTAGAGATATGATAGATACACAAATGACTGCAAGATAATATAAGTGCCTTAGAGAGATGTAAACAACGTTCCAGGGCAGGGTAAAGATCCTTACTGACTGAGGGACCAAGGAACTCACACTGGTGTCTTTGGGTTCAAGCATCATCTTTACAGAGAAAACTCTTAGATCCATATATCCATCCCTATTCTCTTTTCTGAATTCCAGTAATATTTTATCAGCTTTCTATGTAACATTTCTTTTGTAGGTATGACAAAGTAGTTTCAAATTCACTTTGTCCCAAAATATAACTCATTTTCCTCCCACTAAACTTGTTTATTCTTTGAGGACTCTCCCAACCTTTCAGGTTCAACATACTTGCCTCTTTTCCCTAACTCAATACCCTCCCCCAGTAGAGAATCAAAGGCCAAAGCTTCCTCCTTAAAAGTTCTCATTTCTGTCCCTTTCCTTCCACCTACACAGCAACCAGCCTTTCTTCAGACCCGTAATACATCTTGTTTAGAATAATGGTTCCCTAATAGGTCTCCTGGCTTTCAGTGACTCTCCTCTCCAGTCTATTCTCCACAAAGCTGACAAAAGAATCTTCCTATGATATGTCTGACTATCTCATTTCCCTCTCCTTCCTACTCCCAAACCCCAGTGGCTCCTCATTTCCAACAGGTTAAAGCACAAAGCTGTTATTTAAAGCTCTTCATAAACTTCCTTCCCTCTAACTTCTCAGATGTATTTATTACTTCTTTACTCTATGAAAGAACATTTCTAAGTTCTTGGCCAACGGGACTACTAACTGTTCTCTGAAGTCAACAATTAATCTCTCGCCTTCCTGGGTTCACATAGGCTACCTTCCAATATCTGGAATATACTCCCTCCTTCACCCTTCCTCTCAGAAGAGAAGAGTCGAATGAATGTTTCTATTGCAGAAATAATTCAGATGCCACCTTCTCCATGAAGTCCTCCTTCATCACTGTAGCTGTTAGTTCTCTCAATTTCCTCAATTTTTCTTGTATTATACATGCTGGTGAAATAACCTGACCAAAAGAAAATAACTTCCTTGTGGGCATGAACTGTCTCATTTTTGTTTCTTTCCAGTACCTACTACAGTGCTTTACATATAGTAAATGCCAGTAACTACTTTTCTAATCATTCATTTTTTCATTTATCCATTCATTCATGCATAGTAGGAACTGAGTACACACTTCTTGAGTTGAATTGAATTAATGAGGGAAATGACATTTGAGCTGGTTTTAAAAGCCAGGCTGGTGTTTGACAAGAAAAGAAGAAGAGAAAGGAGAAGAGAGGGGATGTTTCAGGCATGGGGACTTGTTTGAGGAAAGGCACAGAGGAAAATAAAGGATATGTTTGGGGACCCAGTTTGGCTGGAGCCCAGAATTCTTAGACCAGAATAAATCGTTTCAGCACAGGTTACAAAGGTGGAATGAATTATAACATCTTAATCTTGAGTTGTCTGGTGATTTTAAAATGAGTGTTTAAAAAAATATAAAACGGGTGGGGGTGGTGGAATGAAAAGTGTGCCCAGTGCCTCTAAGTTTAAATTGTTTCCAAAAATAATCTCTTGTGCTCATATTTAATATAGATAAGTGACTCAATCAACAATTGCTCTCTGTGTGAGAGTATTTATGCATAAATCACTTAGTTCAGCTTGGATCTAACATTGATAGAGAATAATTGATCTTTAAAAGTTTTATGAAAGAATCACAGACTGTGAAATTAAAGGGGGTTTTGTTGTTTGACTTTGCATTTCCATCAAGGAGTGGAAGCAACACCTGTTTTCTCAATAGTGGAAACTGAGATTTGTTTGTGTGATTGACCAGCCCATCAATTAACTATAGCTCATGATAGTTATTAACATGCTTATGTTGCCTTCCTGTTTATAATCGGGAAACCTAGAATTACTTTCTAGTCTGATAATGTGAACTTCGCTCTCATAAAGTATTTAAGACAAAAGTTTTAACAACAGTTCAAGGTTTCCATTTCAAGATTTGTTGAACTTTCTGTATTTCTTGTCTTGTCAGAGAAGAACATGAAAAAAGAGAGCACAGAAATATTTGATAACTAATTTTATGGAATTTCAGAGTTAAAAGGCATCTCTGTGACCATCTATTATACATAGTCCCTAATGAAGAATCCTTCCTATAGCACACACACATATATATGTATATATACTATATATACTATTCTATATTTGCAATACTATATATATATGGTATATATATACACATATATATACATATATATATACACACACACATATATATATATATATATACATATATATATATACACTATAGTTGGAGCTATCATTTGGGCCAACCATTATACAAAACAATATTGAATTATGAAGGAAAAAAGCCCTCACTAAACTTTTCATACTCTTAGACCTGTAAAGCCCAGTAGGCATCTAAACCAAGAAGTTCAAAGTCTAGTGCTTAGCACAGTGACTGGCATATAGTAGCATAGTAGGCACTCAACAAATGTTTATTGATTGATTGAAATTAAAGTTCTATGAATATCAAAATATTCAAAAGAGCACTTTTTGTGGTAGCAAAGAAATGGAAACAAGGTAGGTGTGCATCAGTTAGGAAGCAGCTGAACAAATTGTGGCATAGCAACAGAATGAAATATTATTGCGTTCTAAGAAATGACAAACATGAATACAGAGAAACATGGGAAGATTTGTATGAACAGAATCAGTGTGAACACTGCCAATAAAAATAGCACACGCTAACTACATTGAAATAAATTAAAAGAACAATAAAATAATAGTAAAACAGTAAGAAGAACAGAATGCTTGGCAATTTTAGTGATCTCCTTTGGCCCCAGAGAAGAGATGTGGAAATTCACTTCCCTTCTTTCATTGAAGAAGTGAAGGACTATGGGTGTCTCATTATCAGATGGGATCATTGTATTAGTTGGTCATGCTTAATTGTTTTTTATGCTTCTTTTTCATGGTGGAAGATTTCCTGGATAAGGAGATGGGAAAGAGGTCCGAGCATATCCTGAAATGCATTGTGATGCAAAAATAAAGACATCATTAAAAAAAACCCTTCTACAAAATAATTGATATGTGGCCATTCAATTATTGTTTGAAGACCACCACTGAGGAGAAATCAATTACTTTCCAAGGTAGTCCATTCCATTGTGAAATAACTTTGATTTTTAGGAAATATTCCCATTTTATAGGCCTTCGAAAACTTGAACCCCAACTATCCTGTAGTGTGTCCTGCTTCTTCATGCCCACCTCCACACCAACTGTGCCCCAACACAGCCTGCTTTTCTCCAGGCTATATATCAGATCATTCTCAAACCATTTAAAAAAATTAGTTTTCTTCAAACCATTCTCATTTGGCAAGGACTTGAGGTACTTCACAATCCTAGTTACTCTCCACTAGCCTTCTGAGTCAATAGCTTATCATTTTCTTCTCATTTTTTGGCCATTTTTTCCCCCTAATCTGCTATTTCTTGGTCTACCCACAAAGTGGCTACTGTCCCAAGGCTCCAGGAAGATGTTCATCTCAGAATGGAAGTGGGTCAAAGGCAGTGAGTCTGACAGGTACCTTAGACTCTCACGCTGAAAGTGACAATAATGAACTGCTGGTTTATCACACTTCCTGCAACCTATCACCTTCCTCGGGCTGCTGTGTCCTGTATTGATTGAAACACCCTGGTCATCTTCAGGAGAAACCATGTATAAACTTGTTGTGGCAGAGGTGACAGAGGTAATTTCACAGCTGTGACTATATCCATAATGGAAAGTGGTGCATAGCATTCGAAAGCCTGACAGTGGGAATTGATAGATGAGAAATACTGAAGGACCCATTAAATTGTCAAGATTAGAATCAATGAGTTAAAAGGCTTACACTCATAACTGAATTGGGTTAATATTTACTTAAACAAGATGAATAATGCCACCAACATGGGTGTTCTGGGAGAGGGAGAGAACACTATTCTGGAGCCATAACTACAGTATATGGTGCTTTATTATTATTATCTTAATCAGAGGTATTGATTGGGGATAGGGTAGGAAGCAGAGAGGAGGTCTCTTAATTTGTGGTTTACTCCATGGGAGTAACTCTCACTTGGAAACTCCCTGCACCAATCTGCAGCTCATCTTATAAACATTATAGGTTTAGAGAGTAGCTTGGGCAGGCACGGGGGGATGAGCACTGAGAGCTTAAGACATTTGTCCATATTATAACCAACTATGTATCAGAATCAGAACTTGAAACCAGGTCTTTCCAATTCCGTCTATCCACAGAACCACTCTGCCTTTCTACCATAGCCTGCTATAAGCAGGACAATTTAAATGAACAGAGCGGCTAAAAATGTGTTCAGAAGTTGGCATAAATTTATGCTATGTGATGAAAAATTTTTGTTGTATAGCTTTTATTACATTCTTCTTCAGGGAACGTTGAAACACTTCTTGGTGTTGCAAAAAAATTTCCAGCATGGACAGGTGGTGTTTAAGAAGCCTAATGAGAAGGATGACTTGGCTCAGAAGGCAAAGTCAAATGACACATCACAGCTGGTCTGTCTCAGAGGATCTAGGATAAGACAGACGTTTTCAATTACTCCCCAATGTGGATGCTTAGCTACTGCCATCTCACTGGTGCAGAATATCCCTGCCACCCCTCATCTTTTGAAGGGCTTGTTTTACAACGAAGGCAGGGGAGTTTTATCTCTCCAGTACATCTTGCAGTTGGGGACACTTGGGCTATTTGCTGCTTCTGTTGCCATTGCCAGGATTCTTTTGAAATATGACAGACTTTGATGGAGTGTCTCAATTGTTGTTCTGCCTGATAATACCTATCAGGCTTTACAGGGCCCAATAAAAATGAAGGCTGCTTCATAATAGTTACTATCAAGGGGTAAGAACAACATGACACACAGGAAATTCATATTATTTTCCCAATTTGATCATGGTGGTTGAATTGTCAGGTGGAAGAGAACCTTTTAAAAAAAAAAGTTTTCTGAGAGCTCATTTAGAATGGTAAATTTCCCTGAAACTTGTTTTTCAGAAAACTAATAATGACAAGCACCATTACCTCTGCTGCCCCACCCTCACCTTTTTTGTAATTAAAATTTTTTTATAGATGACTTTTAGAAACATTATGGGCACTTCCTAGTGACTTCCCTTCCCCTCAAAACCTCCTCTTTGCAACAATGAATGACAGTCAGATAAAAGAAATCAACATGTTGACTATATCTCAAAACATCTCCCACTAGAATGAAAGTTATTTGAAGGCTTCAGCTGTCTTGCTTCTATTTGTATTTCCAGCTCTTAGCCCAGTACCTAATACATAGCAAGCACTTAATAAATGCTACTATCTATCTATCTATCTGTCTGTCTGTCTATCTATCTATCTATCTATCTATCTATCTATCTATCTATCTATCTAGTATCAACATTTCATCACCTCTCTGAGAAAAGGAGGAAACTTCCAGAGATTTTTCCATCTTGCAAGAAAAAAAGTGAACGAAGAAAAAGGTTCTTTGTCATTGGAGAAGCAGTGTAAAGAATAAAATCGTAAAAATGTATGAGCAAAACAGTAGATGGGCTGGTGTTGTGGTGAGAGCTAGGCATAGGTAACTGATAGACTGTCTCTGTGCTCCTTTAGGATATTTTTAAAATGTTTATTTATTTACTTTTAGATTTCAACATTCATTTCCGCAAAATTTTGAGTTCCAATTGTTCTCCCCGTCTCTCCCCTCCGCCCACCCCATAACACCTTGCATTCTGATAACCCTCTCCCTCAATGTGCCCTCCCTTCTATTACACCCCACCCTTCCCTTATCCCCATTTTCTCTCTTTTCTTGTAGGGCAAGATAGATTTCTATACCCCATTACCTGTATTTCTTGTTTCTCAGTTATAAACAATAACAATTCTCAACATTCATTTCTAATACTTTGAATTCCAACTTCTCTCCCTTTCTCCCTCCCCACCCATCCCCACTGAGAAGGCAAGCAATTCAGTACAGGTTTTATATGTGTCATTTTGCAAAAGACTTCCATAATAGTCATGTTGTGTAAGACTAACTATATATTCTTCCATCCTACCCTGTCCTCCATTTACTCTATTCTCCCATTTGACCTTGTCCCTTTCCAAAAGTGTTTACTTCTAATTACTCCCTTCCCCCATTTACCCTCCCTTTTGTCATCCCCCTCACCTCACTTGTCCCCTTCTTTCCTACTTTCCTGCGGTGTAAGATAGATTTTCATACCAAATTGAGTGAGCATGTTATTCCATCCTTAAGCCAATAGTGAAGAGAGTAAGCTTCACTTTTCCCCTCTCACCTCCTCCCTTTTCTCCTCTATTGAAGATTTTTCTTATCTCTTTTATGAGAGGTGATTTTCCCCATTACATTTCTCCCTTTCTCCTCCCAATATATTCCTCTCTCACTCCCTAATTTTATTTTTTATAGATATCATCTCTTGTGATTCAACTCAACCTGTGCTCTCTGTATGTGTGCATGTGTGTGTGTGTGAGTATGTGTGTGTGTGTGTGTGTGTGTGTGTGTGATCCTTCCCACCTACCCAAATACTGAGAAAAGTCTCAAGAGTTACAAATATTATCTTTCCATGTAGGAATGTAAACAGTTCAACTTTAGAAAGTCTTTTATGATTTCTATTTCCTTTACATGCATCTCTTGATTCTTGTGTTTGAAAGTCAAATTTTCTCTTCAGTTCTGGTTTTTTCATCAAGAATGCTTGAAAGTCCTCTATTTCACTGAATGACCATCTTTTCCCTGAAGTTTTGTACTCAGTTTTGCTGTGTAGGTGATTCTTGGTTTTAATCCCAGTTCCTTTGACTTCTGGAATATCCTATTCCAAGCCCTTTGATCCCTTAATGCAGAAGCTGCTAGATCTTGTGTTATCCTGATTGTATTTCCACAATACTCTAATTGTTTCTTTCTAGCTGCTTGCAATATTTTCTCCTTGACCTGGGAACTCTGAAATTTGGCCACAATACTCCTAAAAGTTTCTCTTTTTGGGTCTCTTTCAGGAGGTGATCAGTGGATTCTTTCAATATTTATTTTGCCCTCTGGTTCTAGAGTATCAGGGCAGTTTTCCTTGATAATTTCATGAAAGATGATATCCAGGCTCTTTTTTTGATTATGACTTTCAGGTAGTCCTATAATTTTTAAATTGTCTCTTCTAGATTTTTTTACCAGATCAGTTGTTTTTCCAATGAGATATTTCACATTATCTTCTATTTTTTCATTTTTCTGGTTTTGCTTTGTAATTTCTTGGTTTCTCATAAAGTCATTAGCTTCCATCTGCTCCACTCTCATTTTCAAATAACTTTTCTTCAGTGAGCTTTTGAACCTCCTTTTCCATTTGACTAATTCTGTTTTTTAAAGCCTTCTTCTCCTTGTTGACTTTTTGGACCTCTTTTTCCAACTGAGTTAGCCTATTTTTAAAGGTCTTATTTTCTTCAGCATTTTTTGGGTCTCTTTTAGCAAGCTGTCGACTCACTTTTCAAGCTCTTCCATGGCCTGAAACCATTGCATATTTATTTTGGAGGTACTGGATGCAGAAGCCTTGACTTCCTCTGACAGTATGCATTATTCTTCCTCACCTGAAAGGATGGCAGGAAATATCTGTTCACCAAGAAAGTAACCTCCTATGGTCTCTCCCCCCCCCCCCACCCTTTTTTGGGCATTTTCCCAACCAGTTACTTGACTTCTGAATCCTTTGTCAAGAGGAGGATCGTAGTGCTCCTCCTCACCCCAGGATGGTGCTCAGGGTTGAGATTCAGATCAGCTGCTCAGTTCTCCAGGGGCTTTAGATGTAATGCTTCACAGATGGATGCTGCAGCTGCTGCCACCACTACTAACACCACTGCCTGGGGCTGGTGCTACAAGGGAACCCTGCTCCCCTCTCACCAATTTGGGAAAGCCCTCTCTCTGAGCTTTGAAGCTTTCTTTGACACTTGTGGGTTGAGGGATCTGTGACCCTCTGCTACTACTGGAGATTCTTCCCTGGAGGCCTGTTCTGGACCTCTTCCTCCCAGTGTCAGGCAACCAGGGCTGGGCTCTGCTCCACTCCATGTCCTGTGCGATAGACCTTTCTTGTCAGTCTTCCAGATTACCTTTGACTGGAAATCTCTTTCACTCTGTCGTTCTGTGGCTTCTGCTGCTCCAGAATTTATTGAGAGTCATTTTTTACAGGTATTTTATGGGCTGTGAAGGAAGAGCTAGAGTATGTGCATCTTTCTACTCTGCCATCTTGGCTCTGCCCCTAACTCCTTTGGTATCTTTAGCATATCAAGAGGCTGAGAGGAATATCATCAACATTTAAAGTGAGGATTTGACAAGAGTTTTCCAGGACAGAAGGCCTGAATAGTTTATAATCTTTATCACTGGGAGTAAATAGTCATATTGATGTTATAGCAGATGCACTGAAATATTTGAATATAGTATTTACTATTTCAAAATTCCTTCTTGCCTAGCATGACAGGAAGTAAAGAAAATGAGATTCTGTTGAGTGAGAAGAGTTGTGAGTCTTGACTTTTACTTGGAGGTCTGAAAATTGTCATATGGATTTTATGTGAGTTCTAGAGATGGAAAAGGAAGGCTATGGATCTAAAGGTTTTTGTCCCTGTCTCTTATAGTATACCTGCAAATAAGTGAATGAAATCAGGTAATTCATTAATCACATATTTGCTATCCAGCCATATATATGAGAATGAGAAGGATAATTAATTTGGAAGTCAAAAGCCTTCCAATTCTGAATGATCGAATTAAATCTATCTAGTAGATTGAGAACATAATTCTAATGAAAATTCAAACTAATATCTAAATAATAAAAGATACAGAAGTTTCAGCTTTGCACAATAAGAAACAAAATTTAGAATCCCACTTTATAGTAGAAAACACAGAGTTATTATTAAGCATTTTATTTACAGGTCCTTATGAACAAGCTCCCAAAATCCATTTGAATCATCATTTGTCATTAATTCAGTTCAATTTATTAAGCACCTGCTCTGTGTCAGGCACTATGCCTGGCACTGAGAATATAAACAAAAAAAAATGAAACATTCCCAGGCTACAAGAACTTACATTCTGTTTGAAGGATATAATATATACCTAGATTGGCAAGTTTAACTATACTTTAAAGGATTTGTCATCTAATAATAATCTAGGTGTTCTTTCTAGCAAAACAAATTGCAGCCCACCCATAATGGGCTATACTGTGTGACTCTTATTTGTCCTCCCATAACTTTGTACCAAGAGGTGTACCCTGTATACTAGGGGTTTTCTTTAGTATCCTTGACATTGAAAGGATACCAATAGAGTTTGAAGGTGGTATGCACATTATCCCTTGTCCTTGTCACTTAACCAGACCATCTTATTTTTTTCAATCATACATTCCTTTGATTATATCCTTTCTGCCATTTTCCCCCATAACTTCTTTTTAGAAATATTATTTTTATTTCCCTCAATTACATGTTAAAACAATTTTTGACATTTTTTAAAGTTTCGAGAAAATTCTCTCCTTTCTCCCTCCCCTTCCTCTTCCCTGAGACCGCAGTCTGATGTAAGTTATACATGTGCAATAATGTAAAACATTTCCATAATAATTATTTTGTACAAGAAGGCTTTGCACAAGAAAGAAAGAAAAAATGAAGGAAAGTGAAAATTAGTAGTCTTTAGTTTGTATTCAAATAATATAAGTTCTTTCTCTGGAGGTGGATAGCATGCTTCATCATGAGTCTTTTGGGACTGTCTTGGATCCTTCCATTGCTGAGAATAGTTGTCATTCAGTTTTTCATTGTATAATATTGCCATTATCATGCACAATGTACTCCTGGTTC
Organism: Notamacropus eugenii; assembly: GCF_028372415.1. NCBI lineage: Eukaryota > Metazoa > Chordata > Mammalia > Diprotodontia > Macropodidae > Notamacropus > Notamacropus eugenii. The sequence goes on from NC_092873.1 coordinate 126,209,387, forward strand.
TGCTCATTTCACTTTGTATCAGTTCATGTAGGTCTTTCTAGATTTTTCTGGAATCATCCTGCTTGTTATTTCTTATAGCGCCATAACATTCTATCACAATCATATGGCACAACTTGTTCAGCCATTCCCCAAATGATGAGCACTCCTACAACTTCCAGTTCTTGACCACCATAAAGAGAGCTTCTATAAACATTTACATTTCCTTCTTACTTGTCCTTCTCATTTGATCAATTGATTCTTTCTTTGAAATTTCATTTGAGCACATAGTCCATGAATTAATAAACATTAACTACTCATTTGAGTATACAGACAACTAGGCAATAAACATTCACCACATGCTAAGGCTGGATATACAAAGAAAGGTAAAAGACAATTCCTGTTCTCAAAAAGCTGGCAGTATAGTGGTAGAGAGAACATGCTGACAGCTGCATATAAACAAGCTATATCAATTGGAAATAAACAACAGAGGGAAAGTCCTAGAATTAAGGGGAATCAGGAAAGTCTTCCTTTAGAAGGTGAAATTTTAGCTGGGACTTGTGGGAAGGCAGGGAAGTCAGTAGGTAGGGTTGAAGAGAGAGCATTTCAGAGATGGTGGAAAAGCCACTGAAAATGCCCAAAGTTAGAAGATGGTGGGGAGGTCTTGTTTGAGGTACAGGAAGGAAGCCTTTGTCACTGGATCAAAGCATAGGGGTGTGTGTGTGTGTGTGTGTGGGTGGGTGTGTGTGTATGGAAGGTGTTGTAAGAAGCAATAAGACAAGAAAGATGGGGCAGGGAGCAGGTTTTAAAGAGATTTTATGATCAAAAAAGCTTTTCAGATTTGATCCTGGAGGTGATAGGGTGTCATTGGACTTTAGCTTTTAAAGCTAAATGGGTGATAATTTGTGGATGATATTGTGATGATACTTCCCATGGTTGTTGTCAGAATCAAATGAGATGCTATTTGTAAACAATTTAGCACAAAATAAGTACCCAATAAATGGTGTCTCCTCTCTCCCTTCCATCCTTTTCAACGACAGTCTAATCTCCTCCACTCAAGTTTAATTCTAGGTTCAACTCACTGTGTACTTGAGTGGGAGGCTTTATTGACCTCTAGACTATCCTATTTCCATTTTTTAACATCACAGTGCTGATTCAGTCTTCCATTACCTCTGGCCTAGACTATTACATTAAGCTCTTAATAGGTATCTTTGATGCCAATTTCTCACCTATCTTATTCATCCTACAATATGTTCCAAGATAGGTTTTCCTAAAGCATTAGTTTTACCATGCTATTTTCCTGGTCAAAAATCTTTCCATAGCCCATGACTGAATATCCTTTGTAATAGCATCCAAAGCTCTCCATTTTCTGGTTCTATTCTGCTTCTTCAGCCTTATTTCCTTTTGCTCACAGACTAAGAAAGTGCTTGGGCTGGAAGAGATTTTACCAGTCATAGTCCAGCCATTTATGATATAGATGAAAATCCTCATGAACTCTCTTCAGTGAAATTGAAATACGTGTTATTCCCTGCTCATGCTCTTCCTTCCATCTGGAAGGCCCTTGTGTATCTCTGCCTACAAAAATTCTACTCCTTCATCAAAGTTCAGTTCAAATACCACCTGTTCCATGAAGCCTTTCTCCTCAGCTAGAAATAGGCCTCTTTATTTGGGCTTCCATAATATTTATTTTGTACCTCTCTTAGTTTATATTTCTCCTTGTAGAGTAGACTTTTGTTTAAATCACTTAGCTATCACCCTGCCTCCATTCATCCTTATTCCCTAGTCATCTTTGCATGTTTTGGTTCCCTGAATAAACTTCTACCCTGCATCCCACTGGAGACTACGTCTTCTGAACAATTATTTTAGGAAGGTGCTACCCACTCACTACACTTCATTTCACCCCTTCTCCTTGGCTACTAACAAAATCTTATACTTCTTCTCCCCCATCCTCAGTTCCAGACCATGAACCTTAATAAAATCAAGTTAGCCAGTGTTACTGTGTGTGTCAATCAATTCCAATAAAACTTCACTCATAACCCCAGTTCTGAGTACCATTTTCTGATCTTTCTCATTGGAATATAAGCTTCTTGAGGGCTGAGATCATCTTTACTTTTGCATTTCTATCATTAGTAAAGACTTAATATTAATTATTAATATTAGTAAATAAATAGTTAATATTAATCGTAAATACTTAAGGACTTTTATTTATTATTAGGTAGCTAGATTATAAAATCCTTGAGGGTAGAGACTAAGTTTTTTGTTCTTATAGATCTTGCATTGACTAACACAGTACTTTTCACATAGCAGATTTTTAACTAGCATTTGTTGAATGAAGATATAAAAGTTGGAAATAGAAAAAGTATACTTAATGACATTTGTAAGGAACCTCTTAAGGCACAAGGCCTACAATTCCACCAGCTTCCAGCAGGAAGTGCCAATTCAAGAGTATAGTCTAGGATGTCAGTTTCCCTACTTTAGAGTTAGTTAAAACAGTTCTGGTCCCATCCTCTTAAAAGCCTCACAAACCAGGCAACAGACTACTGTAACTGCTATGTATTTTCTCTTCTGAAAGATTGAGTTCACAATCTCTCTCTCTCTCTCTCTCTCTCTCTTTCTCTCTCTCTCTCTTTCTCTCTCTCTCTCTCTCTCCCCCTTCCTGTAGTTTCATAGAGAAAAGATTGTTCATTGTCTGTGGTTGCTGAATCTAAATTACTGTGAAAAGAAATGGAACATTTCCCTTACCTTTCTCAACATGGGTGCTTCTCTCCTTGTAGCTTGAATTTCTGTCCACATTCAGGTTAAGAGAAAAAAAATAATCTCTAACAAATTAACAAGTCCTTTAATCTCATGGCTGAAATCTTCCAATTAAGATGTGTTTACTGAGATAAGTAATCACCTGTTAGCTGGAGATACCCATTTTGATTGACTGTACTTTTTAACATGTACTTAAATAACATACAATAAGACTCTGAACATTGGAGTTATAAATACAAGTCTGAATGACAGTCCCTTCTTTTCAGGAGTTTTCATTTTCCTAAAGACCACACATATAGGGGAGTGGTAGCCAGAGAGGAGTATCTTGGATAGGGAAGTCAGAGGGATGGTTGTGGGGGTCAAAAGATATTTGATTGACATATGCTTTTTCTTAAAACGGTATTGCTGTTTCTATATACAGCATTTTTTTGGCTCTGCTCACTTCGCTCTTCATCATTTTGTGCAAGTCTTTCCATGTCTTTCTAAGATAATGGAGCTCATCATTTCTTATAGCACAGTAGTATTTCATCATAACTATACACCACAACTTGTTCAGCCATTCCCCAATTGATGGAGATCCATGCAATTTCCAGTTCTTTGTCACCACAAAGGGAGCTGCTACAAACATTCCATTCAAAATTATAGTTACTATTTGTGAATTTCCCTCCATATTATTTTTACTCATTGTTTTCTCTCAACCCCTCCACCCTACCCCCCACTTCACCCACCTCTTCAAGAGTCCTCCCATCCCATCTTCCACCTCCTCAATCTCAATCCATGCACCCCCTCATTCTCTACCTCAGCCTTCCCAACCCCCCCCCCCCAGTCTTCTTAGTTGAGCCTCTCCCACCTCCTCATTTCCTTATATTAATTATGGCAGAGGTGTTTCAGGTTCACCCAGTGGGCACCACAAAGGATCCCTGGTATGGCAAACTGCACCAATACTTACTCTATTTCCTGATTGGCTGTTTCCAATTTCAGGTTATTTTGACCCCTCCTGGGAGCCCAAGCAAATCAAGGTGATTAGTAAACTCATTATTCATTCCATTTCCACAACTTTATCTATTCTAGAACATGACCTTTAGGCTACTCTCCATTCTGTTCAACATCTTATGGACATACTTCAGCTTATGAATTTTTTTTCCATCTTGTTTCTATGTTTCTTTATAGATATGTTCTTTAGCGTGCATGTGGTCTATCTCCTTATCTTAAAGTTCTGAAGTCCCTGAGGTTTGCTATTGTCTCCCTTAACACACCTGCATTCACCTTTACCCACTAAAATGTGTCTCTGCATGTAGCAGAAGCTTAATAAATATTGACTGGGGAGGATCTGGTATTTCTAGTATCATGGTGGCTGCTTTGGGATTTGGGATTATTACTGAGGCAGACTTAGAAAGCCAGACTTTGAGGTTTAAAACTTTTTAGGAGTGAGGGGAATTATAAAATCACAAAATTTCAGTATTAGAATGTACCTCAAAGGCTATAAAGTTCAGATTCATACTTGAACGAGAATCCTCTCTACAATAATGTTTAATATATAGCAAGTGCTTAATAAATACTTTTCAAAATTCAAATACTTATTTAGACTGCCAGAAGGCGTCCAGTAGGAGGGAAGCTATTATCTCTTAAGGTGATCAATTATACTTTAAAATATTTGTAATTGTTAGGTATTTTTATTTTTTACTTTAAACTGACATTTGCCTCTCTCCAACTTCTACTCATTTATTCCAGGTCTGCCCTCTGGAACCAAGCAGAACTTGTCTAATCACTCTTTTATATGGCAACCCTTCAAATATTTGAAAATTATTATCATGGTCCAATTAAACCTTTTTTTCCCCAGGCTAAATATCCTCATTTGTCTCAAATGATATGACACAAAAATGTGCTAGGCATTGTGCTAAATGCTGGAGGTACAAATAACAAAAAGAAAGATAGTCTCAGCCATTAAGGAGCTTACAATCTAATAAGAGAAGACAATACACAAAAGGAATCTGAAAATTTGGAGGGCAGGAAGGCATGACAGAGGGTTCTTGGTATAGGTGGAATCAAAAAGTAGGGCATCTGGTGACAAATGGAGAAATGACTGGGATTTTGAGCCTTCTCTAAAGAGGGGATATGGGAGGAGTTTTTTTTACTCTTCATTTCTCCCATCACAGAGTCAGAAGGAACTGAGAGTATTGATGAAGTTGTGAGGAGCAAAGTAGAAGTGATATCCATGATGATAAGCTCCTTGGTGATGAATTTATCTTGGGTGGGACATGATGGAGATGATAATGGAGCTGAAACCAAGAAGATCACCTGATGGCAGATGATCCTTATGTGACAGAAGCTCAAGACCTTTCACATCTTGGTGGTCTTTCTTTGGACATTCCTGAGCTTATCAAACGTCTTTTCTAAAATCTGGCACCAAAAAACCAAACATGGAACTCCAAATGTATCCTAACCAGTGCAAAGTTCTGTGAACTCGTATGTCACAAGTCCTGTACACTAAGCCTCTCAGTAGAGTTTTATTAGCTTTTTTGGTTGCCATAATACACTATTAACTCATGTTAGGCTTGTGGTGCCTAAAAACCACAGAACTTTTTCAGATCAACTGCTATTCATTGTGGGCTACTGCTGCCATCCCTTATTTTGTATCTATGAAAGTAATTCTTTGAACCCAAATATAAGACTTCATGCTAATTTCTATTAAAGTTCATATTATTTGATTCACACCAACATGTTAGTTTTCTTTTTTTTCAATTTAAGGAAAAAGTTCATTTATGTCTATACTTTCAAGTGTTTTTTTAAATAGAAATGAGTGCTGTACTTTATCAAATGCTTTTTCTGCCTCTATGATTTCTGCATCTGTATCATGATTTTTATTACTTTTATTCCTGATATAATCAAACATGTTAATGTTAATGTTAATAATGTTAATAATGTTAAACCACCCCCACCTTCCTGGTATGAATCCTGCTTGGTCATAATGCATAATCTTTGTAATATATTGTTATAATATTTTTGAAAATTTTTTAAAAAATTCATTTATTTTTAGTTTTCAAAATTCATTTCCACATGATTTTAAGTTCTAAATTTTCTTCCCATTTTCCCCTCCCTTCACCCTAAGACAGTATGTATTCTGATTACCCCTTCCCCCAAGCTGCCCTCCCTTCTATCACACCCCTCCCTTCCCTTATCCCCTTCTCCTCTACTTTTCTTGTAGGGCAAGATAGATTTCTATACCTCATTACCTGTATATTTCATTTCTCAGTTGCATGTAAAAAAAAGTCTAACATTGTTTTTAAAAACTTCTGAGTTCCAACTTCTCTCCCTTGCTCCCTCCCCACTCATTCCCACTGAGAAGGCAAGCAATTCTATATATGTTATACATGTGTAGTTTTGCAAAAGACTTCCATAAATGTCATGTTGTGAAACACTAACTATATTTCCCTTCATCCTATCCTGCCCCCCATTTATTCTATTCTCTCTTTTGACCATATCCCTCCTCAAAAGTGTTTAATTCTATTTACCCCTTCCTCCCATTTGCTCTCCTTTCTATCACCCCCACCCTGCTTATCCCCTTCTCCCCTATTTCCTGTAGTGTAACATAGATTTTCATAGCAAATTGAGTGTGCATGTTATTCCCTCCTTAAGCCAAATCTGAGGAGAGTAAGCTTCACTTTTTCCCTCTTACCTCCCACCTTTCCCCTTCCATTGATAAAGCTTTTTATTGTCTCTTTTATGTGAGAGATGATCTGCTCCATTCCATTTCTCCTTTTCTCCTCCCAATATATTCCTCTCTCACCCCTTAATTTTATTTCTTTAGATATCATCCCTTCCTATTCAACTCACCCTGTGCCCTCGGTTTATATGTATATAATCCCTCCAACTACCCAAATACTGAGAAAAGTCTCAAGAGTTACAAATATTACCTTTCCATGTAGGAAAGTAAACAATTCAATTTTAGCAAGTTCCTTATGATTTCTCTTTCCTGTTGACCTTTTCATGCTTCTCTTGAGTCTTGTGTTTGAAAGTCAAATTTTCTATGCAGCTCTGGTTTTCTCATCAAGAATGCTCGAAAGTCCTCTATTTAATTGAATGATCATTTTTTCCCCTGAAGTATTATATTCAGTTTTTATGGGTAGCTGATTCTTGATTTTAATCCTAGCTTCTTTGACATCTGGAATATCGTATTCCAAGTCCTTTGATCTCTTAATGTAGAAGCTGTTAGATCTTGTGTTATCCTGATTGTATTTCCACAACACTCAAATTGTTTCTTTCTGGCTGCTTATGATATTTTCTCCTTGACCTGGGAGCTCTAGAATTTGGCTACAATATTCCTAAGAGTTTTCCTTTTGGAATCTCTTTCAGGAGGTGATTGGTGGATTCTTTCAATATTTATTTTACCTTCTGGTTCCTGGGTAGTTTTCCTTGATAATTTCTTGAAGGATGATGCTCTTTTTTTGATCATGGTTTTCAGGTAGTCTCATACTTTTTAAATTGTCTCTGATCTATTAATAATTGTGTCAAATAAAGAAATGAGGTTAATGTTTCATGACCTATTCTTGATGAAGTGCTACTGCCTTTTTGTGAAATTAAAGGAACCTGGGATGATACACATTCTGTCTACATGAAATCTTGCTATTATAAAATTCAACAATCAAAATTTGATCTTTCTTTTATAGTGTAGGAAAGTTGGTCTTTGAGTAACTGTAGTATAATCCTGCAAATAAAGGGCAGATAATGAGGTGTTAAACTGACAATAAAGATGTGATTCCTTCAGAAATTCAATAATTTACTTAATTGCATTAAAAGAGTCTCCCACTGGCTGGACAAAAGATTTATTATTTTCCTGGTGGCCCTTAAAAGTCAGTCAAAATAATCTGAGAGTTTGAGGGAGTTCAGATTAGGAGATGCTTTGCAGAGAATAATCTGTGTATTTATATCAGAAGGTAGTGATAGGGTGGTAGGTGAGGGATAGAAATTTTCTTTCCTTCTCCATCACTGTAATTTCCAGCAGTAGAGTAACTCACTAAGTAGGAAACACTCCATTGAGCAGTTCAAGAAAATCAGTTCAATAGAGTTTGAAGCACAGTTGACATATAACCAGCAGAGGGAAAATATACACTCTCTCTAGCCATTCTTGGACACAGAGGTGATTGTTTGAAGGAGGAGGCAATTTCAAAGAGCAACTCACAGCAGGGAATAGAGCTGACTCCAATGGGCAACTAGCCCTGGCACCAAGAGGAGGTATGTGAGGGCAGAAAGGACATAGAAGCCCTGTAGTACTAGAGACATCAGTTGCCCCTACCATATATACTGCCTATATGTATGTCTTACTACCATTGTGATTTTTTCCCTTCCTCTTCTTACAGATGCTGTATGTATTTGTATGAGAGAAGGTCCCAGGTTTAAGAGGGAATGTTCTTTGGCAACTGTTTGTACTTCACCATCTTTGTAAATGCCTTTAAAAAAATTGGAGCTACCTATTTCTCCTGAATGAGTTAATGGGAAGTATACTGGTGGAGGCTTATGAGCTATAGTTTTAGAAAGACAACTCCAAAGAAGTTGCCCCTAGAATCTGAGTGCAACACACTTGCCCTGGACACCCAACATGTGAATACAAATGAAAATTGGTGAAAGTATCCCAGATAGGGCACTATGAAGAAACATAGATTTAGATCTATTAAAGTCCTTTGACAGTAACTCCAAACCCCTCACTTTATACAGGAAGGAACCAGGGAGGACAAGTGATTCGCTCAAGTCTTATATGAGTAATAAATTAAAGTTAAGACTTGAACCTGGCTTCTTCTAACGTCAGAGCTCTTTTCACTCTACCAACACGGTTTTATTTTCTCTTTCTCCTTTTTATCCCATTTCCTTCTCATCTTCTTATTCTAGAGCAAAAAGTTCAATCAGTGTTTGTAGAACTAAAAAGAATAGTTTGAGCTCCTTAAAAAGATATGGAGTTCAATCCATTTCAACAATTATGAACAGAGGAGTTGTAATTGGCGGGCTGTTGAATCTACAGTGCATCATGTTAGAAAAAGTAGAGATGACAGCTGGATGAATAGCTCAATATGGGGAAGAGAGGGCAAATGAGAAAACCATGGAGTATTCATAAATCAAATTTTATTATGATTTGAATAAGAGAGAATACGTAGAATTTGAAAATAGGTCTCAGATTTGTCTTGCCTCTCCATAGAGACAAATTTGGAAATAAATAATTAGACTGGGCTGTTCTTGACATCATTACTTGATTACTAGATATTAACTTATGCTCCTTTCTTAAGAGTACTTACAGTGAACTGCCAATTACAGTGGTTAGGGCGTACATTTGTCTTGTATGACTATTTCTTGTTATTTCAGATTTAGCACAAGCACTAAATACTCCCAGGTCCCAATAAATTAGACATTTGTGAATAATTCAACGCAATTCAATCTTACAAACATTTCCATAAAATCAATTCCACAAGCATTTATTAAGGCTATCTTATGTGAAGAATTGTGATAGGCACAAAAATGGGAAACTTCCCCTCTAGGAATTCATATAGTACTGGTTAAATAAAACATAAAAATGGGTCAATACATACATGAGAATTTGAAGAGAAAGAGAACACGAGGGTGTTCTGAATAATGAAGAAAGCCAGGGATTCCAAAAGGAAGAGATAGAGATCCCAGGTATGTGGCAATGATTGTACCAAGTGGGAGACAGAATGCTGAGTTTGAGAAATAATAAAAAGGCCAGTTTGGTTGAATCATAGAGTGTGTAAAGAGGAGAAATATTAAATAATCCTGTAAATTGAAAATTGAAATCCTAGAAATGGAACTATATCCTTTTAAATGCCAAAATGAAGAGTCTGTATTTTATTTTTGAGACAATTGACTGTCACAGAAGCTTGTTAAGTGAGGGAGTGTCCAGGAGCAAAGGGTGTTTTCATAGTCTGGATCAGAAGTGAAGGGACTTGTACTAGGATGGTGACTTTATAAGTACAGAGGAAAAAGATGTGTGAAGGAAGATGTATGTTCAAACCTCACCTTCAGACACTTATCAGCTTTATGACCCTGGGCAGGTCACTTCTGTTTGTCTCAGTTTCTTCATCTGTAGAATGGGGATAATAATTGTACTTATCTTGAAGAGTTGTTGTGAGGATCAAATATGCACTTGGCACAGTGCCTAGCACATAGTAGGCTCCATATATTAGCTATTATTAATAATTGTAAAGTACTTACTGACACATAGTAAGTATTACATAAGTATTAGCTATTATTATTTTGTTATACAGATAAAAATGACTTGGCACCTGATTGGATGCAGGGAGTGAGGGAGAGAGAAGTTAGAGAATGCTCTCACTTTGTGTACAGCCTCCAAGTTCTTCATCATTAGCTTAGGGAGGCATTTCTGCTGACAGAATATAAGGCCACAATTTCCTCTTTTTTCTTTGATATTTGATTTTTAATATAAATTTAGCCACATATAATATTAAAAAACCTCATTTTTAATAATGAAATTGAAAGTCCTGTTTAATGCTTGACTGATGTATCAACTTTTTCTTGGAATCTTTTTCGTAATTAAATTTTGCCTAGTCTATAGTTTGAGGTAATGAGGTATAGTTTGAGCTAATGAGGTACCATAGAGAGGCAGGAAGATATATAAAAAAGATGTATTTGCCAAAGTCTTATTTCTCCTAGACTCTGCGAGATTATTTAGAAACAGAATCATTTCATTATCCTTAAGTAAGCCTTTTGTTTTCTTGAATTTGAAATGAAAGAGCAAAAATCCTAACATACGTATTCAGAAAAAATTTCATATTAGTTTGTATTCTGAAAAAATAGGTAATGGCCTTTTGAAAGTTCTAGGCCAAAGACATTTCTAATCACCAAGGATTTTAATTTATAGGTATCTGCAGTATTAACATGATTTAAAAGCAATCAACTTGTTAGCCTTTATCCTAAGGGGGAATTTAGGGGGACTGTGGGTGAGGGTACTAGATTTGAGTGCCAGAAAGACCTGAGTTCAAATTCTGTCTCTGACACTTACTAGCCGTATAAACCAGGACAAGTTACTAAACTCCTTTTGTCCTCAATTTCCTTATCAATAAAATGAGTAAAATTGGACTCCGTGGTCTCCAAAGTTTCTTACAGTTCTAAACCTATATGATTTTTCAATCTGTCATGCTTGATCTATTGGCACTGACCAAGAAAGTAATAAGTAAACATTGTTAAAACTGATCATTTTCAACAATGTTGTAAAGCTATTTAGAGGCCCTTCCTGAGTCCTGACATTATATAGGTAATGTAAATCCAAGACTGAGCTAATCTAACTCCATAATCCAGTTTTTTGTTAATCATCAATTTCTATATATATTTAGAATTCCCATTTTCTCTTATTAATACTAATTGACTATTAGCATTGATATTTAATAACAACTAATAATAATCAATAATAAAATTAATACTAGCATTTATGTAGCACTTTAAAGTTTGCAGAATGATTTACAAATAGAATCACATTTTTTTCCCTCTTACAACACCCATGGATGGTAAATGTTATTTTTATTCCCATTTCATAGATGAGGAAATTGAGGCAGACAGAATTTAAGTGATTTGCCCAAGGTCCCACAACAAGTAAAAATCTGAGGGTGGATTTGTACTCAGGTCTTCCTGACTCCAGATCAGTGTTCTGTCCACTGTGCTACCTAGCTTAAAGGTTGAGAAAAATCTTTTCCCTTTGTTTTCCACTTGTGGAAGATGCAATTTCATTGCATATGGGTTGTCATGCACTCTTGAAACATTATAATTCCTCCATTGTCCAGCATAGTGTTCTAAATATGGTAGGCACTTAATAAATATTAATTTAATTTTAGACCTTATATACTACCATGTGACACGGCCTCCTTGCTATTCCCTGAACAAGACAATCTCTCTAGATTCCTGGCATTTTCTCTGACTGTTCCCCCTGCCTGGAATGCTCTCCCTCCTCATATCTGACTCCTGGCCTCCCTGGCTTCCTTCAAGTTCCAATTAAAATTTCACCTTCTACAGAAAACCTTTCCTAATCCCTCCTAATTCTAGTGCATTCTTTCTGTTGATTATTTCCAATTGATCCAGTACATCATTGCTTGCATGTATCTCCCCTATTACATTATAAGCTCCTTGGACGCTCTTGTCTTTTGCCTTTCTTTATGCCCTCAATTTTAAGCACAAGGTCTGGTACATTTGTTGGTGTTGTTGAGTTACTTCAGTCATATGTAACTCTCCTGGACCCCATTCAGGATTTTCTTGACCAATCTGCTCAAGTGGTTTGCCATTTCCTTAACCACCTCCTATACAAATCAGGAACTGAGGCAAAGAAAGTTAAGTGTCTAGTCCAAGGTCATACGACTCAAAAGTGTTTGAGTCTGGATCTGAACTCAGGAAGATGTTTTCCTAATTCCTTTATGTCCTGTCTGACACATAGTAGGTACTTAATAAATGCTTATTTACTGACTGACGCTAAATCATAGGATGACTTCTTTAAAGCATGCTGTTCCATTTTACCACTTGAGTATACATTATTGTGCAGGTTTGATGACTACCTTATGGTTTAGTTTGTCAATTCATGGTACTGTGACTTTCTTCTTCAGACTACAGAATTATATTGACTAGTGCACCCTCAGAATGAGACATTGATGCCTTCAAGGGCCATTGATGTACAACAAGAATCTATTTATTTTTTTTCACTCTCTTTACCCCTAAAAAGAGAGGTATTTATGGTATCAGGGTCCATTACTAGATTAAAAAGACTTTGCAGAAAAATTAAATGAGCCATGATCCCAAGAAAGTAAAAAACATTAATATATTCATTAGATGTCAAAATATTCATAGCAGTTGTAGATTGGATCCTTTGTCATGTTGAATTCTTTGTGACCCCAGTTTGGGGTTTTCTTGGCAAAGATACTGGAATGATTTGACATTTCCTTCTTCAGCTCATTTGACAGATGAGGAACCTGAGGCAAACAGGATTAGGTGACTTGCATAGGGTCACACCAGATTTAAACTCAGGTTTTCCTGACTCCAGAGTCAGTGCTCTTTCCATTGCACCACCCAATTGTCCCCATTTATAGTAGTCCCCTTAGTTGTAACAAAGACTTGGAAACAAAGTGTGTGCTCAATCAGCTGGGGAATCATGGAATAAGCTGTGGTATAAGAATACACTGGAATATTATTTTGCTATGAGAAATTATATATAAATTGCAGAACACTTGCCATTTGCAAGTGGGAATTTCCTCACCGAGAATTCTCTTTGTCTCAGCTCTACATTCCATTCCTTGCCTGTCACTTTAACAAAAATCTAATCTTTAACCATTTATTTCTACCCCATTAGAAACCCTGGACCCCCAAGCATTAATAAATGAATTTTTGCCTTTTTTTTTTTGGCCAGGTTGTAGGACCCTGTGCCATTTGCTGATTGTCTTCACCCTGTCCTTTTGAGACATTCTCCATCCTCTCATTTCTTTCTCCTCTTTATGCATGGTCTTCTCCTATTAGAATATAAGCTCCTTGAAGGCAAAGATTGTCTTGCCTTCTTGTACTTGTATACCCAGGATTTAACTTAATGCCTGGGCAGCTAGGTGGCATAGTGGCATAGTGAATAGAATGTTGGGCCTGGAGTCAGGAAGATTTGAGTTCAAACTTGGCCACATTTACTAGTTGTGTGACCCTGGGCAAGTTACTTAACCCTGTTTGCCTCAGTCTTCACAAATGAGTGAAGCAGGAAATGGCAAATGACTCCAGGATCTTTGCCAAGAAAACTTCCAATTGGGTCATATAAAGTCAGGCACTACTGAAACAACTGAACAGAATAAGTAAACCCTTAATAAATTATCTATCCAAATGAAATCAAGGGTCCAGACCCTCTATCCCCCCAAAAAAGGAAATTAAAGGAGCTAAGAACAAATAACAGTAAATAACAATATTTCATATATGGAATCTACTTTAAAATTTTTGAAGTATTTTGATAAGGGAGGTAGTAAAAAGAGAACTGAATTTGAAATGAAAAGCCTGGGTTCAAATCTTTGCTCCATCACTTACTGAATGACTTTGGGCAAATAATTTCATTACTCGGATGAGCAGGCAGATTTTAGAAAAACATGGATTGACTTACATGAACTGATGCTGAGTGAAGTGAGCAGAACCAGGAGAACATTGTACACAGTAGCAGCAACATTGGGAAATGATCAACTGTGATCGACTTAGCTCTTCTCAGAAATACAGTGATCCAAGACAATTTCGAAAGATGCATGTTAGAAAATTCTGTCTATATCCAGAGAAAGAACTGTGGAGTCTGAATGCAGATGGACGCATCCTATTTTCACTTTTTTTGTGTGTGACTTTTCCCATTTGTTCTGTTGCTTCTTTCACAACATGACTAATATAGAAATATGTTTCCATGATTGAATAAGTATAACCTATTTCAGATTGCTTGCCATCTTGAAGTGCGGAGGGAGAAAAATTTGTAATTTAAAATCTTATAAAACTAATGTTGAAAACTATCTTTACATGTAATTGGAAAAAATAAAATACTATTTACAGAAAAAATTCAATTCTCTTGTCTTTAATTTCCTCAACCACAAAAATGAAGGGATTTTACTTGATGGCTTCTATAATAAGATCCCTTCTAGTTCTATGATCCTATGGAAAGTCATATCTAATGTTCAATGAATCAGCTGCTGTATTATCCTTTGGAATTGACTACTATTTGGATGGTCAGTTATCAGATACTTGATTGATTCAAACATGTGTCAACCCAAATTGGTCTGTTAACATAGCTGAAATGATTGACATACTTGGGCTGGGAGTTATTTTGATCATGCAGCTATCACTTGAGTCAATCTTAATGTAATGGAAGGATGAAAAGTACTTGGTAAGGCCAAATAGGTTCATGTGAAAAGAAGAAACTTTCAGCTCTAAGACAGTTTAAAACAGTAGTGATTGCATTGCTTCATGTGAAAAATTATCATGGAACTCCATATGCGAAGTAAAAATTGCAGTGGTCCCAGACTGATTAAATCTAAGGTAGCCTAACACAAACTTAGCTAGGTGGCTGCCTACAGAGTATGACTTGTCAGCTGCTTAAAGCCCCTGGTTTTCCAACACACACACACACACACACACACACACACACACACACACACACACACGGATCATTTATTCCAACTCCATTTTATAGAAGAGGAAACTGGGATCTACAGGAAAAAATTTTCCGCAATGGTGCTTAGTTATTAAGCTGTAAGGTGGGATTTGAGCTCAGCTCTATTCTTTTTCCCCTCATCAAAAATGCTTGAAAATCCTCTCTTCTAAAAGTAGGGTAGTAAAAGTAGTAGTAAGTAGTATGATAATAAGGGTTCTGGAGTCAGAAGTGCTAGATTCAAATCCCACCCTTGATATTTACTATGTATGTGACCTTGGATGTCATTTATTCTCCTTAGTCCTCAGTTTCCTTATCTGTAAAATGAAAGCATTAGACTAGATGGCCTTTGAGGCCACTTTCAACTCTATATCTCCCAGGCAAATGGGGGGGATAATGTGTATTCAGCCTGGAAAGATAGATTGAAGCTAGATTGTAAAAATCTTAAATGTCCAAATAAAAGAGCCAGTGAAGCTTTTTGATTGTATGACATCTAGGAAGCCCTACAAAGCAAGAACTTGGATATTCCTGTAACTTATGGGATAATGGCTTTAAGAGTTGAAAGGGTCCTTAGACGTCATCTCATATTACAGATGAGTAAAATGAAATCTGCAGAGGTTAACTGACCTTCCCAGAGTCACATAGACTGTATCAGGGCCAGAAGAGGGACCTTAGGTTGAAGGTGTCTGGGGTAGGACTCCTCTCCTGGGCCTTCCAACTCCTTTAGGGGCTAGAGCTAGTGTATCTCAATTGCGCAAGTGCACGTGTGCGCACACACACACACAGAAGCATTAATGAAAATACACAAAATCACCACAAAATCAAACATGGGAAAGGTATTTGCAGCAAGTAGGAAATACACCCATCCAACTCCCTATTTTAGTACTCTGGAACAAAGTCCCCTTGGTTCTATGCCTATAAATAGTCCCAGATGAAAATGCTGGTTAGACATTTGAGAACACTTCATATAGGGGTTAAGTAGAAAGAACTTAACTTGATTTTGGTTTCTGCAAGGGGTAAAGCTTCACACATTTATAGAAACATAACTGTTTCTTTCTGTGGGAAGCTACAATGATGTCACAGTAAGAAAGGATCTGAAGATAGATGGAAGCTAGGGAAAAGATTTATGATTACTGCCTTGCTTCCTATAATCACCTGGTTAAACTCAATGCACCCTGTAGCTGAATTCAAGGTCTTCCTTCTGTCAGTTTTGACTATTTCTGTCACCAGTTTAGGAAAAGATCACACTCAGTTACAGAGTTACACAACAGCCAACTATTTAGCAGTAAAACCTGCAGCTGGGGGGTGATGAATTGTGCCTTAAGTGATGAGCCAGAGTAAATCTATAGTACAAATGAGCACAATAGTTCTCAGATGCCATAATAACCCAGCATTCATATGCAGGGAGGAGACTTAGATTAGGAGATGTCAGATGTGAAATGAGTAAAAATTAAAATGACAGATGTAACAATGGGGGAGACTGTGCTTTCATCAAAAGATGCAGCTGTATGTAGTAGAGAAGGAAATTCCAGTCAGTGCTGCTTTCTTCTTGTTCCCCATAGAGGACAAGGTTGGTGGTTTTGTGGTTTGATGGGAGCAAGGGTAGTTGGTGGAATCAGGACTCTGGTCTGAGGACAGAGGGAGCTTTCATTTGGTTTACCATTCAGCACAGTTGCTACCTGAGTGAGAACAGGAAAGCAGTCTCATTAGGAGACACTTGGAACCTGGTTATTCCTGACCCTCTCAGGAAATGGATAGTAAGGACTGGGGTAATTTTGCAGGTAAAAAAACTAAGGTTCTCCCTTGCATAAATTCCTATATCTGGTGAATGGCAGATCTGAGACTATGATTCACATCTTCTGGCCCTCAAATTATTTCTTTTAAAATTATATCAGGGGATGTGCTGATATATGTTTAGTAATCGACTCTGAAAAAAAGAAATATATGTATGACACACTTTTAAATATATTTATATCATTAACATTTTATCCACTACTTTTTTTAGATTTGGACAATCAACAAAACAATAAATCCATCTTTGCTGATTTCTGAAGGGTAAAAGCACACTCCACAAATTTAACAACTGGCTTTTCCAGTCATTAGGAGCTGAGTCCTCTGGCAGGTAAATGGCACAGTAGATAGGGTACTGGGCTGGGAAACAGGAAGACTCATCTTCCTGAGTTCAAATCTGGCCTCCAACACTTAATAATTGTGTGACCCTGGGCAAGTCACTTAATCCTATTTGCCTTATTTCCTCATCTGTCCAATCAACTCGAGAAAAACATGGCAAACCATTCCAGTATCTCTGTGAAGAAAACTCCAGATGGGGTCACAAAGAGTCGCACATGACTGTGAAATGACTGAACAATAGGACCTGGGTGTAGCATACCACTGTGTGCTTTATCTTAATAAATCAAGGTGCATGAAGTCACTTCATTTCAATAGACATTTATTTCCATATGCCAGAAATATGGCTCTGGAATATAAAGGAAAAAAATGAAATGATTCCTGACCTCAAGGAGCTTATGTTCTATTTGGGATAGTCAACATGTAGGTGGATCAGCATGTACAAATTATACACAAAACAAATGCAAAGGAATCTTGGAAGGGACAGAGCATTAACAAGTAGGATGACAGGGAAAGTCTTCCTGTAGGAGGTAACACCTGAGCAGAGCCTTGGAAGGAGGTAGGGGTCCTAAGAAACGGAGTTGGAGAGGGAGGTCACTCCAGGCATGGAGGACAGTCTGCTGTCCTGTGCAAAGACAGTGAGGTGAGAGAAGGAGTGCTATTTATTCCATCTATTCTGTGCTTTAGGAATATCAGTGTGCTTGTTGTTTTCATGATGGTTTAGTGATTGGAAGTGGGAGACACCGGAGGCAAGGAAATAAATTAGGAGGCTATTGATGTAATACAGGTGATGAGGGACTGAAGTGGGGTGATAGCTCTGTGTGCGGAAAGAAGGGGATGGAATTGAAAGGCATTGTGGAAGGAGCGGGTAAACCCCTAACCCTAACCCTAAGAAGCTTCATTCTGAGCTGCAATGTGATATTGTGAATGTCATTAAAAGTACAAAATCTAAAAAGGAGGATGAATTCAAGTCATTTTGACAAGCATTTATTAAATGCTTTGTGCCCGGTGCAGTGCTAAGATTTGAAGATACAAAGAATGGCAAAAGTAGTCCCTGCTTTCAAGCAGCTCATGTTCTAATGGGAAGATAACATGCAAAGAACTCTGAATGTAGAACATTAAATACAGTATACATGGGAGGGCGTCTCAAGGTACTAGCACTGGGAGGGGAGTTGTCTTGGGGGACTAGGAAAAGCCTTTGTTAGAAGGGAGAATGTAAGTTGAATCTTGAAGGAATACGGGGAAGGAAGGAGGTAGGGATAGGGAGGAAGAAGATTCTTGTCATTGGGGGAGCTCTTAAGAAGACACTGAGTTGAGAGATGGCATGCCATGTGAGGGGAAGAGCAAGAAGGCCAATGTTGCTAAAATATAGAATCTATAGAGGAGCTTAAAGTTTAAGAAGACTGGAAAGGTAGGAAGTGGCCCAATTATGAAGGTTTTTTAAGGCCTCAAAGAAGACTTTACTTTTCATATCTTTTCCCTTTCCTCTTCCCTTTTCCTCCTCTTCTATTTTAACAATCACTGCCTGCTTAATTTCTTTAGAAACATTTAAAGTGGAACACATGGAGATTGGGAAGAGAAAGAGGGATCAACTAAAGTTTTATTATAAAGCTATGTGTATATTACCTTCAGGGAGTATAGATGACTATTACTTTACAAAGAAAACGTTGATCAGACCAAGGTCATTGTCTCTTGAAAGCTCATTTTAACGTTCTTTCACTCATTTTAGGAGCAGCTAGCTTTCACAGTGAACAACGATGGACTTGGAGTAAGGAAGACTTTAGTTAAAATCCTGCCTTAGATACTTATTAGCTATGTGACCCTGGTCAAGTCATTTAAGTCTGCCTTCATTTCTTCACTTGAAAACTGGAATATTAATAGTACTTATCTCACAGGATTATGAGAATAAAATAATACATGAAAATTGCTTTGCAAACTTTAAAGCATTAAATTAATGCTAGCTATAATAATAGTAGTAAGCATTTTATTATTATGGAAAAACCGATGCTGCTCTTATATCCATTAATCAATCAATACACATATATTAAATACCTTCTATGTCAGGTATTGTGCTAGGTGCAATTTCAACCCTTAAGAGGACTTATAGTCTATTTGCTATTCATGAAATAATGGAATAGATCAGTGAAGTCTCCCTCTATATTTGGGGTGCATGTCATTGATTAGTACTTCAGAGGAAATACTCTTATACTGAGATGCTAATACTTCTTTTATGAAGAATTTGCAGTAGAATGTATTGAAAAATATTGCAGAGGGGATTTCTATTCAGAAATAGTTCACCATCTCTATCAATATAGATAACATGAGCGATAATGAAATGGACAAGAATGAGAAGACCGTGATACAGGGGCTGCCATCTGCTTTGCTAGGGGAGTATCCACTGTAATGAGATCTATCTAAATATCTAAATAAGTACACCCAATAGTAAACCACCTTGAAAAGGATAAAAGGTTAATCTGACTGATGACACCAAGTCCTCTATTTGTGTTATAATGAAACTCCAGTTTAGTTTGTATTCTGCATTGTAACAGAAAAAAAAAAATAGAAAGCAACTAAAAAAATCATTATCTGGAAAGAATTCATGTCTTGTAAGTAAAAATAGTCATGGGACAACATTATTTGCTGTTAATCCAGTACCATAGCCTGCTAAATATGCCTTTGTTTTGTTTGAAAACAGTTTATTGAGAAGGATCTGAAACAGAAACATCATCGCCTTATTCATATTCATTGCAGAAATAATTACAGATTGCTGTTGGCAAACTCACAATATCTGTTTAAAAAATAAAACAAAACTAAATGATAAATGGCACCATGTGTAGACATCGTGTGGCATATAAGTAGGATTTCAGGTTGACCAATTCTGTTAATTCTTTCCTGTGTTACTCACAGTGCAGCTGTTGGTTAACTGCTGTTATTAAGGAAAAACACATTGTATTTTATTCCCTATTTGGCCCAACATTAATTTCTATGACTTTAGCCTGACTTCACAGAATGACAATCCGAGTTGGCATGATCTCAGAAGCCATCTAGTCAAATCCATATATGAACAAAAATTTTTTCTACAACATGTCTGACAGATGATCATCCATCCAGACTGCTTACAGTGGCAGTGAGGGAGATACAAAGGCCTCCAGAGGCAGCAAGCTTTTGAATTGCTCTAATTATTAGGACATTGGGACTGTTTTCAGCTTTCACTCATTACACAATACTGGCCAGTCAGAACAAACCTTCAAATATTTGAAGACTGGTAAGTCTTTAATTCTTGTCTTTTTTTCAGGTTAAATATTCCTAGGTCTCGGGGGGGGTGGAGCCAAGATGGCGTAGTAGAAAGACGCACATACACATAGCTCCGAACCCACAACCCATAGAACAACTACAAAGAAGTAACTCACGGCGAATTCTGCACCCAGAGGCCACAGAACCTTGGAACGAGGGAGATTTCTGTTCCGGAGAGACCTGCAAACCTCTCGTAAAAGGTCCTTCGTGCTGCGGACTGGGCACCGGGACTGGGAGCTGAGTACAGCCCTGCCGTGGCCACGGCACTGAGAGGAACAGATCCGAGCGGGCTTCAGGGACGGGATCTCCAGCGGCCGCACAAGTACCTCCACCCACAGGTGACGGGGGTCAGTGAGAGAGTCCCTTTGGCAGGTCGAGGGGGGAGTGGGGTGCCCCCATGGCTCGGGCCCCCTCGGGAGACAGAAGCTGAGGGGCAGCGGCAGACCAGGGCTCTCCAAGCAGGCAGGAGCCTGGATCCATTGTTGAAGGTCTGTGCATAAAATCCCTGAGGGAACTGAGCCTGAGAGGCAGCCCTGCCCTCACCTGAGCATCTGAATTTAATCTCACACTGAATAGCAGCCCTGCCCCCGCCCAAAGCCCTGAGGCTGGAAGCAGCATTTGAATCTCAGACCCCAAACACTGGCTGGGAGGATCAGGAGGTGAGGTGGGTGTGAGGAAAATATTCAGAGGTCAAGTCACTGGCTGGGAAAATGCCCAGAAAAGGGAAAAGAAATAAGACTATAGAAGGTTACTTTCTTGGTGAACAGGCATTTCCTCCCTTCCTTTCTGATGAGGAAGAACAATGCTTACCATCAGGCAAAGACACAGAAATCAAGGCTTCTGTGTCTCAGCCCACTCAATGGGCTCAGGCCATGGAAGAGCTCAAAAAGAATTTTGAAAATCAAGTTAGAGAGGTGGAGGAAAAGCTGGGAAGAGAAATGAGAGACATGAAGTCAAAGCATGAACAGCAAATCAGCTCCCTGCTAAAGGAGACCCAAAAAAATGTTGAAGAAAATAACACCTTGAAAACTAGCCTAACTCAATTGGCAAAAGAGGTTCAAAAAGCCAATGAGGAGAAGAATGCTTTCAAAAGCAGAATTAGCCAAATGGAAAAGGAGATTCAAAAGCTCACTGAAGAAAATAGTTCTTTCAAAATTAGAATGGCACAGATGGAGGCTAAGGACTTTATGAGAAAGCAAGAAATCACAGAACAAAGCCAGAGGAATGGAAAAATGGAAGATAATGTGAAATATCTCATTGGAAAAACAACTGACCTGGAAAATAGATCCAGGAGAGACAATTTAAAAATTATGGGACTACCTGAAAGCCATGATCAAAAGAAGAGCCTAGACATCATCTTTCATGAAATTATCAATGAAAACTGCCCTGAGATTCTAGAACCAGAGGGCAAAATAAATACTCAAGGAATCCACAGATCACCGCCTGAAAGAGATCCAAAAAGAGAAACTCCTAGGAACATTGTGGCCAAATTCCAGAACTCCCAGGTGAAAGAGAAAATATTGCAAGCAGCTAGAAAGAAACAATTCAAGTATTGTGGAAATACAATCAGGATAACACAAGATCTAGCAGCTTCTACATTAAGGGATCGAAGGGCATGGAATAGGATATTCCAGAAGTCAAAGGAACTAGGACTAAAACCAAGAATCACCTACCCAGCAAAACTGAGTATAATACTTCAGGGGAAAAATTGGTCTTTCAATGAAATAGAGGATTTTCAAGCATTTTTGATGAAAAGACCAGAGCTGAAAAGAAAATTTGACTTCCAAACACAAGAATGAAGAGAACCATGAAAAGGTGAACAGCAAAGAGAAGTCATAAGGGACTTACTAAAGTTGAACT
This sequence comes from Notamacropus eugenii, assembly GCF_028372415.1. Lineage (NCBI taxonomy): Eukaryota > Metazoa > Chordata > Mammalia > Diprotodontia > Macropodidae > Notamacropus > Notamacropus eugenii. The sequence continues at coordinate 126,231,549 of NC_092873.1, forward strand.
GTTTACATTCCTACATGGAAAGACAATATTTGTAACTCTTGAAACATTTCAGTATCTGGGTACTGGGTGGGATTACAAACACACACATGCACACACGCACACACACATAGAGACAGAGTGCACAGAGTGAATTGAAGAGGATGGGATCATATCTTAAAAAAAATGAAATCAAGCAGTGAGAGAGAAAGATATTGGGAGGAGAAAGGGAGAATTGAATGGGGCAAATTATCTCTCATAAAAGAGGCAAGCAAAAGACTCATTAGTGGAGGGATAAAGAGGGGAGGTGAGAGAAAAACATGAAGTCTACTCTCATCACATTCCACTAAAGGAAAGAATAAAATGCCTACTCATTTTGGTATGAAAACCTATCTTACAATACAGGAAAGTGGAGGATAAGGGGATAAGCAGAGTGGGGGGGGATGATAGAAGGGAGGGCATGGGGAGGAGAGTGCAATTTGAGGTCAACACTCATGGGGAGGGATAGGATCAAAAGAGAATAGAAGTAATGGGGGACAGGATAGGATGGAGGGAAATATAGTTAGTCCTATACAACACAACTATTATGGAAGTCATTTGCAAAACTACACAGATTTGGCCTATATTGAATTGCTTGCCTTCCAAAGGGAAGGAGTGGAAAGGGAGGGAGCTAAAGAAGTTGGAACTCAAAGTGTTAGGATCAACTGTAATGTTCTTACCACTAGGAAATAAGAAATACAGGTAAAGGGGTATAGAAAGCTATCTGGCCCTACAGGACAAAAGAGAAGACAGAGACAAGGGCAGAGAGGGATGATAGAAGAGAGAGCAGATTGGTCAGAGGGGCAATTAGAATGCTTGGCGTTTGGGGGGGGAGGGGAGAAAAGGGGAGAAAATTTGTAACCCAAAATTTTGTGAAAATGAATGTTAAAAGCTAAATAAAAAAAAAAAATAAATAATAATAATAAAAAAAAATATTCCTAGGTCTCTCAATTCTCATGTGGCATGATCTTGAGGCCCTTTAACCTTGACCTGTTCTGGATGATTGCCAGCTTGTCAATGCCTTCCTGTAATGTGTCTCATAGAATGTCTCACAGAGGTATGGTCTCCAGGTATGAACCAGCCAAGACAGAGTAAAGTGGAACACTAAATTCTCCAGACCTGGTCACTAAAACTCTTTTTGCAGCCTAAGATTTCATCAGCTCTCTTGGCTGTCATATCACTGTTGACTTGTATTGAGCTTGAAGTACCTTAACTCTCTCCAGGTGTACTGCAGATGAACTGTTTTTTAGGTATGACATATCTCACATCTCAGACTTGTGAAGGTCATTACTTTAAACCCAAGCATATGATTTTACATATATGTATATGTAGACATATATGTGTGCACATATATATGTCTACGTATACATATACACACATTCACACACACACACATATATTAATGTTAATAGAGTAGGAAAATCTTCCCCGCCCTTAATAGGCTAACACATGGAGCCTGTGGTCACATGGAGCTCATACTGGGAGGAACTTACCCAAGGAGGAGAAAACACAAGCAGAGAGTGAGAGTAGGCAGAGGAGAGAGAGAGAGAGAGAGAGAGAGAGAGAGAGAGAGAGAGAGAGAGAGAGAGAGAGAGAGAGAAAGCTGTGAGTAGGAGCAGTTGGCCCAAGTTACAGAGAGAGAAAACCAAGCTGTGAGTGGGTGGAGGAAGGAATTTGTCTAGGGGAACTTGTTTTTGTGGGGAGGCCTGATAGAAAGAAGGTTTAAGATGTCGCTGCTGTCTGGATTAGGGATAAATACCCTCTTAAACCTTACCTGCTGGTATTGTAATGATGCCCCAAATAAATATTTTGGTTTTGCCCATGAGGAAGAGAGTTTATTATATTTTGTGAATTTATTCTGGAAATATACATGCATATTCATAGCGGCTGCTATGGGTATCATATTGATGTTATTTATATGTATATACATATACATATATATGTACATACGTGTGTGTGTGTATACACATATACATATGTATATATATATATATATATATATATATATATATATATATATATATATATATATATATATATATATATATATATATATATATATATACATCCTTATTTAAGTCTCTTTATCTTAGACTTGGGCTAGGTGGCACAGTGGATAGAGTTCTGTACCCAGAGTCAAGAAGACTCATCTTCATGACTTCAAATCTGGTCTTGGACACTAACTAGCTAGGTGACCCTGGGCAAGTCTCTTAACCTCTCAGTTCCTCATGTGTAAAATGAGCTGGAGAAGGAAATGGCACACCACTTGAGTATCTCAAACAAGAAAACCTCAAATGGAGTCATGGACAGTCTGACATCACAGAAAAATGGCTGAACAGCAGTAAAACAGTCTTACATATGGAGGCAGCTAAGTGGTATAATTAATTGAGCACTAGCCTTGGAGTCAGGACAATTTGATTTCAAATCCCACATCAGACGCTAACTAGCTGTGTGATTCTGGAGAAGTCATTTGACTTTTCCCAGCTTCATCTTTATCATCTGTAAAATAATGATGACAAGAGTATCCACCTCACTGGTGATGTGGAACAAATGAGAAAATGTACACAAAGCCCTTTGTAAATCTTCAAGTGTTAGCTGTTATTATATAATGCTGGGAGGTGATGTTAATTTTATTTTGCAGATGTAGAAATGGATGCTGAGAGAAATTAAGTGACTTGTTGAAATTTATAAGGTTGGTAAAAGTGGGCCCTGACTTCTGATTCTAAATCGGTTGCAACTTTTTTTAACTGAAGGATTTGTCTCATCTTTAAGATTTTACCAGGAATGTTGGAAATGGCAAAATATTGACATTTTTTTCAGAGGTTAGACTTGCGCTTTAAGAAGGCCTTAATGTGTTTTACAATATTGAAAAAAATTCATTCCTTGCTCTGCTGTTTAAAAAAGAAAGAGATTGAGACTATAGATAGAACACTAGGATGAAAAAAAATTGTTCCCCCCATTTAGCCTGTATGTAATATTTGAATTTTATTTTCACTAGTAGCTTATGATCATTATCATAAACATTCATTGATTTGTTCAACAAGCACTTAAGTGTCTCTTGTGTGCAAGGCACTGGAAAAAATACAAAGATACATAAAATTTAGTATCTGCTCTCAGGCAGTTTATAATTTAATAGAGATCTTGTGCCTCAGGGATATGTAGTCAAGTTGGAAAAGTCCCTGATTGAGGGGTTAATAGATGATAATAGTTTAATTTGTAAGCTATCCTTGGATTTTATACATATTTATGTACATATGTGATATACATTTCTATGTGTATGTCTACTTTTAATCCAATGACAGAATTTTTGTATTTTTTATTCTTTAATTTATTTATTTTTAGTTTTCAACATTTATTTCAACAGAATTTTTCCCCATCTCTCCCCTCCCCCCATCTGGATATGGCATGCATTCTGATTACTCCTTCCCCCAGTCTGCCCTCCCTTTTATCACTCCCCCCATCCTTTTCCCCCTCTCTTGTAGGGCAATTTAGATTTCTATACCCCATTCCCTATATGTCTTATTTCCCAGTTGCATGTAAAATAAATTTTAACATTTGCTTTTAAAACTTCGAGTTCCAAATTCTCTTCCTTGTTCCCTCTCCACCCACCCTCACTGAGAAGGCATGCCATTCAATAGAGGTTATGCATGTGTAGTCATGCAAAACGCTTTCATAATAGTCATGCTGTGAAAGACTTACTATATTTCCCTCAATTCTATCCCCCCCCAATTATTCTAGTGTCACCTTTGACCCTGTCCCTTGTCAAAAATATTTGCTTCTGACTATCTTGTTCCCTAATTGGTCCTCTCTTCTATCATCTCCCCCATCCTCTTTCCCCTTACTTTCTTGCATGGTAAGATACCCAATTGAGCATGTATGTTATTCCCTCTTTAAGCCAAATCTGATGAGAGTAAGGTTTACTCATTCCCTCTTACTTCACCCCTCTTCCCCTCTTTTTCTTTCCCCCTTCCCCTTTTCTTGCCTCTTTTATATGAGATAATTTACCCCATTCTAACTTTCCCTTTCTCTTTCTCCCAATATATTCCTCTCTGATCCCTTAATTTTAGTTTTTAGAAATCAAACCTTTATATTCATCTCACCCTGTGCCACCTATCTATCTGTCTATCTGTCTATCTGTCTATCTATCTATCTATCTATCTATCTATCTATCTATCTATCTATCTATCTATCTATCTATCTGTCTGTCTGTCTGTCTGTCTGTCTGTCTGTCTGTCTGTCTGTCTGTCTGTCTATCTATCTATTTATCATCTATCTACATTTCCTCCAACTACCTTAATACTAAACAAGGTCTCATGAGTTACAAATATAAAGTTTCCATGTAGGAATATAAATAGTTAAACTTTAATAAGTCCCTTATGATTTCTTTTTCCTGTTTGCCTTTTCATGCTTTTCTTGATTCTTGTATCTGAAAGTCAAATTTTTTATTCAGCTCTGGTCTTTTCATCAAGAATGCTTGAAAGTCCTCTATTTCACTGAATGTTAATTTGTCCCCCTAAAGTACTATACTCAGTTTTGCTGGGTAGGTGATTCTTGGTTTTAATCTTAGCTCCTCTGACCTCTGAAATATGATATTCCAAACCTTTTATCCCTTAATGTAGAAGCTGCTAGATCTTGTGTTATCCTGATTGTGTTTCCACGATACTAGAATTGTTTCTTTCTGGCTGCTTGCAGGATTTTGTCCTTGACCTGGAAACTCTGGGATTTGGCAGCAATATTCCTGGGAGTTTTCCTTTTGGCATCTCTTTCAAGAGGTGATTGATGGATTCTTTTGTTTTCTGTTTTATCCTCTGGTTCTAGAATATCAGGACAGTTTTCTTTGATAATTTCTTGAAAGATGTTGTCTAGGCTTTTCTTTTTTGATTATGGCTTTCAAGTAGTCCCATAATTTTTAAATGATCTCTCCTGCATCTATTTTCCAGGGCAGTGGTTTTTCTCTTTTTTCATTCTTTTTGTTTTGTTTTATAATTTCTTGATTTCTCATTTAGTCATTGGCTTCTATTTGCACCATTCTCATTTTTAAGGAATTATTTTTTTCAGTGAGCTTTTGGACCTCCTTTCCCATTTGGCCAATCCTGTTTTTTAAGATATTCTTCTCCTCATTAGCTTTTTGGACCTCTTTTGCCATTTGAGTTAGTCTATTTTTAAATTCAATATTTTTTTTTTTGGTCTCTTTGGCAAGCTATTGTCTCATTTTTCTTTATTTTCTTGCATCATTCTCATTTCTCTTTTCAATTTTTCCTCTACTTCTCTTTCTTGATTTTCAAAGTCCTTTTTGAAGTCTTCCATAGCCTGTGACCAATTCATATTTTTCTTGGAGGCTTTTGATGTAGGTGCTTTGACTTTGTTGTCTTCTGATTATATGTTGTAATCTTCTTTATCACCAAAGTCAGATTCTGTAGTCTGAGTATTTTTACACTGTTTACTCATGTTCCCATACAGATATAGAGCTCTTTGTCAAGATAGGACTCTGCTTTCAGTGGGGCTAGGGGTGGAGATGGAGTGATTGTTCTGTCTCAGGTTTCAAGGGTTTTATATCAGCTGCTTGATTCCCCTACCATCTGTGGGTCCAGAGCTCTGCAAGCAGCTGCCACTGCTGTGGCTGCTTCTGCTGCTGCTTGTGCCACTGACCTCTCTTGCTACCACCCACACCACTCTGGGGCTGGGGCTGGACTGGCCAGACCATGAGTTCCTCTTTCACCCAGGTCCCACAGAGTCTTCCCACTCACCTTTTTGGTGTTTGTGAGTTGCAAATTCTGGAAACTGCCAGAGCTGCCAATGACTCAGTCCCCTGAGGCCTGCTCTGGCCCTGTCTGTGGGCCCATGCCAGTCTGTGTTCCACTCTTCTCCTAGCCTGGGGCAACAGATGCTTCCTGTCAACCTGCCAGGCTGTCTTGGGCTAGAGATTTGTTTCACTTCATCATTTTGTGGGTTCTGCAGCTCTAGAATTTGTTTAGAATCATTTTTTATATGTATTTGAAGGAGTTTGTGGGGAGTGCTCAAGCACGTCCCTGCCTTTACTCCATCATCTTGGCTTTGCCCCTCTGAATTTCATGTTTATGCAATAAAGCTGGTAGAGGTGGTGCAGTAGATAGAGTTCTGGGCCTGGAGTCAGAATGACCTGAGTCCAAATCTGGTCTCAGACACTCATTAACTGTGTGACCCTGGACAAGTCATTTAACCTCTTTTATCCTCTGTAAAATGGGGACAATAATAGCACCCTTCTCCCAGGGTTGTTGTGAGGATCAGGTGAAATAATAACTGCAAAGCACTTAGCATAGTTCCTGGAACATAGTTAGCTATTAATAACTATTATTATTATCTTAAGAAATGAAGGACCATACTACTAGGTCTATAACCCAAAGAAGTCAAAGAGGGAAATACATATATATATATATATATACATATATGTGTATATATATATATATATATACACATATATATATATATGTATATGTATATGTATATATGTATATATGTGTGTATGTAATTAATATATAGTTAAAGTAGCTCTTTTCATGGGAGTCAAAAAGGGACTTTCTTCGTATTGGAAAGGAAATGATTAAGCAAATTATGGCATATAAATGTAATGAAACATCATGAGCCTTAAGAAATAATCAATTGGATAATTTCAAAGGAAACTGGGAAGATTTTTGTGGATTGATGTGAAGTGAGGAAAACTAAGACCACTTTCTGTAAAGATAAGAACAATTTATATAGAAAAAGATTAAAAAATTTTAGAACTCTGATTAACACAATGATAAACTACACATTCAAAAGAATGAAGATGAAACATGCCACCTGGCTCTTGATAGTAGTGATGAACTTAAGAATGCAGAAATAGGCATATGTTTCCAGACATGGCTAATGTGAGAATTTGTTTTGGTTGGCACTATTTAGTCCAATATTTTTAGATGAAAGCAAAAAAGTAGAGATAGGCTTTTGAAGTAGCAATGGGGAACAAGCAATGTGCTGACATTACCAATGGAACTAGTGAGAAGGTACAAGCAGTGCTAGAAAGGAGAGCTAGAGATATGGTGTCTGATAGAGGAAGTCAAGTCTCAGGAATTTCTAGAAACTTGAGGGGAAGAGATTTAAAATGAAGATAAATCTGTTAAGGAAGAATAGGAATTCCAGAAGATTCAAATGATAAGATTGGTAAATATGGAGTGAGATTTATGTAGTAGTGGAGGGAGGTAGGGTGGAGTTGGATGGAAATGAGTGATTAAAAAGTAGGAGGTGAAGAGGGGCATTTGTTCTTTGTCAATTGAGGGTTCAGTCTCAGATGGGTTGAGTAAGAAAAGGAGAGAGTATGGCAGATTTAGACTTGATGTAAGGATGAGGGCTGCTAAAAATGGAATAGTTATCTCAGGGGGTAGTGAGATACTAGAGAGGGTGAAACAGAGGCAGACAACCATTTGTCAGAAGGGATACATTCTCCTGAAATCCCTTCTAACCCATTGAAAAGTTTTATATTTTAGGTAGGAAAAAAAGACTGTGAAAAAAGCACAGAAATAGGAACATAGACACTATGTGACCGCAAATGAATTACTCTCTGGATGAATTTTTCAAAGTATTAAAAGAGCAACAGGAACAACAACCAAAAAAACCCCTCACTAATATTTTCCCATTTTCCCAAATGAACTTCTCCCATTTCCCATCTTTTTCTTTTTTTTCTTTTCTGGCTTACATTGTCAAACTCTTGACATTCTTAACATGAATGGGGCCATTTAGCGCTGATTGCTTCAGACTACCTATTTTGGACTACCAGAAAATTTCTCATTTATTCAACGGAAGATGTTAGCCTTGGCTTTGGAGAGTCAATCCCATGGGAAGTATTTCTCTTTTCTTCAGGTACTAATTTTTCTTTGTGGTAAGAGCTTTGTTTTGTGGCTCCCTCTGTGGTTTAGTCACTGGCTACCATCAGACTGGGCTCCCCTTCTCTAGATCAGTATCTCTTTGAATAATGGCTATACCTACTATGTGTGAGGGCCATTGCAGCTTCTTCTATTTCTTTGGCTTTGCTGTTAGCAAATTATTTTTGCTTAAACTGGGTCATCCCATCTCTAACTGTCTCTTGACAGAGCAATTTATCTGCCTCTGTCACTTGCAAGATGTGGATGTCAATGTCACTGCTTCAGATTGGGTGTCCCATGAGTCCTTGAAGTTTCTGCTACCTGCTTTTTCTGGAATTACTCTCCTTCAGCTCACTGTGCAGAAACGACTTTGCTCCCTCCAATGCTGTCTGTTCTCATCACTAAAGAAGCCTAGTTCATCTGAACTGCCACGACTCTCCCACGTGGATGCAGCTCAAAAGCAAAAAGATTTCCTTTGGAATTGTCAGAGACCTCTAGAAGGTGTCTGCGTTTCCTCCTGATGTGCACATGACAGCACCCAAAGGCAAAACACACTCACTGCTGTCACTTTTACTAAGTGGACTTTATAAGGTGATAAGGGAAACACAAGAAATAACAAGAAAAGGAAATGACTTTCTCTTCAGTTTGTATGGGGTTTAGTTCTCCCATTCCTTATGTGATCTTTGTGAATCCTCATTCCTTTCTCAACATAGCACTTTACCTGGATGATTTGTTCAAGGATAAAAATACATATGAATGTGTGTATGTATATATATGTATATACATACATGCACACACATATGTGCAGATATATACACATATATACACATGTGTATGTGTATACATACACCCCTTTGTTTTTAAATAGGATGCTATATGGCTGATCTTAGAAATCAGGAAGAAGGGGTTCAAGTTCCATCTCAGACAGATAATGACTGTGTGACCTTGGGCAAGTCATTTATTCTGCATTCTCCCAGATAACACTCTAAGACTACGAGCTGCAAAGTATTTGCATTAGCAGAGGGAGTTTCCTTATTAGTAATATCTTGCACCAATGAAAGTGTAGGACTGGACCAGTAAAAAAAAAAAATTCTTTGCTTATTTACAGATATAATTAGCAGTTTTTGAATCTGGGACAAATAACATGAAATGTGTCCCCAATTCAAATCAAGGGGTGGCAGAGGCAGATACTCCAGGACACCATAATGCAGGGGTTCTTTGTGTGTGTGTGTGTGTGTGTGTGTGTGTGTGTGTGTGTGTGTGTGTGATGGACTCCTTTGGCAGTGTGGTGAAGCCTATGGACCCTTTCTTAGAATAATTTTTTAAATAATTGAAGGAACTAATGAATTTCAACCAGAGGTTGGTAATAAAGATATATATATATATTCTTATCTAATTTCACAGACCCTCTGAAATATAGCTACATATCCTTCAGGGGTCCAAGGACCCCAGTTTAAGAACCCTTGCTACGTGACCATTGCTGGGGAGGTCACTGATACAGGGAACCAGGATGGTGACAGGGTTACCTACAATTTGGCCACTGCAGGGAGAAAGTATGATATTACATAGCTTCCTATTTTAATAAATTACTCCTACTATTTTACAGATATAGGAATACTTGTCCTATCTGAGCCCTGTAAATTTCAGTGGCCTAGGTAAAGACCTGATCACCCTGTCTTAGTTATAGTTCTGTATTTAGCAACCCTTAGATTCATAAAATCCTTATAGTGATCGGGCTCAGTCCACTGTCTTCAAGAAAGCAGGGCCTCAGCAATACCCTACAGTCAGTGCCTTATAGTGGAAAGAACATGGTCTTGGAGTTAAAAGAGCACTCTAGATCAAACATTTACTGACTTTAATGGATAAATTACAATCTCCCTAAGTCACAGTTTCCTTATCTGTAGAACGGGAATAGTAATGCTTCTTTAAAATTATATATGTGCATATAAATATATGATATTATATCAGGCAGATGGATTTTGAGACTTTATTTATAAGATAGGTCACGTAAGAGAGAGAGTGCTGGACTTGGAGTTAAAAATATTTGAATTGAAATCTGGCCTTAGTCCCTTGCTAGATGTCTAACCTTGGACAAGTCACTTAATATCTGTTTGCCTTAGTTTCCTAAACTGTAAGATGGAGATAACAGTAATACTTCCCTTCTAAGATTGTTGTGAGGATAAAAATGAGATACTTGTAAAGTGCTTAGCACGGTGCTGGGCACATAGTAGCTGCTATATAAATGTTAGCTATCGTAATGGCAATTATAATTTTTACAATGATAATTATGAAAGACAAGCATTAGGAAAAATCACATTGTAGAGAATGTGTCTTTCTAACAAGTAACATTTGGGAGGTAATGAGGACTATACACCAATAATAAAAGGACGAAGAGAAAAACTTGAGGATTATGGTAGCTAATGGTCTGAAGAACATTTACCATAAACCCTCTTTTATGATACATTTTAGGATAGCAGTTTGATCATAAATATTCACTTTCTAATGGCATATCATGCATAAAGTCTGATCCCTGGGACATCTTAAAACAATACCTTCTAAAATGATAGAAGGCAAAAAACATACCACGTGGCTGCCAGATACGTCGTGTTCTATGTGTCACCATTGGTAGGACTGCATGGGCCAATTACCAAGCACTAAATGACTGTGTCTCACAGACTTTCCCTTAGGGAAAATCCTGAGTGAAGGGAAAAGGTCAAACCACTGAGAAAATTCCCAGTTGCTTTAAAGAAAGATCCGTTTCTTTGAGTGCCTTGTGGTTAGCAGGGACCTGGCTTCGAGATTAGCGATTAGTTCATGAAAACTCTTTGGTTGCCTCAGTTTCCTCATGTGTAAAATGAGCTGGAGAAGGAAATGGTAAACTAGTTTAGTATGTTTGCCAAGAAAACCCCAAAATGGACTCATGATACTACTGAACATCAACAAACACTGTGGATGTGTGCTGCTCCTCTAGAAATTCTTTATCTTATGAATGAGGTAGGTGGCATAGTGATTAGAATGCCACTTTTGGAGTCAGGAAAACCTGAGTTCAAATCCTGCCTCAGGCACTTATTAACTGTGTTAACTCTGGGCAAATCACTTAACCTCTCTCTCTGCCTCGGTCTCCACACCTACAAAATAAGGATAATAATAGCACTTACTTTCTAGGGGTTGTTGTGAGGATCAAATGAAATAATATTTGTAAAGTGCTTTGCACATCTTAAAAGTGCTATGTAAATGTTTTTATTATTATTTTTGTCATAGGGATAACATAATTCACAAATTATACCTTTCTGTTGTGGATAAAGCCAATTGTATTTAATAATTCTGTAGTCTCAAAACAGAACACTGGATTTTTAAATTTGTGAATTTTCATCTCTTAAGGCTTAAAAACAATTAAACGCTAAGGAATTGTGGAGCCAGCCCCAATGCTCTAAAACATGGTTCGTTCTTAGACCTCAAACTAGTTCATTAAAAACACTTTGTGTCTTTGAAGATTGTTTCTTCACACTTACATTTCATACGTTTTCAACAAAAGGTCCATTTTTATTTCTTTCATCCACCAAACTCTCTACCCATGAAAGGGTCTTTTTATGAGTATCTTTTATTTTATATTACCTACATGCTCTCTTTATCTTTTCTGCTTTTTTTCAGAGTGCTATCTCTTATAACAAAGATTTTTTTAAAAAAGAGGAATAAGAGAAAAAATTAAAACCAATTATGCATGCACTTGTGCACGTGCACACACACACGTACCTGAAGTTATATACAATATTCAACACCTGTAGATCCCCACCCCCCAACTCCATGGAGCAGGAGGGTGTGTTTTCCTCTCTGGGGGTCGTTTGTCCTTTGTAATTTCAAACTATCCAGTTTTGATTAATTTGTGGTTATTTCTATTTAAGTTGTTGTTATTGTGTATGTTGTTTTGGTTCTGCCTACTTCACTTTGCATAAGCTTAAATAAATCTTTCCATCTTTCTTTCTATTCATCCAATTCATTTTTATTTATAGCACAATATTATTCCATTATATCTATGTACCAATATTTATTTAACCATTCTAAATCAATGAGCACCTAGGTTGCTTACATTTCTTCGCTACTACAAATATTTTGATATATATGGGTTCTCTTTACTTGTTGACTTTCTTTGGTTAATGTCTAGTAGTGGAATCTCTGATTCAAAAGGTATGAATATTTTAGCCACCTTAGTGTCATAATTCTAAATTGCTTTATGGAATGGTTGTAGCAGTTTACAGCTCCACCTACAATGTATTAATGTGACTATCTTTTCACATGCCTTTGAACATTGACTTCCATCTTGTAATTTTTGCCAATTTGTTGGGTTTAAGATGAAATATCTGAGTTCTTTTAATTTGAATTTCTCTTTTTAATGATTTGGAACCTTTTTTCATATGGTTAATGCTTGCAATTCTTCTTTTGAGAACTATTTTCTCATATCCTTTGACTACTTATTCATTTGAGGGATATGTCTTGGTATGGGTATACATGCATGTGTATTTATGCATACGTACATGGATAGACAATAGATAAATAGTTCCATGTACATCTTAGAGATACGTAATTCAATTTTTTTCCTTACCAGTCAATTGCTTCTTTTCCTATTCTGGATGCAATGCATAAATTTTGTTTATGCAAAGTCTTCAATTTCATGTATATAAAATAATTACAAATTAATGAAATAAATTACTTTATATACTTCTAAAGATGATTTAAATCCTTTTATTTGTGCAAAAGTTCATTTCATTACCCTTTCAGTAACCAAACTACTCCCATTTCATTTGAATTATTTCTTCACACATGAATTTTAGCAGCTTTTATTAGAAAAATGTTCTGATTCTTCCTCTTTCAGTCCCCACATTGTTCATCTTTGAAAGGGATATTCCTTTTTATTCTTACCATGTTGATCTCTTTCCTTTTGAAAATGAAATTCTTTTTCTAACCCTTTTAGCAGCCAAACTACTTATTTCTTAAGGGGTACCTTGCACTTTTCTCTTGGGTAACTGACTCTGAGATGTCTTTACCCCCTCTTAGATCACCCACAGCTTACCATAATGGTACTAGGTGTCTCAAATTAAGCCACACAACCTTCCCTTGGGTGAGATGAAATGCACCAAATTAGAAGTCTCAGACTTTTAGTATTGTTGACTGCTTGGTTTTTGGGAGCAATCTCTGAGAACTCCAGTGCAGCTTCAATGAACTATGAGAATACAACACAAATAAGATCTGGGTGCTAATAGAATTCAAGAGAGGCATAGTGTGGCTAAAGACCATTAACAGATTAAAGTCCAGGAGGAATGATAGGCTAAATCATGAATTAGGATAGGATTTATATCTCAGCCCTGAAGGATAATAATCCCCGTTAGTTTAAGTGAGGCTTGCACTCCATTACAACTGTCATTATGTGAAAATATTGACTGAGCTTGGGTTTCTTCAAGGACATTCTCTTCTCCTGATAGGTAGTCATGGCTGCAATAAACAGCTAGAGCTCTAAGTTCAAATAAACCAATTCTTTGAGTGGAAGAGAACTATAGAGATCTAATCCGAATGAATGAATTACTAATCATTGTTCCCTGCTAGAAATATTAAATTGTCTGGTATTTATTTAGAAAGTTTCAAGAATGGAAAACATTTTCCTTATTTCTAAAACAAAAACAACCCCTAAAATACATTCACTCCCCCCACTCCACAACACTCTTTAACCATTTAATATACAGGTATAAACTTTTATTCTTCCATGATATTTGTAAACACTGTCAAACATCTTTTAAATAAAACTGATGATGCAACTGATCATGTTTAGTAAGGATTTTTGAAAGTGTGGCTCAGAAAGTTTCCAAAATATGTGACACTTGTGCTTATAGAATTGCTTTTAAGCAAAGTCATACTTCTCTTGGCTAAAGTGCTACCCGGAAAACGTGGGTTAAGTTTTCCACTGTACGCTGTGGCTTGGGCTGGTACCAATTCTCATCTGCAGGTTTGCTACTTGCCTCCACGTCCATCTTGTAGAAGACCTGAATGCAAATAATGGCAAAGAAAGGAAAGAAGACAAGGGAAGCGCTTATGATAATAAAACATTTTTATTTAAATAGAATGTAATGTTTATTTGTTTTTTTAAATGCCCTCCATGACTGTCTCCATATATGAATATAGTCATATATCTATATATGTGCATATATCTACAAGTGCCATATGTATATATGTACTTGTATCCATCCATGTATGCACCCACATATACACATATGTGTGTATATGTATATATGTGGTATATGTCTCTCCCTGCCTCCACCCCTCCTCTCTCTCTCTCATACACACACACACACACACACACACACACACACACACACACACACACACACACACAGGAAAGAATACTGGGTTTGGAGTCAGAAGGCCTGGGTTCAAATCTAGTTCTACCACTTACTGGTTATGAGACTTTAGACATTTCCTATTACCTCTCTAAGCCTTAATTTTCTCAGCTCTCAAATGAAGAAGTAAGACTAGATGACCTTTAAGGCCCCTTCCAGCTTGAAACTTATGATTCTGGGAACGCAGAAGTGGTAATTTTGTGTAAGTCAATGCCAATACTCTGAGACTGTAAATCATAGATAAATGGCCAATATTCATTAGAGAGAGTGTTTATACTCCAGGAATTTCTTACATTGATAGTCACATCTTCTGACTAATAAATAATTAAGATAAATAAACTTCATATCTCTGGGTCTGAGGCAATTTTCTAGGACTGTAACTTACAGATAAATTGCTAATATAGATTGGTGGAGGGAATTTCCACATCAGGAATTTCTTGTACTGATGAAACCACAAATTCTGAGTATATAATTAAAAGTAGCATATAATTTATGTTTAATGAACCTTATTTTTCAGCTTGTGGGCTGCCAATTAGTAGGATTTATTTTATAGCATCAATTTTTATTGGTATCTTTTGTTTGGTATTACCAATATTTCCTCTATGTCACTTCTTCTTTTCCCTCTAGGGAGCTATCTGTTAAAACAAAGTTTTTTTTCTTTTAAAGAGGAATAAGACAAAAGAAATTTCAGCAAAACCAACCAATACATGCAAAATTCTGAGGTTGTATACAGTGTTCCATACCTGTGGACCCTCACTTCTTAGCTCCATGAAACAGGAGGATATGTTCTTATATATCATTTTTGGGGTCAAGTTTGGTATTTGTAATTTCAAAACATTCACTTTTGATTAAATTGTGGTTGTAAGTTATTTTTGTGTGTATGTTTTCTTGGTGCTGTCTATTTTACTTTGCATAACTTTAAATAAATCCATCTTTTTATTCATCAAGTTCATTGTTATTTATAGCACAATATTATTCCATTAAATCCATGTACCAGTATTTATTTAGCCATTCTGAATCAATGGATACCTACTGTGCTTACATTTCTTTGCTACTACCAATAATTTGATGTACATGGGGATTCTCTATTTGTTGATGGTCTTTGGTTGTTCCCTCGCAGTGGAATCTCTGATTTAATAGGTATGGATAGTTTAGCCACTTTATCATCATAATTCTGAGCATCTAGGTGGTGCAGTGTGAGTGGATAGAGCACCAGTGTATGAGTCAGGAGGACCTGAGTTCAAATCTCACCTCAGACACTTGACACTCACTAGCTGTGTGACCTTGGGCAAGTCACTTAACTCCAATTGCTTCATCCTGGGTCATCTCCAGTCGTCCCGAAGAATATCTGGTCACTGGATTCAGATGGCTCTGGAGGAGAAGTGAGGCTGGTGACTTGCACAGCCCTCCCTCACTCAAAACAAAATCAAGTGCAAGTCATGTCATTATTTCCCTGGTGGCATGGTCTTCTTTGGCAATGAAGGATGAACACACATGTCATCATAATTCTAAATTGTTTTTGGAATGGTTGTAGTGATGTGTAGCTCCACCTACAGTACATTAGGGTGACTGTCTTTTCATAAGCCTCTGAGCATTGACTATTCCTGCATTGTAATTTTTGCAAATTTGTTGGATTTAAGAGGAAATCTTTGCATTGTTTTAACTTTTGTTATCATTACTGATTTGGAACTTTCTTTCATATGATTGATGTTTGAAATTCTCCTTTTGAGAACTGGTTTTTCATGTATTTGAGCACTTACTCCTTTGGTGGATATATAGAATGGGTGTACATTCATGTGTAGGTGTATGTATGTATATTTGTACCCATATGTAAATAGATAATAGAAAGTTCCATATTACATCTTGCATATCAGGCTCTTAGAAATACTTAATTCAAAATTTTTTACCTCCATCAGTCAATTGCTTCTTTTCTTATTCTAGATGAAATATATTAATTTTGTTTTTTTGAAGTCTTCAGTACAAACAAAATAATCTGTTTCCTCTTTTGTAATTGTTACTATCTCCTGTGTAATCAAGAATTCATTTCTTACACATATAAGGTATATGATCTACTTCTATTTTTAAAAATGATATGATCTTTACTATTCTGGTCACATATCAGTTTTAAATTTGCTATAGAATATAGTGCAAGATTTTGGTCTTTTATTTTTTAAAAGAATTTATTTATTTTTAGTTTTCAACACTCATTTCCACAAGATTTTGAGTTCCAAATTTTCTCCCCTCCCCTATTCCAAGACACCATGCATTCTGATTACCCCTTCTCCCAATCTTCCCTCCCTTTTTTCACATCCATCCCTTCCTTTATCCCCATCTTCTCTATTTTCTTGTAGGGCAAGATAGATTTCTATATGCCATTACCTATATTTCTTATTTCCCAGTTGCATGCAAAAACAATTCTCAACATTTGTTCCTAAATCTTTGAGTTCCAACTTCTCTCCTTTGCTCCCTCCCCACCCATCCCCACTGAGAAGGCAAGTAATTCAATACAGGCTATACATGCGTAGTTATGGAAAAGATTTCCTGTAACTCCCTTAACTTCTCTAAGATTGTGAATGCTATAACACTTGGTGCATATATGTTTAGTATTGATATTACTTCATTGTTCATGGAACATTTTAGTAGGATGTAGTTTCCTTCCTTGTGTTTTATATTACATCTCTTTTTGCTTTTGCTTTGCCTGAGATCAGGATTGCTACCCCTGCTTTTCTCTTTTTTACTTCAGCTGAAGCATTGTATATTCTGCTCTAGACTTTTACCTTTATTACTCTGTGTGTATCTCTGCTACAAATGTGTTTCTTGTAAACAACATATTGTAGGATTATGGTTTTTAATTCATTCTGCTACCTATTTCCATTTTATGGGAAAGTACATCCCATTCACATTCACAAGTATGATTATTAAACGTGTATTTCCCTCTATCCTATTTTCTCCCTGTTTATATTCTTGTCTCTCCTTTCACCCTGTCCCTCCTCACCAGTGTTGCTTCTGACCACCACTTTCCTCAATATGGCCTTTATTCTATCAGCACCACTTTCCTTTCTTCTTTTACCTTCTACTTCCCCACAGGGTAAGATAAATTTCTACACCCAACTAAATATGAATGTTATTCCCTCTTTCAGCCAAATCTGATGAGAATATGATTCAAATGATTTTCACCCTTCCCTTCTGTCCCTCTACTGTAATTGCTCTTTTGTACCTCTTCATATTACATAATTTATCATGTTCTACCTCTCCCTTTCCTCTTCTTCCAGTATAATAATTTTTTTCATCCCTTAATTTTTTTATCTCATCACATCAAAGTCAACCTATACCCACAACTTCTGTGTGTGTATACTTCCAGCCACCCTAATAGAGATACAATTCTCAAGGGTTACAAGTATCACCTTGCCTTGTAGGGAAAACAGTTTAAATCTTAATGAATAACATGTTCTTTTTTCTTTTCTGTTTATCTTTTCATGCTTCTCTTGAGTATTGTATTTGAAGGCCAAATTTTCTGTTCAGCTCTGGCCTTTTTATTAGGAAAGTTTGAAAGTGTCCTATTTCGTTTAATGTCCATTTTTCTCTGTGCAAAATTGTGTTCAGTTTTCCTGGATAGCTGATTCTTGGCTTTAATCCAAGTTCCTTTGTCTTCTAGAATATCATATCCAAATTGCTAATCTTGTGTAATCCTGACTGTGGCTTTTGAATTGTTTCTTTCTAGCTGTTTGCAATATTTTCTCCTTGACCTGTTAATTCTAGAATTTGACTCCAATATTCCTTGGAGTTTTAATTTCAGGATCTATTTTTGGAGGTGATTGGCAAATTCTTTCAATTTCCATTTTACCTTCTGATTCTAGGCCCTTGGGGGAGTTTTCCTTGATGATTTCTTGAAAAATCTGTCTAGGCCCATTTTTTTTTATCATGACCTTCAAGTAGTCCAATAATTCTCAAATTATCTCTCCTGCATCTATTTCCCAGGTCAATTGTTTTTCCGATGAGGTATTTTACATTTTCTTCTATTTTTTTCATTCTTTTCATTCATTTCATTCTTTTTTCATTTTGTTGGACTGATTCTTGATGTCTCATAGAGTCGTTAGTTTCCACTTGTTCAATTCTAATTTTTAATTAGAACTATTTTCTTTAGTTAGCTTTTGTACCTCCTTTACCATTTGACCAATTCTGTTTTTAAGAAGTTATTTTCTACAGTCAATTTTTTTGTGCTTCCTTTTCTAAGCTGTTGACTCTTTTTTCATAATTCTCTGGCATAGCTGTCATTTATTTTCTCAATTTTTCTTCTATCTCTCTTACTTGATTTTCAACATCATTTCGCATATTAAGTATGAAAGACCTCTAATTCCCCAACCACATTACAATGCCAGAAATTTATTCAGAGGTCAAAAGAATGAATGCACACAAAGCATATTGGAAAATATGAAGTGTAATATTGGATATCTCAGTATTTAAAATGTAATAATTCAATAATTCAAAGAGGGAGCAATGAAAAAAGCCCAGAAGAGAAAGAGAGAACAGGAAAGAGCCGCAAAAATGCATAGTGGCACACAGTGGAGATCAGTAAGCTACTATACCTATTATGGAACAAGAGTGATGCAATGCCCTATAGGAAGCAGGCCCAATATCAAGTGGCTTGATGACATCATGAGAATATATGAGCAGCCCTGTAATAATTTAGGATGCCTAAGTTACCCAGTGACTTCTTATATGTAGTGAGAATAAGAATTTACTCTTCCAACTGATGATGAACGTATTTGTGAGACAGTATGCCCTAGGTTTAAGGGGGGATGTTATATTACTAAACATTTAAAAAAATAAATGCCATTACTTTAAACTAATCATATCCTCTTTAAATGGGTAAAGTAAACCCATCAGTTGGCAGATTTTTCTTTGAGTAAATATTGACCCACAGAGTACACTGATCCTGAAGGCCCACATGTGAGAAAGCGTGCTATCCTCATATTCATGGGCACACACACACACACACACACACACACACACACACACACACCAAAAGAAAATAAATTTTAATGAGAATTATCTTTGGTTAGTGTAAATGAGGAAGTAAAAATCCTTACACAAACTAAATTTTATTGCGATATATTTTGTGGGAGGAAAGGAAAAAAAGAATTGTAGAGTTCAATGGAGTCTATATTGAGTGCAGACCACATAATTATTAAATAGGATACTGCATGGTACATTAAATTTGATTATGTAATCAATGACTTTATATCCATTAAAGCAAGAAAAGTTAGAGTGTAATTACTTTTCAATTTGAAATTATACCTATATATAAGAAGCTGTGACTTTGTTATGTTGTTTATACTGTATCATTAAATTGAAATAAACTATTCTGTCAAGAGGTAATATTATATTCATACTGTCATGGGTAGAGGATAGAATGGAAAAGGTATAAGTTATAGCTTTTTACTTGAGTGCATAAATACCTTGGCCTTTCTGAATAAAAGCTACTTTGAATGATCTGGCATGTAGTAGGTATTTAATAAATGCCTATTAAATTATTGATAATGTGAGAATTAGAATAACAATTTTAATCAATTCTTGACCATTCACAACAAAGGAGAGAAAAGAGTCATGAATAAGCAGAGATTGTAAATATTCCTTTGCACTAAATGCATCTATCACTAAAGTCCTACCATGATTCTTAATCATAACATGGATATTATGAAATGGATATTAAGAATTTTCACTCCAGGAGATAAGTTCATTTGGAACATCAACCAACTAGCAGTCTAATTAGAGCCTACAAGCATTTCATCTGTCTTTTAAACTAACTTGCTTTGACTAGCAGGTATGACATATATGACCCAAGCTTCTATTTGATTGAAGATTAGAAAGTTCTTTAACTGTAGTAATTTCCTTTGGGTTTGTCTGCTTTGCTATCATACCATTTCACAGAGCATTTTCTGTGTGTGGCTCTAAGACTTCCTTCAGCCCCAAGGATCCTCTGGATCTACCAATCAAATGCATGAGTTCTAAAAGGAAAGAAAACAAGGGTGAGGAAGAGCTACTGTTAGGTTATCACTCTTTATGTCAAATCTTTTGTTCTAAATTCATCTTTCATGTGTATCAGCAACAATTATCCTGATCTTTGATCTACATGTATTATTTTCCACTAATGCCTTTGTATTGTAATATGTATTATATATCACAAATACAAAAAAAATGGAGGACAGAATTTTCCAACACTAAAATACGTATATTTGTTTTTAAAAATATTAAAAATATCTCTTTTTGTGTTTTCATTTGTAGTGAGCTCTAGGGGACTCCCTTCCTTGTCTACCTTTAGAACTGGGTCTAAATTTTATCCTGTTTCACAGAGAGTTTTAATATAGAGTGGCTTGGTCAAAAGATAATAGATTCAAGAATAGAAGTTGATACATCGATTGGTATAATAAAAAATAGAGTGATTCTGATATCAGAGGAACTGGCGCATAGTAGGCACTTAATAAATAATTGTTGATTGGTTGAAATAACAGGTTTTAAACAGGTTGTATATCTGTTTAAAAAAAGTGCTTCTTCATCAGTTGCAATTGCAATATGATGGGGGGAGTTGATCAGTTTTTGCCAAGCAGATGCACTATGCCCAGGGTGGGAACATCATGAAAACATTGCAAGATGGAAAAAGAAATTAAAGACCTGAAAGGCTAAAGAGAAAAATTGCATTGACCACATTATTTCATATATATGTATATTTTTCTACC
This sequence comes from Notamacropus eugenii, assembly GCF_028372415.1. Classification (NCBI taxonomy): domain Eukaryota; kingdom Metazoa; phylum Chordata; class Mammalia; order Diprotodontia; family Macropodidae; genus Notamacropus; species Notamacropus eugenii. The sequence continues at coordinate 126,252,561 of NC_092873.1, forward strand.
ATGGTAGCCCACTTTTCCCATTGATGATGTGTATATTTGTGGAAAAGTGTACCTAGGTTTATGGTAGACATGTTTTATTGTCATTGTTCTTCGTAAATGTTTTTACTTTGAATTAATTGTGTCTGTTGTGACTATTGAAAGTAAGTGCATTAATGTAAATACATAAGCTTAAGTTTCAGCAGTACTGACTCACAGAGTACATTAATATTGGTACAGTTTTCCCCCAGGGGACTCAACCTGTTACTACATGTTCAAAGGATAACCCTGGAGATTAGGGGGTACATAATCTATTCACATTATCATGGACAGTCACAGTTTTTCTTTTGCTTAACTTTCCTCCCCACTTAACAGTATTTTATTTTTTTTCCAATTACATGCAAAGATAGTTTATAACATTCATTCTCATTAGATTTTGAGTTTCATATTTTTCTCCCTCCCCACTCCTGTCTCCCCAAGACAGCAAGCAATCTGATATGAGTTATGTACAATCATGTTAAACATATTTGCAGATTAGTCATGCTGTGAATGAAAAAACAGAATAAAAGGGTAAAACCTCAAGAAACAAAAAATGAAAAACAAAAAAAGTGATGCTCCAATCTGAATTCAGGTTCCATAGTTTTTTCTCTGGGTGTGCATAGCATTTTTTGACATGTCTTTTGGAATTTTCTTGGATCTTTGTATCTCTGAGAAGAACTAATTGTATCATAGTTCATCATCACACAATTTTGCTGTTACTATGTACAATGTTCTCCTGGTTCTGCTCACTTCACTCAGCATCAGTTCATATGAATCTTTCCAGATTTTTCTGAAATCTGCCTGCTCCTCATTTCTTATAGCACAATAGTATTCTTTTACATTCATATACTACCACTTGCTCAGTCATTCCCCAATTGATGGGCATCCCCTCAATTTCTAATTCTTTGCCACCACAAAAGAACTGCTATAAATACTCATTGGGATCAGTTCACAACTCCACCAGCAGTGAACTAGTGTTCCAACTTTCCCACATCTCATCCAACATTTATCATTTTTCTTTTTTTGGTCATAGCAGTCAATCTGAGAGGTGTGAGGTAGTACCTAAAATTGTTTTTATTTGTATTTCTTCAATCAATAGTGATTTAGAGATTTTTTTCATATGATAACTTGAATTTCTTCATCTGAAAACTGCCTGTTCATATCTTTTGGCCATTTGTCAATTGGGAAATGACATAGATTCCTAGAAATTTAACTCATTTCTCTATACATTTGAGAAATGAAGCCTTTATCAGAAACACTGGCTGTAAAAATTGCTTCCTATCTTTCTGATTTCCTTGCAGTCTTGGCTTTGTTGATTTTGTTTGTGCAAAACCTTTTTAATTTAATGTAATCAAAGTTATCCATTTTGCATTTCATAATATTCTCTAACTCTTGTTTAGTCATAAATTCTTCCCTTCTTCATAGATCTAACTGGTAAACTATTCTTTACTCTCCTAATTTGCTTATGGTATCACACTTTATGTCTAAACAAAGTACCCATTTTGAACTTATCTTGGTACAGGGTATAAGATATTGGTCTATACCTCGTTTCTACAATACTATTTTCCAGTTTTCCCAGAAGTTTTTGTCAAATAATGAGTTCTGAACCCAGAATCTGGAGTCTGGATTATCAAATAGTAGATTCTTATAGTAATTTATTACTGTGTCTTGTGTATAGTTCATACTAGCGTTTAGGGTATGACATATAGTTGTATCGCCCAGGCAATATTCATAGCATTGAGGGCAGCTATGAATATGCTGGCATAGTTCTGGATTGTCAAGTGTAAAAGACTCTCCACATAGAAGACAGAAGGAAAACATCTATTCAGATGCCATAAAACCAAATCCCAACACCAGGAAGCCAAATCTGTCATAGTAGCCAAGAAGTCATTGCACATTAGCACTGCTAGGGACAAAGGCATTCCCAAGCCTCCCCTCCTCCTGCTGGAGCTTTGCTGTGCCTGTTGGCTTGCATCCTCTCTCCTCCACCCCAACTGCTCTCACTAACTTCCTCCAGGTTGTGCTCTATCCTTTCTGTTCCATCTATTCAGCAAGATCCTCCCACCACATGTGACTTAGACTTTCAGGTGATTTAAGCAGATCACAGAGGCCTGTTAATGAATGAGAAAGATCTTTCCATTTGAATTGCCATTACAATAGTATACAGTGAATAGTATAGTTTTGCTTTCTATTTCTTCCTGTAACTGACTTAACTTCTCCTCTAAGAATTTTTGATTGTTTTTATGATTTGTTGTTTTACCCATTCATTATTTAGAATTAGATTATTTAGCTTCTAATTAACTTATAATTTATTTTCCCATGGTCCCTTGTTACATGTAATTTTTATTGCATTATGGTCTGAAAAGGACACATTTAATATTTCTGCCTTTCTGCATTTGATTGTGTTGTTTTCATGCCCAAATACATTTTTTTGCATAGGTGCCATTTACTACTGAGAAAAAAGTATATTCTTTTTTTATTCCCATTCAATTTTCTCCAGAGGTCTATCATATCTAACTTTTCTAAAATTCTACTCACTGCCTTAACTTCTTGTTTATTTTGTAGTTAGATTTATCTAATTCTGTGAAGGGAGGTTGAAGTCCCACACTGGTACCATTTTGCTATCTATTTTTTCCTATAACCCCCTTAGCTTCTTCTTGAAGAATGTGGATGTTATACTTCTTGGTGCATGTATGTTTAATAATGGCATTACTTTATTGTCTATGTTAACTTTTAACAAGATATAGTTCCCTTCCTTGTTTTTTTAAATTAGATCTATTTTTGTGTTTGCTCTGTGTGAGAACTTTATAGTTACCCCTGCTTTTTTTTTTTTTTTTTACTTTAGGTGAAGCACATTTTACTCTGTGTGTATCTCTCTACTTAAATGGATTTCTTGTAAATAACATTTTAGGATTCTGGTTTTTAATCCACTCTGCTATTTGCTTCCATTTTAGTGAGAATTCATCTCATTCGCATTCACAATTGTGATGACTAACTCTGTATTTCCCCCTGACCTTTTTTACACTTTTCTCTCTCCTTTCACCCTGTCCCTCCTCACCAGTGTTTTGCTTCTGACCACCACCTCCCTCAATCTTCCATCTCTTCTACCAGCCCTGCCTCTCTTTTCTTTCCCCTTTCTCTGCTTCTTACCTATAGAGTAAGACACATTTTTATAACCAAATGAGTGTGCATATTATTCTCTCTTTGAACGAAATTTGATTCAAATAATGTTCGCCCCCTCCCTTCTTTCCCTCTACTGTAACAAGTTTTCATGCCTTCTAATATGTTATAATTTACCTTATGGGCAGCTAGGTGGTGCAGTGGATAGAGCACCAGTGCACGAGTCAGAAGGACCTAAGTTCGAATCTCACCTCACACACTTGAGACTCACTAGCTGTATGACCTTGAGCAAGTCACTTAACCCCAATTGCATCATCCTGGGTCATCTTCAGTCATCCTGTTGAATATCTGGTCACTGGATTCAGATGACTTTGGAGGAGAAGTGAGGCTGGTGACCTGCACAGCTCTCCCTCACTCAAAACAAAGTCAAGGGCAAGTCATGTCACCATTTCTCTGATGACATAGTCTTCTTCGGCAATGAAGGATAAATCCACAAATTTATCTTATTAAATAACATTTAGTCTTATTGAATAACATTTTTTAAATTCCCTGTTTACCTTTTTATGATTCTCCTGAACCTTTGAAGATGCAGTTTTCTGTTCAGTTCTAGTCTTTTCATCAGGAAAGTTTAAAAGTTAAGCTATTTTACTGAATATCCATTTTCCCCCCTGAAAAAATATGCCCAATTTTCCTGGGTAGTTGATTCTTGGTTGTAATGACAGCCTTTTGAAATATATTCCAAGTCCTCCATTCCTTTTATGTAGAAACTGCCAAGTCCTGTGTAATGCTGACTGTGACTCCTTGATATTTGAATTGTTTCTTCTGGATGCTTGTAGTATATTCCTCTTGACCTGATAATTCTGGAATTTGGTTCTGATATTTCTTTGAGTTTTCATTTTAGGATGTCTTTCAGGAAATGATTGGTGGATTCTTCCAATGACTATTTTACAGTCTGATTCTAAGATATCAGGGCAGTTTTCCTGGATGGTTTCTTGAAAGATCCTATACAGGCTCCTTGTTTTTTGCACATGGCTTTCAGGTGGTCCAATAATTCTTAAATGATCTTTCCTGGATCTATTTTCCAGATCAGTTGCTTTTCCAATAAGGTATTTTATTTTTTCTTCTATTTTTTCATCCTTTTGGTTTTGTTGGACTGATTCTTGATGTCTCATAGAGTCATTAGTTCCCACTTGTTTGATTCCAATTTTTAAGGAATATTTTCTTCAGCTAACTTTTGTACCTCCTTTTCCATTTGGTCAATTCTACTTTTAAAGGAGATGTTTTCTTTAGTGGGCTGTTTTCTCTTTTATATTCAGTCAATTCTGTCTTTTAGGAATTATTTTCTTCCATCAATTTTTGTCTTTCCTTTTTCAACCTGTTGACTCTTTCTTGCATACTACTCATTTCCTTTCTCAATTTTTCTTCTAAATCATTTATTTGATTTTTAAAATCCTTTTTGAACTCTTTCAAGTTTTTTTGGCTTGAGACCAATTCATGTTCCCCTTTGAGGCTTTGGTTATAGGTATTTTGGCATTGTTTTCCTTTTCTGAGCTTTTGTTTTGATCTTCTCTGTCACTGTAGTAGCTTTCTATGATCATAGTTCTTCAGTTTTTAGCCTATTTTGTGACTTTTAAAGTTGAATTCTGCTCTGGGGGCACAGGAGGCACTGTCCCAAGCTCCTTTTGCTGGGGGCCAGGGGCCTGGTCACTGGTTTTCTGTGCCAGGGTCTCAGGTGCTAGTAGTTTGCCCACTGTGCTGGGTGACCTGCCCTATTCGTGCCTGTTGCACCAGTGCTTCTGGGGTTGGAGGCCTAACAACTGACCTACTATTTCACTATCATGTTAAACCCAGACTAAGGAGCCTCAGATGTTGATCTGTGCTGTGCCTAAGAGCCTCCTGCTGGCTTGCCTGGACACCTCTGCTGGGCTGCCCTCCCCTTTTACTCAAGTGTCAGACCTTTACTGAAGTCCTTCTAAGTTATCTTAAGCTGGAAAATTGTTTCATTCCATCTTTTGTTTTTTTAAGTTCTGTCACTCAAGAATCCATTTAGAGGCTTGATTTAATAATGTTGTTGTGGGAAAACTAGGGAGAGCTCAGGTAACTTCCTGGCTCCTCTCTGCCATCTTGGCTCCACCCTCACTCAACTTTTCAAGGTTGATATCTTAGCTGTCTTTTAATAGTAGGAAATATTTGATTCAATAAGCAATTCATAAACATCTACTGTACACAAGTTACCATTAGATGCTATTGAGATACAAAAAAAAGTTGTGATAATTCAGGGCTAGAGGATACTAAGACAAAGAATTGTTCCCTCCAAAAACTTACTTTCTTGTAGGCAAAGGGTATACATACAGACTAGAAAACACAAAGCAACTTTGGGGGTAAGGGAAACACTAATACCTGGGGGAAATTAGGAAAGCCATTTCTTGACCTTGCCACTTTTAGGGAGGGAAAGTATGCTCAGCTATTAAGCTCAACTATGCTTCTGTATATTACTCTCTGAAACTTTTTCTTTTCTCAGGTCTAAATTACTAATCATCTCATCGGTTTACCCCATGGCTATGTGAACTCGTTTGAATGCTGTCACAGATTGTTTTAAACTATTAACTTAAAACATACATTTTCAAAGTGTGACAAAATGGCCCAGAGGTTTCTATTGTTCTCTATAGGAATCATATGCAGAATGTTCTAGTTTTGTGTCATGAAAACAAAATAAAATAAATAAAACACATCCATTGCTTGCAATGTGTTGCAACATGTAATATATTGTTTTCCTTCAGTTACTGCTGCATTATTTCTAATGAATGTGAAGTAAAATAATGATGTTATGAAATTATAATTTTGATTTTTCTCTCTCTTGCTTTTGATTATTTGCCTTTCATTATAGGCAGGGAAACATGTTTGGGCTAGATAATAGGGAAAACCTTCCTAACAATTAGACATTTCTAGAAGTGGAATGGGCTGCCTATGGAGAAAGTGAATTCTTCATATTTAGAGATCTTCAGGCAAAAACTGAACAGTCACTTGTCAGGTATGTTCCAGAGGAGAGTTTTTTTCTTTCTTCTTCTCAGGTTGAACTGGATAAATTTTAAAGTTGTTCACAACTCTCAGAGCCTCAGATTCTGTGACATATATCTGAGGTAATTATGATGAATAGTCCTGAAAGGGAGAGATTGTTGTTGGCTTGAGTTATCAAAGAAGGTTTCATGTTGGCAGGGGGATTTTTCATCCTCTTTGATAAGTTGGCAGGCTTGGGATAATTTGAGAGAAGGGAAACATGTTGAGCAATGGTAGAATGGACCATGACTTCTTCAGGGGATAGAGATGAAACCAATTTGCTTGAGCCAAAAGGTTTAGGTTGGGGGGGTAAGGTAAGGGATGTAATAGAGGACTTTGAATGTCAAAGTGAGTCAATCTGGTCAGGCAATGACAAAGAAGTAGACTGAGTAGTTCCTTGGTGCCTTTAAATTACTAAAATCAATGAGTAAGACTTCCACTATGTTGAGTCAATGTTGTGTAGCTAGGTGATTCATTGGATAGAGTGCTGGACTTGGATCCATGAAGACCTTAGTTTAAATTCTGCCTCAGATACTTATTAGCTTTATTAACTAGTAATTGAACCCTTCTGCGTCTGTTTGCACTTCTGTAAAATGAGAAAGTTTGGACTCAAGAACACCAAGATTTCTTCTGTCTCTAAACTTACGATCCTTTATGGAGTTTCTTGATGGTTTTTGGGTTGATCTAGTACATCCCAACTTTTCCCAATCTTTAACACAGCAATAACAACAACCATTCAGATAACAACGTGTAGTCAAAAAATAGCAGGAATCCTGGTGAATGAATATGTGGTGGTGATGGCATAGTAGGGGCTGTGATACAAGGAAAAGAAGAGTGAATTTGGCATCAGAGCATTTAAGTTAAAGTTCTGACTATCATTTACTTCCTATGTTACTTTTGACAACTTATATTGCCACCAATTGTGTTGCCAGTAAAATCAGGGGAATTTATTAGATGACCCCTCAGGGTCATTCTAATTCTAAGCTCTAGGATTGAATACAAAACCCCTATTTAGGATGTTTTAAAGCCCTTCACAATCTAGCTCCAGTCTACCTTTCTAGCTTAGTATTTACACTTATCTTCATGCCATCTACAGTAAAACTAACCTGAAATTCTTGCTGTTTCTCACAGGACTCTCTGTCTTATCTTTATGCCTCTGTATAAATTTATATATATGCTTTTCTATTCTTGGAGTGTATTCCCTTTACAACTTCCAATTCTTAGAATCCCTTGTTTCTTTCAAAGTTTCACTCATATCCTATATGGGTCCTTTGCTGGTCCCTCCACTTGATAAGACTTCCCTGCAAAATTATCACAATTGTATTTTGCATATATTTTGTATATCTTTATATGTATTTGTATTTCACTCAGTATAATTAATGTAAGCTCCTTGAGAGTAGGAACTGTTTTAGTTATTTCCTTGTATCTCCAGAGCCTTGCACAGCGCCTGATACATAGTAGATACTTAATAAGTATGTTAGATGTTCCTATGCTTTATGATCCTGTGATGAGTAATAGGAGCCTTTAAAGGTTCTTGAGCAGAGGAACTACATAGTGAAGGTACATAATGTGTGAGGATGGTTAGTCATGTTGAGTTCTAAAAATTTTAAATGTAGGAGAAAAAAATCAACTACCATAAATGATTGGATATTTTATACATTTGAGATTTGGGTACTAAGGCATATAAGAGTTAATCGATTTACTTTCCTAACATCTCTTTCTTTTTTTGTGGGAAAGGGTAAGGAGCAGAAGTTATATGCACATATTATATAATCACTTTAAATAGTCTCTGTACAGAAGATAAATCTGGATTGATAGAAAATATCTTTAAAACAGCCAGTTAATCCCCATAGCTATAGATCAGGGATTCTTTTTTTTTTTTTTAGGTTATACATATACAATCATGTTAAACATATTTCCACATTAGTCATGTTGTGAAAGAAGAATCAGAACAAAAGGGGAAAACCATAAGAAAGAAAGAAAGTAAAACAAAAAGTGAAAATAATATGCTTTGATCTACATGCAGACTCCACAGTTCTTTCTCTGGATGTGGATAGCATTTTTCATCACAAGTCTTTTGGAATTTTCTTGGATCATTGTATTACTGAGAAGAGCTGTTTGTCATAGTGAATCATAGCACAAAGTTCTTGTTCTGTGTACAATATTATCTTGGTTCTGTTGACTTCACTCAGCATCAGTTTGCATAAGTCTTACCATTTTTTCTGAAATCTGCCTGCTGATCATTTGTTATAGCACTATAGTATTCCATTGCATTCATATACCACAACTTGTTCAGCCATTCCCCAATTGATGGACATTCTCTTAATTTTCAATTATTAGCCACTACAAAAAAAGCTGCTTTAAATATTTTTGTACACGTGTGTCCTTTCCCCTTTTTTTATGATCTCTTTGGGATGCAGACCTAGTAGTGGTATTGTTGGATCAAGGGAAATGCACAGTTTGGTTGCCCTTTGGGCACTGTAGAACAAGGATTCTTAACCTTTTTTGCATCATGAAATCCTTTGTCAGTCTAACTAAATCTATAGACCCTTTCTCAGAATAATTTTTTAAATGTAGAAAATAGAATATACAAGATTACAAAGGAGATGAGCTGCATTGAAATATAGTTATCAGAATATTTAAAAATGCAATTTCCCTGATCCCAGGTTAAGAACCCCTATAGACACAGGATATCTGCTCCTAGCCAGGGAGGTTGCTGCCATCACAATGACTTTGGGGTGAAAATTCCTTGTCTGTTTTCCAACCATTTATTAGTGCCATAGCTAGAATTAGAGTCAAATTCTACAGGAAACTCCTCACCAGGGTGTTTTCAGGATATTTTTTTGCCACAGAAACTAATGCACACAATCTATTAAAGAAATAGGAACAGAGATTTATAACTGGAAGGGGCCTCAGAGGCCGTCAGCTTCAATTCTCATGATTTACAGATGGAGAGTCTGAGGCCCAGGAAGGTTGGGCTATTTGCCCATGTGACAGATAATAAGCATCAGAGGGGAGATTTGAACTCAGGTCTTCCTATTCCAGAGCTAGTGCCCTTTCCACCACCTTGCAATCTCTTTCAACATAGGGATTTTCTATATTGTCAAAATCATAGATCCATTAAAAGCATTGGAATATTATAGCTTGCAACACACTGAACATATGTTACCTTGTTTTATTTTCATAATTGAAAAGAGGAAGGCAGGAAATATTGTACTGTTCCCAGCTTACAGTCTTTAAACCAGGGCTTCTGACTCCAATGCCAGTTTTCTTTCCATTATTCCATAAGTTTACTATATATTACTGCAAATCATGAAACTCTATTATCTTTGAAGAATTATAAATTAATACTCCTCAAAAGACAGTGGACAGATGCCTGATTAATGTGAACAGGCTACACAACGTGTAACAAATGAAGAGCTAAAAACTGAAGAGGAGTAAATGATGTAATCAAAGAAATGTATTATGAAAACATTAACTAGGCTGATCACAAGTCCAGATAGAAAGATAACTGGTGAACAATCTGAGGACTTCTATGATATTTTTGCATTGTGAGGAGAGAGAAAAATTTCCAGAATGTGGGGAAGAGTTTTTTTTTTAATCTATGGAAATCTGTGGACAGGAATCATAGGCATGGCAGACATGGATAGGTTGCAATCTACATAGATGGAAAAAACATTTACATGGATAGATGTCATTCTCCAATCAATCTGAGCATGTAAAAACAATTTACTGTATTTTATTTCCTCCTTTAAATTTTCTCCCTATGTTCCCCAATAAATAGAAGTCATTTGAATAATTAGATGTATGAATGAGTATCAAAACATCTCTTAAATATTTATTATGGGCTAAACAGTGTGGTAAGTACTATGGATACAAAAAAAAGAAAGCCAAGACAGTCTCTACCATGAAGAAAATTATTTTCCAATACATGGCCAATTTCTAATAATATGGCCAAGGAGGCATATTTGGTTTTCTTGGGTAACTTTTTTCCTTTTTTCCTTCACAGTCAGTGTTAGAGCTGACAGAAACTTCCAAGATATGCTTTGTCTGGTTAGTGTATAGGCGCTCTAAGTCTGTGTGCAACCATAGATTCTTAAAGTGAAAGCTTTAGCAATGCTATGACCACTTAAACTTAGTATCTCAGCCTTTAAAACATTTCCATTCTTCTCTTCAAATGAGAACAAATTGAACTTTCGCTGTATGACCCAGAGATTCTGAAAGATATAACCCCACAGTCTATAGAAGAAAGACAAAAGGGATGGTAAATTGTGAACTTAAGGGAATTCTTAATCATAGATCTCCAAAAAGCCCATTTTCATCCATGGAGAGTTTCACAGCCCAGTAACATTGTCAATGACCTGTGCAATAGATTGAAGATCACCAGGTAAGAATAAGTTGCATTTCATATCTTTCTTTTTTATTTTCTTTACTGCCAAACACTTGTCTCTTGATTCCAAGTTGTCAAGAAGGTTTGCTTCTTCCATTAATTTGAAATATAATCTTTTAGTAGTGACATTCTTATAACTTAACTTTTCTTCCAACCCTTTCCCCCTCCCAACTGGAGAAGAGGAGAGGGTAAGTTGTAAGGGTATTTTTCCTTCTAAACTGAAGGATGAGCTACACCACTCCTGATCTTAGCTAACAGAGGCACCAGAAACATTCCTAAGGCTAGATTATAGAAATTAGAGACAGTGAAATCATTTTTAGAGTTGAAAATCCTTGAAATGTATCAGAACCATTTAAGTTTATTTGTGTAAAGGTGCTTAAAATCAATGTGTATATGTGATTTTTTCTTCAACAGCTGTCTTTTAAAATTGTACAGCCTAAGTCTCTTTTTGTGTATTGTGTAAAACCAGCAACTATAGCTGGAAATAAGTGCATCCAAGAATCTTTCTTATCCCTAAAAGCTTTCTTGACAATAAAATTTTCCTCTTTCTGACTTATGTCATGGGGCTTAGGTATTAAAAAAAGTCAAATGTATTCTTTTCACATATCATATTTCTCTTTGACTTCAAGCAGTTTTAGATTCTCTTAGGGTGACTGGAATCACATGTTTTTGTCAAAGTGCTATTCATTTTTTTTGTTCCTTTAGTGTTTTGTGTGCATGTCAGAAGTTATTAATGCTTTCTCTGGTCTTCCTTCAAATTAAAGTTAAGAAATAAAAGAATTCATTTTTTTCTACCAAGAAAGCTCAGACTGTTACTGCGAGAATGCTGAACCAAATGCTGAGTGATTGGAATGTGAATTTGACTCTCAGGAAATTCAAGTTGAATCAATAGAATCTTTATGACCATTTTTGGGGAGCATCAGTGATGACATTGAAGGGTGGACTTCCCTTTTAAAATCATTGTTAGAATCTTTGTGTTGTGGTACCTCAGCTGTTGGTTTGAGGTGATGAGGTTCCAGTATACTTTCATGCCAACAGCATCTTATGACCACCAAAACATAGCAGTGGTTGATCTCTCATTCTTCCATGTACTTAAGTTCAATAAAGATAGTACTGCTTTTTTAAGGTTTGTAATGTTCTTTCTAGACATTATCTCATGTGAGACTTTCACTACCATAAGTGAAGATATTTTTATCCCCATTTACAGATAAGGAAACTGAGACTTCCTAAAAAAGAGAATTTAAGAGGCTTGCCTAGGATCACTCATTTAAGTGACTAACGTAGAGTTCAGGCCCTTATTTTTCTGACTCAAAAGTTCATCTACTGTACCAAAGAGCACCCTCTGCTATTATACAAAGATAATCAGATTTTCCTTTTCTTTTAAAGTAACGTAAAGTAAATGGCTCTAGATTTATTGGGTTTCTGAGGAAGCAACAGGAAATGGAGTGGACTATGTTTAGATCAAGAAGTATGCGACTAACTGACTGCTAACTTAAGGATCACAGAGGATTCTATCTATTTTACACATCCATGCGCCTTACCCACAATACCCACACTCAGTAGAATGTAAGTTCCTTGAGGACTGGAGCTCTCTTAATTTTGTATTTGTATCCCCATCCCCTAGTTCAGTGTCTGGTTAAATACTTGTTGATTATTTGATCTGTTGACTGCAATTCAGAGGTATGGATCCCTTTAAGAAATTGCTAATTTCATTGAGCTGTTGCTTAGGAACCTCCCTCCCTCCTTCTAGTGATAAGAAGTGTATTAAAGCAGACAAGGCATGACCTTTCTCCTGGTTAGCCTATTTATTGTTTTTCTCCTGTGTTTATTAAGGAGTCCATCTTCAGGTAGGGGGAGTCTGTACATATTATTTGAATCTGACAAATAATTGATGAGGGGAGTAAGCTCCCAACATGGTTTTCTTTCTTTTTCTTTCTTTCTTTTTTTTAGTACATCTTTATGGAAGGTTTTTGTTCTCATGTTCCTGGTCCTACCACTTTAAAAATTATAAACTTATTGGGACATTATGATTCTGCATCATACTCCATCTAAAAAGCCATTAAGCATCCTGATTAGTTTTGGAGATGGTGTAAAGATTGTTACATTATTGATTGCTGCAGCTGAAACCTGCATGCAGCATTTGTCATGGTGAAATGCACTGATCAGAGAATAGAGAAAAATGGTTCTCCATTGCGACAGTAGATACAGACCAGGTACTGGACCTAATGAGTCCTTTAAAAAAAAGTAAAATAGAGAAAATGACAGAAATTATAGATGAGATGGTAGCTCACAATGTGAGACTTGGAGGTAATGAGACTGATCCCTCTAACCACATGGGAAACCTAGTCTTATTACTTTACAGTCACACGTTGCTGCCCTTATCCCTGCGATCTTCTTGCAAAGATGGAGTTGAGTGAGCCCTCTTAACCAATTCACATTTAGCTGCTTGCTGACTGGCAGGGTGGACATATGGGTTTGGCAGCATTTCATTTGGATTTTCATATTAACAATCTAATATGCCACATTCACTGCTATTTGCTCGGCAGGATGAAGCATGCAGTTATGTTCATTTCAAGCAGTAATGTACATACGTGGCTTCTGATCTCAGTTAGAAGCTGAGGGAGAATTTGCCTCACAGCATTAATTTTCCCTGAGATTGCGCTTTCCCATATAGCCTGCTCTATTATCTAACATCTGTATATTTCACTCTGAATTCTACTGCTCTCCTACCTGCTTATGTGGCATTTTTAGGAATCCTGTCAAGAGAATTTCTGAGAGCTCTGACAAAATGGCTTAGAGAGCCAGCTCTCCATTCCACATGTGTAAACAAAGCCAGTAGCAGGGTCAGTCAAGGTCCTTGGGAGGCAGGGACCTGAAGAAAGGATGACAGCACTACAATAAGCCTGAGTATCCTGTTCAGTCTCCAGGGAATCTTGATATGTGAACTGAGGAGGATTAAGTAGCCCTGGGAGGATAGATGCCATTACTATTCAGGGAGAAAGTTGAATGGCAACAGCAGTCACCCTGAACCAGAGGTGCGAGAAATTATGTAGTTTTGTATTTGATGTTTCTTCTTGTGGAATGTCTGCGGGCAAAGGAAATCTAGGACAAATCTGAATTGTACCTAATTACATATGCAGTCCTCTCTGAGAGGCACTATGGCACAGCAGAAAGAGGGTTAGCTTTAGAGTTGAGATTACCTGCCCCTGACACATTTCATCTTTGTGACCGTGGGCAAGACACTTGACACCTTAGTGTCTCAAATAACTTTCTAAGGCTATAAATTGCAGAACAATGAATGAGCTACATCGGTAGAAGGAATTTCCTGACTAGAAATCTGTTTACTAATGAAATCACAAGTTTGTACTCTCTGTCCCCACCAAAAAAAGTATTCCATAGCTGAGGAAACTTACATAGTGAATGATATCTTGAATCTATAAAAGAAACCCTCTTTGGGTCATATATTAATATAGGGGGAGCATATATAGTTATGCCCTGTGAATATTAATGCCATTATCTCATAGTGGCAAAATCATATCCTATGCAATAAATTGAATAGGCTTATACTTTAATAGTTCAGTGAATCTATGAAATCTCTGATGTGTATATTCCTTTCAGTGGTAAGGATTGCAAATCACTTGTAATTTCACATCTGTGAATCACATGTGTGACATGGCTCACACAGTCAGTTAAGTGTCCAAGGCTGAATTTGAACTTAGGTCTTCCTCATTCTAGGGTCAGTACTCTATCTATTATCCCACCTCTCTGCCTCACCTGCCCATATTGTTTTAAAAATCTTCCCCAGAGGGACTAGGGAGGTCTTCTTCTAGTATGAATTTTCAATATTTTTTGAGCAACCAGCATTTGAGTTTGTATGCTTATCTCCCGGTCTCATTATATGATTGGCTTGTCCTCTTTTCTCATGTTGTATTTCTTTGTTATATTTCTTGTGTGTAAGTCATCATTTGCAATGTGCTTCAGAGTACTTATATCTCCTAATTGTTCTTTGAATCACCTGCAATTTTGGTTCTTCAGAGATTGTGACATTCCATGGTTTGTAGGGATAGAATATTGTAAGAATATTGGCATTTAGAAGATGGGTTTTGTGCCATGGATAAGGTTGGGATCATTAAAAGCAGCGTGTGACATACCAAATGCAGTCTAGTTTGTTCTTTCCCTCCCATTCAATTCTGGAAATTGGTCATTGTCAATCTGTAGTACCTGTCCAGGATCTGCGTAATGATGGACTAACTCAATGGGCTGTCCATCCGATAGATGGACAGTCTAAGTGCAGTTATCAGTCACAGGCTGAACAAAATGCATTCTTCATCCATCTGACAAAAGAATAGGTAGGCTTTCATAAATGATTTTCCACAGCATACTACATCTTCAATTCCCCAAATATCTAAAAGGAACAAGGTAAGATCCCACTGCATTTGTTATTCGTTAATTATAAGACTGGCTTTGACTTGGTAAAAGAAAACAGCCTTAAAGGCTCTCACCCAATAAAGTACCCCTCATGCGTAGGTTAAAACTGAACAAGATTCCTTGACAGATAAGATTGTTCAGTGATGCTCTGATTATTAATAGCAAGTGACACATAAATCAGAGAGACGTATGCACAATAAATGCCAGAAGGAAAGGTCCAAATGGTAGAGAGCCAGCATAGACGGTTTCAAATGACATTATGCTAATTGCATGAGGCCCTAGAATATGTAGGAGCTTTCTTAATGAGATCAAAGAGATCACAACCACTCAAAAGAGATGGGCTACACAATTTGTAGAGGAAAATTCAGGTTCGTTACACATTTATTAAACATTTACTATATGAGGTTTATCATGAGAGAGAAAGAAGTAAATGAGAAACCATTGCTGCTTCAAGAAATATATTATTTAGTAGCAGGGGGTAGGGATGGTGACAACAGCAATTATAGATACATAAATAACTAAAATACAAGGTAGACTTGAGAGTCAGTGTGGAGCAGTGGAAAGTCCATTGGACAAAAAGTCAGGAAAACCTGAATGTAATTCCATCTCTGATGCTTAGTATCTGTGGGACCATGGACAAATCCCTCCATCTTTTTGAGTCTCAGCTTAGCAACTACATCCATGAATTTTTTTGCTCAGATGCGATAACACATGTGAACTCATTTGCACTCATTAAATGCTATAAAATATGTATTCTTATCAATCATTATTCATCATCATCAGAGAGAGAGACAGAGACAGAGACAGAGAGGAGAGAGGAGAGAGAGAGAGAGAGAGAGAGAGAGAGAGAGAGAGAGAGAGAGAGAGAGAGAGAGAGAGAGAGAGAGAGAGTGAGAACATGAAGCTCCAGCTCGTTGGTTATTGTCCTTCATTCTTGAAGAGGACCAAAATGACATCACCATGATAAAATCAAGTTTCAATGTGTCTGACTGTGGTTGATCAGACCAATACAAGCTCGAAATGCTCTACCACAGATTGGGCACAGATAGTCTCTGTGAACATTTGAAGTGGATTCTCCAAATGTGCACATCCTACATTTCCTTTGTGTTGTTTCAATTCTGATTTGCTCATAGAACACAGAACCCTCTCTGATGTAGGCATGCCACACTGAGTGGTCCTGTGCTACTGTCTCCCATATCACACAATCAGATCCAAAGTTCTTGAAAGACACCTTGAAAGTGTCCTGGTATCACTTTTGACCATCATGCGATCACCTGTCTCATGCCACTTCTCCATAAAGTAGTCTTTTTGGCAAGCTTACATTTTACGTTTGAACAATATGGCCAGCCCACTGGGGTTGCACTCTCTGAAGCATGGTTTCAATGCTTGGCAGTTTAGTTCAAGCAAGGACCTCAGTGTCTGGTATCTTATCCTTCCAGGTGATCTTCAGAATCTTCCTAAGAAAGTTCAAATGGAAGCAATTCAGTTTCCTGGCATAGACTGTCCATGTTTCACAGGCATACAACAATGAGATCAGCACAACAACTCTGTAGACCTTCAGTTTGGTCATCAGAACCTCCAGCTAGAAGAAATTTTCACGGAGGAGATGATATTTTATCTGGAATTTAAAAATCGTTAGGATTAGGAGAAGTGAAAATGGGTGGGAGGGAGGACATTTCAGGTGGAGGGAAGAGAATGAACATAGTCACCCAGCTAGAGAATACTGCATATTAATTGATTAAAGAGTAATCCAGTTTGTTTAGAACAAAAGGTACCTGAGATAAAGTAGGGGAACTAAAGCAGGAAGTAATAGGAATGAGGACTGATCTGAGATTTGAACACTATGCTTAAGTGTTTGGACTTAATTTTATATGAAATGGAGAGCCAATGATGCTTTTTTGAGTGATGTACATGATTAGAGTTTGGGCTTTCATCAGGGAGAGACTGAAGATAAGCAGATTGCTACCACAATTGTTTCACAAGGTTATCAGCAACTCAAAGGCCATAAAACATGTCTTATTTACCTTTGAACTTCCTTTAGCATGTAGACTAATAATACTTTTTATTATTAGCAAACATAAATATTTTCTGGAAGAATATAAATGACCACCCAGATTGTGATAGATATTGTTAGATAAAGAAGTGTTCAGGCACGAAGTAACACAGGCTTGAACTAGAGTAGAACTAGAGTGGTGGGAATGGAAGTAAGGTGTGTGTGTGTGTGTGTGTGTGTGTGTGTGTGTGTGTGTGTGTGTGTGCACGCATGCACACACACATATATACATAAGTTATGCATGTTTAATGTGTGTATGTGTGTGAGTGCGTATGCATACATATATATGTATACATAATTTGTGTATGTTTAATGTGTGTATGTGTGTATGTGAGTATAAGTACATATGTACATATACATTTTCTTGGCATAGGAGTGCTGTGAATTTAGTTTGTAATATCAGTTTTAGTGCTCCATTGTAACGTTCATGTTCCTAGAACTTGTTTGGTCCAATAATTTATTCAAATCCACAGCTCAAGAATGAGCTATATTTTTCACCAAATCTCTCTGTCCCTGTCAATTACAATTAAACTTTTAAAATAGAATGAAAGGTAAATAATAAAGAATTAAGACAAGCAGCAAGCACTCCCTCATCAGTTTCTCCCAATGCCTCTTCCTACAGCTCCTACTCATGGAAAGTTATTAATCCTTTCATGTCTGCTCTCTCTGCTACCTTATAAGTTTAGTACTGCAATCTAAGGAAGAGAAAGATTCTGATCACTTGCCCAGTGGGAGATTGTTGAAATATCAGTACACAGGACAGCACCACTCAGGGTAGGCTTTATGATGTCTCAGGGAAGTATTGAAGTCTTCAGCAGTGTTTATGGACACAAGCATAGCTAATTCTTCAGAGTCCTGCTGCTTCATGTATGGAAGGGGTAAAGCTTCAATATTCAAAAGGCGCTGCCAATTAGGATAATAAAATCATAGTTTTCGAGGTGGAAAAAGTCCTTAGAGGCCATCTAGTTTAACCCCTTCATTTTACATATGAAGAAATCAAAAAGCTCAGAATAACTTTCCAAATGTGACCCCTTTTTGTTTTTCTCAATAGGTTTTTCAAAATTTCCCTGCCCAACCAGAGTTCATACTACCCTGCCAGCTCAAACTTTATGTTCAGATACCAGGTATTTGAAGGTATGCAGACAAATCAAAGCTTTTCCATAAATAATGGATTCAATCTCTAGAATCTTACACACCTCTGAATTGTGTTCATACATAGTTCAGGTGTATGAGGCTATACTGTAAAAAAAAGAGAAAGGGAAAAAAATCTTTTTTTATTAGACACAAGTCTTAAGAGTAAATATACTTAATAGCATGATACTTTTTAGCTCATGCAAAGATAATTATTTTGTTAAACAAACTGAAAAAGTTTCAAATACTACACATATACCAAAGTAGTTTGCAGTTCAAGGAAAACTATCACTCAGTTTGTACATTGCATGTAAAACTCTTATTACTTCTCTGTTAAGGAAAAATCAGTAGTAAATCAATTAGAAGTCAAAAACTATTGGTAGAATAACAAGCAAATGCTAATGGCACATTGGATTTAGAGAGCCTGGAAGAAACAGATATACTCAGAGAGTTAAAATAATGGATTACAGGACAGAAAACAATGCCTCTAACAGTGAACAACTTGAGAGAGAGGGAGAAGGAGAAAGAGAGGGAAAGGCAGAAGAAGAGATAGAAAGTGAGAGAAAGAGAGCGAGAGAGTGAGAGAGAGAGAGCGAGAGAGAGAGAGCGAGAGAGAGAGAGAGCGAGAGAGAGAGAGAGAGAGCGAGCTTTTTATATCTGAAAAATAGTGAAATTGTAGCTTCCTATCACTGTTAAGGTCAAATGAAAACTACTGTTCTTAGTATTTGAAAGCTCTTTCCCACTTTCCTTTGCAACCTTATAGATGAATTCCCTTTGGTGCCTAGAACATAGCAAGAGCTTAATAAATAATTGTTGACTGATTCACAAACACTACAAGTCAGTCAAATTGACCTTGCTTTTCATCATAGAGAGTATGCCACCTCCCATATCCATGTTTTTGTACTGGCTATTCCCCATTCTTCCAATGTACTCTACCTCTTAGATTCTTAATTTCCTTCAAAGCTCAGCTTAAGTATAACCTTCTCCATGAAGCCCTTCCTGATTTGTCCCCACTGCTTCCAGTTACTTCTCCTTATCAATGATCTTGTATGTATTGTGTATATATTTTCTTTAATGCATACATATTGTCTTCAATGATATATAGTTTCCCTCAAGAATAAGGACTGTTTAATTTTTCAGTTATAGCCCTGGTGCTTGGTATATAGCAGAAGCTTAATAAATGGTTATTGATTGATTTTTCTCAAGATACTTCACCTTTTGTCTTATCTCTCTCAAAATTCTTCTGTATCTCTCCATACTCTTTTTCTTCTTTCTGTCTCAAAGAAAGCAATTTGCTTCCCTTCTTGCCAAATCTACCCATTGCATTTGCGTTTTTTGATCCCCTTCCCTACTGGTCTCTTCAGAATATAAGCTCAACAAGTCAAGAATAAGTTCATTTTTGTTTTTGTTTCTCCAGTCTCAAGCATAGTGCTTGACACATTGTAGGTACTTAATTAACATTTGTTGATTGACTGATGGACCCTTGTCTCTTACTTGTTTTATTCAGTAGGCATGTATTAAGCTTCCATTATGTACAGAGTACTATGTTTGGAGATGGGGACAGAAAGATTAAGAAAAAACCCCCCAACAACAATCCCCTGTCTCCAAGGAGGTCACAATTAATTTGAGAGGATGTGGCAACAGCAATAAGAATGAAATGAGGTAAAAAGTAATGTAAAGGTAAAGAAGAGGTACAGATAGAGAGCTATAAGGAGGGAGAGTTCATTTTCTGCAGCGGGGATGGGAGAAAGCTTCATGGAGGCTTGAACTGGACCTTGAAGAAAGAAGCAAATTTCAGTAAGTTGAGGGAAAAGGATGGATGTGTTATGAGCATGGAAGATGGCCTGCAAGTATGTTGGAACATGTGCTATGCAAGTGTGAGACGATTCTAAGTCCACATTGCCCAGAATATAGAATCCACAAGGGGGGATAGTGATACTTTTCCTTTGCTACCCCCTTTGGTCAAATCTTATTTCATTTTTACCTAGACTATTCTCTCTTTCACAGTTTGTGTCATACAATAAGAAGCAATACTGTACACAAATAAGAATTATTCATGTGTAAAGGACATTAGGTTATAGACCTAATCATATAAAAAGAAAGTTTTATTGGAGTGTTAATTGTAAAGTGTTGTAAAGTTGCAAAATGTTAATTGTCAAAAAAATTGGACAAGCCAGTTACCCCATAATGAGGTGTTAACTGGTCTTTTGAGTGAATCAGAAAGGTAGGAAGGGATCATGTTGTGATGGGGTTTGAAAGTCAGGCAGGGGTTTTATATTTGATTCTGGGAGATATAGAAAGTAGGGGAGTGATATAGGCAGAACTGTTTTAGGAAAAGTACTTTGTCAGCTGAGTGACTAGAGTGGGAAGAGACTTGAGTCAGAGAGACCAACCAGAAGACTATTGCAACATTCCAGGTGTGAGGTGATTAGAGACTATACTAGAGATTGTGTAAACACAATTGTGTTTACAATTACAATTGTGATACACAATTGTGTAAACAACTAGAGTTGATTGTGTAAAAGGAAAGAAGGGAGCATATTCAAGAGACATATTTCAAAGGTAGATTTGGCTACTGTTTGGATTTGGAGGAGTGAGACACACTCAGTGGGGAGTCAAAGCATGAAACCCAGCAAGCCTGATTGACTGGGAAGATGGAGTTGTACTTGATAGTAATAGGGAAATTTGGAATATAGGAAGAATTTGCTAGGAAAGCTATTGAGTTCAGTTACTTTTGGACATGTTGAGTTTAAGATGTCTACAGTACTCCAATTTGAGATGGCCAGTTGGAAATGCAAGAGTGTAGATCAGGATGTGGATAAGACCAGGAAAGTAGTTCTGAAAATCAACTGAGTAGGGATGGTAAGCGAATCTTGGGAGCTAATGTGATCACTAAGTGAGGTAGTAAAGAGGAAGAAGGGAAAAGAACACAGGACAGAATCTAGCCAGGAATGGAATTCAATCCTGACTCCAGGCCTATTGTTACAGCCACCAGAGTCTGCTACCCAGATTATAGTACAGAAATGTTATGTTTTTTAATGTGATTTCTTTTTTTGCCTGCCCTTCTACCTAAAAATAGTTTTTAGACTCAAGCAATTGAGATAACAGTAGGAGAAAAAATGTTTGCCATAATAACTTGAACATACTACTATGGCATGGTGTGTTACCACATCAGCTTCTCATTCACTAAATATATTTTATCTATTCAATAGGCCTGTGGGTAGGACACACAAAGAGAGATAGATTTGAGGCAAATGGCAGAGGCAGAATCAATAGTGTCACCTTTCAATATATCTCCTTACCTGGGGAGAAGGGGCCTCCTAGGTATTAGCAGTGGATAGGAAATGGCTCTTCCCTCTCCCACTCATGATTGGCCCACAGAGAATGAGACCTATCAGGTGAAAGAAGGAAGCCATGCCTTTCTCTTTGTCATTGTTTATGTGATCAACAATGGTGTCTGTGGAATCCTGTAGACCTTGCTACTATTCTGAAAATTTTCCCTCTTCTTTTTCTCAAACTTTCTTGAACCTGGAGCCCTAGAGTTGAAACTGTGGTATGCCCTGTGTAGGGACAGGGAGATACTTCTGAGATTCTGAGTCTGGGTGAGGAGAGAGTTGCCCTAGGAAGAGGAAAATACTTCCTTAGACCTGGAAGCGCTTTGCAGCCCCTCAGCATGATCTCCCAAGAAGGGAGGATTATGGAGGAAATTTAGGTGGGTCAAGGAAGGGAAGGAAGCTAATTAAACTAGAGGGCCATGCCTTTGTGGGCATGTCACTGCATTCCTTAATCCTAGGCCCTTTATCTCCTTCAAACTTTGCTACCTTCAAGCTAATTAAACCTTTTCAACAAACACAGAATATGGAATGATGACTTCACCCTCTTGTACCTCAGTATGCTCCTTTGTAAAATCAAGGTACAGGGATTATTAACTGGGATTAGTAAAGTTTTTTCTTTTAAAAATAATTTAATATTAAAAATATTATGTGAACATTTCAATACAGTTGGTTTCTTTTGTAATCCTAAGTACTTTATATATTTAAAAATATTACTCTGAGGAGTCCATAGACTTTACCAGATTGTAGACTTTACCAGATTGCCACAGCGATCCATAAAACAGAAAAGTAAAGATCCTGTACTAGGTCCCTAAGATCTCTTCCAGCATGATATTTTTCTACGTGATATTTTTTTCTCTATTAAGTCCTCTTTTGGTACCCTTGAAAAACATCTATATTTATTATAAGGATGACTACTTCACCTCCACTTGCCAAGAATTATATTTCTTGGATACCAATTTGGAAAAAAACAGCTAGTCTTAGCACCTAGTTATTAAGAATAAATAGTTGATTAATTTAAATAGGAAATTTCCTATTTCCTCTGGTGGAAGGGAAAATCTCTTATGGCATTCTGGGATTTCTTTTTTCCTTTCCCTACTCATACTTTCTTCTCCTCAGGAAGAAATTCTGAGTTTTTTTTTTAATGAATATTATCTCATCTGATCTTCATACAGCCTTGTGAGCTAGATGCTATTATTATTTTCATTTTGTTGTTGGTGAAACTGTGGCAAATAGAGGTTAAGTGACTTTGCAAAGGTCACACAGTTGATAAGTATCTAAGGTCAGATTTGAACTCAAGTCTTCCTGATTCTATTCTAAGCACTCTATCTACTGTGCTACCTAGCTTCCACCTGGTAAAGATGCTTTTATATCATTTGCCCCAGGGTAAAAAGATGAAGTTATCTTTTTAGGGAGGGTTGATGAGAAAACATATGCAAAAAAACTCACAGTCTGTGCTAATAGTAAAGAAGGGCTGCATTAATGGAGAGGGATGAAATGATGAAACAACATCTACCACCACATCGAGAAAAACGTTGATGCTCAAAATAATATTATCTAATATAATACGTAAATATTAACATAGTGTGGTGCTTAGGGGTTTTTACAAGCTGCTTTGACATGTCTCACTTCCATTGATCCTTATGATAGCTTTGTGAGGCAGGCAGGATGGGGAACTTCTGGGGTGCCTTGCAGCTAAATGATTCTATGACCATGATTAGGGTGTCCCAATAGTGTTAGTGGAATTTTCCGTTATTAAAATCTTAAAAGTTCATTAAGACTTTGGGGACACACTGGTTAGCTGAGATAATAGAAATGAAGAGAGAGTAAATTTTGTGCCCAAGGTCACAAAGTGGTATACCAGGCCTGGAGATAGGAAGACCTGAATTCAAATATATCTTTAGACACTAGCTGTATGACTCTTGGCAAGTTACTTAACCCTTTTTGCCTCAGTTTCCTCATCTGTAAAATGATTTGGAGAAGAAAATGGTAAAAACCACTCCAGCATCTCTGCCAAGAAAATTTACCTCTAATGAAGTGAAAAAGAGTTGAACACAACTGAAAAAATGACTCTTATAAAGGTCACATTGTAAGAAACTGAGTTGTCATTAAAACTATGGTTATAAACATTTACAACATAAACAGAAATTATGTATCCTCCAGTCCTACTCTTTCCTTTTACTGATATGGAAACAGAAGTCCAGTGAAATCAAATAAAGGGATGAATGATAGAGTAGAATATCATAGGAAGGAAAGAAAAGAACTCTTAGGAGAGTACAAAATCCTTTTGAAGCGTCACTTTTAAAATTAAGGCCAATGTGTATCACCCAGGTAATATTCACATCACTGAGGGTGACTATGGATATTCTGGCAAAGTTCTGAATTGCAAAGTATAACAGAGTCTCCATATAGAAGGCAGAAGAAAAAACATATATTCAGACACCAGAAAGCCAAATCCCAACACCATAATGCCATATCTTCCATAGTAACCAAGATGTCAATACACATCAGCATGGCAGGGGAACAAGCCATTCCCAAGCCTTCTGCCCCTGCTGGGGTCTTCCCACAAGCAAACACTCACAAGCCTAGTTCTGCCTGCCTGCCTGTGTCCTCTCTATTCCGACCCAACCACTCTCACCAGCTTCCTCCCAGTTCTGCTCCACCCTTCCTGTTCCACTAGTTTAGCAAGCTACTCCCATCACATGTGATTTAGGCTTCCATGTGATTTAAGCAGGTCACATGGGCCTATTAATGAATGGGAAAGATCTTCCCATTTAAATTACCATTATATATTATATGTCCTTAGGGGGTAAAAAGAAGATAATTGATGTGAGAGATTATCTCAGGAGGAAAAACAAACAATTCTACTGCTATTCAGGGAAAGTACAAAACCAAAAAACAGTGCTAGATGGTGATATGGAGTTTCTTGATATATAGGCACTCAATTAATGTTTGTTACTTGATTGTTTCCTTTCCAGCTGGTCTAATATGTTTTCAAAACTAATTTTAGTTAAGAAAATGGACATGGAATATAGACATTTGAAAGTGATGAGGATAGAATTTATTTTTTTTAAAACCAGGTTGTGTCAAGTAAGAATTTCAACAAAAGCTGAAAATATGTTGTACATCATGTGCTGATAAGTGGAATTATTGAAGATTAGTAAAAATATTTTAAGGACTGACACTTTTTACAAGAGTATCTGCAAGGCTGGATTTAATTAGCATTCATTTGCTAAAGGTGGTTTTTGTGGCAGCTAATGTGTTAATTAACGTAATAGAGATGGAAAGTGAGATTTAACTTGGATCTTCACAGAACAGATGAAATAGAACATTTAGCAATTATCCAGATATGAGACAAATTGATATTTTTTTCCTTCCCTGATTTTGTCTCTTCATTTTTTTCATTCAGTGTTTGTTTTTGCTAGTGGAGATCATTCGTTAATGAGCTGAATCAATAACTGACTCCTCCTAGCATCTCACCTTGGTCCCCTATACCACTAAACCAAGTTAAAAAACCCCAAGGGCAATGTGACACTAGCCTTGAAGTCAGGAACGTCTGTGTTCAAATCTCACTTCAGATAATGTCGTTCATTATTTGTGTTGACTCTCAGTAAGTCACTGCAACCTCTTTGAACCTTTGTTTCCTCTATGAAATGGGTAAGAGGGAAGGAGAGAATAAGCATTTTTATAGTTCCTACTATGTATCAGACATTGAGCTGTTTTTTTTTTAAAGGAACATTATCTCATTTGATCCTCAAACAACCTTGTGAGATAGATGCTATTATTGTCCTCATTTTGCCTTGAGGAAACTGCAGGAAAGAGAGGTTAAATGACTTGCCTAGAGTCATACAGAGGTCAGAGTTGAACTCAAGTCTTCCTGATCCTATTCCCATCATTCTCTTCACCATGCTACTTTACTGCTTCATGGTGCATGGGAAGAAAAATATATGTTGCGTTTATGCATAAGGTTGTTAGGAAGTTCAAATGAGCCAACATATGAAATACTTTGCAAATGTCATAATAAAATTATTAAACAAAAGAACATAATCATATATTTGTAAAAAGTTCTAAAAATAAAATATTTTGGCATGATTAATCTTTCTTCCTCCTACTACACCTGTTGCGCATCACATTAAATTTCTTGTTAAATGTGCTAATTTGTCCCAGTAGGTTTTTGTGGTTCTTGTGTCTTTGGAATGGTAATAATAGTAAAGCCTTCGAAGATAGCAAAAAATAATGGAACTCTCTATGATGTAGATTGGGATCTTAAAATCTGTGCTGTTTAGCAGGTAGCCATGAAGAATTGTAATAAAAAAAGTACATTTCAACAAATTTTAAGTTAGGTAGAATGTTTTGTAATTATACATACCAAAAACATTTTGAATTCAGTACCAGTTCAAGGAATGTTTACTAGATTTGACTAAAGTCTTAGCCAGTATCTTGTACTTACCTTCTTAATTTCTTGGATCATAGATTTTATTTCATTTGTGTAAAAACAAATAAAATGTGACATATTTTGAATGCATGCCTTGATCTAGCATTTGGTTGAAAAATCTTCTTTGATTCCTTGGAATAATAGTTTGGATTTATGTAGGACCTCAGTCTCCCACCCCACATATGTGCAGGCATGAAAAAAAGGTTCCAGGTTAGAGACATTCTGTGGACTAACATTAATTTAAAATTCTTTATGAAACCCCATGGATGTATGTGCTTTTATCATCCAGGCAAAAACATATTACCTGAAAACAAGAGGTATTGAATAAGATAACAAATAAACTGATAATAAAAATCCCACCATTCACACATCATGCACATGCAAGTTACCATACTTTTTGTGATGGGTGTGTATTCACACTCAGAGAATACACAAGACAAGAGCACAGGAAGGGCACACACACAGGGAGCATATATAGCAAGGAAGCTGTAGGTAGGCCATACGCTGAGGATACACACATAGGAACACATGTGACTGGGACACATACACAACCAGGGCAAGTTGTATCTCTTATGTTGTGGAGCTATAGTATTCTGGTGATATGCTGTCCTCTGCTTCTGGCTGTTGTGTCATTCCTGCTGGACCACTTTCCAGTTAGCATGATGACCAAAGGGTTCTCTTCTACTATTTGCTGGGTTTCATCTTTTCAGGGACCTCTGCTGCTTTCATCTGTGAAACCCAATGGATAAGAAAGTCATTTGACAAAGGCCAGATGATGCTTTCAAAAGCATAGAGCAGTATCTAGCCAAATCAATAACACAAGCCAGAAGAATGTCTCAGGGTATTTTTTTGACTTAAATCCTTGGTTCCAGATGTCTACTTAACTTGGTCTTGGAAAATTCCTTTAACCTCTTGTAAATTTCTAATTTTGAGTGAATGTCATCAAAGCCCATTTCAGTGATTCTGCTCCCACGTGACCCTTATATTCCACACCAAAGTTCTAGGAACTGTGAGAAGGCAGGGGTGGGAAGGCTAACTCTGAAGTTTCTCTTATTGGCACACAAATGAAGTTAGGGAAAAGAACAAAAAATAGAATTCAAAGGAGCTGTTTTATTTCTCCATTTCTACTGCCCCTAAAGGTCTCCATTCCTGCCTTTTATTTGCATGCAACTCCAATTTCTACAGCCTTCCCTATCCATGATTTTTGTCCTATATTCCAAAAAAACCCATAAAACCTTACTAGTGTAGTTTTCTTTTTTAAAAAATTTAGTATTTTATTTTTCCCAATGACATGCAAAACAATTTTTTAACCTTTGTGTGTGTGTTTTTTTTTTTTTTTTGCAATTTTGAGTTCCAAATTCTCTTTGATCCTCTCTTCTCTCTCCCATCATTGAGAAGGCAGGCAATTCGATAAAAATTATACATAGGCAGTCATGCAAAACACATTTCCATATTAGTCATGTTGTGAAAGAGCACAGACAAAAAATCAAGAAAAAGAAAGTATAAAAAATCAGTATGCTTTGATTTGTATTCAGATTCCATCTGTTCTTTCTCTCGAGGTGGATAGCATTTTTTATCATCATCCTTCAGAATTATCTTGCATCTTTGTATTGATGAGAATAGCTAAATTGTCCACAGTTGATCATTGTACAATATTGCTGTTACTGTGTACTGTCTTCTGCTCATTTCATATTGCATCGGTTCATGTAAGTATTTCTAGGTTTTTCTGAGAACATTCTGCACTTGATGAGATCACTCATTTCTTACAACGCAATAGTATTCCTTCACACTCATACACCACAACTTGTTCATCAATTCCCAAACTGATGGGTATTTCCTCAATTTTCATTTCTTTGTCACCACAGAAAGAGCTAGCATAAATATTTTTGAACATATAGGTCGCTTTTCCTTTTCCTTATTTTTTTCTATCTCTTTGGGTTACAGACATATTAATGGTTTTGTTACATCAAAGGGTATGTACAGCTTTATATCCATCTGGGCATAGTTCCAAATCGCTCTTTAGAATAGATGGATCTCTTCACAACTATGCCAACAGTGTATTAGTGTTTTTTCCACATCCTGCCCAACATTTGTACTTTTCATTTTCTGCCATTTTAGTCAATCTTATAGTTGTAGGGTGGTACCTCATAGTATTTTTTTAATTTGTATTCTCTAACATAGTGATTTAGAGTATTTTTTCATTTGACTATAAGTAGCTTTGATTTCTTCTTCTGAAGACTGCCTATTCACATACTTTGACCATTTATCAACTGGGGAATGACGTGTTATTGCAAATTTGACTCAATTCTCTGTGTATTTGAGAGATAAGGCTTTTATCAGAGAAATTTTATGTAATACTTCCTTCAGTTTTCTGCTTTCCTCCTAATTTTGCCTGCATTGATTTTATTTGTGCAAAACCTTTTTAATTTAATGTAATCAAAGTTATCCATTTTACATTCTGTAATATTCTCTGCTTCTTGTTTGGTAATGTATTCTTCCCTTATCCATAGATCTGACAAGTAAACTATTCTATGCTCTCTTAACTTGATTATTGTATCTCTCTTTATGTCTAAATCATGGATCCATTTTAATATAATCTTGGCATGTAGCATAAGGTGTTAGTGTATATCTAGTTTCTGTTAAACTTATTTCTAGTTTTCCCAGCATTTTTCTTTGTCAAATAGTGAGTTCTAGTCCCCAAAGTCTGAATCTTTGTCATTATCAAACATAAGATCATCTAATTGTTTCCTACTATGTATTATGTACATAATCTATTCCATTAATCTACCACTCTATTCCTTAGTCAGTACCAGATTTTTTAGATAATTATTACTTTGTAATACACTTTGAGAACTGGTATATCTAGACCACCTTCCTTAACATTTTGTCAGAGGGCAGAGGCAAGATGGCAGAGTAGAAGGATGGACCTGATGTAGCTGTCCTCCTATAGTCCATAAAATACCAGTAAAAAATGACTCTAAACAAATTCTAGAGCAGCAGAAGCCACAAAATGACAGACTGAAAGAGATTTCTAGCCCAAGACAGCCTGGAAGGCTGACAGGAAAGATCAATCATCCCAGGCTTGGAGTCAAAGGAAGCCCAGCCCAGCCTTGGCTGTGTGGCATGGCAGGGATAGGACTTCAGGGTGCAGAATCATGGGCAGCAGATCTGGTTCCCAGATTTCTCAACTCACAAGTGCCAAAGACAGCTTCAAATGCCAGTAAGAAAGAAAGCTCTTTCACCTGGGTGAGAGGTGAGTGAGGTCTGACCCAGCTCCAGGGTAGCAGCACCCACTGCCACAACAGTGTCCATTTTCAGAGACCTTAGCCTAAAGACCCTGGGAGAATTGAGTGACTGATCTGGGTCTCAGTTCTGAGTGATAGTCCTGGGGTGAGAAGGAGAGCTGATGTGGTGGAACTGGTGGAGGCTTTGGAGAGGATCTTGGGCAGAAAAGCCTGTGGTTGCTCCCAGCCCAGAGCACAGGCCAGGAGAGGAGTTAACTCCTCTCCCTGGATTGTGCCACCTTGGAGGCACTAAGAACTTACAAGTCCCTAGAGTACATCCTCCACTAGACAAAGAACTCAAAAGTCAAGTAACTAGCTGGGAAAATGCCCCTAAAAAAGAAAAAACATAAGATTACAGAAGGTTACTTTTTTGGCAAAGTATGAGAAAGAACAATGCATACCATCAGAGGAAGGCATAAAAATCAAGGCTTCTACATCAACCTTTCCACCCCCAAAATATGCAATGATCTTGGGCCATGGAAGAGCTCAAGAAGAATTTTGAAAATCAAGTAAGAGAGGTGGAGAAAAAATTGGGAAGAGAAACGAGAGCAATGCAAGAAAATCATGAAAAGTGATTCAACAATTTGCAAAAGAGACCCCCCCAAAATGTTGAGGAAAATAAAACCTTTAAAAATATACTAACCCAAATGGCAAAAGAGATCTAAAAAAACCAATGGGGAGAAGAATGCTTTAAAAAGCAGAATGGGCAAAATGGAAAAGGAGGTTCAAAAGCTCACTGAATAAAAAAGTTCTTTAAAAATTAGAATGGAGCAGATGGAAGCTAATGACTTTATGAGAAACTAAGAAATTACAAAACAAAACCAAAAGAATGAAAAAATAGAAGACAATGTGAAATATCTCATTGAAAAAACAACTGACCTTGAAAATAAATCCAGGAGAGACAATTTAAAAATTATAGGGCTACCTGAAATCCATGATCAAAAAAAGAGCCTAGACATCATCTTTCAAGGAATTATCAAGGAAAATTGCCCTGATATTCTAGAACCAGAGGATAAAAATAAATATTGAAAGAATCCACCAATGACCTCCTGAAAGAGATCCAAAAAGAAAAACTCCTAGGAATATTGTAGCCAAATTCCAGAGTTCCCAGGTCAAGGAGAAAATATTGCAAGAAGCCAGAAATAAACAATTTGAGTATTGTGGAAATACAATCAGGATAACACAAGATCTAGCAACTTCTACATTAGGGGATCAAAGGACTTTCAATATGATATTCCAAAAGTCAAAGGAACTAGGATTAAAACCAAGAATCACCTATCCAGCAAAACTGAGCATAATACTTCAGGGGGAAAAATGGCAATTCAGTGTAATAGAGGTCTTTCAAGCATTCTTGATGAAAAGATCAGAGCTGAATAGAAAATTTGATTTTCAAACACAAGAATCAAGAGAAGCATGAAAAGGTAAACAGGAAAGAGAAATCATAAAGGACTTACTAAAGTTGAACTGTTTACATTCCTACATGGAAAGATAATATTTGTAACCCTTGAGACTTTTCTCAGTATTTGTATAGTTGGAGGGATTATATACCTATAGACAGAGGGCACAGGATGAGTTGAATAGAAAGAGATGATATCTAAAAACATAAAATTAAGTGATGAGAGAGGAACATATTGGGAGGAGAAAAGGAGAAATGAAATGGGACAAATTATCTCTCATAAAAGAGGCAAGAAAAAGCTTTATCAATGGAGGGGAAAAGTGGGGAGATGAGAGGGGAAAAGTGAAGTTTACTCTCATCACATTTGGCTTAGGGAAGGAATAACATGCACACTCAATTTGGTATGAAAATCTATCTTACACCTCAGGAAAGTAGGAGAGAAGGAAATAAATGAGTTGTAAGGGGGATGATAGAAGGGAGGGCAAATGTGAGGAGAGAGTAATTAAAAGTAAACACTTTTGGGGAGGGACAAGGACAAAAGAGAGAATAGAATAAATGGGGGAGAGAATAGGATGGAGGGAAATACAGTTAGTCTTTCTCAACATGACTATTATAGAAGTCTTTTGAATAAGTACACTTGTATAGCCTGTATTGAATTACTTGCCTTCTCATTGGGGATTGGTGGGGAGGGAAGAAAGGAGAGAAGTTGGAACTCAAAGATTTAGGAATGAGTGTTGAGAATTGTTTTTGCATGCAACTGGGAAATAAGAAATACAGGTAATGTGGTATAGAAATCTATCTTGCCCTACAAGAAAAGAGAGAAGATGAGAATAACGAAGGGAGGGGTGTGATAGAAGGGAGGGCAGATTGAGGGAAGGGGTAATCAAAATGCGTGGTGTCTTGGGGGAGGGGAGAGATGGGGAAAATATTGGAACTCAAAATCTTGTGGAAATGAATGTTGAAAGCTAAAAATGAATAGATTTTACAAAGATTGATAGTTCTGTTTTCTCATTGTCCATTCTAATTCTTTAAATTTCTTTTTCTTCTCTTATTGCTGTAGGTAGCATTTCTAGTACAATATTGAATAATAGTGGTGTTAATTGGAATTCTTGTTTCACCCCTGATCTTATTGGGAAAGCTTCTACCTTATCCTCTTGACAGATAATAAATGTTGTTGGTTATCATTTCTTTATTTTAATAAAATTTAAAGCCTTATTTCCTGTGGTCAACTGCTAAGTGATTAGTAGTGTGGTTAGTTAGTATTAGAACAAGGATAAAAACTCTAGTCTTCTGATTCAAAGATCAGTATGCTTTATGCCAAATGAATAATTATGATCACAGAAGCTTAGATGTAGTGGGGTAATATCCCTTCTTTCATTTTGCTATGACTTAGTAGGACTATAAGGTTTCTAGCCAAGACAAAAAGAGGATTAGGAACATATTGATAAGCCAGCTTCCCATACATATTTTTCACTTCCAAAGTCTGTGTCTTTCCATATATCTGGAGTTTTTTCTTAAAGTAGTCTGAGAACACACATTCTCTCTTGAAAAAGGGATTTCTCTTTGCCAAAACTCTTGAATATATCCTCCCCTCACAGTACCATGGAGCATTGCCTCAGAATTCTCTCAATCAAATCAAATGCAGAATTCTCCAGGCTTGGGTACCTGGATTACAATTTTTGTCTTTTATAAATGGTTACTCATCCTATTTTAAATCTCTAGTGAAGGACATTCTTCAACTTCCCTTGGTAATTAGAAACTTTCATTTTATTTCTTTTTCCATGGGAAGAGAAATGTATTAGAGAAATATTTAGAAAGACAACTTACTTTCTGTACTTTTTATGATCTTTAGGTTTTTAGAGTCCACAAAGCCTAGATTACTTAATAAAAGGTGTTTTATTAATACATTCTGTCTTTACGCTATAGTTATTTCTTTAAGGACAGGTTGACTCTTGCTCTCCTTTGTAGATTGAACCCTCCTTTGTGACAAAGAATAACAATTAAGTATAAACCTCTTGATATAGTGATATAATCTGAAATCATATACAAAATACTGTCCAAATAATCCCTTACTTCTTTGCCTTGAGGAGGAAGGTGCATTAAATTTTCCATTCTCAGGGAAATTCTAATAATTGAATCCCATTTTAGACTCTTCCATGGGCTTGTGGGTTGTGGCTATGCACTCCCAATTGTTCTGGAGTTGTAGTCAAGGCTCTAAATTCAGGAACTTCTTAGCTCAGCTTTGATGTTGGGAAATGAGGCCCTTGCAAGTTGATGAACACTTAACAAAGTAGGTGGTTTACATTGCCCTAACAGCAAAGATGCACAATAAAGATACAGTGGCACTTAGCTTCTCTATTTGTAATTCCCCTCATATTCATCTGAAAACACATTTGGTTGGTCAGTCATCAGGGTATGGGGACTCATGTTATCGTGACTGCCCACCAAGTTTGAGAGGAAGTAGCTACATGAGATTGGAAACTGTTTCAGGGAAGCTGGGACTGATCAAGTTGTGAGTGGGAAGGAATCTGTGTCAGGGTAAGAGAGGCTGAGTCAGGAAAGCATTGTCATACCACATCTGGTGGCTTGACTTCCCCATTTGTAATGGGGTGCTGATATCTGCTTCCCTAAAAATTTATAGGTACATCTGAAGAATAAACTAAAATGAATTCAATCTGTAAATTGATTTAAGTTCCTTGGAGTCTAAGTTACATTATTACTGTTGGTTGCTTAGCTAGTATAAGTGCACCATAAATCATTTGACTTCTCTGCCATATGATACATGATACAGTGGAAAAGAATTATAGAGTTCCCAGAATATATCGTAAGAGATTAGAATTCAAAGGATTTTTTTAAATCACACTTCCTGTACCTTCCCACTCAACACCTTTCCACTCTCCATTTCCCAAAGGAAAAAAAAGGACAAAAAACTAAAAGGATATGAATAACAATGACAACAGTTGGCAATTAGTGCTTTGATGCTACAAAGCATTTTACATAATTTCACTTGCTCCTTGCAACAATTTGGTGAGGTAGGTAGAATGTACATTATTATCTTTATTTTATAGTCAAGGAAACGAGGGTTATCTGACTTACTTTAAGTCATGAAAATAGTAGGTAAGAGAACTAGAAGTCAAAATCAGATCTTTTGATTCCATTATCAATGCTCTTTCCATTATATCATAATCAAAACTATGACAATTCCAAAATAAATCTCAATTTCCCTTGGTTTCCTTCCATAAAGCAACAATAACAACAAAAACCTTCTCCATTTTGGGTACATATAATGTCTGTCCTTGATGAAGGGCAAAATATAGGTCTTAATTCTGAACCTAGATGGAGAAAGAGGTAGCTGTGGGGCAGAGTCAAAATGGCAGACAGAAGCCAGGAAGTTGCAGGAGCTCTCCCCAGTTTCCCTCAGAAACAATGTTAAATCAACCCTCTAAAAGAATTTTGAGGACAGAATCCACAAAAAGATGGTATGAAATCATTTTCCAGCCCAAGATATCTAATAAGGACTTAAGGAAAGTTCTGTTTCACTTTGGTAAAAGGGGAGCACAGTTGAGTGCAGGCAGTGTCCTGACAAGCCAACAGGAGACTGAAGTCACAGCAGAGATCAGTAACTGAGGCCCTGTGGTTCTAACTCAGTAGGCCAGTGGCGCAGCACACTAGCTGTGAAGCCTCCAGCTTCAGCATAGAAGGCAAACTGCCAGCCTAGAACCAGGGCATAACATGTGCAACTAGGTAGGCCACCTTAGTGCAGTGGGCAAGTCATGAGCCCCAGAGGCCCTTGTACAGAAAGCCAGTGACTAGGACCCTGGCCCCGCATAAGAAGCTTGGGACAGTGCCCTCTGTACTTTAAGAGCAGAACTCAACTTTTAAAAATGAGCAAAAAAGTAAAAAAGAGCCCTCATTATAGAAAGCTACTATGCCAACAGGAAAGATCAAAACATAAATTCACAAGAGGACAACAATATCAAAACCCCAACAAGTGAAGCCTCAAAAGGGAATATGAAGTGGTCTCAAGACAAAAGATTCCTCTTGGAAAAGTTCACAATAATTTTAAAAATCAAATAAGAGAGGTAGAAGAAAAATTGGGAAAAGAAATGAGTTTTGCAAGAGAGTTATGAAAAAAGAGTCATCAGTTTGGAAAAATTAGCACAAAAATTCACTGAAGGAAACAGCTCCTGTAAAAGTAGAATTGACCAAAAGGAAAAAAGGTACAAAAGCTAAATGAAACAAAATAATTCCTTAAAAATTAGAATTGGGCAAGTGGGAACTAATGACTCTATGAGACATCAAGGATCAGTCCAACAAAACCAAAAGAATGTAAAATAGAAGAAAATGTAAAATAACTCATTGGAAAAAAAGCTGACCTGGAAAATGCATCCAAGAGAGATAACCTAAGAATTATTGGACTATCTGAAAGCCATATTAAAAAAAAGAGCCTGGACATCATCTTTAAAGAAACTATCAAGGAAAACTGCCCTGATATCCTATAACCAAAGAGTAAAACAGTCATTGAAAAAATACACCAATCATATTCTTAAAGAGATTCCCGAATGAAAACTCCAAGAAATATTGTAACCAAATTCCAGAACTATCAGGTCAAGGGGAAAATACTGCAAGCAGCCAGAAAGCAGAAGGTCAAATATCAAAGAACCATGGTTGGGATTACACAGGATTTAGCAGATTCTGTATTAAAGGATCCAAGGGCTTGGAATATGATATTCCAGAAGGCAAAAGAGCTTGGATTAAACCAAGAATCAACCGTTCAGGAAAATTAAGTATAATCTTTCAGGGGAAAAGATTCAATGAAATAGGAGACTTTCAAACTTTCCTACTGAAAAGACCGGAGTTGAATAGAAAATTTAATCTTCAAGTACAAGACTCAAGAGAAGCATAAAAAGGTAAACAGGAAAGAAAAAAACCCCAGTAAGCTTACACTATTTACACGCTTAACGTGGGAGAGTTGGAACACTAATTCATTGTTGGTGAAGCTGTAAGTTGATCCAATCATTCTAGAGAGTAATTTGAAATTATACTCAAAGCAATCAAATTGTACATATCCTTTGATCTATCAACAACACTACTAGGTCTGTATCCTAAAGAGATCATAAAGAAAGGAAAAGGACCCACAAGTACAAAAGTATTTATAGCAGTTTTTTTTTTTTTTTTTTTTGTGATGGCAAAGAATTAGAAATTGAGAGAATGCTCATCATTAGGGTAATGGTTGAGCAACTTGTGGTATATGAATGTAATAGAATATTACTGTGGTATAAGAAATGATGAGCAAATAGATTTCAGAAAAACTTTACATGAACTGATGTTGAGTGAAGTGAGCAGAACCAGGGGAGCACTGTACAAAGTAAAAGCAGCATTGTGTGGTGATCAGCTATGACTGACTTAGCTCTTCTCCGCAATGCAATGATTCAAGATGATTCGAAAAGACTCATGATGGAAAATGCTTAACATACCTCCAGGGAGAACTATGGAGTCTGAATGCAAATCAAAGCATAGTCTTTTCCACTTTTGTTAGTTTTTTGCTTTTTGTGCCTTTCCCCTTTTGTTCTGTTTCTTTTTTCACCACATGACTTCACAACATGTTTACATGATCCCACATGTATAATCTATATCAGATATCAGTATCATATCTTTATAAACTGTGTCAGATTGCTCACTGTCTTGGCAAGGGTGGATGGCAAGGAAAAAATTTTGAAACTCAACATTTTATAAAAACATATAGAATATAGAAGCTGCTTTTATGTGTAATTGAAAAAAATACTATTTGCCAGAAATTTTTTTAAAGTCAGTACAAGGTTTAATTTTCTTCCCACTGATTTCCTCTTTTTTTTAAAAAAAAAAATTTTTACTATTTTTTTCTCTTTCTTATCCATAAAAATCTCAGTCAATACAACTTACTTTTTTATAAAACAAAGAAGTGCTATTAAACAAACAAATCATCACATTGATCATTTCAGGTTCCATTTGAACCTGTAGTGCTGCAACTTGCTTCCAAAATGCCAGAAATATATTTCATCACCAGTGTTCTTGAGTAAACATTGCATGTAAATTTATCTTTCTTTTGATGTTTTATTTTTACAGCATTTTGGTCATTGCATATATTTTGTTGGCTTTGCTTGCCTTCTTGTGACTTAATTCTAACAAGTTTTCTAGGTATCTCTGAATTCCTAAGATTCTTGTGGTTTGATTTTCATTTTTTATTGTATGATAGTTTCTTATGGTATGAAAATAGTCTTTCATTACTGCACCATAACTTGTTAAGCTATTTCTCCCATAATGGACATCCATTTTGTTTTCAGGTTCTTTTTTTTTTTTTTTTGTTTGTTTTTTTTTTTTTTTTGCTATCAGAAACAATGCTGCTCTGAATATTTTAGTATATAGAGAACCTTTCCTTCTGTCTTTTCCTCATTGGAGTTTAAAGCCAGAAATGATATTCCTTAGTTGTAGTATATGTACAGTGTAATACCCCTGCCTCTCCTTTCTTTTCCTAGATCCAAATCTTTCACTAAAAAGCTGGATGGAGTCACAGCATCATCATCAATACCAATCACCAATAAGATTCTACTTCTCTTTGATTTCTCAACATAGATGAAGTTCTGTTTTTTTCCCTTCCTTCTTTTAGAGGAATTTGCTTGACTTTATTCTAGGGTACCGTATGAAGGAATAAACACTTGTATGATAATACATACTATGTACCAGGCACTATACCAAGAACTTTCATACATGTCATTTAATTTTATGCTAACAACAACCCTGAGAAATAGATGCTATGATCACCCCCATTTTAGTTGAGGAAAATGAGGTAATCAGAGGGTAAGTGACTTGTCCAAGGTCACCCAGCTAGCATCTGAGATCAGATTTGAACTCAAGTCTTCCTTTTCAGACCCAGCACTCTATCCACTATGCTAGCAGATACTTCCAGAGTTTACTGTCATAGGTGTCTGATTAAGTAAATAAACATTAAGTAAGCAGCAAACTCACTGCTTAATTCATTAGCTTCTTCTCTAGGGCTCACATTGACTTATGGAACTTTCTAACTTGATGGTTCAAGCCTGCCAGGACATCACAAGGATCCTTACAGGAAGCATATCTGAGTGTGTGCGTGTGTGTGTGTGTGTGTGTGTGTGTGTGTGTGTGTGTATGCATACACAAAGGAACAATTGTGTCAATGTTACCTGTTTGTTCATTGCGTTCCTTCAGACTCCTTTCTTACTAAATAACTTTAGAAACATCTTTCCTGTGATGGCAGGTTTGTTACCAAAGAAGACTGTCAACACCAAGCCCAAGAGCCTGAGAACATGCTGGGCCAGCTCTTTAGAGCTGTACATTTCCCTGTCCTTGAAGATCTTGTGGATCTACTTCAACCATATGGTCTTTGAAATTATGATGATATCTAGTGTGTACAAGGGATATTTTCAAAATGATTTGGTTCATAAAACTGTCAGTCGCTTTCATACATCTAATTGAAACGTTTTCTATCTAAAATAGGGCAATTTACAGAAGCATCTCTGTGGTTTATTTACATTGCATTTTCTCATAAAACAGCAGGTTTGCAATAAAGTGTTTGACACCCCCATGGTATTCTGAAGAAAAAAACAAAACAATATGCAATCTGGCACAAGTTAACAGCCAATGTGAAGCACTATCCTGGGGTGGGGTGGGGGGAGAGAAGGGAAGGGGATCTTAAATATCAGCAACTTTCCAAACTAAATGAACTGTCATTTTAAGGAGTCTGCTGTTAATGTAATTTAAATTACTCACCTGAAATTAATATTCTGCTGAGGGAAATAAAGCAATTTAAAAGACCACATCCTTTCTGATCACTTTAATGACATTATGTGGCCATGAGCTTTTCCCTTATCTAATATAGTAACATTCCTGTTTTTTTCTCTCAATATTAAATAGTTTCTTTCTATTTTAATTACTTAGCTTTGGAAAAATCCCCCTCCCTTTCCCAGTGGATTGTTAACAACTTGATATTTATGCTTGACTTCATTAGATTCAGGTAAACATGACCTTGGCATATTTATTGCTGTTTCTAATGTATACACCCATGGAAGAAGATGGGAGCTAAGGTACTACAGCCTACTGAGTGAAGTATCTTGATCACTCAAGACCCTAAGAGATAAATTTAACTTTCCCTCTCCTCTTTGCCTTTTGGTACTTTGAGACACATCTTCTTTCTTATATTTCTTGATTACATCATAGGTAAATCTCGTGAAGGGAAAGTCATTTTTAGAAACGTTTAATACTCATTCCAATATAAAGCTTAGGATTTTAGAATTAGAGTGGATAAAGATAAATGAGATCATCTAGTCAATGTCCTCCTTTTACAGATGAGAAAACTGAGGTGTAAGAGACTTTGTACATTCTGTCAAGTGACCATCAAAGAAATTTCAGGCTATTCAAATGTTGATAGACTGGCACATAGGTGGTGCAGAGGAATAGCTCAAATAGAATATCACCTGGTGGCTCTTCAATATTGAATTATGAAGTCAAACTAAAAATTCAAATTCTTTGATTAAATTTTAATATGTAACATCTGATTAGTAAGCACTCATGCTTATATCATATCATGTAATATTGGTGTTGACTCTAATAATTTTAAAGGAGAGGACAGTGACACTTTAATGTATAGAAATAGTTAGCAGGTATTATGCCCAGGAATAGAAATTGACCCTAAGTTAACATGTTGTATAAACAAAATTTAGAACAAGTTTTAGAGTACCTGGGTCTTAGTTCCAGATGCCAACATCCTCAGAGGCTCAATTCCACTCTTTAAGAATTTTTCTCTCTCCCTAAGCCCCACTGCTCAATTTGCCCATTTCTGACATTACTTCTTTACCTAGCCTCTTAGCCGCTCTCTGTTTTTATGGAGCTCAACACAACTGTTCCCTTCTACTCTCCCATTGGAGGCAGCCTTCACTCCTCATCCCCAAACACACATACAATTTTCTCTGGGTCCCCTCAATTTATGTAGGATCAGTTGGCAAATCAGGGGATTGGTGGCAAAGAGGGTTAAAACCAGCTGCTGCTTTGTCTCTCTTTATCCCACCTTCCTTAGTAAACTGTGTTAATACCTTCCTCTCTCTTCTGTTCTGATTCCATTGACTTCTGTGCCTTCTCCATTGTGTTACAGTGGACAGATTATTGTATTTAGAGATAGAAAAGCTGAATTCAAATCCTGGATCTGCTCCTTAATGGTTGTATGATCTTAGGCTAGTCACTTCATCTTTCTGGGTCTTGGTTTCCTTATTTGTATATAATAGATACCCAGGAGGGATTGGGGAAGTTCTTTGAAAGTGGGCCCTCTGACTCTGCATGCCATATTCTTGGAGAGAGACTCCATCTTGGCTAAGAGATTTCTGAGCCTATGACATTTTTATATGTGGGGACACTTCCAAGAGATAGAAGTAGAAAAGTGGAAAGAGACAAGGAAAAAGGCAAGGTTCAGACTTTGAATGGTGTGAAGGACTGCTCCCCAGAACCATAGGCATATGGAGAAATTTGGCCCTGGAATATGTCCTTTTATTTCCAGTGCCTGAACCCTCAGAGACTGCTAATAATGGTCTCCAAGGGTGACATCATTCTGTCTTGGGTTGAGTTGAGGTATCTTTATGCTCACAAATCAACGAATCCTCTTCTTTCAAGCATTCTATTGCTTAAATTATAAAGTTTTCCTGATTGCAGTTTTACTGGTTAACATATTGATTGTTGGGGGGAGGTAACCTATCAAGGAAAATGCCTTTCACTTTGAACCCCTAAAATAGTATCAGACCCCTAGACTGCAAATATCTAATTACAGTGGGGAGCTATAATTCTAATTCCAATGCCTCTTTTGATGATAGTAAAGGAGTAATTGCTCTAGCACAGCCATCTCTCCCCTCACTACAAAGGCAGAAATCATAGTCTTCCTTAGAGATATGAAGTGGGGTGTTTCAAATCATATCCAGCTAGATAAATCCCAGCAACACAGGCTGTCTCAGGTCTCTGTGGTTCCAGTTCAACCCTATTATATGGCAAATGAAGTGATTAGACTAGATGAGTTCCAAGGTCATTTCTAGCTCCAAATCTATGATCTGTTCATCTCATATTCCTTCTATTTTCTGGTGCTTACTAAAACTTGACTTTCTGCTAAAGACACCCCAGCTCTGGGCATATCCTTTGTTAATGGAAGCTCTTTTTCACATACCCCTCCCAACCTACCCCCGGGGAAGAGTTGGCACAGTCTTTATTTCTAAATGCCACTTTTAGAATTCCCTTCTGCCACCATCACCCAGCAACCACTAAATATGTATTGGTAACTTTTGTTTTTAAATCCTCTTAATTTCTGCATTTATCTTTTCCCCTTCTCTACCCAGCAAGCCATCCTTTGTAACAAAGAATA
Source organism: Notamacropus eugenii (assembly GCF_028372415.1). Classification (NCBI taxonomy): domain Eukaryota; kingdom Metazoa; phylum Chordata; class Mammalia; order Diprotodontia; family Macropodidae; genus Notamacropus; species Notamacropus eugenii. Next base: position 126,293,613 of record NC_092873.1, read on the forward strand.
GAAAAAAGAAAAAAGAAAGCAGTTCAGCAAAATTAATATATCAACCCAGTCTGACAGTATATGCAATATTTACACCCACATCCTCCCACCTTGCAAAGAAGAGAGGGTGTTATATTGTCACATCTCTTCTTTGGGGCCAAATATATGACATTTAAAAATATTTTATGTTTTCGATTTCAACGTAAAGGAACCATACGAAAGAGCAGAATCATGCATAGATATTTAAGTCTTGACTTTGAAACATGGGAAAGTTCCTTCCTTAGGCATTCCAGAGACAAGAGCAAAATGAGATGAAACTGATCCCACTTGTCCTAGGTACTTCTGTGTGTTGGGAGCGTATAATAATTATGCATTTTAAAGAAGTTGTGAGCTGATAATGTGCTACCCTTCATCTCAAAGGTGTTTATATAGATTAGCTCCAGGAAAATCCAGAAGAAAGCCAATGAGATCAGTGAGTCATTCCTTCAGATGCTGTCACAGCAAATGTTATGTAAAAGTGCATGTTTTGCACATTATTAATAAGAATGACATTATCACTCAGTTACAGGTTACAATAGCTATTTCCTGTTTCCAAGATGCATATTCTTTAAAAAAAAAATAGATGTTTATTGGAAATTCCCACACTGGTAACTGTCCCTGCTTCCATTTCTCTATTAGGTGGAAGGAAATAAATCATAGACTTGCCATTTCCAAGGAAAAGCTCAACTAATCTTTCACATGTGTTCTGGGCTTAAATGTATTGGTCTCAATGCTCACTGGGTAATTCAAAATTGAATAAGGGCAAAACTCAAGCAATGAATTATTAGGAATATTTAAGAGCATGTACTACATATATTGTATGATTTTTAAAATTGGTCTAGACTTATGATTTCATTATGTAGGCAGCTCACAGAATATGATAATTTTTTCCAACAATGTGGATCGGCAATTCGTCTGTAACTTATGGTCTTAGAGAGTGGTTTAGGGTCACTAAGAGAGAGGTGTGCAGTTTGCTTATGGTCAGTCAGTTAATGCCTGCCATATGAAAGACAGGAAATCAGTACCTTTTGTCTCTAAGGATGACCCTTTATAAACCCTGCCATGTTGCCTCTCATTGTGTGAATGCAATTGAGAAAAGATGGACTCATATTTTCACTAAATTCTTCTAACTCCAACAGTATTTAATGCAGAATTGTTTAAATTCTGAAGTCTTCTTGATAATATCTAACTTTCTAGTATTTTCCTAGGATTCAGCATAGATTGTAAGAGACTCCAGAGCAAAGGATGACAAAAGTTTTTGGATTTACCCTGTATTTCCAGTTACTTAGAAATTTGTTCTAAGTTGTTACATTAAGACATTCTCTTTAATTCTGCATCATCTGTGGTATTATTGTGAATTCTGTTTGTAAACAAAAATTTATCCTAATTCACCACAAAACTTGTATTTAGGCAATGTTTAGAACATGAATTTCCTCTATTTATTATAAGTGTAATGTGAATGCTTTGTTTCAAGACTTTGAATTAAAGAAAAAGGAAACTGTTCTTGTGTCTTAGGAAGGCAACTTACCTCAACTATAGACTAGACACTCAAGAATTATAGAGGTTAAAGCCTGTTTGTAGGTTATTCATTATAACCCTAGTTTTTACAGAGGAAGAAACCAAGGCTTGCAAAGTCATTAGGTCACACGACTAGTTAGGAACAGAGCTGGGTCCAGAACCAGGTCTCCTGATTCCAAATTCAGGTCATGTTGCTATAATCAGCTCATCACAAAGTACCTAGCAAAAAGTGATCATAACATCTGGGATAAGACTTGCCTATAGTATTAAGTGGCTCCTTATGATGGGGAAAGAATAGTAGATAATAACCCATCTGTAAATTGCTTACCCTTCAATTTCTCTGACTGGCTTGGAGATAATCAGTTATTTGCCCTTGCACACTGAAATTTAGAGGATGTGATATAATTTATATTTCTTCAGCAAGTAGAAACCCCTGTGTTTAACATCTAGTTAGCAAGAAAAATTAGTTAAAATAATAAATTATTAGATGGCATTCTAACAGCCAGACCCCAGGCAAGGTTCTTTCTCATATTGCCTTGCTCTCTACCCCATTCTCAGTAATCCTCCCTATAATTGTTTTCTACAGATTCTCTGTTCACAATAGCTTTATCCTAGAATATATGTGCAACCCATGAGATGGTGTTCCAGGATCTTTCCTCCCATAATGCTATGTATTTTTAAATTTAACATTAGAGATCTCTTTGTTTCACACTCTTGAATTTGTTTTCCTGCATTCTGTAGGTATATTTTGTGATGCTTGTCTTGATCATCAGAATTTCTATTTGTAAATTAATACATAAATTTGGAAGAACATTTTTTTCTTTCTTTTTTGAGTACTATTCTATTTAATGCTATCTCAAGATAGAAGAACTAAACAATTATGAGAGTAAAGGGAATTTTCTTGATGACTTTGTTTATTTTCCAAATACTTTCATCTTAGAGTGTGATTTCCACAATCAATCAATCAGTTATGCATTCATTAATTACCTTGCTATGTATCAAGTAATATACCTAGTACTGAAGATACAAAGACAGAATTCAGAGTCAGTATCCTTAAGCAACTAACATTTTAAAGGGAAAGACAAGATGTATCCATATACATACATTCAAAATACATAAAGTAAATGCAAAGTAATTTTAGATGAGAAGGTACTAGTGACTATGAGGACCAGGAAAGATCTCATGCAGGAGATATGAGTTGAGTCTGTCAGATAGTTAAAAAGCATTTATTAATAGATAATAATAATGATAAAAATAGATAACATTTTTGTCACTATTAATATGTGCCAGGCACTGTGTGAAGCACTTCACAATTATTATCTCATTTGATCCTCTCAAACACACTGGAAAGTGAGTGATATTATTAGCCACATTTTACAGATAAGAAAACTGAGGCAAAAAGAGATTAAGTAACTTGCTAAGCGTCACACAGTTATTAAGTGTCTGAGACCAGATTTGCATTCAGATCTTCCTGATTCCAGGTCTGGAAGTTCAATTCACTTCACTACCTGCCTGCCTATTAAGGATTTACCATGGTATTAAGCACTTACTTTGTGCACACCACTGTGGTAAATTCTGTGGATACAAAAAAAAAAAAATGCAAACACATGATGCTTCACCTTGTAGTGCCTCATTTTAATGGAAGAAACAACATATAAACACCCATGAAAATGAGGACTCCACGGGGTTTACCAGCAGAATAGTTCATTCATATCATAGAAGTGTTAACAGTATTTTACTGAGCCAGTCTCTAACCTGAGAATGATGCAACAGCAGACCAGAGACAAAGTGCCAGTAATCAGGTAGCCATTTAATTAGTTTCATTATGAGGAATAGATTTGCAAATCAGGAATTCTCCTGATCAAAATTCTACCTTGCTGAAATGAAGACTGAGATTATATACATAAATCACAAATGAGAAGGAAGAACGGAGAGTAGGTTACAAACAACTGGTTAGTGGTTTCCCATGAGAAAACCCACAAATTCCACAATACAACAATTCTGGAGTCAAGTCTTTGGGGCTCATGACCACATCCCCGGGGCACAAAACCAGAGTTCTGTGATGGGGACAGGTTCTACAATCTTTGATTCACTTCACTTATGATACATTGGCACAAGGATGCAGTGATTGTGAGCATTGTCAATGTGATTGATCATTTCAAGCTGCACTGTGAACTTCTAACTCACAAGCTGCAAAAGGTAATTCTTGAGAATCAAATATATTAGTGTATTGATTACGCATATCACATTAATTACAGGAAATTCATAATTCCAAAAAAGACAATGTTTAACTTCATCAAATAATAACAATAAGTGGAGCTTAGAGAGATGCAGGACTCTTGGCTCAGTAAGAAGGAAGATAAAGTTCAGCTTTATGCTAATAGTAACAATCCAAAGCACTTCTATTATGCACAGAAGATTATTTATGAGTCAAAGATCTATGGTGCATCTCAACTATTAGCTCTGACAGAGCAACACTGATCAGTGTATTGATGTGATCTTGGAGAGATAGGCTGAACACTTCCATAATGTTCTTAACAGACCATCATCAACCACTGCTGAAGCCACTGACTGTCTACCTCAGGTTGAAGTCAGTTCCTTTCTAGCTGAATTTCCAACTGAAGAAGAGGTTTTGAATGCCATTAGGCTCCTCTCTGGGGAAAGTGCCTAGTGCTGACTCCATTCCAGCAGAGATTTATGAGGTAGGAGGTCCACTGCTCATATGAAGCTGACTGAAATCTTCTGGGTTATATAGCAAGAAGAGATCATGGATGCCTCCATTGTTTATCTTTATCAAGATAAAGGAAATACATTGTCCTGTGACAATCATAGAGGGATCTCTCTCTTAGTTATTGCCGGCAAGAATCTGGCCAGAGTCTTCCTTAATAGGTTGATCTTTCACTTGGAAGATAAGAGACATTGTGGCTTCAGAAAAGGCTGAGAAATGGTTGACATGTAGTTTGCTGCCTAACAACTGCAGGAGAAAAATCAGGAGCAGAATAGAGGTCTCTACACAGTGTTCCTTGATATGACCAAGGCATTTGAAAATTGTCAGTTTTGTGGAATATCATGGTAAAACTAGGTTCCTCAGAGAAGATCATCTGTATGCTAGATTCATGATGGCTTGTTTACATGGATTCTGGATAATGGACAATGTTCTCACACTTTCCCAGTCACCAGTGGAGTGAAGCAGGACCGTGTGCTTGCTTCCATGCTTTATACTGTGATATTTTCAGCAATGTAGTCAGATGCCTTCAACAAAGATGAAAATGCCATCAAAGTCAGCTACCACACTGTCAATAAATAATTTAACTTGAAAAGGCTACAAGCTAAGACTAAAGTGGAAGAAGAGTTGTGTGTGACTTTTTGCTCACAGATGATTTTGTACTCAATGCAGCCTTGAAACTGAGATGCAAGGACCCTGACATATAGAGAAGGGCCTGCTATCACAGGTTCTTAGATCTCCATTTCTAAAAGAGAAGACAACTTTCAAGGGGTCAACAATCGCTTTAGTCAAGCACCTGTATCATTCACTTGGTTCAGGAGAAAAAGTCAACTGAACTTCAGAGAAAATACAGAGAAATCCAAATTCAACAGATAGCGCTTCCAGCTGCCTAATATAAGCAATACATACATCATAGATCAATAGACAGGTCCAACTGTCTGACCATTACGCACATATATAGTCACCAGAGAGACAAGTACCAGCATCTGGGTTTTCAAAGCTGAGGGGCTCCTTAGCGGCTGCCTAGAGTCTTTTCTGGCCAAACAAATGCTTCCAATGAGTGGCTCCCAAAGTAAAACCTCACCTCAGAGTATTTATACATTTTTAGAGCCAGAGGGCATCACAATCCTTGAGAATCAGTGCCTCATTAACAAAAGGTGTGGGCCTTCCTACAAATCTTCCCTAATGAAACTCCACTTAATGGGCAGGCCCATTAAAGTGGGGGGAAGATTTTCCCATTAAGAAGCAGAATTATATTAACAATAAGCAAAAATGCACTATCAATAGATATGCAACGGAGTATATAATGATTCTCTGCCACTTATGCTAATTTTGGTCTGATAAACAATACAAAGGAAACAGAGGTTCTCCACTAGCCAGCACCACACCATCCAAACATAAAACCATTAGTTACACCAAATGGAGAAATTTTGAATGCTGCAGGTAAGTTTACTAACCTTAGCAGTATACTTTCCAGGCATATCTGCATAAACGATAAAGCTGACATGCACATTTCTAGAACTAGCTCAGTGTTTGGGAGGCTTCACAAGAAAGTGTGGGAGAAAAAAAGTATTAGACTACCAAACTGAAATTCTTCAGAGCCCTTATGCTGATCTCATATGCTGTGAAACTTGGATAGTCTACCAAAGTCATGCCAGAAAATTGATTCACTTACATTTTAGTTGTCTAGGGAAGATTCTGAATGTCATCTGGCAAGATGAGGTACTAGATACTGAGATCCTTTCTCAAGCTGAACTGCCAAGGGTTCAAACTCAACTGCGGGGAATATGACTCTGATATGCTGGCCACATTGTTTAAATGCTGAAGGTAGACTTGCCTAATTTATAGAGAACTCTCACTAGACTCGCACTCATAAGGAGGTCAGAAGAAGTGATACAAGGGCCATCTTGAAGTCTCTCTGAATTATGGTATTGTTTGTGAGACATGGGAGACACTGGCACAGAATCCAGAATGATGTGCCTGCATGAAAGAAGGTACTGTGAGCTCTATGAGCAAAGCAGAATTGTAGTAGCTTGAAAGAAACCTCAGATGAACAAATTTAGAGACATCTTCATAAATGTTCATATAGACTATTTGTGTCTGAGTGTTCCAAGCTTGTTTTGGCTTGATCAGACACAGTCAAACATACTGTATATTGACCCCAAAACTATGATGTCGTTTTGGTCTCCAAATTATGAAGAACAGCAATGAGCAAACATGCAAGTTCTATCTATCTATCTATCTATCTATCTATCTATCTATCTATCTATCTATCTATCTATCATCTATCTATCTATCTATCTATCTATCTATCTATCTATCTATCTATCTATCTATCTATGTATCTATGTATCTATCTATGTATCTATGTATCTATGTATCTATCTATCTATCTATCTATCTATCTATCTATCTATCTATCTATCTTATCTATCTATCTACCTGTCTGTTTGTGTATCTATCCATCCATCCATTGGTCCACCTATCTAATCTATCTAATCTCTCTCTCTCTCTCTCTCTCTCTCTCTCTCTCTCTCTCTCTCTCTCTCTCTCTAATAAGTATGTACATAAGGTATATATAGTGTAAATGGAAGGTAACATGAGGGAAGACACAGAAGAGAGAACTAGGAAAGGACTCTTGAAAAAGGTGAGATTTGAGTTGAGTTTTGAAGAAAACCATGATTTTAAAAGGAAGTTGAAGAAAGATCTAGCTTCTGGCAGGAGAAAAGTCTTTGCAATGATACAGACACTTGGTTCATTAAGATCACAAATTTAGAGTTATATACTGAATGAACTGAATGAAGCTGGAGAAAATAAGGAAACCACTGCTGCATGAATCCTCTACACATTTTTTAAAGTTAATTTATTTTTAGTTTTCAACATTCACTTCCATAAGATTTTGAGTTTCAAATTTTCTCCCCCTTTTCCTCACCCCGTCCTCAAGATGGTGTGCAATCTGATATAGGTTCTACTTATGCATTCATGTTAAATTTATTTTCACCTTATTCATGATGTAAAGAAGAATTAGAACTAGTGGGAAGAACCATGAGAAAGAAGAAGCAAAACAACAAAAGAAAAGGAGAGCAAATAGTCTACTTCCATCCACATTCAGACTCCAAAGTTCTTTCTCTGGATGTGCATAGCGTTTTCAATTTGTACACATTTCTGTTACATGCTCTGAACAAGGCCATCACCATAGCAAGGCAGTCCTTCAGTCCTTAAGTCCTCTAACTGATGGGCTATCCCACTTGCCACAGTTGTACCTTTTAATTCCTTTGCAAAGCTCTTGGTTATTCTTTCCCAGATCCTCTCAGCTGAGAACTTTATCTCATACTTCACAAAAAAGATTAAGGCCATTAAGGAAGCATCCTCTCTTGTTCCCATGGTTCTTTATTCAGACATCTCTCCCAAATTTCTCCTCTTTCACCCTGTCTCATATAAAAAATGATTATGATTATAGCAGTTTTACATCAATGTTAAACTTATCTGAATAAATTGCCATGAGGTGATTAGGAGAAATTTATTTGCCCACTAAGGTACAGATATGTTAGGGCAAAATCAGTTTAGAATATAAACTCATTTGCAAATTCCTTGGGAAAAGGATAGTGGAAGATTTTGAGTAGCAGAACACCTGGGAAATTTGTATTTTTTAGTGTGTTATATATTTCCCCTCCCCTCCCCACCCCATCAGGTTAGTTCTTTGAGGTCATAAACCAATTCATTTTTGTATTTGTATTCATAGCACTCAGTATAATGCCTAGCATCTAGTAAGCACTTCATAAATACTTGTTGAATTAAATTCATAGGCCTGAAGAAGTACTTCAGGGGTGGGGAACCTGTGGCCCTAAGGCCACATATGGCCTTCTAGATCCTTGGGTGTGACCTTTTGACCAAGTCTCAGTTGTACAGAACAAATCCTTTTATTAAGGTGATTTATTCTGTGAAGTTTGGGTTCAGTCAAAGGTCCCACTTGGGGACCTAGAGGACCACATGTGGCCTCCAGGCCTGAAGTTCCCCACCCTGTGGATGATTTGGGTCCCAGGACTTTAAGCCAGAATCTGGTATTGGTGTGAATGTTTGTTTACTGAGTATCAGAGAGCTATGAAATAGTAGTGGAAAGTTTGGTCTAAACGTCTTGGCAGTAGATAGTCCCTAGGAGACTGAATCAATCAACAAGCATTTATTAAGTGCATGTACCTGGTACTAATGGCTACAAGTGTAAAAATGAGGTTGATTGGTTGATTCTTGTCCTTCATTCTCAAAGAGGACCAAAATGACATCACTATGCCAGAGGCAAGTTTCAGTGTGTCTGACTGTGGCTGATCAGAGCATATAAGCTCAGAATGCTCTACCATAGATCAGGCACAAATGGCACATTTGAACCTTTGGGGTGGATACTCCAAATTTGCACATCTTGCGTTTCGTTTGAGCTGTGTCTCAATTCTGCTTTGCTTATAGAGCACTGCACCTTCTCTGATGTGGGCACATCAGTCCTGTGCAGTCCTGTGCCAGCGTCTTTCATGCCACACAATCAATCCCAAAGATCTTAAGAGATGCCTTGGGAATGTCCCTGTATCACTTCTTTGTTTTCTTTTTCTTTTTTTTCATTTATACTAATTTATTTTAGTCAACATTCATTTCCACAAGATTTTCAGTTCCAAATTTTCAGCCCATCTCTTCCCTTCCTCCACCCCAAGGTGACTTGCATTCTGATTACCCTTTCCTCCAGTCTGCCCTCCCCTCTATAATCCACCCCCTCCTCCTGTCCCTCTGCCCCTTACTTTATTGTAGGGCAAGATAGATTTCTATACTCCATTGCCTGTACATCTTATTTCCTAGTTGCATGTAAAAACAATTTTAAACATTTGTTTTTAAAACTTTGAGTTCTAAATTCTCTCCCTTTTTCCCCTCCCCACCCATCCTCATTGAGAAGGCAAGCAATTCAATATAGGTTATACATGTATATTTATGCAAAACACTTCCATAATAGTCATGTTGTGAAAGACTGTATTTTCCTCCATCCTAACCTCCCTCCCCCCATTTATTCTACTCTCTTCTTTGACCCTGTCTCCTTTCAAAAGTGTTTGTTTCCAAATACCCACTCCCCCAATCTGTTCCCCCTTCTACCATCCCCTCTCTTATCCCCTTCCCCCTACTTTCCTGTAGGGTAAGATACCAAATTGAGTGTGTGTGTGTTATTCCCTCCTTAAGCCAAATAGGATCTGTATTGCTTCTTCTGACCACAATGTGAACACTTGCCGTATGTGAGTTCTCCATGAAACAGTCTTTTTTGGCAAGTATACATTTTACATTTGAACAATGTGGCCAGCCTGTTGGAGTTGTGCTGTCTGAAGCAGAGTTTGAATGCTTGGCAATTTAGTTCAAGTAAGGACCTCAGTGTCTGGTACCTTATCCTGCTAGGTGATCCTCAGAATCTTCCTAAGACAATTCAAATGGAAGTAATTTAGTTTCCTGGCATGGCATTTGTATACTGTCCAGGTTTCACAAAATCTGTACACCTTCAGTTTGGTAGTCCGTCTAAGATTTTTGGGACATTATATATGTGTAGCTATCTGTCTATATATATATATGTATGTGTGTATATATGTATACATGTATGTATAAGTATGTATGTACACAGACACACACATATAACCATAACCATATATACATACATTCATACTGACTAAAACTATTAGCCTAAACTCTCTACTACTTCCATTTCCTAGCTCTTTGACGTTCAGAAAGCAAATATATATATATGAGGGAAATTAATTGTATACTGTTATATTAATAATCAATTATTGATTTGTGATCCATCCTTTTTCCTCATTTTTCCTCAAGACTGCACTCCTGAAAAGGCCAGGCAGTATCTGAAGGGCAAGTAATGTGATCTCTCCTAGACCCCAAGACATCTGATCTTAACTAGTTAGGATCCTGCCTTCTGTTTACTTTATAAATTGGACCTAATTTGAGTTAGATCCTCTCCTCCACAATGAGCTTTGTTCATTAAAGTTTGGGGTGACCTGGTCTACACAGTAGAGAACAAGCCAGTGAAAACTTGATTGAGATGGCTTGTTTTTGTGGTTATAGTTGCTAGCAACTCACATTCTTTAGGCGTTAGAGAGAGGCATGATTGGCTGCATCTGAAGGCCAGCCCACTGCTTTCCCCACTCCCAATGACAGGGAGGAGCTGAGAATTCTTACAGAATTTCCTTATTAAAGTAGCCACCAGACTCCATAGGGTAGGATCCTAGAACCCCAAGCACTTAGTACTTCTTGAGTTCTATGGATTCAGTTCAATTCAACAAGCATTATTCATCGCTTACTATATGTCAGGCACCGTGTTACATATTTTGGATACATATGCGAAAATGAACCAGTCCCTCAACATATATTTTTCTACTCAATAAAAATATGGGCAAATCAGTGAAATAAAAGTTGGGAGAAATGGATTAATAAATAGCACCTATTCTTTCTAGAACGCAATTAAAAAAATGGTAGTGGATGAAGCACAACCAATATATCCTGCATGCAGGTAGAGGAACCCTACGCCTGATTGAGCCTGGAGCCTGAGACCATGTTTCTTTTAGCAATGGGCTAAGTGGAGAAATCATGCCCAGAATGTCTTATTTAAAGGCTCTGTTAATGTAGAAGATATTCTCTAATGGCGTGTTTCAGCATTACGTCTTCAGCTATAGTCTGTTCAACATTTTTGCTAGTGATTTTGATAAAGATGTAGAAGACATCAAGCAACTAGTCTATCACCAAGCATTTATTAAGCATCTGCTATGTGCCAGGTATTTCACCAGGTGTTGGAATTTATATGCAAAAGAGATATAGTCTCTTCTCTTAAGGAGCTTGCGTTATACATACATATCCAACTGTTTAAGATAGTGGTGGAAAGGCTAGTTAGCATGATAGTTGAATAAATGAAATTTCAAAATAATCTTGACAGGTGAAAATTTAGAACAGACTAATAATATGGAATTCAATAGGAATAAACATATAGTCCTGTTTTCAGGTACACGTATAAGAACAGAATTGGAAAGATCTACTTAATATGGTGAGGGTTCAGCATTCTATTTACTACATTGTATGCTGCCTCTAACAATTTTAGCTTGTAGTAGTGGAAGTTTTCTGTCTAAAGTAAAGGAAATGATCACTTTGTATTGCTCAGACTCACTCTAGAATTTGTGTATTACATTCTAGGTACCACAATTCAAGAAAGCCCTTGCCACTCTAGAGAAATACCAGATGAAGGCAACAAGAATAAAAAAAATATTTAGAAAACATTTTATATGGAGAATGGTTGAAGGCACCAGAAATATTTAGCTTGGAAAAAAGAAAAGGATAAGGAATGATAACTGCCTTCAAATAGGTTGTTATTACATACTAGAACAACTATTCTATGAACGGAAGAAACAATGAGGACAAGTGAGGCAGAGTTTACAGGACCAAGGTAGATTTTTACTCAAATTAGAGCGCTCTAAAAATCAGTTGATTGGAGGTGGGGCCTCAGTGAGATAGTGAGTTCTTCATGAAGCAAAAGCTGAAAACAACAACAATAAAAAACTCTTCATCTATCAGCAATACTCATGTTCATTTCAAAGAACAATGACATCATGGGGTGATGTCTTGACTTGGATTTAAGTAACATAGAGTTGCAGTGATCTACAGAGGAAATTATTGAACTGAATATTATGTTGAATGGTGTAATCTTTAGCATGCTTTCCAAATCTAAAGTTCTATGAACCTCTAAATGTTAAGAATCTCTACAGAATCTTTCTTGTACCTCTCCAGCATTCTTTAATTAAACCTTGTTTTCTTTGTGCACTTGCATTCAAGATAAATAAAAAGCTAATTTTTAATTTTAATTTTTTTCTACTTTGTTTAATTACAAGTTTTTCCACAGGGTTATTTTGTACAATTTGCATTTCAAATAGTGCGCTATTCAATTCCATTATGGGTTGTTAAATAGGCTTTTGTGAGCTACCCTGGGAGCCTAAAAATCATTTAATATATTGTTTCTTTGGGGAAATGGGATCCAAGTTCCAACTAACTAACCTACAAGCAATTTCTAGACATAATCCATTTGAAATAGGTGGAACTTGCCTTTGTACATCATTGAAAAACTCTTTCAACACATTAATTTTTTTCTTTGTTTGAGGAAGGTCATAGGATTTTGAGCGGGAAAGGGTCTTACCAGTCAACTTTCTTGTTCAATCATTTCAATCATATCCAACTCTTTTATAAAGAGAAACTTGGGGTTTTCTTGGCAAATGTGCTGGAGTGGTTTTCCATTTCCTTCTCCAGCTCATTTTTGCAGATGAGAAACTGAGGCAAATGTGGTTAAGTGATCTGCCCAGGGTCACACAGCTAGTAAGTGCCTGAAGGCAGATTTAAACTCAGGAAAATGAGTCATCTTGACTTCAGACCTGGCACTATCCACTGTACCACCTAACTCCCACAAGTCAACTAGTTCATCAAGTAGTTCAACCCTTCACTTAACAGATGGGATTAAGATTAAGGGACTTGTAGAAAATCACACAGGTAGTGAGTTAACAGTCAAGAGTGGAACCTGGTCCTCTGAGTCCAGAGTCACTTCACTTACCGAAGTGCCATGATACCTCTCAGACTTTAATGAGCTAATTTTATGCATGAAAGAGTCACAAAATCATATTGTAATGTGTTTTCATGGTACCAATCCTCTTTTTACATTCTTTGAAATAACTTGGGTTTTTAACATTGTTAATATATGAAGAATTTGTGATTTTATTAGTGCCAAGAACTCCCCAGCTAAGAAATTTCTATACAAACACAGACTGTGACTTTTCTATGACATGGTAGATAATAACAATAGCTCAAAATATTGAACTTTCAGGTTCATACAACACATTATCTAAGTCCTAATGAGTTTCCTGAGATACACAGCAAGCAGTTGTTACTTATTTAGCTTATGTAACTGGGTAGTAATTGAATCCAGGTCCTCCTGACCCCAAATCCTGCACTTCATACACTGTACTATGCCTCCTCTAATATAATTGCTATTAATATATTTTTTTAATTTTTTATTTATTTATTTTTATTTATTTAACTTTTAACATACATTTTCACAAAATTTTGGGTTCCACATTTTCTCCCCTTTTGTCCCCACCCCTCACCCCAAAACACCAAGCATTCTAATTGCCCCTATCACCAATCTGCTCTCTCTTCTATCATCCCTCTCTGCCCTTGTCTCCATCTTCTCTTTTGTCTTGTAGGGCCAAATAACTTTCTATACCCCTTTACCTGTATTTCTTATTTCCTAGTAGAAAGAACAATACAGTTTTTCCTAAAACTTTGAGTTCCAACTTCTTTTCCTCCCTCCCTCCCCACCTCTTCCCTTTGGAAAGACAAGCAATTCAATATAGGGCAAATCTGTGTAGTTTTGCAAATGACTTCCATAACAGTTGTGCTGTATAAGACTAACTATATTTCCCTCCATCCTATCCTGTCCCCCATTACTTCTATTCTCTCTTTTGATCCTGTCCCTCCCCATGAGTGTCGACCTCAAATTGCTCCCTTCTCCCCATGTCCTCCCTTCCATCATCCCCCACCCCGCTTATCCCCTTCTCCCCCACTTTCCTGTATTGTAAGATAGGTTTTCATACCAAAATGAGTGTGCATTTTATTCCTTGCTTTAGTGGAATGTGATGAGAGTAAACTTCGTGTTTTTCTCTCACCTCCCCTCTTTATCCCTCCACTAATAAGTCTTTTGCTTGCCTCTTTTATGAGAGATAATTTGCCCCATTCCATTTCTCCCTTTTTCCTCCCAATATATTTCTCTCTCACTGCTTGATTTCGTTTTTTTAAGATATGATCCCATCCTCTTCAATTCACTCTGTCTCTATGTGTGTGTGCATGTGCATGTGCATGTGTGCGTGTGTAAACCCACCCAACACCCAGATATTGAATAGTTTCAAGAGTTACAAATACTGTCTTTCCATGTAGGAATGTAAATGGTTCATCTTTTGTAAGTCTCTTATGACTTCTCTTTGCTGTTCAACTTTTCATGTTTCTCTTCATTCTTGTGTTTGAAAGTCAAATTTTCTTTTCAGTTTGGTCTTTTCATCAAGAATGCTTGAAAGTCCTCTATTTCATTGAAAGACCAATTTTTCCCCTGAAGTATTATACTCAGTTTTGCTGGGTAGGTGATTCTTGGTTTTAGTCCTAGTTCCTTTGACTTCTGGAATATCCTATTCCATGCCCTTCGATCCCTTAATGTAGAAACTGCTAGATCTTGTGTTATCCTGATTGTACTTCCACAATACTTGAATTGTTTCTTTCTAGCTTCTTGAAATATTTTCTCCTTGACCTGGGAACTCTGAAATGTGGCCACAATGTTCCTAAGGAGTTTCTCTTTTTGGATCTCTTTCAGGGGGTGATCTGTGGATTCCTTGAATACTTATTTTGCCCTAGGCCCATAATTTTTAAATTGTCTCTCCTGGATCTATTTTCCAGGTCAGTTGTTTTTCCAATGAGATATTTCAGATTCTCTTCCATTTTTTTCATTCTTTTGGTTTTGTTTTGTGATTTCTTGGTTTCTCATACAGTCATTAGCCTCCATCTGTTCCATTCTAATTTTGAAAGAACTATTTTCTTCAGTGAGCTTTTGAATCTCCTTTTCCATTTGGCTAATTCTGCTTTTGAAAGCATTCTTCTCCTCATTGGCTTTTTGAACCTCTTCTGCCAATTGAGTTAGCCTATTTTTCAAGGTGTTATTTTCTTCAGCATTTTTTTGGGTCTCCTTTAGCAGGGTGTTTAATTGTTTTTCATGCTTTGCTTGCATGTCTCTCATTTGTCTTCCCAGTTTTTCCTCCACTTCTCTAACTTGATTTTCAAAATCCTTTTTGAGCTCCTCCATGGCCTGAGCCCATTGAGTGGGCTGGGATACAGAAGCCTTGACTTCTGTGTCTTTCCCTGTTGGTAAGCATTGTTCTTCCTCATCAGAAAGGAAGGGAGGAAATACCTGTTCACCAAGAAAGTAGCCTTCTATAGTCTTATTTTTTTTCCCTTTTCTGGGCATTTTCCCAGCCAGTGACTTGACTTCTGAATATTCTCTTCACACCCACTTCGCCTCCAAATCTGCCCAGCCAGTGCTTGGGGTCTGAGATTCAAATGCAGCTCCCCAGCCTCAGGGCTTTGGGCGGGGGCAGGGCTGCTATTCAGTGTGAGATTAAGTTCAGGTGCTCAGGTTGGAGCAGGGCCGCCTCATGGGCTCAGTTCCCTCAGGGGGTTTATGTGGAAACCTTCAACAAAGGATCCAGGCTCCTGCCTGCTTGGGGAGCCCCTGTCTGCCGCAGCCCCTGCTGCTGCCTCCCTAGGGTGCCTGAGTTTTGGGGGCACCCCACTCCCCTCTCGGCAAGCCAGAGAGACCCTCTCACCAACCTTTGGGGCCCATGGGTGGAGGGATCCACGTGGCCACTGGAGATTCTGTCCCTGAAGCCACTCGGATCTGCTCCTCTCAGTGCTGCCTGGCCAAGGCTTGGCTCTGGTCCGCAGCGCGACGGACCTTTTGAGAGAGGTTTTTAGGCTCTCTAGAACAGAAATCTCATCTGCTCCATTGTTCTGTGGCTTCTGCTGCTCCAGAATTTGTTGGGAGTACTTTTTTACAGATATTTTATGGGCTGTGGGTTCGCAGCTAGCGTATGTGTGTCTTTCTACTCCGCCATCTTGGCTCTGTCCCTATTGCTATTAATATTAACAGTAATCAGCCTTTGACTCACTTTCATACTTATTGGTTTGGGTAAAATCAGTCATTAATGCAGACTCATTCTGAAGTCACCCCATGTTTTAACCTTGCTTGACTTAGGGTAGGGTGGTCGTGCAGGAGAGGGTAGTCCAAATGTGCTCTAATTTTTGTCTCATACTCAATCTCCACGCTTGAAATGTGGGCCAATCAAAATTCTTATGGAAGAGCTAATGGGTACTATCCCACCTCTTCATGATTGTGTGATCCAATCAAAATACCTTTGCCCTTAAATGAAAGAGGTTCACTCCTCTCTATTAAAGCAGTTACTTGATTTGAAACCTGGGTTAACTGAGCATTGGGCCCACCCTGTGTTTTACCTTAAGCTTATTTTTAGTTTTCTCTTCATGGATTTTGCCTCTTCAATCAAGGCAAATATCTGAATGTAGAATTTTCCATTTAACAGCTTCATTTACTGCAAACATATAAAACAGACCCAATTATAATGAGAATGCTGGAGTATTTGATATCCACATAGAAAATTGTCCTCATTTTAAGGACAGCATTTTAAACACTTTCATTGTACCAAATGCTCATGTTTTCCAAGCTAAATGAAACAGGATAATGCTAAAACATAAAGAACATAGAGAACATAGCAATCATTTGGGAACAGCATGAAGGTGTTCATATCATCCCTATTGTCCTGTTGGCTACTTGCATTGTTCTAAGTTTGCTTTCAGTGAGCCTCAGGGAAATATGAGTTTACATTTGAATAACCTTATTCAATTACAAAAAGCTGTTATTTTATCTACCTATGTAATTGAATATTAAATATAAAAGAACAGTATGAGGGTAATGACTTGTTCCAGGACCCATCTGAACCATATTGAAAGATGAATAGAGAGAGGTGATACTGATAATAACAATAATTTGCATTTATATGAAGTGTGTAAAATTTTGTATATATTTACTCATTTGATCCCACAACAATACTGTGAGTGTTGTTATAATTATTATATATACATATATGTATTAATATATATACATATGTATAAAATTATGTGATAATTATTACCCCCATTTTACAGATGAGGAAACAAAGACTCAGAAGAATGAAGTGATTTGCTTATAATAAAAGGTCTATTAAATGGCAGAATAAGTCTCCAAACCCAGGCTTCCTCATTCTAGGTTTAGTGCCCTTCATCCTACTAACCTTTCCTTTTGACTCTTGTTTGATAATTACCACCATCCTTCCCTCTTAAAAAAAAAAAAAAAAGATGTGTGTAGGGAATCTTATTTGGGGCATTTAAAAGAGATATCACATCAATATAATGTAAAATTCTTTACCTGGAAATGATGTGCTGAATGGAAAACTATTTCTTATCACCAGACAGCTATTTAATCAAATCATATATCATGGTGTAGAAGAAATAAAAATGACTGAAATTACTTGGTAACAAATAATCTGATATTTTTAAAGTGAGCTTCCATAATGAATTCTTCTAGATATACAAGTGGGTCATGGTACATAATGTGTGACTATTTGTATATGTCTGATAAAACTCTGGTTTTTCATGCCGCTAGATGGATGTTTTGATTGTCAACTAAAATGTGTCATTTGAATTACTGACTTGGGTCAGAGAGTGATTGTACGTGTGTGTGTGTGCGTTTATACTTGTGGATATTTCAGATGGCAACATAATGCATAAATGAACC
Source organism: Notamacropus eugenii (assembly GCF_028372415.1). Classification (NCBI taxonomy): domain Eukaryota; kingdom Metazoa; phylum Chordata; class Mammalia; order Diprotodontia; family Macropodidae; genus Notamacropus; species Notamacropus eugenii. Next base: position 126,311,321 of record NC_092873.1, read on the forward strand.
TTTAAGCAGAAGAGGAAATCCACTTGCATTAAGGCTCAGGGGATACAGAGAAACTGGTGCTTTTCTTTCTTTCATTGACATATTGTAATGGTAATTTAAATAGAAAATCTTTCATATACATTAATAGCCCCATGTAACCTGCCTGGGTCACATGGAAACCTGAGTCACATGGAGCCTGTGGTGGGAGGAGTTTGCTAAATGGGTGGAAGAAGAAGAGGCAGAACTAGAGCAGAGCTGAGAGGAAGTTAAGTCTTCAGAGCAGTCAGAAATACGAAAGATGTAGCTGCAAGCTAGTGTGAGAGATTTTGTGATTGTGATTTTGTTTAAGAGAGCCTGCTTGTGATTTGTTTCATGGAGCTGGTTTGTGGGAAGCCTAGCAGGGGAAAGCTTTGGGGATGGTGTTGCTCTCTTATAACAGTAAGTACCCCAACATGCATGGATGGGCAGGGAAGGCTGCTATCACAGGTTCTTAGATCTGCATTCATAAAAGGAAAGGCAACTTTCAAGGGGTTAGCAACCCACTTTAATCAAGCACATGTATCATTCCTTTAACCAAGCACATACATCATTCACTTAATTCAGGGGAGTCAGCACCCAGAACTTCAAAGAAAATACAGAGAAATCAAAGATCAACAGACATGGCTTCCTCTGCCTGATTTCAACAGACAGTTCCAACTGTTTGACCATAGTTACCAGAGAAGGAAGCATGATATCTGGGTTCTCAAAGCCAGAAGGGAGGGTGCTTCTTAGTGCCTTCCCAGAGTCTGGCACTCAAACCTTCTTACAAAAACTAAGCCCCAAAGTAAAACCTTACCCTCAGAGTATATATACACTTTTTAGAGCCAGAGGACATAACCCTCTGACCCAGCACGTCAAGAGAAAAAACAAGATACTTGGGACCCTCCTACAAAACAGCTCCCCTAATCAAGCTTCCTACAATGGGCAGGCCCATCAATGGATAATCACATTATTCAAACAGAGGCACTTTAGTAAACAAAAACAGCAAAAGATCCTAATTGGATTGCCATCACATCTCTGCATTATTATAGCGTATAAATTTTTGTTACTGTGATGAATTTGGCTTTCTGTTATCTAAATAAATGTTTTCTTCTGCCTTCCATGTGGAGAGTCTGTGGTATTTTGCCATTCAGAATTGCACTGGGATTTTCATAGCCTCTGTGGATGCTGTGACTGTTGCATTGGCACTACACATATCTATCCATTGTATCTTGAAATTGACCCATTTCCTTCAAATTTCTTCTAGGATAACATAAGACTAAAGAGCAAACAGTACCTTTTGCTGGTGAAACTTGGATTGTTTCAGTGCTAATATAATGAGTGTATCTCAAAAAAAGAAAAGGGAGGGGTATGTGTGTATGTGTGTGTGTGTGTGTGTGTGTGTGTGTGTGTGTGTGTGTGTGTGTGTGTGTGTGTGTGACTGAGAGGTTGTTTCTTACTTGGTTTGACTGCATGTAAGCATTACTAAATCATCTGAAAAATGAAAGGGTTGATTTCCAAGATCACTTCAAGCTCTAATAGGTTATATGACACTATTAAATTTACCTTGCCTTGTGTTCATTCTTGATTTCTTATCTTTTCCCACCTCCCTCTTCCTTTCCCTTTGTGTTCATTTTGCCTGTCAAATTTAGGTAAATCTACTGGGCCAGATCTATGGTAGATTTTGTGTCTAATGCAGTGTTTGATCTATGTTTATTTTTGTTATCACTATGATTATTACTATTACTGCCATATATTCTAATATCAAATATAAATTGCTCAGTAAAAACTAATCAGTTTTGTGACACTTCAGCCTGGGAAGCTTGGATATAACCCAGTAGAAAAATCTATAAATAATACAACTGTCTGGCCTTGGACAGGTGAACCCATAATGATCACTAGTACGTGTTGGTAATGAAGCAGGACTAGCATTATATATGGAGAAGGAGGAGAAAATTGCTTAGATGGTGTTGCTTCAGTGGAATAATAGGCATACCTGATGTTCTCTTCCTTATCTCCCAAATCATATCATAAGATTTCCAAGCTAGAAAGGAGCCTAAATGTAGTATAATCCTGTCATCTTACAGATAAGTAAATTATAGACATGAGGTCATAGTCCAGAAATTAAAATTTTCAACTTTGATGCTATCAGATGGTGTTTCCCCCATACACTACTTAGGTGTCCTTGGGAAATTCTATCTGTCCTCCCCAGGTCTTAGTAACCTCATCTGGAAGTTGAGAGGATTGGACTATATGGACACAAAGGTCTCTTCCAGCTGTAGACCTGTGATCTTGGGGATACCTTGAGAAAACTTGTCCAAGGTCATGCAGGTAGGCCTAGAATATAGGCCTTGTTGACTCTAAGACTTATGCTCTTTCTACTAGATCAATTCTTTAATTGTTGCCAAATGCCTACAATTCTACTGTCACAGCTTCAATTCTTTGATATTGGTTCCTAACATGATTTTTGTTTAGATATTAATAGTTAGCATGAATAGAATGCTTAAAAGTTTGCAAAGCACCTTACAAATATTATTTCATTTGATCCTTATGATATCCCTGGGAGACAGGAGTAATTATCCCCATTTTGCACATGGGGAGACTGAAGTAGGACATATTTAATGACTTTCCTGAGGTCACACATCTGAGGCTAAATTTGAACTCAGGTATTCCTAACCCTAAATTTAGCATTCTATTTACTGGATCACCTGTTTATCCCTAGATATAGATTATGTTCCCTTCGTGCCACCTGCCCTGGGGCAACTAGGTGGTGCAGTGAATAGAGCACCCTTCAGGAGTCAGGAGGACCTGAGTTCATCACCTCAGACACTTGACACTTGACACTCACTAGGTATGTGACCTTGGGCAAGTCACTTAACCCCAATTGCATCATCCTGGGTCATCTCCAGTCATCCTGATGAATACCTGGTCACTTGATTCAGATGGCTCTGGAGAAGAAGTGAGGCTGGTGACTTGCACAACCCTCCCTCACTCAAAACAAAGTCAAGTGCAAGTCATGTTATTATTTCTCTGATGCCATGGTCTTCTTCAGCAATGAAGGACAAGCACACACACTGCCACCTGTCCCAGTACTCACTTCCCAACCTCTCCTTAACTTTGTGGTTACCTGTCCTTGGTCCTAGATCTGGAATTAATAATCTAAGGATCCCTTTGGTTTTTGATGATGGTCTAAAGCATACAAGTCACTTCTGTTTTATACTTATGCTAGGAACCAATTACTACTTCTCAGCTGGAAGTTAATATTTATATTTCCTTAGTTTCTTAATTTATTTCTTGGTACACATCACTGACCCTCCACTGAAGTTTGCTTTTGGTAACTCCTTGTGGAGTTCCACATTCCTTGTGGAATGTACATGACTCTGATTTCTCAAAGAAGGTGCCAATGAATGTTAGATTTGACAAGACTGGAACACTTGCAGTTGTGGCACTTGCAGTTGTGGCACTTGCAGTTGTGGCACTTTACATCATCTGAGGACACATATCCCAAGAAAGTCATCTCTAGAATGACTACAAAGTGATGCTTTTTAAGATATAGACATCTGAGCAACAGAAGAATGACAATTTGTGCCAGGGAATACCCTTGTCAACAAAACTATGGATATTTGAAATATTGATGATAAGAATTACTGAAAGTTACCATTTTGACTAACCTAGGTGGTTTTTCACAATGTTTTTAAACAAAATTCATTTAGAATCCATGTCAGAGGCCAATAACATTAATGGATACCATATAGTAAAATTAAAGATAGTACCTTGTATTCCATTGTCTTTTACAATAATTGAGTTTGTGAAAATTGATAGTGATTAAAGGAGCTGCACTTAAATTACTGCAAATATTTATACCTTTTACTTATCTTAATTTCTATGGTTTGCTTCTTTACTCTCTTTGTTCCTTGACTGAGTGCCAGAGCAATAACCATTCCCTGAAAAAGTGAGCAACCTTCTTCTACTGGCATTTCCATGGCACATCCATAAATCAGCAAGGGAAGGTACCTAGGAGAACTGTAAATCAGCATCCTGGCCTCTATCCTCTCCTCATTATACCTGTATTCCCTAGCATTTCAAGGCTGTTTTTGTTCCCTAAAAGTATCCTTCTAAATGAAAGCTGTTTTATAGGATTCATTTTACTTTCTAGAAGATTTATACCTTATATTATAAAAAATATTATTTATGTAATGCATTTATGTAATGCATTTATTTATCCATCTGCCAATTTGCTTATCTCTCTCTCTCTCTCTGTCTCTGTCTCTCTCTCTCTCTCTCTGTCTCTGTCTCTCTCTCATCAGATACATACTGCCTGTGTGACAGTGGTCAAGCCTCAACCTTTCAATGCCCCAAGCAATCTTTTTGATTGATTGCAGATGATTAGTGATCTCTGTAGGGCTGTATACCCTAAGTCCTCTAGACAAATGAAATCACACATCTGGAAGAAAACAAAACAAAAAAAGGAGAAACAAAAGGAGACTGTAAACCATATATTTGTTTGTATATATGAATGTGTGTTCCAGATGCATAAGCCTTTTTGCCATTTCCCTGCTGCAGCTGACTTGCTTCTTTCCACTCAGATGAGCACCTTCTATACTGGACCTAGACCTCTGTACCCCAGAAATCTATCATCTATGCTACAACTTTTTGAGGAAGTTGATACATTTATTTTTGGAACTCTTGCCTTGGAGTCTAGATACCTTGACTGATGACTGAGTGAGTGTAAAGTAGCCCGTTCTCCCTTCCTCTCTCTCTCATTTGTAACCTGAGTGTTTAAAACAGTGCCTGGCATATAACAAGCATTTTATAAATGATCTTTAGTTAATTCCCATGTATGCAATGCAGACTATTATGTATATATAAACATAGCTATATTAATACATGTGTATACACACACACACACATATATATAACAGTTTTCTCATCATAAGCAAAAGATCCTTCAAATTATAAAAAAACATTGCAATTTTATAATGCTTTGTAAATGGTAGAATCAAATGTATGCACACTTGGGTCTTGTGATGATCTAGAATATGAAGGGCAAAATAAGCAAGACTATTTTTCTTCCATGGACATATAAATCCAAAACTTTATGTATGACCAAAAATAAAATCCTTAGCTCACAAAGCCTATCTATGTTCAGTACAACAGACCTTCAAAACATCTATAAGTCTGTCCCTATATTATAAAGAGTACATATCTGATCCAAATGAATATCTTTTCTAAATAAATATACTCATTGGAGTATGTGTCATATTCTAGTAGAACATAAGTTTTTAATTTTCAGACTATTTCTTTGTTTCAGCATCACTAGTGGCAATACCTTGCACATAATATGCCCCTAAAATGTTTATTAAAGTCTTTTTTTAAATTTATTTTTGACACAGTTTATAACAGATAAGGCAATTCAAACTTTTGATCAGGTGATACTTCTTTCTAAAGCATTTACAATGTGGACCACAAAAGAATTTTTTTTTTAAACAATTACCAACTGAGACACAAATAATATTTATGTTGCTAACTTCACAAGCTTTTGACCTAATTGTCTCCACAGTATTACTAAGAATTAAAGGACCCTAACTTATTGTTGCTGGTCTAAAGTCCTATGCCTAATAGCTTAATTTCAGACAACCTTGGATGTTCCCCTACCCATAATCTATAATTGAATAGATCTGGTATTAAGCTTACAAACCTTTTGACTATAGGAAATTGCCACCAATAGTAAGGACATTGCAGGGATTCAATATCTCCCCAACTTCATGTCAATTCCAGGCAGGATTAGATTATCTACCTGCATTCAGTCAGGCTTAAAGTCTGCCAGGTGTCAGTGGGGAAATTGAGTCAGGAAAATCCCACCTCAATCCATGCTGAACAGCCGCTCTCCCACCCTTCCCTTGAGATCATCTATGCAGTTCATACCAGCATCTCATCAGCTTACTGGCATCATGGATTGGAGGCTCAGATGCCCTTTCTTGCTACCTCTACCTGGAGTTAGACTCAGAAGAACAGTCACTTAATAGTCCCATAGCATCTAAAAATGGCAAGTTCCAATAACCAGGTTTCAAATATGATTATAGTTTCACTTTGACTAAGAAACATCTTTTGAGGCAAGTCTTAAGTGGCTTACATGCTTTTCTATACATGTTCTAGTTCCTGATTAAATGGCAATCATAAAATCAAATTTACCATTAGAACTTTGACTTTTCCATCAGTGCCAAATTTTACCCAAGGTTACCTTCCTCTAAGAAATTTAGACTGAAATTCTTTTCTCCAAACTAAAGATGTCATTGATTTATTCTCAGTAATTAATTCAGTCTATTGTTTTAATACTAATTGCTTTTACCCCTCTTTGTAACATGTCCAATTTTTCTCCCCATCACTCCCCTCCCCCTGCTTCCTAATACCTTGCATTCTGATTACTCCTTCCCTCAATGTACCTTCCTTTCCATCACACCCCACCCCTCTCCTATCCCCATCTTCTCTCTTTTCTTGCAGGGCAAGATAAATTTCCATACCGCTATCCCTGTAGTTCTTATTTCCTTATTATATGCAATAAAAATTCTCAACATTCATTTCTAATACTTTGAATTCCAACTTCTTTCCCTCCCTCCTCCCTCTCCAGCCCCACTGAGAAGGCAAGCAATTCAATACAGACTAAATATGTGTTGTTTTGCAAAAGACTTCCATAGTAATCATGTTGTGTAATACTAATTATATTGCCCTCTGACCTACCCTGTCCCCTCTTATTTTTCCCCCTTACAATTGACCTTGTCCCTTCTCGAAAGTGTTTATTTCTAGTGGCTCCCTTCTCCCATTTGCCCTCCCTTCTAGCATTCCCCTTACTCCACTTGTCACCTCCTCTCCTATTTTCCTGTGGTGTGATATAAATTTTCATATCAAATTTAGTGAACATGTTATTCCCTCCTTCAGCCACATGTGGAAAGAGTAGCTTTATTTTTCCCCCTCTCGCCTTCTCCCTTATCTCCTCCATTGAATATGATTTTTCTTATCTCTTTTATGAATTATAGTCTGCCCCATTCCATTACTCCCTTTCTCTTCCCAGAGTTTTCCTCCTTCACCCTTTAATTTTTATTTTATTTTATTTTTGTATGTGTGGATATCATCTCTTCTGATATAACACACCCTGTACTCTCTCTCTATTCATATGTATGTGTGTGTGTGTATGTACAATCTCTCCAACTACCCAAATACTGAGAAAAGATTCAAGAGTTAAAAATATTTTCTTTCCATATAGTAATGTAAACAGTTCAGCTTTAGAGAGTCTTTTATGATTTTTCTTTTCCGTTTACCTTTCCATGTTTCTCTTGATTCTTGTCTTGGGAAGTCAAATTTTTAAATATAGATCTGGTCTTTTTCTCAACATGAAATCTTGAAAGTCATGTATATCACTGAATGACCATTTTTTTTTCCCTTGAAGTATTAATATTCAGATTTGCTGGGTAGATGATTCTTGGTTTCAATCCCAGTTCCTTTGACTTCTGAAATATCACACTCTAAGCCCTTTGATCCCTTAATGTTGAAGCTGCCAGATCCTATGTTATCCTGATTGTATTTCCACAGTACTCAAATTGTTTCTTTCTAGCTGCTTGCAGTATTTTCTCCTTGATCTGGGAACTCTGAAATTTGGCCACAATATTCCTAGGAGTTTCTCTGTTCAGGTTTCTTTCAGGAGATGATCAGTGAATTCTTTCAATATCCATTTTGCCCTCTGATTCTAGAACATCAAGGCAGTTTTCCTTCATAATTTCATAGCAGATAATGTCTAGGCTCTTTTTTTGATCATGGCTTTTGGGTAGTCCAATAATTTTTAAATTATTTCTCCTGGATCTATTCTCCAGGTCAGTTGTTTTTCCAATGAGTTGTTTCACATTATCTTCTATTTTTTTAAATTTTTGGTTTTGTTTACTAACTTCTTGGTTTAACTCATAGTCATTTCTTTCTCAATTGTCTCTTTCAACAAATTATTTTGTTCAGTGAGCTTTTGAACCTTCTCCTCCATTTGGCTAATTCTGCTTTTTGAAGCCTCCTTCTCCTCATTGGCTTTTTGGACCTCTTTTTCCAATTGAGTTAACCTCTTTTTAAAGCGGTTATTTTCCTCAGCATTTTTTGGTTCTCCTGTAGTAAGCTGCTAACTTGTTTTTTAAGGTCTTCTATTGTCTGATCCCAGTTTAAGTTCCCTTTGGAGGCAAGGGCCTTGACTTCCTCTGACAGTATGCCTTGTTCTTCCTCATCCAAAAGGATGGGGGAAGACACCTGTTCCCCAAGAAAGTAACTTTCTATGGTCTTATTATTTTCCCCTTTTTGGGCATTTTCCCAGCCAGTTACTTGATTTCTGAGTTTCCTCTCCACAACCACCTTGCCTCCAGTTCTGCCAAGCCAGCACTTGGGAGCTGAGATTCAATGAGCTGCTCCCAAGCCTTAGGCGTTTTGGGCAGGGTGGGCCTGCTATTCAGTGTGAGATAAAGTTCATCTGCTCAGGTGGGGGGAAGGGCCTCCACATGCAGGCTACTGCCTGCTTTGGGAGCCTTGTCTGCTGCTGCCTCTACTGCTGCCTCCTGAGGAGACCTGAGTTATGGGGGTACCTCACTCCCCTCTCGGCCAGCCGAAAAGACTCACTCACCTTTGGTGCCTGTGGGTTGAGGGACCTGTGCTATTGCTGCAGATTCTGTCCCTGAAGCCTACTCGGATCTGTTCCTCTTGGTGCTGCATGGCCAAGACAGGGCTGGGCTCTGTTCTGTGTCCGGTGCTTGACAGACCTTTCCTGTTGGTTTTTCAGGTCTGTCCACTCCATTGTTCTGTGGCTTCTGATGGTCTAGAATTTGTTGAGAGTTCTTCTTTACAGGTATTTTATGGGCTGTGGGGTAAGAGCTAAGAGTATGTACTTCTTTCTACTCTGCCATCTTGGCTCCTCCCCGCCAAAGTCTTTAATGAACTTTAAATTTTGTACCAAATTTTATTTTTAACCACAAAAGTTTCCTTTAGTCTTTGAAACAGTGCTAGCTTTTGTGATTACTTCCTTTAAATGGCTAATGTAAGTTGATTTAATTCAGGGGAGCAATAAATTTATTTACCAGAACTAAATTTAATCTCAGATAATTGTTTGAGAAATTTATCATCTTTTGTTAGAGATTTTAGAGGAATTAACACATAATCCACTGATTTGTAAGTGTCTGAAAAGAAAGATTAGGTGAATTGCAAGTGTACTTGGTTTATATTTCTACGTGTCTTTGTCAAATATCAACAGTAAAATTCAAAGGCATGGATGATAATTTTGAAGGAGCAGCCTTTCATTATAATAGATTACTTACATTTCAGAAATAGATATCAGAGGAAGTAGCTTTAGGGAGATTCAGGGATATATACATACATATGTATATAAATTTATATGTGCATGTGTGTAAATATATATGTGTGCATATATATGTACATGTATATACATATATGTATATGAAGTTTTTCAAATTAAGAAATGTAAACTTTATGTGCCAACTGAGAAGTAACTTAGTTCCTTGCATGTGTTTAAAAATGTCAAGGACCTTTGAGCCTATCAAAAATAACCAGAGGAATTTTCAGATTATGTGACAATGGCTAACCATGGACAGCAGTCTCAAAGTATAAGCTAAAAGATTAAGACTAAACATGGGAATGCAATTATAATTTTGATTAAGTCTTTGTTTGGACAAGAAACTCTGAATCTTCCTTTTATGGTCATATTATTATTCAGCCTCTTTAGTTGTGAGGCCAAACAAAGCAGGATTTTTTGTTGTTTTTGTTTTAGTATAGTCAAGAAATATAATGCCTCTATTTGAATGTGATTAAAGAAGATCTTTCCCACTCATTTATGGGCCTGCCCATTGAAGGAAGCTTGATTAGGGGAGTTGTTTTGTAGGAGGATCCCAAGTACCTTTTGTTTTTTCTATTGAGGCATTGGGTCAGAGGGTCATGCTCTAAGGGTGAGATTTTACTGTGGGGCTTAGTTTTTGGAAGAAGGTTTGTGTGCCAGATGGGACTCTGGGAAGCCACTAAGCAACCCTTCAGCTTTGAAAATCTAGATGTTGGTGCTTCTCTCTCTGGTAAGGATGTATGTATGTTAATGGTCAGACAGTTTGGAAGGGCTGTCTGTTGATTTTTGATTTCTCTGAAATTCTGATTTTGATTTTCTCTGATACCTGTGCTTGATTAAAGTGATTGTAAACCCCACAAAAGTTGCCTTTCCTTTTAGAGAAGCAGATCAAAGAACCTGTGGTAGCAGGCCCCCCCCATGTGTGTTGGGGTGCTTACTGTTACAATAGCAAAACAGATCTGTGAACTAAATTACGATAGAGTCCAAAGATATAAACATTGTTGGACTAATTTACAGAATAAAAGAAACTTTTTCCAAAATTCTGACTTTATCAAACTAATTTAGTAAAGTACACTGGTCTTTGCTACTTAGGCATCTTGTTTCTTTGTTTCATATATAAGTCACTGTGGTAGAGAAGAATATTTAGTTTGTGATTTTGATTATTTTTGTTAAAATTGGTTGTCACTATATTTCAGATCTTTATAAATTTCTCTAGTTCCATTTGCTTCAAAAAGATTCGAAGTAAGTTTTGGTATGTCTTTGTACTGTTGTGACATTACTGTGGAAGTGCTAATTTCACTAATGGGAAACTTTTCATTAGTGGACAAGGTCATAAGATCATGAACTCTTCATCCTAACATTTCTAGGAAAAGCACATTGCATAATGAAGCTAACATTAGTCTATGTTTTGTCCACTTTCTCACATACACTGAAGCATTTGAAATTTTAGGGATTTGGAGATATAAATCTCAGAGCAATAAAGCTGAGTAGTGAAAACATATGAATGAGAAGAGAGGTGGAAATATGAAAGGCATTCCTAATTGACCAAGGAGGCTATTATGGGGCTATCGTGTAGGATAAGAATAAGGTGACAAGTCAGAATGGCACAGTGGTAAGGGCACTGGACTCAATTACTGTTAGAACCATTTACTCACTAGTATCTTTATCTAGCACTGGGTAAAGCCAATGGACAGCAAAATAAACATTACCAAAATTAAGAATATTCCTCGAAAAGGAAAAATTTGCCTGTACCTTAAGCACTAATTTGATACAGTTTGATGGCATAGTAGATAAGAGCACTCGATTTGCAATCAGGACTTCCTGACTTAAAACCTGACCCAAGACACTTTTGTGCTGTGTAATCATGAGCAAGTCATTTGACCTATGTTTGCCTTAGTTTCCTCATTTACAAAATGTGGATAATAGTACACACTTCCCAAGATTGTTAGGAGGATAAAATAAGATAATATTCGTAAATTCTTTATGAATCTTAAAGTGATATATGTCCTAGCTATTATTGTTATTAATTTGGCAGATGGGATCAAGTGTCTTTTTTCGTATTTTATGTATATATGTTTGCATATGTGCTGATAATTCCTCAGTGCTCAAAGATTTAGGAACTTATTCTTTTTTCTTTTTCTAAGCTGGTGGGTAAAATAATTGCCTATCTCTATTGCCACAAAGAGAAATGGAAATCTCTTAGAGCCACTGATCATTCTGTGTTTGTTTTTTATTCTTGTACTGTTTGTGTTTAAATAGACAGTCTCTGACCTAGTTATTGTGCCTACTTTTTGGGTGGTATTCTCCTTTGCAATGTGTTAAGCAATCATTATGTAAGCAATCATTAATGTAAAATGTAACTATCAACACCAAAAATTTCCACCCTCTAAATCCTAATACTTATTTTTATTTTTTTCTTGGTCATATCATAGTATTTGAAAGTTCTGCTCCCATTCCTCAGTTGCCAACTGAGGAGGATAGATTAGAAGATCCATCATGTCTTTTCTAGTTCCTTGACATTGAACTTCAGCAGAATGGTTGTTGTCCTTCCTTCTCAAGGAGGACCAAAATGGCATCATCATGATAAAGTCAAGTTTAATGTGTCTGACTATCCTCTCTGATGTGGGCACACCATGCTGAGCCCTCCTGTGCCAGTGTCTCCCAGGTTGCACGATCATATCCAAAGTTCTTGAGAGAGACCTTGAGAGTGTTCTTGTATCACTTCTTCTGACCACCATGTGATCTCCTGCCCTATGGGACATGTGAACTTATCCACAGCATTCAAAACTTCTGCATTTGTTACAATTGATGGTTCCACATAAGGATGGTGTGATGGTGACTGATGGAGCACCTGTGTTTTCTTGGTGTTAATTATTAGGTCAAAATTAGCACAGGCAGCAGAGAAATGATTCATACTTCAGAGGCTGCATTGAGTGCACAATCATCTGCAAACAGAAAATCATGCACCAACACTCTCTCCACTTTAGTCTTGGCTTGTAGGATTTTCAAATTGAAGAATTTACCATCAGTATGGTAGCTGACCTTGATGCCATGTTCATCTTCACTGAAAGCATTTAACAACATGGCTGAAAACATCATGTTAAAAAGCATGGGAGCAAGCACGCAGCCCTGTTTCACTCCATTGGTGACTGGGACGGTACAAGGCATTGTTCATTATCCAGATCCCAGGAAACCATGCCATCTTTTAACTAACATACAATACTGATGAACTTCTTTCGTGTGATGGCTGCCAAGCCCTTTTCAAGGGCTGCTTTCCACCCTTTGGTGTCCACCTGTTCCACCCAACTGCAGCAGAATAAGACTCAAGGAGTCCTTTGAATTCCTCAGGGATTACCTGGTGCAAAACAATTGCTTAAAATATTTGTTGATTTATTGATTGATTCAATTGGTCTGAAATTATAGAAGAGGCCAATTATAAAAAAAGTACTGAATCTCATAGGTTCATAATTGTGTGTGCGTATGTGTGTGTATGTCATGGGTATTATAGTCCCTTTTGACAATCTAGTGAATTATTTGGATTCCTATCAGAATAATGTTTTAAAATACATAAAGCATATAGTATTTTGAAGGAAACTAATATCAAAATGTTTCTACATTCAAATTACTACAGCCCCTTTAATTTATCCATTGTCTTCTTTTGGGCAGTGGAAAGATCTGTGAATTCCAAGTTAAAGACCCCTTCTCTATCTGTTAAAAGTTATTATACCACCACTTACACTTATAAATAGGTGAATTATCATATTTATTTTAAAATAGAATGATTTCCTCTAGGTTCATGTAGCTATTGTATAATCAGAGTTTCACAGCATCTTGAGCTCTGAGAAATCTGAAATATTTCAGAATTTCATGAAGGATTGGGTTTATCTTGGTTGGTAACAGTAATTTAAATAACCACTCCACAAAATTAGCCACTGTGAGATTTTTCTGGCTTTGCATGTTAGCAATACTTTAGGAGTTTTCCTTCATGAATCAATTGTGTTAGCTGTCTTCAATAGGTCACATTTAAAGAAATGCAGTAGATTGAGCTAATTTTCAAGACAATTTAGGTGATACCAAATTTTTGACTGGTTCAAAGGACATAAATATTTTCTTAATCTAATATGGTCTATTCTCTAATATTTTTGCTCCAGGAAAACATTGGTACTTGGGAACTTACAGCAGTTGTATTTATTTTTTGTCATCCTCTTGAGAAAATATCATTGTTGTAAGTAAATATAGTGCTTATGGCACTCAGGTACTTGTCTCTTGCTATTTCATGTCTTGTTGTTTTCCCTCTGGTCATTGGGTGATAAGACAAAGGGTGGCTTCCTTCATAGAGTCAGACTGATGTTTGGCTTTAAATAAGAACCCAGAAACTTAATTATAAGAAAGGTAAGATATTATGATGAAGAAATGATATTTGATCCTTTAGAATTTTCATAGTTAATTTTCTTTGCTTTTTTTTCCAATTTACTAATTTATTTTTAGATTTCAACATTCACTTCCATAAGTTTCAAATTTTCTCTCCCTCCCTCCTGTCTGACTCACCAATGATGACATGCAATCTGATATGGGCTCTACACATACATTCTTTTAAACACATTTTCGCATTAGTCATGTTGCATAGAAGAATTATAATAAATGGGAGAAATCATGAGAAATAAAAACAAAACAAAACAAAAAAGAAAATAGTCTGTTTCACTCTGCATTCTGACTCCACAGTTGTTTCTCTGGATGTGAATGGCATTTTCCATCATGAGTCCTTTGGAATTATTTCAGGTCCTTGTGTTGCTGAGAAGGACCACAGCTATGAAAATCAGTCATTGCACATTGTGAGCATTACTGTGTACAGTGTTCTTCTGGTTCTGCTCACTTCACTCGGCATCAGTTCATATAAGTCTTTCCAGGTTTTTCTGAAGTCAGCCTGTTCATCATTTCTTATAGCCCAATTGTATTCCATTACATTCATATACCACAACTTGTTCAGCCATTCACCAATTGATGGGCATCTCCTCAATTTCTAGTTCTTGGTCACCACAAAAAGAGCTGTTATGAATATTTTTGTACATGTGGGTTCTTTTCCCATTTCTGTGATCTCTTTGGGATGGAGCCCTAGAAGTGGTATTGCTGGGTCAAAGGATATGCACATTTTTATAACCCTTTGGGCATAGTTCATAATTGCTCTCTAGAATGGTTGGATCAGCTCACAGCTCCAGCAACAATGAAATTAGTGCTTGTGAGAGACAGCAAAAGTTAAGTTTCCACAAAAGTTATAATTACTTGATGAAATCATTGAGAATAAGTCAGATAATAAGGCCAGCAGACTACAAGTGGACTCAACCAATCAGAAGACAGATAGTGGCCTTCAGAAAACTACAAAGTTTTTGATAAAGGAACCAAATCTACAGTTAGCTGGAACTAGTCAGGGAAAATGACCTAGAGTTACTTGGAGAAGGCTTTTCTTCGCTGCAGTTATTTAATCAACTTCATGTATATAAGCAGACATACTCTGCATAAAATTATCCCTCCATTTTCTGATCATGGATCTTATGTTAAAGCATGTTTGGCAAGGTGGATCACACCAAGGGTGGTTACATAATGGGCATGTAGAGAAAATGGTGACCTAATGGAGACTGGAGCAATCCATTTCCTGGTGCGAAGATCAGTCTTGAGCTAACAGTATATAGCTCATCTTGCTTCTGTATTCAGTGGTCCCTCCTCCTGAAAAGAGGGTGGGGGCCCACTTTGGCCAAAGTGTTCAATTTCTCTGAACTCTGCTACAATAAATTCTCCTCGATATCTAATTAGTGTCAATTGTGTCTCTAACAGTGCTCCAACTTTCCCACATCTTCTCCAACATTTATCATTTTCCTGTTTTGTCATGTTAACCAATCTAGTAGTTGTGATATGGTACCTCAGAGTTAATTGTCAATTTTAATCATAGCCTTTATGACTCTAGGAATTGAAAATTTAAAAGCTTATTATCTGTTATTAAAATGTGGTTGTTCTAGAAACATAGTATACAGTGCAGTGGATTAAAATGCTAGGGCATCTGGGACCTTGGGCAAGTCAGTTTCCTTCTCAAAGCCCAAAGAGGAGAAGTAATATGGTCACAGTGCTTCTCTTTTTAAAATAGTATTATATTTTCACCAATTGCATATCCCAACCACTTTTAGCATTCATTTTTTCCCAAAATTTTGAGTTCCAATTTTTCCTCCCTTCCTGTTTCCACTCCCCTCTTCTGAAAATCATAGACAATTTGATATAGGTTATATACATGCAGGCATGAAAAACATATTTCTGTATTAGTCATAGTTGTGAAAGAAGGAACAAATCAAAAGAAAAAACACAAAAAAGACCAAAGTAAGTGAAAAATATACTTTGATCTGCATTCAGAGTCCATCAGTTCTTTACTTGGATGTGGGTAGCATTTTCCTTCATGAGTTCTTTGTACTTTTCTTGGATTGTTGCATTACTGAGAAGAGATGAATCACTCATAGTTGATCATTACGCAATGTTGCTGATAATCTAAGTACATTGTTATCCTGGTTCTCTTTATTTCACTGTGCATCAGTTTGTACAAGTCTTTCCAAGTTTTTCTGAAATCTGCCTGTTCATCATTTCTTGTTGCACAATAGTATCCCATTTCATTCACATGCTACAGCTTGTTCAACCATACCCCAATTGATGGACATCCCCTCAGTTTCCAATTCTTTGCCACCACAAACAGAGCTGCTATAAACAATTTTGTACATTTAGGTCCTTCCAATTTTTTTATACTATCCTTGAGACACAGACTTAGTAGTGGTATTGCTGAATCGAGAGATATACAGTTTACATGCCCTTTGGGTATAGTTCCAAATTGCTCTCCAAGTTGGATCAGTTCACAACTCCAACAGTGCATTAATGTCTCAATTTTTCCATATTTCCAACATTTATAATTTTCCTTTTTTTTGTCATATTGGTCAATAAGATAAGTGTGAGGCGGTACCTCAGAGTTGTTTTAATTTGCATTTCTGTGATCAAAAGTGATTTAAAGCACTTCTTCATACGTCTAATAGATAGTTTTGATTTATTTATTTGAAAAATAACTTCATATCCTTTGACTATCAGTTAGGGAATGGCTTGTTTTCTTATAAATTTGACTTAGTTCTTTATATATTGGAGAAATGAGGCCTTTATCAGAGACACTTGCCATAAAGATTGATTAAGTATAATATATTCTTCTCCAGCCCCTTACCTTTACTCTCTCTACGTCTCTCTGCTTACGATGTGTTTCTTGACAATATTGTAATATTACAATTGTAATATTCTAATTTTTGATCCAGTCTGCTATCTGCTTCTGTTTTATAGGAAAGTTTGTCCCATTCACATTCATAGTTATGATTACTAATTGTGTATTTCCCTCTATCCCATTTTTCTTCCTGTTTCTGCTCTTTACTTTTTACCCTTTCCCTCCTCATCAGAGTTTTACTTCTGTCTACCACTTCCCTCAATCTGCCTCCCTTCTGTCAGTCCCACTCTTTTACTTAATATTTTCCCCTCCTACTTCCCAACTGGGTAAGATAGATTTCTATATTCAACTGATTGTGTATAGTATTATTTCTTTGAGCCAATGCTGATGAGAGTAAGCTTTGAGCAATACCCATTGCCCACCCTCCAATCTTCCCCTCCACTATAATAGTTTTTTCCCACCTCTTCATGTGAAATAATTTACCCCATTCTACCTCTCTCTTCCTTCTGCATCCAGCATAATCTTTCTCATCTCTTAGGGAGGAGAAGTGAGGCTGGTGATCTGCACAGCCCTCCCTCACTCAAAACAACGTCAAGTGCAAGTCATGTCATCATTTCTCTGATGCCGTGGTCTTTTTCAGTAACAAGTAATGAACACAATCTCATCCCTTATTTTTGATGTTATTACTTTAAATTCACCATGTACCTGTAGCCTCTGTCTGTGTATATTCCTTCTATCTCTACTGTTAGTGATACAATTTTTAAGAGTTACAAACATCATTTTCTCATGAAGGGATATAGACAGTTTAGTTCTACTGAATCCCTTATGCTTTCTTTTCCCTTTTTACCTGTTTATTCTTCTCTTGGGTCTTGATATAGATATCAAATTTTTTGGTTTAATTTTAGTCTTCTCCTTATGTAAGCTTGAAATTCTATTCCATTGAATGATCACTTTTTCCATTGATGTATTTTGCTTAATTTCACTAGGTAAGTGATTCTTGGTTGTGGTCTTAGCTCGCTTTGCCCTCTGGAATATCATTTTCCATGACTTTCAGTCTTTTCATGTTGTAGCTGCTAAGCCCTGAGTAATCCTAATTGTGGCTATTTGTTATTTGAATTGTTTCTTCTGGCCATTTGCAGTATTTTTTCCTTGACCTGATAGTTCTGAGTTTTGCAATAATATTCTTTAGGGTTTTTAGTTTGGGATCTTTTTGCTGACATGATTGGTGGATTGTTTCAATGCCTATTTTGCCCTCTGGTTCCAGGATATCAGGGTAATTTTCTTTGATAACTTGTTTTTTTCTTATTAAGCATATTTTCACATTAGTCATGTTGTATAGAAGCCTTAGCACAAATAGGAGGAACCATGAGAAAGAAAAACAAAGCAAAACAAAACAAAAGAGAGAGAGAGGGGCAATAGTATGCTTTGATCTGCATTCAGACTCCATAGTTCTTTTGTGGATGTGGATAGCATTTTTCATCATGGGTCTTTTAGAGTTGTCTTAGGTCTTTGTGTAGCTGAAAAGAGGTAAGTCTATCAAAGTCAGTCATCACACAATGTGGCTGTTACTGTGTACAATGTTCTCCTGGTTCTGCTCACTTTACTCACCATCAGTTCATGTAAATCTTTCCAGATTTATCTGAAGTCTGCCTGCTCATCATTTCTTACAGTAGAATAATATTCCACTACATTCATGTACTACAACTTGTTCAGCCATTCCCCAAATTGATGGGCATCCCCTCAGTTTCAGTTCTTTGCCACCACAAACAGAGCTGTTATGAATATTTCTGTACATGAAGGCCCTTTCCCCATTTTTATGATCTCTTTGGGATACAGCCCTAGAAGTGGTATTGCTGGGTCAAAGAGTATGCACATTTTTAATAGCCCTTTGGGCATAGTTCCAAATTGCTCTCCAGAATGGTTGGATCAGTTCATCCCCACCAATAATGCATTAGTGTTCCAATTTTCTCACATCTTCTCTAGCATTTATAATTTTCTTGTTTTGTCATGTTAACCAATCTGATAGCTGTGATGTCATTCCTAGGAGTTGTTTTGATTTGCATTTCTTGAATCAATAGTGATTTAGAGCATTTTTTCATATGATTATAAAAAGCTTCAGTTTCTTCATCTGAAAACTGCCTGTTCATATCCTTTGACCATTTATCAAATGGAGAATGACTTGTATTCTTATGAATTTTACTCAGTTCTCTACATATTTTAGAAACAAGGCCTTTATCAGAGACACTGGTTGTAAAAATTCTTTCCCACTTTTCTGTTTCCCTCCTATTTTGCTTGCATTGGCTCTTTGATAACTTCTTGAAAGATCCTTTCCAGGTCTTCCTTTTGATTATGACTTTCTGATAGTCCAATGATTCTAATATTGTGTCTCTTGGATCTATTTTACAGGTCAGTTGTTTTTTTCCTATGAAGTATTTTATATTGTCTTCTATTTTTTTATTATTTTGAACTTGTTTGATTCATTCATGATGTCTCATAGACTCATTAGGTTCCACTTGCCCAGTTCTAACTTTTAAGAAATTGTTTTCTTCAGTTAGTCATTGTACTTTCTTTTCTATTTGAACAATTGTACTTTATAAGGAGTTGTTTCCTGGAATGGAATTTTTCCATCTATTTTTTCCATTTGTCCCATTCTACTTTTTAAACAATTTTTTTCTTTGTCCCACATTTCTATGATCAGACTTTTTTTGTGTTTTGTTCATGTTTTTTAGCCTTTTCTCTTTCTTTTAAATTTGAGTTTAGCTCCCAGGGTAGAGGGGATACTTTGTCTGACCTCTTGTGTTAGTGACTGGAGGCCCTGGCTATTTACCTTGTCCTACACTGATGTTGCCTGTGTGTGCTAAGGCTAGTGAAGTGTTTCTGTGTTTCGCCAGGGATACACTGAGGCACATAGTGGTCTGGCCAGTGGGGGTTGCCTGTTTGCCCAGGGCTGTGCTGAAGCATGTAGTAGCAGCCTGCTGCTGGTATTTTCCCATTTTCTTAGGCACCTGCCAGGGGTTGCAATGAAAGACATGGAGGTCTGGCCACTGGAGGTTGCCTGTTTCTCCAGGTGAAATACCTGGTGGTTCTCAGAGCTGGAATCAACCCATTCCCTCGGCTATGCTGAGGCATAGCCTATGTGTGTGTTGGGGCAGGGAGCATGTCTTAGTGTTGGTATTTGCTTGCTCCATTGCAGGGGGTTCAGGATCTACTGCTAGTTTCCTGAGGTGATGCTTGCTATTGATTTGCTGGGATACTTTCTGTCCTGGATTGTGTGCTCGCCTATTACCTGAGAGAGACAGAACTTTCCTGTTATCTTCCAGTTTCTTGGACTCAAAGGTTGTTTGACCTCATCTTTTTCTTGGTTCTATTGTTCTAGAACTTGTTTTGGGGTGCTATTTTATGATTGTTTGGAGGTAAGTATGAGAGAGTTATGGTAATTTACTGCTTACTCTGCCAGTAAGACTCCCACTTCCACAGTTCTTAATGGCAGCATTTCAACTTAAAACAATGTCTCCTGATTCCTAATTCAGTGCACTTTGCACTATTCTGTTTAAATTTCCTTTCCACAACTTGTCAAACAAATTTCTACATCTCAGTCTTTCCATCCCCCAAACACCAGTAGGAACACCAGCAATCCTCAAAGAGACTTAATTATCAGTAAGTGATACTTGTAAGATGTTTAGTGATCTGCAGATCAAAGGAGTTTATACATGCAGGAATTTAAAAACAGACAAGTGAATGAGCATCCACATTGGGGTTTAATTGTAGGGACTAATCATTTGCCTTTTTTCTCTCTTTTTGTGTGGACTCGGAAGGTATAGACAATATAGTCATAGAAGTTGAGATTTATAAAGAAAATCAATTTTGGGGGAAATATTTCCCTTGCTGTTTGTTTTCTTTTCTGCATAAAGGGATTTTCAGTGATTTTGCAGATGAAAGGCTGAAGTTAGACAGCAGGTCCTTTGAGCTTTCTGCTATTCTTTCAGCCAAAATCATTTAGCAGGTTTTGTATGAGAAAAGGAAAACAATAACCTCATAACAATAAGGCAGTCATGGTAAATAGAATTAAATCTAGTTTTCCATTAAGGAATACTAAATTCAATTAAATAACACCATGGAGAGATTTGTATAGGGATCAGATCTGATCCTTAAAGTAGAAACAAAAGACAATTTGATGCATAGTTATCACTTGTTTAATTAGATATGACATCATTTGGCAAATAAGTTTCTCGCATTTATTATATCTAGATTTGGATCCAGAATACCAGTGTTGAATCTTAGCTCTTTCTCTTAGCATGGACTACACACTGACCCTCTCTGAACATCAGTTTCCTCATCCATAAAATATGCATAATAATTCTTTTATACCATTTAATTCAAAGACTGAATTAGGCCTGAGGAGCCAGTGTTTCCAGATTTGACTCAGAATAAGCATTCTCCTACTCCAAAAGTACTGGTACCTTTACTGAGAACTATCAAAGAATATAAGAATCAAGGATACATGGTGCAAGACTGAATCCAGCAGGAGTTGTTGTCAGATGGAATCGCTTTGTTTCTTTCAGTCTCCCATAGAAAGGCTTGCCCAATAAGAGCAGCTCATGTGAGGTAAACAGAACAGTAATTCCCCTCTCACTGTGATTGCTTTTATTTTCAAAATTAGACTGTTGTGTCATCCTTGTGGTCTGTCAGGCAAATTTCAAAACAGGGTCTATGTGACTTGAGTTTACACATATCTGAATTTTCCCTGCTACCTTTGTTTTCCTCTTCTGACCTTGTTAAAGTTAAATCCTTGCTCTAACTGATATCTTTATGGTTGGATTGATAACAGGACTAACCAAAGTGCAATTAATGATATCTCAATAGCTAACTGATTTCCTTAAGTCCAATACAATATGATAGTTTAGCTCATAACCCACTCAAACCTTCTCCTTCTATGTGACTTTCATATTTTCCCATAAATCCTTCAGAGAGCCTTCTAATAAGCTAGAAACTTATCTTTTTGATATAACATAGGTGTTACTATAGCAAATCAACTCAAAATCTGCTATTGATCATGTTATTTTATTTTAAAAATGTCAATGTGTTTTATTATTACATAATATTATAATACTAATATCATTTATATAAAATCACTATGTCTTTTGCTATCTTTGCCAGTTTATTGGGCGTGAGGTGAAACTTCATATTTGTTTCAGTTTAAATTGCTTTTATTATTAGTGATTTGAAACAATCTTTTATGTCGCTATTGACAATTAACAATTGTTTTAAAAATTACATTTTTATATCTTTTGACCACCCACTTATTGGGAAATAGCTCTTGAACTTGGATGTTTTGACTTAGTTCACTAGGCTAGAAGTACATCTGTCTGTTCTCTTAAATATTATTTTTGTAGTCATTGTGATTGGGTTCCATCTAACTTTTAATTGCTTTCTTGTTTCGGGGGGACAGGAGCATCACAAACTCTATATCCAAAGCTTGACTCCTTTCTCATCTAATACCAGTTCTGTGGTGAACACACATAGCAAATACCAAAGAAACCCATTTTTTTCAACTCATAGCAAAACTGAAATCAGAGAAGATATATATAGGAGAATATATACCAGACTACAGAGAAGAAGAAGCTCTCCCATTAGAAGTGAGATAACTTAGCTCAACCAAGAGAAAGTGTCCTTGGTCTCCTCTAAAGGAAATTGCTTGCCTCTAGAGAAGCAGGTTGGGGTAGAGGTATGATGGATATTATGTGCTCCTCTCATCTCATCCCAGAGTCATCAGCCTGAAGTGGGGCTGGCTTCTTCCAACTCCTCTACTGAAGCTGGAGACTGACTTGATGCTATGCTAGAAGACTGGTTAGATGAGTTCTGAAGGGAGACTTCTACTTGAAGAGTTTCCAAAGTGGAGCTGGCTGAGAACTGAAGCTCTTATCTTTCACCAGCTCCATCCCACCGCTCAAGAAGAGCAGATCCTTCATCTTTTCTTGGTTAATAGAGAGTCCTATACCAATGGGCTTTGGGAGAGGGGTTACATTTAGTTGTAATTATTTGTCTGTTATCACCTTAGTAAATGGTAAAAGAAAGCATTTATAAAGTACTTTATAACAAGAACTATCTTAGGCAATGGACATACAATACAAAAATGAGGGAGTATTTATATACTCAAAAGAGACAGACTCCTTTATTCCATGTGTAATGGCAATTTAAATGGGAAGATCTTTCCCATTCATTAATAAGTCCATGTGATCTGCCTGGGTCACATGGAAGTCTGAATCACATGGTGCCTATGGTGGAAGGAGTTTGCTGACCAGGTGGAGCAGGAAGGGGTGGAGCAAGAAGTGAGTCAGAGCAGTCAGAGCTGGGAAAGAGAGAGCAGGCAGCAACTAGAGAGAACAGTCTGTAATTTTGTTTAAGGGAACCTGTTTGTGGTTTGTTTAAGGGAGCTGGTTTGTGGGAAGTCTAGCAGGGGAAGGTTTGGAGATGGTAGTGCCTCATGCATTGTTACTTCATATAGATTTTTTTGTTGCTATGATGGATTTGGTTTTCTGGCATTGGGATTTGCTTTTCCGGTGTTTGAATAAATGTTTTTCTTCTGCCTTCTACATGGAAAGTCTGTTATACTTTGCTATTTAGAACTACACTGGCATATTCATAGTTGCTGTTGGTGCTGTGAATTGTCACTACAGTATATTTGGTTAAAAATTCTTCCACATCTATGGAATTTTTCTCCTTCCATTCTCTATATCTGATTTTTGCTAATAATAGCTTTTTTTCACTTGTCTCATTTTCAGTTCCTCAACCAGACAGAAATAGTTTTGATGATTACTGCTTGATAATATAGTTTGAGGTCTAGGAGTACTATTTGTTCTTCATTCCTATTCTTCCTTTCAATATTTCTCTTAAGGTTTTAGACCAGTTATTCTTCCATATTACTTTTGTTATTAATTTTACATGTTCTATAAAGTAGCCCCTTGATATTTTGATTGGTATGGCTCTCATTCTGTAAATTAATTCAAGTAGTATTGTCATCAGGTTATCCTAAACATAAGCAATGGACATAGTTGTAATTCACAAGATCATAGGTTTATAGCTAGCAGGGGAATTAGAGGTCTCCAAGTACAATTGTCCTTTAGGATCAGCACCTGAGATTTGACTAGAAAATTGGCACTCTCTGCTACACCCAACATCCCCAAAGTTTTGGTTCCAAGAATAGCTTTCAACACCAGCATCAAACCTTCAGGGCAATTTAATGGACTACTTGTAATATTCTCTTAGATTTACTCATTGATCACTTACAATAACTACAATAAAAACATTTGCTCCCCCCCAAAGCTCCAAATTGAAATCTACATTACATAATTATATTATGTAAAATGCTATTTAACATAATTATGAAAACTTTACATATAAAATTATAAAGCTCTAAATTTAAAACAATTTTGAATATTTTATGTGGGACATTCTATAAGAATTAAAAGAAGGAATCTAGAAAGATCCTCTATGTTTATTATTATGTACAGTATTTGATATTAAATTTCTTTATTTTGCAAATTTTGTTAAATATAAATATTTTGAATGAAATGTTTAATAAAGATATTTAGCATATAATATTCATGTGTAAATTTAATTTTAATGTACTTTTTGTTGAGCAAAAGTACAGTATTTGGTTCAAGAGCAGATACAAATCTAGTTCTACGTTAAGTTTAGTTCTATATTTTGATTTAAAACAAGAATAAAGTGAAAATTCCCCTTTACACAAATACATGCTAGAAAATGGTAGGAAAATTTTACAAACTTTCTTGCTGAAAAGGGAAAATTCATTTAAAAATTACAAGTGTAGGGATTATGTGATAATTGTATTTTAAGCTCAATTGCATATATTACTCAATTTTAAACAATATTTATAGGTAAACAAAGCAAAGATTTTCTTCAGATATGATGGCCTTTTCCTCTACAATTGGTCCACTAACTAGTTTCTCATAGAAAAGCTGACCAGTGATGACAATTAGTTCATTTGAGAATCTTCCAGAGAGAATACTAATAACACATTTCAAACATAAATTTAAATCATAAAACATTCTTAATACTTCAATGGGAGACAATGTCAAGTTTGATCTATGGAACATTTGTGGTGGTCCATGGTGATTTCAACATGGCTTGGTTTTTTTTTTTTGTATGCCCAGAAACCATGGTTTTCAAATAGCCTGATATTTATGCTGCAAGAAATATTCATAACATCTTGATCATGTGATTATACAGCTGATGAGGTATGATTATAGGGGGACAGAGAACTAGGAAGCTACTTGGGTGCAATGTGTGAAATAGAAATGAAAGTTTGCAGTGACATCTGAGCATTCATTGGGGATTCATTTATGGTTGGGTGTTAAACTTGCAGCAATTTGGAAAATTATAGCAGGCTGAGAAACTGCAAAACATGTCATACCTAGAATTTGAATATGATGTATTCCATGCACAGTCATCAAAATCAGTGTACCCACAATCGTTGAAATCAAATCAGATCAGATCAATGAAGAAACAGCCTGTTTCAAATATGCTCGTTCTTGTCACAGAGGAAAAAATATTTTCAACTTAATTAGGCAACTATGTACTGCTTAAGATGCTATTAAATATTTTTTAGCACAAATTCCTTGAACCATCATTGTGAAACCTCAAGGAGTAGTGAACCACTAAATGGGGACCACTACACTATATATACTCACCATCCTACCTCTAAATCTTCTTTTATTTCTGAAAAGAATGTTTCATACTTTTATTTATGTAAGACCTGAGCAAGCCTTTTAGGTTGGCACTCATAAAACAGGCATTTTATAATTATGTTGAATGACATTTCCCTTCTCTTCCCATCCTTCTCTTCTCTTTTTTCCTCCTCTCTCTTTCTCTGAATCTCTCTCTAACTCTGTCTTCTTGTCTTTTTACTCCACCTTTTCACATTTTTTGGCTGGGTTTTGCTCTAGCTATACAGAAATTTTTTGCATATTTCTTTTGTATCTCATTACTTTACTGAAAATATTGATGACCTCAATTTAATTCCTTTGTAGATCCTTTAAGGTTTCTTAAAGAAATAAACTTGTACTTTGCAAATAGGGAAGATTAACTTATCTTTCCTTGGCTAGGTAACATTTTGGGAAGTATGAAATATGAAAATGTGGAGAATGGGAATCCTTGCTTTGTGCTAACCTATTAATTGGGAAATATAACTTCTCCAAATATACTACCTTGTTTACATAATGTACACATACACATAATATGTATGTATACATATATAATTGTACTAAAAAGGGTTCTGCCATATCTTACCTTTTTAGGGCTATGAATCAAAATGAGTACTGTATTTTGTTAAAGGTCTTTTCTCTATTTATTGACATAATGCTGTTTTGTTCCTAAAATGATTAATTTTGCTATGTTTTCCTAATTTTGGATCATCATTATTTACTTGAATATCTAACTTGGTTATAGTGAATAACTTTTTTTATTCACTCTTGTCTTTTTTTAAACTAGAATTTTATTAAAATATGTCATCAATATTTATTAGTGATGTGGGTCCATGATACCATTCTGCTGCTATTTTTCTCTTTTTTCCCACATTTAACTTTTAAAAAGTGTTCAGTAGAGCACTTTCTATCACAGATTTGAGATTTATGTAATGTAAATATTAATTTATTTTTAATTGTATAAGAGAATTCTCTCTGGACCTGAGATTCTCTCTTCTCTCCTTCCTTTATGGCTTGTTCAGTTGTGATTTCTTTTCTTGGAGTGTTTTAAATTTTTATTTCTTGTTTTGTTATTTTGGGTATTTAAAATTTTTTCAAGTATGTATCCATGTCCTTTAAATTCTTTTGTTAGAATATAGCATGAATATGTTAGGGTCTGATATTTCTCATTATTTACTCTCTTGTGTTTCTACCTTAGTCCTTTCTTAACTTTAATATTTTCTTTTCAACTCCAGTTTCTTTTTTGATCAGTTTACCTAAGGTTTATTAATTTTGTTTGTCTCAAAACCAAACCAAACCAAACCAGGTCTTAGACTTGTTTATCAATTTTTTAGTTTTTTTCCCATTTAAATATATTTCTCCTCTAAGTTATGAGGTGTTTTTGTCCTCACTTTGTTGTTTTTCTAATTTTTAATTATTTTATGATTATCAATCCTTTTCTCCCCTTATTTTAGCAATGTGTATTTTCCTGAGGTACAGTTTTCTTCTGAAAACTTACTTGTCTGCATCCCCCAAATTTTGTATTTTGTTTCATTATTATCATTCTATTTTAAAGAGTCAACTAATTTCATTATTTTTCCTTTGTTCAATTCATTCGCTATGTCTTGGCAGCCTTTATTGGGAATCTTTTGCTTTTATTCTACATATTAATTATATTTTCATAGCAATATAGTCTGTAAAAGATATGTTTAATGTATTTTGCTTTTTAAGTTTTGCTTATAATATCCCGGTTTCATAGCCTTTAGTTATGAGTTACAAGATACTGAGAAACATTTATTCTACAATGTTAACAATAAGAAGATAACCTTAAATCCCTTCTTACCTCCTTTGATCTTTCCTTCATCTCTTTTTTCATTCCTTTCCAATCCCAAGAAGCTTTAAAATTTAAATAACATTTTATGTCCCTTTCTAAGAAGTGCTAATTTATATTTCCCTCCTCTTTGTCTCTATTACTAAGTTATTCTGAATCCACTCCTCCCATTCATAGACTGTATAGTAATATATCTCTTCTTGTCATCTTTATGTCCTTAATGAAAGGTAATATTTCTGGAATACAAAGCATTGACTTCCCTCTTTTATCCCATTTTTGTGTTAGGGCATTTGTAGATTTCAAAGGTAGTAGATTTCACTCCCACTCATTCTCCTTTTTAAGGAGCAGGATCCAGTCCTGGGAAACACGGTCTTTGTTCAGAGAAAGGGATGCTGTAAGATTTCAATTCTCCCTAAATAAAATGTTATGAAACTCCTATTATGAAGTCTTTATTCTCAACGTGTGTAGCAACATATTTCAATGACATCCCTTCATTTTACCTCCCAAGTCTTTCATTAACTCCATCAATATTACCTTACTTTCCCCAAAAAAAAATTTTGCAAAGAAACTGAAGAAAATGCTAGTCCTTTTCTGCCCACATCCAGACTGGGTGAGAGTGGAACTTCATTTTCACCCTGTACCTAGCTTTCTTG
Organism: Notamacropus eugenii; assembly: GCF_028372415.1. Lineage (NCBI taxonomy): Eukaryota > Metazoa > Chordata > Mammalia > Diprotodontia > Macropodidae > Notamacropus > Notamacropus eugenii. The sequence continues at coordinate 126,339,108 of NC_092873.1, forward strand.
CTCCCCAACTGAGAAACTTGGTACTATGTTCACTCACACTTAAAAAATACGGTGATTGATCTTTAGAGGAAAATGTACCTTGGTCTATTCGATATTAATTCTACTCTTTCTCCTTCCATTTTGCTGACTTTAATTTCCACCTAAACTTCAGCTCCTTAGATTTGTTTGCGGATTACTTTTTGATCTTTTTTTTTCCAATCCTTGATTAGATTTCTTTTTTCAAAAACAATATCCTTGACCTGTTCTAGAAACATCAGAGAATTGATTTCATTGCTCAACATTTTCTTGATAATTTTATTATTTACCTTTTATATATTTCACTTTTCTGGAAAGTTTGCAAGTTTCTTTGTGGGAACATTTCAAATGGTCTCTTTTTATAGAGTCCACAATTTCGTGAATAATTAGACTAAAATTTGTAAGATACATTGTATTAGATTTTATCCCAATTTCCTTTCATTTTTGGAATATCATATTCCAATTTCTCTTTAGGCATATAGCTGTTTAGTAATCCTGGTCATTCAAATTTAATTACCTCCGTAGCCAAAGGTATTTCTCTTTACTTATTATGAAATTTGTTATTTGGCATTGAAATTCTGAACTAAACAAGCTGAAGTTTCAAGATAGAAATTTTTCATGTTGACTATCTAGCCAAGAAAAAATAAACACAGGATTTCATATTCTCATGTTTTCATTAACATGTTATGCATAGAAATTATTCTTATATTTTTCCTTTTTCTCTTTTCATTAATTAATTTATTTTTAGTTGTCAGCATTCTCTCCATAATATTTTGAGTTCCAAATTTTCTCCCCATCTCTCCCCTCCTCCCACTCCAAGATGGCATGCATTCCTTCCCCCAATCTGCCCTCCCCCCAATCTGCCTCCCTTCTATCACAACCTTCCCCCCTCTTGTCCCCTTCTCCTCCATTTTCTTGTAGGGCAAGATAAATTCCTATATCCAATTCCCTGTATATCTTATTTCCCAGTTGCAAGTAAAAACATTTTTTAACATTTGTTTTCAAAACTTTGAGGTTTTTTGGGGGGGAAGAGGATTTATATGTGGAGAGTTTTCCTTTTTTTTTTTACATCCTTTGTAAACAAACCCAGCCCAAGGCCAACAAAAGGGAGGAAGGGAAGCAAGAAAAATAAAGAGCTGAGGGTTGCCCACTGATGGGCAATAGGGCCAGGGGACCCCTTTCCTTGGAGGGATAGAGGTCTCCATGCCCTCAGGTTTCAGCATGGGGCCCTGTTCCTTAGCACCAGAGTTGGACATGAACAGAGAAATCCCTGAAATGTTTGTAAAGCATCTTTGCATATTTCATTGGCTTGTGGACTCCATGTGCATGAAACCTCTTGTACCATTCACATGGAGCTAAGCAGGTTCCTTCCCAGGAAATGGCTTGCTGTTAGGAACAGATCAGTCCTACAGGCCCACCAAAGTTGGCTGGATCTTCTGGTTGGTGGTGGTGAATGGAATGTCATCTGGCAGCAATAAAGAGCTCCTCGAGGGGCCAAGTAGCAAGTCTAGTGTGGAAAACGGTACAGGAGACATTGTGACCAGTGCTGGGAGGATATGATTCAGGAACTGCTTTCTGGCCACCATCATTCAGCATTAAAAAGTGGTCTTGTTGGATTGTAGGTAAGTGTGCAGAGCGTGCTGGTGTAAACATGCACTCCAGTCACAGGTGAGAGGAAGTTACTGATGGCTCAGGCCAGTGAGGCCTGCTCAGGCTTGTCCTACAGTCTTAGTTCTGTGGCTGGAGAGGTCTGCCCAGTGTGGCGCTGTCACCCATTAGCACTGTCATCAACGTGCCTTCACTTCTAAGGTGACCACAGCTGGGCTCATGTTTCATTCAATCACCATTACTTAACCTTTTGCTCTTTCATATTCCAGGGTTATGAGAGAAAAAAGGCCACCTAAAAAAGGCTGTCAGCTGACAGATAAAGGGCATTCCTGAGCTAACTTATCAAAGGCCATATCCCACAAAACTCATGCCCCCGATTTGAGGGCTCTGACTCTTGGAGCTACCTCTGCTCCCTGTCCTGCTGTCCCAATACCTTCCATGTTGTTCTAGTCCTCAACTACTAGGATCCCTTTATAAAAGAATGTTTTCAACTCATTCCCTTGAGACACTTGGGGGTAAAGTTGAAGACATCCACTTCTCTTCCTACTATGTGTCCTTCCCCTGACACTTACACAAAATGTAGTGAAATAGTGGGTACTTCATAAAACAAGCCACCCAAAAGGCCAGGCCACACCCTCACTTAGTGTATGTGTATCGACCCCACCGTTGCTCCTCCTAAACATGGTAGAATTCAACTAATGCCCAAATTAGAGAAATTTTCCTTCTGAAAAACAGGACAGCCCCCTTTCTCAGTTATGGTGGGGCTGAGGGTTGAAGTCATTCAGCATGCTGTACCATTGCGAAGTAAGGTTATGAAAATGATTTCCTGAGAGACCCCTATGCTTTTGGCCCTCCAAGCCAGTCACCTGAGCTTCATGAGTCTCTTCAGACCCATTAGTTAAACAGGAAAGGGAAAGTGGAGGTAGCATCTCCAAAACAGAGGCAGGGGGCAGTTAACAAGTTAGCAAGGGTTGTGTCAAGTCCAATAGGTAACCTGTATAAGGAAGGAGAAAGTCAATGGTAGAACCATCCTTTCTCCAACTCTGCTCTGAGAGCAAACCCAGAGAAACTTGGCCCACATCCTCACTTCCTTCTCCAGAAACAAGTGTTTGTCCTCTCAGCTGACCTATTGCATTGTCAAATCTGGGAAGGACAAGCCCAACAAGATGTGAGGGCAGTAGAGAGAAAGAGAGAGAAGCCTATGGTGACAGAGGTCACAAGACAACGAAGGCCCTTGGGGAGAGGGGAAGGTAGGAAGTAAGAGAGGCAAAGAAAGGCTGAGCTGGCTCAGACATCTGCCCTCCAACTCTGGTGGGCTTCCACCTCTTCCAGGACCACAAGCAGTGACTCACAGTTCTTTCCTCACAGCTGATGTTTCAAAAATTTCCTGAGCTCACTCTCGCCTCCAATGCACTCAGGCACCTTGAACTTGGAATCAAGGTTGTAGTATGTGCCTCCTGCTTCTCAGACACAGATCCAATGCTGCCTTTTGAGAGGAAGCTTCAACGGACTGCAGCAGAGGCTAGAGGGGAGAGTCATGATGAAGTTCATGACATTAGAGAGGGCAATGACACTGATGTCCCTCTGTTTGTTCCACCAAACCACTTCCTAGCCTTTGGTCTGAAGGGCCACCATGATGACATTCACATCGTAGTTCCCATTTCCTACCATGCTCTTCTTGTGGGGTGTCTCCATGGTATTTGGAGACAGCCTCTGGAAAATCTCCTGTAGTGCTTCCCAGGTGACAGCGTTGCTGTCTTGGAAGACACTGTTGAGTGCATGGAGGACGCACAGCTCCTGCTGCTGCTCCTCTTGGTAGATTTGGGAGGGTGTTGGCTGGGGCAATTCCAATGATTCTGATTTGATCTTGTCACCTCTCCATGGCATGCAACTCATGTTTTTATTTTCCAGGAAGAGGTGACCTGGGAAGCTCCCCACCCTTTCCCTCCAAAGAAGAATGTAGCTTCCTGGGTCTATCTGGGGTTGGTGGGATTCACCTTAGTCTCTAGAGGCCATGATTTACCTCGAAATGGAGGGTGGAAACAGCAGCTTTAACAAAAACCTCCAAAAATCTTAGACATATGTTTTACATAGATAAAAAATAAATGGTCTGTCCTTATTGAATCCCTTGTAATCTGTATTTAGTATGTATGTAATGTTTCTCTTGGCTCTTGCAAGACAAATTTTCTATTAAGTTCAGAATTTTTTTAACAAAGTCTTGAAAGTCTGACAGTTGATCAAATGTCCATTTTTTTCCATTCAGGTTTGTGATTAACTTTCCTGGATATGATATTTTTGGCCAAAGCCCCAGTTCTTTTGCTCTTTGATAAATAGTGTTCCAAGACCAGCAGTCCTTTAATGCCTCTGCTGCTAGGTCTTGTGTGATTCTAATTGTGGTACCATCATACTGAAATTGTTTTATTTTTGTTGCTTCTAATGTTTTATTCTTGATCTGGGAGCTTCAGAATTTGACATAATATTCCTATGAGTTTTCCGCATAGGATCTCTTTTAAGTGGTAATTAATGGATTTTTTTCTATTTCTACTTCCCCCCTTGTTCTAATGCTTCAGAACAATTTTCTTAATTATTTCTTATATTAGTGTTTCAAAATCTTTTTTTCTAGCTTTCAGTTACTTTGATCATTTTTATGTTTTCTCTTCTTGATCTGTTCTCCAGATCTGTTGTTTTTCTTATAAGATGTTTCACTTTCTCTTCTTTTTTTATTAGTCATATTTTGTTTAATTATTTCTTGAGCTCTTATAATTTTGCTGACTTAGCATTGCCCAGTTCTTATTTTCAAGATGTCTTTTCTTCTTTAAGATTCTGGATCTCCTTTTTCTAGTTGATCGACTCATTTCATAATCTTCTTGTTTTTCTTGGCTAATTCTTTTTTATTCATTTAATTTTCCCTCCATCTCTCTCTTTTGATTTTTTAAATTTCTTCTATGAATTCTTTTTGGGCAGGTGGCCATTTGACATTACTCTTTGGAGTGGGGGGTGTTTCTTTGTTTTAAAATCCTCCTCTGAAGATGAACTCTGGTCTTCTCTATTCCCATAATAACTTTCTATGATTGGATTCTTTCTCCTTTGCCTGTGCATTTTTTTGTGGTAACAGTTTAATTTTTGTAATGACCTCTAGCTCTAAAGTATGGGGGATGGTGCCTTTTGCCCCAGATCTTCAGTTTTCCCCTCTAGCCTGGAACCAAATCAAACCTCCAACCTCCTGTAAGTGCCCACAGTCAGGGGCTTTCTGCCCCACTCTACACTCACCAGGCTTGTTCTCTTTCCTTCTGGTCCACAGCAGCTCTTCACAGGACCACTGGGTCTGACATGCCCCATCCACAGATGTTTCCTTGCTCTCCCCCAGGTGAGATGCCAAACTCACTATCAGGGGTAAAAGTACCTGTAGCTAAGACAGAGATAGCCTCCTAAACCAGCTAACCCTAGGGCTTCAGGCTTGTTGTTAAGGCAGATCCGAGTCCAGAGGTATTTGTCTTTCACAGGGACCAAATCTGGTCCTGGGATTTTTGTTCTGATCTTCTGAAATTTTCCCAGGAAGACTCCTGTTGTGCCCCTATTCTTATTTATTTTTACCCGCACTTTGTTTTCCCTAAGGTGCTATTTTATCTCTTTTGTGGGGGAAAATCTTGAGAGGTTGGAATTTTCTAATCTACTCTGCCATCTTCCCAGAATCCTCTGCTAGTTTTTCTCTAGTGCCATTTCTACTTCCCAATGAAGCACATCTTATAATCTACATGTGCTAGTTTTATTGCTATTGATGGAGAAAATTATTACAGAAATATTGACAGGTTTTTTCAATTTTCTATTTATCTGTTGTACTAAATAATCTCAGAATGATCCAGCTAAATTGGGTCTTATGCTAAGCTTTCTATTAACTCATTTTCCCCTTTACAAGTTCTCTGTGTTTTGAGGCAACATTCTTTTTAATCTTTCATCCTTCTTCAAAATGCTTTTTAAAAATGAGTTTGTATTGAAAGGCAGTGTTGCCCTCTGGTGCTATTTTTCCCATTTTTTTAATATAATTTTTGAGCTCTGTTTCCTGGTTTTACTATTTGCTTTCCATTGTTTAAACTAGAAAAAAATTAATGTCATGTTGATGCCTATTCCTTCATCTAGTTCTCATTGGTTTTGCCAGCAATTGTTTATCTAAATAGGTCAGTTTGGAGCAATTTTACTTGCACGTATATCCCCTCATTTTTATTCTTTATTCTAATTTTATGTGGATTTTACTCTTTAACAAGTCAATCATCTGACTATACATGGTTCATTTGGCTATGGCTCTTATATAGGTGACCATTTATTTTCTGTTTCTTAGCATATAGTTAATTCTTTTTTTTTTTTGTCATGCTATTTGGTATTTACCAATCCAGGTTCTCTTAACACTCTTCAAGAAGGAAGCACTCATGATATAAGGCTGAAGCTGCTTTATATTGTAGTCTGTAGCCTGAGACAAATTTTTCAATATGTTTCAATATGTTCTTTTCACCCTGAATTGAAGTCAATGAGTTTTTTTTTTTTTTTTTGAGGCAATTGGGGTTAAGTAACTTGCCCAAGGTCATGCAGCTAGTAAGTTTCTGAGGCTGAACTTGAAGTCAGATCCCTCTGACTCCAGGACTGGTGATCTATTCATTGTACCACCTCGTCTCCCATCAATGAGTATTAAAGTACTTTCCTCTATTAAAATTTATATACTGACCCCTAATATGGCTAGATTCCTGGATAGTTAATTACTCTTTTGGGAGGGTTGTTAGCCAGTCTGCTGCACAAACTTTGATTCAGTCCCCTGTTGTCTGCAGTCACATGAATGTTATTCCCACCCCCTCATCATAAGTATGTGATAGCTACTACCATGCATGCTCACTATCACATCTCATTTATAATGTGGATTAATCTCAATAGTTAAGGAAGAGCTGAGATGTAATGGCCCATTCTCTTTTGGTGATATGAACCTACTAGAAATCTTTCTTATTAAGAAAGATTACCTTTAAAATCATCCCTATTCAAATCCCTGGGGCCATGCGACCAGTACACAAAGTCAACTTGCATTTCTCCTTTTTAAAAAAATAACCCCCTTTTAATTTTTTTGTCTTGCATTTTACCTCTTCTATCAGGGCAAAAGGTCAGAGCATAGAATTTTCTCCTTATCACTCCTCTCAGTTCACATAACCACCACCTAAGTTCAGCAATCATGTCTTCTCACCTGGAGAATTGCAGCTACCTGGAGAGTAGCTTCCTAATGAGTTTCCTGGCTTCCCATCTCTCCTATCTCCCATCTTCCACACAGATGCTAAAATAATCTCCATAAAATACTGATCTGAGCATGTTACTTTTAAAATCCTCAGTGGTTCCATATTGATTTGAAAACAAGATACAAATTTCTGAGATGGTATTTAAAGAATTTCACAGTCCAGCTTTACCTTACCTTTTCCCATTTATTTCTCATCATTCATTTTAACACATTGTGCTCTAACTAAACTGGTTTACTTGCTGTTCCCTGAACTCACCATTCCATGCTTTATGTATTTTGCTTAGTCTGTCTCATAAATCTGGAATACACTCCTTTCTTACTTTTGCCTTTTATAATCCTTAGCTTTCTTCAAGGGTCATCTCAAGTACATGAAACATTTCATGTTTTCTCTCCTTATCAATGCTTTCCCCCTTCCTCAAATAGTCTTTATTTGTTTATCTTTTTAAGTGTCTTTCCTCATGCATACAATTTTCCCAAGGATAGAGGCTATTTTCATTTCATTTCTTTTCCCCCAGGGCTTAGCATGGTGCCTAGCATATAACAGGCACTGAATAAATGTAAGTTGAACATTGATTTAATTTGCAGTGTTTTTTGGTCAATATACAAAAAAGAACAAAAAAGGGGGCTATATATTGATTTCTTTGTAGGATTTCTCTAGTTCCTCATCCTCTGCAACAGATGTTAGCCCATAAGTGATGCTTAACTTCACTGTGTTCTTTTTGCCACTTCTCATCATGAATATTGAAATGTAAGATGATTACATGTCCTGGGAAGCATTTTTTTTTACTGCCTTTGGAAACATGAGAAAACAACTCCAACAACAGTTTTTTTTCCTTTTTAAAAGAAGAACATATTAGTCACCCTTGGATTTAGTTGCTAAGTACTTAAATCTTTTAGTTTCATTTATAAAGAGAATGTCATTTCTCAGTATGTAATTCTCATTGTACTAATTTGATTCAGTTTTTATTTAGTGACTCATTTATCATCATAAGATGAGGATATCATATTTAGAGTCCAGTAGTTAGGGTAACATCTATAGATGTCACCCAGCTATGTGACTCCTACACTTCTCTCTGTCCCATTTTCTGCCACCATCACTGTGGAAAACATTTAGCCTGGTAGACTCTGACACAGTTTTAACTGTGCTTTCTGTCATGGTTCCCCCTTGTCCTTTCATAAATATTCATACTCCTGACCTCACAGAAGTGTTGTGAAGATGACAGGATCATAGATACAGAACTAGAGGCAACCAAATTCAGTTCCTTAATTTAACAGATGAAGAAACTAAGGCACAGATAGATTAAGTGACTGGCCCAGGGCCATCCAACTAGTAAGGATGTATCAGTATTCAAACACAGATCTTCCTGACTCCAAGTCCACTATGCCACATAAGATAATGCACAAGAAATTTTCTTTTAATTTTGAAGAAAAAGTGGTTTGAACTTAGTTTTGTCCTGCAAAATATCAACTCCCCAGCTGTAACAGATGTTCCTATTCTCTTCCTCGATCTTCCCTGTTATTTTTTCCTTTACCACTTCAGAACTGTAGCCTCCTCTCCCAGAATTTCTTTCTGACAGCTAGTGGTATGGTTTGCCCTCTATTTGGTTAGTGGTGAAATTAGCCATGCATAGTTTAACTACAGTTTTCATAGTCAATTATTAATGAATATTTCATTCTATCTCTACTGCTCCTTTGCCAAACGGAATTGCTGTGAAGTTAATTACTTGGCAGTTTTTAAAGGTGAAAATGAAAGAAATTGCTTTCTGCAGCACAATTGTGATAGAGATACACTTGTTTCATTACAACACAGTGACCACAGAACCCTTTGATAAGTAGGCAAAGCGGGTCAGTCACTCCTCATTGTTCAAATGGCTGATAAAATATTCACAAAACTGAAATCTGATGGGGTCTGAAAGCTGAGGTTTTGTCGATTGGACTGCATTTGATTATATTCTTGGTAGACTCTTTGTAGTCTTTGCAATGCTGGGTTTTTTTTTTTAAATGTTTATATTTTGACCTGCTGGGTTCCTAACATTTAAAAGAGAATAAGCAACTTCCACCAGTGGAAACTCGGCAGGCAGCAAAGGTATGCCCTGCAAGCAATGCAGGAGACAAACACACTGAGGCATATCTGAAATTCATTGTGTGACTGGCTGTATTGCGCAAAATAGATACTCAACAAATGGCAAGGCTTAAAAGGTTACTGGATTTGCAGGCTTCACATTCCTTTCTACTTTGACACAATTTTACATATCTCTTTCTTTTCTTGCCTTAAAATACCAAGGTGGGGGGATAGTTCAAGAATCTTAATAAGGGTCATACTACGAGCATAGTGAGGGCTCTGGAGGGCCTGGTAACAGGTGTTTCCGGTGTTAAGGAGAGCATTCATTAACACAGAACCCAAGGATAGTCAAACTTTTGCAACACCATGTTTATTCAACAATTGTCAATTTGCCCTGTTTATTACAAAAGAAATGAGACTATTATGATCATTTCCCTAAAAATCATAAGGGGACATTTTGAAAAACTACAGCTGATCTTTTTAATTTGTTTGAAATGCTATGAGAAAATCTATTTACCATCTGCTTTCTTTTTTTCCAATGAGGATTTTTTTAATGAAAAAAACAATCAGTTCAACTTATTCCTTAAAACTTCTCTTCCTCCTTTGTTTCTTTCCCTGCTTTGTCTATCTCCTTTGAAGTCATTTACCTGGTAAGACAGTTAGCATCTTCCTTTCCCTCTTTTCCCCTAGCCTTTTGCCCTCTTTCCCCAAGTTCCCTCTCCTCTATCCCATACTTCTCCTCCCTTCAGAATTACCTAGCATGACATAAAATTTGATTTAACTTAAAATGTGACAGGAAAGTCAATCATCTTGTTGCCTGTGGGACTTCATTTGCTAAAGAAACAGGAAAAGTATCCTAAATTAAGCAGAATCATGAGCATAATAGTAATTTTATTTTCTATTTTCAAGAGGAGCTTTTCACTCTAATATGAACAAAATTATCTATTCTACATTTCGTAATGCTTTCTATCTCTTTTTTGGTTCTGAATTCTTCCCCTCCCCATAGATCTGACAGACAGATATACTTTGCTCTTCCAGTTTGATTGCTTCACTGTCTATAGTGCCCTTTAGTAAGATGTAGTTTCCTTCCCTATCTCTTTTAATTAGATGTATTTTTGCTTTTTCTTTGTGTAAGGTCAGGATTACAATTACTGCTTTTATTTTTTTTACTTCAGTTGAAGCATTATAGATTCTACTCCAGCCCTTACCTTTACTTTCAGTGTGTTTCTCTCTGTATCAAATGTGTTTCTTGTCAACAACAAACTGTAGGATTCTAATTTTTGATCCACTCTGCTGTCTGCTTCCATTTTATGGGAGAGTTCATCTCATTCACATTCACAGTTATGATTACTACCTATGTATTTCTCTCCATCCTATTCTTCCTTCTGTTTATCTTCTCTTTCCTTTCATCCTTTCCTAACCCAGCAGTGTTTTGTTTCTGTCTACCACCTCCCCCAATCTACCCTCTCTTCTGTCAGATCCTACCCCCATCCCCCTTTACTTAATCTCCTCCCCTCCTACTTTCCTGTCAGGTAAGATAGATTTCCATATTTAACTGATTGTGTATATTATTCCCTCTTTGAGCCAATCTTGATGAGAGTAAGGTTAAAACAATGCCCGTCACCCAACGTCCAATCTTCCCCTCCATTAAAATAGGTCTTTGCCACTTTTTCATGTGAGATAATTAACTCAATTCTACCTCTCCCTTCCTTCTGCATCCAGTGTACTCCTCTTTCTCATCCCTTAATAATTTTTGTCATTCCCTCAGATCTACCTTATACCTGTACCCTCTGTCTATGCATATTCTTTGTAGCTGTATTTTTAGTGACAGAGTTTTTTAGTTACAAGTATCATTTTCTCATGTAGGAATGTAAATAAGTTAGCTCTATTGAATCCCTTATGTTTTCTTTTCTATTTTTACCTGTTGATGCTTCTTGTGTATCTTGATATTGGAGGTCAAATTTTTGGTTTAGTTCTGTTCTTCTCTTTATGAAGACTTGAAATCTTTATATTTTGTGGAGTGACCATTTTTCTCTAGCTGTATCATGCTTAATTTTGCCAGCTAAGTGAGTTTTGGTTGTAGTTCTAACTCCTTTGCCCTCTGGAATATCATGTTCAATGACCTCTGATTCTTTAATGTTACAAATGACAAGACCTGTATATTCCTGATTGTAACTCCCCAATATTTCAATTGTTTCTTTCTGGCTATTTGCAGTATTTTTTCCTTGACCTGATAGTTCTAAAATTTCATTATAATATTTTTTGGGTTTTTATTTTGTTTTTTTGGTTTTTATTTTTATTTTGGCATCTCTTTGAGGAGGTGATTGGTAGATCCCTTTAATGCCTATTTTGCCCTCTGGTCCCAGGATATCAGGGCAGTTTTGTTTGAAAACTTCTTGAAAGATGCAGTTCAGTCCTCTTTTTGATTATGGCTTTCAAAAATTCCAATATTGTCTCTCCTGGGCCTAAATCCCAGGTCATTTTTTTCCCATACATTTTCTTCCATTTTTTCATTCTTTTGAATTTGTTTGACTAATTCATGATGTCTCATAGAGTCACTAGCTTCCACTTGCCCAATTCTAAATTTTAAGTATTTTCCTGAATTAGCTTTTGTGCTTTCTTTTCCATTTGGCCAATTATACTCTTTACAGAGTTGTTTTTTTCAGAGGATTTTTGTATCTCCTTTTCCATTTGGCTAATTCTACTTTTTAAGTAGTTTTCCAAGCTGTTGACTCTTTTTTCATAATTCTGTTGCATCACTCATTTATTTTCCTAATTTTTTCCTACCTCTCTTACATGATTTTTAAGCTCCTTTTTAAGCTCTTCCATGAATTCTTTCGGGCTTGAGACCATTTCCAATTTTTCTTTGGGGTTTTGTCCATAGATGTTTTAACATTGTTTTCATCTTCTGAGTTTATGTCTTGGTCTTCCCTGTCACCATAATAACTTTCTATGGTCAGATTCTTTTTGTTGTTGCTGTTTGTGGCTCACCCTTTTTTTTAAATTTTACCTTTCCCCTTTCTTTTAAATTTGAACTCTGCTCCCAAGGTGAAAGGAACAGTCTCTGGCTTCTTGTGCTAGTGGCTGCAGGCCATGACTGTTTACCTGGTGCTGTGCTGGTGATGTCCTGAGGTCCCTGGAGGATCCTCATGTCTGGTACTACATGGAATGGGTGGGTGAAGGTTGACTGGTGCTGCTGAAGCCCATAGAGATCTGACAGCTAATTTGGTCTAAACTGGGGTCCTAGTGGTGGTGTCTGGCATGTACTGAGGCCTGGTGGGGTCTGCCTTTCCCCATGGCTACACTGAAACATGTGTATTTTTCTTTTCTTATATATTTTCTAATTACATGTAAAAATTTAATATTCATTATTTTAAAAAATTTGACTTTCAAATTTTCTACCTCCATCCCATCCCTCCCCAGTGCTTAAAAAGGCAAGCACTCTGACACTGATTATACATGTGAATTCATGAAAAACACATGTCCATACTAGCCATGTTGCAAAAGAAAATTCATGCAAACACACACACAAAACACAAAGAAAAATGAGGAAAGTCTGAAAAATTATTTTTTCATGTGCACTTAGAGTTCCTTGGTCCTCTCTCTGGAGATGGATAGCATCTTTCATCTTGGATCCCTTGGAATTGTCTTGGATCATAGTCTTGACAAATGGTCTCTTTTGAGATCACAGCCTACAATTGATGCAATTAGTGAAAAACACTACCTCAGTTATATTTGCACTTTCTAAAGTTGAATCTCTTGGTCCTAAGCAGGAAAGAGGAGCCAAAATTTGGATCAGGAGTTTTGCATTGAATGAGCTACTGAAAAATATGAGCTTTGGTGGCTCTGAGCAAAAGACACTTCATGTGCAAATTTGGGCTGGAAAGATTAAATAGGTTTTACTGAGAATATCTCAAAAGTGCTTATTTTCTTTATATAAATTCAACTGTGTGAGCAAGTATCAAATATTTATGACAAACATATTCTTCCTCTTATTGTAAATCAATGTTAACTATTATCATTATTGACATCATTTTCACTCATTTACTCCATAGAATTTAGTAGCTTCTCTACCAAATTGATTATTTTAATTAAAAACATATTACCTTGGGTTTTGGTTTGAATAAGTTGAAACAGTGACCTTCGATATTTTAAATTTAAAGATCATTCAACAGCTTTAGGATACATGTTCAAAATATGAAGTATTTATTAGCTAAGGTGAATCAGGAGGAAAAGAAGATTCGAAAAATACAATTAACCCAGTGGGATGTGAATACCAAATTCAGAGAACCTAAGAAGTTTTTTTTTTTTAAAGAGTACATGTCAACTTCTTCTCAAATATGATTGATATCTTATTGCTTGCCTTCTCCAGGAGTGGGGGAAGGGTCAATCGAAATGGGGAGAGGTTGAAATTCAAAAATTAAAAATAATGCATGTTAAAATGTTTTTTTAAAACATGTAATTGAGAAATAATTAACAAAATAAATAAAATATATAAAATGCCACTAGTCACTGTCATATTTTTGCTTTGGTCACAAATGCTTTTGAGTCAGTTAAATTTGGAATTGCAAAAGTCATTAATAATCATACAAAACAGATCATATATGTTTCTGAAAATTTTAAATCACAATGATTGAATAGAGACTGCTTGATCTCAATTCAGAAGACCCGGGTTCAAATTTTGACTAATACAGTGGAGGGAAGCTTGGGAAAGTTATCTAATCTCTCTCAGGTTAATTTTCCTCACAAGTAAAATAAGTCATTGGATTGAGATGACCTCTAGGTCCTTTCAGTCTCTGAATCTAGGATACCCAAAACTTTCTAAATTAGAAGTTTTCTTTCAAAAGAACGGATCAGCATTTATAAACAATACTTTAGTTTTGTTTCAGGAGTCTTGGTCTAATTACATCGAAATTCTGTGACTTCTCATGCCTTCTGAACAGCTTAGTAATTAGAAAAGAAAAAGAAAGGCATCAATACAGCTGAGAAGCATTTGTAGATTGATCAGCATTCTTACAACCTACATTCTTAATGGTAGAGTTTATTAGTCAGAAATCCTGCTGTTAACATTTCTATTTGTTTTTAAAAGTAAGTTTTCTGTGTTAGGGCTTAAGAATTATTCATTAGACCAGCAGGTAACTTCCTTTCATGGTATATACCCTTTTGGAATTGCAGTGATCCTTAGGACTAGAAGTAAAGCTAGAATGAGATTGAATTGATGACTTGGTACAAAATGTGGGCTGCAATAACCACAGGTCACTACTGATTGTTGAAGGATCTACTCTGTCATGTTACTGTCATTTGCAAACTTAAAAGATTGGTTTGATAAACAGAGAAAGTACACATTTTAGAACTATGTAAGAGTTAAGCATAATTTTCTTTTTCACTTTGAGACTGTGTCTGCTTTGTAAAACTAGTTGGCTTAAATTTAGTCAACTAAAAATTGATTTCAGCAAAATTATATTTTTCTCAGCATGACTGTCAATTATTGGTTTTGATTGGATTTTTTTATTATTTTTTCCCAAGCAGTTGCTTTAGTATGATCTAGACACAGTTTGAAACTTAGTTAATTACCTCTCTATGTCTCCATTTCTAAAGTGATGATTCTATTGGTACCCTAATTCATAGATATATGTCTGGAGAAATAGATAAATCTTGCTAATTCATTTTGAAGACCCAATTATGCATAATTATATGTTTCATTTTGTACTTTGTGAATATTTTATTCTGACATGCTACCATGCTAGATCTTATGTCTTCATATGTAAAATTATGGGATAGGACTAGATGATCTCTAGCAATAAAATCAATAAATTGATAAACGTTTAATAAGTGCCCACTATGTGCCAGGCATATAGTACTGGGAATACAAAAGGAGAAAGAAGAGAATCCTTGCCCTCAAGGAGCTTATGATCTAATTGGAGAGACAACTTATAAACACACACACAGCAAGCTATGTAACAGGATAAATAAGAAATTATTAAAAGGGTGAAAGCACTGGAAGTAAGAGAGATTAGGGAAGTTTTCTATAGATGATATTTTAGTTAGGACTTAATGGTAGCCAGGGAGGTCAGGAGTCAGAGGAGGGAGAGAGCATATACCGCAGGCATTGGAGACAGTTGGAGACGATTACCAGAGCAGAAAGATGGAATGTTTTATTCATGGAATAGCTAGGAGAAAAGTGTAATTTGACTGAAGAGTGTGTGTTGGGAAGTAATATAAACAAAGACTGATAAACTAGGAGGAGTCTAGGTAATGAAGACCTTTGGATGCCAAATAGAGCATTTTGTATTTATTTCTGGAGGCAATAGGAAGCCATTGGAGTTTATTGAGTAGAGATGGTGCATGGCATAATCATTCTAGTTAGTTACTACTTCACAATGGAGAATAGATTGGAGGACAGACTAGAATAGACCCACCAGAAGGCAATTACAATTATCAAAGCATGAGGTGATAAGGCCCTGCACTAAAGTGGTAATAGTGTTAGAGGAGGGGAGGGAGTATTGGAGAGATGTTGCAAAGGTGGATCCTGGCAACGACTTAGATATGGGAGAGGTGTGAGATAATGAGGATGACTGCTAGGGTGTGAGACTGAGGGACAGGAACTGGGCAGATGGTGTTCTCTAGAGTAGTAGGGGAGGTAGGAGCTGGGAAAGGTTTAGAAGGTAAGATAGTGAGTTTTGTTTTGGGTGTATTGAATTTAAGATATTTACTCAACAACCTGTTGGAGATGTCTGAAAGGCAGTTGGAGATGCAAGATTGGAGGATAGTAGAGAGATTGGGGAAGAAAAAGGAGATTTGAGAATCATCAGCTTAGGGATGCAAGTCTATCAATGGAAACTTTTGAGATCACCAAGTGAAATATTAGAGATGGAGAAGAGAAAAGGCTCCTGAACAGAACCCTGAAGGTCACCTATGGTTAGAAGGTATAATTTGGAAGAAAATCCAGCAATGGAGACAGAGGAGTGATCAGATAGATAGGAGGAAAACAAGGAGAGTGGCGTTTGGAAAACCTAGAGAGAATACTGTATCAAGAAGAAGAGAGAGTGATCAATGGTGTTAAAGACTCCAGAGAGGTCAGGAAAAGGAGTATTGAGAAAAGGCCATTGGATTTGGCAACTAAGACATCACTAAATTTGGAGAGAGCAATTATGATGGAATGATAAGGTCAGAAGCTGGACTATAAGGAGTTAAGAAGAGAAAGAGAGGAGAGAGCTGAGGCACCTGCTGTAGATGACCTTTTCAAGGAGTTTAACTACAAAAGAAAAGATATATGATGATAGTTAAAGGGGAAGGAAGAATCAAATGGAGGGTTTTTTTGTTTTTTTCAGAATAGAGGAGGCATAAGCATATTTGTAAGTATTAGGACATGAACTTGTAGGAAGGGAGAACTTGAAAATAAGTGAAAGAGTGGACATGACAGAGGGGGCAATCTGTTCAAACTCTAAATGTTCTTCAAGTTTTCAATTATGATGCTACGATTTATCTAATAATGTGAATCATCTTTGAGTCATCATTTTCCCTTCTCTGATGAGATCCAATCTGTTACCAAGTCCTGTTTGTATTATCTTTGAAATATCATATTTGTCATTCTTTCCTTTCCCTCATCCTTCTATTCTAAGATCGTTATTACCTCAATATGGGACTATTGCATCTCTCTCCTAATTGGCATTCCTGACTCTAGGCTTTCTCTTCTCCAATTTAGCATGAATAATTTACCTACATTAATCTCCTTTAAGCATTGTTTTCATCATGTTATTCTTCTACCAAAAACAAAACAAAACAGACACCCACACAAAGGAAATGAGATAATAAATGTAAAGTACTCTGCAAACATTAAAGCACCATCTGTGTGAGGTTTTGTTGTTGTTATTGTTAATAATAACAATATCTGATAATTTTCAGTTTTCTACCAAAATTTGGAAATATCTGAATTTCCTGGCCCTTTACAAGCTGGTACTACCCTAATTATTTGACCTTATTTCAATCCAGTTCAATTCAACAAGCATTAATGAGATTGGAATTTGAGAATACCTAGAAGGACCAGACAGTGTCCAGTGACGCAGTGCACCTTAACTTATATATAAATGAAGAGGTTAAACTTGATGACCTCTAAGCTCTTTTATACACCTAAATCTTTAATCTGATGATCTATAATCCTATAATCCCTACTCCCAAAGAATCTATGTTCTAACAAGGGATACAAGAACATACAGTTATCCCTTCCACATTATGACTTTCCTCATCTTGGTTTCAAGTCAGCATAAGATATTAAATGGAAATTTTTGGAGAGTTTTTCAAAAGCTGAGGATGACATGCTAAGGCCAGCAGAAAATACAGGAAAAGTTTAGAAACTCAGAAATGCAAAAAAAATATGTATAGTATTGTATGCTCTACACGTATCTTATATTTTAATTCCATAGTGATTCAGACTTCTCTGGTCCTAACAGAGAGCCAAAAATTTAAAGGAGATTTTCCAGACTGTGCAGGTTCTGTGCCCGTAACTGCCTCCACCCCCCATCATGAAGAAGGGATAACTATATGTAAGTAAATGTAGAATAAAAATAAAGTAAATATAAATCAGTTAAACATAAGGTTGTTTGGGAGGGAGAGTTAAGCAGATCAGGAACAACTTCATGTAGAAGATGGTGCATGAGTTGTGTCTTGATGGAGGAGTGAGATTCTATAGCCTGGAAGTGAGAAGGCAAAGGGAAAAAGGCTTAATTTTCAGGTAAGAGTGTTATGTGAGTGTTATGTGAGAAGAATAAATAGGACAATCTGGTTGGCCTTATTAACAAATTAGGCAAGGCTCACTTCATGCTTCCTGTTTACCCAAAGATAGCTGCAGGTAAGTATAACACCAATGAGATACCCACAGTTACCACCATGGATATGTATTGATATTTCCAGGGTAAATTTGCAAAATATAAACTGTCTTCCTCAAAGATGAAGTGAAGAAATTTATTCAAACACCAGAAAGCCAAATCCATCATAGTAACAAAGAAATCTATACACATTATCACTGCAAGGAGCACTGCCATCTCCAGGCCTTCCCTTCATCAGGCCTCCCCACAAACAAGCTCCCTTAGGCAAAATCACTCCCTCTCTCACTCATGCTAGCTGCTCTGCTCTGCTCTGCCTTGCTGTCTCCCAGCTCTGCCCTTTTTGCTCCACCCATTAGGCAAGCTCCTCCCACCATCGACTCCATGTGACTAAATCTGTGGGCTGGGCCAAAGCTCCAAGCAGGTCACATGGGCCTATCAAGGGGCAGAAGGTCTTCAAATTCCCTTACCATTATATTCACTCCCAAGATCTTTAGTGTCCAAGAATAGGTCAATGGGAACTTAGGGATAACTGGTATCAAAATAACTTCACAACAATAGAATAAAGATAACACAAAATAGACAAATAAAACAATATCTTAGGGTGGGGACTTGAACACAAGCACTCCATTATTCTCCTTTCAAATGAATGGGACCTAAAATCCCTTGGGGTAAGGGGCCAGAGTCTCTTCTTCTATAACTACTTCCTGCTGAGATTGGATATAGAGCTGTCCCTACCTTAAGAGGTCCCATTCAAGGTGTCAGTTCTTTAGCCAGTGTTGGGAGCTTGGTCAATGCCAGGTCTAGGGGTGACACATCACAGTCTTAGACAGACGCTGACATTCAGTTTAAGCAGTTAGTCATCTATAAGTGGAGGGCACTAAACCTGCAGAAGACAAATCTATCAAATAGGTTCAACAAACAAAGGCCAAAAAGAATAAGAAGACAATAATCAGAAGCAGGGTAAATAAAGCATCAGTCATGCTTCTGGAGTCCATGAACCCACCATCATAGACCTATTCACAGTAAAATATGAGTTAAAGGCACAATTTGGTAATCATCTTCTCCTAATAAACAATAGTTACAGTGGTAGATCCATTTTTCCAATATATGGTTAAAGTGATATGAGGTCTGTAATCATGCCTCTGTATTTCTTTAATCTGAGCCAGGCTTGGCCAATTTTTCTTCTTCCTGAAGGTGTGATGAACTTAGATACAATGATTCAGAAGGATCTGTAAGAGCAGTTCTTACTTCCCTCTGTTTTCTAATATTAAGTCTCTTTTCTCGGTACATCTTATATAGTCTGTTAAGTGGAGTACCATCTATTCTTCCAACATCTATCCCTGCTCTTAATAAAGCAGTAAATATTTGTCTCCTTGTTAGTCTATTCTGACTTTGAATTCTCTGGCTATTTGCTCTTCTCTCTTGAGGAAAGTTATCTTTTCTCCATTTCCCTAAGTTACCTAACTGTGAAATCTTATCCAGCACCTCTGAAAGAGAATGCCCTATTTCCAAAATTAGTAGAGTCAGAATTATGTGCTTATAAGTATGAAGAGGAGTCCCCACTATTATATTTCTATGAGGAACCATTAAGGGAGTGCTATGATAAGCACTGCAGTCTCTGACCATTATTAGTTTTCATTACCTCTTCCTTTTAACTTTCTCATACAGTCTCTAAGTGAATGCCACTGTCTATCTCCACTAAACTACATAGAATCAATGGGATACTGCTTACTGCATCCCTCTGTATCTAAAGCTAACAGATTGGTTCCATTGTTGCCTGGTTGAATATGGTATTCTCTAAAAGACTGTTGTACAAAAGGATTCTGACTAATACCTATGAATTTCAAACAATCCATATTATCTATTCATATTCCTCTGGGGTCTTTGCCACTGATTCTCACCATCCAAGATAGTAATCATTCTTCCATTTTTGGGGTGAATCAACTTAAAACATCTGTGACTTCCTGCTAAGTAAAATCTTCAGTTACTTCCTTAGACACTGTGTGACCCCTCTGGTTCTCCTGCTTCCTTCATAGTATTGGACATGCACCTACATTCCTAGAAACTTCCACATCTAAATTTGTTCATTTTCCTCCCATGCATCTTCCACCCAGCCTACCTGACTTTCCTCATCTTGATACAATCTTTATTTATTAGAATAAAGTACCTGTCTATCAAGGGCATTGCAATGAAAATTTGAGAAGACAAGCTGGTTTTCACGAATGACTTTCTATAGTAGACCAACCTGTTGACAGTCACATAGTATTCACTGAAATGTGAAGAAAGTAAAAGATCCCACTTTATTCACTATTTATTGAGTAGAAGAAATAAAGAAAAATTTGATTTGATAGAGTATAATCAAATCCTGGAAAGTTGTATGATCTTAATGTAGGTATGAGGTATTGTAACATTTGTTACAATTTGGCCTGACATTTTTAAGGTATGTCATGTCTATGCAAAAATTATACAACATTCCAAGATATAGTGCTATATAAAATAACTGAGGCAAAGTAAAGTAATCATATTTATTTACTTAATCTGACAACATTTTAGATTTAAAACTTTTAATGTGTCATGTTCTTTTGGCTAAAATAGCATTTTTATAGTGTTTGGCATAGTGTTTACAAGATTTTTATACATGTTATTTAATTTTTCATAGTGAAACCACATTTAACACGTTGTATATTAAACATAAGTTTAGCAGACAGCCCATTTCCTCCCATATCTAGCCTAATTATACCCCATATATTTTCTTTTTTTCATTATATTTGATTTTTCCCCAATTACATGTTAAATCAATTTTCAAACATTAAAAAATGTTTTGATTTGGAACACAGACCAGGCCAGCATGATGAGTGCAGAACAGACCAGTGCGATGAGTGCAGACCAGAGTGGAGCAGGAGGGACAGGATCCAGAACAGGATTCAGGGCTCCACCAGCAGCAGTTCCCAGATTCCTCAACCCACAAACACCACAGACAACTTCAAAGCTCAATGGGAGGGCTGCTTCACCCAAGAGAGGGGAGCTTGATCTGGACCTCCAGCAGCAGGCACTGCAGTGGCAGCTGCCATTTTCCAAGCCCTCCACCCAGAGTCCCGGGGGGAGTGGAAGGGCTGATCTAATCTCAGTCCTGAGTGGCAGCTCTGAGAGACCTCTACCTAAAGACTCTGGGAGAATTGAGCCACTGATCTGATTCTCAGTCCTGAGCTCCACCCAGGGGTCAGGAGGAGCACTGGCTGTGGAGCTAGTGGAGGCTCTGGAGAGAGAAGTCAATTGCAGATTCTGGGCAGAAAAGTTTTTGGTTGCTCCCAGACTAGTGTGCAGGTCAGGAGAGGAGTAAACATCTCTCCCTTGATTGTGCCACCTTGAAGGAACTGAGAACTTACAGGTCCCCAGAATATACCCTCCTCTTGACAAAGGTCTCAAAAGTCAAGTAACTGACTGGAAAAATGCCCCAAAAAGGGAGAAAAAATAAAGTATAGAAAATTACTTTCTTGGTGAACAGGTATTTTCTCCCATCCTTTTGGATGAGGAAGAACAAAGCATAACATCAGAGGAAGTCAAGGCTTCCAAAACCTCTAAAATAAATATGCAATAGTCTCAGGCCATGGAAGAGCTCGAAAAGTATTTTGAAAATCAAGTAAGAGAGGTGGAGGAAAAATTGGGAAGAGCAATGAGAGCAATGCAAGAAAATCATGAAAAATGAGTCAACAGCTTGCTAAATGAGAACCAAAAAATGCTGAAGAAAATAACACCTTTACAAATAGGCTAACTCAATTGATGAAAGAGGTTCAAAAAGCCAATGGGGAGAAGAATGCTTCAAAAAGCAGAATTAGCCAAATGGAAAAGAAGGTTCAAAAACTCCCTGAAGAAAATAGTTCTTTCAAAATTAGAATGGAACAGATGAAAGCTAAAGACTTTATGAGAAACCAAGAAATTACAAAACAAAACCAAAAGAAATAAAAAATAGAAGTTAATGTGAAATATCTCATTGGAAAAACAACTGACCTGGAAAATAAATCCAGGAAAGAAAATTTAAATATTATAGGACTACCTGAAAACCATGATCAAAAAAAGAGCCTAGACATCATCTTTCATGAAATTATCAAGGAAAACTGCCCTGAGATTCTAGAACCAGAGGGAAAAATAAGTATTCAAGGAATCCACAGATCACCGCCTGAAAGAGATCCAAAAAGAGAAACTCCTAGGAACATTGTAGCCAAATTTCAGAGTTCTCAAGTCAAGGAGAAAATATTACAAGCAGCCAGAAAGAAACAGTTTGAGTATTGTGGAGATATAATCAGGATAACAAAGGATCTGGCAGCTTCTACATTAAGGGATCAAAGGGCTTGGAATATGATATTCCAGAAGTCAGAAGAACTGGGATTAAAACCAAGAGTCACCAACCCAGCAAAACTGAATATAATACTTCAGGGGAAAAAATGCTCATTCAATGAAATAAAGGACTTTCAAGCACTCTTGATGAAAATACCAGAGCTAAATAGAAGAAAATTTGACTTTCAAACACAAGAATCAAGAAAAGCATAAAAAGATAAGTAGGAAAAAGAAAACATAAAGGACTTTCTAAGGTTGAACTGTTTACATTCTTACATGGAAAAATAATATTTGTAACTCTTGAGACTTTTCTCAGTATTTGGGTAGTTGGAGCTATTACACACACACACACACACACGCACACACACACAGGCAGAGAATACAGGGTGAGTTGAATAAGAAGGGATGATACATAAAAAAATAAAATAAAATTGAGGGGTGAGAGAGTAATATATTGGGAGTAGAAAGGGGGAAATGAAATGGGGTAAATTATCATGTATCAGGGAGGCAAGAGAAAGCTTCTTCAGTGTAGGAGAAAAGGGAAGATGTGAGAAGGAAAAAGGGAAGCTTACTCTTCACATTCGACTTAAGGAGGGAATGACATGCTCTCTCAGTTTGGTATGAAAGTATATTTTGCACTACAGAGGGGTAGGGGAGAAGGGGACAAGTAGGGTGAGGAAGGTGATAGAAGGGAGAGAAAATAGGAGAAGGGAGTAATCAGAAGTAAACACTTTTGGGGCGGGACAAGGTCAAAAGAGAGAATAGAATAAGGGGGGGCAGGATAGGGTGGAGGGAAATATAGTCAGTCTTACACAACATGACTATTATGGAAGTCTTTTGCAGAACTACATTTATACAGTCCATATTGAACTGCCTGCCTTCTCAGTGGGGATGGGTGGGGAGGGAAGAAGGTAGAGGACTTGATATTCAAAGTATTAGGAATGAATGTTGAGAATTGTTTTTTGCATACAACTGAGAAATAAGAAATGCAGGTAATGGGGTATAGAAAACTATCTTGCCCTACAAGAAAAGGGAGAAAGGAATAAGAGAAGGGAAGGGTCTGATAGAAGGGAGGGCATATTGAGGGGCATTATGTGGTGGAGGGAGGTGACAGATCAGGAGAAAATTTGGAACTCAAAATTTTGTGGAAATGATTGTTGAAAAATAAAAATAAATAAGTCAACATTAAAAAATGTTTTTATTTTCAAATTCTATTTATCTCCCCTCTTCTTTTTCTCCCTCTCTGAAATGGTATGCACTCTGATATAGTTTATACCTGTGCAATCACGTAAAATATTTCCACATTAGTCATTTTGTACAAGAAGATTTGAATTAAAAAGAAAGTGAAAAATAGCATACTTCAATTTTTATTCAGATCGCATCAGTTCTTTCTCTGGATATAGATAGCATTTTCCATCATGAATGCTTTAAGACGGTCTTCAATCATTGTATCCCTGAGAATAGCTAAGTCATTTGCAGTTCTTCATCATACAATATTGCCCTTACTGTGTAGAATGTTCTCCTGGCTCTACTCACTCCACTTTGAATCAGTTCACTTAATTCTTTCCAGTTTTCTTGAAGAAAATCTTGCTTGTCATTTCTTATAGCTCAATAATATTCCATCAAAGTCATATATCACAGTATGTTTAGCCATTCCCCAATTGATCGGCATTCTCTCAATTTACAATTCTTAGGCAATACATAAAGAGTTGCTATAAATATTCTTGTACAAATAGGTCCTCCCTCTGTCTTCTTTTTGGATGTCTTTGGGGTATAGACTTAGCAGTGGTATTGCTGGATCAAAGGTGATGCATATAATCCATACATTTTCAATGGAGTTTAAATAAGACTAGGTCCCAGGTCATTGGAGCATATCCATTTTCATCCCTTGGGTAAATATTATAACCTTTTTGTGATACATGGTATGGTATAAAGTCATATTTCAGTATTCTATCTCCATTACAATTCTGAAACAAATATATTTTTAAATATATCTTTGTATTTTTCAAACTTTATCATTCTCTCAATGGGGACAAGACTCCCAGGTCTACTGGAAGTAAAAAGCTCCAAAACATTTTTTGGGCAGTGGATAAAGATGCCCAGATCTTACACATTCATCAGGTTTTCTTTTGATATTCGTTTTGGTATAGCCTTGAATGCAAGAACAAGATTTGTCAGTAAATCTTACCTTTTCCCAATCTTCAGTACTCCAGTATTTATATTGCTTTCTCTATAAGAGATTTTCTTCATAGAAGAATCTATTTTCTTTTAAATAGTGTTCTTAGAAATTCAATAAACCCACATAGCATTTTAAAGGAATCAGTAAGAAACCCTCTAGCTGCCTTCCTGGCAATACTTAGGTTATTTTGCAGCAGTATTGTCAGCTTTTGCTTCTGTTTTTCATTTCTGACCACACTTTCTTTTTTGTGCTTCAGTATAAACTGATTCTGTTTTGTTATGGGTTTAGATGATCTTTGAAATACTAGAGTTTTCTACAGTAGCAACCAGTATAATATCTCTAATAGCTGTTGAAGAGGTGTATCCTCTTTAAAAGCTCCAGTGTTTGAAAGTTTCCTCAGAGTAATATCAGTATGTAAAAACCACAGCATTACGAGCACAACAAAAGAGAACAATGAAATGCATGTATGGTGTGTAATCCACCAACTTCTTAGGATTCTAGAGTTGGCAGGAAACTTTAAGTTCTTCTAACCCAATCCTCTGTGGTGACTAAAAAAATCTGAGTTATATTACATAGGAGGAAATTGAGGCTTAAAGTGGATTAAGTGATTTGTTCAAGATCATACAGGTAATGTCATAGGAGGTATTCAAATGTGGGACCCATGACTTTAAGTTCAATACTCAACATTCAGTATTGTTTTTACTGAGTCACGTTTAACTGAGAGAGAGCTAATTACAAGTGGGAAAACCAGCTCACTGTGACTTCATTTGTTTGTGGTCAGATGCTCAGTGTCAACAAAAGCACACATGCATGGTCAATGCTTTTACAAAATGAATCATATCAGCTGCATCCCTTGTACAAAGTAATTTGCATAGTTGCAATAACAGAGATAACTTTGACAGTTTTCTGATTGCTAATGTAAACCAAAGAATAAAACACAGAGACGCATACTTTTCAGAGGTTACTGCCATTGTCACTGAGGATGGGCCTGGTTTTAGGAAGACCTGAGTTCAAGTCTAGCTTCAGACACTTTTTAGCTATATGATCCTGGGCAAGTCACCTAACTTCTGTTTGCCTCAGTTTCCTCATCTGTAAAGTGGGATAATAAAATAGCATTTACTTTGCAGGGTTGTTATAAGGATCAAATGAGTTAAAAATTGTAAAGTACCTAGCACAGTACCTGGCACATAGTAAGTGTAATATAAAGTTAGTTATTAACTATAACAATCTATTTTGTAAGTTAGATGATTTTGCTCTGAGATACTTTATATATTTTTTTCTATTTTGTAGACTTTGACTTTATTTTTGTATTTCTTGTTCTCTTATGATATCTTTTGTTTCTATATAGTCCATTCTAATTTTCAGGAAACTTGTTGTGTGGATAAAGTTTTGTACAGTTCGTGCCAATCTTTTAATTATCTTTCAGATCCTTTCCTCCATATCTCTTATTTTTCCTAGTTTTTGTTTAGTGTTCTCATTTATTAAAAAATTAAATTATTTTTAAAAATTATTGCCTTGTCTTTTACAGGAATTCTAGTTGAATTTGTGTCAAAACTATATTTTCTTTTAGACTTTGCTTGTAGATATTTTGGAGTCAACCTTTTTCTCTGGGTTTGTATTTTTTGCATTCCTGCCACCCTAACAGCTTTTTTGGGGGGCGATGGAGTTTCTTTTTTTTTTTTTTATGTATTCTTTCAGCCTACTTCCTGACTTTGGACTTTATGTTATGGCTGGACTCCATGTGCTTCTTGAAGGAATGTCTGAGCTAGTTTTACTGCTGTTTTCTTGGAATATTGAGTATCATTTTACTCCAGGATCTCAGAATAGCTCATTCTGGAGATATGAAAGCTTTCAGTGCTTCCAAAGTATTCTTATACATGGCAAAGTTTGATCACTGCCCTCCTGACTTAAGCTCTGCAACTTAGATGACCTAGAATTTGAATCTGAACAACAGATCCATCAACTTGTCCCTGATTAGAGTTCTAGTAGATTGCTGTTGGACTTGGCATATTAGAAATTCCATTGTTTCAGAGTGGTTGAATTTCTGACTCCACTTTGGTCTGAGTTTCTTAACCTTGGAAAGTACTTCAGACTAGAAGACAGCCTGCAACTGAGACATTGCTTTGCTCTTGGAATCAAAACCACACAACTCTTCTATGTTTCTAAACTTCCTTCTTGGTTTCCATAGCCATCTATCACTACAGAAAACCACCCCTAGAAGTTCTTTTCCTGAGGGACCCCTGGATCTGTGACACAGAACTATATAGCAAGCAATACAGCTACCACCTGACATCTATTCCTACATCCAGTACAAAGTTGGGCCCCTTTATTACTGGATTTGGAACTTCTTCTTGCTCTGTTACAAGACCTTTGTGTTCATCTCCCAGTATAAAACTGGTACTGAAAGAATGGCTTACCATGATTTTTTTTCTTGCATTTTTCATTCAGGATTCTGTCTTGATCATTTTCTAGATTTTTTTGAAGGTGTTATGGGACCAGGGAAAAGGGGAGCTCAACTCTACTTCTTCCTGTTATTCAACTATCTTGGCTCTACCTCTCTAGAAAGTATTTTCATTTTGGATACAAGCATAAGATACTGAGAAACTTGCAAGGGACTGGGGGAAAGCATTATCCATTGGATTCAATAGGCTTTTGTTTCCTCTAGGAATTTGTCAAACTCCCCAGAATTCCTGGGGAAGAAAATGACAACATTCCACTAGTAAAAAGCTAAAGTCTTAAAGTGTTAACTTCCTATTAATTGAATAATTTTTCTGAAACACTGCTCAACCTCAATATCACTCCCTCAAGCAAGCTTTGTCCTTTTGAATGTTAAGTCTGGAAACTTACTGGAATGGGAATGGAAAAGACTTACTGCAAAGTAAAATTGGAGCAATAAATCTATCAAAGTTACCTAAGTTATTTTGAAGCTAATTATGTCTGTGTGCAAAGCAAATGAAGTGAGAACTGAATTAATGAAGACCAGCTCCCTCCCATGAGCTAATGAGGCATGCTTTATACCAACAGCTCCTCACAGTGAAAAATTAAACCAGTCTATGAGGAAAAAACCAGAGTGGTTGAAGTTAAGAACATTGAAGGCCAAAACAGTTCCTCAATATAACATCAAGAATTTTTATTCTTTCATTGTTTAATGACTTTAAACAGGATGCTTTCTTCCTTTCTCCCTCCCTCCCTTCTTTCCTCTCTTTCTTTTTTTCTTTCTTTCTCTTTCTTTCTTTCTTACTTTCTTTCTTTCTTTCTTTCTTTCTTTCTTTCTTTCTTTCTTTCTTTCTTTCTTTCTTTCTTTCTTTCTTTCTTTCTTTCTTTCTTTCTTCTTCCTTCCTTCCTTCCTTCCTTCCTTCCTTCCTTCCTTCCTTCCTTCCTTCCTTCCTTCCTTCCTTCCTTCCTTCCTTCCTTCTTTCTTTCTTTCTTTCTTTCTTTCTTTCTTTCTCTCTCTCTCTCTTTTCTCTCTCTCTTTTTTCTTTCTCTCTCTCTCTTTCTTTCTTTCTCTTCCTTCTTTCCCACTTTCTCTCTCTTTCCTTCTTTCTTATGAAGTTAAACTTCTCTGTGATTCCATTTATTTTTCTTCCTTGCTACCGAATTCTAGCATTTTTGTTCCCAAATGATAATTCACCTCAACCATGGTGTAGGTGAATCTGCCATGAATACTTCATAGAAAATAGCAGATGCTTGTTTTGAGAGAACTTTTTCATTTTTCAGGTACTGTGCCCAAATTTTGGCATTTTAGTATTCTGTTCCTTCTGACATGACAAGGAAGGGTAGTTTTCAGTTAGCTTTTCCTCCCCTCCATACGCTCTCCCCAATTAAACATTTAATTCCTACCTATTTGCTGTTCTCCAATATTGTGCTCCAAATTTTATTGTGCATTTCACCTCATTGCTTTTGAAGATGAAATTCACATCTTGGAATTACCACACTTAATTTACTCCCCTTTCCATGGTGCACCACTTATTGGGGTTTGTTTTGGTTTGCTATTGTTTTGAAATAGAATGCATTTCCATCCTTGACAGATAAAAATTCATGTTTGATCATTTATTAGAAGTTCCTTGCACTTTCATTAGGGCTTTTTGTAGCGTGAAAACACAAGCCAAGACATTATAATTATGCTTTTTAATTTTAAAATTTCACATAAAAATAAGAAGTTGTGCTAGGGGCATTTAACCAGATTTTGAAATTTCTGAAAGTCCAACAAGGATGATTTGTGGAAAAGAAAGTGGGAAAATTACTTCATCTGGCAACTCTGGCAAAAATATGGTAAATATTTAGGTATGCATTGCCATACATTCTTATCTACATGCATGAATGAAAAGGAAGATGAATTAGTCATGTTGAGAGAGGGTGATATAAGTGATATGCTGGTCTAATCCACCGTTGGTATCCTCAGAATATTAAGAGCTAAGAGGTAGAATGGAGTGGTGACTCAGAGGATTTTGGTTCAAATATGTCCTCCATCATTCACTACTGTCCTTTGTTGACCTTGGGAAAATCACTTACCTTCCCTGGGCCTCAATTTGCTCACCTAGCAAATGAGGGCATTGGCCCTGCAGTCACTTCTAGCTGTCAAACTAGGATCCTTTGAAAGCAAAGAAAATCCGAAGTTTGCTTGCTGGATCCCTCACCTGAACCCCTGTTCACATGAATTTATGAGAGGATTTGGACAAGAGTCACATAAATTAGGCAGGCATAGATGTGCTACAATTTGTATCATCAGAAGGAATGACCACATTATTGAGGACACAGATCCACTGAAATATTACAATTAGCATGATGCTTGCTAAGGTTTTACTTTTTTAGACACAAACTACCTCTTCATACTCTTTTTTTTAAAAAAAAAATATATATACATATATAATATATTTTTCAGTTCTCAACATTCATTTCCACAAAAATTTGAATTCAAAATTTTCTCTCCATCTCTCCTCACCCCCACCCCAGGACAGCATGCACCCATCCATGCATTCCTCCAGTTTGTCCTCCCTTCTATTACCCATCCTTTTTCCATCCCTCTTCCTCTCTATTTTCCTGTAGGGCAAAATAGATTTCTATACTCCATTGCCTGAATAGTATGATATCCAGTTGCCTGCTAAAACAATTTTTAACATTAATTCTTAAAGCTTTGAGTTCCATGTGCTCTCCCTTCCTCCCCACCCACCCTCATTGAGAAAACAAAAAATTCAATATAGATCATGCATTTGTAACCATGCAAAGTACTTCCACAATAGTTATGCTGTAAAAAACTAACCACATTTCCCTCTGTCCTATCCTGCCCTTCATTTATTCCATTCTCTTTCATGACCTGTCCTCCCACACACAACAGTGTTTGCTTCTGATTATCCTTTTCCCCAATTTGCTATCCCTTCTATTATCTTCACTCTCCTATCCCCTTCCCTCTTGCCTTCCTGCAGAGTAAAATAGATTTCCTTATCCAATGGAATGTGTGTTATTACCTCCTTAGGCCAAATCTCGTAAGAGTGAGACTCAATTATTTCCTCTCATCACCCCCCTCTTATCCTCCATTGTAAAACTCTTTCTTCCATCTTTTATGCAAAATGATTTGCTACATTCCACCTCTCCCTTTCTCTTACTCCTAGTACATTCCATTCAACAGTAAATTTTATTTATTTAGGTATTCTCCCTTCATATTCAACTCACCCTGTGACCTCTGTCTATGTATATATACATATATGTACATATATACTTATATATGCACACACATACATATATACACACACATACACCTATGTACATATATATAACTACATCTATGTAATATACACATACATACATACCCATACACACTTACATATTGATATTCCCTCTAACTACCCTAATACTGAAAAAAGGTCTCATGAGTTACAAATAACATATTTCTATGTAGGATCGTAAACAGTTCAACTTTAATGAGTTCCTTATGATTTCTCTTTCCTGTTTACCTTTTCAAGCTTCTCTTGATTCTTCTGTTTGAAAGTCAACTTTTCTATTCAGCTCTGGTATTTTCATCAAGAATGCTTGAAAGTCCTTTATTTCATGGAATGATCATTTTTTCTCCTGGTGTATTTTTACTTAGTTTTGTTGGGTAGATGATTCTTGGTTTTAATCCTACCTCCTTTGACCTCTGGAATATCATTCCAAGCTCTGCAATCCCTTAGACTAGAAGCTGCTAAATTCTGTGTTATCCTGATTGTATTTCCACAATATTTAAATTGCTTCTTTCTGGCTGTTTATAATATTTTCTCCTTGACCTGGGAAATCTGGAATTTGGCTACAATATTCCTAGGAGTTTTCCTTTTGGGATCTCTTTCAGGAGGTGATTGGTGAATTCTTTCCATCTCTATTTTACCCTCTGTGTCTAGAATATCAGGGCAGTTTTCCTTGATAATTTCTTGGAAGATGATGTCTAGGCTCTTTTTTTGATCATGGCTTTCAAGTAGACCAATAGTTTTTAAATTATATCTCCTGGATCTATTTTCCAGGTCAGTTGTTTTTCCAATGAGATATTTCACATTGTCTTCTATTTTTTTCATTCTTTTGGTTTTGTTTCATAATTTCTTGGTTTCTCATAAAGTCATTAACTTTCATCTGCTCCATTCTAATTTTTAAAGAACTATTTTCTTCAGTGAGTTTTTGAACCTCCTTTTCCATTTGGCCAATTCTGCTTTTTAAAGCATTATTCTCATTTACTTTTTGGACCTCTTTACTCTTTGGGTTAGTCTATTTTTAAAAGTATTGGATGTAGAGCCTTGACTTTGATGTCTTCCTCTGATGGCATGCTTTGTTCTTCCTCATTTGAAAGGATGGAGGAAAATTCCTTTTCACCAAGAAAGTAACCTTCTATAGTCTTATTTTTTCCACTTTTTTGGGCATTTTCCCAACCAGTTTCTTGACTTTTGACTCTTTTGTCAAGTGAAGGGTGTACTCTAAGGACCTGTAAGTTCTCACTTCCTCCAAGGTGGCACAATCAAGGAAGAGGAGTTTAATCCTCTCCTAGCCTGCACTCTGATCTGTGAGCAACCACAAGGCCTCTTTTCTGCCCAGTATCTGTGAGTAGAATTCCCTCTCCAGAGCCTTCACCAACTCCACCATGCTAGTGCTCCTCCTCACCCCAGGACCACCACTCAAAACTGAGATCCAGATAGGCTGCTCGATTTCCCCAGGGTCTTCAGGCAGAGGGCTCCAAAGTGGATACTGCTGCCACAGTGTCTGCTGTTGCACTGGGGCTAGGGCTGGGACCAGACCAAGCTCCCTTCTCACCCAGGTGAAAGTTTTCTTACTGACCTTTGAAGCTATCTTTGGCATTTGTGGGTTGAGAAATTTGGGAACCACAGCTGTTACCTGTGATTTTGAGTCCTGAATCCTGCTCTAGTCCTGTCCCTGCCATGTGGCCCAGACTAGGCTGCACTCCACTCTAAGTCTGATGAGATAGACCTTTCCTGTCAGCCTTCCAGCCTGCCTTGGGCTAGAGATCTGTTTCACTCTGTTCATCCTTCTACTCTGCCTTCTTGGCTCCGCCCCCCTTCATGTTCTACTCAATCCATTTACCTATTTGAAACAAAACATGAAAGAGCAAAAGCAAACAAATGGGTTATCTTAATGCCCTACAACTTTTACTCCTTTCATTTTTGGAGGAAAGAGGAAGCAATAATTTTTTAAAACCAAAATATAAGGAAAAAATTTCTCTATTTTTTGTAGTATGCCAAGTGTCTAAAATTTCTTTCTCTAGGTGAAGTTTTTAAGATGTCTACCATATATCTAAATTAAACCTAATCTATATTATAAATAATATTTTAACAGTATTCATGCCTAAATTTTCTTTCTATCATCTAAAGGTTAAATCCTTTTTTTTCACGCTTTCTTGGCATCTGGCAACATCCAAAAAATTTGAGGAACCCTTTCCTTAACATGTTGGGAGAATACTTTGTGACAAATATATAGGACACTGTGCACAAAATATCAACAAGAGGGTTAGGAAGTGATTGATTGTGATCTGTATCATTGAAGGAAGCATTGGTCTAGATCACAGATCTACCCATTAGATTACAGGAATATAAATGCTGATAAATGTGGTATAATCATCACTATCCAGGCCTTTGTCTTTCATATCTGCAAGTGATTTTATTAGTTTATAATAGTTTTGTTTTCAGGTTTTGCACTTGTGATCTAGAATTTAGCTTTCTAACCACTTTGAAACTATTTGTTTTTTCATCTCCGTGTCCTCCAAACAACAAGCTTCACCAAAGAACCTATTGGGAAGAAATGACATAAGCATTCATTAGTCATAGGCAGTTGGCTGGCATCCATTTTGGCATGTTTTTGCTTGCCAGATAAGTTTGCACACATTTCCTTAGACAGTTTTGGTCATGGGACTTTTCCCTGAAAACTGAACAATCTGTTGTTTCATTAGGTGTCATAAAAGGACATGAGAAAGAAAACGTTATTTAACTTAAAGGACAATGCATCTTTCTATGAATTAGAAGGTGTGTCTCAGGACTTTTTTCAGTTATTTCCTATGAGACTAGGTTATGTATATAAGGTTTGGAGTCACAATGAAAAAATAATTAGATAAATATACATATATGCAAACATTGTTTTCTTCCTATGCTATTCTCTTTGTAGAAGAGAATATATGCACACATTATTTTTCATATATATATAATGTAAACATACGAATAGAGAGTATTCTCCTGGCTGTATCAATTTTTCATATGTGTATATATATAAAATTTTAAATAAATACATATGAATATACAGTATTGTATAATGTGATACACATTATACTATAAGCCTAAGATTATAGGGAGAAGGCAATGCATATGTGTTTGTGACAATCACACATGAGTGTGTGCATAGTTAAGCCTATATGTGAGTATATATAGAATTCTACACACAAACTATGAGTCTTCTCTTCCAAAGAGAAGAGCATGGATTTTTGGACAAACCTGGGATCCTATGATTTTAATGGTGTAGGGAACTACCAGTAAAGAAGAGCCTTCTCCTAACAGAGATTAGCACCTGATCTGCAACTCAAAATCTTAGACTAAGCTTTTCTGGGCTACTGGAAAGCTGTGACATAGCAAGGGTCATATTGTGTGACCATCTGTGTCAGAGGTAGAATTTGAACCCAGGACTCCCTGTGTTAAGGCTGGCACTCTATACACCATAAAATCTGTATCTTGGTTAAGGAAATGACTACCAAAATATTTGATCCAAAAAGTGAAAAATATTACTCAAATTTCTGAGATTATAGGAGTAATACTTAAGTAACCACAGGTTTAATGACTCTGCAACCCTGGGTAAGTCATTTAATCTCAATTTCCTCATATATAAAATGGATATAATGATGATTATGGTGATGATGATAGCAACTGTCTTGTAGAGTTTTTTTGTGAGAATCAAATGAGATAGTATAGGTAAAGCTCTTTGCAAACCCTAAAGTATCATGGAAATGTGAGCTATTATCCTCCCAGGGTTCAGAAATTTTCAATTTTATGAATTCACTCAACTATGTAGATATATAGATAGAAATGTGATAATTCTTTACAGATCTATCATAATGTATCTCAATTGTGCACAGTACTTTATACCAAGGTTATCTATGCTCCATCAAATTATTTATCACCATAGAGAGAAGGACAAGTCATACTGTTTCCTTGAATCTACTTTTTTTTCTGGTATACATAGCAGGTTCCTTTTGAAATCTTTCAGAGAATAATTTAATGCAGTTTTCTTGCCATTATAATTACAGTTTTCTATTATTAGGAACAAAAATTCTATGCATAGGATTTTATCAAGGGGTTATCTTTTTTTCCATTTTCAGACTTTTAGTTTGTGATCTGTCTTCATTGGTAACTTTAAATCAAAGTAAAACATGCTGATAGAGATGAACATAGGGAAATAATGATAACTAGTGTTTATATAGCATTTTTTTAAATTTATTTTTTTATATTTAGTTTTCAGCATTCATTTCCACAAGGTTTTGAGTTCCAAATTTTCTCCCCATCTCTCCCTTCCTCCTCCCCCAAGAGACCTTGCATTCTGATTAGGTCTTCCTCAGATCTGCCCTCCCTCTATCACACCCCTCTTTTCCCTTATCTCCATCTTCTCTCTTATCTTGTAGTTCAAGGTAGATTTCTATACCCCATTACCTGTATTTCTTACTTCCCAGTTGAATGCATAAACAATTTTCAACATTCATTTTTAAAACTTTGAGTTCCAACTTATCTTCCTTCCTCCCTCCCCACCCATCCCCACTGAGAAGGCAAGCAATTCAGTTTAGGTTATACATGTGTAGTTATGCAAAAGACTTTAATAAAAGTCATGCTGTGAAAGACTAACTATATTTCCTTCCATCCTAAGCTACCACCATTTATTCTATTCTTGTCCCTCCCCAAAAGTGTTTGCTGCTAATTACCCCCTCCTCTGATTTGCCCTCCCTTCTATCATCCCCTGCTCCCACCCCACTTGTCCCCTTCTCCCCTACTTTCCTGTAGTGTAAGATAGATTTTCATACCAAATTGAGTGTGCATCTTATTCCCTCCTTAAGCCAAATGTGATGAGAATAAGCTTCACTTTTTCCCTCTCAACTTGCTCCACTGAAAAAGCATTTTCTTGCCTCTTTTATGAGAGATAATTTGCCCCATTCCATTTCTTCTTTTCTTCACCCAATGTATTTCTCTTTCACCCCCTAATTTCATTTTTTTATGTGTTACCCCTTCCTATTTAACTCACTCTGTGCTCTCTGACTATATGTATATAATCCCTCCACCTACCCAAATACTGAGAACAGTCTCAAGAATTACAAATGTTATCTTTCCATGTAGGAATATAAACAGTTCAACTTTAGTATATGCCTTGTGATTTCTCTTTCCTGTTTACCTTTCCATGCTTCTGTTGATTCTTGTGTTTGAAAGTCAAATTTTCTTCTCAGCTCTGGTCTTTTCCTCAAGAATGCTTGAAAGCCCTCTATTTCATTGAAAGACCATTTTTTTCCCCTGAAGTATTATACTCAGTTTTGCTGGGTAGGTGATTTTTGGTTTTAGTCCTAGTTCCTTTGACTTCTGGAATATCATATTCCAAGTCCTTTGATCCCTTAACATAGAAGTTGCTAGATCTTGTATTTCCACAATCCTTGAATTGCTTCTTTCCAGCTGCTTGCAATATTTTCTCCTTGACCTGGGAACTCTGGAATGGCTGCAAATATTCCTAGGAACTTTTCTTTTCAGATCTCTTTCAGGAGGTGATCAGTGGATTCTTTCAACATGTATTTTTCCCTCTGGTTCTAGAATATCAAGGCAGTTTTCCTTGATAATTTCATGAAAGATGATGTCTAGGCTCTTTTTTTGATCATGGTTTTCAGGTAGTCCCATGATTCTAAAATTGTCTCTCCTGGACCTATTTTCCATGTCAGTTGTTTTACCAATGAGATATTTTACACTATCTGCTATTTTTTCATTCCTGTGGTTTTGTTTTATAATTTCTTGATTTTAAATGTCATCAGGTTCCATCTGCTCCCTTCTAATCTATAAGGAATTATTTTCTTTTTTAAAAATGTTTTTCATTCATTTTTAGTTTTCAACATTCATTTCCACAAAATTTTGAATTCCAAATTTTCTCCCCATCCCTCCCCTCCCCTATAATACTTTGCATTCCGATTACTCCTTCCCTTAATATGCCCTCCCTCTATCACATCCCTCCCTTCTCTTATCCCCATCTTCTCTCTTTTCTTGTAGGGCAAGATTGATTTTTATACCTCATCATCTGTATTTCTTATTTCCCAGTTATATGCAAAAACAATCCTCAACATTCATTCCTAAAACTTCGAGTTTCAACTTATCTCCCTTCCTCCCTCTCCACCCATCTCCACTGAGAAGGCAAGCAATTCAAAATTGGCTATATATGTATAGTTTTGAAAGACTTCCATGATAGTCATGCTGTGTAAGACTAATTATATTTCCCTCCATCCTATCCTGTCCCCTCTTTATTCTATTCTCTCTTTTGACCTTGTCCCTCCCCAAAAGTGTTTACTTCTAATTACTTCCTCCTCCCATTTGGCTTCCTTTCTATCTTCTCCTCCACTCTACTTGTCCCTTTCTCCCCTACTTTCCTGTAGCACAAGATAGATTTTTATAGCAAATTGAGTGAGCATGTTATTCCCTCTTTAAGTCAAATGTGAAGAGAGTAGGCTTCACTTTTTCCCTCTCACCTCCTTCCTTTTCTCCTCCATTGAAAAAGCTTTTTCTTGCCTCTTTTATGAGAGATAATTTGTCTCATTCCATTTCTCCCTTTCTCCTCTCAATATATTCCTCTCTCATCCCTTAATTTTAATTTTTTAGCTATCATCCCTTCTTATTCAACTCACCCTGTGCTCTCTGTCTCTGTCTGTCTGTCTGTCTGTCTGTCTCTCTGTCTCTCTGTGTATAATCCCTCCAACTACCCAAATATTGAGAAGATTTTCAAGAGTTACAAATATTATCTTTCCATGTAGGAATGTAAACAGTTCAACTTTAGAAAGTCCCTTATGATTTCTCTTTACTGTTTACTTTTTCATGCTTCTCTTGATTCTTCTGTTTGAAAGTTAGATTTTCTATTCAGTTCTGATCTTTTCATCAAGAATGCTTGAAAGTCCTCTATTTCATTGAGTGACCATTTTTTCCCCTGAAGTATTATACTCAGTTTTTCTGGGTAGGTGACTTTTGGTTTTAATCTTAGTTCCTTTGACTTCTGGAATATCATATTCCAAGCCCTTTGATCCCTCATTGTAGAAGCTGCTAGATCTTTTGTTATCCTGATTATATTTCCACAATACTCCAGTTATTTTTTTCTAACTGCTTGCAACGTTTTCTCCTTGACCTGGGAACTCTGGAATTTGGCTACAATATTCCTAGGAGTTTCACTTTTTGGATCTCTTTCAGGAGGTGATCAGTGGATTTTTTCAATATTTGTTTTGCCCTCTGATTCTAGAATATCAAGGCAGTTTTCCTTGATAATTTCATGAAAGATGATGTCTAGGCTCTTTATTTTATCATGACTTTCAGGTAGTCCCATAATTTTAAAATTGTCTCTCCTGGATCTATTTTCCAAGTCAGTTGTTTTTCCAATGAGATATTTCACATTATCTTCTATTTTTTTCATTCTTTTGGTTTTGTTTTGTAATTTCTTGGTTTCTCATAAAGCCATTAGCTTCCATCTGCTCCATTCTAATTTTTAAAGAACTATTTTCTTCAGTGAGCTTTTGAACCTCCTTTTTCATTTGGCTAATTCTGCTTTTTTAAAGCATTCTTCTCCTCATTGACTTTTTGGATCACTTTTGCCAATTGAGTTAGACTATTTTTAATGGAGTCATTTTCTCCAGCAAGCTGTTGACTCACTTTTCATGGTTTTCTAGTATCATTCCCATTTCTTTTCCCAATTTTTCCTCCACCTCTCTTACTTGATTTTCAAAATCCTTTTTGATCTCTTTCATGGCCTGAGACCATTGCATATTTATTTTGGAGGTTTTGGAAGCCTTGACTTCCCTGAAGGTATGAATTATTCTTCCTCATCCAAAAGGATGGGAGAAAATATCTGTTCACCAAGAAAGTAACCTTATATAGTCTTATTTTTTCCCCTTTTTTGGGCATTTTCCCTGACTTTTGAGTCCTTTCTCAAGAGTAGAGTATACTCTATAAAATCTCAGTTCCTCCAAGGTGCCACAATCAAGGGAGCAGTTTACTCTTCTTCTGGCCTACCCACTGGTCTGGGAGCAACCAATACTTCTCTGACCAGAATCTTTGAGTAGTAGAATTCCCTCTCCATAACTGCCTCTAGTTCCACCATGGCAGCTCTCTTCCTCCTCACCCCAGAGCCTGGCTCAGGGCTGAGATTCAGATCAGCCACTCAATTCCCCTGGGGCTTTAGGTGGAGACCTCTAAAAATGGAGGCTGCCACAGCAGTGGCTACTCCTGGTAGGGCTGGACCATGTTCCCTTCTCACTCAGATGTAAAACCTTTCTCACTGACTTTTGAAGCTTTCTTTGGCATTTGTGAGTTGAGGGATCTGAGAACCCCCACTACTGCTGGGGATTATGCCCCTGTGATCTGTTTTGTCCTGTTCCTTCTGGTGCAGAGCAGCCAGGATTGAGATGGGCTCTGTGGGCTGCTCTCTACTCTGTGCCCCATGGGACAGACCTCTCCTGTTGGCCTTCCTGGCTACCTTGGGCTGGAAATCTTTTTCATTATGTCATTTTGTGGTTTCTCCTGCTCTAGAATTTGTTTAGAGTCATTTTTTACAGGTATTTTATGTGCTGTGGGATAAGAGCTAGAGTATGTGTGTCTTTTTACTCTGTCATCTTGGTTTCACTCCCCTTTAGGGAATTATTTTCTTCAGTGAGCTTTTGGATCTCGTTTTCCATCTGGCCAATTCTACTTTTTAGGGCATTCTTCTCCTCTTTGACTTTTTGAATCTCTTTTGTCATTTGGGTTAGTCTATTTTTTAAGTGTTATTTTCTTCAGCATTTTTTTAGGTCTCCTCTATCATGCATTTGACTCATTTTTCATGATTTTCTTGCCTTAGTCTATTTTCTCTTCCCAATTTACTCTACTTCTCTTACAGATTTTCAAAATCTTTTTTGAGCTCTTCCATGGCCTGAGACCAATTCATATTTTTCTTGGAGGTTTTGGACGGAGGAGTTTTGACTTTGTTTTCTTCTGTTTGCATGCTTTGGTCTTCCTTGTCACCAAAGTAAGATTCTACAGCCTGATTGTTTTTCTGGTTTTGGCTCATTTCCCCAGTCATTTACTTGACTTTTGAGCTATTTTTCAAAGTAGTTCTCTGCTTTCAGTGGGTGTGGGGAGTGTATTGTCAGCTGTTCGATGCCCCCACAATCTGTGGGCCT
Source organism: Notamacropus eugenii (assembly GCF_028372415.1). Taxonomy (NCBI): domain Eukaryota; kingdom Metazoa; phylum Chordata; class Mammalia; order Diprotodontia; family Macropodidae; genus Notamacropus; species Notamacropus eugenii. The sequence goes on from NC_092873.1 coordinate 126,378,288, forward strand.
AGGGCTTCAGAAATAGTCACTGCTGCTGCCCCTGCTACTGCTGTGGCTTCTGTTGGTTCTTCTACCCCTTTTCCCCCTGCCATCCTGGGGCTGGGGCTGACCACTCCACTCTCTTACAATGGTCCCACAGGTCTTTCCTATTGACCTTCCAATTTGTTCACAGCGTTTTGGAGTCATGAAGTCTGGAAACCACTATAGGTATAAGAGATTCAGTCTCATCACTTGCTCAGGGCTCCTCTGAGCACTCATGGCCCACACTGGACTGTGCTCTGCTCTGAGTATAATGTGAGTGACACTTGCTGGTGACCTTTCAGACTGTATTGGGCTGGAGATTTGCTTCGCTCCATCACTCTATGGGTTCTGCAGCTCCAGAATTGTTTAGAGCCATTTTTTACAGGCATTTGACTGGGCTTGATGTGAGTACTGTAGAAAGTCCTTGATGTTATCTGCCATCTTGACTCTGCCCCCCTATATAGCATTCTAAGGTTTGCAAAGGACTTTGTTTGCATATACAAAGGAATTGCAATGCAGTTGGTGTAGATTCTTACAGGACAGGACCAGAAAGAAATCCTCAGCATTTCTGATCCCAAAGTGAAGAACTAAAATCTTGGAAAAGTTGAGAAGCATACATGAACACTGTGTGACAGGCAAGGGCTTATAGGCAAGCTCACTACAGTGAATGCAAGAAGGATCTCTGTCATGATGATGTGTTCATTACAAGGAGGTTATTGCCACTCTCAACTTCAATAATAGCTTACTGTAGGGGGTGACTAGAAGATGTCCCTAATGAGAAGAAAATAAAGCTGTCCCAGTTCACAATGAATTACAGTAGTAGAACTTTTACCTCCCCATTTTCTTGTTGTGGATCTTTTTTTGAGCCTCTACCTTTATTTCTTTTAAAAATATGTCTATTTACTTTCAACGTGCTTTAAATGGTTTCTCTAAGAGTTTTTTTCCTTTGGTCTTGGGGAATTAAAAATAGGCTATGGTAACCTGGGACACAGAGGAGAAAAAATTCTCTTTATAATCTCTAAGATATTTTTATCAGCTAGAGGATCAAAAATAAACCAATGTTTTATTGGTAGCTATTATTAGAGCTCTCTCAGAGCAAGAAAATTATTAAATGAATCTAGACCAAGAAGGAACCTAAGCACAACTTGAGTCAAAAGGAGTCTGGTGTGAGGAGACTTGGTTGGCTAGTGGCACATTAGATAGAGTTCTGGGTCTGGAGTTGAAAAGACCTTACTTGCTGTGTAATCCTAGACAAGTCACTTAACCTTTGTTTGCCTCAGTTTCCTCATCGGTAAAATAAGGATATTAATAGCACCTTCCTCTCAAGGTTGTTGTGAAGGTTAGAGGAAATAATTGTGAAGTATTTAGTATAGTGCCTGGCTTATATTAGGCACTATATAAATGTTAGATATTGTTATTATTTATCATTATCATTTAGAAGTATGAGGAAGTCTATTCTAAGACAGTGGATTTGAGCAACAACTTTCTCCATTTTCCCTTGCCTCTGAATTTGGAGCCAAGAATTTCCACTAGAGAGATAATCCTGCCTAGAGGGTGGAATTGGGAAAGAGTGATCCTACCCACAGAAGTATGTAATCCAGAGAGAAGTTCAACTAGAATTGTTCTTCAATCATGAACTCGTACCCTCAGTTACAGATTTGTATATTCCATTTAACCCCCAGAATAAGTTAGTATTGTAAGAAGGGAAGAACAAGGCTCCGAGCCAGCCCATGATCACATAACTGCTAAAAGTCCAGGGCCAGATTTGAACTTAATTCTTTCCTTGCTTCAGAAGCAACATTTTTTCATTATGTCATATTGTTTTTCTTGCACAAAGTTCATTTTTGTTGATTTTTCTACATCCCATCTCTCTGCTCCCAGGAGCTGTCTTCCCCCATTTTAAATCTGTCCTCCCCTTTTTCAATGTATTTCCCCAAATGTCTGTTTCAGGTGATCCATAGGTCTGCTCTCCTTGAAATATCCTCTTCAACTGATTTTTCTCAATGTATATTTGGCCTTCTGAAGCTAGTGTCTTCATTTTAATTCTCTCATCGTTTAGACGTGTATGACCAGAAAAGAAGGCAGGTTAGAGAAAGGGATAACCTATGTAGTTGTTGCATGGTCATTATTCTCTTTTGAAATCTATACACTGTCAGCAGAATTCAAAAATAAGTCTTAGCTTATTGACTGGACACCCAAAGAGGATTTATTGGAACATATGAACAAGAGTAACACAGGATAAAAGGACATAGGTGGGTTATGATCATCATAGTAGGGAATACTCACATAAATGAACACTCCCTGTAGCATGCAGTGTGGGCTACCTCTAAACTCAGTTTACACACATGTATTGACCACCGGTTATAGAATGTCTATACAGATTCAACAATTACTCCATGGCATTTCTCTTTCTTGTCATCATGACTTGGGTGCAAGCTCCTCATCTTCTCTATGTGGAGGAGTTACATTAACCAAATAAGCTGATACACTTTGTGTAATGTGCCAGACATCCTATTACACTCTTATAAATTAGCCCCATTCAGAATTAGAAAATTAATTTTAAGAGGCCAGATACAAAACAACTTGAGATATCCTTCTGCAGACAAGATAAAAGCTTTGACCTTTAATACAAGACAGAGAAGTATTTCTTGATAATCTTAAACATGAAAACATGCCATCTATGTTAAAAGAATGATCTTCAGAGGTGATTAGTTGTTAGACCACTGAAAAAAGGTTAATGAATGAATTAATGGAAAAGCAATTATTAAATATTTAACCATATTCTCACACCATACTAAGTACAGGGTATGCAAATACAAAAGTGAGAGTCTTTTACTTTCTAAAGTACATATGGAAAAATAGTTGTTAGGGAAGGGCATTTTGGTCTGAGAAGTCCCAGAGATGATAAGTATAGTCAGAGGGCAGTTTATTGACATGTTTTTTTCCAAAAGCAATTGTAGGACCAATATGATTATAATTCCTAAAGCAAGAGATGGGAAGGGTAGGGTGGGAATGGGGAACATCAAAGTTGACTAGATCTTCAGTCATGGTAATATTTGAATGATCAAGTGTTCAATGTAATGAGAAGACATAGTTTTCATGAATGTAGCATTGAGCTAAACACAGGAAGTCCATGATCTACTCCCAGATGAAATTGGTTGTCAAATTACCTTTTCCAATTTTGCTTTCCTCATTTAGGAAAGTATCTTCTAAGACAAATCCCATGAATATAGATATGAAGAAAGAAGACTAGAGAGAGGGGCTATACATTTCTTATCTATTATCTTCTATTTTCCCTAGGGCCTTACTGTTCTGTGCTCAGTATGTTTTTCCCCCTCAAGTCAATGAATGAGTTTTATTACTTTCATCCTCTCTATTTTTCTTATGTGTACATGTCTATAAAATTGACAACCATCTACTACAGAACAGAGACAAGTCCTTTCTTTGATGAAATCTCTGTTGAATTGAAATACATAGTTAAGTGTGTGTGCATTTATTTGTATTTCTTCATCTATTCTGTTGCTTACAGCTATATTAAAGAGTAAAGTTTAATATATTGTCTTCATACTTTCTATTTCTTTACAGATAATTGATCCTGTGGATTCCAATGTTAGTGCCCCACCCCATTACTTTATTAGTACCAAATTATCTATGTATATACATGTTGTCTTCCTCACCCTAAGAGAATGTAAATTACTGATCAGTTGTTTTCTTTGTATTCTCAGTGCCTAGCCCTGTAGTAGGTGCTTACAAAATGCTTGTTTTTGAATGAATTAACTAAAGAAAAGTATATATGCAAGTTATTTACTTTTAAATCCTTCATTTTTTCATGATTTTATTTTGTATTCTGAATATATATAGCTTTCAACATATGGAGGTAATTCTCACTCAGATACAGGTTGAATCTTCCTCTGAGATTCTTTCTAATTTTGGGAATCTGTGATTTTGTGAATTTCCACGTATTTTTCTTCAAACAATTAGCACGCTGCTTTGTACCCAGTAAGTACTTAGTTAATTTTAGCCTAATGATGTTAGTTCTAACACAAGCATACAACGCAGCCCCAATCAATTTTAATTTTCAATGAGGTTGTGAACATATCTGCCCTCAAACCCCACTACAATTTCTCAGTTCTCTGTTGTAACATCGACCCATCCCCTCTTTATAATATTTGTATCATTTTGTCCATTACATTCAATGCCCTCTCTGAAATGCAATTTTACTTAACGTTATGTTTTCATGGAACCATACATGTACCCTATTCACTCCACAATTAATTACATTGTTTTCTCTTTCCCTTTGACATTTTTCACTCTAAAAGGGTTTGTGGTATGACTTTAGAGTGTTATTATCCTTGCCATGAACATTAAATTATAGAATGTTCAAAGTAACAGATCACATGTTAGTTTAAATGGAGGCAAGTTTGAGATAAATCAAAGGGAAGACTACCTTCAATTCACAGTCAGCCATTTCTGAATTATGCCACTTGCTCTACGACCATTAACCTTGTGCTCTCTTCCTTTTCCCTACCTGGACACTTAGATTTTGCCTCTGTGGTCCTGGGTTCTGGTAGATGAGCTTTCACTTTATACAGCCCAACACCATAACTCTGTTCCATATTATTTCCCAGTCATTTCCAAATCATCTGAATTTGACTGTATCTACTCTGTCCCCTCTGGTTCCCCTTTATGTATTGTCTTCCTCAACTAGACTTGAAGCAGAAGCTTGTGTTTGCTCGCTTTTATTCATTTCCCCAGAATTTAGCAGCCTAGTACATAGTAAGTGCATGATAAATACTCATTCAATCTATCTATCCATCACAATGAAAAAAAGATGCTCAAGACTTCAAGGATGATATTATCAAGAACATAAAAAGATTAAAGAAGGGTTAGATAAATCATGGGTATTGGTTAAGGGAAAATAGGGCTGTACTTTTGAAATGATGATGGTAATCATTATCATCAATTGTTAATCATAGTAGCTAACATTTATATAGCACTTATTATATGCCAAGTGCAATTCTAAGCATTTTATGAATATCTCTTTTGATCCACACATCAACTCTGGGAGGTAAGTTCTTTTACTATACTCATTTTACACATGAGGAAACTGAGGCTGGAAGAGGTTAAGTGACAGACTAACGTCACACAGCTAAGAAGTATCTGAAGTTGGATTTGAATTCAAGTCTTTCAGACTCCAGGCCTAGTGCTCTATCCACTATGCCACCTAGCTACCTTCTCAGGGGACAGACATGCCTCTTTTACCATAAATTGCCCATTGGTAGCATTGTCACTGAAAGGAGATGAGTGGATCTGGCTTCCAGACTCATATACTATCAGTTCTTATGTCTTTATGAATTCAGGATCTGGCCTTGTACAAATTATTTCCCAAATGGGTATTAACAAAAAATATTTAATTTAGGAAATATCTCTTTGAAAAGAAATTTTAGATATTTAAGGGTGAAAAATGACTTTAGTTGAGGGTTATCAGTTTTTAAAAATCAGTATCAATACTTCAAAAATCTTTGATTTCACCTATGTGAATAGTTTCTCCAGTGATGCAAATTGCCACCCAATTACTATCTCTGTAAAGTATCTTCATGAGTGGATATGGTTGAAAACAAATCATTACCTTCTATACAATCCTCTGGTGATAACACCTCTCTGAGCATAGCTAGCCTGATTTAAGGATGACAGATATGCAGATAATAATTGGGCTAGTATGCCAAAGTGTTCCAGCTTAATGTGCTAGAGCTGGGACTGCAGTAACATAGCTTTTGGGAGCCCACATCCACCTCTATGACATAATGAGGCATCAAAGTTGAACTTATTACTTGCCTATGAAACTTTAATGAAACCTGCTGCAGTCAAAATATTGAACGAACTTATGACATTTTATCTTTAATATGAGTTCAGAACATGACTAGATCTCATTCTAAAGACCATTTACCTAAGGCTCTGATTTAATTTAATTTCCTAAGTACTTGTGATGGTCAACAGCATGTTTAAGCAAGCAGCAATCCACTTCAGGGAAATGAAACCACTTATGGTTATAAAATAATAGCTTCAGATTGACCTTTCAACAGAGAGGTGCGTGTGCCAAAAAATCTGAAGAGCATTACTGTAAATAAAAATCTTTATTAGAAACTAAATGGTTGAAATTTAATCTAAAGGTTGTCTTCCTCTCTGGCACATGATAAAATACAATAATGATAATCAATAGAAAACATTCCCTGGGAAGGAAGTTGTCCTGAAGCAATAAGAAACCGCAGTGCTTCAGACAAGTTAATGTGGCCACAATGTTTGGTAAAGAATGCTTAATGTGGAAAAGTAGATGTGCAGTTCAGTCAGTTAGAAGGCCATGTTAATGAGGTCAGGGTCAGGGGTTCATTGCTAGTTTTGCTTTGTTCCAGGGCTGCAGACTACACCTTTAACTCTAGCCAGATGTCATGCAAATATGGTGCAGATCCAATTGAAGACTAATTGGGGGAGTGTGGGCTGGTCAGCAGAAATCCATTCCCTGTGGCTAGAGGGAAAAACAAAGCCCAACTACTTAAACTGTATTCTCTGATCCTAGTAGACTTTGTGTAGGAAGGACAGGGCAGGGCATTATTCAATGTGTGACTGAAGGAAGGACACTGGCTGGTTTTTAAAGAATCATACCATAAAGACAGTGTGCTGTAGTGGTTAGTTAACCAGGCTGGATGCAGATTGCTCATTGAACTAGGTTCAAATCTTGCTTCTGAGATTACTAGCTGTATGATTCTGGATAAGTCATTTAACTTCTGTATGCCTTAGACAACTCCTTATTATTTTCCTATATGGGTTGTGATTTGCACTGATGAATGGAGTTCCCTACAGTGACAAAGTCATAGGTCCTTTATGTACTCAATCAGATTTTACACAATCAAAAGAATGTTACTGGCAGGAGGAAAAGTCAAGAAAGAAGAGGGGAGAAGTGGGAATCGGGTGAAGGGAAGCCTGAGAAAGTGACTCTGGTGAATGATAAGAGAAGCAACTGATAAATTCTAGGATGTGTGAATGAGATGTGAATATATGATTAGAATAAGGCTAAAACTTTTTTGTTGATATAATGCATTTAGAGATGAGGAAATGGCCACACAAGGCCCAATATCATCTCCGATACTTTTTAAAATTAATTCTCTTTTGTGGTTTTGACCTTAGTTAACTAATGCTGTCATTTATCTAAATATTTTTAGAACTTCTGAAAATGCCTTTAAAGCTAGTTTTTGATTTTCAGAAACAAATTAATCCTGTGCTTCATCATATTTTAGTTTTGTCCAAAACTGGATTTAACCAGCTTGATCACCCCAGTTATTGACCAGACTTAATACAGAATTGGGTTGGCTATTTAAAAAATACATCCTCAAAGGATAAATATGTGGCACTAAGAATAAAATTGAAAAGAGTGTTTCTAAAGACTCCCAGGGTAGTTCTGAAAAAAAAAAAAAGGATAAAAAGCATGGATTGTAATGGCATCATTGTTGGGATATGTTTGAAGCTTTCCAAAATACTATTTTGAAGATAATAACACTTACTGTTTAATTTGCTGTATTTCTTTTAAAATAAAATGGTTTTCATTATCTAATAGTCCATATTGTACACCCCGGCATAAAAATAAACTAAACCTTTGTAAGTAGTTAAAGATATATAGCTGGAGTATACCTGAAAATACTTCCAATTGATATGGGTCCTAGACATGGCCTGATTCGGAGTTCTAAGGGTATTCATTAGGCTTTAGAAGGTGAAACCTATCAGATTGAATGGGATTCCTTCCCCTGAAAGTCTCACCTTAGCAACTCCCCTGCCCCAGATTTTCTCTTCTGTCTTATCATGAGCCTAGACTGTGGGGGAAGACATGGCTGCTCATATCCATTTATGATTACCAAAGAATTATCAACTATGATGCTTTCACTCTGACACTGAGCCCTAGGAATCATCAGATGTTTTTCTATTTACCTTCCCTTGTACTCTCCAAAACCTCCCTCATTGCCATCTGTCCTATAATTGGATTTCCTATATGTGTCATCTCCAAACAGAATATGAAGTCTTTGAGATAAGGGGCTGTCTTGATGTTCTATTTCTATTGTAGTGTTTGGCACATAGTAAACAAGCACTTAATAAATGCTTTTCTATGACATCGGATTGTATGCCATGCTGTGCCATGCCATGTCATCTGTTTAAATATACCTGGTATCCAAAGCAACTGCTCAAGTAAAGACGCAATGGGAGGAACATATATGGGGCACACTTTCTGACTCTTTTACTGGAATGTTGGGTATACCAGTAGGACTTCTTGATACCAATGAAAGTCATAACACTCAGAGACCCTATTTTACCTCACACATATTGCTTCACTAGTAAATCCTTCACCTTTCTCCTCCACTCAAATGTTTTCTGTCCCCACAATTCTGAGAGCCAGTCTAAGAAAAACAACCTTACAGGTACTCCTCCATGAGTAAACATTTTGATTAACTGTAGCTACCATACAGGTAATAACATCAAGTTTTTTTGGAGTGGTAGCTACTTCTATTTTCATGCTGTTTCTAAAGGCTAAATCTTTGCCACTTGTTTCTTTGTCAGTGGTTCTAAGGAGTTATTGTACTGAATCAGCACTTTGAATAGCAAGACAAAAATACGTAAACAAAATCCACAATTCACCTTCAAATTTCATTTTTTTCTAGTAATTTCAATCTTGTTCTCCATAAAACCTTTAAAAGTCTTTAAAGTCAACATTTGTAGGAGGTACCCAGTGAGGATTTTATGTTCTTTAAAAAGGTGAAGAGCATGTTGCATCAAGCTTCCTGAATCATTGTTGGCCATAGAATTGATCAGAGTTTGTAAGGCTTTCAAAGTCATTTTTCTTTACAATATTGTTATTATGTGAATTGTTTTCCTGGTTACATTCACTTTGCTCTGAATTGTCCTACACATGTTTCATCAGGTTTCTCTGAAACTGCCTCCATCTTCATTATTTTTTTAACAGTAAGATTCCATCACTTCCATATACCATATTTCCAGCCTTTCCTCAATTGATGGGGACTTCCTCAGTTTTCATCACCACTATTGCCTCTGCTGCTGCAGCAGCTGCTGCTACTACTTCTGCAGCATAGTGCTTACTAGATGCTAAGCATTTTACAATTATTTTCTTATTTGAAACTTACAACAACCCTAGGGGACAGATGTTGTAGATAAGGAAGATGAGGCAAACAGAGGTTTAAGTGACTTGCGGAGGTCACATAGCTGGTAGGAATCTGAGACTGGATTTGAACTCCAGTCTTCTTGACTCCAGATCTTACACTTTATCAGTTGTGCCACCTATCTGATGCAGGGTATATACAAAAAGAGCTGCTGCAAATATTTTGGTACATATGGGTCCTTATCTTCTTTCTTTGGGAGGTAGAGCACTAACACTGGCACTGTACTCACAGTGTAATAACTTTTAAGCTACAATTTCAAATTGATTTTTAGAATGCCTGGACCACTTCACGTTTTCAACAACAATGTTCTAATGCACCTGTTTTCTCAGTCTCTGTAGCATATGTTATTAGCTCTTTTCATTAACTCTATCAGATGGATATGAAGTGAAATTTCATAGTTGTTTTAATTTGCATTACTAATTATAAGTGCTTGAGAGCACATCATCATATGACTATTGATAGTTTGGATATCTTTTCTTTGAAAAATATCTGTTTATATTCTTCAACCATTTATCAATGAAAGGCTGGCTCTTAGTCTTATAAATTGAAATAAGTTCCCAACGTATCAGAAAGTAGAACTTTATCAGATAAACTTGCTGGAAAGACCCGCTCCCCCCATTTGCTTATTTCCCTTCTAAATTATGCTGCATTAGTTTTGTTTGTACAAAACTTTCAAACACTTTATATAATCAAAATTATTTTTTGTTGTTATTATTAATATGGTCAATTATATTTATATTTTTCTAATATTGAACCAAACCTGTATTCCTGGTATAAATCTAACCTGATCACAGGGTATAATCTTTGTGATGTGTTGCCATACTATCTTTGCTAATATTTTATTTAAAAATTTTACATCTGGATATTGATTAAGAATATTAAGATAGATTTTTTTTTCAGTTTTGACTGTCTTTGACTTAATTCTCAAGCTCATATTTGTATCATAGAATCAGTTTAGTAGAATCTCTCATTTTCCTATGTTTTCAAAGAGCTTTTGTAATATTAGAATTATTTTTTACACATTTTATGGAATTTGCTTGTAAATCCATTTGGCCCTGGTTATTGTTTTCCTTTGGGAGCTCATTTCTAGCTTTTGAAATTTCTTTTTTTGAGACGTGTTAACTATTCTGTTTCTATTTTTGTAAATATTCATTTGTTTCATTTAGATGGTCAGTTTTGTTGGCATATAATTAGATGAAATAGTTTTTACCATTTTAATTTCTTCTTTGTTGATTGTGAATTCATCCTTTTCATTCTTAATGCTGATAACTCAGTTTTATTCTTTCTTTTAAAAACCTAATTAGTTACTAATTGACTTATTTTTATTAATTTTTGACAAGAGCCCTACTTTTGTTTATTAATTCAATGACTTTTTTTGCTTTCAATTTTGTTAATTTCTTCTTTGACGTATAGATTCTCTATTTTAGTGTTAAATTGAAGGGCTTAGAATTTTGATTTTCAAAGTTTTTAAAAATTGCATGCCAAAGTTTGTGATCTGCTTTTTTCTCTTTTATTAATGAAAGTGTTTAGAGATATACATTTTCACTGCTTTGTCAGCAGCCCTAAAATTTTGGGATGTTGTCTTTAGTGAAATTATCAGTTGTTTTTTTTAGTTTTTTCTTTGACCCATACATTCTTTAGGATTAAGTTATTTAGCTTCAAATAATTTCTAATCATGTCTATGGTGGTCTTTTATTTAATGTTAAGGCAAACCCCTCTACATGTGCAAATGACTCCCTTCTCTCCCTTCTCTAGAAGCTTGCCCCCCTCAGTTATTGCCATTCTCTCATCTATTCTCAATTGTCAACAGACAGTGATGTCTACTAGCTATTTCCTAGTGACTACAAATATTCCCATATATCCCCTAACAAAATCCTCACTTAATTCATCAGTCCCTCTTATCATCAGATATCTTTCCTTTTTGGGGGGACTAGACTCATTTAGAGAAGGTTGTGTATAATGAATGTCTCCAAATGTTTCTCTTCATTATTATTGCAACTGTGCCATCTGAATTTTGACTTCATAATTCAACCAAAACTGATCTTTCAAAAGTTACTAATTGCCCAAAATAAGTTCTTTTCTCAACTGTCATTCTTCTGGACTTCTCTGCAGATTTTAACACTGTTGCTCATTCTTTTCTTCTTGATACACTCTTCTTTCTAGGTTTTTGTGACATTTTTTTCTCCTAATTCTCCTTCTACTAGGCTGTTCATTTTTTCTCTGTTTCTTTTGCTGATTCTTTTTCCTGGTCATGCCTGATAACCACTGAGATTTCACTAAGCTCGGTTCTCTTCTCACTATATACCATCAGGTCCTATTACTTTCAATTATCATCTCTGTGCTGATGACTCGCAGACATACTTATCCAGCTCTAACCTCTCTCCTGACCCTCAGTCTCACATTTTAACTGCCTGTTAGACATATCAAACTGGATGTCAAATAGCCGTCTTCAACTCAACATGTCTGAAACAGTACCCCAAATCTTATCCTCTTCCTTAATCTCTTCATAGTTACCATCTTCATAGTCACTCGCCTATAATATAGGTATCATTCTCAACTCCTTACTCTTTCTGTCTTCTAGTCTCCCATCCCATATTTAGTAGTCAACTCCTCCTGTTTCTACCTTCATAATATCTCTTGTACATATCCCATTCTTTTCTCTGATATTGTCACCACCCTAGTGGAGGTTCTTATCACATCACACTTGAACTGTTGCAATAGTCTGCTGGTTGGTCTTTAAGTTTCAAGTTTTCCCACTCTAATCCATCTTTCACTCTGTTGTCCAATTCATCTTCTTAAAACACAGGTATGAATGACTATGTCATTCTTCTATTTAGTGAATTCTAGTGATTCACTGTTAGAAAAAATTTGGATTCCAAATTCTTTCCCTTCTATCCATCCCTCCCCTACCCAATGAGATTGTAAGCAAAATATCAATTATACTTGTGAAGTCATGCAAAACAACTTTCCATATTGGCCATGTTGCAAAAAAAAAAAATACCAACCACACACAATCATGCACACACACACACACACACACACACACACACACACACACACACACACACACACACATGGCCCAAGGAAAATAAAGTGAAAAAAAATATGCTTCAATATGTACTCAAAGTTCTTTAACTCTCTCTCTGGAGGTGGATAGGAGTTTTCATAATGGGTGCAATTGTCTTGGATCATTGTATTGATTAGAATGATTAAGTCACACTTGATCACAGTTGTAACAATACTACTGTTAATGTGTACAGTGGTCTTGTCCTTGTTTAACTTTGCATGAGTTCATATGTAAGTCCATTCCAATTTTTCTGAAGCCATACTGCTCATAGTTCTTTTAGCATGAGAGTGTTCCATCATAATAATTGCAACCACAATTTGTGTAGCCATTACCCAAATGGTAGGCATCCCCCTCAATTTCTAATTCTTTGCCATCACAAAAAGAGCTGCTATAAGTATTTTTTTGTACAAAAATGTCCTTTTCCCATTCCTTTGATTTCTCTGGGATACAGACCCAGTAGCAGTATTACCGGGTTAAAGGGGAGGAGGTGTGTGTGTGCTATGCTTAATTCCAAGGAATTAACTGCTAAGGATGGAATTTTTTCACTCTGGCATATAGATGGGGAGGAAATTCACATGACATACACAATGACACCATTCTTACTGAGAAATTGTGAAAGAAGAGGGGACACTTTCAGAGATACATAAATCACTGTGGGAGATCATAGGATCATAGATGAAAACTAGAAGATACCTTGAAATCCATCTAATAGTCCAATCTCTGCATGTTCCCAATGATAGGAAAAAGAGAAAGATTCTCTGACACTGGCTGTGAATAGGAACACTCTACAGAAAATAGAGATATCAAAACAAATTAGGTGTAGAACACTAACGGCATTGGAGATACAAAATGAATTGTATCAATTATTTTTTATAATTCTATACTTTTGGTGACTACAACTAGGTCTCAATTACTATGAATAATGAATCTTTTATGTGGTCATATTATTTGGATTTACATTGCCTATTTCCATTGGATTTGAACCAATGATCATATTCTACATAATTGTAACTTCAAATAGTGTGAAACTTAGGACATGTGACCATTTCAAGGGATCCATTATTTGCTCTGAGATCAGACTGAATATAGTTTGAAGTAATATTTTTAATTATTTTTTAAAATGCAGAGGTTAAATAACTTGTCAAAGTCACACAGGTGATAACAATAGTTGACATTTGCACAGTGCTTTAAAGTTTGCAAAATAATTTATATTCATTATCTATCCAATCTGAGCCTTGCAACTCTATGAGGTAGGTACTGTGGGATTTTTTTCTCTGTTTTACAGATGAGGAAACTGAGACCCAGAAAGCCTAATTAAAATGCCCATAGTCACATAGCTAGTAAATCTCAGAGGCAGGATTTTAACCCAATTTTTTTTGACTCCAGGTACACTATAAACTTCTCCTAATAGGCCAAGTTGAAATCCTAACTCTTCTTCCACTTACTATCCAAGTAATTTTGAGCAACTCATCTAGTTTCTCTGAGCCTAGCCTGTAAAAAGAGGATGGTAAGTACTAGATAATTTCATAGGTCTACTCTGGCTCTAAATCTTTATTTTTAGCATTCTATAAATTCAAAGTCAGAAATAAATTTGTTTGCTGCTCATTGTACCACTTGGGATTATATACCAAAAAAGTAAGACATGGTAAACAGTGCTTTAAAGTTTGCAAAATATGGAATTGTAAAATAATGAAATTATAAAACTATTATACATTTTCATTATATTACTTTATTACATCATTATTATATTATTTTTAAAATAATTTTTTACTCTAAAATAATAAAAATAGGATAGGGCCATGAGGCTTCTGAACTACTAAACATTTAATTGAAAGTCATTTTACTGCAATTCTTTTTCTATTGAAACATCTTTTGCTAATTTTAAATAGGAAAGCCATATTCATGTAACATTTAAGCATTTTCTTTTAACCTGCTCATCTCTTATAATTGTTGTAGCCATCTTCTTTGCCTGCATGCCCAAAGGTCCTAGAAGAGGTTAATAGTGGTAGATGTAATAAAAATAAGAGGTCATATGAGAATATTACTCCTGTTCCAATGTTCTCAATCTCAAATGTGCTTTTTAAAAGGCATTATATTGCCTTTTATTTTTCACCACTAATATTTAAATCTCTGTAAAATAAAAATAAGTCATCATCAACCTTCATTTCACCTATTTTACTTTGAAGACTTGTTAATCCAATTACATACTCTCTGAACAAAGGGACAGAGGCCTTCATGGTATAATTTGCTCTCTGTAAGCTATGTGTGTGAAATTCCTGTCATAGTTAAATTGGAAATGACAAAATAGAGTTTAAAAGGTGAATGACTGAGGTATTAATATTGGGTCAAATTGAGTGTACTTATGGTCTCTGTTAATAATAGTAATTACCAGCATTTTTAAGGCTTACAAGGTACTTTGCACATTGTTTCATTTGATCCTCACAACCCCCCTATGACATAGCTGCTATTATTATTTCTATTTCACAGATGATGAAACTGAGGCTTTCCAAGGTCAAAGTAACTTACCTAGGATTGCACCACTGGTAATCTTTTAATAACACTTTAAAGACTTCATCTAAGGGCATTATCACTAGAAATACTGAAAAGAAGGCAAAAAAATTTAAAATAGTCAGTAATAATAATAGCATTTTATCCACTGTTATATTGTCTAAGGCACATGAAAAATATGGCAATAAAATTTTATGATGCCAAAAAGAGAATGGACTGATTGATAACAATAATTAGATGATTTCCATGTGTCTGAGGGACTATTATTTTGGTTCCTTAATGTTTTGAAGATGTAATCACAGGAGACTTCATAGGAGGGAGACTGATGTTGGAGACCTCATCTACCACAAAAGGCAGCCAGTTCATTTCAGTATTAGGGCAGTCAGGGTTGAGGATGAAAGGCAGTATTAATAAAAGTGTAATGTCCCACACAAAAAAACATCAGTTTTATGACAGCTACATCTCTTATTGGCTTAGATTGAGTTTGTAATTACTTCAGACTCACCCAAGTCTTTTTCACATCAATTGCTGCCTTGCCACATTTTCTCCATGCTATGCTTAAACATCTTATTAAAAAAATAAAATCTAGTGGAAGATGTTACATTTGTTCTCATGAAATTTCATCTTGTTAGTTTCATCCTATTTTTCTAGCCTGTCAAGATCATTTGGAATCTGGATTATATCATCCAACATATTAGCTTTCCCTCAAACTTAGTATTATATGAAAATTTAATATGTATGCTTTCAGTGTCTCCATCAAAGTCATTAATAGAAGTGTAGCATAGGGCAACGATCTTCTGTTGCTCTTTTCCAGGTTGATATTGGTCTATTAATTCAAACTCTTAAGTTACAGTCATCCAACCAGTTATAAATAAATGTAATTGTACAATTTCAGTCGTTTGACCTGTTTGGGGTTTTCTCGGCAAAAGTACAGGAGTGGTTTTCCATGTTTTTCTCCAGCTCATTTTACAGACAAAGAACTGAGGCAAACAGGGTTATAGGACTTGCACAGGCTCACATAGCTAGTAAGTGTCTGAGGCCAGATATGATCTGAGGAAGATGAGTCTTCCTGAATTCAGTCTTGGCACTCAATCCACTGTGCCACCTAGCTTCCTCTCAACTCTGTACCAAGGAATTTGGGTGGACCAGGTTAAGTTCTAAAGGGGATTGGACTCTACTAGTAAGGGATGAGGTCTCTTTTCTCATATTCTTCAGCTTGTTACTCTATCCCATGGCATCTCAAGAATGATTTACTTAAATCTTAGGTTCAGACTCATATCTATACCTCCTCATAAAACTAAATGGAGAAGTAGAAAAGTATTCAAAGCATATTTTGATTTACATATGGGACAGATATTTATTTGCTGCATATAAAAGAATACAGAAAAACAAAGGACTCAGAAGTTCAGATTGACAAAGACTTAGAATAGTATTTAGTAATTCTTTATAACTACTGTTATTCTGTCCGGGATAGTGAAGCTTTAAGCCTCATCAGAAGGTATGTCAGTTTGTGAGACTGCGTTATAGATATTGTTACATTTCAGTCCACTTCTATACTATCCCTTTTATGTTCATGTCTACAGACAGTCTAGGGCGTAGGTTTATGCTTTGATTGTGGATTTCTTCTCCAAGGAATAAGCTTTTCCTACCATCAGTCACTTTCATCTGATGGACCTAAGACATCCAGACCTCTAGGGCTCAAAATGATGTCAACAAGTCTAGACATGTCCACCTTGAGATTAATATTTATTTAACTATACTCTGAGAAGGAGTATGATGCAGAAGAAATAGCCAGAGGTCAAAATTCAAGCTCCTTTAGCTGAGCACCATCTCTATAAGTACCTTGTGGGAGTAGTTGACCTGATGCTTGGGTAAGGAAAGTTCCCCTTCCCTGGAAATCCCAGTTACATGATGCTACTGGAGGGTAGAAGGAAGAGAGAGCCAAGGGTGAAGATACCTAGCTGCCAAAAGGAGATTGCTTAGTCATTCTTAAATTGTCCAAACTCCTTCAACAGCAATGAGTCACACTTGACCTGAAGAACCCAAGGGCTTTATCGTCTAGCACTAAGATTACATATATGCTCAATTGTAATTAGGTAGGAAACTTCAATTACATTAAAAATCATTCTCCTTGATAAGTCCAAAATAAGCACTTATTAAATGCTTACTATGTGCCATGTACTGTGCTAAATATAAACAAAAGTAGAAAGAAAGATAGTTTCTGCCTTCAAGAAATGTACATTCTAAAAGGAGAAGATGACACGTAAAAGGAAGCTGGGGGGTAGGAGGGAGAAAGTACCTTAATGGAGGTAAGATAGGAAAATAAGTTCAGAATGAACATGACTAGCCTGGACATTTTCCTTAAAATAGAGATTCTGAGAGGACCAAGCCAGTCAGAGGAAGGAGCCATAGGATCTGAATATGCTACTAGTATGAGAAATCCAAGGTAGAGTAAAGTTCTAGTAAGAGGAGACTTCTGTGGCATGAAAGAAGATAACCAGATAGATGAAACTAGAGCCCTGAGGCAAAGGAAGACATGTTTGGCCTGGTTACTTTTCTTAACATTGAGTCTCTGGGAGGAACCAGCTAATCAGATTGCTCTAATTTGAGGCAGAGTGAACTTCCAAGTGTGAGAAGTCCATGAGTGAAGTGAACTGCCAGGCTGAGAGGAAACTACTGCTATTCATATTGCTAAAGAAATTCCTCAGTGTCTAACCTATGAAAGCAAAAAGTAGTTAAATACTTTTTTTCTGATATGAGTTAGCATTAAACTGACTGCCCCAGGCAAGGGAATCTGTCTATTAAAAAAATCTTTGTGGCTTAAAATCATCTTCTAAAAACCCTTTCTTTGTCCTTGAAATTTACCATTAGCTCTGATTTCTCTGTTTGGATATTACTAAATTTTCCATATTTTTGTGCTTAGCTGAGACCTTGACACTACATTTTCTTGAGCTACTAACTATGATATATTCAGATTCTTAATCTGGATGATGAAAAATTTACCTTTCATGAAAGAAATACATTTTAGGAAATGCTTTATGAAATAATTTGGTTTAATTTTCTTTATATAAAACCCTCTCCAAAAAATCATTTCTTAGACTCAATTGATAATGATTTTCCATGCTTATGAAACCTTTTCCTAATTTATCCCTAAAAATAAGCTTCTTAACCCCAAGTTTTACTTTGAACATTCTATACTATCTCTCATTATTCTTCATTTTCTTGTATCTATGCTCTATTTTTTACTCTAGCTGTCTCCCTTTCTTGTAGGTTTCAACATCTCTTCTTTTCTGCCTCTCAAAATTAAGCCATTAATGTACCCCATAATTCTCAGTTGTCCCCCTACTTATGTGATGTTAGTTTCAGTTTCTCCTATTACATAAGTACATAAATATAGTTGTTAATATTTTCTATTATATGATTAAGATGATGATGATGACCATAGTAACAGGGCATATTTATATGGTCCTCTGTAAGTAATAGAATACTTTTTTTGCCACAATCCTGTTAGAAAGGTAGCGAAAAAAATATTCCCTTTTTATATAGAGAGGAATGCCAAGTGGTCAAGTGATCACAACTCACAGCTGGATGGGACATTAGAAGTCAACTAGTCCCAGGCCTTCATATTTTTGACGTATGTTAAGTGATTTATCCCAGCTTATACAAATAATAAATACTAGAACTGAGAGTTGAACCCATATCCTCTGACTTTAAATTCAGTGTTCTTTCCACATTATTCCAAGGACATCTTATACAATAAACCCAAGAACATCCATCTTTTACTTGAAGACCTTCAGAGAAGTAAAATATACCACCTACTGATATAGCCTATTTAACTCTTAGTTGGCTGTTTTGGTTGGGAATCTTTTTCTTTTCTTCAAAGATAAATTACTTCTCCATGACATCTAACCATTGCACCCAATTCTATTCTCCAGACAAATAAGAGCAGGGCATTGAGTTCCCTTCCAACTCTACATCTATGATCCTATGAGACCTCCTTCACATACCAACCTAATATTTAAATTCAGCTATCATAGCCCCTTCAATGTTTTTCTTCTTTAGGCTAAATATTTCTAGTTTTTCAACTAATTTACCAAAGTTCCATAGGTAGTAAATGTTTGAGGTAGCACTCTAATAAGGTTTTTCAGAATGTATGACGTTAATTTAATAATTTAATTAGAAAATACCTCAATTTATGCTGTATATCATTAAAAAAGATGGATATATCATTGAGTAAATGAGGTCATTCTCATGGATTTGATCCCTTTTGCCCAAATTGACACCAAATACATCAAAGTGGAAGGAGTGTTGGTCTTGGAGTCAAGACCTTGTTCCAAGTCTGATATTTATAAGCTGGCCTTGAAGTTAGGAATATTTTTGTGCAAGTCTAATATTTCCTAGTTCTATGACCTTGGACAAGTCACTTAGACTCTCTGAGTCTCAATTCTTTATCCATAAAAAGAAAGAATTGGACTATATTGCATAAAAGGTCCCATTTAGCTCTAAGCCTATGTCCTTTTCTATGATTATACCCCTGGAACATAATAACTTTATAATCTTTAGCAAAAAACTCAATCTCTCAGTACCCTAAGTAGCTTTCTAAAACTAGAAATAGTAGATAAGTTGTCTACCTATATTGAAGCAAGGAGTTTCCACACCAGGAAGTTCTCCACATGATGAAATTCACAGGTCATGACTGCCCCCAACCCTATTAAATGATAATACATTATTCTTTTTCTCCTTGCCAGTCTTTGCAAATGTCTCTTGTTTTTTACAGGTAGAGTTAGCCAAAATGTGTAGCTAAATCATCACAAATCCACCCTCATTTTAGAAGCAACATTCATCTTCATGAAGAAAAGCAGGTTATTAAATATTCTCCATAGAGAAATGATTGGATTAAATAATTAGTGCTTGTAAAATGATTTAAAATGCTAATTGCAATGCATTATGGATCCATTTTGCAGATAATCCCCACTCATATGCTTTTGTTATGGGGAGTGGAAAGAGGGGGTGTATGGAGAAGAGGAAATATAGCTCTCTCTCTTTTCCCATTTATGCTGATAATTGTATCATGAATGAGTCTGCTTTTTTAATAGGTTTTATAAATATAGCTTAGCATGGCAACTTCCCACATCTGACTACCTAAGATACACTGAGAAAGAAGTAAGGGGCATGAACCCTTTCAATGAACAGGAAGATTATAACCAGAAGATGAACAAACAACACACTTGATTAATCATGGATCTCCATACAAAAATAAGTCCTCATGTAGGAAGAAGTGAGTGTATATATGAAGGCCTAAAAATAAAACTCCAATTGCTGAGAAGTCAGTTATGGGCTGCTTGTTCTAAAGGTTCAATTTTAATCTTCTTTTGGCGTGTTGGGATTTGAGGGGAATGGAAGCAATTACCCATGTCCCTGTAAGATCAGTTTCTTCCCCATTAAGAAATTATGGGCAACTCACCAGATGATTTAAGAAGCAATCTGACATATACAGTACACAAAATTGAATACCCCACATTCAATCATGTTGGCAGTGTTCAATATGCTTTAAATAATGTATCTTCATTAATGAGCTCTCTATGTTTAGTAGCCACACCTTCACCAAGCAAACCACAAGAATCCGTCATCAAATTTAATAGATGAAATGCTATGTTTAAACCTGGGGGAAATAGTAATTAAATGAACTCAATACCATATCTTTGAACCAAAGTATATTCAGAATATGGGGTCCACAAGATAGCATACTATACGTGAGCAAGAGGCATAAACATCCATCATCCCTAGACCTCCTATAACATGGAGATGTACAAATGAAACATTGGAAATCAATCATGTTAACCAACATAAAAGAGGACTGAAACGATGCATAACTTAAATAAGCATCATCTGTGAAGACAGGTAGATTTTTTTTGAAACTTTGCAATCATATGCCCTCAGCTACTCCCTTCTTGACCTCTAACCAATTTAAAGATGGTAGAGGAGACAAAGGAGAGTATACCACTGAAAGTAATGCGTTTCTAGCTCTGTGTGCTGCCACAGCAGTAGAAAGAAGATTCTGTCTGAAACTTTTGGAGATTTTATATGATTGCATATGTATAACCAATATCTCATTGCTTACTGTCTTGGGGAGGGAGAAAGGATAGAATTTGCAGCTCAAAACTTAAAAAAAGTGTTAAAATTGTTTTAACTCATTATCAGGGAAAAATAAAATATATTAAATGTGAAAATGATGGCTCTCTATGGCTAGGGTTCTGAACCCGAAATTCACAGACTCCTTTGTTCTTAATCATTAGATTCCAGGGAGTCCATGAACTTAGACAAGAAAAAAAAAATCTTTGTGGTCACTAAAGATAGCTGGAATTTAGCATCTCTTTCACTTATGCATTTAAAAAGAAACATTTTCTCTATCTGAGGAGTCCATAGGCTTCATCAGATTACCAAAGGATTCTATGACACATGGAAGAAAAGGTGAAAAACCCCTGCTCTAAGGGATTGCTAGAGAGGGGGTAAAATGTTCTATTCCCTTGGCTTAATTAATTGCCTCTATATTCTCTAAACCAAAGAAGAATAGATAACTGCTATATTTTTAGGCCATTCTAGGAGCCATGAAGTACCAGGATGGACCTGGAAACAATGTCCCAGTATTATATAAATGAAGACATTCCCCTAGAAAAAGGTGGGTTTTTTTCCATTTTCAAGAGGTAAAGTGAAAGGAAGTAATACATAGAAACTGACAAAAATGCCTTGAAGTCAAGTCTCCATGTCATAGTAGAAAGAAAATCTGATATGCAACTAGGATAACCATAAAGAAATTCTGAAACAGATTTCCTCTTTGAACTTTCTTTTTGGTTGTTTTTTGCCCTTGTTTTCCTTTTTCCCTTGTGTATTTTATCTAATATGTTCATTTTTTACTAACTGTATGTAATCATTGGTGAATAAAATACTTGATTTGTATAAAAGATATGTTTAACTTTAAGCTATATTGAAGTAGCTTTAGACACTGCCATTATGTAACAGAACTTCTAAGTTATCATTAATTAAGGTCTGTCTTCTCATACTCTTTGCCCCTTCAGTTCCCCTCCTTAAAGTTAATTCCATACGCTACTTGTCATTCGGGAGTAAGGGGAATAAGGTAATGGTAGAAAGGGTATCCTTATTTCTAAAATTAAAAAAAAAAAGATTGATGTCAATTTATTCCTGTAGATCTTTTCATTTCTCTTTCCATTTGCCCATTTCCCCTGCAGGTCATTTTTTCTGTTTTAAGGGTATTGTGTAGAAAGGACAGGTCCCAGAGAGGTACAGAAGGACACCATTGTGACATGGAAAGAAGGAGAATGCCTGTAATAGGTATTCGATGTTTCTAGTGAGAAAGATGCATTGTACATGGTGGGGTACACAGGGGACATGATTAGACCTGAAATATAACAGAATATGTGGAATACTGGGACACTTCATAATGGTGGTTTACTGGGCTTTCAAAGAATGTTATGATAGGGAATGTCATTTTGAGGCACCATTCAGCTAAACAGAAGCCGACGTTGGGATTCTTGGCTGAATATGAAAAATGAGTTTTCCCTGAGTTGTGTCTGTGGGCAAAGTATTTTAGCCACTGCCTTTAATTAGTAACCTCTGCTATCTCTGCTTCTTTGTTTGTTCTGGAATGTGTGAAATAAGAACATCTCAATATTTGAGTAATACAATGAAAAAACTACTCCTTACAATAATAGCAGGAGAGGGGTTGTATTAGGATTTTATCTTCTTGATCTGGATTGTGGATTTCATCACTGTGGGGGATTTCTCAGTGTGAAAAGTCCCTCTATCATTCAGATTGGCATCTCACCTGCAATTTTTAGTCTTCCAGAGTTGCCTGAGATACTAAGAGATTAAATGTCTTTACAACAGTCAGTTTGTGTTAGAACTAGGACTTAAATCCGGTTTCCTGCTCCAAGACCAACCTTCTATCTACTGCACTGCATCATCTTTCTGTATAAGAATTCTTGTCCTTGTTTTACAGCTAAGGAAACTGAGGCCCAATGTGGTTAATAAACTTATCCAATATCATTCTATAATTATTTATTGCCCAATATTTCCATTTTTTGGCATTTACGTGCCATGCACTGTGCCAAACACTAGGGATACAAAGAAAGCGGAGTCAGTTCCTCCCTGCTCTCAAGGAGTTCCACATTGTCACAGATAATATGTAGTGGAAGAAGCACTTGAATTCAGGTCTTCTAGTGCCAAATACAGAACTTTTTCTTCCATATCACACTGCCTAGAAAGCAAAGCTCCATCCAACAAATAACCATACTTCTCACAAGTGCACTTGTAAGAGAAAATTTTTTATTATTTTCTTGTGAGGACCAAGGAGGGGAGGGAGATTTGGTTATTCAAAAATTAATTGTAGAGGATGTTCTTGGGGATATATTTAAGGGACAAATCTATTTGAGGTGAATCCTGTACACTGAGAGAGAAAAGTTCCTAATGATAACCATACGGCTGGTACAGCATTTATAGTATCTCTGTGCCTTCCTTCCTTCCTTGGGATCTGATCAATCCAAGGGCCAAGAAACCTGGATCTAACAATGTCCCTATATGTGCATCTGAAATAATTTTTATCTTTACCCTGTATTCTGGGGACAGATTAATTAAAACTGAGTCCAATTATTTGAGAAAAATAAGATGTGTAATAATTTTCTTACTGTGACTGCCTATGTTCTCAGTGCTTGTCTGTTTAGAGAAAGTTCATGGGCTATATCCTAAAATATTTCCAGAAATTCTTGTTTTCTTTTAGAGTCTGATAGGAATATTTTCACGATCTGATAACTGCTTCTTTGTTTACCCTGAGAGATGGAATTGTGGTTGTAATGATAATTTTCTAGTTACAGTATATCCTTCTGGGGAGTATTTTTAAATTACTTACATCTTGTAGATGAGGAAGAAAGACAACCTATTAAAATAGCTTGCTAATATAACAAATAGTATTGAAGATTCTTAGTTATTCCAAAGAAACATGAGAAAGTACCTTTCTTTTTTGAAAAGGTAAAGGTCTAGAGTAGACCAGGCATGACTAAGCCACTTCAGGTTCAAGATTGGGAATGAAATGAATTACGCATGAAACAGCAGTCAACAAAACAAGCTCTGCTTAGTCATAGCAGAGGAAGGGCTTTCAGAGTAGCGGAATGCTATTTAGAAAAGACATAACCTTGAGTCAGATGAGAGCAACTTCCCTCTGCAAGTGTTGGTCATGTTACATGTCATTCAAACAATGGAACTGGACTTTGAATGACTAAAAAATTCCAAGAGACATAGTTTCTAGGTAATTTAATCATTTTATTAATAAGTCCAGAAGGTTATTAATAAAAGAACAATCATTTGGCCATCTTTCTTAGACAAAAGATCTTTAACGGTGGTGGCCTCATAGTTTACTAGGTATTCCTGAGGTGTGCCAATCAACAATGGGAGGTGGGTCATATTAAAATGAGGGTCTTGGGTATGTAACTTGGGTCATGCAGATTTTTGTCAGAGAGGATTAGTTTTTATATCACCTGTCTTGACAAAGAAGAAATCAACATTTTCTTGGACTTGTTTGAGCAAAAGCAGTGAGCAGGAATATACTCATTAGTCCAAATTTAGAATTTTTTTTTACTGTCTGATTAGATCTTGGCCTGGGTAAATCTTTAAGAGAGATTTCCCATACTAGGTTGGTTTCTGGATGGGGAAATAGAAATGGGGACAAATCTTGGTCCTGATTCAATAATTAGTTATTAAATACAAAAAGAGAAATACCAAATTCAGTGAGCTTTTGTACCTCCTTTTCCATTTGACCAATTCTGCTTTTTAAGGAGTTTTTTTATTCAATGAAATTTTGTGTCTCTTTTTTTGTTTTGGACAGTTCTTCTTTTTATCACATTCTCCTCCTCGTTGGCTTTTTCTACCTCATTTATCATTTTGCCTAGTCTGTTTTTTTAAGGAGTTCTTTTCTTCAGCATTTTTTGTGCCTCCTTTATCAAGCTGTCAACTCTTGTTTAATGATTTTCTTGCCTCACTCTCATTTTTCTTCCCAAATTTTCCTCTACCTCTCTTACTTGATTTTCAAAAAGGTTTGAGGTCTTCTATGACCTGACACCAATTTATATTTTTCTTGGAGGTTCTGGATGTAGGAGCTTTGACTTTGTTATTTTCTTCTGAGTCTGTGTTTTGATCTTTGTTACCATAGTAATTTTCTATGGTCAGAATTTTTTTTTCTCATTTTCCCAGCCTATTTCTTGACTTTTAGCTCTTTGTTAAAGTAGGGCTCTGCTTTCAGGGTGCAGGACATATTGCCCCAAGCTTCTGGGGTTTTGTGCAGTTGTTTTCCAAAATACTTTTAGGGACCTGAAGGTTTTCAGTTCTTCTAAGGTGATATGATCTAGGGAGAGGTGTGTTTACTACTCTCCTGGCTTGTGCTCTGATCTGTGAGTGACCACAGGCACTCTTATTGCCCTGGTACTGTGATGAGGATCTCTACTCCACTGAGGTCAGAAGCTCTGGTGTGCTAGTGCTCTTCCTCACCCTAGAAATGTCACTCAAAACTGTGACCCAGATCTGACTATGGGCAAAGCAATAGAGTCCTGCCTCAGTGCTAGCACAGAGGACCTGTAATCTCTTTCTGATCAGTTGTTGGATCCCATAACAATTGTGACCTGAAAGCTTTGGAAGAAGCTTCTGCAGCTGCTGAGTCAGTGGCTCCCAAGGCCTACTTCTGGATTGCTGGGGCCCAGTCTGTTCTGGTACAGCCTGCTCTGTACTATGCTTCACTCTTACCCAGGTGAGACAGACTTTTCCAGTTTATTTTCTAAGTTTTCTTTGGCTGGAAAATTATTTCACCTCATCCTTTTGTGGGTTCTGCTGCTCCATAAAGTGTTTCATGGCATTATTCAAAGGTATTTGGAGGGAAAGTCACATTTCTACCAGAACCTTTAGTCCCCTGAGCCAATTAAGTTTCTAAGACAGTTTTAATATCTTTTAAGAACAAGAACTATTCTAGTTTACATGGCTGGGAATCCTGGTGGATATTCCTTCTAGCAAAGGGACTTTGACTGTGGGAAGCTGTACATGTCAGACTTGGTTAATGGATTGGTTAGTTCTGCTGAGTGGGCTTTTTATTTTTATTTTTTTATTTTTTGAGAATAAGATTGGCTGTCTGGGGGGTGGGGTGCCTATTGAAAAATGAAGTTAATGTCAAAGCAAAAGACATCAATAAAAACATGAAAAAAGTTTACAAAATGAAATGCTTAGTTACTTTATTTCTGAAGTAACAAATTCAGGACAAAGCTTTACTTATTCTTAGAAATCCTTTGAACCCTTACCTGACACATCAATAGCACATATTAATCATGGGAAGTTTCACTCAGTTACCACTTTATCATCTTTGAAGATTGATATACTTTTTTTAACATTAAGATCCATGTTTTATGGTCATAACGCATAGGTTTCTTGGAATGGCAATATAGCCTGGTATTTATACCTCTGTCTAGATCCCTTTCACTCTTATTTTGCACTTTCCTTCATATACTAGCTCTGCCCTTTATCCGTTCTACTTCTTTGTGAACGTTATGCCTCTCCCTACTGTACTCTAAACTCCTAGTAGTTAGGGGTGTATCATTTATTCTTCTTTATTTCTCCCTAGCAGAAAGTAGTAGACCTAACAGGTAAATAGTCTACAATGAACACTTACTTGTAGGAGAAATGTTTATTAGTAACAAATATTTTGATGAGATTCAGAGGATTTACCCGACTTCTAAATTCCTCATTTTAAAAAGTTCAGTTTTTTGAAGAACATTACTGATAATGAGATTGAATTAACTCTCCTGATCTTGTTCAGACTCTACCCAACCTTGCAAGGAATTTAATCTAGGGTGGGGAAGCCTACTGGTGTTCTACTCAAGCTTGAGTGGAGACAGATCCTTTTGTCAAGATAACCCAAAGGGGGCTAAGTAGAGATAATTTCTCTCTCCAAGGTTGACATTTTGATCCATGACCTCAGCCCTTCATTGAAAAGGGTATATAAACTGAAACCCTGCTGTCATGATTGGTTTTGGTCTAAGAGGAACTGCCAAATGACTTAACCTGCTGACCTTATTAATAAAATGATTAAATTACCCAGAAACTATGCCTCTTGAACCTTTTTAAATGTCAAACTTATGTGACCCTGAGCAAGTAATTTACCTTCCCTGGACTCAGTTTTCTCATCTGTAAAATGAGAGTGTCGGACTAAATGACTTCTGAAGTTGTTCCCAAATCTAGATGTTTAATTATGATTAATTAACCATTAAAATTATTTAAAATTAACAAGTGCTCACTGTTAATTAAACTGAATTGTTGAACTGCTAAGTAACCAGATGACTGATGAAACACTGCTCTCTCATTTAGCATGAGGTTGCATTAAGCTCTGGATTCAACATTTGTTAAATGTATACTATACATACAAATGCAATACACTTGATGCTGGGAATACAAAGACAAAATCAAAAGTCTCTCCCTTCAGGGAGATTACATTCTACTGTGAAAGTACACAAAAGTTAGTCAATATAGAGAAGTACAAAGTAATTTCGAAAGACAGAGCAAGTTAATAGTTGCAGGTAGGGAAGGGGATGAAAAAAGACCTCTATAGATGGTCTTCAAATAGGAGCTACTCTTTAAAGGAAGACAGGAACAAAAATGTCTTGGGGTTGAGGATGGATTGCAGAATAGCGCTATTTCTCTTAGCTTTGTAAGTATTTTTTAATAATTGATTCTTGGTCTTTATATCTATACATGGTGATGAGCTTGTGTTTCTAGGTGAATAATATAGCTGTAGGAATGAAAGTACTTTCCCTAAATAACATGTTAGGTTCACTTTTATTTTCTGACTTTAAATATCACAAACTACCACTCCTTGCATTAAATTTAGGACTGTCACACATAAAAGTATGGTGCTTAAGCTGTGTGACTCTGGGCAAGTCACTTAACCTTTATTTGTCTCAGTTCCTCATCAATAAAATAAAGACACACTGGAGAAGGAAATGGCAAACCATTCCATTATCTTTGCTAAGAAAACCCCATGGTCAAAGTATATGGGATCAAGCATGGTCAAACACAAGTGAACAACTGAAAAACAACAACACAGGAGTAGAAAAGAGGCAATTAGATGTCTCAGGGGATAGAATACTGGGTCTAAAGTCAGAAAGATTTGAGTTCAAATCTGGATGTGAACATTTAGTACCTGCGTGACCATGAGCAAGTCACTTATTCTCTGTTTTCCTTAATCCACTGGAGAAGGGAATACAAACTATTCCAGTATTTTTATTGAGAAAACACCATGCACAGCATAGTTCATTGGATCATGAAGAATCAGACATGACTGAATGACTGAACACAAGAGTAGGGAACCCATGTGCCCTAGGAAATTCAAGTCTGTACTACAGAATTTGATGTTCTCTTTAAGGAATGGTAGGGAGGATTCTTCTTCTGGGTCTCTCCACTCTCTTACTGGACAAAGCTACTTCTCTGTTATTCTTGGGCCATGGAAACAGTGTTACACTCTTTTAATAAAATGGAACTATTATATTCTTTCAGTGACAAGCAGTTTTCTTAAGCCTACAATCTACAAAACTATGCAGGTCTGCTTTCTGGGCTAAGAAAAATGCTTCCCTATTTATCTAAAGAAACAAGTAGATGATGGCACAGTGAAGTGGGGTTTCTCCCCTCTCAAATAGGTGGTGCCAAGCAGTCAGGTATGGTAGTCTGCTTGTCAAACCACAGAGGATTCAGTGGTTTTCTCTAATCAGCTTTCTGCATCAGAGCTCTCCAATAAAATTGGCTTCCAGAGCAAGTAAAGGGATTGATTGTCTCTCTCACTTAAATCTCAAGCAATAGATAATATTAAAGAACAAGGCAGGTAAGTCAGCCAGATTTTAACACAACAGTGGATTCTACCTTCTTCAATCAGCTCCCAGCATCAGCATTTTCCTTCAAACAATTCCCAGCTACAAAACCAGTCTTCCCTGCCTCTCACAACAAGAAGGTTCAGACTATATCTTCCTTTCTTAGTTCAACTTCTCTTCCTCCCCCCTCCCCCGCCCCCATCTTGGCCTTTGCTCCATTTATTCTGGCTTCTGTGCTTGTCTTTTCATCTGACTTCTATTAACTCTTCTGCATTAAAGCATTTCCTCCTAGTGGAAGGTGATTCACCCCTATCTTATGATGAAAAGCCACAGATCCATTTATTTATCAGACATAACACAATTATTTGATCTCAAAAACAGTTCTTTGAAGAAGAGTTTCCAAGGAATAACCTCCAAAGTGCTGAAAATAGCCATTTTAATGACCATTTTCATATTACTCTATTTATATAGTATATAATATTATAATATATGACATATTGTGATATATAATAATAGTATATATGCTAATATATATTCATATCACTACATTCATATTCCAATTAGTTCCTGGGAAACAATGCATTGCAGCCATGTTTACAGTCATAAATCAATACTTTGTGTACCTTTGTACTATTTTCAAGCAGGTTCTTTCTTTACTTTTATCTGACAGAGTGTCTTATCAAGCCCTCTGAACTATTTCTTTAAATTAATTTTGTCTGTTTCCCACAAAAGATGATTTTTTTCACCTGTCCCTTAAACAAATCAAATGTCCATCTTAAATTTAGGCACATAAGACAACCTCTAGCACAATCTCCAAATTTTATAGATGAGGAAACAGAAGGGCAGGAAGAATAAGTGAGTTGCCTAAGGTTGCACAAATTATAATTACTAGGGATGGATTTAAACTCCAGTTATTTTACTCTTGTCTTCAAGCAGCATTTCCCCCCATCCCTACTCTGTTCCATGAAATAAACAAGTAAAATTTCCTCTTCTAAAAAATTTCAAAATCCTAAATCATGCAGGTTAATTTCAGATCTTTACAACGTGGCCTGTTTCTACATTTTCAGGATAATGATACATCCCTTTAATCAATCTATGATTCAGCTCTAGTGACCTATATATTTGCTCTTATGCATACATGAGACTTCATTACCCATCTCCATGCCTTTGCACCAGCTGTATCCAAATCCCCCTTACTCATCCTTTTTATTTCAACTTGTTGGCATTCCTGATTTTCTTCAAGATTCAGTTCAGTTTCAACCTTCTCCATTGCCCTTTCTTGATTCCTTGTTTTTTCTTCCATGCTAGTGCTCTCCCTCCCAAAATTTTCTTGTAAACACCATTTATACGTTATAAATATGTATATACATATATTATATGTTATTTTCTGCATTAGAATTTAATCTCCTTAGAGGCAAGCACTGTCTCACTTCCGTTATTTTGTTCCCAGTGCTTAGGATAGGGTTGCAAATATAGTAGGTGCTTAATAAATGCTCATTGATTGATTCTCATTTATAGATTCTGCTCATTGTCACCTGAAAACATGACCACCATTTTCCTTTAAGCTTGAATGTTGAAACATTACTTCATGTCATGATTTTTAATGTAGTGTAGTGGAAAGAATGCTTGTTTTAGTGTCAAGTACTGATTTAAAATCCTGGTTCTGACATTTATTGTACTACCAATGTAAACTTAATAAGCAAGATGCTTTACCTTCCCATTCCTCAGCTTATCATCTGCAAGATGAGATGAGTTAAATGTGGTGACCTCTAAAGTTTCTTCTAGCTCTAAATCTATGATCATATGACCACTCTTCTCTCAAAATGTGTGTGCACGCACGTATGTTTGTCTTTAATGGTTATTGATGAACCCATTCTAGTTTTCCAACAATTATCCAAATATTTATCGGTTAAAGACATACTTTCATTTGCTTAGTTAGGTCCTAGTAGCCTTAAATTTAGCACAGAACAGTAACAACAGAAGACACCCTCTTATGCCAGAAGTTTAGTAATGAGCACCACTACACCTACAGGAAGCAATTAAAAAACCATTAACTCTGTTTACAAAATACACACAGCCAAATGATCCAAAGTCAAGCTGAGCAAAGGTTGGCCCATCTGTTCCCTGACTCAGTGAGTCCCACCTCCAAGAGGTTTTGCCAGTGACGTAATGCTCCCAAAGAGAGAATAACTGTGAACTGATATGTTAGAATGACGGTCAATGATGGTCAGCCCTTTCATTAGCTATATAGCATTGAAGCTATATGCTCATTGGCAAGGTGCCCCCTGGACTCTTTTGTCTAATTCTTTTGTAGTCTGCATATAATAGCCTATTACATTGTTGCTCAAATGATGCAGACCCATGCTGTTTATGTGGATATTGGAGTTTTACCCAAAATCTTTTTAGTTTAATTATTTTGCCTCCTCTGAAGGACTTTTGGTTTTGCTCATATAACCTTCAAGTTCTTAGAACTGGGGTAAACAGGACAGGCATAGCACAGGAAATATTAAAGGGGCACTGGGGGAGATGATCACTTATTAATATACTATTTTTGGAGCTGTGAATTGGTCCAACCATTCTGGAAAACACTCTGAAATAATGATAGAGTAGTGACTGAGCTATTTTAGTCTCTAGGTTAGTCTCTGTTATTCCAATACTGGACATGTGCCTTAAGAAGGAAACAAAAATCCAACAAATACCAAAATGAATATTTTTAACAGCATTTCTATAAGTAGCAAAATGTAATAGCGGTGTGATGTAGTAGATCAAGAAGTGCCCTTTGAGTCAAAAAGACCTGGGTCCAAATTCTGCCTCTGACAGATACTGCCTGTGTGATCCTGAGCAAGTCTTTAAATCTTCCTAAATCTAGGAAATTCTGTAAGGCTATAAGGTGTAGAGCAGATGATCATCTGTGTTTGTAGCTCTAGCTTTCTCATGAGAAGTTAGCTCTACCAGTGAGATCATGGGACTGTTTAAAAGAAAAAAAAAATGAAGGAAACATGAAACAAAACATGAAGAGCCTAGAACTAGTATAAGATGTAAGTTTATAAAAGTGCCTGACACCAAATCAAGCATTCTTTCCACTATACTACATTAAAAGTCAAGACATGAAATAATGTTGATACAAAGAGAAATTAGAGGAACAATATGAATATAAACTATGGCTGCAGCAATGTTAAGGAAAAGGTTACTAAAAGGAAACTAAGCTCTAAGAAACTGGGAAAAAAATAATGGACGAGGAGGTCAGATAATGACTTCTTGGTTAGATTTTCTTGGCAGGGAGGTAGGTGACAATTAGGGCAGAATATTTTATACATTGTCAGATGAGGAGATGGTATGGGATGTTTTTCCTTATTATTTGCTTTTATTTTTTACCAGCAAAATTTTGAATCTGTGTAGAAGAATAGGAAAAGGTGGTTAATTCCAAAAATGAGAAAAATATAAAAACAAAAAAGCATATATGAAACACTGTTGAGAAAAAAAATCTTAAGAAGCATAAGGTTCAGTGATTCATTTTCATGGAATGTTGTTTGCTTTCTTGTACTCAAAGAGGACCAATGACATAAAGAGGCTGGCCTGAAATACATTGTATTTGACTATGACTGATCAGTCCATTATAAGCTTGAAAGACTCTACCACGGACTGGTCACAAATGCTCCATTTGGACATTTAAAATGGAAATGTCTCTAGATTTGCATATCTCATGTTTCTCTTGTACTACTGTGATTCTTCTTTACTCATAGAGCACAGTGCCTTCTTTGATGTCATCATGCTATGTTGGGCAGTCCCATGCCAGTGTCTTTCGTGTCACAAATTTGATACTAAAATTCTTCAGAGAGACCTTGAATGTCCTTGAATTGCTCATTCTGACCTCCCTGTGAATGCTTGCCTTGTGTGAGTTCTCTATAAAATAGTCTTTTAGGTAAATGTGCATTTGACATTTGGGCTACGTGGTCAGCCCATTGGAGTTGCGCTCTTTGTAATGAGTTTGAACGCGTGCAGTTCAGCTCAAGAAAGTACTTCGCTGTGCAGTATCTTATCTTGCCCAAGTAATCTCCAGAATGTTATTAAGACAATTCAAATTAAGACAATTGCAAATTTAAGACAGTTCAATTTTCTGGGGTGTTGCTGGTAAACTCTCCATGTTTCACAGGCATATAACAGAGTGAAGTTAGTACAATGACTTTGTACATCTTCCAAGTTTAGTAGGCAGCCTAATACCTCTTCTGTCTCATTGTTTCTTTTGGAGCTTCCCAAACACCAAGCTAGCTCTGGCAATGTATTTCTCAACCTCATCATCTATGTGCATATACCTGGAAAGTATACTGCTGAAGTAAGTGAATTTATCTACAGTATTAAAAATTTCTCCATTTAGTGTAACCAATGATTCCACATATGGACAGTAGGGTGCTGGCTGGTGGAGAACCTCTTTTTTTTTTTTTTTGGTGTTGTCAGGCCAAAATTAGCACAGGCAGCAGAGAATTGATCAATACTCTATTAATCTCAGCCTAAAAGGCTGCATTGAGTGCACAATCATCTGCAAAGAAAAAGTTGCACATTAACTCTCCCTCCACTCTAGTCTTTTCGTGTAGCCTTTTCAAGGTAGTATATTATCAGTGTCATCTTGATGCCATTTTAGGTCTCATTGAAGTCATCTGTTGATATCTTGGAAAACATCATTCTAAAAAGCATGGGAGCAAGTACACAGCCCTGCTTCACTCCAGCAGTGACTGGGAAATTATGAGAGCATCACCCATTATCCAGAACCCATGCAAGCACGCCATTATGAAGATGGCATACAATACTGATGAATTTCACTGTGATCTTCCACAAGCCTTCATGACTGACACTATCAAAGATCATGGTCAATTTGAAGAATGTTGTGTACAGCCTTCAGTTCTGTTCCTGGCATTTCTGCTGTGGCTACTGGGCAGCAAATATCATATCTACCATTCTTCAGCCCATTTTGAATCCATACTTACTCTCTGGTAGAGGACCATCTTCTAGGTGAAGGATCAGCCTATTAAGGAGGATTCTGGCAAGAAACTTGCTGGCAATGACTGAGAGACCCCACTCTGTGATTGTCCCAGTCCAAACTATTTCCTTTCCATTTATACAGATGGACAGAGGAACCATTGTTGAATTCTTGGGGGTTAACTTCATCTTGTTATATAACCCAGAAGATTTCCATGAGCTTTTATAACTGCTTATAAATGTCTTATAAATTCCTTATAAATGTCTGCTAGAATAAAATCAGTACCAGGCATTTTGCTACATGAAAGAAGCTTAATGGCATTCAAAATCTCTTCTTCAACTCGAAGTTCAGCTAGAAGGGGATTGACTACAACCTACAGTATATGGTCAATGGCTTTAGTATTGGTTGATGACAGTCTGTTGAGAACACTATGGAAGTGTTCAGCCTATCTCTGCAGGATCATATCCTTATCCCTGAACAGTGTGACTCCATCAGCACTGAGTAGTTTATATGTACCATAAATCTTTGACCCATAAACAGTCTTCAGTGAATGTAGAACTTCTTTGGATTGCTGCTATGAGAGGAAAACTGAATCTTATCTGCCTTCTTATTGAGTCAAGAATCCTGTTTCTCTGTAACTTTCATTTGCTCTTTCCTTTTGAATGGAATTGAACACTGCCTTTTAAGAGAATGATGAACTGTGCTGCTGGTAAACTGTGAATTTTTGTTGTTCATTTAACAGCTTCTGAATTTCCCCATCATTATCATTAAATTAATCTTGATGTTTCTGAGTGTTCTTGCTCTGAGGAATAAGGGCAGAGTTGTATACCAAGTCTCTGCAAGCTGTCCACTCCTTTTGTCCCACTGCTGTTGTGTGCTGACTCAGTTTCCCCTCCAGGTCAGCAAAAAATTGTTCACACACAAAGTGCTATAATCTGTTTATGTTGTGTCTCCTGACAATTGTCTTGCCTTGAGATGGTTGCTTTTGCTGAATGTGAATGTTTAGCTTGGAGAAGATGAGTCTGTGATTGCTCTTGCATTCTGTGCAACACATTGCCTTCAACACTCACATCCTGCCTGTCTCTTCTTATAATGCCATAGTCTAATAAGTGCTAGTGCTTGCTGGGAGAGTGTGTCCATGACATTTTGTTGCATTCAACTAAATGGAAGACAGACTTGGTGATGAGAGGGTCATGAGATGTACAAGTCTTCAGTAATAAATAAGTGGTTGTTGCTGCTGCTGTTTCCAACTTTCTTCTTCCCAAGGACTCTCTACTGTATCTGACAGTTTGTGTCTACTCTAGCAATAAAGCCATCTGGAATTGCGAGCTTGTCCTCTCTCAGCACATTGATGATCAAGGTCTCCAGATCTTCATAAAATCTTTCTTTGACTTCATTAGGGTCAGTCATGGTAAGAGAAGACATGTTACTGATGGCGATATGACACTTTCCTGCAAGTGGGAGTTGCATTACTATGAGCCTGTCATTCATTGCTTTTGAGAGAAATCCAAGATTGTTGACTACATTAGAACTGATTGCAAAACCTATGCCAGCTTCATGGCAATCTTCATTACAGCAACCATTCTAAAAAAACTTATATCTCAGTCCTTTTTTTTTTTAGTGAGCTGACTTTCATTTACCAGCCTTGTTTCACTCAGGGTTACTATTTGAATGCAGTACCTGCTAAGTTCTCTCTCCACAGGAGCTGTTCATCTTTCAGGTCTACTGGATTTCATGTTGTCCATGAGTGTATTCGTAGTCCATGTACCAAAGCTGAATGCAATCATCTTCACAAAAATTTTTATACATTTTTTTTGTTTTTCAACCACTGGATAGAATCTCTGTCTGCCACAGTAAGTAGGCCAGGATTAAGTTAGGTGAAGCAGATAATTTTTAGAACAGCTTTTCCAGCCTATTCCTCATCCCAATAAGTAAGCAGTGTGATTTTTTAAAAAATCTGCTCAGACATCTAGGGGGCTTCTGAATCCCACTGCTTTTTCAATCTAGTGAGAAGAAGAATCTATACCATGGGCTGCCTGTACGTAGTTTCCAATGTATCTGTACCTGCTACATTGTCAAATATCACCACAGGACTTCAAGGTAGTTAAAATAGTAAAATATTAACATAGTAAAATAGTGGATGATGGGTAATGTCTTGAGTTGTGTGTTAGCTTTACTCTTACTTTCAGAATCATTGAAATCCAGTGACATGATAAAAGAGGACTAGCAATGGCCTGGAATGCAGTGGATGACCTCATCTTTGAAGTCTGACCAAGTTCTAAGAACTCCAAGGTGTCTGCTTCCACCACCTTTACAGCCTGTCAAAACAAATTACTCTCATCTAATTCCACTGGAGGGAGTCCTTACATGTTAGGATAGACACCCCCCTAACTCACTGACAGGTTTGCAGCTTTTTGGTTACTCTCAACCTGGTTTAGCCCATCTGTGAAGACGGTTTACCAATGTATGGTCATTGTGTATACTATGATTCTTGGAGCCACAGATGAGAGTTAGGTGGCAGGTTGACACTAAAGGCTGATGAGCAGCCTTCACACCAGAAGTTGTTGAACTTTCTGAACATCTCTTATGCTCTTCTCATGGAACAGTTTCAGTAACTATATGTACCACATTTAGTTTACTACAACTGAACCCAACCTTGCCCTAATGGGCTTTAGGGACACTGAGAAGGTTCTTTGAGCCCAAAGAACTCTCCTTACTAGTTCAGTGGAGCTCAGAAATCCACAGTTTTAGAGATGTCTTCCTTTCCTTAAAATGTAATCACCTCTGAAGAATACTAGAAATTTAAGTTATAATGTCAATGTCATTGGTCGAGGGAACTTCTATTGAGATAGCCCTCTCAATCAATGCAGATCAAGACTTGTGCTGTAACTTAAAGTCTTAAAGAAATTTCTGAAAGTACAACCAGACCACCCACCTCTGACCTTTGTTTCCTCTGAAGGACCTTCTAAGGAAGACTTGCTTTAGCCCTCAGTTCAGGCAACCTGTCTGCAGCCTCAGTTTTCATCTCAAGGCCTCCTCTTGGCATCAAAATTTCACTGTTCTTAGAAGAGACACACTTCCATTTTCTAGCTCCTGTCTCCTTTTCTGACTTTTCCATGGCACATTTTGATGCTAAGGAAAAGGAAGAAAACATGGAATATGACCATTTTAGTTGGAGATGGAGAAAGGAAGGGGAGGCAGGAAGGAATATGTGGAGAGTGAAGCAGAGGGTACTCAAGAAAAATTTCCTCCACTCCTCAGTTTTGCAAAGGGATGAGCCTGACATTCTTTATAATAAACCAATTATGCACTTAAGAATTTATTCTTGGACTGATAGGCCTTTGATCTTATTGGGATATACTCCTAGGAACTAAGACCCACATAGCCTCTCAAGGGAGTGGCTGCTAATACTGCCACCATGTAAAGCTTTAGGATAGTAGACATCTTTCCCATAGAATGAGATCGATCATAGATTGTTCCTTTGCATTTTTGCTGCCAACTCTGGATGGAGCAAAGGGGAAGGATGAGTCCTACCCATTTCCTCATCCCTTCTTCATTTACACTATTTATTAAATTCTATTTTGTAGGTACTCAAATCTAATTGAATTGTTTCATTCATTTCTTTCAACCTCTCAAATGTCTTAGGTCAGTATATCTCTCTTGTTTATTTGTCTTAAACATTTCTTTCGCTGCTGTTTCTTCTAGCATTTTATTTCCCTTTCTCCAAAGTTATTTATTATTACTATTTTCTGACTATACTGATTTTAGCTATTTGCACTTCTCAAGAGATTTGTTGGACAATGAATGGTCTTTGTGGAATCTTTTTGTCTTCCTTTTTAAAATGATAATGACAGGTACTCTTTAATTCAGTAGCTAAGGGGTGTAATGGATAGAATACAGGACCTAGAGTCAGGAAGACTCATCTTTCTGAATTCATTTGTGGCCTCAGACACTATCTGTGTGACCCTGGGCAGGTCACTTAACCCTATTTGCCTCAGTTTCTTCATCTGTAAAATAAGCTGGAGAAGAAATGGCAAACCACTTCAGTACATTTGCCAAAAAAGCCCCTAACTGGGTCATAAAGACTCAGACACAGTTGACAAATGAATGAACAAAAACAATACCACTCTGTCATTCAAATTCCCTCTGTTTCCAAATTTTGGATACCTGGAACAGCAGAGTATGGCAGAGGTTTATTTATTTATTATTCATTTTGAAAATGCTTTTTTATTTTTAGGCGGAACATTACAAAGTTAAGATGTTCTTAGATAAATTAGCAACATCCACTGATGATGACAATTCTGCCAGTAAAATCCTATGTGACTT
The DNA here is from genome assembly GCF_028372415.1 of Notamacropus eugenii. NCBI lineage: Eukaryota > Metazoa > Chordata > Mammalia > Diprotodontia > Macropodidae > Notamacropus > Notamacropus eugenii. The sequence continues at coordinate 126,416,301 of NC_092873.1, forward strand.
TGGACAAGTCATTTCCCTCCTCTCTTATCCATGACATGGAGAATGAATTAGATTATTTCTAAAGTCTCTTTCATCGCTAGCATTCCATTTGCTTGTGGTCTATTTTGTTCAGTTCTTTCTAGAGGATTTATTCAAATACTTTCACTAAAGTCTTCTACTAGACTTTGTCAGGTATTGCTGTATGTTTTGCTTTTTTTTAATTAAACATATGACTTACTTTTTCTGTACAAGGAACAGAAGACATTGTGAAGCTTGCCAAATGTTCTACTAAAGAGACTAAAACCTCTATTTTTACAAAATTTATGTTGATATCTTATTTTTATATCACTTTCATTTCTGAAAATGTTCTTTTTCCCTCTCTTACCCAGAGAGTCATCCCTAGTACTAAACATAAAAAAGAAAATTAAAAAAAAGAAACAATAACTTTTCAGCCAAACTAACCAACCGAGCAACTAGGTTTGGCAGTATTACGTAATGTTTTATATCAACAGCCCCCTCCTCATCAATGGAGAATGGGAGACGCATTTTCTTATCTCTTCTTCAAGGCTTATTTTTGTCTTTATAATTGTTTAGTGTTAAAGGTTTTTTTTTCCTATTTTCCATTTAAACTGTTGCAGTCATTTTGCATATTTTTCCTCTGCTTATCTCATTCTATATCAGTTCATGTAAGTCTTCCTTTGTTTCTCTGAATTGCCATACATATCATTTCTTATGGCACATTAATATTCCAGTGTACCTCAATATGCTTGGCCATTCCTTATTTGATAGGAATATGCTTTGTTTCCAGTTCTTTACTTCGTCACAAAAGAAAGTGCTGCTATAAATACTTGGTCGTAGAATCTTTCTAACCTCCTGAGGTTTATGCCGGTCAGCAGGATCACAAGGATGTGCATTTAGGTCACTTTCTTTTCATAATTACAAATCATTTCCAAGAATGATTGGGTCAATTTAAAGCTCCTCCAACAGTGTGCCTATCTTTCCATAACCTTTCCACCACTCACTATTTACATCTTTTATTTTATATTTGCTAGGTGTAAGGGGAAACCTCAAAGATCTTTTGATGTGCATTTTACTTACTTGTATTTTAGAACAATCCTTTACATAGTTGTGAAGAATTTAATACTTTAATAAATTTAATATTTTAATAAATTTAATATTCCTTTTTTCATATCATTTAACTACATTCATTGGAAAATGTAGTTTGTCTTCCTATATTTGTGTTGATTCCATATACGCACATGGAACCAACACAAATATAAACATCTATTTTTAAATATTGTATAAACTTATCATATACACATATCATCTCAGACACTTAAAGAAATGTTTGATGAAAGGTTTTTTCTCCCAAAATGTTAGCTTGCCTTCTTCTAGTTGCACTGTTTTTCTTTTTTAGTGGAAAAGTTTTTAATTTTACACAGTTGAAATAATCTGTTTCATCTTTTGTGATCCTCTCCATCTCTTGTTTGGTTTAAGAACTCTCTTGATAAAGATATAAAAGTTACCTGATTCACTCTTTTCTAATTTTTATGATTTGAGATTTAATATTTAGCTTGCTTTTTCATTTTGCATTCATTGTTGTATTCGATATAATATATTCTAAAATGAATTTCTGCCAATCTGCTTTCCAGATTTCCCAGCAGTTGTCAAAGACAGAGTTCTTTCTCTCAAATAATTTGATTTGGAATAAATCTGAGAATGCAAATCATTTGGAAAGCTTGTACTTGAATCCGTTAACTTCAGGTTCTATACACAGAAACTAGAGTGCTTTTCTGCAGAGTGAGAAAATTAAAGAGTGCATCCAGCAGTTTTATTCCTTCAGCAAAATAGAAAAAGAGTAGCCTAGCTTCTTATTGTAACAATAATTAATTAAAATAGCAGCATATAAAATTATTTCCTTCCACACTGCTGTTAGATCCCAAGAGAGCTTGCTCTTTCAACTTTGAGTTATTCTAACATCTCCATATGGGGTAATAATCCAAGTTATCTCTGCCTCTATGGAATGTTGTATCTGATATTTCTTCTCTTCCATTTTTCTCTAACTGAAGGTGTTATACAGAGTCTGAGGATATGTTTCATGCTGCTCCATGAGCAAAAATTCTAGTTATGATTCTGCATATTCCTTTTCACTAAGCTGCTAGCTTCCTTGGCTCCAGGTGAAAGTTGATGAGTCTTGACTAAGTTTGAATCTAATAAGCAAAGCAAATGACACATCTTGACTGGAAGCTTCAATAATTTATGATCATATTACCTAAGGTTAAGTTCTACTCAGTGGTTTGTTCCATTTATAGTTATCTTTTCTGCAAGTTAATTTCAAATGATTTATTTTGTGAGGTCACTAAACCTAAACTTGTAACATCTAATTTACAGCATTGTGAAAATAAAGTCAAGCACTTTGTGCTCTTGAATGAAAAAAATAATGTTCAGACACTGCTTCTTCTTGGAAATATTACTTCTCACATTCAAGCAAAACTCAGTGATTTCCTGTCAGAACAGGAGGGATATTTGGTTGAGCAAGCAGTTGGTAAAAAGTCCTTGTCCTGGTACTAATAAACTCTGAAGATGAGTTTTTACCTGCTCGATGAATAGTTTTTCCTGTTGATAGGTTGCAAGTAATTCAGGATATAATTTCCACTGGTGCCATGGTCTAGCTGTCTCTTTAGCATGAAGTAGGAAAATGAAAGTGTTGATAGGACTCATTCATCAGAATAACTAGTCTCAAGTGTTCAAGGCGGAGGCAGGAGAGACCAAGAAGTCATCTTGTTGTCAATTATACTGTGTTTTATCTGACTATGTTATGCATTAGGAAGTACTATAATGAGTTTTACATTCTCTGTCCTCCCAGACATACATATAACAGCAGAACTCATAGTGTCCTTGTCTTTCTAAGTCTCCCTTCCCCTACCCCAGGTGCTATGAAATGATTATAAGTATTTATTGCTTTATTTCATTTCATTAATAAGAATTGTTATTATCTATTGAAAGTATCCTAGATTTAGAAATGGAAGGGGTTTTAGACGTCATCTACTCCTACTACCTGATTTTATATGTTAAGAAATTGAGGCCTAGAGATAAAGTCACATATGTAACTAGTGTTATATAACAGAGATTTAAACCTAGGTCCTTCTATTTAAAATCCAATTTCTATTTACTGTAACATTTTCCCTCTAGCATATGTTCATAGAATTAAAGCTATATTTCATCTCAATAAACACATAGTCCAACCTCTTAATTTTATTTTAAAATTTTTTTTTGGTATATTTTGTTTTTACATCACATAAATTTCTCAAATATTCCATTCTCCTTCCTTCCTAGAGTTATCCCTTATAATAAAAGATTTTTTAGAAGAGAAAAGCAAAAAGAAATAAGAAAAAAATAATCAAAACTAAGCAATGCATGAAGCCCATCAACTTATTTGCAGTGTTTCTTACCTATTTACTTCCCATATCTGCAAAGGATTGGCATGGACGTTTCTTCCCATGTAGCTTTTTTGGGATCATACTTCATCTTGTAATTTTATGATATTCATTGTTTGCCATTTTGTGGTAGTTGTTCTTTATATTTTCATTGTAATCATTGTGTATTTTGTTTTCTTGGTACTTAATTTCTTGTATCTATTCAGGTAACTCTTTCTAGGTATCTCTGTATCCATCACATTAATAATTTCTTAAAGCATCATTACATTATATACATTTGCCTCAGTTTGTTAAGCCATTCCCCAGTGACAGGCATCTACTTTTAAAAAAAAAAATTCTTCACTACCGCAAAAATGGCTGGTTTTGGTTTATATGAAGATTTGTTCTCAAGGCCCTCTTTGGGGCATCTGTCTGTTAGTGGCAGATTCTGGATTAAAGAACACAAACATTTTAGCCACTTAATTTGCATAGTTCCCAAGTGTTTTCTAAAATTTTTGTATGAATTCCAAACTCATCACTTTATTTTTGTCAGTTTGCCGCTAACACTTTAATGATGAAGGAGAAGAAGAAGAAGAAGAAGAAGAAGAAGAAGAAGAAGAAGAAGAAGAAGAAGGAGAAGGAGAAGGAGAAGGAGAAGGAGAAGGAGAAGAAGGAGAAGAAGGAGAAGAAGAAGAAGAAGAAGAAGAAGAAGAAGAAGAAGAAGAAGAAGAAGAAGGAAGAGGAGGAGGAGGAGGAGAAGGAGAAGAAATGGAGTCCTAAAGAGACATGATTTGATACTCCCAAGGTCATATAGTAGTTACCAGAGCTAGGATTAAAACTCAGGACTTGTGATTCCAAACCAAGTACATTTTGCACTACATTATGCCATATGTGATATTTATCAAAGCTGTGCCAAAGTAAGCAAACAAAAAAAAAGTTCTGTGAATGTGTGTGGGAGAATGTGCGACTTTGGAGACAGATTATGAACATCTAAGTTACCATTTCCCTGCTCCTCATCACCATGGAATGAGACATTTCAGAGGAAGTCATGACAAAATATTCTTGTAAACATCTATGGGAGATGGAATTCCAAAGATAGAGCCACAGAGGTGAATATGCTTGTAAGAACAGATAAGGTGGGAGCATGAGATTTTCAGATGATGATATGTAAAGGCAGAGAGAAGAAGGTAAATGACACATGCATAATTTTAGAAGCCTTGAGATACCTCTGTAATCTTGAGGCTAGTTTAAGCCAGGATATAGAAGGATCTGGTTCTGAATCCTCTCTAATCAGAGGTCCCCTTTAGGATGCTAACGCATTGCATCACCATATTTGGGTTGCACATTGTCTAGGACACATTTGTGCTACATCTAAGAAGTCAAGCTCTACCTAGAATCTTAAACCATTTCTAGAGTCAAGTCTCCAAGCTGATAATAGATCAACATGGATTTCTAGAGGTTTTCAGGACTAGGAAGGATCTGGGACTGAATTGGAATAATAATGACCTCCTGGATATGGGAGTGTCCACCCTCAAAATAGTTTCCGGTGTTGGGATATTGTTTTCTCCCATTGTTTACAGCCATAATTTTTCATCTGATCTCTGGACTCATAGAGTGTGCTTATGATTTTAGATGGTTATGAAGAATAATATGAAGAAAAGTTTTCATTAATATATATTTTAGAGGTCCAGGATACATTGACAAGTATATATTTAGTCTGTGGACCAGAACATTATTAAGGGGAATTAAAGGTCAGAATTGCACAGTGAAAAGAATATGCAGAGTGGTAGAGTTATTAGTAATTATGTAATAGAATTTTTAATAAAATTTTGATTAAGGGAGTCTGAGTCATGACCAGCCTCACCATTTCTTCCCCATAATTTTAATGTTTTATTAAATATCAAAAATTTGCCCTATTAACATCAACATAATTTGTTCTAATTCTCAAGTTATGAGGTAATATGTATTTTGCTTTGAATCATCTTATTAATTACTATATGTATGTACATACATATATGTATGTTATATATATGCATATATAACATACATATATGTATACACAACATGTATGTTGTATATACATATATATTTTATCACCCAGATATACACTATGATCACTGATCTTGATATGGAAAGAATCATAGTATGTTAGAGTTGGAAGGGATTTCATATGTCCATTTCTTACAATGTACGCCTAAATGGGAAAGTTTTCTGTAAGAAACCCTACCAGGAAGAAATTGCCTAATTTGAAGACCTTTAGCGAAAGAAACCCACTACTTCTTGAGATAGTACCTTTCACTTTTTTGTACCTCTAATTTTTATGAAGTTTGTCTTTATATGGAGCCTAAAATTCTGCAGTTTCTACCAGAGTGGACTCTTTTCCACTTAAAAGCCTTGCAATTACATAAAAACTGTCATCGTATTTCTCAGTGAGGCCTTTGCCCTCTAGAAGCTTCAATCAAGTTTCTAAGTTTTCTTGTTTTGCTCCTAGACCTTGACATTACTGAGCAGAGTGACCAACAGATTAGATATCACTGTCCTGAAGGACTGTGGGAAAAGGAAAGGCATACTCTAGAACAATAGATGGCACTTGATCACTGGATATAATCATATTCTCCAAGATATTACTTTTATTTTTCTATACGTGTTTCAACCAGAACTTGAAAATTGTGTCTTGCTGACACACCTTATGCACTGCCTTCATTTGTCATCCAATTCTGTACTATACACCAATTCTATGATTCTCATTTGACTCTGTCTTCTCAAACCAGTGTGAAATAATATATAACAAATGGCCTTTATTAATTCAGAGGAGAACTTTGTCTATTGGCATGTGTATGATTTGGTTCTTATCTTACAGTTGTAAGAAGCAAGAATGTCTTGATTTAACTAAAAATGCAGAGTACTTCATCAATTCTTCAACAGGACATGAAGGCAGAAAGTCACAGATACATATGTCTGACATGTGCATATACATAATAGAGTAAAAACACTAAGATATGAATGTAACACTATGTTTGTGTACGTATATATATATAATATATATGTATATGAGAGGGACAGTAACTTTTTTTTTTTGACAAGAAAAAATCAGTGAAAAAGTTGCTTACTACAAATGCAGTGTTATTAAGTTTGCTTATCAAAGTTTTCAGGCAGTTTGAATGACTGGAGCTACTATGAGAATTGAAAAGACAAAAGAAAAGCAGTACATGTATTTAATTCCCCCCACCCCCCACCCCACCCTGCCAGCAAAAGTCAGTGGGAAATGTGTACTACTAGTAGGATTTAGGTTGAGGGTTGGGAAACACATGACCTTTATATAGGAAAACAGCTGAAAGGAATTTACTTGCAACGATCTATGTAGGAATGAGGAATAAGGACTTTTTGGTATGGGGCATGGGGTAGGTAAGGAAGATTTTGACAGATGTTAGCTGTGGGACACCTTTCTAACAGGAGATCTGAAAATATGCTGATTAACCATTTGGCTTTGGGAAGTCTCCCCAAAGAATAATGACACTATCCATACTGCTCCATCCCATTGCACCACACAAAGAAGAAGCAACAGTAGCAGATAAAGGTTTGAACATATAAAAGCAGACATTAAGTGGAAAAATAGCAACCATAGCTTTGGAGGCAAAAAGAAATCAGAAAGGAAAGGGATTCCATGGTCAATGGAAAAGTGAAATGCCAGCCACAGGGGGAAACCTAGGATAAAGCCTAGGTAGTTGTATATGTATGAATATGGTGTGTGTATTTATGTGCATATGAATATACAGATAGAAACCTTAATTAATCAGATCCCACAGTTAATTGCCATTCTATATTCATTTGCCAATTTTTTTCATAACAGTCAATACACAAACTGACTTAACCTTCATTTGAACAGAAAAATAAACTGACTAGACATCCCTGTTCTCTGAACACTGCAGTTACGGAATGTGTCTGAATAGAAAATGGGTCAATCTGGCACAAGTTGTGCTATTTTAGGAAGGGGATCATGGTGCCCTACATAATTAAATGGTTCTAAGGTCACATAAATTCTAAAAATGAGGGGGTTCAGAGACCTGTTTAGGGCAATGGAGAGAGGCACCAAATTCACTGTACAAATCAGAAATAGGTGTTAACTGAGGTTATTTGTTTCAATAGACCACCTCCGATAAAAACACACACACACAAAAGGACTGAAGGGTAATAGATCTTCCAACACTTTTAGGAGTATGCAGTAGGGAACTGCCAGGTTTAGTGTTAAGAGACAAACCTCCAAGAGGGAAGTTTTTGGAGGTCAAATAGGGAAGGTTCTTTCCTATCCAGAAAACCAGTGTTTGAGGATAATTATCCTTTAGGTTCATAGTCAGAAAGTGATTAGTCATGATTCTTATAGGCCTGACATCTGACTGACCATGGTAATACATGCCTATAATACCTGTACCTAGGTGGGTGAGACTAGAAAATCACTTGACATTGGGGGTTCTAAAGTGAAGGGAGCTAGGCTGATTGGGTGTCCAGCAACTGTTGGGAGAGCTCCATGGAACAGAAAGACATTATGCAGTGTAACAAAAAACAAAACAAACAAACAAACAAACAAAAACAAAAGGAGTAATGAGAAAGAGAAAGGTACCTTTCATAAACTTAAGACTCTAACCTTTGGAGCTAAGTGGCTATAAAAACAGATGCTAGAATCTATCTCTGGGATGCCCCAAGGTCAAAGCTTTTTATTTTAGCAAACTAAATCTCACCCCAGGGTTAAAAACCTAAATCTTGATGTGCAGCCTGATTGAACCTGCTATACATAGAAAGGGAAGGGATCCAAAAGGGAAGAAAGGCTGATATTGAAAATAAGTTTAAGAAGTGTGTGTGTGTGTGTGTGTGTGTGTGTGTATGTGTGTGTGTGTAAGAGTAGTTTTAATGATTCAACTTGTATAACGTTTGTTAACTTGTCCTTTTCTTTGTTATTTTCACCTTCTATGTATTTCCCTGTAGCATTTATTGCTGAAGTCCTTTAAAGCTTGTAAAAGAAAGATTGTATGCAGTTTTCAGAAAATAGGTCAAGAGAAAATAAAAAGACTACATATCTTACTACTGCTACTAGCAAGTCTGGGATTGTGGAGAACACAAATAGAGAAACGAGTGGTGGTTTCAATGAGGAGTCAAACAAGAACACCAAGAAACCAAGTTCTGGCACTCTCAGAAGCCACAGAGGACCTCTTCAATCCCTCATCATTTCTTCCTTCCTTCCTTCCTTCCTTCCTTCCTTCCTTCCTTCCTTCCTTCCTTCCTTCCTTCCTTCCTTCCTTCCTTCCTTCCTTCCTTCCTTTCTTTCTTGCTTTCTTGCTTCCTTCCTTTCTCTCTCTCTCTTTCTTTCTCTCTTCCTTCCTTCCTTCTTTTTTTCTTTCTTTTGCAACAGTTTTCTACCTAGTTCCCTGATATTAGACATCTCAGCTCTCTAATCTGCTCTTCACAGAACTACCAGATTCCTATTCTTAAATCAAAAATCTTACCATTTCCTGTTTAAAAAGCTTCAATATCTCCCTATAGCTTTTAAGATAAAATACTAACTGATGCTCCATTTGCCATTTAAAATACTTCACAATTTGACTCCAACCTGATGCTTCTGTAACTCTCACTTATCAGACTTTCATCTTACTTTCAGATGCAGAAAGTACCATAAGCTATCCAGTTATTAGAAAAACCATGTATTAGGAGATACAATAACCTTTTAAATTAAGTCAGGGTTGATACTCATCAAGGGACCATGTTACATTTAAGATTGTGAGACTATCTTCTACCTAACCAATTGTAGTAGAGTTTGAAATGTAAACATTTTTAGAAGTGTCATGGATGAAGTTTCACTGAAATGAGTTCATTACTTTATTCAACTCTTTTGTGTATTGTGAGAACTATACTGTTACTAAGATACCATGGGATGACACAACTCTATTGATGAGTAACAGGTTGGTACCTTACCCCACTAAACTTAAACACCCACTTCAGAGTTGTTCAAAGACACTAGTTTTCTTCATCTACTTTCCACCACAATGAAAAGAAATTATTCAGAATGACAATTTTGTATGCTAATTATGCAATTAGCAGTTTAGATATGCAACCTCTACCCAGAGGTTTTGTGTTTATTTTTAAATGCTTTGTATTACAATGTAAACTCCTTGAGGGCAAGAATTTCTTTATTTCTGTTATCATCCCTCTAGTCCCATTCTTGAAGTCATACTTGACTTTCTCTTCCTAACCTCTATATCCAAACAATTTATCAACTTATGTCAAAATTATTACATCTATCCCCTTCGTTCTATTTACAGACATTGCCATAGTTCAGTCTCTCATCACCTCTTGTCTGCTTTATTGCAATAGTGTCTTACTTAGTTATCAGGTATTAGATACTCAGTTCCCCAGTGTGTTTTTCACAGAATTATCAGATCTATAATCTTATACTACAGGTCTGATCATCTCTTATTTAGAAAGCTTCAGGGGTGGACCTAAGATGATGGAGTAGAAAGATGCATATACTCTAGCTCTTCCCCCACAGCCCACAAAATACCTGCAAAGAAAGACTCTCAACAAATTCTAGAGCAGTAAAAGTCACAGAATGAAGGAGATTTCTAGCCAAGACGACGGGAGAAGTCTGTCTCACCAGTGGCGAAGAGGAGCCAAGCCCAGCCTTGGCCAATATGAGCCAGGAGCAGTACCAGAGTAGGCCTTGGGTGAGGAATCCCAGGCAGCAGCAGTGGTGGTTCACAGATCCCTCAACCCACAGGTGGCAAAGGCAGCTTCAAAAGTCAGTGAAAGGGCTTTTTCACCTCTGTTCCAAGGGAGCAGGGTCCTCCTCTAGCCCTAGCCCCAAGTGGCAGAGGGTGCAGCAGCAGCAGGTAGTGACTGCTACAATGGCTGGGCCAACAGCAGTCAGCATGTATTGTTGGATAAAGCCCCTGGGGGAATTGAGCAACTGATTTGAACCTCAGCCCTGAGTGTTGGCCTTGCCCCAGCCTAAAGCCCCTGGAGGAATCCTGCAGCTGATCTGAATCTCAGCCTGGAGCCTGGCCAGGGAGTAAACTCCTCTCCCTTGATTGTGCCACCTTGGAGAAATGAGAACTTACAGGCCCCCAGAGTACACCCTACTCTTGACAAAGGACCCAAAAGCCAAGTAACTGGTTGGACAAATGCCTAAAACAGGGGAAAAAATAAGACTATAGAAGGTTACTTTCTTGGTGAACAGGTATTCTCTCCCATCCTTTCAGATGAGGAAGAACAATGTTCACCATCAGGGTAAGACATAAAAGTCAAGGCTTCTGCATTGAAAACCTGCAAAATAAATATGCAATGGTCCCAGACCATGAAAGAGCTCAAAAAGGATTTTGAAAATCAAGTAAGAGAAGTGGAGGAAAAATTGGAAATAGAAATGAGAAAGATGCAAGAAAATCATGAAAAGCAAGTCAATAGCTTGCTAAAGGAGACCCAAAAATATGCTGAAGTAAATAACACCTTTAAAAACAGACTAACTCAATTGACAAAAGAGGTCCAAAAAGGCAATGAGGAGAAGAATGCTTTGAAAAGCAGAATTAACCAAATGGAAAAGAAGGTTCAAAAGCTTACTTAAAAAAAATAGTTCTTTAAAAATTAGAATGGAACAGATGGAAGATAATGACTTTATGAGAAACCAAGGAATTACAAAACAAAACCAAAAAAATGAAAAAATGGAAGATAATGAGAAATATCTCATTGGAAAACAACTGACCTGGAAAACAGATCTAGGAGAAACAATTTAAAAAATTATGGGACTACCTGAAAGTCATGATCAAAAAAAGGAGCCTTGACATAATCTTTCATGAAATTATCAAGGAAAACTGCCCTGATATTCTAGAACCAGAGGGTAAAATAAATATTGAAAGAATCCACCAATCAACTCTTGAAAGAGATCCAAAAAGAGAAACTCCTAGGAATATTGTAGCCAAATTCCAGAGTTCCCAGGTCAAGGAAAAAATACTGCAAGCAGCCATAAAGAAACAATTCAAGTATTGTGGAAATACAATCAGGATAACACAAGCTCTAACAGTTTCTCCATTAAGGGATCGAAGGGCTTGGAATATGATATTCCAGAAGTCAAAGGAACTAGGATTAAAACCAAGAATCATCTACCCAGCAAAACTGAGTATAATACTTCATGGGAAAAAATGGTCATTCAATGAAATAGAGGACTTTCAAGTATTCTTGATGAAAAGACCAGAGCTGAAAAGAAAATTTGACTTTCAAACACAAGAATCAAGAGAAGCATGAAAAAGTAAACACGGAAGAAATCACAAAGGACTTACTAAAGTTGAACTGTTTACATTCTTGCATGGAAAGATAATATTTGTAACTCGAAACTTTTCTCACGCATACACACACACACACACACACATACACACACACATATATATATATAGAGAGAGGGGCAGAGAGAGAGAGAGACAGAGAGGCAGAGAGACAGAGAGACAGAGAGCACAGGGAGAGATGAATAAAAAGGGATGATAGCTAAAAAAATAAAATTAATGGGTGAGAGAGGAATATGCTGGGAGGAGAAAGGGAATGGGGCAAATTATCTCTCATAGAAGAGGCAAGGAAAAGCTTTTCCAATGGAGGGGAAAAAGTGGGAGGTGAGAGGGAAAAAGTTAAGCTTACTCTCATCATATTTGACTCAAGGAAGGAATAACATGCACACTCAGTTTGATATGAAAATCTATCTTACGCTACAGGAAAGTAGGGGAGAAGGGGATAAGCATGGTGGGAGGGGATGATGGAAGGGAGGGAAAATGGGAGGAGGGAGCAATTAGAAGTAAACACTCTTGGAGAAGGACAAGGTCAAAAGAGAAAATAGAAGAAATGGGGGGGCACGATAGGATGTAGGGAAATATAGTTGGTCTTACACAACACAACTATTATGGAAGTCATTTGCAAAACTGCACAAGCCTATACTGAATTGCCTCCCTTCTCAGTGGGGATAGGTGAGGAGGGATGAAGGAAGAGAAGTTGAAACTAAAGTTTTAGGAACAAATGTTGAGAAGTGTTTTTGCATGCAACTGGGAAATAAGAAATACGGTAATGGGGTATAGAAATTTATCTTGCCCTACAGGACAAGAGAGAAGATGGAGATAAGGGAAGGGAGGGGTGTTAGAATGGAGGGCACATTGATGGAAGGAGCAATTGAAATGCATGGCATTGTGTGGGGGGAGAGATGGGGAGAAAATTTGGAACTCAAATTTTGGGAAAATGCATGTTGAAAACTCAAAATAAATAAATAAATTTGAAGGAAAAATACAGAAAGCTTCAGTGCCTACCTATGACTTTTAAGTGAAAATAATAACTGCTCTATTTGCCCTTTAAAAACCCTCATAATTTGGCTCCAGAGTCCTTTTTCCACATACATTTCACCACGTTTTCCTTCATTTACTTTATATTCCAATCTAATTAGTCTGGTTGCTGTTTCATATACACTCCGTTTCTTTCCTCCAAGTCTTTGCCTAGTCTGTCCCTGTATGCCTGGAATGCTCTCCCTTTTCACCTCTGTCTATTTGTTGAAATCTCTATAGCCTTCCAAAGCTTTACTTAAGTAATTCTTCCTTCAAGAGGCCTTTCCTTATTTTCCCCATCATTAGTGCTCTCCTTATACTCGATTTCATATTTCTTTTATATTTGGTCATCTACTGTATATGTTGCTTCTTCCTAGTAAAATGTAAGCTCCTTGAGGGCAGTGATATGGATAGGGAATAGAGGTGTGATTTCATTGATATAAGGAACTCCTAGATGAAGACATTGTTCGCCAACACAGATTGGCATCTGCTCTGCAACTTCTAACATTAAAGTGTTGCCTAGAGTACTAAGAGCTTTAACATCTAGCCCAGTGTTTCAAAGCCAATATATGTCCAGGGGAGAACTTGAAGTCAGGTATTCTTGACTCTGATTTCAGCTCTTCATAGGCTATACCATGGCAGTCTCTCTTGAGGGGAGGGGAATGCTTCATTTTATCATTGGGTCTCCATCATTTATCACAAAGCTAAGAGCAAAAGAAGTACTTAATAAATGCTCGCTGAATTGACTGCTTTTAATTTTGCCTTTGTGCTCCAGAGCCCAGCGCACTGCCTGGCACATATTAGGTATTTAATGAATGTTTGTTTAATTAAATGGAGTCAAATCAGTGCTCTTCTATGATATAATCAAATATTTGCAGCAGAAGTTATATTTTAGAGGAAAGATACCAAATCCATTAAAGGAATGTTATTCACTTAAATAAGAAATTGCCTTCTACATCATAATGTGCTTAGAGCATCCTCCCTATTGTCAGAACCTAAGGTACAGAAGCATTTATGGCAAATATTAGAGGCTCTTCCTTTAGCTCTGGAACAGCTAATCCTTCAGAAAATATTAACAGTCTTGAATTCATTTTTCAAAAGTTAGTGACTGGAGGGAATAAACCTTCCACATACATTGTTTGAATAGCCCTGTGTCTTCCTGATTTAGTTAAACTGAGGTGAAGTCATATGATCCTCCAAAAATGTAATTTATATGAAAATGTAATTTACATGAGATCAAGCAGCCTATCCGTAGGAAAAACTCTTGCCATAAATGTGGAACCAACATTGCAGACTCACATTCTTGCTTTGATTTATCAAAAGTGATATTTTTTCTGTAGGCATGATAGACAATTTATTACTGTACATTTATTTTTTTTTTTATAAAAGATTCTATCTTGTTTCTGGATCTTACTGATCCATTTTTTTGGTTGACTGGCCTCTTTTTTTGAGGGGATTGGGAGTATGAAATTTATATCTTTATTAACTGAGTAGTAGACTAGCATATAGGGGCAGCTAGGTGGTGCAGTGGATAGAGTACAGGCCTAGAATCAGGAAGATGACTCTTCCCGAGTTCAAATCTGGCCTTAATACTTACTATCTATGTGATCCTACAAAGTCACTTAACCTTGTTTGCCTCAGTTTCCTTGTTTGTAAAATGGACTGGAGAAGGAAACAGCAAACCACTACACTATTTTTGCCAAGAAAAGCCCTGATGGGGTCATGACTGAAGAAATAACTATCTGAAGACTGTCTTATGTAAGGATGCCCTAAGTCAGGCCACACTGAATTAGTACATCTGTGGAAGTCCTTCAAGGATTGGTCAAAGTAATTCAGAAATTATTTGTCCTTTTACTTCGTGGCATGTATGGTATGTTGGCACTGGAGATTCAAATTCTACTAGAGACAGTGCTATAGCTAGTGTAGGGTGCAACAATGCCCACAGTGATGCCCCAACGTGTTCAAAACACTTATAGGCTTTCATCTGTACAACAGAGCTTATATTTGAGGACATGCTTAGTGCTCCTTGCCCTAAACACAGTTTCTGCTTCCTCTGGTGCAAATGCTTTGCTGCTTCAGATGTTATTCTTACTTTCGCTGCAAAATGTAAGCTATGGTTCTATTTAGGGATGGCACTTTGAACATTTCAACCAAAACATAAATCTTGATGTCAGTTCTTTAAAGTCTTGTGTTAATTTTAAAATTCCAGTCTTGCTAATTTCAGAATCCTGGACACATTCCATCAGCAGGGTCCTATTTAGAAGCCACTGTGGGGTAATGCAAAGTGTACTTGATTTAGAACTGGATAACTTGGGTTTGGATATGTACTTAGCAACTCACTACTTGCATAACCTGGGGAAAGTTAACAAACTTTCTGGACCCCTTTTTTTACATCTGTAAAATGAATAGGCTATTATAACTATTCTTATAGAGTTATTGTAAAGGTCCAAAAGATACGAGACATATTAATGAAGATCCAAGGGTAGCTAGGTGGTACAGCAGATAGAATGTTGAACCTGGAGTCAGGAAGATGAGTCTTACTGAGGTTCAACTCTGGCGTCAGACACATCCTAGCTATGTGACCCTGAGAAAGTCATTTAACTCTGTTTGCCTCAGTTTTCTTATCTGCAAAATGAGCTGGAGAAAGAAATGGCAAACTGCTCTAGTATCTTTGCCAAGAAAACCTCAAAATGGGATCACAAAAAGTCAGACATAGCTAAAAAATGACTGAACAAAATTGAAAATCCAAAGGACAAAGGCATGCTAATGTAGGTGTGCATGTCACTTTGCAAATGGTAAAATACCCGACTCCTGACAGCTCTCTTTACTACTCCTTGTGCCTTTATCACCAATTTTCCTTATTTTAAAGTATGAATGACACAAGAAGCATGAATGAAGTAGAAATCGTGAATGAAACCTGGAATAAGTATTTCATAAACTACAGAAGAGGGGCTGATTGAGCACCATGTAATCCTGAAAAGCTAAACTTAACATCCTTCAAAAATTAAAGCAAATATATTTGAAATTTCTTTCCCTTCCAGACTCATACAGTATCCCTAATACCGAAAGACTGTAGCATACAAGTTTGCTAGAAGCTGTATTTCAGGATATGACATGTGATTCTTTTTACCATCTATAATGTGATGTGAGACCTTTGGAGATAAAGTTTTATGGGACATAAAATCAACATTTTTCTTGTGTGAGTGGATCAAACAGTGGGAGTGGATGGCAGGAAAAGATAAGTGGGAAATGAAGGGTAAGAGATAGTTTTTCCTTGATATTAGACTCTTGCAATAGCCTCTTGCCAGGTTTCTTGACTTCTAGACTTTCTGTTCCAATCTAACCCTCAGGGCATTGCCAGAGTAATTTCCTGAGCACACATGCTAATTATGTCATTCCTGTTCTCAAAAATTTTCAAGGAGTCCCAATTTCCTATCAAAATAAACTACAAATTATACTTCTTGACATTCAAGGCCATCTTTTATCTTGTTCCAACCTACTTTTCCAATCTTATGTCTCATTACTCCCAATCATGTAAGCTATTTGATAGTCAAACTTAACTGATTACCATTCTCTATATTTGTCCTATCCTTTCCCATGTGCAGGGTTTTACTCAGAACATTCCTCTACACCCTCTTATCTTTTTTCTCTTTACTTATTAAAATAATTTCAATTCTCTAAAACCTAGTTTACTTATAATCTTTATCATGTCTTCCTTGATACATGGATCCTTCTTCCCAACTTAAAGGCCTTTCCCTTTTCCAGTTTTTCTTAGCATTTCTTTGTACCTCTTGTATGTGCTTATCATGTTATTATTTAGCTTATACCTGTGTCTTTGTATAAATCTTGCCTGATAGATTGTAGGATCATTGAAGGAACTATCTACATACATATATACATACATTTATTCATTTTTCATGTTCACATAGATTTAGAGCTGAAAAGGACACATCTATTTTTACTCCTTTTTTACAGATAAAGAAAGTAAAGTCAGAAGAATTAAGTGACTAATCTAAAGTCACACAACTTGTAAATATCGGAGCCAGGATTTGAACTCAAGTCCTCTATCTTCAAATATATTATTCCTCTTTCTGCCCCTGTTCTAGTATCAATGAAAAGCCAGAGAGACAGAGTTTCTAGGTAATTAACAATCAATGTATTAATTAAGCTAACTGATAATCAATAAATTGATGATTAGTAGTCTCTCTTGGTAATCAAAGACAAAACCATGGCAATCCCTGAATACTTAAATATGTTTAGTAAAGGATGCACACCTGACAGGTGAAAATCAACTCTGATTTGTGAACAATTGTTGTTGTGTTGTTGTGTTGTGTTTATCCTTAGTTCTCGAAGAGGACCATGACGTCAAAATGATGACATGACTTGCAGTTGACTTTGATTTGAGTGAGGGAGAGGTAAAGTCACCAATCTCACTTTCTTCTACTGTGCCATCTGGATCAAGTGGCCTGATATTCATCAGGAAGGCTAGAGATGGCCCAGGATGCACTGTGAGACCCTGGCCCTTTCAGGCTAAAGTTTTATAGCATTCTTACTTTGAGGGAGATTCAAGGATTCTCATTTAAGGAATAGTCTTCTTTAAGTAGTTGCTCAAGGGATGAGCCCTTTAATAAAAAAAAAAAAAATCAAACTGGGAGGAAAAGACCCTCAGGGTTCTTTGGTAAAAGAGAAACAATTACTATTTAGTATTTACATCCACTCTGTACTAGGTGGTTGGAGACTTGTTGTCCAGGGAATGAGCTCCAGAGGGGATTGGGTTTGAGGCTTGATCTTTGAGCAAGAGAGGTAGCCAGTAAACCCAGAGGAAAAAAGGCAGCTTTTGGGGGTGGAACTCTGGAGGAGGAGGAAGTGAACAATTCATGGACATATTAATGAGGAGGTGGGTTAAAATCTTCAACTTTTACTGCTGAGAATGAGACTTGATCATGAAACTTGGTTGTCTCCAGCAATCTGGATGAAGGAAACCATCTCTACCCAGACTACTCTAGGTGATTTTCTCCTTCTTGAGCTGAGTTCCAGTTTAGATTGCAATGGAGAGAGGCAAAGGGTATGGGCTCAATACTTTGCAGCTAGAATGTACCTAGATTAGATTCTGTTTACACTGTAATCAACTGAAGCTTAGGGACGTACCTGGATCAATACTACATTCAAGGAGGGGACCCATGCCATCCATCTCTTCATTTCTTGACAAGCTACAATCTAGACTCCTCCATTGTGGCTCCCACGGTCATACCTTCCTCCCTCCAATTCTTTTCAGCTTCTTTTTATAGGTTGACTTCTCCCATTATAATGTAAGCTTCTTAAAGAAAAGACAATCCTTTCACGTTTATTTGTATCCAGAGACTTGGCACAGTAATAGTAGAAAATGTTTAGTAAATGATTGTTGATTGACTAACTGATTTGAAGTCTGAAAATCTGTGTTAAAATCATGATTGTCTGCTCAAGTGGCACCTATTATATCAAGTCTTTTCTGATTCTCCATTCCTAACTCAAGGGTTCATTATACTATGATATTACATAGCTATGCATGATCACCTTAAAATATTCTGTGATTCTTTGTTAGAGGTAACATCTTACAGTAGATACGGATCTAGACTTTGAGTCAGAAGGTCTGGGTTTGAATCCTTCCTCAGATTCTTATTAGTTTAACCTCTCTCATCTATAAAATTAAGAGTTTGGACTCAGTGACCTCTGAGTTTCCTCCCAGCTTTAAATCTATGATCTTACTATCTGATATCATTCTACAGAATAACTACTTACTGTTCCATTTGAGGTTTAGGGAGTTGATAAGACCTGCTAATTTTTATCACTTATTTTCCCATCTTAGGCTTGAAATCAAACGAAGTTAAGAATGGGCCAGATGATATAGAATTAACTTAATTTTCTCATGACAGTCAAGGCCCTCCAGAATCTGACTCTGATTTATCTCTCCAGTTTTATTTTATCTTCCTTAACCTTTATATTTTCTAGTCCCTGCCATGAGGGAAGTAGCTGTTCCCTGATCTTGTCCTTCATTCTCATTTCATACATTCGCACAAGATGTCCTCTGTGGATATAATTACCCATTTCTCTTGTCTTTTATTTCAATACTTCTCTCCCTTCAAAACCCACTTCAGTTGCTACCTATTCCATGAAGCCTTTCCTGTAGACTCAAAATGAAAATGCTATCTCCCTCCTCAAATTTTGCTCAGGCATTCTGCCTGGACCTCTTCTTCACATATATTCTATCTCATTTCAGACTTATTGAATACATACCTAACTTGTCCCATTTCTCCCTCCCTCCCTTAAATCATAAACTTCCAGAATGCAAAGAATCTATTGTTTTTTATCCTTGTATCCTGAGCACCTATGTATAACACAGGATAAGGGTTTAATAAACATTTGTCAAATTGAAATACATACTGATTATCTATTTTGTGGGAATATATCGAAAGGATCATTGATTTGGAGTTGGAAGGGACCCTAAAAGCTACTTAATCCAGTATTTTAATTTTATAGTTGAGTCAGAAGTGATCTGCCCAAGTCTCAGTAGCTGACTGGTTCGTCGGCCCTGTAAATCTCCACTCTGCTGTCAAAGTGATAAAGTACAGGTCTGACCATGTCCCACACTAGCATACCACTCCCCATTCAATATACCCTACTGGCTCTCTCTGACCTCCAAGATCAAATATAAAATCCTCTGTTTAGCACTTCATAACACTGTCCTTCCTCCCACTTTTCCACTATTCATATATACCTTACACCCTCTTAACCTCCATGTACCTTGTGGTCCCATGACACCAGCTTCTTTGGTTTTCCTCGAATAATATACTCTTTCTCTTGACTGGGCATTTTCACTGCCTATCTCCCATGCCTATAATGCTCTCCCTTCTCATCTTTGCCTCCTGGTTTCCCTGGCTTTCTTTAAGTCTCAACAAAAATGTCAACTTCTATAGGAAGCCTTTTCTGATGCCCCTTTATGTGTACCTAGAACTTTCCATCTGTTGATTATGTCCAATTTATCTTGTATATATTCTGCTTGCACATAATTGCATTTTGTTTTCCTCTTTAAACTGTGAGCTCCTTGAGAACAGGGACTACTGTTTTGCCTTTCTTTGTTTATATCTCCAGCAATTAGTACTGTGTCTAGCACATAGTAGGTCCTCAAATCAACTGTCACAGGTAATAAATATCAGAACTGGGATTTGAACACCTGATTTCAGTGCAATTTTGGTTGCTTTGTTTAACATACTTTGTCCAACACAGAATTTCTTTAAGGGGATCATTTGTAACTAGGTGATGTTATTAAGGAATGGAAGAAAGGCGGCATGACAAAGGGGATAAAAGACCAGCCTTAGGATGAGGAAAATGTGAATTTGAGTTTCTATTCTGACACATACTGATTATGGGAACCTGGGCAAGAGGCTTAATCTCTCGGTGTCCCCAGGCAAATCTCCAAGACTCTAAATTGCAGGACAGTCACTGATTTGCATTGGTAGAAGGAGATTCCTTGCCTGGAGTTCCTTATGCGAATTCCCCACTTAAAATTTCTGATAAAATCACAGGTCCTAAAGGATGAATGGAAGGAAGAAAAAAAAAAACCTCATTAAACAGATTTCTTAGGAACTCTAGGTGCTTTATTACAGCCTATAATGTGTCAGCTGATTCAATCCTATTTATTAAGTACCTACTGTACGTGCCATTCAGGGTTAGCTGTGCTAATTCTAGATTCTGTGCTAATTTCTAGGATTTCAAAGAAAAAAAAAAAGAGAGAAGGAATTACTTGTGGAGATTACATTCTGTGAGGATGATGATTTTAAGAATTGCTGTAGGCAGGCTGCCTACATCTTTTAAAGTTATCACCATTTTAAATTGGCCCTTAAAGACCTAATAGTTCTTATTCCTTTAAGCAAAGCTGATAGGATCAGGCTATTCTAGCATCATTTTATGCTAAGTGTATTTGGGTGGCTATTCCCACAATTGACAGGGACAAATGAGGTGGGCTGAGGGCACTCTTCATTTGCATTGATCCATGCTAAAGAGACCAATATAACTTCTAATGGAATATGTTGTGAACCTAAAAAACAAGCATGTTTAAGATAAACAGGTTACCTGAACTACAGCCAAATACAGAGGAAGCTCCTCTCTCCCCTCTCCCTTTTAAGACCAGGGTAAGGATAAATTATTTAATTTCTAAAATAACCAATAGCATCTCTGATAGGATGATTAGAATTTTCTTCACCTAGGGAACTTCCATGTGAATTGGTTTGGAGATGGCAGAGGATAGTTAAGATGGAGAGAGATAATAAACAAACAATACAAATTAATTTTTCTCTCATAAAGACAGCAGAAAAGAAGAGAAACTTTAGGAATAATTGATAGTGAAAGGATGAGAGATAAAAAGAGATGGTCTGGGAAGTATTTAATGATTCTTTGTGGCTTTACATCTGTCCCAGTTTTTGTGTTACATTAAAATTTCATTATTTTCACATTTCTTGTTTTCATATTTTGTATCTCCTTCTTTCTGCTAAATTTACCAAGTAATACAATGGAGGGCTTTTGCTGCAAATGTCATCAAATCAGTTACTGGAAATGAATTAAAGTGTTTCAGTGATGCAGTCCTTTCAAAGTGCATTTTCAATTAGTGGCCAAGGATGTGTGTGCAAAATATGCTTTTGAGACATCTCTTCTGAACATGGGGCATTCCAAGAAGAAAGTGAGAACCCGGGATAATGAGAATATTGGTAATTTGGGTAAATTTCACAGGGTTAAATGATTGAATGAAATGGATCAATTTATTAACAAGGTCCATTTTCTGGCAATGCTTTAACTTTAGAATCAGAGATAGGACAAATACAGATAAGATGTGAATTCATTCTTGATCTTCTCAACTTTTTTGTCTGCCACGAAGCAAATTTGGTAGCCCTCATTCCAGTAATAGTGATGAGTGAATTTCACCAATATTGTCTGTTGCTTTATGATCATAAAATATCCTAAATTTCTATTTGAGGACCCCACATGTAACAAGCCCTATTGCCATTTCCTGGTATATCTAATCATGTTGGTTTTAGAATTTGTCTGAAAATGATCGGAAATAAAGAAAGCAACAACTAAGATCCAATTCTGATTTTATCACTGACTTGTCATATAATGTTGGGCAAATCACTCTTTTCCCTTGTTCTTCAGTTTACTTGGCTAGAGATGAGATTATTTCAATACTTATCTCTTCTTTCCCTGAGACATATATAACTCCTAAGAACTTTTTGAAGAAGAATTTAAATGAAAATATGGATTTCTACGTATCAAATTAAATTTACCCATCTTCATATCTCTCACAGTTTCTAGAACATATGGGCACCCAACATTTGTTGGATGAATAAATGAACATTTGCTGTGCATTTAAAAAAATTCAACCTCATATACCTTGTTACGTGCAAAGAGTGTCACAAACTCACTTTTACACAGTCATCAGCTGTCACACACATGATCTCACCACGTGCTTCAGGTGCAACTCACCCAATCCCCAAGTCTCTCATCTTCTCCTCTTCCCTATCTTCATTTTGACTAAGGAGTCTCCTGAGAACTCAGTAATTTGCCATTCAGGTGTGTGTGTATTTATTGTGACATTCTCATTATTGCTTTAAAATGCTTTCATCACTGCCTGAGAGAAAACGTTAGGATACAGGCTTTCACACACAGTCCTACTGGCTCAAGGGCTCAGGGTGGGACCATAGTACAAGCACCTGTTCTTGCCCTATCATTCATTCTTTTTCACATAGGCAGAACCACTGTGGGTGAGTCAAACTTTTGATAATGCCTCCTTTTCTCTCTCCACACAACGGCATTCTTGATAAATGCCCTTCACCTCCTTCACACCCCTACATCCCCAGACCTCCCCCCACACACATGCAGACCTATTTCTGGGATCAGGTACTTGATAGTTCCTTGTATGTGATGCGTCTTTTTTTCACATTCATAATATCTCCCATTCTTTGTCAATTGCTTTGCTTCTCGCTGTGGTTGTTCAGTCATCTTTACTTGTTCTTCATCTGAAGAATAGGGCTTGTGTTTACCACTATCTCTACCACAATTTTTTGGGCATCTTAATGCCTATTAGACAATTAGCTGTTGTAAGTAACTGTGTGCCCTTCTGAATTTGGGCATATATCTGAACCCATCCCAAACTCTATCAAAGAGTACATCTAGTAAGACAATAAGTTAGTTTAAAGGTATTAAGCATATATTACCTTTTATACAATAATCTTTTATACTAGAATAAACCCAGCATGTTTTTCTTATGACAACATATTTCTACTCTCATTTGTGATGTTAAATGAAAACTTGTGTTATGGAACCTGGTGGAATTTCTGACTCATTGCTTTCCTATGTCATGGATCTGTGGATGGATGGATCTGTTGATCTATTCCAATGAAGACAAAGGAAAAAGATGTGCTATTCAGTTTCTTTCCTTTTGGGGTTAAGTTATTATCATTGGTCCTTGCTATTGGAATGCTACATTTTTGAATGACTGACACAGCAGTATCGTTTTGTCTTTCTGGTTCCAATATTTCAAAATTGCTTAGTAATTAGAAGTATTGACTGAAGAGTCTGTCCCCCATTGAGACTATCTAAATAGAATAGGCAACTCCTATGCAATCAACCCAACTTAAAAGCAATAAGGCAATGATGTGACTTGATTGATATTACTAACATTTGCACAATGGAAATCCTGACATGTGCTCGTGTCATGCGATACTAGAGGGAGAGAGAGAGAAAAAGAGAGATGAATGTGGTGATGGATGGATCCAGATGGATCTAGAAGGAGGAAAGAAGGGAGAGAGAGAGAGAGAGAGAGAGAGAGAGAGAGAGAGAGAGAGAGAGAGAGAGAGAGAGAGAGAGGGAGGGAGGGAGGGAGGGAGGGAGGGAGAGAGAGACTTTGGGATTCTGAAGCATTTTTTGAGGAGTATAACTGGCACTTTTGTTATCATGAAGGGGTATTTCCCTAAGAACTTCCCTATGAGGCAGTTAGGAATCACAAAATCTTAAAATTGGGAGAGATTTTGAAAGATATCTAGTCCAACCTGTATCTATAAAAATTCCTGCCATAATTTACCTAAAAGTGGTCATCCAACCTTTGCTCAATGACCTCTAGCGGAAAGAACCTATAAGCTCCTGGATCAGCCCAGGTCCTTTTAGATGAATCTAGTCATTATGAAGTTCTCTTTTCACCAAGATTAAATTTATATTTGAGCAGCTGCTATCCATTGTTACTCCTAGTAGTTTTTCTGGACTTCATAGAATATGTCTAATCCCTCCTCCACATTGAAGTCATTCAAATATTTTTGGAGTGGCAAAGAACTGAAAACAGAGTTGGCATCCATCTTGGGTAACGATGGAACAAACTGTAGTATAGAACTGTAATGAAAAATTATTGGGTCCCCCAAAATGAACACTATAAGGGTATTTGGAGAAACATGAAATTATTTATATAAGCTGATACAGAACAGCTATAGGAAGTGTATGATCAGAATTTATATAGAATCAAGAGAATTGTAAAAACTCTCTCTCCCTCTCTCTCTCTCTCTTTCTCTCTCTCTCTCTGTCTCTTTCTCTCTCTCTGTCTCTCTTTCTGTCTCTCACACACACACACCTACCAAACCAAAGAATGGTCCTAGAAAACTTGTATGAATCACTTTACTGCTTTGAATTTCAATTTCCTCAACTATAAAATTAAAGGATTGGCTTACTTGGTCTCTCTGGTACATTCCCATTCAAGTTTTGTACTCCAATAATCCTATGACATCTCTCCTCTTTGCAGAAATGTGGGGATCTACTAGGACAGAATTCTGCAAACATTGTCAGATGTAGTCACTGTGTTGGTTGCTTGTGTTTAACTTTTTTTTTTCTTTTTTTACAAGGAAGAATTCTAGTTTGAGGTGGGGGGAATGAGGTCTATCCAGAAATGACAGTAATATAAAATCAAAAGACATCCATGAAATATTTCAAAGCAAAAAGAAATCAGTTTTGAGGCATGTGCTAAAGAGGTCAGCAACATATGGATGGTCCCTGTTTAAGTTCTGAACTCAGTTTCTCTCTGTTCCTCAGTTAAATACCATCCTTCTACCTAATGCAGGTATCTTGAAAATCCACAATACTGATCATAAAAAGGACAGGTTAGGAAGGTAAGAATAAATCTATATAAACATAAATTCATGTTTGGAAAGACAATGCAAAATACAAGCCCTGCCGATATAACTCAGCAGTGTTATAGGAAGTAAGGATAATACCTTTGGCATAACATTGTCCTGACAATTCTTTCTTCAGCATTCATAGCACCAACAGGTCAGAGTTCTTTTTACTCTAGTTACATGACCCATGCACATTGAGCAGAGACCATATAATCTGCAGTTCTCTGCAGGATTGGAAGAAGGCTGATAATTGAAATAACCCTAGAGATGACAGCTGGATAAAAATGTGGTGATGTTGTAATGCTCTTGTCAAACTTGTGTGAAACGGCTATTCATGGCTTCTTGGAGAGGAAGAATTAGAGGAGAGTGGGGATAGTCCTGGGTTTGAAGTCAAAGACCTTGGATTCAAATCCTAGCTCTGCCCCTAGAGACCTATGTCATGTTGGGTAAGTCAATAAACCTCCCTGGATCTCAGTGTTTTCATTTGTAAAATAACAAATTTGGACTAGATGATTGAAATTCCTTCGGGCACTAGATCTAAAATCCTAAGGGTTAGGACTTGGGATCCATGACTGACGGTACAATGGTTGGAGCACTCCACAGTATGGCACTGTGTTTTCACATAGATTGTTGATTGTTAATTTAACTGAGGCAAGAGTGTCAGCATTTATTAAACCTGTCTTTAGGCATTCACAAGGTTCAAGAGGAAAGGGGGTTTAAAACATGTCAGAGGCATTTCAAAATCCTTAGGCCTGGATTTGTTCGATATCTTCCTTAACCTTCCTTCTTTAAACCAAAAGATATTTAAATTTTAAATAAGCATTCAAATACCACAAGGCAAATACAAGAGAAATGTCCAGCTTTGCTAATACTGATAGGCATTTTGGCCTTTGTGTATGTGTGCTGCTGCTGAAATGCTTAGATTTTTATCCCCAAGAGTACCACAGTCTTCATTCAGCTGGAACAACTGAAAGGATGACTGAGATAACAACATTCTGGCCAGAATGTCGACAGTGATTTTCATCTTGATGATGCTTTTTATTTTCTCTGCCTCTGAAAGAAAGGAAAATGTGGCCTTTTCTTTCTCTTGTATTTTAATTGGATGGCACATCTCGTTCCTTAATATGTTGTTGGCTACCTTCCGTTTATTTCAGGAATATATTTTATCAGGAGTAGCTTTCAATGATAAGAGATCATATACAAATGATCTTTAAAGAAGGAAGGAATAAAAAAGTTAGTTTTACTTCTATCTCCACTCTGTCATCCAATGAAAGAGTCTTCAGTTCTTTCTTTTTTAATTTTTAAAGTAAAATTTTGTTCTTGTCTTTTTTTACATGCATTGTGTTTCCAATGTATTCCTCCTTTCTCATTCTACCAGAAAACCATCCTTTATGTCACACACCACACACACACACACACACACATACACACACATATAGAGTGTTAAAGTATGTAGGGGACTGCGTGTGGGAGAGAGGGGAGCAGTTCAGCAAAACTAACCAATTTATTGAAAAATTCTGACATCTGAAGTGTTCTTCACTCATAGTTTGCTGCCTCCTCCAGTCTTTTCCAAAGGAAAGCTGCCTTGTGCACCTGTTACTTGTTATTATTGATTTAGTACATTTTTTTTTCAAGTTCCCAATACATCTTTGCCTCTTTGTTTTCTGGTTTCTCCTTTATCTCTGTTGCCTCTTCTTCCCATATAATTCATTGAAGTCAGCTTTTGGATGGTTTTCTATAAAGCTAACCCCCTCTCTCTTCTTTGAATTGGATGAAAGCATGCTTGAGGGATTTCAAAGAGAGAGCAATTGTACTGTGGTTCAAGCATTTCCTTATATGGAGAGAGATATGTCTGGTCACTATTGCCAAGTTGGTTGAGCAACAAACAAAAGTTGTTTAAAACTAGCAAGAATTATAGAGCTTGACTCTTAAGAGTATACCTCGGTCACACATTCTCTGGAATTATGGCCCTAGCCCTGGTTATCTGTGCCGTTTTATGAAAAAATATTTATACCAGCTATACATCTTTTGACCCTCAGCATCTCTGATTTATAATGATCTTAACACATTTATGTGCTTGTGATTTTAGTCCTTTGTTATGTGTTTATGTGTGTGTTTGAGGTCAGATAGCTCACGCTGTGTAGTTGTACATCACAATATCGATAGCAGATACATTTTCTGATACACCGGGTGGCTTTCTAAAAGCACTTTCTTTAAATTCTCAGTAACAAGTGATGTGTAAATACATAGCACGTGCTTATTTAATTTTCTCCTAAAGCTTACCTGACACACTTCGCTTACAATTCTCTCTCCGCTTCACATAGATTGTACTGTAGATTAAAATATCTCTTTTGCCAATGCCTTTCAATATTTTTGATGTTCAAAGTGATTATAATTTCATTTTTCACTGTAATATTTTTTAGCCACTTGGCTTATTTATAACAACTCGGGATTGGGGGATGGGTTAGGAAATGGATTTTGAGAAGAGACATTCATTAGCAGGCAAGTATATGGGCATTACAAAAGTCTGCCTGACTCACAAAGCAGAAACGGCATTTAGTATCCAAGGCCGTCCACTTCCAGACAAAATTAGCAAAGGCTTCAGTGAAGTTAAAGCCTGCTGGTTGCAAAATTGGAAATTGGTTTCCTGGGGCTCTCTGTAAACTCTTCATTACTTTACTCAATCATGGTTCATTAGCAAGTTAACAGACAGAAGACCAGTGCACATTGGGAGATGTTTGGAGCCAGCCCTTCCATCTCCTTGAACATCACTTAAAACTCGAATGTCACAGCAGATTAGGCATTGAATCAAACTGCATTTTCTAGTAATGCTGTACACAGTCAGCTCACAGATCCTAGTCACTTAGCCTCTTGAAATTGTCAGATATTTTTCTTTTATTGTGCATTTTAAGATATGTATATGTGTTTATGAATGTAGGTATAACAAAGGTTTTAATTCAAAGTAAATGATGGAACAAGTAAAGGATCTCCAAAGGCTTTGGAGAGAGAAACTATGGTGAGAGGCACAATTAAAGTGAATGTAATGGGTCTCATTAACTTGAACCTAATTCATTGGAGGGGAAACAATCTTCTGAGACATCAAGGTATTTAAATGTAGCACAAAAAATAGCCAGACAAACATAGCCTTGGCACAAGAAATGTGACCATTTTGATCAACCTGAGTAATCGAACTTAGCCTTGTCAGATGAAAGAAAATTTTACTTAGTGGCTAGTCCTTGAAATTCTTTTCATGGTCTTGTGACTTCGTGAGTCTTAAGATCAATTAGAAAATAAAGTATATTTCCATCTTGGTACAAAGGATGTATGTGTGTGAGTGTGTGTGTGTGTGTGTGTGTTGTGTGTGTGTATAAAACTCTCAGGATGCCTCTTGCTTCACTGAGAAATGTATTGGCTAGACTCAATTAGTGGAGCTCCTCATGTGGTGACTAGTACCCCTGTGTTGGTGTGTGTATTTCACATTTCTTTTGCTAAGGCTTCCACTGGGATCTCAATATTCAGTAAGTACAACTCTACCGGGTGAAATAAAGAGGAATGGATGGTCAATCTATTAAGGATCAGTAGTTCAGTGGTGGGGTTGATAGAAAGACTGTGAATAGATTGCAAATTACTCCTCAAAAAGTCAGTATAGTAGCAGTGTGTCGCCATCAATGATCATCACCCCCAAAAGGTATTAATTTAACACTTCCTTTTGGAAAGAAGGAAGGAAGATGAATGTGATTTATCTTGGCTCTGGTGCTGTCCCTAGAGTTCTAGGGTTTTTGCACATTTTTTTTTCACTTGGTTGTATTCTTGCATTTATTGAAAAATGTCCATGTAAGGGTCTTTATCATTTTTTCATTTGTTTTCTGCTATTTTTTTTAAATAAGAGGATGTATTTTCATGAAATTCTTCTTGTATAACTACAGATGAGTGTCCATTTATTTAGCCACTTACCTCTACTCCTGTCTAACATATCAAAACTTGGTAAATGAGATATTTTCCCTTCTCTCGGACTATTTTATTCAATAGCAACCACTTTAATTATAAGTTCATTTATATTCAAGATATAGAACTTTGGTGTCACTTATTTATTCTTGACACTAATTAGTGAATGAATTAGAAATCTTTATAGAAACTCACTCTATAGGCAAATCCAATAATGAGGTAGAGTTCCCTCTGGTCTGTGCTCCCAAAGCTGTTCTACATATGATCCAAACTTGGGAGTACAAGTTGAGTTTGGTTGAAGGCTTTGCTTTGTTTTTTAAGTAACTACAAGGGGTTCAATTTATCTTGGCTCACCCACATGTTTTGACACTCCATAGGTCAACACAGATTGTCATGCCTATTTGCAGATAGGCCTAGGGAACAGGCTGGATGTGATGCATCAAGAATCTAAAATATACCTACTGGTCTGGCCTAGAAACCATCCTAATTCCCATCCAAATTGTGAGTGAATAGGAGTTTGGGAATAACTTTGGCAGTATAATCCTCATGAGCCCTTCCTAATTTGGATTTCTTTCACTCATGGAACTGCTTGGGATTTATTTGAGTATGATTATAGAAGGGTCACTTTAGTGAACTCCCAGGATAAAAACTCCCTCCACAACCCTGGGAGTTGTTTCCACAAACCAATGCAGAATTCTGACTTAGCATATAGAAACACCCATGATTTAGTAGAAATATTGCAGGGTATTGTGTGGACCTAAGGCACATATTGGTTAAATGGTACAGGATCACTTAACCAATATGAGTCCGAGGAAGAATTTGAAGTGGGATCCTTTTGATTCTAAGCTCTTGGTCTCATTTTAACAGTATATACTGAATTTCCAGTCATAGAATCATAGGCTTTTAGAGCTAAAAATTGAAAAGGATCTTGAGTCCAATTCTCTCCTTTTATAGAAGAAAAAATTAAGGCCCAGAAAAGGTTTGACTTTCCTAGGGTAGTACAGCTAGTAATTATCTCAGACAGGATTGGAACCCAAATCTTCCTGACTTCTTGATGGTATGCAGCCAGACTATTGCTTTGTCCTAAGTCTTGATTTGCCTTTTCTTTTTTGTTGTTATCACTTCTTGACTTTATTTCTTCTTGTTTTGGCTTTATGGTCTCTTTACCTAGAGATACCTTTTATCCCCCTGTATAAGAACTCAGAATCATTTATTGCACTCACATAAAAATGTCCCTAAGACTAAAAAATAACCCCAAATGTCTAAAACTCCACTTCACATTTGTTGATCCAGTCCTTTTTTTTAGTATAATGATATCTTTGCTTAAATTGTAAACTCTTAGCAAATAGGCATCCTGCAATTTTTAATAATTTTGTTAATAAAAATAGCACCAAGAAGCTTAAAAAATATTGACTAATTTTACTCATTCATATCACCCTAGTTAGCCATTTCTAGAATTTTTCCCTTGCTAATTTATTAGCTATCATTAAAAATTCAGTAAATTATTAGAGAATATTGCCTGGCTTTAATCTTTGGTGAATTTATTCCCCCAAAACCTGGTATCATAGATGCTAATATCTTTTAGGGCCTGGGTACACTTTGGGTCATTCTCACTTCTCTTGGCTCATATATTCAAATACAGAAAACCTAAAAATTAACTGTAGTGGTACAGTCAATATAGTCCTGTACAGGAAGATCTAATTCATATGCTTCATCAGATGTTTTTTTGCTGAGCTCACCCAGCCAAATCACTTAACCTCTCCGAGCCTTAGTTTTCTCATCTATTAAATCAGGATGATAATAGCTTCCACCTCACAGATGCCTTGTGAAGTTCAAATACAAAGCACTTGTTAAGCCCATATAAATGGAAGTTGTTACTGCCACCTTCCCACTTGCAAGCATAAAGTTCAGAATATGAGAATTGAATAGGAAGGATAAGACAAATAAAACCTAACGTCTTGAATATACCATTCTCAATCATAAGGATACTACAATATCAATACTCAGGCTACTTGTAGTGTCAAATATCAGGCTTCCTCTGACTGAAGCTCTCCTAGAGGCTTGATTTTTAAGTGTGTGTATGCTGTTCTCTGTGGAGTGGATATCTCTATATACCTTCTAATTCTCTGGAATAGCTGTTTTAGCACAGAAAAAAGAAAAAGCTTCATGGCACCTCAGTCATCTTGTGCTACATCCATGTACAAGGCAAAGGGGAAATCAGCTCCAAGTTTCTCATCTGATCTCCTAGTAATGTGTCCTAGAGCTAGGAAGTAGTCTCTCCTGGAGATAGTTCTCTTTATCACTGATTCCCAACAGTGGCATTTCAGTTCAAGGTGAGACTGTGCCTTAGTAGATTACATGTCCCCCATTCCTGGCCGTTTTCCCAAATTAGCTTAGGGGAAAGGAAAGATCTCAACCTGGCCTTCGGACATCATTTCATTTCCTCATCCTCATGATCATATAAATGTAGAGCTGAAAGGAACCATAAAGTCCAACCCGTCCCGTTTTAAAGATAAGGAAATTAAGACAGAGAGAGTTTAAATAATTTTCTCAAAGTTGCACAAGTAATAAGGGGGCACATGTATATATATACATATATATATATATATATATATATATATATATATATATATATATATGTGTATATATATTTACTTTGAATCCAATACCCTTTTCACTGGACCTTTTCACATGATTCTCTTTTTTTTATTCTCAAGTGGAGTTCAGCCTCCTGCCCTCTCCCCCCCCTCACCTTTTCCATGAGTGAAATGATGGAGGCTTCTCTTTTGGGTTAACTTTTAATCATTATCTCCAGTTTGTTCACTAGAATCTAGCAAACGGGATCAGTCCTTTCCTTTTTAATGTGTCATTGCCCTTTCTTTCTAGGCTGAAGCCCATGGGAACCACATGGGTATGAATTTCTTTGCTCTCACATATTTTGACAGAATGCATTTGTCTGTGTATCCTCTGTTGTGTTGATGGGGCTTGACCTTTGTCTGATGCATGCTGACCTAATTTCTTCCATGACATCTAACTTGCAGAGGACTTTTTTTTAATCTTTTTCCCAGAAATAAAACTCCCATAATGAAACAATTAATTGCCCTCAAAATCAAAAGTAGAACTTTCATTAACAAGGGTGAGGTAATGAAAATTTTTGGTGCAATAGTCTTGGGAAGAAAATGAAAGCAGGAGAGGAATACCCAAAGTATCCAAACCATTTGCTACTATATTACGATGACATCACACACTGAATTGAGTTTGGAGTTTAAGGTTAATTGGGCTCCAAATGTGTGCTAAAGTATTTCTTAAGAGGTATACTTGATTTGATATCTGAAGACCTGGTTTCAAATTCTAGTGCTGCAACTTACCTTGGGAAAGTCACTTAACCTTACTGGGATTCAGTTTCCCCATCTGTAAAATGAGGGCTTGGGACCAGCTAGTCTCTCAGACCTTTTCCTGCTTTAAACCTGTGATCCTGTGACCCTGTGACCCTATATAGAGGTTTCTTTCACATCAGCCCAGAACGGAAAGAAGAGACTTGACTCAATGGCATCTAAAGTTCCTTCTCATAGCTATAAATTTACAATCCTATGTACCACAAACATCTCTCTTTTATTTTGGAATATTACAAATATGAGTTCAGAAGAGGGTGGTGTCAGGGGATTACTTGGTTAACTTTAACTATTTACTCAATAGTCCCTTATTAATTTTAATATGTGTTAAATTGTGTGAGACAATGAGATTAAAAAGACAAAAATGAAATAGTCCCTGACCTGGAAAAACTTTTCAGCTGTTGAATGAATATAATGTGTGAACACAAGCAAATTTAAGACAGGCAAGAACCCTGGCAACTAGGGAGATGACAACACTTTATGGAGATGATACCTGTGGTAAATGTCATAGGGAAACCAGGATTCTGAGTATCAAAGATGAGGAGAGAATCTATTGTGATGATGAGAAATGACTTCCATGAAGGAGTGTAGTCAAGAAATGTAATGTTAAGACCAGAAAAACAGCTATGTAGATTGGAACAGAGTGTAAGCAGGTATAGCTGTAACTAGAGTATGGTGACTGGCAGTTTTCCCAGGACACAAAAAGTTAGAGGGTACTGTTTGCACTTATAGGACAGTAGTATAGAAATAATAGAACTTAATAACCAGATAAGAAATATTATTAAGTTAGTTAAATAACGAGAAGCCATCAAACTGTCGTAGACCCTACTTACTTCCTGTTTGATCTTATACATGTCACCTGACTTTTCTGGAACTTCATTTATTCATTCATATAATAGAAAGATTTCTTCTTGTTCTTCCTCTTCCTGTGCTTTTTCTTTTTTTTCTTCTTGTTCTTGTTCTTTGGCAGCAAATAATTAAATAGGGTAATACCCTATTTACTATATTATTACTCCAATATATTATTACTCCAAAAAACCTCTCCTCTCCTCCACAAAGACAACTAACCAGTCATTTTCTAAAAATTAATTTATTTGTTTTCAGTTTTTAACAATCACTTCCACATGTCTTAAATTTTCTCCCACTTCTTCTCTGCTCCTTCCCTGAGATAGCTTGCAATTTTATATGGATTCTACACATGCATTTTTATTAAACACATTTTCACATTAGTCATGTTGCATAGAAGAATTAAAGGAATGGGAGAAACCTTGAGAAAAACCAAACCAAAACAAAACATTACACAAGAGAAAATAGTCTGGTTCATTTTGCATTCCAATTCCGTAGTTCTTTCTCTGGATGTGGATGGCATTTTGTAATAAAAGTCCTTTGGAAATGTTTTAGGTCCTTGCATTTCTTTGAAGGGCTAAGTCTATCAGAAACAGTCCTTGCACACTGTGGCTGTTAACTGTGTACAATATTCTCCTGGTTCTGTTCATTTCACTCAGAATCAGTTCATGGAAGTCCTTCCAGGCCTCTCTGAAGTCCTCCTGTTCATCATTTCTTATAGCATAATAGTATTCTGTTACATAACAAGTCATTAAAAAAAAAAAACTAAGGAAAAAGCTGAAGTAAGTTTAGAATGCAGAGTGGTATTAGACCTAACTTATTAAATTTGATATATTCTTTTAAACAATAATTGATATATAGTAAAGTAGCATGGTTTCTTGTTGTCTGCTTTTTCTATTCTTTTTTGTATGAGTAAATTCTTACTTTTATTGTTATTAAGTTTGTAATAATAAAAAAATCAATATATATATTAAAAAATAT
The DNA here is from genome assembly GCF_028372415.1 of Notamacropus eugenii. Classification (NCBI taxonomy): domain Eukaryota; kingdom Metazoa; phylum Chordata; class Mammalia; order Diprotodontia; family Macropodidae; genus Notamacropus; species Notamacropus eugenii. The sequence continues at coordinate 126,450,380 of NC_092873.1, forward strand.
AAAGAGAGTTGAAGTAGATGCCCTTTAAGGTTTCTTAACCTTCAGTTTTATGGATCTATAATTTGTGATTATATTACCTGATTCCTCCTGGGTTTCACTTTCCTTTTGAGTGGGATAGACTTAGTGAAGACTCCTCAGATTGTAATTTTTCTCCCAGGGGTGAGGTAAGGCCTAAAGGCTCAAGGTTACAATATTTTTAGAATAGAATAGTTCCATATAAGGATATAAAACTGTGTAGTGTATTAGGGTCTCAATGATTGGACAAAACTTACATAATTCCTCGATGTCTTCATTTCAAAAGGGATTGGTTAGCTTTCGTGTCTAGAATGTAAGACCATATTCTCAGCTAATGAGGATAATGGTCAGTGGGGGGAGGAGGGACTTGCGTTAGGGTCTATATAAATCACTGTCCTTTTCTTTGTCTTCGGCTTTCCTACTCCTACAGGTAAGCCCCGCTTCTCGAGAATCAAATAAATCACTTTTCTGTCATCACTTTGAGAGGCCTCTGAGTAATTGATTTATGTAGGGACCCGAGCCATCCCACACACTTTGTTATGCCTCCATCAATGGGTTTCTTAGTGTCTCGGTGTCTCCACACTTGGGGTTGTGTTCTAGGGACATCTTCTCTCAGTACTACCCTTATACTGCATTTGTCTCAAATAGATGATTTGAAGGTTCACTTGCCCCAAGTGGCAAAGTTTCTAGGTATAGTTTTGTATGAAGAATGAAGAGAAGTAATCTGAAGTAAGACTGGAAAGATAGGTCGGAGCGATGATCTTAAAAGTGAAGGGTCTTAAAAGCCAGGCTGAACAAGAATAAATGGAGCTTACCCTAACATAACAATATTGATCTAAAACCACCAGCAGTATTATCTGTAATGGGGATAAAGGCGTAAAGCAAGGATGCCCATTATTATTGTACTAGAAATGTTAGCCATAGCAATAAGGGAAGAAAAAGAAATTAAAGGAATCAAAGTAGGAAATGAGGAAACAAAATTATCACTCTTGGGAGATGATATGATGTTATACTTAGACAACCTTGAAGAATTGTTTTAAATTATTAATAACTTTAGCAAGGTTGCAGAATACAAAATAAACCCATAAAAATCTTTAGCATTTCTATATGTTACCAACAAAGTCTAGCAACAAGAAATGGAGAATTCTATTTAAAATAACTGTAGACATTATAAAATACGTGGGAATCTACCTACCAAGAAAAACCCAGGAACTATATTAACACAACTATAAAACACTTTTCACACCAATAAAGTCAAATCTAAGCAATTGGAAAAATATTAATTGTTCATGGGTAGACTGAGCCAGTATAATAAAAATAAATATTCTACTTAAATTAATCTATTTATTTAGTGCCATACCAATCAAACTATCAAAAATTATTTTACAGACCTAGAAAAATTATATCAAAATTCATCTGCAAAAACTCAAGGATATCAAGGAAATTAATAGAAAAACAATGCAAAAGAAGGTAGTTTAGCCATACCATATTTCAAACTGTATTAAAAAGTGGTAATTTGGAGAGGAGGGAGGAGACAAAAGGGGAGAAAATTTGGAACCCAAAATTTTGTGAAAATGAATGTTAAATGTTAAATAAATAAATAAAAAATAAAAAAATAAAAAGTGGTAATTATGAAAATAATCTGATACTGGCTAAGAATTAGAGTGGTGGATCAGTGGAATAGATTAAATGCAAATTACTTTAGAGAAAATTACCATAGTAGTTTAGCATATGATGAATCCAAAGATATAAGCTTTTGGAACAAAAATCTTATTATTTGACAAAAACTGCTAGGGAAACTGGATAAAAAGCAGTATAACAAAAACTAGATAAAGACCAGCATCTCACAACAAATACCAAGATAAGGTCAAAATGGTTACATATAAAAGGTGATACCATAAGCAAATTACAAGAGCACGGAATAGTTTATCTGTCAGATTTATGGATAAGAGAGGAATTTATGAACAAAGAAGATACAGAGAGAATTATAAGAAGTAAGATAGTTTTGATTATATAAAATTAAAAAAAATTCATGCTATTTTTCACTTTCATTTTTTTCTTTTATTCTAGTCTTCTTCTACAAAATGGTGGAAATGGTTTTATGTAATCGCACACTTATAACTTGTGTCCAATTGCTTGCCCCTTCAGAGAGGTGGGGAGGGGAGAAAGGAAGGATGAAGGGAGGGATAGATGTGGAACTGAAAACTGTAAATAAAAATGTTAATTTTTTTGAAGCCAGGCTGAGTAGTTTGCATTCATTTATAATGAATTTTGAATCTCTTGATCTGTTAGTTTAATAACTTTGTCCAAAAAAAAATAAGGTTAGGCTGGTATGTCCTGTCTTATAAAGAGCTTTACTAATTGCTTCCCTTGAGGCAAGGCAAATGATACTCTGTGTCTCGGTAACCAGTGCTTTCTTTCTATATTTGCCCTAACCATACCTTAACTCATTCTATTTTTTTCAAAAGGATTTTAAGGCAATCTTAGAGGCTTAGAGTTTATAGAATTCATTATCTTCCTACTTTAAAAATGCAATATATTTTATTTTATTAATTTCCTAACATATACCTCATGCTACCCATCCCAGAGAGCCATGATAATAATAAAGATAATGTTTAAAAAGAAAGCAAAAATAGTTTATCACATACATTGCTTTCCTTCTTCTATTTTACTTATTTTGTGTCAATTAATGTAATTCTTCCCATGATTTTCTGAATTCTTCATAGTCATCATTTTCAAAGTATAATAATGTATCACATTCACCTATCATATACAAGATATTCACAATGGGAGATAACATATTTTACTAATCAGTAGTATGGTTGGGAAATACTAATTTTATAGATATGAAAGTGGAAGACCAGTGTGTTAGTATATCTTACTCAAGGCAGCTAGATGGCTCAATGGATAGAGTGCTGAACTTGGAGTTAGGAAGACCTGAATTCATATTCAGCCCCAAACTCTTACTAGTCATCTGGCCTTAGGCAAATTACTTAACCTCTGTCTCAGTTTTCTATCTACACTATAAAACTGGGATAATGAGTGCTTCTACCTCCTTTGTAGTGAAGACAAATGAGATGGTAATTTATAAAGTGCTTTGTAAATCTTAAAGCATTATGAAAATGAAAGCTATTACCATTATTATTAAGGTCACACAGCTAGTTGGTGGCCTAGCTAATACTAATACTCAGTCCTCCTGAATACCAATCAAGTCTAGTCCTACTTCTATTATGCCATAAAATCTCTCTCCTGGATTTAGAAAGCAAGAAACTTAGGTCTCAGTTCTAGATCTGTCCATTGCTATCAGGGCATGTCACTCAAACTAGGTCTCCTTTTGCTTGTGTATAATATGAGGGGGTGGGCTACATGATTGCTAAGTCCCTTCCAGTTCTGCCATTCTGTTTCTATTTGTGCCTTATTTTGGGAAAATATCACATTGCTGAGAAGGGGAAAAAACTGCTGAGAGAAAATTAGAATTAAGTAGAGAATGAGCCCCATTTATCAATTCTTTTGACACTGATGGTTCGTTTGCAATCTAACAGCCATAGTTAGGAAATGAATTCATGAAGAAGAGAAAGCAAACATTCACTAAAATACCCTGCAAGGAAAAGCAGTTCAGCTTTATGTATACACAATAACAGCAGATTAGAAAAAGTTATTTAAACATAACTTGAATACTATGAAAAATTATTTAACATAGAGAAATACTCATTGTTAATTCTACTGTTTGCCTGCTAAAATCAGGCTTGCACATAAATGCCAGTACAGAGAACAAAGAAATGCAGAGGGAACCCCAAATTTTCATTGTACTTTTAAGCATTAAAGAAACTTTAATGAGATAGTAAAAGGTGCTTTGAACCTACAAGGACATAAATGTAGCATACTCCCTTTTCTCCTACCCCTTTCCTGAAAGCTTGAAATGTAATCTTTATCGAAAATCTAAATCTCCAGGGATTCATAGTGAAAATTATTAGACCAAAAATAATAAGAATTACTCAGGGCTGAAATTGAAAGCACTCTGATTCCGCTCCTAGCAAAACGGCAGGAGGACTTTCTTTGTGTACTGGCTTAATTCATGAGACAAACCTGGAACTTTACATCATTGGCTAATGAGCTTTCCAAGGAGTCAGATGCTACATCTGGACCTACTTTCCCTGTTGCTTGACATCAAATTGATACAACAAAATGGTATTTAACTCTTTACCTTTTTGGTGTTCACATGAGTTTTTCTTATTTCTATAGACTTCTAACTGTTCTCGCTGGCAACTAGGTAGTTCAGTGGCTAGAGTTTAAATTTAAATAGAGTTTAAATTTAAATCTGACTTCAGACACTTACTGGCTGCGTCCCTGGGAAAGTTGCTTAACCACTTTCTGCCTCAGTTTCCTCAACTGTAAACTCAGAGTAATAACAGCAGTTATCTCAGAAGATATGAAGATTAGGTGAGGTAATATTTCTAAAACACATAGCACAGTGACTGGCATACGGTAGGCACTTAACAAATGCTCCTTTCCTTCACCCTGCCTCATCCCTGCACCCTTATCTCCAGTCTGACACCATTCCTGTGTATACACTGCTGCCAAAGTAATTTTCTCTAGGCATAGATCTGACCATGTGATTCTTCTATATGATCCCAATCTAGCTTTTCAGTCTCATTAGACTTTACGCTTCTTCCTCACTTTGTGACTTAGCAAAACTGACCTTCTCTCTGTTCCTTACTCATGACACTCCATCTCCAATTTCCACACCTTTGCCCTGGACATTCCTTATTTGTGTAATGCACACCTTCCTTTTCTCCACCTCACAGAAACCCTCTCTTCCTTTAAAATGTCCCTGAGACACGGTCTTTCCTTATTCCCCCCAGCTACTACTTTTGCTCTCCCTCTCAAATTATATTTTAAGTATTGTTTGCTCATTAGTATTTATTAGCTTTATATTTATATTACACACATTTTTAATATGAATTTGTTGTTTCCTCTCATTGGAATCGTAAGCTCCTTGTGAGTAGGGATTGTAGTATTCTTTGTACTTGCATCCCCACTGCCTAGTATAGTGATTGCCACATAGTAGTCACTTAATAAATGGTTGTTGATTGATGTATTGACAAAGCATGGGCTGGTTCCATCACACCCAATTCACTTTCTATGCACACCTACACTAGTTGGAGTAGTGGAGAAAGAAGGGAGGAGGCCCAAGATGTCAATCCCAGCGGCAGACTATTTATATCCTAAGTAGTATAATGGTTAGAGTGCCAGACCTTCAGTCAAGAAGACTTGAAGTTGAATACAGCTTCAGACACTTACAAGTTCTGTGACCCTAAGTCACCTAATCTCTGATTGCCTCAGTTTCCTCATCTGAAAAATGGGAATAAAAATAGCAACTACCTCCCAAAGTTGTAAGATATAATTTGAGTTGGACCTTCAAGATATCTGTGATTTAAATAGGTGAGAGGAAATAGGTGTCTATTTCAAGCCAGAGAGCGTGGAATCATAGATTTAGAGGTGAAGAAAATTTTGGTAAAATTCCTTCCTGCGGCAGACAAGAAAACTGAGGCCTAGGAAGGGTAAATGATTTGCCTAAGGTCACACAGGTAGAAAATATCAGCTACAGAATTGAAATGCAGGTGACTCCAGAACTGAAGCTCTTTCCATTGTGCCTCATGACCAAAGGAATCAGAGCAGGGAAATATAAGACTGCTCCAAGACCCCTAGTGGATCTAAATGTATAATCCTCTGATCTGAGCAATTTGACCAGAGTGGAGGGTTGAGGTAAGGGAGGTAGAAAGGAAATACATAACGCTGTCACAAGATATAGTGAATAAGAATGCTGGACTTGTTCAGGAAGATCTGAGTCGGAATTCTGCCTCAAAAACTTTCTAGCTGTATCATCCTGGGCACATGACTTAACCTCTTTGACTTAGTTTCCTCATCTGAAAATGAGGGAGTTGACCTTGAGAGCTTCTAAGTTCCTTTTAGCTAAGAGGACAACTAGGTAGTGTGGTGGATAGAGTACCTGCCCTGGAGTCGGGAAAACTCATCTTGTGGAGTTCAAATCTGACCTCAGACACTTATTGGCTATGACCTGGACAAGTCACTTAACTTTGCTTGCCTCAGTTTCCTCATTTGTAAAATGAGCTGGAGAAGGAAATAGCAAAGCATTCCAGTATCTTTGCTAAGAAAACTCCAAATGGGATCACAGAATTGGATATGACTGAGCAACAACAAATTTTTTTTTTATTCTTTAAATCTGTGATTCTGTAATGCTAGAAAGATAGCTTAATATATCATACTCAATTCCAGGTTAAAGAATTTGGAGTTGATTTTCTAGCTAATGAGGAATATGAGAATACCCTTGAGATTAATCTATTTCATGAGTTATCTTACTAGGTACTTACCCTACTACCTTACTGCCTTATTTAGCAGTGCACAGAGTAAGCCTGTTTGTCAAAAGGAGTCAATCAGGAACCTTCAGCAAGCCAGTCTTGGCTGTTCCTTTCCCCATGCCTTTTTTTGGTGTTCACTGGCTGACCTTGCTGAGCTGCGCATCCCAAACTGGCCCAAACCAGCTTTTTAGTCAACTGTTTCTGCAAAACATGCTGCTTCTGGATCCTCCCACTTGTTTCTAGAAAAGACTGTCTGTTCTTTATCCTAACCCCTCCAATAAACCTTCCCTTTCATGGTTTTCAAGCATAAATTGCCTACTGCCTCTCCTAGGTTAGGGGCTCTTTGCACTTTGCACTGGGTTGCCATGGCACTATGTCTGATTTTCTTCCCCATAAAACTTTTCTACTTTTAACTCAGCTTGGACTCCTCTCCATTTTGAGGGGTGGGCTTTACCCAGTTAGCAGGAACCATTGTAAGATTCTAAAGAAACATAACCTGCTGACCTGAAAAAAAGTATCTGAATCCAAAGGAAAGAAATTTAATTCCTATCACATTATTTTGTATTTATACCATCACTTAAATGCATAATGACTATGAAATAATTGATAATGTGAAACCGACAATTAATTTTGCTAGCTGGAAATAATTTTGTGCGCTCATGTTAATTAGAAAAACCCTTATAAACAAGGTTCTGCTTCATATCTTGAAGATGAAAGTATTAGGCTATGAGAAAAAGAGATAGTTTTAAGTAATATGAAAGTTAATTGAGGGAGAAAACCTAGGATTTAGAGCTGAGATGTATCTTCGTGGTTGTCTCCTTCAAAGTTCTCAGGCTTCTCTTGTTCCTGTTATGGTATTCTTTGCCATGAGAAGCTGTAGCATATTGATGCTGGCAACAATATAGGAGAGATGAGAGACTCAGGAAAGCATGATTTCCTTTTCAAAACAGCCATTTTTGTTGAATTCCCTGCAAATTCGATGTCTGACATGTTTTGTGTAATGTGCAAGTTTTATTTATTTTTGACTGCTATAGCATACTATGTAAGTGATATTTGTATTAAATAAAATTATTTATATGTAGCAGGCCATCATTTTTTATGTACTGAAATCGCCTAACATTGGTGACACCCTTGTGGGACCTTCCAAAGATCTGTTTCTAGGAGAAGACATCCTGTACTTCCCTACCATGGGAGCAATGATTTCCAGGGACTATGGAATGAGCTACATCTTTATTAGAATCAGACTGACACAATCTGTCTTTTTCCATTTGAATAAAGAGGGGGCAAGGCACCATGAGCTGAGCAGGATAGGGGTAAGAGCTATTCTCCTCCCTGTCCCTTTTTGGTCCTGTAGACCTAAGAGTCAGGTTTGGAGGATTTTGGTCTGATATATTTCATTTGTCCTTTTCAGTTCTAGGCATGGGCAGTAGAGTCCCCAGACCTGGACTCGAGCCATGGTGACCTTAGAGATAGGATTCTAGGCTGGATATTTCTATCAACAGGGAAGCCCCAGAGAAACCAAATGCCTGGGACTCAAGTCCAAGGTAGTGTTTTGGACTTTAACTCTGATGCTATATAGGAACTGATCTAAGTTGTGAATCTGTTCTCCTTCTACTCTTCAGAGACTGAGATAGTGTAGAGGGGATTTATGCCCCATGTATTGGAAAGGGATACTTATAGGTTGATTTCTTGCTATACCTTTGAAATAAATATTCCTTTGTAAAAGCAATGACTTTTAAATGGCTAAATGTACCTGGGGAGACATCTAAGACTGAGGGTACACTATAGATGGGAGCTAATACCAATGGCAGAAACTAGGTATCTTCAAACTCCTGTAAAGGTGCTGAAGAACTCTGGGTGAGGGAATGAATTGTAATATAACCACCTTTCAGGCAGTGGAGGCCTGAGTAGTTGCTGTTGCATATACATTTCCTTTTTCTGAAATAACACAACAATCCAAAATTGAATTGCTAGTGAAATTCAGTATACCCTTTCATAACTACTTACCCAGTACAAATTTTTTATTGTATAGATGATATGAAACTAAGTATCAGATATGGCCAAAGCCAACTACTGAAATAGTAGAACCAGGGCTTGAACCCATATTGCTTGAATGTAATCAATCCCAGATTCATGCCTCAATATCATCAAACTTAAACTACTATGTATGCAGTTACCAAATGCATCTTAATTGCCAAATCTAAAAGTCTATTCTAAATCATCTTTCTTCTTGATGTCTCTGATGCATTTGAAATTTGTCAACCACTCTCTCCTCATAGACACTCTCTCTTTTCTGTGATTTTATGCCCTCTTCTCTCTTATCCTACCTCTCCCTTTCTTCTCCTTTGTTGGCTCATCATCCACTTCAAAACCTCTACCAGGATGTTCCCTGAGTCTTTGACTAAGACTCTCATTTTTTCCTCTATATATTCTCTTAGTGATGTCAAAACTTTCATAATTTAACTAACTTCAAAATTCAGATGACTCCCAGATAGAGTGTGCTGGTAAGTGTTTAACAACTGGATCTCTGGAGGGGGAGGAAAGTATCATAACACTTTTAATTTTAATCTGCATTATTAACATTTATCCATCATTTTCTTAAGTTTAGAAAATCAAAAGAAAAATAAACTAACTTAGAATTTATTACCTTTGCTGATTTCTTACGTACAAGTGCTCAAAATGAAAATTTAACAACTGGCTCTCCTAAGTTGACATGAGGTGCTTCCAGCATACAACTTCTTCCAGACCTACAATCAATCCCCAGTCTCTTTCCAAAGCTTTAGTCCCAAACTACTAATTGCCCCTTGAACATTTCAGATGAATATGCCTTAGAGATGTCTTACAGAGTAGTTCAAAATTGAGCTCATTATTGCACTCCCCCTTCCCCCATCCCCTCCTTTTCTTTCAGCTTACCTAGCTATATGCTCCCAGATTTGTAAGTTTGCCATCATCCTGAAGTCTTCATTCTTCTTCACCCCATATTATCTAGTTAGTTACTAAATTGTTTTTCCCCCTTTGGCCTTCATTGTTTATTCACTCATTTATTTATTTTTAAATTTTATTTTATTTTAAATTTATGAAATAAACATTTCTATAACATAATAAAATGATGATTGCACATGAAATTGCATATCTATTACATAGAACTTGCTATTTTTAAAAAATATATAATAAATTTATCATGCAAAATTCTTTTTTCTTCCTCCCCACTCTAGAGGTAGATACATATGTGCACATATGCATGTATATGTATATATAAAATCATTCTATACATATTTTCTATCTCTCAATTCTTTCTCTGGATGCAGGTAGCATCTTCCTTCATATTTACTTTGTAAATGTAATCAAAACCACCCATTTTGCATTTCATAATGTTCTGCATCTCTTGTTTGGTCATAAATTCTTCCCTTCTCCATAGATCTGACATGTTAATTACTCCTTGCTCTTCTAATTTGCTTATAGTATCAGCCTTTAAAACTAAATTGTTTACCCATTTTGACTTTTTCTTGGTATAGGGTGTAAAATGCTGGTCTATACCTAGTTTCTGCCATACTATTTTCCGGTTTCCCCAGTAGTTTTTGTTAAATAGTGAGTTCTTATCCCAGAAGCTAGAGTCTTTTGATTTGTCAAATAGTAGATTACTGCAGTCATTGACTGTTGTGTCTTGTGTACCTAACCTGTTCCACTGATCTACCATTCTATTTCTTAGCCGGTACCAAGTAGTTCTGATTGCTTCTTTAAAATACAGTTTAAAGATCTGGTATAGCTAGGTCACCTTTCCTTTCATTTTCTTTTCATTAATTCCCTTGATATTCTGGATCTTTTGTTCTTCCTGATGAACTTTGTTATTGTTTTCTCTAGCTCTATAAAGTAATTTTTTGGTAGTTTCATTGGTATGGCACTGAATAAGTAATTAAATTTAGGTAGAATTGTCATTTTAATTATATTAGCTTGGCCAACCTATGAGCAAATGAAAATTTTCCAATTATTTATATCTTACTTTATTTGCGTGAAAAGTGTTTTGTAGTTGTATTCATATAGTTTCTGGGTTTGTTTTGGCAGGTAGACTCCCAAATATTTTATAGCATCTACAGTAGCTTCAAATGTAATTTCTCTTTCTATCTCTTGCTGTTGGGCTTCATTAGCAATATATAGAAATGCCAATTAATTTTATGTGGGTTTATTTTATATCCTTCAACTTTGTTAAATTTGTTTTTTGTTTCAAATAATTTTTTACTTGACTCTTTAGGATTCTTTATGCGTGCCATCATATCATCTGTAAAGAATGAGTTTTGTTTCTTCTTTGTCTATTCTAATTCCTTCAATTTATTTTTCTTCTCTTATTGCTAATGCTAGTAATTCTAGTATGATATTGAATAACAGTGGTGATAATGGGAATCCTTGTTTCACCCCCCATCTTACTGGAAATGATTCTAGCTTCTCTCCATTCCTTATAATGCTTGCTGATGGTTTTAGATAGATGCTACCTATTATTTTAAGGAAGACTCCATTTATTCCTGTGCTCTCTAGTGTTTTTAATAGGAATAGTTCTTGTCCTTTGTCAAATGCTTTTTCTGTGTCTTTTGAGATAGTCATGCAATTTCTGTTAGTTTTGCTATTGATATGATCAATTATACTGATAGCTTTTTCTAATATTGAACCAGTCCTACATTCCTGGTATAAATCCTACCTGGTCACAGTGTATATTATCCTTCAGATAAATTGCTGTAATCTCTTTGCTAATATTTTAGTTAAAAAATTTATGTCTATATTCATTAGGGAAATTGGTCTATAATTTTATTTTTCGTTTTGATTCTTCCCAGTTTAGGTATCAGCACCATATTTGTATCATAAAAAGAATTTGGTAGGATTCTTTCTTCATCTATTCTCCCAAATGGTTTATATAGTATAGGAATTAATTGTTTAAAAGTTTGATACATTTCTCTTATAAATTCTTTTGTCTTGGAGATTTTTTCTTAGGGAGTTCATTGATGACAGATTCAATTTCTTTTTCTGAAATGGAATTATTTAAGTAATTTTTTTTCCTCATAACAATTGTCTTAACTTCCTTTTCATTGGTGATGAGTTAATCCCTTTCATTTTTGATACTACTAATTTGTTATCTTCTTTCCTTCTTAAAATCAAGTTAACCAGTGGTTTACATATTTTATTTTTTCCCCACAAAGCCACCTTAAGTTTTATTTATTAGTTTGATGGTTTTCTTAATTTCAATTTCATTAATCTCTCCTTTGATTTTCAGGATTGCTAATTTGGCACTAATTGAAAATTTTTAATTTGTTCTTTTTCTAGTTTTATGCCCAAATCATTTTTTCTAGTTTTTTTAGTTGTATGCCCAATTCATTTACTTGTTTTTTTCTCTCTTTCTATTTATGTAACCAATTAGACACATAAAATTTCCCTAAATACCATTTTGTTAACAACCCAGAAATTTGGTATGTTGTCTCATTGTTGTCATTTTCTTTAATGAAATTATCAACTGTTTCTATGATTTTTTTCTTTGACCCACTTATTTTTTAGGATTAGCCTTGCCTCTTGACCTTCCCTAGGTGTGCAGTTTAGCTATTGACCTCCCCCAAGGGTCTTGCTGCAGAGTTGCCTTGGTAACAGAGTCTTTCTGGTGGCTGGCCCTGGAAGAGGGATCTTGTTGCTGGTCTGCCCCAGGGGTGAAGCCCTGCTGCTGGCTTGCTATGGAAACATGGTACTTCTGCTGACAGGCCAGTGAGGGAGGGAGAAGGATATCACTGTTGCGAATCTTGGGGCTGGGCTTCACTACTGATCAGTAATGGCTTCAAGGTATGTCCTAGCTTATACTGGGGGTGGGGTTGTTAGAATGAGGTCTTGAAGTGCTTCATAGACTGCTCAGCTTCCTAGGGGACTGGTTTGCAGGAAGGCAGATTCTTGCTGGTGGATTGCCGCAGGCTTTGAGCCTTGATGCATGCTCCCTGCAGGGAGACTGTCTACTGCTGCTGCTGCTATTCTTGGACCTTGCTCCCCCTCTTACGCTAGTGAAACATACCTTTTCTGCCAGGCTGGTAAGCTGCTTCTCTGCTCCTAGATCAGTTATGAGGCAGTTTTATAGTTGTTTGGAGAGGAATTTGGGAGAATTTCCCCCTTACTCCTCCATCTTGGCAATGGAAGTTCCCTTTAATATATTTTTATAGGATCAAAGGAACATGGAAGGAACCTGAAGGCTGTCTAGTCTAACCCCCTTTTTTAGAGATGAGGAGTCCCAGTGAGATTGTTACTTGCTGAAGTTCACTAGATCTTCTAGAAGGCTTCTAGATCAGGGATTAGGATGGAACCCAGTTTCTCTCATCCAAGAGTCACTTTGGCTTTTGCTCTGTGGCATAGTGAGATAAATGTGGAGCTGTATAGCCCTGGACTAGTGTGCCCTGAAGGACAGATATCAACAATGGGTCACCTGTAGCTCCAAGAAGTTGTAGCAGGTGCAGTGGCCACACCTTGCTAAAATCATCTTGGCAGACAGGCTAAACCAGGTTGAGGATAACCAAGCGGCCTTAAACCTATCAGCCAATGAGAGAGGTCTACCACAAGCATATGAAGACTTCCCTTAGTGCAATGGGGGAATGAGAACAATTTGTTCCAACAGTCATGAAGGCAGCTGAAGCAGGCACTGTCATGTACTACTGCATCCTGGGCCATAGCCAGTTGTCTTGACTTTTGTCTTGTCACTGGACTTCAATTACTCTGGAAAAGAAAGTGAGGCTGACAACTTTGGGCAATTCTCCCTCACTTAAATCCAGTTCACCTATGAGTCAAGACATCACCCATGATGTAATGGTTCTGCTTTGAAAATTAAGGATGAATAATAACAAGGAATGAGCTCAGGTGAAATTTGTAAAAGGAGAGAGGCAGTACTTTCTCACCGTCTTCTGGGGTTTAAGCTTATACATTCTGTAGGTAGCTGTGTTTTGTTTTGTTTAATGGGAACATGGGAGAAGATGATGACAAATCCTACAATTACATGGGCCTGTGAGCTCCCTGGTACCAACCCATAAAGAGAATAAGAAACAGTCATCTAGATATTCATCTAGAGAGCCAGGAGTTGGAGAAGGGAATAGGAACTGATAATGGTCTATGGATGACTCTCCCTCTTAGTGATCCTAAGACAAAAAAAGCTTGACTAAAAATGCCCTTGCATATGCAAACAAAAGCAGAAATGGGGTGGAGGTAATTCAGATCTTATAAGATGGAGGGCTCTGATATCCCTGAATTTCAAAGCTAAATTGTTATTATAATTATTATCATTAATTTGATTTTGTTTTTAGTATATGCAATGTGATTGAAATGACACCTTTGAGGCCATTCTGAAGAAGAAAAACAAGATTGGAGAGCCAAGCAGGAAGGGGTGCATGTGAGTTATTCATTATTATGGGAATATCATTGCCCTTAAACTTTAAACTCAGAATTTGGGGGTAGGGAAACACTAAAGCAGGAACGCTGGGAGCCGTGGAGCCTGTTAGCTTTTACTTGTGCATGCACAATGGAAATGAGCTGGTACAGTATAATTGTAGAACATCCTCTGGTAGATTATACACATATAGTTTTTGGTTTCCCCAAGAAAGTACTAGTGAATTCTGTATGTCACAAGCAACTTCAATCAATGAACATTAGAGAAAGAAATGCTCTTAGAGATCACCTAACCTAGTTCTGTCATTAAGCAGATGAAGGAACTGAAATTAAGAGAAAGGGAAACAAATTTCACAAAGTCAAGATTTGCATCCAGAGTCCGACTTTTCTGCTTTGACCACCAATATTCCCACTATATCCCATTGTGTCAAGCTCCTTAAGGGCTTATCCATAGCACTTCTTCATAGGGGTTGGGAGGGAAGAGATTCTAACTCTTGTATTCATTTTGTTTTAGTTATTGATGTATTTTGTTCCAATACAACATAACTACTCAAAACAAAGCCACACAATCCTCCCCCTTTATCTCCTGCCAAGGAACACTATTCATTCCGTGAAAATAGTTCAGTAAAACTGTTTAATAACATAAGTCTGGCTATGTTACTACCCTGCTCAAAACAAAAAACAGAAACAAACAAACAAAAACTTCAATAATTCCCCATTGCTTTAGGAAAAGATACAAAACTCCTCTTCTGAGATTTAAATGCTCTGATAAATCTGACTCCAACCTATCTTTTCAGGCTGATTTCACATTACTCTCTCTCATCTACTCTATGCTACAGCAAACTGATCTATTACATGTGCCCCAACATCGACACTGCATTTTTCACCTCAGTGACTTCCCACAGGCTGTCCCCTCATGCTTACAATGCTCTCCCTTCTTACCTCCACATCTTATAATCCCTAGATACATTCAGGGTTAAGCTCCCCTGCTGCTTCTTTCAATAGACCTTTCCTGATTCCGGAATTGTTACCCTTCTTGTGCTACCCTTCTTCCATCTATGCCCAATCATTTTGTAGGAATCCTCCATGTACTTAGTTATGAACATGTGACATTCCCCCAGTGGAATGTGATTTCCTTTGGGAAAGGAATGCTCTCACTTCCCAATATGTTTCCCCAACATCTAGAATGGTACTTAGTACACAGTGGATATTTAGCAAATGCTTGCTCATTGACAGATGGTGATAGATAATAGAGGTCACTTTCCACTTTTGCAGTTTACCAAGTAACTGAAAAAAAAGAGTAGATACCTTAACTTCGATTGCAGGACTCCTAGATGTTCTGTGACTCATGACTTGAGTTTTATTGTCTTCAATGTTGTCATTATTTGTCTTGCTTTAGTTATTGCACATGTCATTCTCTGTTCTATTGTCTACCTTCTGCATCTCTTCAGATAAATCTACTCATGTTTCTTGGGATTCTTCACATTCAATATACTTTATAGTGCAATATAATTCCATATCACTTTTTTCTCAGCCTGTCTCCATTTATTACATTTTGCCATCAGCTTTATTTTATCAGAGATAATGCTATTATGAATATTTATATATATAAAACATATATATACATGCATATATATGTACACACACATATATAAACATATATATGCCTTCTGTTATCATTAATCTCCTAAGGGCATGTAGTAGTTATCTTTTTTTAAGCCTCCTTTACTTGCCTGATGAGTCATCTTAGAGATGCAATGTATCCCAATATATGGAATAGTAAACAAAAATCCTGAATGAATGAGTGAATAAATGAATGAGTGAAGGGATGGAAAAAAAGGCATTTATAGTCACTTAATATCAGCTAAGCACTACGGTAAGTATTGGGGATACCAATAATGAAGCAAGATAATACTTTCTCTCAAGAAACTCACACTCAAATTGGGGTGGGCAACACATTTGGAGGATGAAACTTCAGGCACATGGAAAATTCCTATGATCTTTAAGGTGCAGCAGAAAGGCAGGTATTAGTGCCTAGGGAACTGGGGAACACAAAATTTAGGCTGATAGCAAAGCCAACTCCCTGCTTATCAAAAAAGTCTCTCCCACAGTCATGGGGTTGGAGGAACTTGGGCCAACAACTACTGAGGAAGAGAGATCTTTGTGGAATCTGGGAAGGTGGAAACGTAGGTTGAGACATTGAGGGAGAGATCTTGGGGGGGTTGAATTGGTTTTTCCTTCTGGCTCTTGCTGGGATGTTAGTAGATACAAACTTACTGTACCTACAGAGCAAGCTTTAAAGTTTGGGGACTGGCTTAGGAGAATTAATGCTTGTCAGATATTTAGGTCCTGCATAGACTTAAATGGCATAGTGTATGTGTGTGTGTGTGTGTGTGTGTGTGTGTGTGTGTATGTGTGTGTGTGTTCTTAAGTCATGAAGCCCTTATTCAAATTCCCAAGAATTAGAGTTGTGTAGAAGATGATCGTCTGCAGAAGCACAGGACCTTTATCTCTGGAAATATGTAAATAAGAGAGTCTCACAGTCCTCTGCCAAAGTCCATGACATGGGTCCTCACTTTTATGGAAGGCATAATAATCATAAGACCAATCATGGGATGCTCATTATCTTTTCCACCCCTTCAAGCAATAGAAAAATCTCAAAAAAATGGATTTAGAAAGAGATGTAACAAATATATTTCCTCTCCCCACTAATTAATATTTGGAAAAGTGCAAAATAAGGTTGACAAGTGGGGAAAAACCATTAGAAATATCAGAGGTAAGTGGGAAGTTAGGTTTTTTGTTGTTAGCTTGTTTTCTGTATGGTATGGAATGCCAAAAGCTTCCAATCACCAAAAGTCAGCCGAGTATATCTTAAATTTTTATTCTAGTAAATTTGGCTCTATGTCAATAATTTTGTGCTTGACTATCTTTCATCTTTGAGGGGAGATTTCTTACCACAATATCACCCATTTAGAAAATATTTGATTTTAAATGATGGGGAAAATGGAATAGATAGCTTCCAGTAAGTTGCTCAAACTACCATTTTAGCATTTGCTATTTAACAGTAGTAGGAGTTCTCATTCAATGATATATCATTTAATAACTTTTCCTAGTTACTTTAAAAAACACACAATGTATAGACAAATTCATATTTTCATTAGCAGTCTTCTCAAGGCCAATGCATATTAAATTCTCCCCCTCCACCCCCATTTTATAACTACCATTTTTGCCAATTTGTTGGCTATGAGGAGATACTAAACAGAGTTCTTTAAATGTATATTTCTCTGATCATCAGGTGTAGTGTTTAGAGTTCTGAACCTGAAAAAGTCACTCAACCTTTGTCTGATTAAATTTCCTCATCTGTAAAATGGAGATAATACTAGTGCATGCTTCCCAGGGTTTTTGGGAGGAAAAATGAAATAATATGTATAAAGCACTTTGCAAATCTTAAGGTGAAAAATAAGTGTTATTTTTCTTCTACTTACTATTATTAATTATTATTATTACTAGAAATTTTGAAAAATGATTTAAATGAGAGTTGATAGCTTTTATTTTTCTTTGAAACCCATTCATTTCTCTTAACCACTAATCTATTTGTGATTGGCTTTTAATCTTATAGATTTTGTCAGTTTCTATAAATTTTGGATGTGTATTCTTTTACATGTAAGATTATAGTTTTTTTCTGTATCAAATTCTATATTACCTTAAAAATATTCTTAAGTCTCTTTGAAACATTTAATATAGATTTTTTGCACATTTTATTCTCTTAAAATAAAATACACTTTTTATTATGAATTTGACAAACATCCATAAATGAGTAATTTAACACTACAAGATAGAATTAGAGAAGAAACTTCTATTATGTACTGTTTATTTTTTGAAATTTTGTATATTAAACCCCATAAAATGGTAACCAAACTACTCTTCATGTCCACATCTCCTTCTTAATTTCATTCCCTCTTCATATTTTAAATGTTTTGTTGATACTTTTTCTTTCTTTTCTTACTTCTTTTTCCTTTCCATTCCCTTCCATTCCTTTTCTATCCCTTCCCCTCCTTTCCCTTCCCTTCCCTTTCCTCACCTTTCCCTTCCTTCCTTTGTTCCCCTCAGTTCTCCTGGGTTCAGTTATCATTTTTACACAGATGAATCCCAGAAATACACATATATGTATATCTATATAATATATATATACACACATATTTACAAACATATGGGCATGTATACACACATATGTATATATCCAGATCTTTTCTCTTTGCTGAGCTACAATCTAGTATCATTTGCCTTTTCAGCACCTCACACTGGATGTCCCATTGATGTGTCCAAGTCTACATGTAACAGAACTCATTAGTTCCCCCCACCCTCTCCCACTTCCTTCTTCCCAACTTCCTTATTACTGCCAAAGGTTCCACTATTCTACCATTTACTCATGCTTACAATTTCAGTGTTATCTACAATTCCTCATTCTGGTTTAACCTATGTGTCTAATATCTTTTATATAAGTCCCTCTTTCTTCACTCACAGACAACCACCAACTTATTAAAAATGTTTTCATTACCTCTTGCCTGGACTGTTGCATTAGTTTTTTAAATTTGTACCTCACATCACTCCAATCCACACTCCATTCATTTGCCAAGCCTTTATTCACTGAATGGGCACTGCCTCAGTCACAATGAGCTGTTAAAGACCTTTACTTGAAAAGACCAAGGTCCGCCACTGCATTCAGGCACATCTCAAGTTTTCCTGATCCACATCTGATCACTGGACACAGATGGTTCCATGGTATCCCTTCCCTGATATCATTGTCCTCTTCAAGAACAAAGGATAAAAAGCAACCATTCATTTGCCAAACTGATTTTTTACTAAAGTATAGTTCTGACCACTTCATTACCCTTATTTAATAAACTCCACTGACTCTTTTCCCACAACGATCAAATACAAAGTCCTCTGTTTGACATTTAAAGCCCTATATAACCTTCCTGCTTTTCTAGCCTTCTTATACTTTACTTATGACCTCTATAATCAAGCTACTTGCTGGTCCTTAGGCACTAAACTCCATCTTACGTGCAAAATATGAATTGACCTAGATGACCTTTTAATTTTCCTTCTGCCATTATGTCTATTATTCTATGTTCTTATGAACTATAGGGTCATAACTTGAAGCAGTTTCACTCATTACTTAGAGGCTAATGGTTATCACCATTGAAGGTGGTACACTATTCCTGTATAGCAAAAACTCTAATGCCTCCTAATGACTCCCAAGGCTGTGGGCAATTCTCTAAGACTATAAATTTTAGAGAAGATGGCAATTGGCATTGGCAGAGGGAGTTTCCTCATTCAGCAATTTCTTATCCTAATGAAACCACAGTTCCAGTCTCTTGCATTATTGCCAGTCATAGCATCAGTGTGGCATAGTGGATAGAATACTGGGTTTAGAGAGAGAGGATCTAGGTCCAAATAACACCTCTAATACTTATTGGCTTTTTTTTAACCCAGGGCAAGTTATTAACCTTTTTGTGCCTAATGCAACTCTTTAGACCTTATATGTCGGGAGAGTTCACATACCAAATTTCCTACATTGAGAAAATCATAATTATATTTATTATTAATAAAATGATAAGAATAGTTCCTAAATGATGAGCTATTATATAATTCAACTTATTGCTAAGAACACTAGCCAAATTTATTATTGGTTTCTGTTATTTTACAGTACTGATGCTCTGTACTGACACTCAATTTTTAAAAATGACTTTGAGCATGCTATATACTGTCTCACGCTGTCCTTTCTTTGCACTATGACAAAGACATCATATTAAAATTTGACAGTAAAAGGGAAAGAAAAATGACTTCCTGCTTCTTCTTCTGGGATTAGGTTAGGAGATGAGGAAAAATCTTGATTTATGACTACTTGATGACTTGTCCAAAGACAATCTAAAGATGATATTTCATTTCCAAAATATTGTGCTATCAAAATGCAAGTGTATAACTGAAGCAATAAAAACAAAATGCCCAATATGAATGGGATCAGGACATCTGAAAACTGATATCTTAATCTTAGAATTGTCAATAACAGTGGCTTACATTTACATATCTCTTCAAGGATGGTAGAGTGGAAAGCATACTGGCTCTGCTATCACAGAAGCTGGGTTCACATCCTACTTCTCACACATGTTACCTGTGTGATGTTGGACAAGCCACTTAACCTCCTTGAGCCTCAGTTTTTCCATTTGTAAAAAAGAGCAGGGGGAGTGGATTGAATGGCTTCTGAGGTTGCTTTCAAATCTAAATCTATGTTATTATAACAGTTATAGAATTTTTTTCCCAATAAACCAGTGAAGTCTTTAGTGTAATTAAGAGATCCATTTTAGAATGGAGCAATGAATGCTTAAAAAATGTTGTATGCCTAGTCACACAGCTATTGAGTGTCAGAGACAGGATTCAAACTCAAATCTTTTAACTCCAAAATCTAATGTGTTTTCTACTGCACCTCACCATTTCCTAACTATGGTGTAGGAGAAAGAACATTGTAGTAGGGATTGGAGTTCTAGTTCTATCTTTGACTTTTGGGATTCCTAGGATCTTTCCTAAGTCATTTCTTATCTCATTTCTTACCTCAGTTTCCTTCTCTGTAATATGAAAATGTAGGATGGAGTAGTTTATTTCTAAATTTCCACCCAATTTTGGAATTCTGTGATTTTGAGTTTCTGCTGACCCAGTTAACCCTCTCTGTCTCTATTTCTGTTTCAGAAGGAAGTTAAATAAATTATGTTTTAAAGTGCTAACATGTTACAGTTTGAGAACATGCCAATGAAAGGAAAAAGATCCTGCTTTTCTCAGTGGTTGGGAAATTCTTGAGTAACCGCTCCTTTCATGGAGCTTAAAAATAACATAGTGGGGAAAATTGAGTTTGTATTTTTTTCAAAGCCCTGAAAAATTCTATTTGATATCATTCCAGTTCAGAGGTATTTAAGTTAATAAAGGTACTGAGTGGTAGCCAAACAGTTTAATAATCTCAGGGCAAGTGTGCAACAGTTTGCACTGGTTATGCATTTATGCATTATTGATTCATTAGTTTGGTTATTCATTCATTCATTCTTTCAAACCAACAGCATTTATTAAGTATCCACTTCTTGCAAGGAACTGGAGATACAATGATGAAAAATGGTGTAGTTTTTCCATGTGAAGAGCTTGTATTCTATTAGAGAAAATGCAACATGTATAATACATGCTATAAATACAATTTAATGTAGGATGTGATTAGAACAAAAGAAAGCTATTGCACATATGGAACTAAGTGCCTAATAAATGCTTTTTTCATTCATTCACTGATGTTCTCTATCTTCCTTCCATGATACTACTTTCCACCCTCTTTCTCCAGCTCAGACCTAGGTTAGTTCTCTAATTCCTTCTCTAGAACCCTAGGTTTCTGATTCATGAGACTTCAACACATGTAGCTTTCCTCAGACGCCTTTCTTTCATTCTGCTATCATAATGTCCCAGAATGGGTGTTGCCCTAAGTATCTATCCCCTCAAACCAACACCTGATGGTTCTGTGACTTCTCTCATTGTGTCTTTATTGTTACACATGATAAAGTCAGATGGAACTCTTGTGGCTGGGTAGAAAAAGAAAGTCCCTGTACTCCAAGTTATGGGCCATTCCTCATATTCTGTGTCTGTTATTATGTCTTCTTTGTCTAATTCTTGGAATTCTGAATTTTATACTAGTAGGAAAAGAAACAAAGCATACTGGGAAGATTGTCCTGGAATGAACCATGTAGATATGAGGGAAGGAAGGATGGGGCTGCTTGAATACATCAGTCTGTGGAAATGACAGAGAAGGTTTTTAATGTGGCTTTTCGTTTTGTATAAAAGGAAAAGCCAGAAGAAAGTCTGAGAGAATATTCTGAATATCTAAATTTTTACAATAAACTTGGGTAATAACTAAAATGAAGCAATACAGTAAAACTATAAAGAACGAATACAACCTAAGCAAAAATTGAAGATAAACACTGCATAGTAATAATTAAATATAAAGCTTGGACCCAAAAAAAGATAAAAAGTGTACCTCCTTTCCTACTTTGCAAAAGTGAGAGGATGAGGAAGGTGGAATAACATGCTGTCAGACTTGATTAATTAATTTATTGGTTAGTTTTGCTGTTCTACTTTTTTCCACTTTTATTTCTTTTTATTCTTTGTTACTAGGGGTGGCTGTCTGGATGAGGGAAGGATATATTGAGTAATAAGTATTGTGTAAAAACAGAAAGACAGTAAAAATTGAAAAAAAAACAAAAGCTTTGTCAACTCTTGTATGTTTAGTTGGCTGTCACCTTAGAATTTAATATGACTTGTTAGGATGTTACTAACACCAAAGTGCTTCTTGCTTATTTATCTCAGCTTTGGCCATATGGATGTTTCAGCCAAGATAGTAATTTCTGGCTTTCACATAGTAGGCATCTCTGACACATTGCGGAAATAAATGAACTTTCCATGTTTGCTCCTCTTTTTCATAGTCTCCTTCTGTAGTAATTGCCTGACTCATTTCTACTCCACTGAGCCATCTGGAGTTCTAAGACACATTCACTAATTTTCTAAAGGGACATTAGGGTTATTAAACTTGAAACTGGGTAATGTTATAAATTATCTAGATTTCTTAAAAAATACCATCTGGTAAAATATACTATTCTTGCAGAGAATATGGAGATATATGTGCTTCACAAAAATATAATTAAATGGAGCCAGAAGTTTCTGAAACGCTGGATTCATGAAGTAGACATGGGTAGTCCTGTGTTACCTTGACAGAGAATCTGTAATAGAGTGTTCTAATAATGTGGTTTGACCCTTTGCTGCTTAACTTTTTTTATTAGTGACTTGGTTAAAGACATAGAAAGTATCCTCATCAAATTTGCAGAAGACACAAAGGTGGGAAGCATAGCTAACACACTGGTTAGTGTGCTAGTCCTCCAGAAGACCTTGACTAGAGCGTAAAGCTAAATCTAATCAGGTAAATTTTTATAAAGATAAAATTCAAAGTCTTACATTTAGGTTAAAAAATCCATTTTAAACAAGTAGGTGATGGAGTAAGGCCATATGGCTAGACAGATGTTTGTCTAAAAAACATCTTGGAATTTTAGTAGATTGCCATCTCAATTTGCATCAATATGTGAAATGATAATCAAAAGAACTAGTGGGATTTGGGGCTAAATTAAGAGAAGGGTAGCTTCTCTCTCTTAGAGGGAAGAATAATGAAGTGGCAGGCACTCTTTATTGTACCTGCCTTAGATCACACCTGAAGTATTGCATTTAATTCTGAGTGTTATAATTTAAGAAGAGCATTGATTCTTTGGGCTGAGAGGGCCAGAGGAGGGCAATCAGAATAGTGGAGTGCCTTGAGTCCATGTCATATGTGAAGAATAGATGAAAGAATTGAAATTGTTTAGTTTGAAGAAAACTCAGGAGTGTCATGATAGCTGTCTTTAGGTATTTAAAAGACTGTCATATGAAAGAGAGACATGACATTCTGTTTAATCTAAAATCAGCAACTCTGGTTGGAAGTTGCAAGGACATAAATTTAGTCTTGATGGCAGGAAAAATTTCTTAACAATTAGAGCTGTCCAAAAGTAGACTGGACTTCCTTGAGAGGTCTTCCATATAGTCTAGATGGCCACTTATTGAATGTGTCAAGGATTTTTTTCTTTTGAGTACAGGTTATACTAGTTGTCTGTCAAGTTTCCTTATGACCTAAAATTCTATGAATCTGTGATCACAAGGATGGAAAAAAAAAATGGTTACATTTTGGTGCTAGAGGAAAAAAAAGTATTTGTGTATGAGTGTTCTCCACTGTAACAAGATTTTTGTACTCTATACTTTGGAAGAGGTCCCTTGCCATCTCTTTTCAAAATGGGAGCTTTTTTAAACTAATCACATGCAAAGCTTAATTAGTTAACTATGCAGCTCACAGGATCCACTTGCTCAAGCAATAATTTATCAAATGACCTCATTTACAACTGGATTGTGGCATTAGACATACTAGAGAGACAGGACATCTTATCACACAGCAAGATATTCAGGGCAGACATTGTTGAACAACAAATTACAACCAGTTTTAACATTTTTCCTCCTACTCCTTATGGATTTAGTTTCTGGTTTTCTTATTGGACAAACAAATTTCCCTTAATTTTTTGTTCTTCATAATGGGAAGAATATGAAATATATAGTCCAAAATGTGGACTTTTTAAAAGTATTATCATGCTATATATACATGTAGACTATATGGATATTGAGGGATAATTTTCAGTTTTTTGATGGATCTTTTGAGTCAAGAATATATTGCATTTAACTGATTAAAAATGACCAGTTTTTGTATTTTTATTATTTTTAATTATATATATATGCACACATATGTATGTGTGTATGTATGTATATATATATACATATATATACGCACACATTTATTTACAACTCAATTTTAATCTTTACAATTCTAAACCCAACTAATACAAAATAGAATGGTCATATTCATAGTATAGCAGAGAAAGTTACTTGTACATAAAATTGTGGGTTTTTTCTTTTAAAATATATAATAAATTTCATAACATAACTTTCAAATCTATCCTACTTTTCTGTAGAACAGAATTTTGTGATCTTTTTGGAGTTTCTTCTGCTCTCTAACCCTCTCTCCCACTATCAAGTAGTTGTTTTCTGTCTCATTTTCTCTCATTTACTGAAATGAAAGAGGAAGGAAAAAAGAATGGAAGGACAAATTAGAGAGAGAAGAATGGAAGTAAAAGATGGAAAAAAGAGTAAGAGAAAGAAAAAAGAAAATAAAGAATCTCTATATCACACAAACACTGTCAAGCAAAACAAATTCCCACCTTAGTCAGAATCTATTTCTGAATTTGCATATTAGTCCACCATCTCTCTGGCATGTTATAGACAACATTTTTTTTTTTGTCAGTCCTATGGAATCATGGATGATCATTTAGCTGAATAGTTCTAAAATCCTTAATTTAAAAAAAAAAAGTGATAAACATTTTAAACAATTCACATGCATAGTTCTGTTCACTTTGTATCAAGTTAATACAAGTCTTCCTGGGTCTCTGCTCAATTATTATATCTCATATATTCCTATAACATAATTCCTCAGTCGTTCTCTAATTGATGAGCATCCCTTTAATGTCTATCTGGTTCTTTGCCACTATGAAAAGAGCTGCTATAAATATTTTTGAACACATAGGACCTTTTCCTCTTTTTTTAAGTCTTATTGGGGTTTAGGTTTGGCAGTACTATCTCTTTATTAACTATACTGTTTAGTAACTTTTGGGTCATAATTCCAAATTGCTTTTTAGAATGGCTGGAACAATTCACAGTTACACCAACAGTGCATTGATGTGCATATTTTACCACTGTTCCTCCATTTTATTTTGTCCTTGAGTCAAATGAGCTGACTTCAAATCTTGACTCTCAAGTCACCTGTGTGACACTTGGGTGCCATTTATACTCTCTGAGCCTTAGTTTTCTCATCTGTCATATGAAGATACTCAGATAGATGTCTTCTGATGCTCCTTAGGCATGAAGGTATTCTAATGCATGAAACACAAAATCGATATTCTCAGATCAGAATCTGACAACATCTGCTTTTGGTAATAAGTGTGCCTATGTGCCTGTGTATCTGTGTGTGTGTGTGTGTGTGTGTGTGTGTGTGTGTGTGTGTGTGTGTGTGTGTGTGTGTGTGTGTGAGAGAGAGAGAGAGAGAGAGAATTTTTCTTGGAGTAAGGTGTTTTTTTTCTTGCTTCTTTTTTATCTACTTCACTAAATACCTGGAAGGGACATTAGAGATCACTCTACTCCAACTCTTTCATTTTATGGATAATGAAACTGAGATTCATAGAAATGAATAACTTATCTAAGTTCACAGAGTTCGTAAGTGACCAAGATAACTGTCACAGATAAAAGTTACTTTGAGTCGTTGAAAGTGGCTATAAATGTATATTGGAATGAAGAGTAAAAATTTCGGGTTTATTTTTAGATGAATAGGAACTGGACCTATGATTTCACTGATACAGGGAACCCAAGGATGCATAAATTCCATCTCCCAATGTAGATTGACACCATCTTTACAATGTATAGACTTAAAGAGTAGGTGCAGTGTTAATGAGTTGTTTGATTAGAGGAAGCTTGTTATGTAAGTGTTAAAGATCTTCCCCCACCCATTAATTGGCCTCAGGTGAAAACCATTAAGGGAAGCTTGATTATGGAGGTTTGTTTTGAAGGA
The DNA here is from genome assembly GCF_028372415.1 of Notamacropus eugenii. NCBI lineage: Eukaryota > Metazoa > Chordata > Mammalia > Diprotodontia > Macropodidae > Notamacropus > Notamacropus eugenii. The sequence continues at coordinate 126,476,438 of NC_092873.1, forward strand.
AGGCCCACACCTTTTGTTAATTATTAATGAGGCACTAGGTCAAGAGGATCTTGATGCCCTCTGGCTCTGAAAAGTGTATATATACTCTGAGGTGAGGTTTGCTTTGGGGGCTTACTCTTTGGAATAATGTTGCAGTCATATGAGTAGAAGAGTGAGACTGAGTAGCCATTAAAGAATCCCTCTCCCTCTTTGAAAACCCAGATGCAAGTGCTTCTCTCTCTGGTATGTATGTAACGATCAGACAGTTGGAGCTGTCTGTTGATCTGTGATGTATGTATTGCTTATGGTCAGACAGAAGCCCTGTCTGTTGGACTTTATTTTTCTGCTTGCATTTTTTCTGTTGGTATATATGATTATAGAAGACTGTTGACCACTCAAAAGTTGCTTTTCTTTTAGTAAAGCATATCTAAAAACCTGTGCCAGCAGCCATTCTGGATGTGTCAGGGTACTTTCTGCTACAGTTGCCTAGAGCACTAAAAGGTCAAATGACCTGTCCATTGTCACATAGCCATTGTATATCACTGATGGAACTTTAACCCAGATCTCTATTGCCACCCTGCCTCTCTTTTAAAAATTATTTACAATTTTAAATATGTTACAAATAGGTGCATTTGTTTTAAAAAATTAGAATAAAGTATTCTTGTGGTATTTAATGTATAGTTAAATTCCCTCAGGAAAAAGAAAAGATCCAAATTACATTATTTAGCTTTCAAGGAGGCTTTTAAAGTACTCTATGGTTGGGTTTGACCGATTTTTTCAGTTTTATCTTTCTTTCCTACTGTCCTTTCATGTGTTTTGCTATATACAGGCCTATCTTTAATCAGAGTGAAAGGATTGTAGTTTTCGAGTGGGAAGGCACCATGTAAGGAAACTGAGGCCCAGGGAGGTTAGACAAATTGTTCAAAGTCACAAATCTAGTGTTTCCCTGAACATTTGGTTCTTCTCTGAAACAATCATTGTACAGTAGGGACATTTATTACCATAAAAATCACTTTCCCAATTCGTAATCAAAAATCTCATAGATCTTTTCTATATTGGAGAAACAGAAAACAAGGTCTGGATGTTTCAGTGACTGAATGACAGAGCCAAGTAAACTTGCCTAAAAGGCATAGTTAAGCATTATTTATCATTTGAACAATGCCAAACACATGTTTGAACCTATTTTTACAGTTTGAACTGTGAAAAAATGACCTGTGAAAACTGTGAAAATAATGTAATTGATCAATAAATAAGTTTTCATTTAAGTGCGTAACTGTGCCAAGTATAATGGTGATTTTTTTTTTTTTTTTTGGACAAAGGAACACTAGTAACTGTGGAGATCAGAAAATGTTTCATGTAAAAGATGGCTCTTGAGCCAGATGGAAACATTTTTATGATTGATAAGGGGTAATTCTCTTAGTTTCTTGTAGCCATTTTATTATTAAATATCACATATGATATTTCCTCTTCATAGCATATTAAGAAATATATTATCAAGTCCATCAACAGAAAGTTGGCCACTATTCATTGCACTTCAAAAAAACATTAATTAAGTACCTGCTATACGTCAGGAACTGTTTTAGATCCTGAGGGTACATTGAAAAAATGAAACAACCCTTACCATCAAGGAGCTTGCACTGTTTTGAGGAGAGAGGGGAATGACGACTCATAGAAGTATCTACCAATTATATAAAAACTGCTTTCCAGGGAGAAGGGCACAGATCTAATAAGTGTACTTTGTTCATAATGTAATAAAGATTGTAGGGGGCACAATGTTTACGTAGGGGAGAGTGGGATAAAAGGATGCTCTGAGGATGGAACTGACATAGATGGGTTTCTAGGAGCAAGAAGAGGTAGTTAAGGCTTCAATTTGGGCAGTAAGAATACAGATTTTGAGTGGAGTTAAAGAGCAGTAGATTATTTGACTCTAGGAGCAAAGACAATATTGATTTGCTTATTAGTCCATAGAAATAGGTAGAATGTGGGAGAAGTGATGAGCTCCACTTAGATGAAGGGCAAATAGATATCCAGTCCCTGGTCCTGATGATCAAGGTTGGAGCTGGTGGAATTCTGGAGCTAGAAGTATTAAGAGGGGTTAGGGATTTTTCAGTTATTTCCTCTCTGCCAGTCAGCTCTGCCCCACAACTCACTCAAATGTCAAATAGATTGTCTTCCCCTCAGTGAGTGGGGAAGGGCCCAGAAGATCTTTATTCTTGGATTAGTGGCTCATATAGAGTGGGATAGGGTGCAGGGCAGATATCTACCAGGTAAAAGGAAACAGGGTGATGAAGTAAAAGAGAGCCAGCAGAGTCAGGAGATCTGGGTTCGAATCCCAACTCTGCTCTCTTGCTATCTGTACGATTTTGGGTAAATTTCTGTTTTTCAATTTCTGCTTGTACAAAATGAAGAGTTTGGGCTAGGTGACCTCTGACTACCCTTCCAGCTCCAAAGCTATAAACCTTTTCGGGCTTCAGGAGCTCACGAATACCAATGACTGAAGTATGGAGGAGCTGTGCTCAACATCAGTAGAAGGAGTATATATAGTCTCTGAGGCCTGTAGTATCCAGGCTAGTCCAAGCAGTCTAATGCCATTCAATATCATAGTGTTTCTCATTTTTATAAAAAATGGGAACACTGTTGAGCAGTGTGACAGTTTACAGAACATTTGTCAGCTACAGATAAGGATTGATACAGCCAGCTCTGAGCCAACAATAAGATTATTTTTGACAAACTTTTCATTCGATTTAGGGGAGTGTGAAAAAAGCAGGCTCCCACTCAACTGAACCTGCAGATAATACCACCAGGATAGCTAAATCCTCTGATTATAATCAGGTTTCAGTAACAACTCCCAAATCCAAACCTTCAGAGATAGCTAAGTCATGATGAACTGGGGATTTTTTATTTTTGCCTGCTGAGGAATATAATTATACTTTTAATTGAGCAAACATTGAATATGATAATATACAAATGATATAAAGTGAAGAATTGATTCAACTAATCAGATAGTTGAAGTTTAAATCATCTGTTTCCCAGATAGTTAAAGAACTGATTTGAATATCATATGATGAGTTGGATTTTCTGGACTTGGCTATTTACCATAGAAGGGGGTCCACTGGATACTGCAAGTTAGGATGCCTGGGATCAAATCCCAGCTCTTCTGTTTATTAGTGATGTGAGCTTTAACAAATTATTTATCTTGTTTGGGCTTTAGTTCCCTTACATGTAAAATGATTGGGTTGAACTAGATGCATCTGTCCTTCAACATCAATTTATAATTAGAAATGTAATGTGAATTTAAAATAATCTTGGTTTTAAGGGATGCTTTTATTGAAAAGAAGTGAAAAAAATAAGCCCTATATATTGGGGAAATTAGGAAATGGTGGATTTTAATCAAACTGAGTCTTTTCTTGCAGAGAGAAAAGAGGAAGAGGTAGAAACACCTAAATTCCTGATGAGTTATCCATTTTATCAGCATGGCCTCTGATAGCAAAGGAGTTTAACTGATCCCAGTGATTATACTTGTTGGACCTACTTATGAAAAATGTATTCAAAAGTGTCTTAGGCCTACACACCATAGTTAGGTATACGTGTAAAATGTACCAGCCTTCCATTGTGTACTTAAGCATGAAACCATATATGCTGTAACACAGATGAACCATTCAGATTAGTCTGCATTTCTGGGAAAGGTTGATTGTGGATTTCCATAACACATGTAACTTTGTTTTACAGAATCTGAAAAAAAAAAAAAGACTGAAACCCAAGGATGGTGGAGTTACGGAAGGACGTACCTTCTTATATCTATAGTTGTATTTCAGTGCTCCATTGCAGTTTGAATACTATTATATAGCTACTGTGCAGAGTTGGCTCAGTGTTGGATTCAGAGTCAGGAAGACCTGAGTTCACATCTGGTATGAGTCATAGCTGTGTGATCCTGTGAAAGTCACTTAATCTGTGTCTGCTTTTATTTTCTGACAACCTACTGAAAATTTGCACCAACGTGCCACAGCAGTACCTTAAGATGAACATGTAGAAGCAGCTTGGTGGTAAATAGAGTGCTAGAATATCTACTCTGGTGGATAGAGTGCTGAGCCTGAAATCATGATGACCTAAGAGCAAATTACTTACTATTTGTATGCGCTTGGGGCAGTGAATTAAGCTCTTCAGTTACCCTAACTGTAAAATGGGCATAATAGCAACACCTGCCTTCTAGAGTTGTTCTAAGCATCACATAGATTGATACTTGTAAAGTACTTAGTACAGTGTATAGTGCCTGGCACACAGTGAGTCATTCATAAAGGCTTGCTCCCTGTCCTTTCCCCTACTCCATTAGTAAACCCTGTAGTTAGATTGCACATTTGTGTGGTCCGATATTTCATTTAAGATTCAGTGCCAGACTCGTTCAGGTAGGGAACTTAAACTTGAAAAAAAGGAAAAATTCGTTATTGACCAGTCAGGATAAAACCTATTTCATATCTTCAGTGTTTTCTTGCTGCTAGAATTTCTAGTGGATAGAATATCAGAAAACTAAGGTGAAACTACCAAGGCTCTTCCAAAATGTTTATAGTTAAATTTAGTGCTTTATTCAGCTGCACAACAGAAATGATCATTTCCCCTCTTTCCTTTGCCTAAGCCAGTCACCTAACAGAAATTTCCCTTTGTAGTCTCTGCATTTCACTTTGATGTATTCTTCTCTATAGTTTAACTTGGAGCAGTTTTTCTTCTTTTTGCAACTGGGTAACTTCCCTCAGGTGCTTTTGCAAAAATTCAGTCTGTTTTAGTGACAGCCCCTCTCCCAAAGGGCAGATGTTAACCCCAGAAAAAATAACAAGAAAACAAAAAACAAATCAGAACGAGTCAACCTGAGTTCCTAACTGGAAAGCCTCTCATCTACATTATTTTTCACATGAATAATGACTGTTAAATTCATCTTCTGCCTTAGATGACAGATCTCTCTTGAATGAGGCTGCAGTGACAATTACTGCTGTGCTTGATTATATTTATCATTCTTATCAGTAATAATATAAACATAAATTTAAAAACACTTTTTAAGCACTGCTGTTAACACAGGGTTTTTTTTTTGTTTTTTTGTTTTTTGGTTTTTTTTTGGTATTCCAGAGTTTATAAATGGCATGAGTATTTTAAATATTAATTTATTCTGATGTTGTTATAATGCCATTGGAGACACTGGCGCCTTAACTTATTCCTGGACACCTTTAAAAATTAGATTTTTCCCCCTCAGTGGAAATTTCTTAAAATGGAGAAAGGAAAGATAAAATAAAAGGAAAGTCAGAATATTATTCATATAAAAGTCTTCTTTTTTGAGATTGCTAATGGAGTAAATTATGGTTCTATTATGCCTTGAGAGTTGGAGATAATTACATTTTAATAAATTGTTAATATGTGTCTTATGGTTCACAGGGCCAAAGGATTAGAGATGGAAGGGACCTTGGAAGCTATCTTTCTCTAATACTCACTTTATAAGCGTGAGGAAATGAGGCCTGAAGAGGTTAATTAACTTGCCTAAGGCTATAAGGAAGTGAACTTTTTTTGGGGGGGGGCATACACATTTATAATGCACATTCTTGATAGGTATAGTGGATTATTGGCAGTCTGTACCTATAACCATCTCATCAGTAAAAGCCACATTACCAATGCCAGGGCATGTCCTTGAGGGGAATGTCAAAAACAATCTGAAGAAGAAATAGTAAACATGTAGGCTTTTTTGGCTGGGGTAAGAAATTCACAAAGTCAGGACAGATTCCCATCAGCTGACCTTTCCCACCTCACCTGACCTAAGGTAGTTGCTTCTAAGGTACAGAGCAAGCATGCCAGCAATTTGATAATATGTTTTGGCAAAGCTGATTTAACTGATTGAAATTTTAATGACCTCCACAATTTTGATAATCACAGGATCCTAAGACCTCCTACTCTGTCCTACTGGGATTGAGCCCTACTGGGACTGGGCCCTTTAGTGTGAGCCGGTGGATCTCTTTTAAAAACGACCCAGTCCATTCTGGGTCTAAGGAGAAATGTTTTCTATGTGGTTTTGGAAGAGATTATATATTTCCTATAAGGAGGCCAATTGGATCTTGATTTAAAGAATGGGGGAAAGGACTTTGGGGAATATTGAATAAATTGCAGACCTTGGAGTCAGGAACACCTGAGTTTAAATCCTCCTTCCAGTACTTTTGATCTGTATAACCCTGAGCAAATCACTTAACTACTGTTTTCCTCAGGATCCTCATCTTTAAATGAAGGTGCCCTCTAATGTTCCTTCTAGCTCTAAATTCAGATAAGTGACATAGTGGATAGTACCAGGTGCGGACATAAGGAGATCTAAGTTCAAATTTGACCCCAGCCACTTATTAGCTGTTTCACCCTGGGCAAGTCACTTAGTTTCAATTTCTTGGTCTGCAAAATGAGAATTAATCATAACACCTACCTCTCAGGGTTGTTGTGAGGACTCAGAGAGATAGTAATTATAAAGCGCTCAGCATAATGTAATAGCACAAAGTAAGCACTATATAACTGTTAGTAGCCATTATTACTATTCTATAGTCCTATCTGTGGGCTGAGTTGGCGATGCAGTTATCTCTTCCATGCTGCAGGGGTTAGGGGCAAAGCATCCCCGTGATCTGGAAAATCCATGTAAAAGTTTTTGGCTGTCTCTTTGTGTGGGATGGCTCAGGTCCCTACATAAATCAATTACTCAGAGGCCTCTCAAAGTGATGACAGAAAAGAGATTTATTCGATTCTCGAGAATCTGGACAATCCTACAGCAGTTCACCTGGAGTAGGAAAGCCGAAGACAAAGAAAAGGCAGTGATTTATATAGACTCTAACGCAAGTCCCTCCCCCTCCACTGACCATTATCCTCATTAGCTGAGAATATGATCTTACATTCTAGACACGAAATCTAACCAATCCCTTTTGAAATGAAGACATTGAAGAATTAGGTAAACTTTATCCAATCATTGAGACCCTAATGTACTACATAGTTTTATATCCTTATATGGAATTATTCTGTTCTAAAAATATAGTAACCTTGAGCCTCTCAGTCTTACCTCACCCCTGGGAGAAGAATTACAATCTGAGAAGTCTTCACTAAACCTATCCCACTCATCTTCATACCTGAGAAAAAGTAGGAATTTTTTTTCTTTTATGGTGTCTTAACAATACTTTATTGTAAAATTTGATTTGATATTATACAATACTGTGCATATGTTTTATGAATTTCCGAGTTTGTAAACTTTTTTTGTGTGGTCTGCCAGCCTTTGTGTATCATCTCTGGCTTCTGCAAAACTCCCCCAAATTCTCATTTAATTTCTTATGCTGAGTTATGATATATTGAAACAACAATGGGGAAAGTAGCGATGTAGAAGGTATTACTGTATTATGAGGGGTAACTACTACCGATGAGACTGTTCCTAGACTAGACTAAATTGGCCCTTGTCTGAGAGTATTGCTATGAGACTCTCCTTATTTCTCCTACTCCCTATGAAAGACACTCAGGGAAGATATAAATACCTTCATAATACAAGAAAGTGGTTTAAAAGTACCAGATGCCATCCTCACATTATTAGTTGAATCATTGTGGGGTGACTTTGCATGGGAACCTAGAGCTGAACCAACCAAGAAGCTAAGCTGATGGTGATGGGAGATGTGATATGAGATTCAGGAACTAGCTAGATGAAAACAGGCTCTTGACATTTTCATAATAATAGCTGACATTTATAGGGTATTTTAAAACTTGCAAAGCACTTTTATGTACATTATCTTTGTGCTGTGCCTTCCTCAGCACCAAGGTCTAATTATCACCTTGCAGGGAGGGGGATGAGGTGAGGAGGAACTAGAACCTTAATGTATACAGGGAATTCCCAGTGTAGAAATTCTCTCCACCTATAGGAAATTAATTTGTGATTTATATTCCTAGAGAGCTGTCTGGGCCACTGGGATGTAAAGTGACTTGCCTGGGCTCTCACAACTAGTAAGTGTCAGAACCAGGATTTTAATCCTGATTTTCTGGTCTCCAAGATCAGCTATCCAGCTGTCCACATTGCCTCTCCCCCCAAAAGCTTTGCTTAATAACAGAACTTGATCTTAAAATCACTCACAAATACTCATTTGCTATAAACTTGTTCTAAGACCTAGACATGATATGATATTTAAAAGATATGGATGGTTTACTGGATGGGAGGTCAGGAGACGTAATTTTAGTTTGGCTTTGAGATGCTATGTACTTTGTTGCTTGTTGGAGTTATTTCAGCTCTTTGGGCCCCAGTTTTCCAATTTTAGGGAAAGGGAATGAATATTTACATAGCGTCTGCTATGTACCAGATGTTACTAAGTGCTTTTTACAAATATTATCTCATATGAGCCTCATAACAGCTCCAGAAGGTAGGTGCTGTTATTTTCCCCATTTTAAAGTTGAAGAAAGTGAGGCAGGCAGAGTGACTTTCTGTTTAATATCTGAGGCTAGATTTGAACTCAGGTTTTCCTGACTTCAGGTCCAGCACCTAGCTGTCTGGGATATTTTAGGGGATTAAAATGGATGGTTTAGATCTGTCGATAATGCCCTCTGCTAATAGTGTAGGGCCAAGGGCGCCAAGGCCTCTATTTAAAGAGGGGCTCAGCAGTTTTCTTTTCATTTCCCCCCAGCTACGTTGCTTTCAAAGCTTTTTGGAATGCAGTATCCTGCTCATGTATCTTTCCCCTTCCTCATCTCTCATCTTCACATTTCCTTTTGTGTGTTGTCTTCCTCCATTAGATTATAAGACACTTGAGGTCAGGAACTATCTTTTTTTTAATTTGTATTTGTACTCCTAGCATTTAGCATAGTGCTTCACTCATAGTAGGTACTTTATAAATGTTTATTGATTAGCTGTAATATCCAAATAGTTTAGTACTGTACATGTTATACAATCAATGCATTTTGGAATTGTAAAAAAAAATTCTATTACATTTTTGTAATTTTTGGAAAGTCTCTCCTATCTCTTTAAAAATGATAATTACTGATAGCCACAAAAACAATTACTGCTGGGTCAAGATCTCTTATTTGGAGACAGTATAGTATAATAAAATATGCATTGGATTTGATACTAGTTGGCACTGTGGAGAAAGTGCTAGAGGGAATCAGGGAGATCTGGATCCAATCTAGACTCAAGACATTTACTAGTTGTATGACCCTGGATAGGTTGCTTAACCTTTATCTGCTTCAATTTCCCTGTCTACAAAATGGGGATGATAACAGTACCTACCTTGAAAGATTGCTGTGAGTATCAGATGAGAACTCATATGAAAATCCCTTGGCAAATCTTAAAATGTTACAAAAGTACTAACTGCTATTTAGGGTCAGAGGAGCTGAATTCTAATGCCAGCTTTGCTGCTTGTTGCCTATGAACATTGATTGGGTTCATGTGATTCCTCTGAGCCTCAGTTTTCTTATCTGTTAAACAAGAAAGTTGGACTAGATGATCTCAAAGGATTTTTCTAGCTCCAAGTCCTTGATTGTGTGATCTTGAAAATGGTCTATGTAGTTCATTGAAAACAGCAATAGAGAAACTGACAAGAGTGTCAAATGGCAAGGGGTCTTTATTCATCATTAAAGCTGGAATCTGGTGATGATGCCAATGACTTTGAACCAAAAAAGTGAAGAAAATAATTAAATCATTATATTTTGAAGTTAGTAAACTCTGTAAAGCCAGTGTATAGGTCACACAGCAATAATTCCACGAGGCTAATAATATTCCTTACTAATTGACCATATAATATTATATATATATATATATATATATATATATATATATATATATATATATATATATATATATATATATATGTGTGTGTGTGTGTGTGTGTGTGTGTGTGTGTGTGTGTGTGTGTGTGTGTGTGTGTGTGTATGCCTAACTACATATTTTAACAGGTCTAGATTAGACTTTATCTCATTATACCGGTAATAGTTACTCATGTAGAATCCTCAAGAGGTTTTCACTTGATATGCAATTGGAGAAATATTAGTAATTAAGCTATAAACCTGTACTTGTAAACTTTATTTGACTCATATAATTTGTTCTTGGTAGCTTTATACTCCTCCAACGTTACATTTTATCTTATCTGTCTCCTCCAAAATAGACTATCTCTCAAGAAGCAAATTAGTTGTGGCATTACAAGGTTCTTAAATGTATTGCCTTCTTTTTCTTTTTTACACTCCTTTAATAGAAAAGGGACAGTTCATTTGGTTATTAACTCACATATCGCTGATTTCATCACAGAGAGTGGAATGAACCCATTTCTCACTTGTATTGCTTCATGCCATCATCTGAGAGATGACTTTCAAGGACTGCTGAATAGCTTTTAATATATGTTGTCATTTAAGTCTTAAATTTAAATTCTTTTCTCTGAAACTAATTTCTGTAGAACTTGGACTAGAGACTATTCTGAGGCCTCTTGTTTTTCTTATTCACCAGACCTTGGTGCTAAGTGACAAGTAATAGAAACCTGAGAAATAAGACTTGTGTTTCTGGTTTGCAATTTTTTCTTTCTATTTCTCTCCTTTTCCTTTATCATATTTTATTTATATCTTACAGATTGCAGTACATGTCTATGACTGTAAGCCCCTTAAGGACAGGGACTAAATAATTTTTTATCTTTGCCTCTCAAAAACCTTGCCCATTGTAGTAGGTGAGTAAATGTTTGCTGAACGAGTTGTTCAGATAAAATTACATTATCCCTTTCCTACTAAACATTAGGAAAATATTAAGAAAGGAATTATTTTTCCTAAACCAATTTTGGAGAAAACTTCAGCGATGGTGATTGCTTCATTAAACTCATGAGGACTGACTGTAGCCTTTAAACATCATAAACTCAGCTCCATTAAGGGTTGAACAGCAAAGGACTTGACTCACATCATGAGTGAATGATAGTCACCCCCCCTTCTTCTCAGGGGGTCTACGGGTCCTTTACTTTAAAGATAAAAGGAGAATAAAAAAATGTTAGCCAAGCTTGCTTAAGAATATTAGGCTTTTGTAATATCTGCACAAACTGTGACTCATTTAGCTGTCCCTATAGAAATGCATACATACACATATTTATATATCTTTACCACATATGTGATATATATTTATATATCTATGACACACATATATATATACATATATATACACACACATATATATGTATTGTGTATTTTTATATATGTGAGTTTATACATACAGAGCACCACAGAACTGCATATAAAATTTTTAGGTGATTGGAATCCTATGCACTATCCTCTTAAATTATTAGCTGTATTTCTGCTTTGAATTCATTTGGGGAAAAAGTTATATAAATGCATGCTAAAATATTAAAGACCAGTAAGCCAGGAAATGCGTTTTAAAAATCTGTTTGTATAAAACTCTTATTAGCAAGCTTGAGATCATTAGAAGGATTTATAAACCAAACAATTTGAGATCTATTTCATATATTTAATTTTTTTGAAAAAACCCCATGAATATGAAATGTATTTATTTTGAAGGAGAAAATAGAAAAATATTATCTTGAGAGACTGTGGTTACACTAAGATATTTGAGTTAATTGACCTCTTTTGGAATGTCTTGAGATTAGAGGAACTCCTATGACTCCTCTTCCCTGTCAACACAAAACTTGCACTTATATTTTAGAACTGATCAGTACAAAGTTCCTATATGTGACCTTTCTCTCTCTATTATAACAAAGATATTTTAATGTGAATAGCCTTTCTGACTAACCCAAACAACAACAAACGCTTACAGACACTCCATGTTAAAGTGGGAAGAACGTTGAATATGGAGTTTGAATATCTGAATTCCAATTCAAGCTTCAATGCTTAATATTTATGAAACCTGTGTATGTTACTCCATCTTTTTGAGCTTCATTTTCCAATCTGTAAAATGGGAATAATAATACTTGAGATCTACTTTGTGGTTTGCTAAAAAGATAATGTAAAATTAAGCTAAGGTATGCCAAGAGTTAAATAAACTTAAGCTATTAATAACATATTAACAGTATTTTAATTATATACAATTAATAATATCCTATTATATTTTTTAAAGCAAGCATTGTGTTAAATGTTAGAGAACACAACAATAATTTAAAAATATTTCTTCTCCAAGAAGCTTATTATCTAGTAGGAAAGATAAGACTATACAAATAACTATAATAAAAATATAGAAGGGCATCATGATATAGAGTAATAAGTACTGTGATTGTAGTTGGAAGACCTGGTCATGCTACTTATTACCTGTGTCATCTTGGAGAAGTCATTTCATCCCTTTAGTTTTTTTTTTCCTTATCTATGACATTTGAGGGTTGGACTAGAGAAGGGGAGTTGTTAATCTTTTTTCTATTGAGACCCCCTTTGGAAATCTGGTGAAATCTCTGCAGTCATTCTGAAAATAATATTTTAGATGCATAAAGTAAAATATATAGATATTTAAAGAAAACTGGAAGTGAATTAAAATAAATATATATTGTTCCCATCCAAGTTCATGAGCTCTCTGAAAATGTTCATCTTCAGGGTCCATGGACCCTAGGTTTAAAAACTTCTGGACTACATAATGTCCAAGGTCTTTTCTACATCCAAATCTTGTTATCATAGTTATCATAATTGGAAGGAAAATTAGAGGGTATCTTGACCCACCACTCATTTTATAGATAGGAAAACAGGCCTTTAGAGATGAAGAGATTGGCTCAAGTTCTTATGGACAGTAAGTAACCCATTCCTCTGACTACAAACCTAATATTCATTCTACTCTACTTCACTGCCTTCCCCTAGCATTGTGATCTGAAGGACATGAGTGGGGTATGAAGTACCACGAAAATTCAGAGGACAGGAACATCACTTCCAGGTGCATAAGTGTTACAGAAAACTTCAAGGAGGAGATGATATTTAAGCTGAGTCTTGAAGGATGGGAAGAATTTTAAGAAGTGAAAATAGAGAGGAAAACATTCTAGATACAAAGAATAATACAGAAAGTCACAGAGGTGGGAAAAATAGAATAGATGAGGCCCAACTTAGACAGTACATAGACTATGTAAAGTAACTATGAAAAATAGGTTAGATTGTGTAAAGTTTTGAATTTTTTTGTTTGACAAGCATTTGAAACTCAGGCAATTTTTTAAACAATGGAGCAATATAATCCAAGATATATTTTAGGAAGATAACACTAGTGGCATTGTATAGAATGGATGTTAGAGTGGGAGAGAAAATGGAGCTAAAAACACTAATTAAAAGCTATTGCAATCATCTAGGTGGGAGGGAGCTATGATGTGCATTTGGGTGGGGACAGTAACAATGCTAAGAAATACTCATAAGTGAGAGATACTTTCAGAAAAAGAATGAAAAGAATTTGAATAATGAAGGAGAAGGCAGAGTGGAGATAAAATCAAGATGATGGTAACACTAAAAAAAAGTCAGGAGAAGCAACCTATCTTAAGAGAAACAGGATAATTTCAGTTTGGAGTATGGGATTATGGGAGAGCTACAAGAACCAATGCAGTGTCACATAAGCTAAATAAAGAGAGATCTTAAAGTATTGGGAAATAAGAAGTGCCAAATGCTGCAAAGCAGAAAAAAGAAAATCCAGAAGACTGAGGAAAGGCCCATTCATTTGGGAATTAGGAGTTGAATGATGAATGCTAAGCAAAGTGATGAATATGATCTTGGATGCAAGGAGTTTAATAATGAATGGATGGTGAAGAAATTGGGCATTTCCTACCCTTTGAAGAAAATTGGTAGTAAAAGGGAAAAGGATGCTAAGGGAGGAAGATGAAATGACAGGGTAAAAAGATATTTAAAAATTTATTTTGTTTTGTTTTCAGAATAGGAGATTTTAGAGCATGCGTATAGGTAGAGGAGAAAAACAGTGGAGAAGAATCTGAAGATATATATATATATATGAGAATTGGGGAACAATTGATGGAAAAAGCTTTTAGTTTCAATGAGACATGGTGTGTATTGCTTTGTCTAATTAGATCACAAACTCCTTGTGTCTTATATGAACTTTATGTCACATCCCTTTCCTTCTCAGTGCCTTATACAGTGTTGTGCTCATAAGAAGGTACTTAGAGTGCTATTGATTGGATAAACTCAAGACAGAATGTATATATAGCAGTGGCATTGGACATGTTTTTTTTTCTTTCAAAGGAAGAATTTGTTCCCCAAAGTACCCCTTGTTCTTTCCAGCTGAAAAATTTGTTACAAGAAGTCATTCTCTGACTTGGATATAAGTGTGGTTTTTTTGAGGTGATTTTGCTTGTAGAATAAACATAATATGTAGTAAAAGTTATTTTTTGGTTTATTGTTGTTGTTTTCCAGATGTCAATGAATTATCTATCAGGCTTTTAAAATTTTTGCTTAACAAACAGCCCTAAATAGTATTATTTAGGTATTAAATATTTGGTACTAGAACCCAAGTTTTAAGGTGGACATTGATGAACTGAAGCATGGCTGGAGGAGGGTGAGCAGGATTATGGAGGGTCATGTAAACTATTGCTGAAGAAACGAAATGATTAGTCTTGTGTGTGTGTGTGTGTGTGTGTGTGCGTGTGTGTGTGTGTGTGTGTGTGTGTATGTGTGTGTGATGGGCACATAGGTGGGAAATGTTTACTAAAAACATTTGAAGTGTTGTCATGTAGAAGGGAGATTAGTTTTATCATGTAATTCTAAAGGGAACTGGATCTAAATGGTGAAATTATAAGGAATCAGATTTTGCTTAATTTCATGAAAAAGAAAAATTTCAACTAAAACTATTCAAAAATGGAATGGACTATCTTATGAGGTAGCGAATTCCTAGTCACTGGAAATTTTGAAGGTAAGACTGTTGTCTTTCTCTAAATTTGCAGAAGGGACCTAGATGGTCAGACATTATATTGGTTCAGTACTACGAGGCCTTGAACTGAAGACTTTTGTGACTCATGCCATGATTTGGAAAGTTTTTTAACCATCATGTGACATTGTCAGACACTAATTTTGTTTACCTATTTACGAAAAAGGGCTAGGATCTTGTTTAATCCCATGATCAACTTGAAAGTACTGCATTCCACTTAGGCAACCTGCTGGGAAAGTGCCAAGCTTTCTAAGACTCCTGGAGAACAGTTTTCTACTCCCAAGCTCTACCTCTCTCATTGTCACTGTCCTTATCTCACTGAGGTGTTGGGTGTGTTCTGAGAAGATGTAGTACCTCTTGTGTGAGGGCTGCTGAACCCTTTCCAGGACTGCTTTTCACCTTTGGTGTCCACCTGATTCATTCAACTCTCACCTATGACTCTAAGGAGTTGTAGCATGCACAGCAGTCACATCATGATAAATTATTTTGGTAAATGGGCTAAACTATGTTTAGGGTAACTGAGGGGGTCTCATTCCCTTAGGTGAGTTGTGGGTGTCTACCCCAAGCATGTGAAGACTTCTCCTTGAGGAATGGGGCATTTGAGAACAATTCGTTCCAGCAGCCATGAAAGTGGCTGATGCCAGCATTGTGGAGTCTTGAATTGCAGTTTCCAACTGAAGAAGAGGTTTTAAATTCCATTAGACTTCTCTCAGGTGGCAAAGTGCCTAGTACTGATTCTATTTCAACTGATATTTACAAGACAGGAGTCCACTGCTTATATAAAAGCAGGTATTATAGCAAGAGGAGGTCATCCTCTAGGAGTTCAAGGATACCTCCATTGTTCATTATACACACACACACACACACACACATAAAAAGGAAATAGATTTACTCTTCTGAGAATCATGGCAGGGGAGTTTCTTTCTCGGTCATTCCTTGCAAGATTCTTGCCAGAATCCTCCTAAATAGGCTGGAAGATGGTCATCTACCTGGGAATCAATGTAACTTCAAGAAGGGCTGAGAAATGGTCAATGTGATGTTTGCTGCTTGATAACTCCAGAAGAAATACCAGGAACAGAACAGAGGTCTGTACACAACATTTATCAATCTGACCAAGGCCTTTGATAATGTCAGTCATGAGGGTTTGTGGATTATTATGTCAAAATTTGGTTGCCTGAAGATGTTTATCAATATTGTATGCCAGCTTCTTGATGGCATGCTTGCCTGGTTCTTTATATTTCCAACTTTCCCAGTCATCAATGGATCAGAGCGCTTGTTCCGCTGCTTTTTAGTCAGATGCTTTCAATGAGGATTAAAATGACACCAAGGTTAGCCACCACACTGAGGGTAAATTATTTAATTTGAAAAGTCTATAAACCAAGACTAAAGTGGAGGGAGAGTTGGTTGCATGACTTTTGTTTGCAGATGGTTGCCCACTCAATGCATCCTCTGAAACTGAAATGCAACAGAGTACAGATAGATTCTTTGTTGCTTATTCTAATTTTAGCCTATCAATTAACACCAAAAAAACACAGGTTCTCCACCATCCAACACTACACCATCCATATATGGAACTCTTGCTTGCAGCATATGGAAAAATTTTGAATGTTGCGGATAAGTTCACTTACTTTGGCAGTATACTTTTCAGGGATGTACACATAGATGATGAAGTTAATGCATGCGTTGCCAGGGATAGCTCAGTGTTTAGTGAAGTGTGAGAGAGAAGAGGTATTTGACTTACTACCAAAGTGAAGGTCTACAGAGCTGTTGTGCTGACCTCGTTGTTGTATGCCTTTGAAATCTAGAAAGTATATCAATATAATACCAAGAAACTTATTTGAATTATCTTAGGAAGGTTCTGAAGCTCACCTGGCCAGATAAAGTACTGGGCCCTGAGGTCCTTTCTCAAGTTAAACTGTTAAGCATTCTAACTCTACTGTACAGAGCACAACTTCAATGGATGACCATGTCTGAATGCCAAATGTATGTTTGCCTAAAAGACTATTTTATAGAGAATTCACACAAAGCAAGCACTCACATGGAGGTCAGAAAAAGTGATACAAGTGATACTTTTAAGGTCTCTCTGAAAAACTTTGAAATTGATTGTGTGACTTGGGAGACATTGGCAAAGGATTGCCAACCATGGCATTCCTGCATCAAAGAAAGCTCTGTGCTCTAAGAGTGAAACAGAATTGCAGTAGAGATGTGCAAATTTAAAGACGTCTCTCCAGAAATCCATATGTACTATTTATGTCTGACCTGTGATAGAGCCTTCTGAGCATGTGTTGGTCTGATCAGCCAGTCAGTTATACTGTACTTTAACTCCAACATGGTGATGTCATTTTGATTCTCCTCAAGAATGAAGGACAACAACCAAGTTATTTCATTAAATAGGGATTCTTAATCTGAGATCCACAGACCTTCGGGGGTCCATGGACAGATTTTAGAGGATCTATGAATAACATCTTTATTTTTCACTAACTCTAACTGAAAGTTATGATTTCTTTCAGTATCTAAAACATTCTAAGAAAGAGCTAATAGATGTCACCAGTTTGTCAAAGGTATCTGTGACTGACAAAAAGTTAAGATTCCCTGTCTGAAAGGATGTGGCTAGTGCTCATTTATACAACCAGAAATGGGAGTTGAGATCCCATTTGTCAGAAACCTTGCATCTTTCATGAATATGCTCTATTGCATTGAACCCTAGTCATATGATCTTGGCATAATCAAATCAGCCATCTATATGAAGATACAAAACATGCTAAGATTTTATATAGTACTTTTATTCTTTGCACAGAACAAGTAAAGGAGTAAATAATGCACAATATAAAATCTACCATACGACTGCATTTGGTCTCTTTCCAGGCCATTCTCAATTAGTCCAAATCCAAGAGCTCTAGAAAACAAAAACACATTTCATTTTAAAATTGTTTAGATTTCACTCTTATTTGAACATTAATATTTACTCCACATTTATTACAGTAACATAACCTTTTGTTTCTTCAATTTATTTTAGGATACTTCTCAATGAGGCACATGTGGGCTGGGTTTTTTGTTTTGTGTTTTGTGTAAGACCAACCAACCATTAACTTACCTCCTGTGCTCTCAAGCATATTGGAATTTCTGGTTTTGAGAAAACCAGTTACGTATTCAAAAATATAAACGAGCATACATGTAGTGTGCTTCGTAAATGCTTGTGGATTAAGGTAACATGTACAAATCCTCTGTGAATTTTAAATGTCAATAGAAGTACAGGTTAGGATACTGAGGCTGATTGCTCATCTCACCACAACGTTCCTAGTTGAAGTAATACACTACAATGGAAAGAATTCTGGACTTAGAATCGGAGAAGCTGGTTTCAAATCGTGTTACTGCTACTTACTATACTGGTGGCCTTGGGCAAGTAACTCCACCTCTTTCCTGTTCTATAAAATAAGATGTTTGGGCTGTATGATTTCAAATGTCCACTTTCCTAAATTGATGACCCTATTAAACCTTGAACTGGTCCTAGCCTTAGTTTTCTCCTGCATTCTTCCAGGACTCCTTTTTTCTTCCACTTCCCTTTTGTGCCCTTCATGGATTGGATCTGAATCTCTAACACAGCCTCTCTTGACAACCACAAAGTTGAGACCTTTAGTTCCATGCAGCTCAGTCCAGCCCTTTGAAATAAGAGGGCTGACAACTCTTTGCTTCCTATGTCACAGTCACAGGACAGGGCCTACAAGTTCTTAAAAGCGGTTCCAAAATATGTCTTGGATGATCACAATGTGTCTGAAATCAATATATAATCTCTTACCGAACCAGTTTTGAAGGGAGAGATATTTGTTTTGGTATGTTTGTGAACAAAACAAAATATAAATCTTCCTGTTACAATCATTCCTTATATTGTTTCACTTTTTTTTTCTAAGTTTGTAGGATCTGATCGTAGAATTATAGCTTTAGAGAAACAAAGGAACTTAGAGGCCATGTAGAACAACTCCTTCATTTTGTAATGAAATAACAGTGGTCCTGAAAGGTTGTATCTTGTCTAAGGTCACACATGCAATAAGTAGGAGATCGAAGATGTGTAACTTCTTGAAAAAAATAGAAAGTTAACTTTGGATAGAATTTCCATTTAATCACTTTTCAACGTTAACATCCCCTGATCCCCAGATATATTAAGGCTGAGGAAGTTCAGTCTATTTTTCTTAGGAGGAAGAAACTGAACTAGAGACAATAGTTATAATATAGAAAGAATCATATGATGGAATGATGTAAGGAAAATATTTCTAGACAGTTAAAATGATCCCAAAGTAGAATAGACTATCTCATCAATAGAAGTATTCAATCAATGATTTGATGGCAATTCAGTGGTATCACTGAGAGGATTCTTGGTTGGTTGGATTATGGAACCTCTAGGGTACCTGCAAGGTGATATTCTCTGTTTTTGTTAGAACTAAACTAAAGCAACTAAAGTTATTTTTCCTTTTTTATAATTTCCATGGAATTAAAAATAGCAATTAATTCAGGAGAAATTGTGAGATGCATGGTGGAAAAAAAAAGACTCTACAATACATTACAAGAATGAATTATGCGCACAGACTGGCATAACATATATCAATGTGATTTAGTGTTGGAAATGAAGGTTGTCTAGCTGTATAGAGTGAGAACAACCCAAGTGTGGAAATATTTCTTATGAACTGTCAGGAAATCTAGAGATAACCCGCAACATGTTTGGTTGGAAGACCTGTGGAAGATTTATTGGAGGATATGGACAAGAGTTGCACAAGATGATCCATATACTTGGAATTAAGACTTACATGAATTAGATCACAGATCCAATGATACAGTGAAGAATCAACAACTAATGTACTAACTCTCAAGGTCAAAGGCCAGGTATGAAGAGCTTCCTAGCTTGTTTAGTGCCATAGTGATTTTGAACCATTCATAAAGATGTTATTTGTTTTTGTCCTTTGTGGATTGTCAATAGTTTACAACTAATTTCAACTTGGTTTTCTACTTCAACTGTTGCTGAGAACAGACCTTAATATAAAGCTGAATGTAAGAACATTGATCTCTATCTTTCTTGGGCAAAATCAGGGCTAAAACTAATGCAAAGACAGGTTCCTACTTTTGTAGATCACTGTAGCTTCAAATACCTTTCAAAGTGGTTTATCAGGGATATAGATAGGCTTCTATCATTTACGTGAACTTCTTTTCTATTCCATATTGATCCCTAGTTGCTTAACATGGGAATGCAAAGTCTGAGAGTCTCATCCTACTGTAACAATTTATGTCTTTCTTGTATCTTGTGTACTTTCTTGTGCCAAAACATTTTAATTTCTGGTCATTAACAACATTTTATAGTACTAGAGACCAGTGAGTCTTTCTCCCTGGCTCTTTCCAGTGTGCTTGTAAACTGGTGCAGTAGAAATCAAGTAGGATCTAAAGTCAGGGGAATTGGGTTCACGTTTACTTGTTCCTTGTTTGACTGTGGACAAGTCACTTATGTTTTCTAGACCCCAAACTCCTCTTCTATAAAGTGTGGATATTTAACTAGATGATCTTTCATGTCCCTTCCAACTCTAAATTTATGATCTTTAAAAGAGGAGATTGAATTAGATTACCTTTAATTTCTTTTATAGCATTAAATCTATCATCCTGTAATCCCCCTTCTCCACCTTTATTCTCTTAAGACATGGTCAAGTCACTTCAGGGGAGGACGATGACTTTAATTTCTTTAATTCTATTTAATGAAATTATAGTACTATAGCTAAGGGAGAAGAATAAAAATAAGAAAACCTCCATGAATATGTGTTTGGAAGATTCCTGCTTTCACTATTACTTAAAAGAATTTGAAAATGAAAAGATATGTTTTGTTTTGTCTCTTTCCCTGTCAGTGGAAAATTTTAGCCTAGTTTATCTGACTTCAGTACTCATCAGAATAGGTAGCTAATGGCAATATCATAGTGCAATTCTATTTTTCTGGGCTTTCTTCCAGAATCCTGGAATGATCAATAGAATAGGAAAGACATGGACCTTTCTTAATATGACCGTGCTACTATTTCTCTTCTCCTAGATGTTTTAGAACAGCCATGGGAGGTCACACCTAAAAATAAAATTATAAATTTAGAATTCTATGAATTTTTAAGCACATTCCTAAGTTATATAAGTTCTAATTTAAGTGCTTAAGGAAGCTTATTAACTGTAGGCACCCATTAGTGCACCATTGAATACATGACTAAAGTCAATTTAACACATCCTAGTTTTCTGGAAGAATAAGGAATAGACATAGTTCTTTGTTTTTTATTATTTAGAAATGCTTCCGAATTTCACCCACTCATCCACGGAGCTTAGGTAAGAATGTTCTTACCATGTATTTACTTGGTGTATCTTTTGTATATACTTATACTTCTATTGTGTGTAAATGTGTGTGTGTGTGTGTGTGTGTGTGTGTGTGTGTGTATATATATATATAAACATGTGCATGTAAATGTATTTTTCCTTGATAGAATATAACCTATGTGGGGGCAGGTGCTGCTTCATGTTTTTTACTGTTTTATTATTTCTTTTGCATTGTTAACAACTAGGATACTGCCTAGCACATAGAAGGTGCTATCTATTCATGTTCTAGTATAATGTTTTATTGTAATCTATCTTGCCATACAGACATGACTATGAAAAAACTTAGGACTAGTTTTAATAGTTTCCTGTTGGTTGGGGAGATGTACCAGATTTTCCTGGGTTACCTGGACTTTGGATTTGGATGGCAAACACTATTCCAAATATATAGGGGATCCTGAGTTTGAACAACTTCTTTTCTCTCCACTTCTTAAAAGACGGAGAGAAAACTAGGAAACCATTTCACATGGGAAGAATGGGCTATGGAGAGAACTGTTGTGATGGAGAATTCTGAGAATTCTCTCCAAAAAGCACGAATTCACTTCCCAAGTTTTGAGTTGTCAAGTTAGTGCCTATGTATGTGAAAAGGAGGGTTACCCTGGCTTCCCCAGTGCACTAGGCTTCCCTCTTCTCACAAAACATTTGTTTGGAATTTGTAGATGCACATACTTTTAAACGTTATTTATTCATTCCTTAAAATTTTTTTGAATAGCAATAATTTCCCCAAATCCTCTTCATCCATACTGAGGCTTCCCTTGTAACGGAGAAAAGTAGTCAAGTAGAACCAATTGACAAGGCAACCATTTCTGAAATGTACGCAGTCTTCTGCACTTTTGATCACCAACCTCTCTACTGAAAATAATGTTTTGTGCTTTATTTTTTTTCTCCTCGCCCCTGTCCTAGCCTATAGAACCATCTCTCATCAAAAGGGATAAAAAACAAAAAAAATAAAAGTTCTTGAGGAAAATGAAGCAACACATCAACTAAGACCAACAGTATTTCTCATTTGTTTTTCCCTGTCTTGGTAAAGAAGGAAGTTTGATGAATTATTATATCACTTCATTAGAGCCAAACTTAGTTATTATACTTACAAAGTCTTCCTTTTCATATTTTTCTTCCTTCCATTTATGTTATTGTAGTTACCGTATATATTGTTTTTTTGGTTTTTCTTCAATTTGCTTCAATTCATGTGATTTTTCATGCTATTCTGTATTTTTCATACCCATTGTTTCTTACAATGCATTGATATATTAATTTATATAAAGTATAAGTATAACATAATGTATATAATCAATGTGAATTCATGTCCCATAACTTATATAGCCATTACTAAAAAGTTTTAATCATACACTTCCAATCAGTTCATAGAATCCTAATGACAATAATGTGAAAATATTCATCATTTTGAGAGTTGTTAGCTGGTTTATGCACCATATTATTGAGGCCAATGTCATGGGTCTGATAAACCATATGAACCAGCATTTCCACGGCCATGACTTCTGTCCTTAGCCAGCTATCTTTCCCATAAGGTAGCAATGATAATTGATAATAATAACAATAAAATCAATAACTCTTCTATATAATGTTTTAAGATTTACAAAGTGTTTTACTCAGAACATAAGTAGGTTTTGTTTGCATTGGTTGTAAGGAGGACACCAAGGAACATATAGATCAGTACAAATTTATCCGAGACACTAAAACGACAATAATAACCCCAAAACAAAATCTCATGGCACATTCTATTGATGAGGGTAAACAGTGTGAGGCAGTATAAGGAATTACAGATTTGGAATCAGAGCATATGAGTTTAAGTACCATTAGTGCATCTGATGACCTGTGAGGAGAGAGTAAGGTTAATGATTTTGCACAGCCTGCCTCACTTAAATCTAATTCACTTTCAAGTCAAGACACCCTCTTGATGTCATTGGCCCTCTTGGAGAATGAAGGACATACAACAATCTGTGAGATCTTGGACATGTCACTTAATCTCTTTGTGCCTCAGTTTCTTCATCTGTAAAACGTGGGGATTGAAGTAAATCACCTCTAAGGTCCCTTCTTACTCCAAATCTATAATTGTCTAGAATAAGCATTATAGTCATATATGAAAGAGGAAATTTAGAAAGCATCAAAGCAGCTGAGCAGGTAGTTTTGAAAGTAGTTGTCTCAGATGAAAATTTGAGTTGTTTGCCCATTTTAGCTATGAACCAATGTGACTTACCCTAGATAAATCAATTCCTAATAAACTGAATAGTGTTTCCACATGGAGGAGACACCATGTAGCTGAAATGGCTGAAATGAAGGCAGATTATTTTTTAGATCTAGCTGTTAAGATAAAATGTAGGAAAGCTCTTCAAGGCAATTGCAGTAGAATTTAACATTTTTACTTTTTCCTGAAGAAAAAATAATATGGCATCAATTCAGCAAAGGAGTACTTAACATCAGTGAAGTGTAGGAGTAATGGAGCTTAAAAGTGAAATAGTGTATTGTAGATTATTTTTTAAATGTCATAGACGAGTCATTCATAAGTCTGCTAGGTTGGTAGTGACTCAGAGTGTACAATTGGAAGTATATTTGCCTACTCACATAAGTCACAAAGCCGTTGAATTATAAAACCGATAATTAAAGATCACCTAATCAAAATTCCCTCATTTTTACGGAAGAGGAAACAAGAAAGATGAAATGACCTGCTCACAGTTAGTGATTGCCAAATTTGAGACTAAATCTCAGGTCGCCTATATCCCAATACTGTATTCTTTCCAGCATCCTGAGGATTCCCAGTCTTTTTGAATATGAGAGACCCTCCTTCTCTAACATAAAAAAATACAACAGAACCCTAACATGATAATAGTTAAACTAGTAGTATCCATTGATTGAGAAATTACATGACAAAAAACTGGGAATTTGACAAGTTTATTCATTCTTCTCCATCCCCTCCCATTTTAAATAGAGTGGTCTTACAATCAATATATGTTAAGGAAAGAGACCTAGTCAAGGGGTATGCTGGAGTCAGCTTGTTCTGAGTCAGGAGAGCCAATTGTTAAACTTTCCATGTGAGAATTTCCACCTTGGAAATCAGCAAATTCTACAAATCAGGATTTGCTTTATTGTTTTGGTGATTGTCTAGACTTCAAAATGTTATGTAGAAAAAAATAATTGTGATGGCAAGCAAAGTAGAATCTCTTGCTGTTTTTGTTTTAGTATAATCAAGTGTCTCTGATTGAATCTTGCCTTTATCAACCAAGAATCTTTACTAGGAGTAAAATATAGAAATGAGTTTCTTTAACTAGAAGCAGCATATGTATTTGTATTGTTAGTTATTTTAATGAGATTAAAGACTTTCTCCATACATTAATGGAACTGGGAAGATTTGTAGGAAGGCCCACAGCTTTTTTTTTTTTTTTTTAATGAGGCACTGGTTCTCCAGGGTTGTGATGCTCTCTGGCTCTAAAAAATGTATAAGGACTCTGAGGGTGAGGCTTTACCTCAGGGTTCACTGACTGGAAGTGTTTCCTTGGCCAGAGTAGACTGTGGGCAGCCTCTGAGGAGTCCCCCCTGCTTTGAAAACCTGGATGTTCATTCTTCCATCTCTGGTAACTGTGTATGTATGTATGGTCAAGCTGTTAGTTGCATCTGTCTGTTGATTTGTGATATACGTATTGCTTATGTCAGATATTTGGAAGCATGCCTATTGATTTTGATTTCTCTGTATTTTCTCTGAAGTTCGGGGTGCTGACTTTTTCCCCTGAACTCAGTGAACAATACATGTGAATGATTAAAGTGATTGTCAACCCCTCAAAGCTGCCTTTCCTTTTAGAAAAGCAGATCTAAGAACCTGTGATGGCAGGTCTCCTGTGTATATCGGGGTGCTTACTAATAAAATAATGAAGATTAAACATAAAAGTATGTTGTGCTGTACATTTTTCCCTCTGGTGGTTAAGTATTTATCAGCACATTCCTGGTTCATGCATGTTCACTTCTTTTCTGACTCTTGGGGCTTTGCTATCTCTGTCACAGATGGCTGCTTATCTTGGAGATGCTTCCATCCCTACATCTCTCTTCTCCAATTGATTAGTTCTTGCTCAGAAGCTCTGTTTGAGAGAGTGTCCAGGACAGCCATGTTCATTTCCCTCAGAGCTACAGTCTTGATGCAAAGTATTTTTAATACCTTCCCTCACAACCCATGCAGTGTCCCCTTCTACCCCTACAGTGAACACATTCCTCCTAACGCATTTCAGCTCCCTCAAGAATTGTCTTCCATCATTAAAATATAAACGCTTTGAAGGTAGAGGATATCTTTTTTTGCCTGTATTTATCTTCCTAGTTCTTAGTACAATGCTTGGCACATAGTAAGTACTATTAATCACTCTGGGGTTCTGTGCTAGTGTATAGTTCGATCAAGAATACCAGATTAAATAGTCCATGGGAAAAGACTGAGTCAAATTGAAAATAAGTCTAGCACACATTAAGTACAGAATTTTAGAGTTGGAAGATATATCACTAGTCATGTAGTCCAATCCATACTCTAAAAGGAATTTCCACTATAACATTCTTGACAAGTGGTCATCCAGCCACTGTCTGAAGATTTCTAGTAATGGAGAACATATGTCTTCCAAGGCACCCTACATCACTTACTGATATCTCATATTGCTAAAATATTTTTCCTAAAGGTTTAAATTTATCACTTTATAGCTTATAACTAGTGTTTCTGGTTTTGTCCTTTGGGGTAAGTGATTCCTGGGAAGGACATCAGGAGCAAGGGCATTAAAAATGCTTCCTGTAGAAGACAGTGGTTCAACTAAGCATTGAAGAAAACTAGCCCAAACAAGTTGTGGTATGTGATTGTGATGGAATACTATTGTCCTATAAGAAATGATGAGCTCAATGATCTTAGAAAAATATGGAGAGATTTGCATGAAGTAATGAAGAGCAAAATGAGCAGACCCAAGAAAACATTACATATAGCAATAAAAATATTATTTTAAGAACTTTGAGTAATTTTAACTATTATAAATACCAAAATTAGATATAAATAACTTCTGAAGGAAGATCCTATCTGCATCCAGAGAAAGAACTGATAAATAGAAGTATATATAGAATGGTTTTACACACACATTTGTGTGTAATGGTGGCCATTTCTAGGGTGGGAGAGGGAGAGAGGAAAGAAAAAAAGGAAAAAAAAAAGTCATAGTATAATGAGTAATACATAATACATTTATAGTTCATATACGATCAAACCTTTTTTTTCTATTCTACTATATTATGGAAATTTTTGTTTTATTTCTTAAGTTCAGAATAAAATAAATAAAATTTTTAAAAGAGTTAGTGGTGATGGGGGAGTGCTTTCTGAGTATGGGAGATAGTCACTGCAAGTGTATGGGATAGAAAATGGACTCAAGTGTACAAGATCCAATTTGGTAGCATCTGAGAAGGATAATACTAAGTAGTAAGGCTAGAAATGTTGTGAGAAACTTAAAATGCCAGAGAAATTTATATTCATTTATATTTATTCCTAGAAGTAATGAGGAACCACTGGAGTTCTCAAGGACCCCTTCAGTCATTACTTTTCCAGGCTAAATATGCCCTTCTTTTCCAGTTGCTTCAATTAAACCTTATATGGGGTCAAGGCCCTTCATAATTCTATGTGTTCTCCTGTGTTGCTGATTTATATTCTTCCTAAATTGTGGCATTTGGAATTGAAGAGAATTTTACAATTATAGTCTGACCAGGGAAAAGTACAATAGGACTACTATGTCCTACTCCTTAGCATAGTCAATGATTAAATGATTTTTTTTGCCATCACATAGAATTACGATATATTGAGCTTGCATTTAACCAAAAATTTCATATCTTTGTCAGATACTATATAACTGTGCCTTAATCTATTTGAGTATCTTATATCCATCCCAATGTTTTAGTCCAATATGATCTTTTGGGAGCCTGACTTTGCCATACAATGTTAGCTAACACTTCTAGTTTTGTGTCATCAATAAATTTAATGAGCGTAACATCTCTGCCTTTATCCAAATAATTGATAAAAATATTAAAAAACATAGGTCTTAGTGGAAATCCCTAGGTTGCCCTATTATAAACTTCTTACTGGATTAATACCAAACTTGTAACAATTGCATTTTGAACCTGGTAAATCAACCAGGTCTAAATCCTTGTAATAACATTATCATCTAGTTCACTTTTTTTTCATTTTTTATAATAAGAGCATGAGATATTTTATCAAGTACTTTACTAAACTCTAGCAAAATCCAATCCACAGCATTACCCTGATCTGCCAGTTTAGTAAGTCTGTCAATCAAGAAAATAAGATTAGCCTTGGCAGGGTATGACCTGTGCTCAGTGAAGCCAGACTTACTCTTTGTAATCTGTTTCATTTTCTAGTTGTTCAGGAACCATCTCTTTAAATGATATGTTCTGAAATTGTCCTAGCAATCAAAGTCAAGGTTATTTGGCTTATACTTTACAAACTGATTGCTTTTCTCTTTTGAAAGAACAAGAATACCAGCTCTACTCTGGTCTTGTGATATCTCTTCCATGCTCTGTTATCTTTCTGATATCACAGACAGTGGGTCAGCGACTTCATTCACCAGATATTTTGGTACTGGAGGATTTAATTCATTTGGAAGAAGTCACTTGAATTAATCAAGGGTAGCTAGGGGTTTTCTCACTATCTTCTCATTTATTTATCTTGTGTACCATGTATTTTTCAGTTTTGATTCTGATCTTCTCATTCTTGGCAGATGAAACTGATGCTGAAGAAAATGTGAACAATTCTGCCTTCCCTCTACTGTAAGTTATAATCACCCCTCTTATCCCAAGCAAAGATCCTAAGGTTTCTTAACTCCTCCTCTTTCCTCCATATTACTAAAAAGAAGACCACTTTATTATTGTCTTAAGCTTCAATTGCCAGGTTTAACTCATTGTACATTTTAGTACTCCTAACACTCATCTTGTATTACTGTGGCATGCTTTTGAACATGCTTCTCTGTTATCATTGCTTCCATTTTCTTCATATATCTTCTAATAAAAATCTAAGTCATTTGTGAGTTCCTGTATATCCACATAGATCTCTTTAGATTACTACCACTTTTCCGTCTTATCTGATTTTTTTCTCTTTTTTTGATCTCTGGAATTTCATTCCTAAGAAGTTTCCATTCTTCTTGAGCTAACCCCCCTACAGAATTATAGTCTGTGGTATTTCATCTATCCTTTCTCTGATCCCTTTGAAGTAGAGTCCCCAAATCTAGGCTGTACCTTAGTTTGTGCTGACTTTCCTGTCCTCTTTCAAAAACTTTGGGAACAAGGAGGGATCACTTTCTCCAATTTTCTCATAATTTCTTTCCTCTCCATGAAGGAAACCAGATACAAAGTAGAAACCAGTTTCCCTCCATTAAGGAAAACCAGATACAAAATAGAAAAGTCAGGAATTTATTAGATGTTCTGCTCTTGACAGAGTGAGAACTCAACCAATATCTGGATAATTGACGGTCCTCATTATATGAACCTTTGTGCCAGGCTTGTGATTTGTCTCCCTAAACACTAATCTAAACTTTTTCTTTTTGTCTAGGAAGGTTTGTAGTATCCTCTGATTACAAATTTGGAGATAGTGAGGTCCCACCTGCCCCAAGTGTGCTGTGTGCTCATTGAACTAATAAGTTATATGCCTTAGTTTAAGAATGAAGCTAAAATGAGTTAACAGAAACATTTTAAAAAATAAATGTACTATAAGAACAACAGCCTGTACTGACTCATTAGGAGACATGCACCATTAGCTAACACTAATTAGATAGGCTAGGGAGTTGCTAGCCACCATCAACTGATCATCAGCTAATGCTAATTAAACTTTATCTTCTAAAAAATATGAGATAGACTATCATATATTTCCATGTGTGCCACAAAGGGTTCTTTTTGAACAAAAAGTATTTAGACCTTAGGACAGCTAGGCACATATGTGATATAGTGGATGGAATTATAGTGATATAGATCCAGGGAGATCTAGATTTGAATTCTGCCTCAGACACTTATTTGCTATGTGGACTTAAATCAAACTCTCAGGACCTCTGTTTCTTCTTCATATGTAAAATGAGAGGGGTAGACCTGATGGATTCTAAAGTACCTCCAAGCTCTAAACCTATGATTTTATTATTATATGGCAACAAGCTAGAGACAAAGTAAGAGCAGAAATAGTTAGAAGGGGAAGGAGAAGCAACAGTACCCAGGATGAGACTGGAAAATAAAGATCATCCATCCACATGGAGACATACATCCATAAATAGCTAACTAAACTTGTCAGTGCCTCCTGCTCTCTTTGACCTTGACTGACAGGTTAATTCTTGAATATCTAGCCTGCTATTTTCATTTCAGGTTTTTGACAGTATGAAATTGAGCTAGGCTCAAATGTTTTGAGAAACAATGTGTGAAACTGGAACACATAGTTTTGGAATCAGGAGGCAGGTTCTAATATACAGTTTGATATGTAAAAGCTGTGTGACCTTGGGCAAGTCAATTCTCCCTGAGCCTCAGTTTCCTGTCTGTGAAATGGGCATATTATTTTCCTGATCTACCTAAAAGCAATAGGGTGGGAAGTACTTGGAAAGCCTCAATGGGCTATATAAAGTAAATTGTTTTTATATATGAAAATGTTTCTGAGACTTGAGACTGGATTATTCTATCCTAATAGATGATAGCAGGTGGATAAACAGTGGAATTTCTTATAGAAAGACTTGGTAAAAAAAGATAGAGGGAAGTTCACAGACAATGAGGGCTGCCTTTGAAGTCAAGAGGAGAAAGAAACCAGAAGGAGAACAGGGATTAGGGTGAAGAGTATTAATTTTAGAAATGGGGAAATCAAGGAATATAAGGAATGAAAAAAGATTAGTGGTTTTAGTGATGAAGATGTTACTTGTGAACTCTGAGAGAATATTTTCAGTACTGTAGAAGCAACAGAAAGCTTGAAGCAGAGGCTGAGAAGGTTGAGAGATTGAGTACTGGATGTAGGGTACCTTGTCAGGATTTTCACTAACAAAGGAAAAAAAATGAATTTATCTAGAGGAGGAGCATCGTAGGCAGCAGTTGAATGGAATTGCTGGATGGAACAATTCAATTGAACAATTGAAGAGAAGGGTTTTTTAGGGTTGGGGTGATCTTAGTAAACGTTTGTAGACACAGGAAGGAGCAAATGAAGATTATGCAAGTTAAGGGATGAAATCAAATCAAGATCACCTAGGACTTGAGTGGGGAAGGGTATCACAGGCGTAGGCTGATGGAATAGATTAGTAAAGGAGTGATGGATTGTCTGAGATAAGAAAGAGAACATGTGATGAAACAGATACTTGTAAGAGTAGAGAAGGGGACTTAATGATACTTTCACCTGATGGACCCTTCTAAATGAAGATAGAGGTTAGTTAGATTATTTATTCTCTCTCTGTCTCTGTCTCTCCCTCTCTTTCTCTGTCTCTCTCTTTCTCTCTGCGCGCGCACGCTTATGTGTGTGTGTTTGTGTGTGTCTTTGTATAATCTGGGAAAGTGAATGGTACTCTGTGGGTGAGGAGGTGGGTGGGCAATTGAAACCTTAAGGAGAAAAGAATAGATTTAGAAAAGCTACTAAGATATAGATAGAGGGAAATGTTCATCTTCATGTAACAAATACAAACAGAAAGAAAAACTTCTGGAAAATTATAGTTTGGAGCTCATTCTGTGTAAGACAATTAGAAACCAAAATTCATGTATTCATTTTATGCTATAAATTATTTTTAAAAAATAAAACACGAACTAGAATATGATTTCTTATTTTCAATAGTAATAGTCTAGTAGTCCCCCAAGTTTCACGCCTTTTCATTGTCATAATGTACACGATTGGATGCAGTACCCTGAAGAGTTTAACAGTGAGTTGAATTCCCATGCCATTTCCCAATTTGCTGCCTGTTTACAAAAAGTAACCAGAAACCTAAAAACCCACCTCTGTAGAGAAAACAAAGTTGGGAATTAAGTCATTTGTCTACATAGCATAAATCCCAAACTAACATGAAATGATGCAGGGTAGGGCTGTTCTATGGTCCTTCTGGGGAAGCTAGTCACCTAGGAACTCATGTGAGAGTTCAGCAAGTGATGGTTTTATTCTACCACATATTCTAATGATGTAACTGTCTTTTTAATGCACACAGTATATCTAGTACAGATGAGATAAAGAG
The DNA here is from genome assembly GCF_028372415.1 of Notamacropus eugenii. Classification (NCBI taxonomy): domain Eukaryota; kingdom Metazoa; phylum Chordata; class Mammalia; order Diprotodontia; family Macropodidae; genus Notamacropus; species Notamacropus eugenii. Next base: position 126,507,839 of record NC_092873.1, read on the forward strand.
AAATTTCAATAGCAGGAGGAAAATAGAGGAGAAACAAGAGGTGGGACCTTGCCCCAGTGATCTGTTTTCCAGTTATTGTCATGAGGGGAAAAAAACAAACACTTTATACAACACTCATTTCCTGTGTTGACATGCTCCTTTGAGAGTCCTAAGCCTAAAATACTGTGCTAAGAAGTCCATGGCACCCAACACTTCTGTGGTGGATGCTAATGTACCATCCTTCATGAGTAAATTGGTGGCAATTGCTTATGCTATGTTGGTGAAGTGGCAGTAGATGTCTAGAATGACTAATCAGAAGCAGAGACCAGTGATCCTCAGGAGACATGTGTGTGCATCTGTGTCTGTGTGAGTGGTGTGATAACTTTAGAAAATGGTTGTGAGTGATCTGAACTTGATTCCATTCCTAATTATTCACATTGCATTTTGCAAATAATGATAATTTGTTTTACTATGATGTCAAATGGTTTGTTCTGACTTGGTTGGAGCAATTTAGTGGAAATGGGGACCTGTGAGTTGTGATTATCTTCTGAGTGCTATAGACCTAGGAGTAACCAAGAGAGGTCTGCGTTAGGGGTCCCTGGAGTTAATACTCACTTTAGCTGAAAATGTTCAGATACTTGAAGTGGAAATATTCTTAGCCTTAATTATCCATTTAATTATCTCAATTCTCCACTGAGTTATTAGTAGAAACAGACCCTGTTGGTTTATAAAGTTGTTTGCTAGTGAACAGACTCCTGAAATAATACTTTCATTTGGGAAGAACATAAAATGTAGAATTATATAAACAATGACTTGTTCTGGTATGCTTGAGAAAGGGTTGGGTAGAAATCAGTGGCTCATAGAATTATAAAGATGAACAGGACCTTAGAGATCATCTATTGCAACCCCCTCATTTTACAGATGAAGAACCAGAGCTAATAGTATTAGAGCTAATATTCAGCCTTTGTTGTAGGGCATGTAATTTCCCACCACATCAGAAGCTTACCTGAATGTTAGAATTAAATTTTGGATTAAATGGATTTACCAGAAATAGTTGTAATGCTTAAGTCTAAGTAATAACAATCTCATTGGCAAAGAAATCTGTACTAATGAAGTTAAAATAAAATATTACTGTTTGTTGACACACCAAAAACAGATAAGACCAGCACAAATGGTGATGTTCCTAGTTTGTCCTTAAAGCTTCTAGTCTTCCTTTCTTTGACATTTTCTGGCATATAATTTTCCAGAATCAGCTAGATAGTACAGAAGTGAACTTTCTGGGCCTAGAGTTTGGGAGTCTTGAGTTAAAACCCAACATTGGATGCTTATTGTGATCCTGAACTCAGTTTCCATAACTGTAAAATGGGGATAAATAGAATTAATAAATATAATAAATAAAAAAATTCCTAGGGTTGTTGTGAGGATAAAATGAGAAATATTTGTGAAGTGCTCTATAAACCTTCAAATGCTATATAAATGCTAGTTATATGTTATAACTCTTATTATTCCCCCTATGCCGTGTTTGAACGTCAACTTCATCTCTTCTTCCAAGTAGAAAAAAATTTGTTAAAGTTATTGATATTAACATTTTAGGAATTTATTGTATTTTCCCTCTCAGAATCAATCAACAAATATTTATTCAAACCTCAATGTTCCCCCATATTCTGCTCAGCACTGGAGATAAGAACATAAAAGCAAAAAAAAAAAAGTCTTCATTTAGTACCTACATTTCAAGAACACTTCAGGAAGTAATTAATAAATACTAAAGCCAAAAGAATGAATTGCTAAAGGAGATATGTCTGGCATTGATGAGAAAGATATTTTTGGCTGGTTATCTTTCCAGGATTCACAAAATCACAATATTCAAACTTGCCCGTTCTGCCTATGCCTAAATTCCTAAAGGCAGACTTGAATAGCATCTTCTTTAGAACACATTAGTTTTTATTTGATAAGAAAAATTTCCAATATCACTAACATAACTTCCTGTGAAAAAGAGAATTTCCTTTTTTTTTTTTTTGGTATTCATTTTTAAGTCTGAAACATGAGATATTTATAAAACCGAGATTTAGAGTAAGGCTCATTCCCTGGTCAATCAATTATTATTGATCATCTGATCATGAAGCTTGATCTTCTAGTTGGCTTGCCAGGTGGCATGCTAGATAGAATGCCTTACTTGGAGTCAGGAAAACCTGAGTTCAAATCTCACCTTAGATACTTTTTAACTATGTCACTTTGGGCAAGTTACTCAACCTCTGTTTGCCTCAGTTTCCACAGTTCTAGAATAATGATAATAACAGCACCTACCTCCTAGGATTATTGTATCAAAGGAGATAATTAAGTACTTAGCACATTGCCTGGTATGTAGTAGGCACTATTTGTAAGCAATCATTATTAATTAGTCATAGAATTTCAGATGTGGAACCAATCTTAGAAATCTTCTACAGTTTGCCCTTCTCATTTTGATTTTTCAGGAAATTGAAGGCCCCAAAAGTGAGGTAATTTTTCTAAGGTCCCCCAACTAATTAGAGAAAGGTTAGGAATGGAAGCCAGGATCCTTGACTTCCAGGTCATAGTTCATTGCACTAAATAAGGCTTCAATCCTTTCCACTCACCACTCATCTCCTTTTTCTCTTTCCCATTAAGTGATTTATTACTTGCAGATCAAAACTTCTCATGAAAAACTCCATTTTGAACATTCTGGTTACTCGGTGACCATTCAGAACATTTTCCCCTAATCCTATGAGCATATAAAGTTCCAGTATTAAGTAAAATTTAGGCTCCCTCAGGAGGAGGGAGGAGATTCTTATTCAGGTATGTTTTGGAGTAGGTAGTGACTGAGGTCTGAAATTTTCTAACATTTGCTTAAAGGATATAAGGGACACTTTATCTCCCCTATCCATGCTTTTTCATTTTCTGTCCCCCATGCCTGTAATGCTTTCCCTCCACAGCTTTGTCTCTTTGTTTCTCTGGCTTTTTTTTAAGATCGGCTCAAATTCCACCATCCTGGTCTTTCCTGGTCCTCCTATGTGATATATGATTTCCCTCCTGAGTTTACCTCCAATCAACTCTTAATATACATTCTGTATGTACCTATTTTTTCAAAACATTTTCTTCTGCATTAGAACACAAGCTCCTTGACAACAGGAATTGTTTTTATCTTTCTTTGAATCCTCAGAACTTAACACAGTGCCTGGTACAAAGTAAGTACTTAATATATGCTTGTTAGGAGAGTGACTGTCGAATATGTTTTCTGTTTTTATAAAAATTCTTATTTTCCACATTCCATGTGGGAACTGATCATGTCATCCTTCTACCCCTTAATCTCTAGTGGCTCCCTTTTGCCTCCAGGTTAAAATACAAAGTGTTCTATTTAGCATTCAAAGTCCTTCATAACCTAGCCTACTCTTACTTTTTCAGTCTACATATTCCTTACTCCCAAACACATACTCTTCAATCCAGTGACACTGACCTAGTCACTAGCTGTTCCACGATCAAGACTCTCCATCTCTTGGCTGCAGGCATTTTCTATGTCTGTACCCCATAACTGGAGCACTCTGCCTCCTTAGCTTTGACTTCCTTTAAATCCCAACTTAAATCCCATCTTTTACCAAAGGCCCTCTCTAATTCTTCTTAATTCTAGTGCCTTCCCTCTGTTAATTATTTTCTATTATCCTAGATATACTTTTATTTGAATATATTTGTTTATAGTCTCCCCCATTGAAGTTGTAAGCTACTTGAGACCAGGGATTGTTTTTTGCCTCTTTTTGTATCCCCCGCACTTGGAACAGTGTTTTACCTTTAAACTTTTAGCTGAATTAATGTTTAGTGGTTGATTGATTAAGCTGGAGAGACAGCATGCCATAATAGAAGGAACAATGAACTTGAATCAGAGGACTTTGGATAGGACTCCTAGTTTTGATATTTGCTATCTGTATAACCCTGGAGAATTCATTTAAAATTTCTGAGCCTGAGTTTCTTAGTTGTAAAATGGGAATGATGACCCTTAACCACCTACAGAAGAATGAAGGAACAGAAGGAAAAGATTTGATTAGATTTGACATAAAGCTCTACCCTATGCTCCATGTCCCCTCTTCTCAGAGTCTTGAAGACTCAGAATACAGAAAAGCAACCCTATATAGCCCCAATGTTGGAGCTCTCCAAACTTCTAGTACTAAGCCAGAGAACTGAAGAACAGAAGTGGCACAGGACACTGGAACTGGACACTGTGTTTGGGGAAGGGAATTGGGTGGTTATGTGGCCCTCCACCAAAGGAAAGAAAGAGCTCAGCATCCAGCTGGGCCAGTTTTGTCCCCACAGAAATCACTTGGGGCAGAGACCTATTCAGCTGAACCATGTGAAGAGGCTGAGATACTTTGAGATTCAACCCCAATGGATAAATCACCAAGTACGCTGAGACAAAGAAAAATTTACAAAAAGAGAAGCAAAAAAAATTAAAAGAAAATATGTTCACTGTTAAAGAAAAACATAATGATCTCAGAAATAGAATATGTAGAGATAACCTAAGGCTTATAGGTCTCCCAGAAGAACATGACAAAAGTTTGAACACTGTAATATAAGAAATAATACAAGAAAATTTCTTAGAACTTCTAAACACAGAAAATGAAATACCAATTGAAATAACTCATAGATTGTCTCCAGAAAATACAACAAAAACAAAGACTATTATTGTAAAGTCCAAGACACCCAGTGGCTAAATTTAACAATTCACTTCCGAAATACCAAGTCCTATATACGTGATCAGGAGAAAAAATTTCAAATTCAAAGAAAAGGAAGTTCAAATAACACAAAACTATTCTGAAACCATCAGAAAACAGGAGAGAATGGAATAATGTGTTCTGAAGAGCAACAGAGCTTAAGATGTAGCTCAGGGCAATTTACCCTGTAAATATAAGCTTACCCATAAATGAAAAAAGATGGATATTCAATAATAAGAGGCATTTGAAACATTCTGAGAAAGAAAACCAGACCTGAAGAGATTATTTATTTCTTGAACACCCCAGACAACAGAAATGAGAGAAGGATGAATGAATGTCACAGTCAAGGATGACAGCAACAGTGTGATGGTGGAGAGAATAATAAGAGACTTTTTTTCCCTAAGTGTATGCAAGGAAACAATGGTGAGGGCAGAAGTCATGTGGAGATAACTGTGAAGAAAGATGTGGATCAGGGGCATTATGAACAAAACCTAGTGATCTACTGTTTGTTTATTTGTTTTTGAGAGGGGATTACATTACAAAATGGGACAGTAAATGAGGGGAATAAAAAGAAGTATGTCATATCTATGATTAGCAATGAGGGGAAGGTATCCACAGTGGTCTCAGGAAAAGAAGAACACACGCAGGAACAGGTAGGTACAAGATCGGGGTGGATTGAAAGGGTAGGGAACAAGAGAGACCTTTCATTGGTGGTGGTGCTGGGGGCTCCTTTGATAAATGCTACAAGGGTGAAGGGAGATGTTCTATGAATGGAGAAGGGGATCTTGTGTTGGATATAGTTTGTGGGATTTGGTACCTGAAAAGATCTTGGGAAAAGGGGGCTACCTCAGGGCAACTGGCATTTATGGACATGAGCATAGGGAGGAATTTGGAGGCAAATGAAGACAAAAATAGGTAACTAAAGGAAAGGTATAAAGTTGCAGTAGACTGCATGCTCAGGGATGTGTGCTTGGGTGGGCTCCTACCATGAAACAATGTCCTCTGTGCCACCTGAAAGACCTAATATTTCTCTGGCCATGAGGCATCATGAAAAAAGGGAATCTATGGGGCAATGGCTGCAAGGCAGTGGCAGAAATAGTCTAGAGGAGAGAGTCCAGAATATATATCTTAAGAGTTTTAATTCCATGAGAAATATAGAAAACAGAGATTTAAGGATAATTATAGAGGTCATCAAAAAATAGAGTCTACAGAAAGAGAGTATGGATAATGAAGAGAAGAGAAATCCTGCGTGGAAGGGGATAGTAAATTTTTTTTTGTTAAGAAAACTTAATGAACAAAACTGTTTGAAGGGGAGGAGAGAAAGGAGAGAACTATTTGATTGGCTGAGTGAAAAAAAGGAGGGAGGTTAAATAACCATATAAAAGTAGGAAGGAAAAAGAACTAATAAACAATGCTCCAAAGGGAAAGACAGAAGCTGGGATGGGGGTTGAGGGGATAAGAAGCAGTAGGAATAGAGTCCCCATAAAAAATATTAAGTTAAAGTTATTGAAGGAACTGAAGTTACTGAAGTCTGTGTTTACAGCAAATGAAGGGAAAAATCATAACTTGAAAAAAACTCCAATATTAGAGAAAATAGAAAAAAGAATAAGCCTAACTCACAACTTCACACATGAATGGATTGAAGAATTCAATAAAAAAGTGACAAATTGGGTAAGAGAACAGAACCCTACAATCTGTTGCTTATAAGACACACATTTAAAAAAAGACACACACAAAACTGGGGGGAATGAAAAAAATTACTATGAATCAAATGAATTTACAAAAGCAGGAGTTACAATTATATTCTCTGATAAAACAAAAATAAACATTCAAAAATAAAAAAGAATAAACAAGAAAACTACATGATAGTGAAAGGAATTATGGGCAACAAACCGATATCTATCATAAACTCTATACGCTCCAAATACTTTAGCATACAGATTCATAAAGGAAACGTTAATTGAGCTACAAGAAGACATATACAGTAATGAAATGAGGACAGGAGACTTTAATATCCCTCTCTATGTTTTGAACAAGCCTAACATAAAGATAACCAAACAGGAGAATATGGAACTGAACACATTGCTAGAGAATCTAGAGTTAAAAGATTTATAATATCTTCTAAATGGGAATGCAAAAGAATATACATATTTCTTAGTACCAAATGGAACTTTTGCCAAATGGAGAATTATCAATGAAATCCTAAATAATGAGTGAGTCAAAGACCAAATGACAGAAAAAATTAAGTCCAACATTTCCCCCCCACTATACCACACACCCTCATTATATCCTACTTAGAGAATGAGCACCAAAACTGAGATGGGGGAGCAGTTAGGAAGGGTTTCATGTAGGCTGTGACACTGACCTGAGCCCGAAGAAAAGTTAGGTATTGTAAAATGTGATGGTAAAGAGGAAATAGATTCCAGGCATAGGAGAAAACCTTTGAAAGGATATTTTGATTTTCTAAGAGGAAGAAAGGCCCTTCAGCAGGGAGAGGGGAAGTACCTCCATAATACAATTTATTCCTATTAGTTTTGCAAGCTTAACAAAATGATGGTTTCTTAGCGTTTATGAAAATGTTCTGATAAAAGTAAGTAAGGGATGCTTGTCATTTATTTCTTTATAAGACAGCTTCTTACTTGTGGAATGACAGTCATTCAAGAGAGAAAATGTCAGTTTTTTTTTCTTGATATTGTAAGCTTTTGTTGTTTTTCTTTTATCTCCTTTGTGATCCGCAAAACTTCTAATTTGCAAAAAATTCTGGAGTTCCCTTCACGTAATTATGAAAATTGAGTCCCGGAGATTTGTGATCTGAAAATAAATATTATACTGAAACAATGGTCAGTCTCATTATACAATAACAAATAACTACCTTTTTTGGAGAGAACTTGGTAGGTCACTAGAAACTGACCACTCAGAAAGTTAGACAAATTGGTTTGAATGGCTTTAAAATTTCTACAAGATGGAAGAGTTTTAGGTAGTAGAATTACAATGCTACAGGCATTACCTTTAGGTAACCAAGTGATTTCTGTCCTTTTGATGGGGTCCTGGTGAGAAGAATTGTACTTTTCTTCAAGTTGGTTCACTTTTCTACCTTCCCTACCTCTCCTTTCCACCACCTTTTTTTAGAAAACTTTTTATTTAGTTCAATCAGTTTTATAGTATCTGTATTCATGTGATTACTTACTTCCCTGGTTCACATTTTATGTCATTTAAAGACTATAATTAAACTTTCTGAGTCCTGAACCAATCTTCAGTATTATGTGCACTGGCAGGGATATTAGATTTTAAACATGCTGAGAAGCTCCATTGGTAAAGATACACTGTTGTTAATTTTCATGACAGTTATCTTGCTCTTACCTACATTCAAAATATCAGTCTCATTAAAAATGGGCTACGTCTGACAAATCCAAACTTTAAAGTGAAATATAGGCATAAGATTTGCAAGGAAGCTCTTGGATACCAGTTAACTGGAGGTGGCATGCAAAAATAGCATTTTCTTATGATTGGGATAAATTTTATGTAAGATTCATAGCTCTTCTACCAAGAGGCAACTGAATTTTTGGTGATTTGACCTAAATCATTATCTTCTCTATCTTTTTCTTTTAGACTATATTCCACACTTTGAATCACTAATATGGATTAGAATAATTCATTGTTTAAATTTGGAAGCAAAGTCCAGGCCATATAAACATACATATGTACTTCTACCCTAAAATAGAATGACTAATGAATAGTCACTAGACGGTGACTGGATTAAAGCATTTTCATACTTGCTGTCTCACATTAGTTAATACGGTAAGCTCTACTTATAATAGAACCAGTTAATGCTATGTCCATCGTTGCCTATTGCAGGTAAATTTAATTGTAATACTATTATCATCCAAAAGTATTATAATAATAATAAATAATAATAAATTACTAAAATAAATCTATTATGAAATTGTAATGCAGTATTTTAGTATTATAACATATACCTACACAGAACTTGGAAGGAGCATGGTGAAGTGACTACCATTCTTAGCTTGGTGCCAGGAAGACTTGGTTTCCAATTCTGCCTCTGACACTTACTAGAGACTTGAGTGGATAAGTCATTTAACATTTTTGTATCTCAGGCAACCCTTTGGGATTTATTTACTAAACTGTATGCTCTGTATTGGTATGAGTAGCTCCCAGCACTGAGAAATCATGAACTATGCGTTTATACTCAGTTTGAAGGTTTGCAAAGCCCTTCCCTTGAAACAACCCTGTGAAATGACAGGACAGAATTTTTTCCTACTTAGTTTCCAAATGAGAAAACTGAGTCTCTGAGGAGTCAAATAACTTGCTTAGTGTCACAAACCTATTATGTATCAAAGGAAAGATTCAAACCTAGTTTTCAATAATCTAAATCCAACTCTCTTTCCACTACTCTACACCAACTCCCTCTGTTAAATCAAATTTGGATTTGTAAAAGTACTGCTTTCCTTAAATATTTTCCTAGACATTAAATGCAGAAATACTCACCCCTAAGCATCAGTAATAAAATTATGGCTCTTCAGCAGGGAGAGGGGAAGTATCTCCATAATATAATTTATTCCTATTAGTTTTGCAAGCTTAACAAAATGATGGTTTCTTAGCGTTTATGAAAATGTTCTGATAAAAGTAAGTAAGGGATGCTTGTCATTTATTTCCTTATAAGACAGCTTCTTTCTTGTGGAATGACAGTCATTCAAGAGAGAAAATGTCAGTTTTTGTTTTCTTGACATTGTAAGCTTTTGTTGTTTTTCTTTTATCTCCTTTGTGATCCTCAAAACTTCTAATTTTCAAAAAAGTCTGGGGTTCACTTCATGTAATTATGAAAATTGAGTCCTGGAGATTTGTGATCTGAAAATAAATATTATACTGAAACAATGGTCAGTCTCATTATGCAATAACAAATAACTGCAAATAAAAAGCAAAGGGGAAGGTATATGAAACATGTATGGCCACATCAAGAATTCTCTGAATTTAGAAGAGAAAAGGAAACACAAAGCATATATTAAACTCAACTCCAAAACTGAACTCATCCTCCCTTCTAAATCCTCCTCTTTTCCAGATTACCCTATTTCTTTCAAGAGTACCATTATCCCCTAATATCTCAGGTTCATAGACTTGGCATTATTCCATACTCCTCACTCTCATTCACCTTACATAATCAATTACTTGCAAAATATTGTCTTCATAAAATATCTTGCATACTAAACCATCTTTCTACTTATAGAGTCATCACATTAGTTCAGACTCTCATCACTTCTTTCTTTATAATAATAATTATTTATTTTGTTAAATATTTCCCAATTGCATGTAAATTTTTTAACAATCATTTTTTTTTTAAATTTTGAGTTCCAAATTCACTCCCACCCCTTCTTGAGAAGGCAAGCAATTTGATATTGGTTATACATGTGAAGTCATACAAAACATATTTCCATGTTAGCCATGTTGCAAAGGAAAACAGATGAAAATAAAACAAGAAAGATAAAATTTTAAAAAATGCTTCAATCTGCATTCAGTGTTCATCAGTTCTCTCTCTGGAAGTGGATAGTATTTTTCATTATGGATCCTTTGAAATTGTCCATGATCATTGTCTCTCAGAGTTGATCATCCTTACAATATTACTATTACTGTGGAAAGTTTATTCTGGTTCTGTTGACTTTACATTGCATGAGTATTTGTATGTCTTCCCAGGTTTTTCTGAAATCCTCTGGCTCATCACTTCTTATAACACAATAGTAATCTATCACAATTACATATCACAACTTGTTTAGCTACCCCCTGTTGATGGACATCTCCTTGATTTCAGTTCTTTGCCACCACAAAACAAAGCTTCTATAAATATTTTTTGTACCCTTTACCCTTTTCTTTGATCTCTTTAGGATGCAGACTTAGCAATGGTATTGATGAGTCCAAGAGTCACTACTTTATAGCTCTTCGGGTGTAGTTCCAATTTGTTCTATAGAATGGTTGCACTTGTTCACAACTCCAGCAACAATACATTAATATCCCAATTTTTCCACATCTCCTCCAGCATTTGTCATTTTTCTTTTATCCAGTCTGATAGGTATGAGGTGGTTTTTCCAGAGTTCTTTTAATTTGCATTTAGCCAATCAGTAGTGATTTAGAACTTTTTTCATGTGACTGTTGATAGGTTTAATTTCTTTTTCTGAAAACTGCATGTTTGTATCCTTTCAACATTTACTAACTGGTGAATGGCCTCTATTTTTATAAATTTGACTCATTTACCTATATATTTGAGAAATGAAATCTTTATCACAGAAAGTTACTGTAAATTCCCCCCACCCCCATATCCTGTTGTCCTAATTTTGGCTGCATTGGTTTTGTTTGTTCAGAAGCTTTTTAATTTCATGTGATCAAATTATCTATTTTACTTCCCATAATCCTCTCTGTCTTTTGTTTGTCATAAACTCTTCCCTTATCTAGAGATCTGACATGTACATTTCACCCCCAAATCTATTTATAATATCATTGCTTGTGTCTAAATCGTTAATCCACTTTGACCTCATCCTGATGCAGGATGCAATGTTGGTCTATGTCTAGTTTCAGTCAAATTGCTTTCCAGTTTTCCCAGCAATTTTTGTCTAACATTGAGTTGTTATACCCAAAACTTGGATCTTTTGGTTTATCAAACACTGGATTTCTATAGTCAGTGCTAGTATATTGTGTACTTAATCTATTCCACTGATGTATTTTTTATTCACTACAAGATAGTTTTGATGATTACTACTTTGTAATATAGTTTGGAATCTGAAACTGCTAGACTACCTTCCTTTACATTTTTTTCATCAATTCCTTTGATTTTCTTGATGTTTTGTTCTTCATGATGAATTTCTGTTGTTATTTTTCTAGCTCTATAAAATATTTTTTGGTAGTTTAATTGGTATGATGCTGAACAAGTAAATTAGTTTAGTTGGAATTGTCATTTTTATTACATTGGCTTCACTGTCTATGAGGAATTTCTATTCCTCCAATTATTTAGCTCTGTATTTGTATGAAAAATGTTCATAATTGTGTTAATATAATCCCCGGGTTTGTCTTGGCAGGATGACTTCCAAGTATTTTATGTTTTCTGCAGTTATTTTAAATGGAACTTCTCTTTATATCTCTTGCTAATGTGTTTTGTTGGTAGTATGTAGAAATGCTCATGATCTATGTTGGTTTAGTTTATATCCTGCAGCTTTGCTAAAGTTGTTAATGGTTTCAGTTAGTTTTTTAGTTGATTGTCTAAAATTCCCTAAGTATACCATCATATCATCTGCAAAGAGTGAAGTTTTGTACCTTTTTCCATTTGGCAATACTATTTTTAAGGTGTTATTTTCTTTAGTATTTTTTGTACCTCTTTTGCCAAGCTTTTAATTGTATTGCCTTTTCAGGTTTCTCCCTTCACTCTCATTTCTTTTTTCCAATTTTTCTCTATTTCCATTATTCCACTTTTTAAATTGTTTTTGGGTCTTCCAGGAATTCTTGTTGAGCTTGTGTCCAATTCACATTTTGAGGTTTGCATGTAGATGATTTGACTTCATTGTTTTCTTCTTAGTTAGTGTCTTTATCATCCCTGTCACTATCATAGCTTTTTAGAGTCAGGTTTTTTTTTTTTTTTGGTAGTTTGCTCATTTTTCCAGCCTATTTCTTGACTTTGAAATTTATGTTAAAGGTTATCTCTGTCCCAGATTTAGGGGAGATGGGTCGCTGTCTTAAGCTTCAGTGCCTTTTTTTGTGCTGCTGTTTTCAGAGCAAGTTTTAGGACCTTGAAGTTTTTACTGCTTCCAAGGTGATGTGATCAGGGGAAAGGTGTGGTCATTGATCTCCAGATCTGTACTCTGTTCTTTACCAAGGAAAAGCCCTTGAACCCTTGGAATTACAATCAATACTGTTCCTCAGAACCCTTGCTCCCTTGGGACAAGATAAGACACTGTTCCTTGGGGTCCCTGATCACTTGTGACTAAAAGCAATAATCTCCCTCTGGGCTTCTATTTCCTCTTGATTAAAAGTGCTTCTCTCTGTACTTGAATTATGACCCAGAAGTGGGTAGAGGCAATGGAATTGCCGAACAATTTGCTTTCAGGGCTCTCACTCTCTCTTATTGAAGGGCTCATCTCTGCCCTATGACCCAGAAGTAAGTGCAGGCAATAGAGTTTTCAAATAGCATCTGGTCCTGAATAAAGTGCTAGTACAGGGGTCCCCTATAATCTCTTTCTGATCATTTACTAGATCCACTTACCATCTCTGGCCTGATAGCTCCCAAAGTTGTTGCTACTTCTGATACCACTACCAGGTCATGGAAAACCTCCACTCTTGTGATTTCACTTTTCAACCTCTTAAGTTATCTTTGACTGAAAGAATATCTTACTCTGACCTTTTGTTGGTTGTGCCACTCCTGCATTTGATTTGAGGTATTATTTTAAAATTATTTGGAAGGGAGAGCATAGCTGAGTTCTTTCTCTATTCTGCTATGTTGGTGTGATTCCTAGAAATCCCATAACTTTGTCCACAGATTATCACAACTCTCCCCACTCCATTCAATCTGATACCCTTATGTACAGATCTTCCTTCCCTTGTGACTTCCTTATTGATTTCAAGATAAAATGTCAACATTTTTGTTTTTCAAAACCATTAATAATCTAGGCTTGTGGAAATTATCTTCCCTTTAAACATGTTATAATCTAGCCAATTTCGTCTTATCTCTCTTTTTCATACAAACACTGTAGTTGACATCTTCACTCCTTTTCATGGGCTATTGTGTCATATAGGTGGAGTGAACTTCTTTACATCTGTTACCTTATCTATCTCTCCTTTAGGACACAGTTCAATCACCATCTTCTGCATAAAGTCTTCCTTGTCACCTTCAATTTCTAGTGTTCTTCCTCCCACATGATCTTTCATTTAATTAATATGTACTTCTATTCATAAATTCATATTTAATCTGTTTATGTTTGTATATTTATGTACTTGCTGTCTTGTCTTTTGAACTTTAAACTTCTTTGGAAGGAGGGACAGCTTCATTATTTGTATTTGTGTGACTAATATCAATCATATTTCCTGATATTTTTTGTTGTTCAATCATTTCAGTTATGTCTGACTCTTTGTGACTCCACTGAGATTTTCTTGGCAAAGATACTGGAGTGGTTTGATATTTCCTTCTCCATCTTACTTTACAGATGAGGAACTGAGGCAAACAGGGTTAAGTGAATTGTCCAGGATCTTATAGCTAGTAAATTTCTGAGGCCAGATTTGAACTCAGGAAGATGGGTCTTCCTGACTCATGCCCTAGCATATTATTCACTGTGCCACCTACCTGCCCTGGTTACATGTTAGTTCTTAATAAATATTTGTTTGATTATTATTCATTTAAAAGATGGATGAAGGCCCCAGACCAACCTCTCTCTACCCCTGGAAAACTGTAAGAATATTTTCAAGAAGTTTAAGGAACTGATAATGTGAAAAATGTTAATGATGATAAACAGGATTTTTCTTAGGTTTTCAGTGCAAAAAGGAAAAAGAAGGAATAAACACTGCTTAGAACAGATGGTATAATGATTATGGATGAAACCAGGTGGATAGAACTATTTAACCCCCATTTTATTTCTTCTTTCTCCACCAAGAGGAAGTAGAAAAAGTATATAATAATAATGGAAATTTTTCCAACACAGGTAAGGAAAAAATAAGAGAGTACCTAACCTGTTGAAATTAATTGAATTTTCTAGGTGCACAGCAATTCTACACCAAGATACTTAAAGACAGAATCTGAGAGCCATTCTAAGCAATTTCAGAATCATGGAGGTTAAGGGAAATGTCAGAAGCCTGGAAACTGGTGAAACTCCATTTTAGTATTCAAAAGGTCTTGGGAAAACATGGATTTTGGAAACTAAGCAGGTATGATTTTGGAAACTAAACATGTATAATCCCTGAGAGCATGCGCGAGAAAATTATTAGCCAGATAATTTAGGAATAATTTGAAAAGCCTGGGCTAATCCCTGATTTTTGGGCAGCTAGGTGGTGTAGAGGACAGAGTGCCATCTGTGTAGTCAGAAGGACTTGAGTTAAAATCCAGAGTCAAACATTTACTAGCTGTGTGACCCTGGGCAAGACTGTTACCCTGTTAGCCTCGGTTTCCTCATCTGTAAAATGAACTGGAGAAGGAAAATGGCAAACCATTCCAGTATCTTTCTTCATAAAACCCCAAAAGGAGTCACAAAGATTCAAACATGACTAAATGACTAAATAACAACAAAATTCCTGTTTTTGCAATCCATTTAGAGCATTTGTAAACTGACATTTCCTTTCTCAACATGGTTATAATACTAGTAAAGAATAATAGTCCACATCTAAATGGTGTTTTTTGGTTTTCAAAGAGCTTTCCTCATAACACCTCTGTGAGGCAAATAATGCTGACATTATCATCCTTATATTACAGATGAAGAAAAGATCACACCCATGATCCTACAGCCACTGAGCATCAGCTCAAGATTTGAATTCATGGATCTCAAGTTTATAAATTACCCTTTCCACTATACTGTGCTCCTTTAGTTTTAAGCAGTGCATATTCTGTTTTCAGGGAAGTGTTTGATAAATTTGCTTCTTTAATACATATGAATGAGACAGAAGAATGAATGTATGAAGAGCTGCAGAGTTCTAAGTGCTACAATGAATAGAATACTGGGCTTGGAGTCAGGAAGATGGGTTCAAATCTAGCCTCAGATAGTAGCTGTGGGGACTTAGTCAAGTCATTTAACCTCTCTCTGCCTCAGTTTCTTCAATGGTAAAATAAGGATAATAAGAGCACCTACCTTACAGTGTTGTTGTGAGGATAAGATGAGATATTTGTTAAATACTTGGCAGAGTGCTCAGCATATAATGAATACTTGCTAAATTCTTTCTCTATGCTTCTATATTTAGTTGGACTCATAGAATGGATAGTCATATCCAATGAGTTTTGATTAATAATAAAAAGATAAAAGTTAACTGGGTTGAGATCTTTAATTATCTGCTATAGGACACTATCCTTATGTTCATTTTTTTCAGTATTTTTTTAAATCAATGACTATAAAATATAAAGACATGGATTTCATGCTTGTTAAATTGGTGGATAATATGAGTTTGTGAAAGACAGTAGGATGAATGATAGTATCTTTTCAATTTATCCAATAAACTTTTTAAACTTGTGCTGAAGAAACTTATGATCTAATTAAAGTGAGACAAACACACAGATTATTACAATACAAAAAGTGTGAGATAAGTGCAAAGAAATCATATTATTATAAAAAAGATATTTTAGAAGGATAATACAAATCATGGTGTGAAAGATGGGTGGAGGAGTGCATAAACTGAAGGCAAGAAGACCAATTAAGTATGATTAGAATAGTCTAGGGGGATGGAACCAAGATGGCAGAGTAGAAGGATGAATCTGTAGAAGCTCTCCCCCCACAACCCATAAAATGACTGTAAAAATGACTCTAAACAAATTCTAGAACAGCAGAAGCCACAAAACAACAGAATGAAAGAAATTTCCAGCCCAAGACAGCCTGGAAGGCTAACAGGAAAGGTCTATTGCACTGGGCTTAGAGAAGAGCTTAGCCTGGCCTTGGTTGCACAGCCTTGGTTGCACAGGGTGGCAGGGACAGGACTGGAGCAGACTTCAGGGTGTGGAATCATGGGCAATAGCTGCAGTTTCCAGATTTCTTAACCCACAAACCCCAAAGACAGCTTCAAAGGTCAGTAAGAAAGCTCTTTCACCTGGGTGAGAAGGAAGAAGTATCTGGCCCTAGCCCCAGCCTCAGATGCTGGCATCATCCATTCTTGGAGCCCTTGGCCTAAAGATCCTGGGGAAATTGAGCCATTGATCTGAGTCTCAATCCTGAGTGATGGTCCTGGGGTATGGAGGAGCACTGGTGGGTGGAGGTGGTAGAGGCTGTGGAGAAGGAATTCTACTCATAGATCCTGGGCAGAAAAGCTTGTGGTTGCTCCCAGACAAGAGCACAGGACAGGGCAGGAGAGGACTAAACTCCTCTCCCTTGATTGTGCCACCTTGGAGAAATTGAGAACTTATAGGTCCCTAGAGTATACCTCCTCTTGACAAAGGACTCAAAAGTCAAGTAATTGGCTGGAAAAATGCCCAAAAAGGGAGAAAAAAATAAGACTATAGAAGATGACTTTCTTGGTGAACAGGTATTTTCTTCCTTTCTTTCAGATGAGGAATAACAATGCATAATATCAGAGAAAGACATAAAAGAAAAGGCTTCTGCATTCCAAACCTCCAAAATAAATATGCAATAGTCTTAGGCCATGGAAGAGCTCAACAAAGATTTTGAAGATCAAGTAAGAGAGATGGAGGAAAAATTGAGAAGAGAAATGAGAGCAATGCAAGAAAATCATGAAAAGCAAGTCAACAGTTTGCTAAAGGAGACCCAAAAAAATGCTGAAGAAAATGACACCTTTAAAAATAGACTAACCTAAATGGAAAAAGAGGTCCAAAAAGCCAATGAGGAGAAGAATGCTTTAAAAAACAGAATTAACCAAATAGAAATGGAGGTTCAAAAGTTCACTGAAGAAACTAGCTCCTTAAAAATTAGAATGGAGTAGATGGAAGCTAATGACTTTATGAGAAACCAAGACATTACAAAACAAAATTAAAAGAATGAAAAAATAGAAGACAATATGAAATATTGGATTGGAAAAGCAATTGACCTGGAAAATAGATCCAGGAGAGACAATTTAAAAACTATTGGTCTACCTGAAAGTTGTGATCAAAAAAGGGCCTAGACATCATCTTTCATGAGATCGTCAAGGAAAACTGCCCTGATATTTTAGAACTAGAGGGTAAAATAAAAATTGAAAGAATTTGCCAATAACATCCTGAAAGAGATCTGAAAAGAAAATCTCCTAAGAATATTGTAGCCAAATTCCAGAGTTCCCAGGTCAAGGAGAAAATATTACAAGTAGCCAGAAAGAAACAAGTTGAGTATTGTGGAAATGCAATCAGAGTAACACACGATCTAGCAGCTTCTACATTTAGGGACTGACAAGCTTGGAATATGTTATTCCAGAAGTCAAAGGAACTAGGATTAAAACCAAGAATCACCTGCCCAGCAAAATTGAGTATAATACTTCAGGGGAAAAATGAAATTTCAATGAAATAGAGGCCTTTCAAGCATTCTTGATGAAAAGAGAAGGGCTGAATGGAAAATTTGACTTTCAAACACAAGAATCAAGAGAAGCATGAAAAGGTAAACAGCAAGGAGAAATCAGGGACTTACTAAAGCTGAACTGTTTACATTCATACATGGAAGATAATATTTGTAACTCTTGAAAATTTTATCAATATTTGGGTAGTTGGGGGGATTATATGCAGACATACAGACAGAAGGCACAGGGTGAGTTGAATAGGAAGAGGTGATATCTAAAAAAATAAAATTAAGGAGTGATAGAGGAATTTATTGGGAGGAGAAATGGAATGGGGGCAAATTATCTCTCATAAAAGCTTTTTTAATGCAGGGAGAAATGGGAGAGGTGAGAGGGGAAAAGTGAAGCTTACTATCATCCCATTTGGCTTAAGGAGGGAATAATATGCACACTCAATTTGGTATGAAAGTAGGGGAGAAGGGGGGTGGGGTGGGGATGATAGAAGGGAGGGCAAATGGGAGGAGGGAGTAATTAGAAGTAAACACTTTGGGAGTGGGACAAGGTCAAAAGAGAGAATAGAATAAATGGAGGCAGGATAGAATGGTGGAAAATATAATTAGTCTTTCACAACATGACTATTATTGAAGTCTTTTGCAAAACTACATATATACAGTATATATTGAATTGCTTGCCTGCTTAGTGGGAATGGGTGGGGAGGGAAGAAGGGAGATAAGTTGGAACTCAAAGTTTTAGGAAAGAATGTTGAGAATTGTTTTTGCATGCAACTGGGAAATAAGAAATATGGGTAATGGGGTATAGAAATTTATCTTGCCCTGCAAGAAAAGAGAGAAGATGGGGATAAGGTAAGGGAGGGGTATGATAGAAGAGAGGGCAGATTGGGGGAAGGGGTAATCAGAATGCATGATGTTTTGGGGTGGAGGGAGGGGAGAGATGGGCAGAAAGTTTGGAACTCAAAATCTTGTGAAAATGAATGTTGAAAACTAAAAATAAATTATAAAAGTGATTAGAATAGTCTAGGTCAGAAGACATGAGGTTTTAATCTGGGATTCATTCAATCAACAACCAAAATGTATTAAGTGCAAAGGATCCAGGAAACTATGTGGGGCACTGGGATATAAAAAAATAGAATTAAAATGCCCTTATCCTTCAGAAATTTACATTCTAGTGGATATTTGCATGAGAGATTACAGAAACAGAAAAAAACCCACACCAGGTACCATAAGTGGATGAGTGGGGTAAGGTACAGGTAAAATTAAGAGGAATATAAAAAGGAGAAGGATTAACACATTTGGAAAGAAATGTATGTAACTGATGGGACATTTTGAGTTTGAGCAGGATGTTCACGTAGAGCTGTCCAATTATTAGATTGAAATATGCTACTATATCTCTGGCATGAGCTTCGATTTGGAAGTGTAGACTTTGGAGTCATCTTATAGAAGTAAAAATTGAAATCACAAGAGTAGATGAGCTCTCTAGGGAGAGAATGTACAGAGAAAAGAACTAAGGGAATATGTTTGCATACAATTGAAGAAAGATGGGGATTATCAAAAGAAATAAAAGGAATAGTCAGAGAGGTAGGAGGTAAGCCATGAGAACACAGTGTCACGTGAACTTCAAAATGAGCTTATGAAGATGTCAAAATGCTGGTTCTGACCGTTACCTTGATTCCTCATCTTACCACATCACTGAATGGAACACTCTCTCCACACATACAGCTCACTAATCATCCATGCCTTATTCTCTGTGATTTTATGCATTTCCAAAGAAGATCTAACCAACACAATCAAGGCCTTCCTCTAGGAGATCCTTTGTGATAGAGATAAATGATTTTGGTCAGCATACTTTTCCCTCTCTCAGCCTTGGCTGATACTGACTAGTACTTTGATATTTCAATGATTGTGGGATCTGATTAATGTGGGACTTTCTTCAATGATGCTATTACAAGTCATCCATACCCTTTTATCTTTTGCAACTCTTGTCCAGGTATTTGCTTTTACACCCCACAGTGACTTCCCCCAATATGCTAAAGGCTATCCTCTATTGCTATTGACATTCTGTGCATACCAATGGAGCACAAGATCTGTTACTCCATTATCCCTTGCTCTCACCACCTGACTAGCTGTAATTCTCTTCTGGTCATCAGTCCCTCTTATGGTATTGAGTTTATTCCTTATCTTTTACCCACTCACTTTAAATAGTAAGCATCTTTATAGCACTTTAAGGTTTGCATAAAATTTACAAATATCTAAATCTGTCAGTAGCATTTATTAAACACCTACTGTGTGAAGTTCTCTGTTAAGTGCTCAGGATACAAGGAAAGGCAAAAGGCATTCCTTGTCACAGTCCAATGAGGGAGACAATGTGCAAGCAAATATGTATAAGCACATATATGAAAATAATCAACAAAGGGAAGGAACTGGAATAAAGAATTAGATAGAAATGGCTTCATGTAAAAGTGGGATTTTAGCTGTGATTTGAAGCAAGTCAGGGAAGCCAGGAAGCAGAAATGAGGAAGAGCATTTTAGGCATGAGGAAATGAAATTTCCAGAGAATATGCCTGGAGTCGAGATAGAGTGTGTCTTGTTCAGGGAAGAGGAGGTAGGTAATATTACTAGATTGAAGAGTTTGTGGAGGATGTTGATGTAAGATGCAAGAAGACTGGAAAGACGAGAAAAGGATAGGTTATTAAGGGTCATAAATCATACCAAACAGAGGATTTTGTCCTCAATCCTGGAGGTGATAGGGAACCATTAGAGTTTATTGAATGAGAGTCTTTACAACACCCCTAGGTGCTGATATTATCCCAATTTTACAGATAATAAAACTGAGGCAGACAACATTTAAGTGAAAAGATCACAGTCATGTGGTAGTAAAAGTCTGAAACTGATTTTTAACTCACATTAGCTTATACAGACAGTTATTTCCTTTAATTGTTTGAGAATAGGAATTATTTTACTCATTTTATCTATATCCCTAGCACCTAGCACAGTGCTGGGAAAATAGTAGGCATTTAATGAATGCTTTCTGATGCACTGACTTTACAGGAGATGAAACTGCACATTTTTAGTAATATCTTATTTTTTTTTTGAAATATGTATAAAAACAATTTTTAGCATTCATTTTTTAATAAAATTTTGAGTTCCAAATTTTCTTGCTTCCTCTCTTCTCTCCCCCTCCCTGACATGGTAAGCAATTTTATATATGTAGAATCATGTAAAATTTATTTCCATATTAGTTGTGTTGTAAAAGAAGGAAATTTACAAAAAATTTACAATTTTCGAAAGAAAAAAACACAAAAATAAGGAATGTGAAAATAGTATGCTTCAATTTTCATTCAGATTCTATCAGTTCTCTCTCTGGATGTGGATAACTTTTTCCACCACAAGTTTTTTAGAATTGTCTTAGATGGTTATATTGCTGAGAAGACCTAAGTCTATCATAGTTGCTCATAATACAATGTTGCTGTTACTGAGTACAATGTTCTCCTGATTCTGCTTACTTCACTTTGCATCAGTTCATGTAAGTCTTTCCAGGTTTTCCTGAAATCTGTCTGCTCATCATTTCTTAGATCACAATAGTATTCCATTAGACTCACATACCACAAATGTTCAGCCATTCCCCAATTGATGGACATCCTTTCAGTTTCCAATTCTTTGGTACCACAAACAGAACTGTTACAGATATTTTTGTACATGTAGGTCTTTTTCTCTCTTTTTATGATCTTTTTTGGGATACAGACCTAATAGTGATATTGCCTTTTGGGCATAGATTCAAATTACTCTCCAAAATGGCTGAGGCTGTATATTTTGAGAGTGTTTCATTAAAGTTAAATTAATTTTATTGAAAGAGATAGTACATGAAGAAATTTGCATGTAAAGGGTTTATACATTGCTATCTCCTTGGGACAGCATAGCTATATGGTTTCTCAGCCATGGTCTTTCCAGATTTCAGTATAAGTGATGATTATTCTCTAAATTGATATCATATGTATATATATAGATATATAGATATATAGATATGGATATATATATCTATGTATAGATATATATATCTACATACCCATATATCTGTATCTATATGTATATATGCAAGATTGGAAAAGAGCCCTAGTTTGAGAAAGTTTCATAATTTATACTGATTAGTACTGAGTAGCTGTCATCTGGGCACTGTTATCTAGATAACTTAGGATACAAGGTAGAGACTGTATTAATTGTAGGTTACTCTTATATAGAAGGTCTCCCTGGGTTAATTTTATTACTTCTTCTTCCATGTCTTGTTCCAAAAGTTTGAAAGCTAGGTGCTACAAAGAATAGTTTGATCTCTATCTCAGATTCCTCATCTTTAAAATGAGGATAATGATTGCACCTTCTGTACAAAGTTCTTGTGAGAAACCAATAACTTATACAAACTCATTTGAGTTTTACCAATGTTAAAGTTCCATCTAAACACTAGTTATTATTACTACTACTGGGACACATGAGGTGTTCAGAGAGGACTAGCACCTCTAGTGTGAGGGTTTGCTGAGCCATTTCCAGGGCTGCTTAGCCACCTTTAGTATCCATCTGTCTCTCAATAGTTACCTGTGGCTCCAAGAAGCTATAGCATGAGCAGAAGCCACACCCTGGCCTCTCAGCAGATGGACTAAACCAGATTGAGGGTGACTGACAGGCCTCAAATCTCTTGTTGAGTTAGGAGGATGTCCACTCCAAGCACATAAAGACTTCCCCTGGTAGAATAGGCATATGACACCAATTTGTTCCAATGGCCAGTAACTGAAGAAGGTGCTGTAGAATGCTTAGAGCTTGTTCATATATCAAAGATGCTAAAGTCATCCACTGCCTCCCAGACCATCTCCCGTTGTCTCAATTTTTGTCTTTTCAGTGGAATTTAATGATCTCTGGAAGGGAGAGTGAAGCTGACAATTTTGTGCTGTCCTACCTCACTTAAATCCAATTGATGTTCAAGTCAAGATATGATGTCGTTGGTCCTTTTATAAAATGAAGGACAAACAGTGACTACTACAACTACAATGACTCCTACTATTATTACTAATATTGATACTGCACTAGTAGCATTATTATTGCTCTCATGTCACCTTCTTGTGCGAGAGTCTTCAGATTTTTAAATACTCCTCTTACACCATTCTCAATGTAATGGTAGCCTATTCATGTAGGCTATGAGTCTTTCTAGTTTTCTTTGCCTGATTCTCAACTTTAAATCTTCAGAGACTGGTCTTCCATGGCTTACAGCCAAACTCAATCACTGGATGAATATTATTGATTTTAAAAAGTAGGCCTTGGTTTCAGATAAAAGCTTGGGGTCATTAAAAAGCTTACAGAGTTTTCTAAAAAGTTTCCAGTTTACTTTCTTTCTGCTTAGTTTTGGGCAGTTTGGGCATATCACTGATAATGCATATTGTTTTTGTAGGTTACCTTGGACAAAAATATATGTATTGGTGGAGCTGTCCTAGGTGTTGTATGTCCTACTGCATGTAATGATCTATGAGTATTTCTCCAGCACTTAATAATCAAAGGGGTTGTTGAACAGTTATCTGTTTGATAGAGTGATATAATTTGATAGATTATATCTGTCAAAATTTTTTATACTGCCTTATCTTATGTATATATGGAAATCACTTTGTTGGAGAATAACCTTTGAGGTTGCTTGATGAAATTGAAAATATATTTATAAGTATACATATTCACACATGCAGCTATACACATATATCCTACAGTAATATGCAATGTACATATATACATATGTTTATGCATATATGTATCTATGTTACATTTTATATATAAGCATATGCACGTGTGTGTGTGTGTGTGTTCATGTATTGTTTAGGGAAGTTGTATGGTACAATGAAAAGAACTTTGCTTCTGGCTTTAGATCTGAAAATCTTACCTTTGACACACTGCATATATGACTTTGGGCAAGTCATTTAACGTCTCTGAAACTTAGCTTTCTTCCTTTCTGTAGGCTCATTTTTGACTGTACTCTTAACTTACTGTTTTGTGATGTGATACTTCTCAGAATCTTTTACCATCCTAACATCTGATATTTTACAAATGAGCTTATATTCTCAGTTCTAGATGATTTTGGACTTCTTACTATAGTGGTAACTTTACACTGGGTAAACTTCTCTTAGAAATATTGATAGACAGATTCAATGTCTTTACCTTTATCCACTTCCCATTATTTTCAGTCAACAGCTTGTTAAGAGCCAGAAGAACCCAGGTATAGAGAACAGCAAATAATAGCACAAAAATGAAATTGGCTATGACCCAATAGATGATAATGACTAATTATTGATGTGACAGTCATTTTTTAATCAGCTTCCTGTGTGGAGTCAAACCATTGACTAGTTAGAGCAAAGGTCAAAATCAAAACCAAATTAGAGGAAAGGATAATGATGAGAACACACTGTGTATAACTACAGAAGCTCTAACCTGACCTATTTAAACAAGCTGTTGACTCTGAAAAATGGGAAATGGAAAAGGATCAAAATCAACAAGATTAAATTAAGCAGGAATTTAAAAACTTAAACACCTTCTTTCAGGCTAAAAAATCAATTGTACAATTATAGAGGGGAGAACTGACTAGACAGCAACTGTAATAAAAAAGAAATGTGGATATTTAGTTGAATAGGCTCAAAACAAAACCTACAGTGTAATGCAGTTGCTCCAAAAATGCTAAGGTAATGGTAAGCTGGATTAACAGGAACATAATGTCAAAAAAAAGGGAATTTTAAAATATTATATCCATTTTTAGGCTTTAAAATCCATGTTTTTAGAGTATGTCTCACAGTTGCAACCAGATTGTCAAGCAATATAGTCATGTGTTAAAAATGGGCTATGGACCTTACCCTGACACCCTGTTAGTTCAGTCTAGATGCTAGTATGAAATGATTCACTTGTAGGTCATTGAAAAGTTAACAATGAGATGAAGAATTTACTTAGTTGTGTCATAAAAAGGATATCAATAAGTATACAATAGCATTTAGCTTTGGTAGACATCTTCAGTACTCTGTCCGCCCTTTATGTAAATGCATCTGATTAGTAGGGCAAGGTAGATGCAATCAGTGTGGTGACTTGCATGATCAAGAAAGATACAGAATGAGAATTCATATCAACATGTAAGATCAAGAAGCATTCCTGAATAGTCAGAGAATATGAACAACTTTCCAAAGAATTGAAAACTATACGGGACTATTTGAAAACAACTTCCAAATCACTAAATGAAATACAAATTAAAACAACTCTGAGGGTTAAAAAATAGGTACTCAAATGTAGTCATGGTGGAACTGTGAATTGGTGAAACTATTTTGCATATTAATTTGTAAGAAGCACCACATCTTCCAGATCACATGAAAAATAAGATGATAAAATGGTTTTCTGAAAATTTATTTTCTTATCAGCCACAGAATAATCATGACTAAATCCACAGATAACTTAAAATCCCCTATACAGGGTAAAAAAACATATAAATTAACATTTTAGAACTTTAATAATTAGAACTCCTATTTAGTGTGCCTGTTTCCATCTGGATCACTATGTTTGCTGGAATGAGCACAAGTAATCTCACAGGGCTTGAAAGAGAGGGTTAAGCTGAAGGAATCCCCATGAGAGAGTCAGAAAGAGTCAGAAAGCAATTATATTGCAATTCTGCCTAACCACTAGGGAAAGAAGGAAAAGAATAATGATTGAAGGAATAGGAGGTGGAAAGACAGATAGGACAGAAGACACATGTGGACCAATTCCAAAGCTACACTGAAAACAACTAAAAATCCAGTAATGGTCTTGGGGAAAAGATAATGAAACTTTCGTTCCTTCCCTGAATAGAGAGCTAGGGGTTTATTAGGGAAAAATGTTAAAAGCACATAGTCAGAAGATATCACTGTGTATGGTGGTTTTGCTTAACTATATTTCTTTGTTAAAAAGATAGGTTTAGCATCTTATCATGAGATTAATACATTATGATCAGGTAGGATTCAAAACAGGAATTCAGGGCTGGTTCAATATTAAGAAAACTATTAGCATTATTGATCATATCAACAACAAAACTAACAAAAACCATGTGATTATATCAATAGATACAGAAAAAGCTTTCGACAAAATATAACATCCATTCCTATTAAAAACACTGGAGAACACAGGAATAAAGAGAACTCTCCATAAAATAATAAGCAGTATCTACCTAAAACCTTCAGCAAGCATTATATGCAATGGGGATAAGCTAGTTGCATTTCCAATAAGATCAGGGGTGAAACAAGGATGTCCATTATCACCACTATTATTCAATATGGTACTAGAAATGTTAGCTGTAGCAATTAGATGATAAAGAAACTGAAGGAATAAGAATTGCCAAAGAAGAAACTAAGTTATCACTCTTTGCAGATGATATGATGATATACTTAGAGAATCCCAGAGATTCAAGTAAAAAACTACTTGAAACTTTGGCAAAGTTGGAGGTTACAAAATAAACCCACACAAATCTGCATTCCTATATGTTAGCAACAAAGTCCAACAGCAAGAGATAGAAAGAGAAATCCCATTTAAAGCTAAGGTAGACAGTATAAAATACTTAGGAGTTTACCTGCCAAAACAAACCCAGGGATTATATGAACACAATTCCAAGACACTTTTTGCACAAATAAAGTCAGATTTAAGTAAGTGGAAAAACATCAGTTGTTCATGGGTAGGCCAAGCTAATATAATAAAAATGACAATTCTACCTAAATTAATTTACTTATTTAGTGCAATACCAATTAAACTATCAGATAATTACTTTCTAGAGCTGGATAAAATAATATCAAAATTCATTTGGAAGAACAAAAGTTCCAGAATATCAAAGGGACTAATGAAAAGAAATGCTTGGGAAGGTGGCCTAGTGCTACCAGACCTCAAATTGTACTATAAAGCAGCAATTATCAAAACCACTTGGTATTGGCTAAGAAACAGAGGGGTAGACAAGTGGAATTTACTTGGCACTCAAGACACAGTAGACAAGGTGCTGGGGATGGAAGCTCAATTCCAGGTGGACAGTCTCGGGCAGGTAAATCTTAGAGTTCTCACGAGGCCCCCCCAGGAAACGACTGGGAATCGAGGTGAACCGAGCTATCTCGTGTATTTCCGCCTCTTCCCGTGAGAAACGTGATGGGAGAGAGCTCTCCCCGCCCTCGAGATTGTCCCGGATCTGGGCACACTATTGTTATCTAACAGCACGGTATTCAGATGCAAACTATGCTGCTGGAGAGTTTAAGTAGGATCAGGAAAGCCTGAAAGTTCTCTTGGGCGGAGGGGCGCGGAGTGGACAGGACAACAAGGCTCTGCTTTTCCTCTCTCCTCTCTCCCCTCCCCCTCTCTCCCCGCTTATACTTCTAGTTCCAATCTCTTATTGTAAGATCTTTGCCTCCTTGGGAGATTCTTCGCTCCCTCCTAAGGAAGAATTCCCCTGCACTTGTAACTAGACCCTGAAATAAAGCTCAACCCTTGTTCGACTCTGGAACGTCCTTTCTCTCATACGAGCATCCGGTTTGGCCAACCGAAGACCTCCGATAGAGGTAAGGGAAGACTCGGGTAGCCCTCAGGCCTCTAGGCCTGGCAACAAGGAATATGGCAACCTCGTGTTTGATAAACCTAAGGACCCCAGCTTCTGGAATAAGAACTCACTGTTCAACAAAAATTGCTGAGAAAACTGGATAACAGTGTGGCGGAAATTAGGCATAGACCCATGCCTGACACCGTACACAAGAATAAAGTACAGTACATGATTTAGGTATAAAGATGGATACCATGAATAAACTGGAAGAGCAAGGAATAGTGTATTTATCAGATTTATGGAGAAGGGAAGAATTTTTTACTAAAGAAGAGATAGAAAGCATTATGAAATGCAAGATGGATAATTTTAATTACATTAAACTGAAAAGTTTTTGCACAACCAAACAATGCAACCAAAATTCGGAGGGATGTAATAAATTGGGAAAGAATTTTTACGGCTAAGCTTGGGGATAAAGGCCTCATTTCTAGAATATATAAAGAACTGACTCAAATGTATAACTATACAAGTCATTCCCCAATTGATAAATAGTCAAAGGATATGAACAGGCAATTTTCAGAGGAAGAAATTAAAGATATCTATAATCATATGAAAAAATGCTCTAAATCACTTTTGATTAGAGAGATGCAAATCAAAACAACTCTCAGGTACCACATCACACCTATAAGATTGGCAAACATGACAGAACAAGAAAATGATAAATGCTGGAGAGGATGTGGGAGAGTTGGAACACTAAGTCATTGTTGGTGGAGCTGTGAGCTCATCCAACCATTCTGGAGAGCACTTTGGAACTATGCCCAAAGGGCTACAAAAATGTGCATACCCTTTGACCCAACAATATTGCCACTAGGACTGTATCCCCAAGAGATCATAAAAATGGGAAAGGGTCCCACATGTACAAAAATATTTGTACCAGCCCTCTTTGTAGTTGCCAAAAACTGGAAGTCAAGGGGATGCCCATCAATTGGGGAATGGCTGAATAAACTATGGTATACGAATGTAATGGAGTACTATTGCGCCATAAGAAATGATGAACAAGAAGACTTCAGAGAGGCCTGGAAGGACTTATATGATCTGATGCTGAGTGAAAGGAGCAGAACCAGGAGAACTTTGTGCACAGCAACGACCACAGCGTGTGAGAGTTATTTCTGGTAGACTTGGGACTTTGTAATAACGCAAGAACTTATTATAAAAAAAAATCCCAGTGGTGGTTTTCTAAGGCAAAATGCCTTCCACACTCAGAGAAAGAAATATGGAAGTCATTCACAGAATGTAGCAGATCATGTTTGTGTGTGGGGGTGTTCTTGTGTATTATGTTTTGATTTGTTATATGATTTCTTCCATTTATTTTAGTTCGACTACATAGCATAACTACAGTGAAAACGTACTCAATAGAAAAGCATATGTAGAACCTATACAGAATTGTATGCTGTTGTGGGGAGGGAGGGGTTAGTAGGGGGTAGATGTGGGGGGGATAAAATCTTAATTTTATGGTAGTGATTGTAGAACATTAAAAAATAATAATAATTAAATTAAATTTTGAAAAAGAGTAAAGAGATTTTTGTAAAAATAGAAGAACAATTATCTGGAAAAGTTGTGGGGCAGTGCTGATTTGAGGTTAGGTGATGATTCTGTGGGTGGAAGCGGACATGTAATAAACCCTTTATATACTACTTGCCAAAAAAAAAAAAAGATAGGTTTAATTTTGAGGGGCAAATGAGGAATAGTTCCAGGGACAATCCTATAAAAACAAAGCAAAGCAAACCCCTTTATTTCTTTTTTCTTTTCCTTCCTTCCTTTCTTCCTTCTTTTCTTTTTTTTTCCTCTTTCCATGCTAGACTAACCTTATAACCCTTTTGGAATGGTTAACTAGATTGGTAGATCAGGAGATGCCTATAGATGTATTTCACCTAGATTTTTAGCAAAGTGATAAAAATATTCTTATGCTATTCTTGCTCAGAAGGTAGAGAGATATTGGCTAAAAATGACACAGTTTGGTTGACTTCAAACTGGTTGAATGGGAATACTGAAGGAAAAGTATTAAATGATTTGATGCCAGCCTGGGAGGAGGTCTAAGTGTAGTGCTTGCAAGGCTCTATGTTAGTCATTTGCTGCTTAACATTTTTTCACTAACATTGATAATGGCATAGATGACATGCTTATCAAATGTGCAGATGACCCAATTCAGAGAGGGCAGCTAAAACATTACAGAGTAATTTAGATTAAAAAAGAATGCCTTGACAGGTTCAAAAATTAGGCTAAATGTGTATTAGTATATAAGACTTCCTTATTAGGGGAGTATCCCCTACAACTATGGAATCTCAGTCCTATTCCAAAAGAATTACAGCTAAATAAATATTCATTTTAAAGTATTCATTATTTATCACTAATTTAGGATGCACAAAATTTCCTTTCCTAGTAGCTCTTTACTGGGTCCACCTCAAATCACCAAGTTAGTGAGACCATCCTCTTCAGCTAGATATGCTCCAGGTACATTGTTCTACATTTAATTAATTCATTAATAGTTAATTAGAAGGCTTCAGGATGGTAAATACCCCTTAAATAGAATGAGATGGCCGGAACAAAAATTTCCAAATTATCTGTACCATTTTGCTACCTACCAAGAAGTTTATTTACTCTTTTATAGGTATGGTCTAAATTTCCTGGCTGTTATTTATTGCTTTGAAATTGAGCAAAGTGAATATCTTCCATATTTGAACTCCTGAGGGGTAAATTTTGTGCCTATTCAATTTACTGTTATATCTCATATGCAAATGTCTAATTATTTGGGACTTCAGAGTTTAGGATATATTTTCCTGCTTAGCATGGGGGTTCAAAATGATGGGAAACTGTTTTTGCTCCACAATGTCCTAATATGTGGTTAGGTTTGCCATATCTTGACCTCTTAGGAAAAATCAGATCAGAAATGCAGTCCCTTCTATGGTTTAATCTCTTCTCATTTTCCAGAGAAGGAAATCGAAGCATTGGGAAGTTAAATGTCTTGGCCAAGGTTAAAAAGTGAGTCAGTTGAAACGTGGAATAGAAACCAACCTTCATGATCCTATTTCAGGGTATTTGTCCATGAGGCTGGGCTGTCTGTCTGTAGCTCGCTTATTTTACACTTTTCTTCTCCTTGGTTTCATTTAGCAGTAGAGTCGATATCCATCAACTGTCAGAGTCATGAATGCCATCTAGAACTGTCTATGAAACTCTGCCTGCTGCTTAATCACAGCTAGTTCAATTGTTCTGTCGTTGGCTTCATTGTATGCTTTGTTGAGTGTTTTTCTTTGTTAAGACAAAGTTTACCAGTAAAGTTTGTCTGTTAACCTTTTATTCTTTTAAGCCTGGAGTCATCTTTAACTCATTCTCCTCCAAGTGAGAGTAGTGAATTGAGCATTGAACTTGGAATCAGAAAGGTAAAACCTGAATTTAATCCCACTTGAGATATTTACCAAATGTTTAACCTAAAGCAAGTCACTTAACTTCTTTAAGCTTGTTTCCTCATTTGTGAGTTGGATATTATAATAATAGCCCCTACCTCACAGGGTTGTTCTATGCATCGAAGTTCTTTGTAAATCTTAAAGTACTTTCCAAATGTTAGATATTATTATGTCTGGTCAGTCATTAGGTTTTACTATTTCTTCTTTCAAAGACCTCTTATATCTGTTCTTTTCCAGTCCTTTCCAGTTGCTACTAATCTAGGCTTAATCATTTTATAGGTGAATTACCGTAATAGCTTCCTAGAGAGTTTCCAGGCTTCTATACACTCTTGTGCCAATTTGTCCTATATAAAAGTGGCAGATCAGCTAATGATGATTTTGTCATATCAATTCTATGTTAATAAGTTTATAATAATAGCCTATTGTCCAGTATAGGTATCTCATGGTGTAGTGAGTGCCAGGCCTGGAGGGAGGAAGACCTGAGTTCAAATTCAATCTCAGATACTTATTATACAAGTCATTGAATCCTGCTTGCCTCAGTTTCCTTATCTATAAAATGGACCAGAGAAGGAAATGGCAAACCACTTTAGTATCTTTCCCAAGAAAACCCCAAAGGGTGTCATCAAGAGTTGGACATAATTGAAAATGACCAAACAATAATACTGTCCAATTATGTTTCTGTTTTTTTTAACAGTTCATAATGAAAGCTCACCCTATCTGTCCAATTTTATGTCCCACTAATCTCTAATTCAGCCTGTCTTGGACACATATTTGCTATATTACCATGGACAAATCATCTAAATTATCTAGGCAATTCTTTAAGATTATAAATGGCAGAAAAGTTTGCCAACCTGCATTTGTAGAGGAAATTTCTAGGGGCTCCCTACGTCTATGAAACCACAGGTATGGTGGCTATTCTTATTCCCTATTCCTATCCCCTTTGAAGGTCACATTGATATTGAGAGAGAGAAATGGGATTTCATTATTATTATTAATATTAAACACAAGTATAATATTAATGACAAAGCTAGGATTTTGTATATTTGTTTTAAGCTCCACAAAGTATTTTACATATATTATCTCATTTCATTCTCACAACAGCCCTATAAGGTAGGTGCTATTATTATCCCCTTGAACATGAGGAAACTGAGACTTAGAGACTTTGTTATTTGCCCAGGGTCAAACTCCAAATCCAATATCCTTTTTTTATATTACCAATACAGATTAAAGTAAAAATTGGTATATACTGAACCAATTAGATGTATAGTATCTTGTAGCATTAATTGCATTGTGTATATTAACCTTTATACTCACTACTTCTTGAGAGGTAAAACAATATCTTATATTTCTGCATCCCCATGTCAATCAGCACAGTGCTCGACAAACAAGTATTCAAAACATGCTTATTGCTTGATTGACCTTTCCTTATCTTTATGAGATATAATGGACTTTTGTTAAACATTATTGGAGATTGTAGAGAACCAGGGTTGATTAGGTTTATATCCGCCCATCAGTTTGATTCCACCATTAAACTCATACCTTCCCTGTTTCCCTCTGACCTGAGCCAGTGAAGAATGAAGCCAGTGGTTCATGGGTATTTAGTAGGAAGGGACCTCAGCCAAGGGTAAGACAGAAAATTAGATGAAACCAGGAGAACCTCAAAGAAGGAATAATAATAGAAAATTTAAAATAGCACACTAGCATTTTTATATCACTTTAATGTTTGTAAAGGACTTAAGATATCACATTTTAGGTTGGTGATCTCATACCCACTTTACAGATGATGAAACTGAGACAGATAGAGGTTATGTGTCTTTCCTAGGTTCACACAAGGAAAGGTCTAAAGCCAGATTTGGACTCAATACTTCTAACTCCAGTTCTGGGGGCCTATCCTCTATGTCACCAATGTCATACTATGTTGTCTGACACTTAGGGTTGAGGAAACAGCAGAATTCTTTTCTAACTTAATGCTAAATGGAGATGTAGACTCATGCCCCCTTATTAAATTAGAGCATCTACTTCTTTTGTGCAGTTTATATAGGTTTTTATGGTGATGCTAGAGAGGTCAATTATACGGGGAAATGGTTTCTAGAATAAAGCTTTACAAAAGCTTAGAGAAATCCCAACATCTCCTGAATTGTCCGAGCAAAACTCAAACAAGTTTTTGATTCTAGATGACCTTCTGCTACTTTTATATGCCTTATCAAATAATTTCTAGCTCAGTTGTTACCTCCAAGAATGTGAAAGTTTATGGCTGGTGCCTAGTCAAGAAGAGCATTTACCTAGTGCTCTCTATATTCAAAGCACTGTGCTAGGTATTGTGGTCACTGACACATCAGTACTTCAAGAAACTATGATTTCATCCCACTCCAATTCAAGTCAAGTCAATCATATATGCATTTATCAAACACCTGCTATATATACTAGGCACTGTTCTAGGGGCTGAGAAAACAAGAACACAAATGAAATAGTCCTTAACCTCAAGAAACTTACTTCTAGTTGAAACACTGGTGGAAACACTATTTCCATAGATTAGTCAAAACAAATTCTATAAATAAGGCAAATCATAATTCAATTTAGAGAGTTCCCCAATCAAACTCATGGGATTATATGGCATCAGTCACTGCTTGGACGTACTTATGGGTTTCAGAAACTGGGACTGTATGTAAATGATTATGTGAATGAACTACATTCCTATTGTGTATAAAAGTGAGTCAACGTATCCAGCTTTTTAATTGCTCCCTTCAAGACTTTCTCTTTGTCTTTTCCCTTTGTGCTTCCTTTCAGAATACTGTGCTTGAATATTGGCATCCAGAAAGCTTCAAATTATATTTGGACATGGCGTGCAAGTTTCCTTGCCCAGATTGGACGTATGACACTGGGATTAGTGAGAAAAAAAGACAGAGTAAGATTAGGGCTAGTAAGAGTTGGCATAGATCCTTTACGTTTGTACATACACAGATGTTTAGACTTGACCAGAGGCAAATGAAAATAGAATATTGAATAGGAAGTGATGTAATCCAAATGGTAGGTGAAGAAGAGCAAGGCATTCTCATGATATCAAGAGAAAATGAGGATGACCTCCAGACTGGTAGAAGAACAGCACTGAAGAAATCAGGAAATCTAATCATGTGGCAAGAATGAGAGATCACAAGTATTCTAATAATGTTGGGGAAAATGAGGAATGCCTTCCACATGTTGAGAGACCCTCTGTCATGAACTTTTCTGAGGGCATATATGAAACTCCTACAGGTTGGACATGAATGAATAGGCTATTATTTGTGGCCTTGGAGAGAACTCCTAAACTGATGTATCACAGACTCGTTTGCATGAGTCAAGTGTATTCTTGTGAGTTTTCTGTAATTATAATTTCTTTTGTGTGTAGGAAATAAATACTTGTTCCCTGCCTGAAAAAAAAAAAAAGGAAAAGAGAGCATGGTTCAGTGAATAGAGAGTTGGACTCAAAGACAGAAAAACCCAGATTCAAATCTCTCTACCCCTTTCACACATGCTGGATATTTGACCTTGGGCAACTCATTTTACCTGTCAGTGCTGTAAGTAACTCTCAGAGACAACTCTTTAATTTTGCAGAGAAAGTCTATGGGTAGTGGAAATTCCTTAATGGGAGCTCTCTACATCAAGGAAATCATAAATCTGTTTTATATTTCCTTTTTAAGAAAGGTGATTTTTGCTGATTTGCATATGATAGATGAGAGAGGAGTTGAACTGGAGGGTGTGAGGTTAATTTTCAGGAAGTTGCACCAGAAGGGTTAAATTATGCCTCATAAAAGCTAAATGGTTGAGGAAATAAAAAGGGAAGAAAATGTCAAACCACTCCTGTATCTGTGCCAAGAAAATCCCAAATGGGGTCATGACAAGTTGGACATGACTGAAAAAAGGGCTGAATAGTAAAAATGGAGGCAAATGTTCTGTCTCACAGTAAAAATTTTTTTTCTTCAGTGGTACAATGTGGCATCCTAGTGGAAAATTACCTGATGGGGTGTATTAAGGCATCTCTGAAAGAGCAGAAGAGTACATCCAACTTGAATTAAGTAGTAAACATTAAACTTTATTATGTTTGAGGTAAAATATAATTGGAGGTAGGGAATGTAGGATTAATTCAACAGCAGTTTTATAGATTTCTATGGGTATGGGCACTTTTTGAAGTATCTAAAAGTGTAAGTGGCCTCTCTTGTAAAATCCCTAAACAAATCCAAGTAAATACACATTTTCTGTTGGTTTGATGTTGAAATAACCATTTGTCTTTTGATGCACCCCTTAGAAGTAGCTGTACATGAGTCCAGAGGTCAGGTGTTCCTTTTCTCTCTTTATCCCTCTGTCCATTGACCCCTGAGATGATTCATTTTTCTTTCTGTTGTATATTGGGAAGTTTGTATGTGTTACTCTTCTACTGCAGCCTGGAATTTTTATTTTATATTTTTGAGAAAATGGGTACTTAATTTCAGAGAACAGTATTTATCTTCAACAGACTAGAGGGAAATAATGTCACTATTATTTTGCAGGATTTTGTAAAAATAAAAGAAAAATGTTCAAAAGAATTCAAGGTGACAGCAGCCACCTTCAACTTTCTGGGTGACTGCTGTGCAAATGCATTATCCAGTGGCCTTGAGTTGTAACAAGGATGAGAATCAAGCCTCATCTATTAAAGCTACTGCAAATCTGTCATGGGAAAAATAAAAAAAGAACCTTTATAGTGTCAAATTGTAGTATTCTCCCACTTTAAAATATCAGATAATACATGTAAAAGCCTATTGGTCTCTCAATTTAGGAAACTTCCAACTAGACTAAAAATGTCTCTATTCTGACTAAGGGAACACAGTGACCTTATTCCTATAAAAAGGAAGGGGTAGGAGACAGGAGAGGTGAATTGATGTTGAGATGAAACACACATCTAACACACATCTGTATTTGTCTTTGTATTTTATAATCATTAGTCCTTCATAGTTGTCCTTTGGAAAGCTGAGAGATGATGATTTCAACCTGTTGTATATGTTATTCTGCCTGGATACAGATGAAGATCCAAGTACAGAAGAAAGACTCCTTTAGAGTTAATTGATAAGAGAGTCAGAATGTGAGCTTGAGTATTTGAGTACCTGGTTCCTTTCCATTTATTGCCTTTTTCATTCATATTCTTTGCTGCATATTAAACATCTTGTATCTATTTTGTATATACTTATTCTGAGTGTACTTATTTATGAACTTTTTGTATATATTGTCTCTCTTATAGATTCTCAGCAGCTTCTTAAGGGCTGGGGCTACCACCTAGGGCAATCCCTGATGCATTAGTTCAGTCGGTTCAGTTGTGTCTGACTCTTTGTGACCGTGCTTGGGGTTTCCTTGGCAAAGATATTGGAATGGTTTGCCATTCCTTCTTCAGCTCATTTTATAGATGAGGAACTGAGGCAATCAGGGTTAAATGGTTTGCTTAAGCTAGTAAATGTCTGAGGTCAGATTTGAACTCATGAAAACAAATCTCCCTGACTCCAGACCCAATATTCTATCCACTGCACCATCTAGCTGTCCTTTAGGTGCTTAATACATGCCTCTTGATTGATTGTTCTACATAATGGAAAGAGTACTATTTAAGAAGTCAGACAATCTACAAAAGCCCAGAATTGTTTGATCTGGGTAAGGCCCACCTATTAGCTCTCTGAGCCATCCCAGGATGCATTTGACAAACTGACTGGCCTGGACCAGAGTCATTTGAACAAGACCTAAAGCTTTCATCCTAGGGGCAATCTTGGATCAAGCCAGAGCTAGACCCAGAACTACCTGGAATAGCTTAAGACTGCCATGCTTATCTAGGTAGAACCTCCTGGCACAGAGTCCTTCCAAAAGCCATCTATCTGACCCCAAATTTCCCAGTATGACCCATACCTATCTGCCCTGGGGCAGACAACATAATATAAGGTGTTTAGGTGAGTATAGCCTGACACCCTGAGATCTGACTAGTTTGATCCAAACCCTTGGCCCAAACTCCCTGATATCTCTGCTCTCAGCTCTCTGATGTATGATACTGACAGTAAAAGGAAGCCAAACAGGCTCATTGTAATGGATCTCAGAAAACAGATGATCAAGCATACCTCCCTCTTCTTAACAAAGAGGTAGAAGAAAATTGATGCAGAATGTTGTATATCCCGTCAGATATAGTCATTTGTGGACAAAGGAGATTGCAGGGTCAGAATTGAGTTCATGGGGAGATGACTGTGACTTTAAAAAAGGCCTCAATAAAACATGTAAAATAAATAAAAATAAGTCAGATCTAAGGGGGGAGGAAGACACGTGGAGACAGAAACACAGACACACACACACACACACACACACACACACACACAGAGGAAGCTATTTACTATAGGATTCAGGGGAATTTGTTAACAAGAGAATACAGTTCTAAATTACCTAATTTCGACTGAGACCTCACTGTGTGCCATAGTGGTAATTCTACCTCTCTTTCCTCAATGCTACCATGATATACTTGTTGTTCAACTAATAATCTTTTTCCTGAGAAACTACTGAGAAAACAAAGGTCATGAGCAAGCATTTCTTCTTACTATTCTAAAATTTACAACTTTTTAGTTTGGTTCAGTGAAAGGGAATGCTAAACTCAGAATTGGAGCAAGTGGAATCAAATTCTCACCTTGCCTCTTACTACTTATATGAATTTGAGAAAGTCCCTTAAGCTCTTTGAATCTCAGTTTCCTCATATGTAGGGGTTGGACTATATGAACTCTAATGTCTCTTCTGGTATTAGATCTAGGATCCTATGATCATCTGTTACAGTATTTGAAGAAATCATTTCTTTTTAATTGTCAATATTAATGCCTTTATTTGTGTCTTTGATGCCAACCCCTCCTGTGTCTTTATAAGTGCTTATTCAAATGAGCATTCCCTCTTTATCTGTTTCTTATATTAAATCCTTCTCTGTCTATTGACTCCTTCTCCGCTGTCCAAACACATGAACAAGTCTCACCAATCTCTCAAAGTCCTTTAAGTTACTTTAATATCCCTCAAGCTATCATTCTCTACCTTTCCTCTCTTTAAATTCCAAATTCTCAGTAAGTTCCATCTACATTCACTACCTCCTCTTCCTCATCACCCATTCATTTCTCAATCCTTTGCAATTTGACTTTCAACCCCAAGATTTCATTAAAATACCACTCCTACACATTACTATTTATTTCTTAATTGTTAATATGGTGATCCTTTCTCTGTCCTCACATACCATGGTTTCTCTGTCATTTTTAACATTTGACTCTCCTTTTCTAAAAGGCAGGAATTCTTAGCCTAGAGTGTTTTTAAAAATATATTTTGACATTCATATTTCAACATAATTGTTTTTCTTTACAATCCTGTGTATTTTATTTTATGCATTTAAATACATTACTCTGAGAAGGAATTCATAAGTTTCACCAGATTGTCAAAGGGGTCTATCATACAAAAATGATTAATGACCCTTGGATTACAAGAGAATCTCTCCTTCATTGGCTTTCATGAAACTCCTGTTTCCTGGTTCTCTCTTATGTGTCTGACTTTCCTCTCAGTCTCCTTTTTCTAGATTGTTATCCATAATCTGTTTCCTAACCATGCATGTCCAAGGTTCTCTCCTGGGCCCTCTTCTCTATATATCATCTCTTCTTTTAGGGATTTCATCAACTCCCATGGGTTCAATTATCAACTCTATAAAGAGGCTTGAAATCATGTCTTTCTACTTTTATACAAATAGTCTTGAATGCCTAGAACAACCTCTCTCCTCTTCTCTACCTCCATGAATTCTAATCTTATAAAATAAGATTAGATCTTATAAAATAGATCTTATGAAATAAAGCTCAGTATAAGATGCTCCAAGGGGAGACAAGGGCTCAGAGAATCTTGTTACATGTGGAATATGACTGCGCATATCTCTGAGAGGGGTTTACAAGAACTTCAGATGAATGCTACATCTCTGTCAGATTGGGAATTATAGATTCAGGCTGTCTATATAGATATTTATTGAGAGGGAAAAGACTGAATAGGATTACCTGATAGGTAGGTAATATAATTCTCATTTTGCAGATGGAGAAAGTGAATCATAGAGTATGCTAAAAGGTTACTTTAAGATTGAGACAGAACTCAGACTTTGATCCTCTAATTACCTTCCCAGCATTCCTTCTACAAGCTTGCATGGAGAACAAAATCTGATTTGAGATGAAAGATAAACACAAACATATATTTATTATTCACTAGAGTAAGTCACTAAATCGGGTAAATGCCAAAGGGTGTGGAAAATATTTTTGTAGTTTCATTAAGTTATTATACAGCTCTTTTAATTAAAATTTTCGTCAACTTGAAACACTACTTTTCAAGAATTTCCTTCTTTTCTAATTTCCTTACCTTTTCCTCTTCTTTCTCTCCTTTGTCCCTTTTTTCCTTTCTTCCATATTTATGGATCACCTTCTATATACTGATGTACATAAGAAGGAAATATTCCTGTCCTCTGGTAACTTATAATCTATCTGCATAGACAAGACTGGCCTAGGAAACAGTTAAATCACAAGGCAGATATTAGATACTTTTGGAACCCAGAGATAGGGGCTGGAGTGCTGGAGAATACCTTTGAAGTTTTTTGGAGGAGCTCACACTTGAGTGGTTTCTGGAAAGATCAGATTTGAATAGGTGAAGGCAAGGGAGAAGGACGTTTCTCTCAGATTTTTTGAACCAACTGTCTTTATAAAGAATATTTCCCAAGCTATCCAAGTACAAAAGCTCCTTTCATTCAATGAATGTGAGAAAATGCCATATACCATTGTCTTCTTCTTCTCCCAGGGGATAACTATCATGATATGCAAAGGAAGAATTTATGTTTTCATTTTTATAAAATACAAGTTCAATGGAGTGGACTTAAGTCTTATATATATGCAAAAACTCCCTGTGGGGAAAATACCACTCAAATGTAAAATTATTTTGAAATATTTTAAATTACATATCACTGTTTATAAAACACAAGCAAGCAATATTGCTGCAACTGTTTGTTGACCCTAATACCCACTAGGAAAATATTCTAAATGAATAACACAGAGAACAGACTTTCAACCCACAAACTGAGCCTCATTGGTATTATAAGGGACACTCTAGCAGTTTTCATTTAAAACACACACACACACATAGACACACAGTAAAAAAAAAATCTATGTAACCATACTCTACACATAGAATTCAATTACTAAGCCCATTAGTTCTGATTTTGACAAATAGCTGTATTCTGATAATTACTTTTCAGAGTTTACTGGAGAGGTCTGAGAATACAGACCTACTTTTGTAAGATTCTGTGACATTGAAAATGAACCCAGAGGTTTCTGTTTGAAGGAAACAAAGATTAACCAACCCAATATATATTTTGTTCTATATTTACAAACAAACATAAATGGAGAACCTACTCATTGATGTTAACATTTTTTCTTGAATACAAACAAGGTGACTCTAGACTTTAATTTCATTATGCTTGATCTCTAATTGCAAGAGCTAAATAAACAGATAAGCTGTATGCTTGAAAGCACTTGTCTGTTCTTTGGAATTGAAAATGTGTTGTCGTGGTGGGGATTCAAACATGGGACCATGCCACATTGTATTATCTTGTATTGATACTACTGCTTCAAATGATCCCTAGCACATTCCTTTGTGCTGGTTCTTTCTGAGGAGATCTGTAGCTGGAAGGTGAAATATAGCAGAGTTAAAGTCATTAGGTTGTTTTTTTAGCCCATAACATATACTATCAAATAAGATGCAACTGTTTACTCATAGAAAACGAAGGACGAACACAACCTGTGAGAAGACTGAGTTGTCTGAGTGGAGACCCAGCTAGCTGGGTGTTGCAGGTCATTCTCTCCCTTCTATCTCCACTTCCCCTTCCTTTGGGGTTTACTGGCCAGATGTCCTTTCTTCCTTCCTTCCTTCCTTCCTTCCTTCCTTCCTTCCTTCCTTCCTTCCTTCCTTCCTTCCTTCCTTCCTTTCTTCCTTCCTCCCCTCTTTCTTTCCTTTTTTCCTTCTCATTCCCAAAACCTTAAACCCAAGGCACTCTGAAGCCCATAGACTGGACAACAATAGGTCCCTGCCCCAGCTCCACTTAATGGCTAGCTTAGAGTGATTATCAATAATATTAGTTTCTCTTTCCTTCCTAGCTTGATTTGGTTAATTTTTCTTTTGTTCATTAAAAGGGTCATTCCCTGACTACTTCTTAAAAAGGCCTATTTACTCAATGGGCATTACCTCCCTTTAAGTGAATAACTGAAAGGGTCAGCCTAAAAAGGCCAAGATTTCCCATTGCATCTTGGGCTATCGCCAGCCATCCTGATGAATACCTGGTCACTGGACCCAGATGGCTCAGGAGGAGAAAGTAAGGTGAGTGATGTTGCATAGGCCTCCCTCACTCAAAACAAAGTCAAGTGCAAGTCATGTCATCATTTCTCTGTCATGGAATTCTTTGAAAATGAAGGATGAACACAACTGCTTACTCATCCTTAATTCACTCCCTAGCCAAAGACCTTAGTAAGATAGGCTGCAAGGTGCCATAGTGGTTAGAGCACTGGGCCTGCAGTCGGGAAGATATGAGTTCTAATTTGGCCTAAGACACTTACCAGCTGTATGACATGGGGTAAGTTTTTCTCACTGACTCAGTTTCCTTAAATGTAAAATGGGGATAATAATAGTATCTATCCCACAAGGGAGGTGTGAGGACTAAATGAAATAATATTTGTAAAATGCTTAGCACAGTACCTGGCATGTAGTAGGTACTCTATAAATGCTAGCTGTTATAAGTATTATTTTATCATCATTATTATTAACAGTAGCAGCAACACCATCAGTAGCAGTAAACTGTCTTGATAATTCTGGGATCTCATCTTTATGGTTAAGTCACAAGTGTAGATCACAACTCCTCTACCCATTCATGTAATCTGAGTCCCAAAATGTGTAACTTTCTCCTTATTGGTTGACATGCATGCCTCATATCTCTGTGAGGGACAGGGCAGAGCTGGTAAGAGGAGAGAGGCAAACTCTTCAGTCTCTTCCTTTCTTTTCATTCTTTTTCTTCTTTGTAGACACTTCTGCCTTCATCTTCAAGAGAGAAGATAGATAATGCCAACTTGATTTCAGGTTGAAAGATTGAAAGGAGAAAAGATTCTTAGAAGAAGCTGACATGAAAGGAAATGGTAGTCTCCATCATGTTCTTATCCCTACCTTGCTACACTAGAGAATTCTGGGAACTTCTCCTTTTGGTGAAATCTGGGACTGACTCTCTCTCTCTCTCTCTCTCTCTCTCTCTCTGAATTCTTTTGCTCCCAATGGGAACAGTATAATATACTCAGTATAATCTAGTTTATAGTCTCCTATATACTTTCTATGATTTCTGTTTTACTATTGACTTGGATAAGTGGGCTTCTTTACTACTTGCCATGCGTATTCATTACAGAATTCATATTTGGTGTCACAGAGTCAAGTCTTGAATATAAAGCTTGGGTTGTCTTTTTCCTACTAATGAACTGCAATCAGGAGTTTAACTTGAACTGAAAACTATATTCTTTAGTCTAAAGATATAATTCTACCTTGATAGCTCCTCTTCCTGAAGAGACCAGAGGCTCCAAGATCCTGGCTACAATCTCCTGCTTCATCTCATAGCAAGAAGCAAAGACTTTCTTGGGAAAGAGTGGGGCAAGAAGAGATAGAGATATCAATTCTGTATCCCTTCATGTAACATGACAGCACCCTTATACTACATATAAGGAATAGCTTTGCTACATTCATATTTGTCTATAAATCATTGAATCACAGCTTTAGGATTAGAAGGCAATAAGTTCACCCTCTCTCTGAAGGAAAAAAAAAAGCAGAGAAAGAGAAAGAAAGAATGAATTTCTTAGAAGATGCTTCTCAAAACCATTCAGATTTCTTATTTTCAGTTCCCATCTTTGTCATTTACTATCTATGTGACCTCAGACAAATCACAACCTCTCTGAGCCTTAGTTTTCTCATTTGAAAAGGGGTAGGGATAGGCCTGGATAGGCTCCAAGGTTTCTTCTAGTCAAAATCCATGATTCTATGACTAAAATCTTATAGCAATGAATGTGAACAGCAAATAACTATTTCCTAATTGAGTAATAATGATTTTATTCAATGAGTTTGAGTGGGAAACTTGACATTTGGCATTGCCCGTCCTCAAAGATTGAAAACATTGAATGTACTAAATAGCCCTCATTGCTTCTCTGAACTTAGGCTGAGAACATTGAGACATTTTAATGTTACAGTGAGAAGGTACTATAACCTAAAGTAATAATAAGCTATGTTACTACTTCTTATTCAAAGAAGGTGTTCA
The DNA here is from genome assembly GCF_028372415.1 of Notamacropus eugenii. Classification (NCBI taxonomy): domain Eukaryota; kingdom Metazoa; phylum Chordata; class Mammalia; order Diprotodontia; family Macropodidae; genus Notamacropus; species Notamacropus eugenii. Next base: position 126,551,068 of record NC_092873.1, read on the forward strand.
TCCTGAGGATCATAAATGCAAGATCATGAGTTTAGGACTGAATTGTAACCTCCAATTTCTAGTGTGTTGTCTGTCCTTCCAACTTGTCTCTTACCAATATTTGCTCCTTTTTGGCATGTCAAATATTTGTTTTCATTCTGTTCCTTGAACTTGGCCTTTTGCTTCCTGACTCTTTATCTTTGCACATATGCTCCCCTCATGCTTGGAATGTACTTCCTATTTATCTCTGCCTGTCGATATCCTTGGATTTCTTTAAGGCTAATTAAAGTGCCTCATCTTTCATGAAGGCTTTTCTGTTCCTCATTCTGTTTTTATAATCTGGCCTTCCTCAAATCACCTTGTAATAATTTTTCTTTATTAATGCTGTATCTTTTCCCAAGGGCAGAGATTGTTTTTTTTTGTTTTCATGTCTTCAGATTCCTGGATTCTGACACCAAGTCTTACATGTAGTAAGCATTTAATAGATGCCTATATAATTGTTTGTTGAACTGATTTTCCTCAAATGGAGGCCAGATATTTCTGAATAATATTGTGCATTCTGTTGCAAATAACAATTTCTTAGTCTTTTGGAGTGATGATTTTGAGTGTTTCTTGATTATACTTCAGAAGCTTAATTCTTGTATATTTGCCTTGCACTGGTCCCTGAACAATAGTTGCTTAGCAATTCATTCATTCTTCTTGAAGGCAGGGAATGTTTTCTTTTTTAACATTTATACTTCTGTCACATTAAGCACTTAATAAATGAGTCTCAAATTGAATTGATATTAACAACTTTTTGGAATTTACTGTGTTAAGGCATTGTGCTAACTGACTAAAATGCATTTCTATTATGTAACCTGCCCAATTCTGCTGATTCTGATTTGGTTTCAATACTCAAGGTACTAAAACAGAATTTATCTTTGTAGTTGGGAAAATTTGATATGTAAATATATAAGTTGTGACAGTGGAAGATTATTTCCTGACTGTAATGGTTAGTGAAGGTCCAGCCCTATCTCACTGGGCTATTATAGACAAAAAATTTTTAAAACCAAATATGTTAAATAAATATGAGCTAAATGCATGTGAGAAGGAACATGTCTGAGTGAGAAGGGAGCTTTACCTAGGACCAAGAGTCCTGGGTTTGAATTCTAGGTTTGATACTACCTACCTCCATACTTACCTACCCAAAGTGCTTTATGAACCTTAAAACAACAGAGAAGTATTAGCTATTATTTCATTATCTCTATAAATAACCTTAGAAATAATTTCATCTAACTCTCTCTTTTTAAATATAAGAAAAGTGAGACACAGGAGATTTGGTGTTCAAGATAAGATGACTCAACTTGAAAATAGGAAAATTGGGATTGAAATCTCAGTCTTCTGACCCTTCAGTACAGCACACTGAGTCTATGCTATTTTTTCCACTGGCAAACTTGAGAGCCCCCATTGAGCATTATTTTCCTCTTGAATATAAAAGGTATACTCTGGAACAATTATTTTTAAATTTTAAAAATTAATTAATAAATACAATTAATTCATTATATATTATTTTTAACATGTTTGGAAAAATGGAGTAGCCAGGCATGTATTAACTTTTCTAATCTGTTCCAGCATAGAATGCTTTCAGAGAAAATATTAATAAACAAAGGGAGATGAGATGGGAGGTCAAAGAAGTAGCTAGTGTTATGTGAGTGCCTTATGCATGATGGCTGCTGCCTTGGTTGCAAATGCCATCAGTCACATACTAATGACAAGATTCTGGGTGGCCACATCAATGACTTTTGATGGGGGGAAGGAGGAAGTGGAAAGGTAGCCATTTAGTCTGATAATGCTTTCCCAAAGGTAGAAAGCTTATCCTATGCCAGCATCAAGATTTTTATTGTATTATTAATCATGGCAGCAAAGAAAAGTTTGAACAGTACAAGACACACTCTATACTCTGAAATGAGAAATGGATCCAACAGGGAACTGTCCATGCTGAATCCCACTGTGACTCCATCATAAAACTGATTCACAGTGTTAGTGAACAGAGCTGTAAGACTAAAGAACAAATGCAAACTGGACACATCTTTCCCCCTGCTATTCAGAGGTCATTTTCTTGTCCTTTCTCTGTGTACTCTCTATTAAAGAGAAAAGAAATCATAGTTTTCAGTGGAGCAGAGGTGATACAACTAGCCTGGCAGAAAAATGCTATAGTGTTACACAGGGCAGTGAGTCTATTCCATTGAGCATAAATTGAATAAGCCACTGATTCAGTTATACCCCTTCTAAATGAAGGGGACCAGACATGTTACTTTGTTCCCAGTAAGCCTGAACCATACACAGAGTTCCATTTGTTTTCAAAGAGAGCATTATTGGTAAAAATGAATTTTCAGGATTCAGAAATATACTAAAAACAAAGCTATAATCTTTATCCAAAAGATATTATGAGTTATAACCAGTCAATTATGATTACACACTTGAAAGTCTATCTTTATTAGTTATCATAGGTACTATTGCTACTACAATCAGCTAGGTAGTGTTGTGGATAGATTGCTGAGCCTGAACTCAGGAAGACCTGAGTTCAAATCTAGCTTCAGACACTTATTAGTTGTGTGACCTTGGGCAGCTCATTTAACTCTGTTTGCCTCAGTTTCATCATGTATAACATGAACTGGAGAAGGAAATGTTGAACTACTCCAGTATCTTTGCCAAGAAAACCCCAAATCAGGTCACAAAGAGTTGGACAAGATTGATAACTGAATAACAACATAGAATAACAATAACCACATATATTCATGTAAGTCATAGCCAGAAATATATTGTAATTTTTCCCTATGAAGATGTCAGGATGGTTTTACCCAGAATCCTCACTTTCCCACAGAAGCTTCATTCAAAAATATAAAGAGATGATAATAACTGTATTCTCTAGATAAACAATGAAGCATACGGACAGAATTTGCTTGGTGTAACTGAAAGAACCCTAGAGAGAGAATATACCTGCATTTTACATAGTTTTGCTATTAATTTGCTATGCAACTTTGGGCAAGTCACTTAAAATTTTACTTATTTTTTTTCTGATTTATAATATGATAGACTCGATGTTATATAATGCCTTGTTGAGATGTATGTGCCTATACCAGGAATGGAAAGCCTGTAACCTCGAGGCCACATGTGGTCCTCTAGGTCCTTAGTGTGGCCCTTTGATTGAATCCAAACTTCTCAGAACAAATTCCCTTAATAAAAGGATTTGTAAAATTTGAACTTGGTCAAAAGGCCACATTTGAGAATCTAGGAGGCCACATGTGGCCCTGAGGCCACAGGTTCGCCACCCCTGGCTTATGCCCTTACATGGTCCTCTGAAAGTTGCTAGGTACTCTTTGGGTAAGCATCTATTCAAATCTATAGCTCAGAAGCTCCCATTCAATGTTAACTTTTATATGATTAAACCAGGTTTTTCAGAAATTCAAACCATATTATATTTGATTGAACAGTATGTTGAGGTAAATGAAAAGGAAAAATATCCTACCTTGCCTTCTTTAAACTGAGACATACTCTATTATAGAGTTCCAAAACACTGGTGAGAGAAGAAGCATTCCTACCTGTACCACTCATGCCCCTAGGATTGTGTTTTAATTAGAATACTTTACTATTTCCTTAGCTTCCATTTGCTGCTTCCCTGAAAGATTGTTGCGCTGTCTGCTGTTTCATTGCTGGATTTTTGCTATTGGACTGTTTATTTCACCTCAAGAATTATTTATAGAGCTTTCTGGAAATGGCCCATGGCTGTTTAATTTACAGGCACACCTAGTCAATATGGCACAGAGCTCTTCAAGCCAAATTTGCCTCACTCCACTGGGAATTCAACTCAGACCTTTTGATCTTTGAGTTAGGGTGAGTAAATTACTTTTAATTCTCATCATACTTCTGGCAACTAGCATCATGGTTATTCAAATTGCTCTGTAGCATCATTTGGCAATAATAGGTGGTAGGAGTGATGTGGCTGATACCTTTTGCCCTATATTCCTATGGTTATGTCTAGTTTGCTGTCCTTTTTACATGTAAAATTATATTATTTTAATGACTACATGATTCATCTAAAATTAACATTTGCTTAGTAGTAGAACAGAGATTTGAACTTAGCACTTGTGATTACCAAATCATTGTTCTTTCTCTAAGATATTACTATTTCCAAATTGGATGGTTTCTGTATTTCTTTTTAGATGCCCTTGCACCACAAATTTATATGCAGGGTAAACTCTAGCAGAAGAAATTACATTATTTTTTGCAATAATAAAATGAATATTAAACATATAGGGCAACATACACATCTCTAAAATTCTGCTTTACATATATATTCCTCTAGTGATACTGTGAAAAATGTTTTACATCATCCCGGATATATATGCAATATTAATCCTGAGTCTTCCTAGTCATAACCAAGATAAGTTCAATTTAATTTGATTAATATTTATCAGGTCCTGACCATATACAGGGCACATTATTAGGTTCTGAGGATACTGAGGCAAAAATGCCATAGTCCTTGCCATCAAGGGGCTTGAATTAGTGGGAAGATGATAAATCTCAGGTAATATGAAGAGAGAGATGGGCAGGGACTGAATCGATGGATGGTTTCATTATATGAAAAATGGGTGAATGGATGAATGAATGAATAAAAAACATTTATCACATACTTAACTGTGTATAAATCACTGTTCTGAGCATCAAGAATACAAGTAGAAGAGTAAGCTAGTCCCTCATTTCAGGGAGCTCATATTCTAACGAGGGAAGAAAACACAAAAGTTTCAGTTGCAAGTCAGATGAAAAGGTCCTGTGGTTTTTAGGGTGCACCAACAAAGTATATGATAATACATCTTTAATTTAATTTCTACTGATAAAGTAATATCATTTTCTGATATTGAACCATTTAACAATGCCAGGATTTTCAATTTCTCAGTTGTGAGCAGCTATAGCTCTAGCACCTGCGGAAACAGTTGCCAAGCTCTATTTCCACAAGAGTTGTTTTCCTAGATGATGACTGAGGTGGAAACATGATTGGTAGTATGGGAGGTGCAGCAACTTCCAGCATCATGAATTGTCCAGAGATAACATTTGTTCATCAGTTGCTGTTGGTGGTGGTGAGAAGATAGGCCTTTTTTCCATAGTAATTGTTCCTTTCAACGTTGGTTACAAGTCCCCAGGTTGTAAGAACTTGAAGCTTGAGGGAAGAGCACTGATATTCCCAAAGTATTTTGGGTTTTTGTTCCTAAGCTATCTCCATTTGGGTATGAGGGATGGAAGTACTTAATATGATGGTGAGAGACAGACCTTTTAGCAATGGTATTTTCTCTCTCTTCCTCAGAGTGTTCTGTTGCTTTTGCTGGGTTTATTTACCTATCTGGTAGGAACTCCTGGATGAAACCTGATTTAAGAATACAGGTTGGCACTTCTTTGCAATCTTAGGGTACTGAGAGGTTGTGACTTCTCAAGTATCACACAAGGGTCCGAAGCTGTACCTGAAGTCAGGTGTTCCTAGTTCTGGGGAGAGAGAGAGAGAGAGAGAGAGAGAGAGAGAGAGAGAGAGAGAGAGAGAGAGAGAGAGAGAGAGAGAGAGAGAGAGAGAGAGAGACACGGAGAGGGAGAGGGAGAGGGAGAGGGAGAGAGAGAGAGAGAGAGAGAGAGAGAGAGAGAGAGAGAGAGAGAGAGAGAGAGAGGAGGAGGGAGGGAGGGAGAGAGAGAGAATTTCGCTGATAGGGAAATGAGAAAAGGTTTCACAGAGGAAAGAAGCCCCTGAGCTGAGCCTTGAAAGCGTGTAGGGAAATAAATAATAAAGTGAACTATCAGGGGCAAATTTGAAAATCTCTGCATGTGTCTGGATTTATTCACCTAATTAATTCATCCAAGTGTCCCCACACTTTAGAAAATTGTGATGATGATGGACAAAATAATTCTGGCAAAGAGTGCAAATATTAAGTAAAGTACTATAGACTTAGCATGATTTTTTTTTTAACCATAGAGATGTGATTGCAGCAAAAGAGTTGTAATCAATATATGCTCATCATTACTTTCCCTACTATAAATAATTGATTGCTTAAACAGAGGGTCACATCACTATCACCTTTATTGCTAGTTGGGGCTTTGTTTCTAACTTACCATATAAATTATTGCTCCATGACCTTTCACTAAATCTAGTTCTGTGGTTCAGCAGTATGGGGAATTCTATGACTGGAATTCACTGCAAACTTGGATAAAGCCATCCCTTAACCGCAGGGCTTTGGGTCGGCTGTCTGAATACTTTATTGTCACTGTAATTGATTTTACCTTTGGCTTGGCATGGTGTTTCTTTGTAATTTGTTGATGATTAATGACCATTCTCTGGTTATCTCTGTTCAGCGAGGCCTTAGACAGAGATCAAGCAATTGGTTTGTCTCCACTCTACCTTTTCTTAAAAGGCTTCAATACCTGTCTGGATTAAATTTGTCAAAGGAGGAAAAAAGACCTTATGACCATTTCAGATTGAATGTTTCTCCTATGAGAAGGCTGAAGGTCAAAGTTAAGTTGAAATATAAGCAAATGTTGACTAATTTCCCCTCTGAAATCAAGTCTTTGCCAACAGTGAAAAATCAATTACGTGTTCAATGCTTTCAATTTTTACAAGGTTCTTGTCAAGATACTGGCTCTGGAAACACAAAAGTTTTTAAAGATTGTAATATATACAGAGACATATTATATTTAGATATTCAATGCAACCAATTAAGCAAGTATTCCTTAAGTGCTTAGGTCAAAGTAGCAAAGTATATAAACATACTTTGCGAGGCATGGAGACCTAAGTACGATATACATACACATACAGACACACACACACACACAGTCACACACCAATCTCTGACTTAAAGGAGCTTAGAATAATAGGATTTTATGTTCTAAATCACTGTGTTTAGAGAAATGCAAATTAAAAGAACTCTGAGGTACCACCTCACCTATCAGATTGGTTAATATGACAGAAAAAGAAAATGACAAATATTAGAAGGGATGTAGGAAAACTGGGACACTGATACACTGTTGGTAGAGTTGTGAAATGATCCAACCATTCTGGAGAGCAATTTGGAACTATGCCCAAAGGCCTACAAAACTGCATACCCTTTGATTCAGCAGTATCATTGCTAGGTCTATATCCCAAAGAGATCGAAAAAAAGAAGAAAGGATCTCTTTATATAAAAATAATTGTAGCAGCTCTTTTGTTGTGGCTAAGATTTGGAAATCAAGAGGATGTCCATCAATTGGGGAATGGGTGAACAAACTATGGGATATGATTGGCTTGGAATATTATTGTGCTATAAAAAATGAAAAAAAGGAGATGATTTTGCAAAAACCTGGAAATTCTTACTTGAACCAATAAAAAGTGAGGCAAATTGTACCAGAAGAATGTTGTAGACAGTAGCAGCAATATTGTTTGATGAAGAACTGTGGATGACTTAGCTATTCTCAGAAATACAACGATCAAAGACAATCCCAAAAGACTCATGATGAAGCATGCTCTAGACCTCCAAAGAAAGAATTGATATTGTTTAATATAGACACAAACATGCTATTTTTTACTCTTTTGATTTTTTGTGGGTTTTTTGCCTATTTTCTTTTACAACATGACATATAGAAATATCAAATTGCTTGCAATCTTGGGGAAGGGAAAGAAGGGATAAAGGGACAGAATTTGGAACTCAAAAAAAAAAGAATGTTAAAATTGCTTTTACATATAACTGAGAACAAATAAAATATTAAAAAAGAATAATAGCATTTTAGAGTTTCATATAGATCTTATTTGCTCTACCTCAATATCTCTCTTGCACTTACTTTCTTCATGTGTAAAATGATGGGATTAAATCAGATCATATCTATGAGAATCATAGATGTAGAGTAAGGAGAGACTTTAAGGCCATCTAGTCCAACATTCTCATTTTACAAATGAAGAAACTGAACTGCAGAGAAGGGCAAGTTAAAAAATGGGATAGGCATGAGGGGTGTGTGCAAATAACATGCATATACAAATAATTATAATAAAATTAAATCATGATAAATTAAATAATGTGCTAATTAATTAGCATATTTTGATTAAGTATGAGGCACTTTGATTGGTATGGAGGATGCAAATATAAAGATGGGTACTTTTTAAATTCCACTTGGGAGGATATTACATGTTCACAAAGAAATAAATTCAGAATATATTTAAAAGAGACAAAGTAATTTGGAGGAAGCACTAAAAACTTTTAAAGATGGTAACAGTTGAATTAATCCTTAAAGCGAGCTAGAGTCTTCAGGAAGCAGAGGTAATGAAGGAAAGCATTTAACATAAAGAATGTTGTATTTTTGAAATAAGCAAGAAGGTCAGTTTTGTTAGAACACAGAGTGCATAAGCGATACTAACATGTAATTTGCCTGGTAAGATCAAATGGAGGCATGTTATGAAGAACTTTAAATTTCAAACCAAAAATAATCTATTTTATCATAGAATTAAGTGGGAACAAATTTCTTCATCAGAAGACTGATATGGTTAGACCTATATTTTAGGAACATCAACTTTCTTTCTGTGTGGAAAACAAGCTGGAAAGAGGAGATATCAGATGCAATGAAAATTACTAGAAGATTATTGTAATAATCCAAGTTGGGGAGGATAAGATTCTGAATTAGAATGAATAGAAGGAAGGGGATGAATGTGAAAGAGTACAAAGAAGTAAAATTGACAAGAATTGGCAATTGATTGAATAGAAAGAAGTGAATAATGATGAAGACTCAAGTATGACTCCTAAGTGTAAATCATAGGTGACTAGAAGAATGGTAGTACCATGGATGGGAAAATTAGGTGGGGGAAAATACAATCCTATAGAATCATAAACGTAGAAAAGAAAGAGACTTTAAGAGTCATCTAGTCCAGCATTCTCATTTTACAGATAAAGAAATTGAACCCCAGAGAATAACAAATGGAATAGATGGGATAGGCATGAATTCAGGGAATTTTGTTTTGGATAGATGGAGTTTGGCATCTATTAGACATCTAATTTGAAATTTCTGATAAGGAGTTGGAGATGAGAGCTTGATTCATAGAACTATGAATGATCTACATAGAGATGTTACTTTAATCTATGGGAGATGATGACAATATAGAGAAAGATGAGATCCCAGGAAAGTTCCCTGTGTAGTGCTCACATGTAGATATTGCGATACAGATGATCATTGTCCAAAGGAAAAACATTTAGTGTCAATGGTGTCAAATGCTTCAGAGAGTTCAAGGATGAATACTAACAAAGGTTGTAGAATGTAGCAATAAAATCACTGGTGACTTTAGAAAGCAGTTTCATTTGAGTGTTGAGAATGGAAGACAAAAAGAAAATGACTTAAGAATGTGAGGTGAGAAAGTATAGGTAATGGATGTAGAGAGGTTTTTCCCAGGAGTTTGACTTTAAAGAGAAAGATGATAGCTGGATGGGGATTAGAATGTAATCAAGTATTATGAGAAAATGTTGGTTATTAGGGTGTTGGAATTATTCAAAAAAAATCTTAAACAGACATGTCTCAAATAGGAGAGCAACTATATTTATTTTTCTACTGCCAAGGTATAAAGAAACAAAAAGAATTGCTGAGAATAATGTGAGGGAGAAAATGGGAGGAAATCAATAAGAATTTTGTAGAAAGACATCCTCAATTTTCAAGAAATTCTAGAATAGTTTATTGTTCTACTGGGACTGTGATTGTCCTTTTTGGGGAAGGAAAAATAGTTTTGAGAATGTCTGATTCAAATAACATGGCTGGGAAAGATGAAAACATGGGAATTTCAGTTTCCAAGTTATTTTTCTCTCTTTCTCTTATAAATGAGAATGCACAGAAAACAGGGCAGAGAGATATTTAGGGCTCTTGGAGAAAGCTCTTAGGTGCTCTATTACTTGGCAATATCACATGAATAGACTCCTTAGTTATGAGAAGTCATTGGGGAAGGAATTAGTACAAAAGAAGCAAAAAAAAACCCAGATAAATACATTTTTCCACTCTAATTAAATCCTTTGGATTAAAGTATTCCAATTTTCAACATAATCATTAAGACTTATTGAAATATGAACCAAAGTAGAACACAAAGCATTGAAACAGCTCATGCAATTGTTCTAATGGAATTAAAACAAGAGTAGCAATTCTTTTTGCATAGGGATTTTCATTTCTTTTTATAAGTTGGATGTGATGGCAACATTGCAAACAGTTTTGAAATATCACTATAATTACAGAGAAATTGTAGGTTTAGGCATTTTGGTCCCAGAGATCTATTTATACTCTCATATAAGCCATTAGATTATTCTTGAGTTTTTTCTTTGATAAAATTGTCTCTTAAATCAGTAGCTAAGATTTCACTTCAGACAACTCGGTGTTGCAATGGATAGAGCATTACACCTAGAGTCAAGAAGAGCTAAATTCAAATTTGGCCTCAGACACTGAATAGGTGTCTGAATTTTGATAATTCACCTAACCTCTGTTTGCCTCAGTTTTCTCTTCTATAAAATCAGAATCAAAATCAGAATCACTTATCTCCTAGGTTTGTTGTGGGAATAAAATGTGATAATGTATAAAATATTTTGTAAAACTTAAGTTAGTATATAAATGTTAGTTTAATTGTTATTATTTTGGATCATAATTATAAGCAGGTCACAACTTATTAATGAACTGTATTCCAAAAGTTAGATTCTTTCTTTATCCTCTCTTTTAAAATTAAAATTTATTTATTTATTTTCATTTTTCAATATTCATCTCCACAAGATTTTGAGTTCCAAACTTTTCCCTATCTTTCCCCAATCCGACTCCAGATGGCATTCATTGTGATTACCCCTTTCCCAGTCTGCCTTCCCTTTTATCATCTCCCTTCTTACCCCTTCCTCTTTACTTTCTTAAAGGGCAAGGTAGAGTTCTAAACCCCAATGCTTGTATATCTTATTCCACAGTTGCATGTAAAAATATTTTTTTAACTTTTGTTTTTAAAACGTTGAGTTCCAAGTTCTGTCTCTTTTTTCCTCCCCACCCACTGTCACTGAGAAGGCAAGCAATTCAATATAGGTGATACATCTATAGTTATGCAAAACACCTCCATGATGGTAATGTTGTAAAAGACTATATTTCCCTCCATCCTATCCTGCACCCCAATTGTTCTGTTTTCTCCCTTGACCCTGTCCCTTTCCTACAGTGTTTGCTTCTGACTACCCCCTTTCCCAATTTGCCCTCCTTTCCATCATCCCCCCATCCCCTTTATCCCCTATTTTCCTGTAGGGTAAGATACCCAATTAAGTGTGTATGTTATTCCCTCCTTAAGCCAAATCTGATGATAGTAAGATGAACTCATCCCTTCTCAGCTCCCTCTGCTTCCCTTTCATTGTGAAAACTTTTCCTTGTCTCTTTTATGTGAGGTCATTTACCCCATTCTGTCTCTCCCTTTCTTCTTCTCCCAATATATTCATCTCTCACTCCTTAATTTTATTTTTTAGATATCACTCCTTCATAGTCAACTTATCCTGTGGCATCTGTCTATCTATCATCTATCTATCTATCTATCTATCTATCTATCTATCTATCTATCTATCTATCATCTATCTATCTATCTATCTATCTATCTATCTATCTATCTATCTATCTATCTATTTCCTCCAACTACCTCAATACTGCAAAAGGTCTCATGGGTTGCAAATGTTATCTTTCTATGTAGGAATGTAAGCAGTTCAGCTTTAGAAAATCCTTTATGATTTCTCTTTCCTATTTACCTTTTCATGCTTCTCTTGATTCTTATATTTGGAAGTCAAGTTTTCTATTCAGTTCTGGTCTTTTAATCAAGAATGCTTGAAAGGTTCAACACTCTAAATGAGATGGATGATTATTTTTAAAAATATAAATTGCCCAGATTAACAGAAGAGGAAGTTAAATACTTACATAATCCCATCTCAGAAAAAGAAATTGAACAAGTCATCAATGAACTCCCTAGGAAAAAATATCCAGAGCCATATGGATTTACAAGTGAATTCTATCAAACATTCAAAGAACAGTTAATTCCTATACTATATAGACTATTTGGGAAAATTGGGAAAGAAGGAGTTCTCCCAAATTCTTTTTTATAACACAAATATGGTTCTTATACCGAAACCAAGAAGAGCCAAAACAGAGAAAGAAAATTATAGATCAATACCTCTAATGAATATAGATGCAAAAATTTTAAGTAAGATTTTAGCAAAAAAAAATACAGAAACTTATCATGAGAATAATACTTTATGATCAGGTGAGATTTACACCAGGAATGTAGGGCTGGTTCAGTATTAGGAAAACTATTAGCATTATTGATCATATCAACAACAAAACTATCAGAAACCACATGATTATCTCAATAGAAGCAGAAAAAGCTTTAGACAAAATACAACAGCCATTCCTATTGAAAACACTGGAGAGTATAGAAATAAATGGAATTTTCCATAAAATAATAAGCAGTATCTAACTAAAACCTTCATCAAGCATTATATGCAATGGGGATAAGGTAGATGCATTTCCAATAAGATCTGGGGTGAAACAAGGATGTCTATTATCACCACTATTATTATGGTACTAGAAGTGTTAGCTGTAGCAATAAGAGAACAGGAAATTGAAGGAATTAGAATAGGCAAAGAAGAAACTGTTATCACTCTTTGCAGATGATATGATAATATACTTAGAGAATTCCAGAGAATAAAGTAAAAAACTCTTTGAAATAATAAAGAACTTTGCCAGTTTCACTTTACATGATAAACTTACACAATATCATCTGCATTTCTATGTATTACTAACAAAGTCCAACAGCAAGAGATAGAAAGAGAAATTCCATTTTAAGCTAAGGTAGATACTAGAAAATATTTGGGAAACTACTTGCCAAAAGAAACCCAGGAACTATATGAACACTATTACAAAACACTTTTTGCACAAATAAAGTCAGATCTAAGTGGAAAAACATCCATTGCTCGTGGGTGGGTCAAGTCAATATAATAAAAATGACAATTATACTTAAATTAATTTACTTATTCAGTTCTATACCAATCAAACCATCAGATAATTATTGTCTAGAGCTAGAAAAAATAATATCAAAATTCATCTGGAAGAACAAAAAGTCCAGAATATTAAGGGAACTAATAAAAAGAAATGCAAGGAAAGGTGGCCTAGTTCTACCAGATCCTAAATTGTATTATAAAGTAGCAATCATCAAAACCACTTGGTACTGGCTAAGAAACAGAGAGGTATACCAGTGGAATAGATTAGGTACTCAAGACACAGTAGTCAATGAATATAGCAATCTATTGTTTGATAAACCCAAGGACCCCAGCTTGCGGAATAAGAACTCATTGTTCAACAAAAATTGCTAGGAAAACTGGATAACAGTGTGGTGGAAACTGGGTGTAGACCAATGCCTAACACCATACACAAAAATAAAGTCCAAATGAGTACATGATCTAGGTATAAAGATTGATGCTATAAACAAGTTAGGGGAACAAGGAATAGCGTATTTATCAGACTTATAGAGAATGCAGAAATTTTTGACTAAATAAGAGATAGAGATAGAAAACATTATGAAGTGCAAAATGGATAATTTTGTTTACATTAAGTTGAAAAGTTTTTGCACAAACAAACCCCATGCAACCAAGATTAGGAGGGAAGCAGAAAAGTGGGAAAGAGTTTTTGCAGCTAATGTCTGTGATAAAGGTCTCATTTCTAAAATATATAGAGAACTAAGTCAAATGTACAAGAATACAAGTCATTCCCCAATTGATAAAGGGTCAAAGGATATTAACAGGCAGTTTTCAGAGGAAGAAATTAAAGCTATTTGTAGTCATATGAAAAATGCTCTAAATCACTATTGATGCAAATCAAAACAACTCTGAGGTACCACATCATACCTATCAGATTGGCTAACATGACAAAACAGGAAGATGATAAATATTGGAGAAGATGTGGCAAAATTGGAATACTAATTCATTGTTGGTGGAGCTGTGAGCTGATGCAACCATTCTGGACAGCAATTTGGAACATTGTCAAGAGGTTACAAAAATGTGCATACCCTTTGATCCAACAATACAACTTCTAGGACTGTATTCCAAAGAAATCTTAAAAATGGGAAAAGGACCTACATATGCAAAAATATTTATAGCCACTCCTTTTGTAGTGGCCCAAAACTGGAAATCAAGGGGATGCCCACTGATTGGGGAATGGCTGAATAAAGTGTGGTATATGAATGTAATGGAATACTATTGTGCTATAAGAAATGATGAGCAGGAAGACTTCAGAGAGACCTCGAAAGACTTATATGAACTGATGCTGAGTGAAAGGAGAAGAACCAGGAGAACTTTGTACACAGAAATAGCCACAGTGTGTGAGGAATTTTTCTGGTGGACTTACTACTTCATTGTAATGCAAGGACCTACAAAATTCCCAATGGACTCTTGAGGCAAAATGTCTTCTACATCCAGAGACAGAACTATGGAATTCAATCACAGAATGAAACGGATCATTTTCTTTTTATTTTGTTTTGTGATTTCTCCCTTTCATTTTAATTCTTCTATGCAACATGACTAAGGTGAAAATGTATTCAATAGAAATGTATATGTAGAACCTATATAAAATTGTCTGCTGTCTCAGGGGGAGTTTGGGGAGGGAGAAGGGAAGGAGTTGAAGGAAGGGGAGAAAATCTAAGATATATGGAAGTGATTGTAGAACACTGAAAACAAATAAAATAATTTAATAAAAAATAGTAAGAAAGGGGCATAGGAAGAAACTGTTATTAATGTTCTGAAATTCAGAAGTGAAAGGAAACACTGTTCAATTATCTAAGTCTTTGAAGGAATTAGTATAGATCTCACAAGAATCTGGAAATTTGACCTAATACAAATGATGATTCTGCCTCTCTTGGTAAAAATAAAATGCTTGAAAGGCCTCTATTTCATTGAATGTCCATTTTTCCCTTGAAGCATTCTACTCACTTTTGCTGGGTAGGTGATTCTTGGTTTTCATCCTAGCTCCTCTGACTTCTGGAACATCATATTCCAAGTCCTCAGATGCCTTAATGTAGAAGCTACTAGATCTTGTGTCATCATGATTGTATTTCCACAGTACTCAAATTGTTTCTTTCTGGCTTCTTGCAGTGTTTTCTTCTTGACCTAAGAACTCTGGAATTTGGCTACAATATTCCTAGGAGTTTTCTTTTTAGGTTCTCTTTCCAGAATTGATTGGTTGATTCTTTCAATTTCCAATTTCTTGAAAGATGATATCTAGGCTCTTTTTTTGATCATGGTTTTCAGGTAGTGCGATATTTTTTAAATGATATCTCTAGGTCAGTGGTTTTTGCAGTGAGATATTTGACATTGTTTTCTATTTTTTCATTCTTTTGGTTCTGTTTTATACTTTCTTGTTTTATCATAATGTCATTAGCTTCCATTTGCTCCATTCTAATTTTGAATAAATTGTTTTCTTCAGTGAGCTCTTGGACTTCTTTTTCCATTTGGCCCATTCTGCTCTTTAAGTAATTCTTCTCCTTGGCTTTTTGGATCTCTTTTGCCATTTGGGTTAGTCTATTTTTAACGTTATTTTCTTCAGTAGTTTTTGGGTGTCCTTTAGAAAGTTCTTGTTTTGATTTTCATGATTTTTGCATCACTCTCATTTCTCTTCCCAATTTTTCCTCTACTTCTCTTACTTGATTTTCAAAATCCTTTTTGAGATCTTCCATGTTCATTTTCCTGGAGGCTTTTGATGTGCAGGTTTATCCCATACTGGACTATGCTCTGCTCCCTTCCTAGTGAAAAAGAACCTTCCTGTCTACTTTCCAGGTTGTCTTGGGCTGGAAATTTGTTTCATTTTATCATTTTTGGGTTCTGTAAGATCTAGAATTTGTTTAGAGTCATTTTTTTATGTTTCTTTGGAGGGACCACTCAGGGAAGTCCCTGTATTTGCTCTGCCATCTTGGCTCTTCCCCCCCACCCCTCAAGTTAGTTTCTTCACAGAGATAATAATATATATTGAATTCAACAAATATTTTGAAATCACTGGGAACGTGTGGAACACTGTGGAAATTGCTGAAGGCGATAAAGGAAAAATAAAAAGAAGACCCACGATGTCTCTTTCATCATAGATTTTAATTTTATAGGGGCATCCAAAACATAAATTTTCAGTTAATCAAAGATCTCATTTATGTGAATACCTCTCCCCAGTAATAAAGATTTCAGCTGACCCATGCCTGTCCATTTTGTGCAATTCTTATCTTTGACTTCTATAAATTAATTTCAGTAAATCCACCTAAGAAGTCACAGACCTTATTTGCTTTCTATTGATGTCACAAATATATTTGGGGTATTCAATTTAACAATAAGACATTGAAATATGAATAATTGGTTATTTCAAAAGCTCTTCATTGGTTGTTCATTATTTATCCCTAAATTCTCATTACATGACCAGTACATTTTCCTTTTTGCTGATACATGCCATGCAGAAATAGCTACAACTGAAACTGGAACACAAGTCAATAAGAGAAGTACAAAGTACTATGTGAAGCCTAAATGGGGAAAGAAAAATGTGCCAGCTGAGCTTTCATCAAGCTTAATTCATTGAAATAAAAACTACCATCTTAATCTTGTCCTCTCAAAATATGTGACTTCTAATATTTTCAACTTCACTGCTGGTAACAAAAAATAAACACATTAGTTTTATTTAGTGTTCACCCATATATGTTGTACATATCTGGCTGTTATTTAGCATAATCAAATGTCAAAAAATGAAAAAAATATTGGAATCAGTGATTTAACTAAGGCATGGGAATAAACATTTTTCTTAATTGAGTATATTTTGAGAAAGCAAAATGAAGTTTTTCCATGTTTTAAACTATCTGTTAAAAGTCAGAAAATTAGATTCTGAAAATAAATCTAAGACTTCTGAGAAAAAAAATCCTTTAAAATGATTATATACTACAATCATCAGCTTTGATAACCTTTGGTAAATATGACTGTATTTATAGAAAATCATAGCAAGATGATGTAAAATAAGTTATGTTTTTAATATGAAATTCATGATGACAGCTTTATTTACTACCTCTTCTAAAACATTTGGGAGAAATCCAAAAATCTAAAATCCTGTAGGAAAAAAGCTAATTTTTCCCATTGGACTTAGTGAAAAAATAACTCATTCAATTGAACAATAGAGCAAATAGCATTATTTTCTATTTTGGTAAGTCAAATTTCTTAATTTAAAATATATTTGTCTAAAAAACAATATTTTGGAAGTATTCTAGAAAAAACATCAGTATTATGTTCATATGCAACTTTAGAGTAGAAATGGGTGTCTCACCTTTAAACTAGGTACCTTCCCCTGGAGTTGAGCACATGTCCTAGTCAGCAAACTATTTACTTAACATATTGAACCACAGGTACATGATTTAGATATAAATGGTAATATCATAAGCAAACTAGGAGAACATAGAATATTTTACCTATTAGATTTGTGTATAAGGGAAGAATTTATGACCAAACAAAAGTTAGAGAAAATCGTGTAATGTAAAAATTTTGATTACACTAAATTAAAAAGGTTTTGCACAAATAAAACCAATGCAGCCAAAATTTGAAGGAAATCAGGAGACTGGGGAAAATGCATAGCAATTTTCTCTGATAAAGGCATCATTTCTGAAATGTATAGAGAATGGAGTCATATTTATAAGAATATGAATCATTTCCTAATTGATGAATGGTCAAAAGATGTGAACAGTTAGTTTTCAGAATAAGAAATCAAAGCTATCTCCAAAGCTATAGTCATGTGACAAGATGGTTTAAGTAACTATTGATTAGAGATGAAAATTAAACAAATCTGAGATATCACCACATATCTATCATCTGTGATAGAAAAGAAAAATGAGAACTTTTTGAGGGTGTTTGGAAAAAAATGGGATACCAGTGAATCTCTGGTGGAGTTTTGAACTGATCCAACCATTATGGGGAACACTTTGGAACTATACTCAAAAGGGCTATAAAACCATGCATACCCTTTTATTCAGTGATGCCACTTCTCGGTCTGTGTCACAAAGAGATAAAAAAACAAAAAGGAAAAGGCCATATATGTACAAAAATGTTTACAGTAGTGCCTTTTGCAATGACAAAGAAGTGGAAATTAAGGGGATGGGTGCCCATCAATTGGGGAATGACTAAACAAGTTGTGGGACATGAATGTAATTGAATTCTCTTGTGCTATAAGAGATGATGAATAGACAGATTTCAGAGAAACTTGGAAAGATTTACATGAATTGATGCTGAGTAAAGTGAGCAGAACCAGGAGAACATTGCACAAGTAATAACAATATTATACAATGATCAGTTGTGAATGATTTAGCCATTTCCAGCAATACAATGATTCTAAATAATTCAAAATGGCCTATGATGAAAAATTCTATCCATTTTCAGAGAAAGAGCTGGTGGAATCTAAATGCAGATTGAAACTTATTCTTTTTCTGCTTTATTTTTGGCAATATGACTAATGTGGAAATGTTTTGCAAACTTTACATACATAATTGATATCACATTTCTTGCCTTCACAATGGATAAATGAGGGGTGGAAAAAATAATCATAAGCTCAAAACTTAAAAAAAAAATTAATGTTAAAAATAAATAAATAATACTTAAAAAGGGTTTATTTGGCCAGAGGCTCTGATTGATTCTCATTTGCCTCCCCCAATCAATGAGGAAATGGGGGTTCTGTGTCTAAAGTGACAAGTCACTGAGAAAGAAGAATTTTCCCTTCAGTTGACTTTCAAAGGAGGGAAAAACTTCTGATTTCCTTTTTTTTTCCTTTTGAGTGTATTGTTTAGCACTCTGAAAGCTTTTCTTCCCTTTTTCCAGTAGGTATTTGCTTCACCAGGTCCAAGCACGTCAGTGAATAAATGTGCTTATCTAGGAACACTTAGGGTTAAATATCAGGTTTCTGACTGCAGGCAGGCTTTGCCTCTACCATCTTTGCTCAGTAATCTCTCCTTTGAGGTTCATATTAAACAAATTTATCACCCAGTCCAGCTCGTGGTGGTCATTACCTATCAATCACTGGTATACTGTTTTTTTCTCAATGATTTCAGTGCCTGATTTATAGTTTTCCATTTTATCCCAGTTTCTGCTCTTATAGTAGGAATTTCCACATACTTATTAATAGTCCCTCAAATACCCAAACTTCTTTGTTCTTCAACCTATGCAACTTTTGTGATTCTCACAGAGAAGTTCATATCCTTAATTTTGTCATCATCCAGAGTATATCATTTTCATGTTCATGAACTCTACAATTCTTTTATGTTACTAAAATTTTTATCATTCCATCTTTTCCCATACCTTAGAGACCCTAAACCTGTTCTTCACTTTCACCATCTATTCTTACCTCTTTACCCTTCAGTTCTTTCTCAAACCATCACCCCTCTGTTATATGTAGTCCACTCTTTCCCCTAACTTGACCCCTTGATGAACCAACTCTACTACAAACTACCCACTATTCTTGAATTGTTGGCTTTTGAATAATATGGCAAACAATGCCTTGTTAAATCCTAACCCTGGATTATTCTCATCATTTATGCCTATGCATGTAATGCTGAACATATCTGGAAGAAATTATAAAATATTGCTTGAATGGATCCACTACAGATCCCTCTTTTACTCTTGACCATTCTAAATGGTAATTGACACTGTTGGTCACCTTATCCTAGATGCTTTCTTTGCTTTACATCTTCATGATACAGTTCTGTCCTAGTTCTCCTACCTGGACTTGATCTGAATCTTGAACAAGTGAAGAGAAGCTAAGAGGTAGAGATGAGGAGGAAGAGCAAGGGATTTAAAAATCAAAGTGAGGATTTTGTATTTGAGTTTAGAGGAAATAGGAAGCTACTTGGGTAACATGGTTATATGTATTTTAGGAAAGTCATGTTGGAGGATTGTTTGGTATGGACAGAGATATGAAGCTGGAAGAACAATCAGAAGGCTATTTGAATAGTCCTGAAGTTATGAAGATCTCAAGTGGGCTGTGTGAGTAGAGACATGGGGTTATGTATAAATATGAAAGCAAAATCAGCTAGGGTTTCCATGAAGAATTCCTTTCCAATATTTCTCAGGAAATTATTATTTTTTTTTTTTTCTAATCTAGAGTCTGAGAAAAATCAGTTAAGAAAATAGGAAAAAAAGTGTGGAATTCTCTTGTGAGAAATGCTCATCATTTCTTATAGTGCAATAGAATTCAATTACATTCATGTGCCACAACTTGTTAGTCATTTCCCAAGTGATGGACATCCCCATAATTTCCAATTCTTTGCCACCACAAAAGGTGTTGCTATAAATATTTTTGTACATATAAGTCCTTTTCCTTTTTTTTTTAATCTCTTTGTGATACAGACCTAGAAGTGGTATTGCAGGATCAAAGGCTATGCATGGTTTTATAACTCTTTGAGTATAGTTACAAAGCATTCTCCATAATGGTTGGATTAGTTCAAAACTCCACCAGTGATGCATTCATGTCACAAATTTTCCACAGTTTCCTTTTGGGTGTAATTCTCTTGTGCAAACCCTATGAGTTGTTAGTAATAAACATGATACCTCTTTGAAGGAATCCGTTGACATCAAGTCATGAGCAAGAGAAGGAAATGCTCTTGTGAGGAGTGAAAGTTTAAGATCACCGGTTCTGGTAGCCAAAACATGAATGATCATGATATTATGTCAGTTCTATTTGCAACTGTTGCTGTCAGTGTGCATTCATGACCCTATCTGCTGCTAATGGTGAATCTTGCAAATAAATATTAGTAAGTTTTCTCACATAGTATACTTTATACAAATCTTATGAATAGTATTCCAAGAAATAATAAGTTTGGAAAAGACACTAGTCTTTGAGATAGTAATTTTGATAAATGATTCTGTGTAGTGTTATTAATCTTAATAGAAGATCTGAATGTTACCTTACTTGATTACTCCCCAACATGTTAAATGGTATTTTCCAGTGTTTGAACATTCACCACAGGCTACAACTCATTGTAGATACTACTAAATTTAATATTTCATATTTATTAAATAAATGTGCATATATTAAAACTTATACATCTATAATAATGAGTAAAGAATATTGGTAGTATTTAAAGAAAGATGAAAAAAGTAATCAGTCTATTGTTAAGTGACATAATTCATTATCAAAATATATTAGTTCAAAATAGTAAACCATGCATTTATGATATTTTTTACAGAAAACCTCCAAAATTTTTGCGTCATGCCATTACAGAAAAGTGATTCATTGTTTATTCTTTTTTCACTCATTATTGTTTAAAACATGTAAATAAAATGTCATGAAAGATACAGAATAAATTATAATTTCAAGAATTCTGGGATTCCAATTTCTCATTCCCAAATCCTAAAGATTAATATATATCAGGAATCTGAAATTTTAGAGATAACAAATCCTGGTAACATTGGATACATGGCTTAAGTGGGAGGGAAGAATTGAGAATGAGGTTGTTAGCTTTGGTGACGGTACTATCCTTAACACTAATCAGAAAATTGGGAAGAGGAAAAGGTTTACAGTAGAAAGACAATGAACTTTGTTTTGAAGATGTTGAATTTGATATGCCTTCAGGGTATTCAGTTTGTGATATCCACAAGGCACTTTGTGTCTCTGGAAGAAGGCCATGGTTGCTTACATATATTTGAGAATTATCTTCATAGAGATGCTACTTGAACCCATAAGAGTTTATGAAGTGGGATAACAGAGAGGAAGAACAGAAGAGCACCCAGGACAATGAATTGAGACCCCTACTTTTAGTGATTTCATATGAATGAAGAATAATCAAAGAAGGTGGAGGAGTGGTAAAACAGGTAGGAAAAAAGGAAAAGAGCACAATGTCCCAGAAACATGGAGAACATCACTTTATTTTCCTCCTTTCTGTGATCTGAAACTATATACTTGAATCTAGAAAGGCTGCTTTCAGATGTCTCACATGGACAAAGCTAGGAGATATGCAAGGACTAAAAGGCTAGTGCTGAATTCAAGAACACTTGATTTCAAATTTAGCCTCAAAAAATTACTAAAGTAGCTATGTGACTTGGGCATGTCACTTAGCTTCTGTCTGTTTCAATTTCCTCAGCTATAAAACAGATACAATAGTAGCATTTACTCCCCCCTAGGGTTGTGAAGATTTGATAATATTTGTAAAGCACTTTGCAACCCTCAAAAAGCTATATAAGTGCTAACTATTATTTTTATTGGAAAAAGTGAATGAGCAGTAAAATCTGTCGACCACTGCTGGCAAATAGTATTTCAAAGTGTATGCTTCACTTTTGATGGACAGAGAGTAACAGTATAAAAGAAAGAGGATTCTGAGTAGTTATTCAGCAACTAAAATTGCAAAATCAAAGCCTGAAAATATTTACTGAGTGTTCCTTATGTATAAGACAGAATGAGACTCCATTATATATTTGAAAAGAATTATTAAACTCAATTTGTTTGACTAATATTAATTAAACATTACTACATATAAATCATTATGCTCTGCATTGGAAGGGATACAAATAGTTATCAAAGTTCCAACCATATAGAATCTCACTATTTATCATTAAAAGTTCAGTTATCTAAATGGAAGTCATAGAATTTTAGAGCTGAAAGGTATGTTAGAAATCATCCAAGTCAAAATGGAGGGACAATAATCATGAAAAGGGAATTTATAATAATGTGATACATAATGGATATGGAGTGAAAAAAGTTTAATTTACATACAGTGGAAGGCACATAGAGCTTAACATAGCCTAGAGGGTTGCTTCCCTAGCTCAGAGCATAATTTTTTTTTAAAATCCATCGTCAGTTTTATTTTCTTTATGACATGTAGGTAAGCACTCAATCCTACTCAGTTTTTTTAGATTCTAAACCTTTTCCTTTCTCAAAAGACCTAATTTATAGAGACAGAATTCTCATCAGGAAGGGATCTCAAGAGATCTCCTCATCCAAGCCTTCATTTTCCAGCTGAGGAAGCGAGGCCTGTCACATGGTTCATTTCATTAGGTCATCATTGATGCTCCTTCTCCCCCAGTGGCATCTTTGGAGATGTGAAGGTCCTCAAGCATCTCTACCAGGATAATTGGAGGGGCTTCTTCATCATCTGTATCCCTCTCAACAGGGACTGTCGAGGCTTTATAAATATTGACATTCTTCCTGATTGCCTCATCTTCTTCCAGATCTTCCAGAAAGTCCTGGTATTGCCTTTCATCATCTGTATCCATGGTTTCTTTGTTGCTAGCCAGCTCCTTGAGTTTCCAGTTCCTGCGACGCTGGTGTTTGGCACAATCATAACTCTTTTTGATTAATAGCACATCAGGAATATGATGGTTGTTCATCTTGTTGGCATACTCATCATTCAGGCTGCAGTTGGCCAAGTCAAACCCCAGCACCAGGTCTCCAGGGTTCAAAAGATGTCCTAAATGAGTCTGGCAGAAATACTGATTGTCCGTGCTCATCTCTGAAGTCTTCTGCACCCAGACTTCTCCAAGCATGTGTTTATTTGATCTCATGCCAGCCCCCGCCACAGCTTTTTGATTGTGAATGATGCTGCACTCCATCACGATAAACTCCTTCAGCTGCTTGAGGTGGCACAAGCTACTGAACGGGTAACGCCAATAGGTATTCCCATCAATCTCAGCAATCTGTAGTGTGTTTGGATCAATGAGGTGGATGGCACTGGTAACTCGGATGCAAACACAAATTTGACTCATGTTTCCAAGCTTTGAGCCAGTTTGGGAGACAGACACACAACACTGTCCTTGCACATGGGAACAATTTCCATCGAGAAGCTGTTTTTGTAATTATATATATTGCTATGAATATCATGAGAGATCAGTCTCTGTGAAGATTTGGATCTGGAAGGGACTGTGCACTGGAGGAAGTCTACCATCTTCTGGGGGTGCTGCTTCTGAGCATAATAGAAACCCAAGCCATCATGAGTCTCCTTGATCCGCAGGGTGTTCTGATGTGCTCTGTGTTTCAAGATCAGCTGCTCCAGATAGTAGAAAGTTTTTTTTGTGTAAGGTCTTTTGCCTGACTTGAACCACAGCTTTCCAGGAATCCTTGACTTCCACCCTGTGGCCAGCATCACACATCTGTGATGCACTACATACTCTATCACAAACACCTGCTGAAGGATGGCCCCGTTCATCACCTCTTTCTGGAAAGTCAGCTTGACTTTAAGCTGCTTGAAATGAAGTTCAGTCCAAATGAAACCAGCTTCCATCAGTAGTACCTTACTTAAAGAGGCCTTGATTTTTTTCAAACACAAAGTAAGAAGTTCCCTCGACTCTAAGGTATCTGTGTTCCTGGTGGCTGAAGATATCTTTCACACTGTTTGCAGAAGTTAACTGACATTGTATGGGGATCCCTTCATTGATGTCCACTTGTGTCCACAAGTAGGCCACACACATGTTGGCTGGATTGGGGAGGATAGGGATACCACACTTGCAGCACAGGACGCAGCTGGTGCTGCTCACCGCCAGGCCCTTCAGGTACTCCATGATGGGGAGCACTCCACTGCCCCTGGGGTCGAGTCACGGCCCGGAGCCCCCAGCCAGTCCCGACCCAGCTCTCCCTGCTGGAGTTCTTCCCTGGCACTGATCCCGGTACCTCCTCAGACCATAATTTTACAAGGGACCACAGACATGCTAATTTCAATCCTGGTTTGACTCACTCTGAACTTTTTTTCTCCTTACCAGCCAACACTCCAAACACACACCCCATCAATGGTCTCCCACTTTGCATGTTGTCTTATCCATCAGAATGGAGCTTCCTGGAGTGTAGGGGTTGTCTAGTTTTGTATTTGTATCCTCAGTGCCTCGTATAGTGTTTGGCACTGAATAGTCACTTCATAAATGTGTATTCCATTCCACATATTAAACACTTAACAAATTCTGCCTGTTCATAAACTTTAACTTTTATCAATTAGGTAATAGCTTTTATAAATTTAAGTCCATTCCTCATTTTTCTTGAAAATGAGACACTCATCAATGAAATGTGCTGTACTTCTCTGTCTCCCCTTTCCCTATAGAATGAAAGGAAATTACAGTCTATGGGGAGGGGGGGAAACAAAGATGTACAGACATATGCAAAGTGCATGCAAAATAAACACAGAGGCATTTCAAAAAGAAGACACTAGCAACTGAGGGGAAGCAGAGAAGACTTCATGTAAAAGATCATGAGGTGATTTTTGAAAGATGTAAGCATTCTAAGTGGTAGAGATAAGGAAGGAGTCCTTTTGGAACAAAGGCACAAAGGTGGCAGGTGGGATATTATATTTTAAGAAGAATAAGAATGTGCTTGTTTGGACCATAAAGTATATGTACTAATTTGGAAAATTAGGTTGGCACCAGATCATGAAAGGTTTTGATTTCCAAGAATAGGAATGCTTATTTAGAGGTAATAGAAAGCCACAGGAGTTTATTGAGTAAGGGGATGACATGGTCAGATCATTAAATAATGATGAGATAGTAGTGTTGAGGATAGATTAGATACAGCAGACCTTTGAGTCAAAGAATTCAGTTCAGAGGTTATCATAATCATCTTTGTGAGAGATAAGAACATGAACTAGGATGACAAAGACGCAATGTAATTTGGTGAGAAATGCAATAGATTTGGAATCAGAGTCCCTAGTTTTGAATCCTAGATGTTTAGTTAACCTCTCTGGGCTTGTTTCCTCATTGGTAAAATGAGTGAATTGAACTAGATAATCTCTAATACTCCTTCTTATTCTAAATTCTACGTACCATATAATTTCTCTCTCTCTCTCTCTCTCTCTCTCTCTCTCTCTCTCTCTCTCTCTCTCTCTCTCTCTCTCTCTGTCTCTGTCTCTGTCTCTCTCTTTCTCTGTCTCTGTCTCTCTCTCTCTTTCTCTGTCTCTCTGTCTCTGTCTCTCTCTGTCTCTGTCTCTGTCTCTCTCTCTGTCTTTCTCTCTTTCTGTGACTTAGCATCAAGATTCAGAAAATCATGCAAAAGAACGATCCAGAGGTTAAATGATTTGACTAATACTAAAGATATAGTAAATAGAAAAAGTGGGACTTGAATTCATATCACCAAGACTCTAGTGCTGGTGCTTTCCTCCCACACTTTACCTGAAGAAAAATAAATATTCAGATGTTTATGATAGAAATGTAATTGTAGTATTGGGCTGGGGCAGGGAGGGAGGAGCAGATCAGGAAACCTTTGATCAGTTGATTTCTTTTCAGCACAGTTGATAAAATCCCAGAAGACAATGGAAGGATAAGAGACATAAGGAGATATTAATGCATTAAAGGAAATATAAATGTTAGTTTGTACTCTTTCCTCCCTTTTAGTTTGTGCTCAAATTCCTGTAAAGAATTTGATTGAATAGAGGACAGCTAGCTAGTGTTGGTTAAGGATCAACCACGACTCTGTTGGCCCTTTACATTCAAGACATACTTCTTAGCAGGTGATTGATGCATAAGCCAGGTCCAAGAAGTGTCATCCTTTCAAACAAAGAAGTGGGCAGGATATAGGAGAAGAACTTAGCTCAGGGGTGGGGAAACTGATGTGGCCCTGTGATTGAATCTAAGTTTTACAGAACAAATCCTTTTATTAAGGGAATATGTCCTGTGAAGTTTGGATTCAGTCAAAGGGCTGCACTTGGGGACCTAGAGGGCCACAGGTGACCTTGAGATCCCAGGTTCTACACCTTTGACCTAGCTCCAGAGAAGGAATTGTTCATTGCTTATAAGAGTGGAGAGGATTTTTCTTTTATTCTCTCCTATTATGCATGGAGTCTGGCAGTGGATTTTTTCTTCCAGTTACAGACATTATTCCTATACACAGGCCCAAGGAGTCAGTCAGATTTTTGAGGCTGGAGAAAGTTCTGAAAGTCTGACCTCTCTGTTAGTCAAGAAGAGAGCCAGCCCTGACTACTAGGATTTGAGATGTGGAGAGGGATGAACTCAGAGAGCCTGGCTGATTGACATTTCCAGCAGAAATTCTGGGTCCAGGGTGAACTATATGAAGATACCAAAAGAAGAAAAGTGATATTGAGGCCCTGCAGTGCCAGGGGTATGTTGACTTGGTCACATATGATCCCTAAGTATATGGCCCTCTAATAGTGTGATCTAAGCATGTGTTTACTCTTCCTCTGATGCTGTGTGTGTGGTTGTAGATAAGTATGCCTCAACTTAATGGGGAGACTTTTTTGCTATTGTTATGATTTTCTATCAGTAAATGCGTTTACTTTGAACTAATTGTATCTGCTGGATGATCATCACGAGGGCTCTTGATTATAGGTCCTTAAAGAGAGCAGAGCCACAAAATATATAGTATATTTGAACCCAGGGGTTATGATCTCCCTGGGGACTCAGCTTGTGACTTTAAATAATCCTGGAGTGGGTGGTACATAGATAATTAGGATTTTGAGATATTTGGGGGATTCACACCTGAGAAGAAACCACTATTTCAATGTGCAGTGTGAATGATTTAAACTGAATGTAGTAATGTCCTAGCTTGAATTAGCTCAGATACAAACTAATTAACCAGCTTTACCCCAGGATTCTCTCTCTTTTTTAATTTAAACTCAAAACACCAGAACTCAAATACAAAATAGAGAAAAGAAAAAGAAACATATCATAAAATTAAATATTGAAACTTGAATACAAAGTAAAGAAAAAAATGTCATATGCCCAGCAGAACATGAGAGGATTGAAAATATATAGCAATACATTTCCATTTCAAAAAGGCCTGTATGATAAATGCTGCACATTGTGTTGAGAGCTGCCTGTCTTTGCTTCCTTGTAAGTTTTCTTTTATTCTCTGCTGTGAACTTTTTACTCTGTTCTTTTTTTTCCCTTCCTGCTCCACCCCTGAAGGCTACAATTAAATGTGGATACACACACACACAGGTATACACACATACAAATGCACATGCATACATATATATACTCATGCACATATGTACATGCATGAGTACATACGTTCATACTTATATAGATATATGCTTTCCCTAACATATTCTACACCTGACCTTTTTTTTATGTTTGTGCATATCACTTATTTCCTATCCCTTCTGACTCCTCTAGTTTACTTTTGCCCACTCCCTTGCCCTCCTATTACTTAGCCTATCCCGTCACACCAAGGATCTCTCCCCTGTTTCCCCATTCCCATAAATCTAAACACCCTTCTATACCTCCCTTTAACCTACTCCCTCTCCCTCCCCACTAAAGATCTCTCCCTTATCCTCCCCCAAATCCCTCCCTTATCTTTCCATTCTCATTGACCTCAATACCCTTTATATCCCCCTTTAACCTATTCCTTTACCTTCCCCTCTAGAAATGCCTCTTATCCTCTCCCACCTCCCTATCTTCTTACCATTTTATTTCTTCTGAATGTAGAAGACTTTTATACTTATATGTGTGTACTTTTATATACATATGTGTGCGTATATATAGGTACATATATAATGTTCTGTCTTGAATCCATTCCCAATGAAAGTAGATTATCAGAACTACCAGCTCTCCTCCCTTAATTCCTCTGTTGCTGGTTCTTCCTCTTTTACCTCATTTGTATAATTATTCTTTTGAACTATTCCTAGATGGTTTTACTTTTTAAGTCATATCAAACTCAGGTCTACCCCAGTGTTTCTTATAAACTACTCAATTGCTAATAACAATCTTAGACATACCGTTTACATTTTGCATACATAAAAGGTAAACAGTCTGTCTTTATTGAATTCCTTGAACAGTCTGTCTTTATTGAATTCCTTGTAACCAGTCTTTGGTTTATGCCTTCTGTTTCTCTTGGCTCTTGTATGTCAAATCTTCTATTAAGTTCAGGTTTGTTTTTTTTTTAAACAAAGTCCTGGACATCTGATCAAGTAAATGTCCATTATTTTTCATTCACAATTATTCTTAACTTTGCTGGATATGATACTTTTGGTCAGAATTTCAGTTCCTTTGCTCTTTGATATGCAATGTTCCAAGATCTATGGTTCTTGACTGTTTCCACTGCTAGGTCTTATGTGATTCTAATTGTGGCACCATCATGTTTAAGTTTTTTTTCTTGTTACTATTTATATTTTATTCTTCAGCTTGGGATTTCAGAATTTGACTATAATATTCCTATGAGTTTTCCTCATAGGATCTGTTTCAAGTGGTGAGTGATGGATTTTTTTCTATTTCCACTTTCCCCCTTTTTCTAATGCTTAAAGACAATTTTCTTTAATTATTTCTTGTATTGTTGTATCAAGATCTTTTTCTGATCATAGTTATCAGGTAGTCTTAGTGTTCTCATGTTTTCTCTTCTTGATCTGTTCTCCAGATCAGTTTTTTTATAAGATCTTTCACTTTCTCTTCTATTTTTTTCATTCTTTATAGTTTACTTAATTATTTCTTGATCACTCAGAACATCACTGGTTTCCCCTTGCCCAACTTGAATTTTCAAGATATCATTTTCTTCCTCAAGATTCTAGATCTCCTTTTCTAATTGGTTGAATTTCTTTTCATAATCTTATTGTTTTTCTTGGATTGTTCTTTTTTTTGTTTTTTAGTTTTTCCTCAGTCTCTCTCATTCGATTTTAAAGTCTGTTTTAAGCTCTTCCATAAATTTTTTTTGGGGCAGGTGACCATTTGATGTTGCTCTTTGGGTTAGAAGAGAGTTTCTTGCTTCAATATTCTCCTTTGACGATGAACCCCAGTCTTCTTTATTCTCATAATAACTTTCTGTGGTTGAATTCTTTCTACTTTGCCTATGTATTTTTTTGTAGTAATAGCTTAATTTTTGTAATCACTTCTAGTCCTGGAGTGTGGGGGAATGGTGCCTCTCATCTGAGATCTTCAGTTCTCCCCTCTAGCCTAGAGCCAAAGCTAAACCTCCAGCCTCCTATAAGTGCCCACAGCCAGGGGCATCCTTCCTCACTGCTTCTGCACTTGAGCTTGTTCCTTCTCATCCTGACTGTTTTTGCAGGAGCCAGATCTAGCAATCCTTGTCAGCAGACATTCTCTCAATCTTTCCTGGCTCATAAACCCAGCTACCCTCAAGGTCCCAGGAGTAAAAGTTTATGTAGCTGCTGCTGAGGCAGCCTCCCAACCCAACTAACTCCAGGGCTTGCAGCTTGTTGTTTATGCAGACCCTAGTCTAGAGATGTTTACTTTTCCCAAGGAAGAAATCTCTTTCTGGGATTTTCCTTCTGATTTTCTCAGATTGTCCTGGGAGGACCCCTGCTATGCTCCATGATCATTTATTTTTACTCTGCACTTTGTTCATCCTAAGGTGCTTTTTATCCTTTTTGTGGGGGAAAAATCTTATGAGCTTGGAATTTTCTGATGTACTCCTCTATCTTCCCAGAATCCTGTCTCCCAGGATTCTCTGCTATGAAATTTGGATGTTGTAAATCCAATGCAAAGTACTATATAGAAAGACTATTCTCATTTCACTGCACTATCTTGAAGAATAACAAGAGACACCAATAAGACCACAAAATCTGGCAGTATATGACATTCTGTCTTAGAACTGGATACAGAGATTGCTCTCCTACATGATGATGCCCTAGATTTCAAAGAATTCAAAAATTACCTGGTATAACTATCACCCGGTCGTACTGCCACCATAAAAATGGGTTGATAACCACAAAGATAACTGACAAATGACCTAAGATTTAGTTTGGAGGAAGTGTTTATGGTAGGACTGGGTGTCTGATTTCTTTGAACATCCTTATTAATGATATGAAGAGGATATAGAAGGATACTGATGAATTTTCAATGCTAGCAGATGAGGAGGTTTCAAATACCAGGAAATGTGGCCAGGATATTAGGACCCAAATAAGAACATTTGGGGAGAGGCAATGAGTTTGGAGTTGGCAAATTCTGTATTCCCATGAGGGTATTCTATTTCAAGATTTCCTTTTATTAATTAATTGAGCTGGTTTTATGAACTTGCTTTTCTGGATGTCTTTGAGGTCAATGTAATTTGCAGAACTCGTGATGGGATTCATT
Organism: Notamacropus eugenii; assembly: GCF_028372415.1. Classification (NCBI taxonomy): domain Eukaryota; kingdom Metazoa; phylum Chordata; class Mammalia; order Diprotodontia; family Macropodidae; genus Notamacropus; species Notamacropus eugenii. Next base: position 126,582,060 of record NC_092873.1, read on the forward strand.
TTTCACTCTTGGAGTCTAATATTTTCAAAGTATTTTTATTTCAGTTCAGTTAGTTCTTTCCACTGAAAATTTTCAAGAGGGCATTTTTTTCATGTTTGATATATTTAACTTTTGTTAAGTAGGTTAGATACAGTTAGCATTCATTCTAACAAGTATAAATATTGTTATATGTTTCCTGTTCTTTGGAACTGTGAGAATGACCTAAGGTCTGATATATACATATATGTCTGTATATGCGTGTATACACACATAAGTATATATATGCACACACACATAGACATATGTGCATAATATATACACATATTTATGTACATACATGCGTGTTCATTGTGCTATACAAACACAGGGTGTTCCAAAAGTCTTAGCACAGTTTTAAGATCAGATTAAAAGTACACCAAGACAGAACATCCTGTGGGTAAGTGTTACAAATGTGACTAAAATATACTCCTACATATTTTAAGAAATCGCACAGGATTTCACATACATGTATGTGTGGTGACTTGTATATAACTTATAGACACAAGATAACTGGATTTAAATTATACTTCAGATGCTAGTTGTATGACCAGCAAAAAAATCAAATAACTTCTTTGAGCCTCAGTTGCTATATACGTAAAATGGAGACAATAATACCTATTGTAGTTTCTTCACAATGCTGTTGTAAAGATCAAGTGAGATTATTATGCAAAGTTGTTCATAAATATTAAAGTATTATTTCAATGTCCAAAATTATTATTCCATTCAATTCCATTCAACAAATATTTCTTAAGTGCCTGCTATGTGTCAGGCATTGTGCTAGGTTATGAGGATACAGAAACAATGCAGAAAAAAAAGATGTATGTTACAAATTGAATATAAAATATACATAAATATAAATAAATTTTGTATAAAATATATACCATTTGTTTGAGGTATCAAGATGGCTTTCCTGTATTAAGTGGCACTTGGGGTAATCTTTAAAGGAATCTAAGACATTTTGCATATCTTTTAAAATGTTTTCTTAAGTATATATATATACATATATATGTATCTATCCTGATAATTTATGGGATGTGGGGAGTGGGGTGGAGGCAAGTTGAGGAAAACTATTGTTTTTCCATGTGACAGATTTGTTGCCACAGAGGAAATAAACAATGGAAAAATTGGGATACTATTTGTAGAACCTACTGAGATGTAGGATTTCAGAAAAGGCTCTGTGAACTGATCTCTGGTCCATGTTCCATTTCCTGAGATCGATGGCTATTAGTTGAAGATCATATTCACTATGTCTTACACCTTTGGAGCATTCTGTATATTATGTTATTCTGCCAGCTGTGAAATGAATTCTGGACTGTCCCCAAATCCCAGTAACTTACTCAAGCCACTCTAATGGAAAGCAGGAAGCAGAGTGATGATTATAACATACTCTTAAAAAATGCGCTACCCTCATTTGCCTTGTGTTTTTAAAGTGATGCATGAAGTAGCAATCCCTGACACTAATTAGACTTGTGGGTGATGCCAAAGTATGCTATGCATGACAAGATGACACGAATCACTGCAGGTGTATCCTCAAGGCCCAGATGCTGGCTATGAGCCTCTTTTTCCTGAGAGACGAGAGAGGATGGGTACAGTTTCTAAACTGTAATTTTTGAAGAGTGTTAAATGGTGTATTCTGGCCACATACCAATAGCTCTATGGTGTAACCCTAAGGGAAAGTTGTGTGATACCCACAGCCCTGTGTGGAGAAAAATGAGATATTTCCCTCTCTCCAATTTGGAATTGCAGCAAAATCCCATGAGAGTTAGGAAGAAGGTACATACTGAATGATAAAATCTGCTTCTAGAAAAGGGCCCTTGTACAGTGATCTTGCTCCTTTGTAGCATTTTAAAAATATCTCCTCTTTACAAGTATGACTACAAGATAGTTCACAGATTTATCCATCAAAAAGAATTATTTTCACTGAATTGTAGAGTGTTGGAATGGGAGGAACCTTAAAGATCACCAGCTACTTCAATTACTTTCTTTTAAAGACTGAGAGATTGAAGCTCAAGAAAGGGGAGGTTACTTTCCCAGATTCACAAAGTAAGTTGGGGAAAGAGACAGAATTAGAACAATGATATTATGACTTTAAGGCCTGAGCTTTTTCCAGAACTCCTCACTGCACCTCTATTCTCATCTTAAGAGATGTTGAGAATCCTTCAAAAGAGTGGAGCTGATCCTAGCCCTCTTAGCTACTATTTTTTTCCTGCTGTTTAAACCCTTAAAGAGATTTAATATTGTTCTGTGATTTTTTCAGTTATGCCCAACTCTTCATGACACCATTGGGAGTTTTCTTGGCAAAGATACTAGAGTGGTTTTCCATTTCCTTCTCCAGCTCATAGGAAACTGAAGCAAACAGGGTTAAGTGACTTGCCCAGGGTCACATATCTAAGTGTCCAAGGCTAGACTTGAACTCTTTTTGCAACTTATTGCTCCTGGTCCTGCTCTCTGGAGCCAATCCCTTCTATCCATAATAGCCCTTCAGATACTTGAAGAAAGCTGTTCATGTCCTGTCTCTCCACACTCACCATGTATTCTTTTCTCTAAAATAAATATCTCTGCTCCTTTAAGCAATCCTCAGCTTTTGGGCCTTGACTATCCTCATTGCCATGCTCTAGGTAATCTATGGCTTATCTAGCATTATCCTTAAACTGTAGTGATGTCTCATGAGAGCAAAATACAGTGGGATTATCACCTCCCAATTCCTTGAATCTATACAACTCTTAATGGAGCTCAAGTTTGGATTAGGTTTTTTGGTTAATGATCACATTGGAAACTCATATTAAGCTTACAGCTTAAAACACATCTTTTTCAGAAAGTGTTGTCTATCCACATTTCCCCTTTCTTGTATTTGTGAAGTAAATTTTTTTGTATCCAAGGTGTGTTGTGCAGTTGTTTCAGTGATGTCAGACTCTTTGTGACCCCATTTGGGGTTTTCTTGGCAAAGATAATAGAGTGGTTTGCCATTTCCTTCTTCAACTCATTTTACCAATAAGAAAACCAAATCAAACAGGGTTAAATGACTTGATCAGGGTACATAAAACCAAGAAGTATCTGAGCTCAGATCTGAAGTTAGGAAGATGAATCTTCCTGACTCTAGACCCGGCACTCTATCCACTGTACCTCCATCCAAGTTTAGGATTTTATATTTCTCCTTATTCAATTTAGTATTATTATGTACAATCCCATACTCTAGCCCATCAAGATCCTTTTATATCCTCGCTCTGTCATCCAATGTGTAGTTAGATCTCCCAGATTTGTGCATCTGAAAATTTGATGATTCTGCCATCTATGCCTTCATTCAAATCATTAATAAATATATTAGATTAGGAATAAGTGCACATCCCGGAAATATTCTACTGGATACCTCTGCCACAGTGACATACATCATAATAGATTCGTGATCACATTGGTGTGTGAAATCTCTTCACTCGTGCAAATGGTAGCTTATCTCCACCCTATCATAATTTTCCATGCCCTTCTGTAAATCCTCTATAGAGGACCCCTTTGATAAGGTAGAGGAGTTTCTCTAGCTCATTTAAAGTAATTTTAATTAGCACGAAATATATAATCAGTGTGTACCAAAAGTCTGAGTGCAGGTTTAAACTTATTAAGGATTAGCAATGTTGTATAATTAGCACTGTATAATTAGCATTATACCCTGTTGTAGCACCAATGTTATATTCACAGTGCCTATGGTGGCCATGAATATCCCTGCCCAATTCTGAATCACAAAATACCACAAACACTCCACATGGAAGGCAGAACCAAAACATTCAGACACCAGAAAGTCAAATCCATCATAGTGACAAAGACATCTATACACAATAACAATGCAGAGAACACCACCATCCCCAAGCCTTCCCACAAACCAGCTCCCTTAAACAAATCACAAACAAGCTTTTTCACTCACATGAGCCAACATCCTGCATCCTTCAGTTCTGACTGCTTTCAAGACTATCTTCCAAGACTCAGACTCATGGGACTCAGGGTTTCATGTGACCCAAGCAGATCACATGGACCTATTAAAGAATATGAAAGATCTCCCCATTTAAGTTTCCATTACACCTATGTAACAGCAGCAATAACAATAACAAAAACTCAGACAACTGATAGTAGAAATATTAAATGCTAAGCATGTTACAGAAGTCCAGTAAAAAGTCACCACCAATAAGTGAGAACAGGGCAAGCATCTTGGAGATGATAGTGTTTGGTTTGGACTTTAAAGGACTAATGGGACTTCAACAAGCAACAAAGGAGAGGAAAGATATTCTAGAAGCAGGTGCAAAAGCATAGTGGCAGGAAATAAAATGATATGTTTTTAAAAGAGAGGACTAGACATTGAGTGGTATGTAGGATATGTGAAAGAGAGTAACCTGAAATAAACCTGTGGATGTATGGTGATATCTGACTGACATGTGCTTTGAATCCAAAAAAGTCTGAACTTTCCTCAGCAGACAAAAAGAAGCTATAGAATTAGCCTTGAACTCAGGTCCTCTTGACTGAAGGCAACACTATATTTTCTTGCCATTCTAATTCTTAATAGCAGGTGCATATATAAGATATAAATTCAGTATTTAACCTCCACCATATCTCATAATGATATGGAGGTAATCTTGGACTCTCAAACATTATGCCTAGGAGACCTCAAACAGGTCCTATGAAGCTTGCAAGGTTTTGCAGACATATTGCCTAATAGCAACTGTGTGATTGTTGTTGGAAATCCAGCTGTATTGAGAAAAGCTATGGACAGAGAGATGAACACCAAGGGAGAAATATTTTGGTGAATGTAACTCTGGAAGACTATTGATTATGGTACCATGAAAAGGATGCATATTTTCATATTAGAGGATCTACTTTTGTCACTTACCCTTTGTGACTTTGGGCACTTAACTTTTCTGGTCCTTAGTTTCCCCATTTGTAAATTAATGGCCTTGAACTAGCAGTTCCTTCTTTTTCTAAATCTATAATCCCATGATGATATTAAGGCTAAAAAGAGTTTCAATCTGCCTCAGTGGATGAAGTATCCACATGAATAAAATCAGATTCTTTAAGTAGCAAAGTAAGAAGACTTAGAAAAGGCTCCAAAAAGATTGTTAAGCTTTGGATAACTTCCAGCTGGTGAGACTTACAAATGGATGGGCATTTGAATATTCATTTTCATTGGTCACCTTATGGTCCCCCCTCTGCCACGCTGCGATGATATTATCTTTAAGGAGCCAGTTATCCCTGATGTCATTATCTGAAATTTGGCTCCAGTATTTGACCTGTCTCCTAGAAATATGCTAAAAGTTTTCAAAACATAAGCAAACTTAAACATTCAAATAAACTCATGGTGAAGAAAAATAAATGAATTGAGACTAGTTCTCCCCATGTTACCCCCTTTGCCTGGGATGTTTGGGACTTGACAGAATAATATTTCAGTGGATGTTCAACAGCTATGGATTCAGAAGTAAGTACATAAATGGTACTCTAAGTCATATCTTAACTGTTTCTGTTAGGCTTAAAAATGAATCCTTGTAGAGACTAATATATTGTATAATTTGTTAAAAAGATGAATGGAGAAAATAATGTGACTTTAACAGAGTGCTCATTCTGCAACAGCTTGAATTTGTGATCACTTGTGTACCCCTACAAGCATTAGCCATGCTTAGATTTTAGGAAGCCATGTATCTACGGTATAATTAATTTTCCCAAATATAATTAATGGTATTTGTGATGAATAAACATAGAGGAGAACCTATCTATTGGGGCAATGACTAGAAAGAATTCATTATGTCACAGTCACAGTGACAAAGCAGGCCTATGGCATAGGTAATAGAATGAAGGTGGTATTCCAGGGAGGTGTTCCCATTTCAGAAATTTATTTCCTGGGACTGTATCTGCATTTTCTCAAGGATATCATGATGTAGATAGCAAGAAGAAATATTCCTGGATCAGTTACTTCTCATCCCTGATTAACTTTCTATAATGCCATCAGCTCTAGCAAAGGATTTTTGCTATCATATTGCAAAAAATGTAGACCATCTTTATAATTAGACATGCAGACCCAGAGTTGAATTGTTTTCCCAAACAGGCATATGTTAGCCAGAAAATATTTGTGACCTTTCCTGACATCACTACATCAAATTCTCTTTCACATTCCCTTTTCAGCCTTTTTTTTTAAACCTTTAGTACCTTTTCATCTTCCTCTCACACTCAGCCCCCTTTTGTGGATTAGGGCAGTTCCATTCTCTGGGGAGATGATATTTATCACCTCTGATAGACATCTAGAATCACTAGGGAAGCAGTATCCAGGACTCACAAAAGGAATGATAACTAGAGTCTTTTGTAGCCTGAAAAAACCCCATCAACAACCAAGTAGCATACAATTTACCTTGGTCATGTACAACTGGTAGCTTTTGATGTTTGTAAGTCACAGTAGATTTACCTTGAAGGTAAATCTCTGCATGTTTAGGGTTAGCTGTTCTAACTGGAACCTGAATTAGAAGGAGAAAGACACTAGAATGATGATGATGATGATGATGATGATGATGATGATGATGATGATGATGATGATGGTGAAACACTTTCTTGTATATGCACAGACAATCATGGTTTGTTCACTGGGAATCCAGAAATGCCAAAAAATTGTTTTACATGAAGAAAAAGACTGGGAGTGATTTTCTATCCCATCAAAGAAAGATTAAAGATAAATCCTATAGCAGAAGTAGAATGATGAGGTTTCTGTGGAGGGGTGAACCTGTCAGGACATTACAGAATGGGAAATGATCATTTTCAATTATTATTACAGATGTCAACACCGTAAAGAGGCTGTGATGGAAACCAGAGTGCACAGATCACAGTCTTCAGGTCTAGCCATTATGAAATTGAGAATGTTCATGTCCTTCCTACGGTGGCAGAATAACTACCTTCTGGTTTAGACTTGCAACAGCCGAAGTGGCTTTCAGTGGGCTCTGAACTTCTAAAAGCAAAGCTATATCACCATGAAAAAACACCAGAATTTATCAGCCTTCTCTCTCCCATTTGCACTGTATCAACAAATCAACATGTTAGGAATATTGGGTAATTGAAGTAGCTGTTCTAGGAGCTACTGTTGGGTTCATTTGGTTTAAAACAATTGATATAGGGAGGAGACTTATCTAAATCACACATTTTCATTTATTCTAATGAAATTGGGAGAGTAGCTATATTAGGCAATCTTGGAACATTAGGAAGTAATTTTTCAAGTATCATACAACAGAATCATTTATTGCTAGCTATATGTGAGCATTTAAAGGTTGAGGCATAGCACTTAATAGAGCAATATTTTGGGGGAGTTTTTTAATCTCCTGGAGCAGAGTTTTGGGGCAAGATTACTGTTGTAGAAGATACTCAGGAATGTTCCACTTGATCTATAAGCATTTGAAGGTAGATACAGATAGTGACATGCTTCCTGCACCCTTTGCAGATTCAGTTGTATGAGGGTAGGAAGCAATTATCAGACAACAGGAAGTCTTAAGGAGATAGAAGTATAAACTGTTTCTTCTTTCTACTCCTTCTACCTCTGTCAACTTGTCACGGTCCACTTTGAGAACAAAGGACAAACACAACAACAACAGCAACAACTTCTGCTTACCTGACCTCATTGTCTGACCTTGGGATTATTCATAATATGAAACATCAGGCTGGCTATAAATCTGGGCATTTGACAATAGAATAAGAGATTATATGATTTCTCACATTAACTTTTAAATATACATTCAATCCATGAAACAAAGTTATATAAGCAACGTGATGACTATGTTCCAATTCAATTGAAATATCACCGCTTTTTATTGGTTTTTGCAACCTTGATTTATGTATGCATTGAAAATTTAACATCTGTTTTGTTACTAATACCTCAAAATTAAAATGATTAAATTTCTAAGAAATTAGCTGTTACCACTCCCCCCCCCCAAGAGCATCATGAACTGTGGTGATAGCAATTTCTGAACTGTATCAAGGAAGATGCAATTCTTCACCTAATAAGGAAATTCCCACCAACTCCCATGATACCCAGGAGAAAATCCTGTCTGTTTTATGCTAGTTAAGAGTTGTGGATTTTTTTTTACTTATTTGTTTTTACAGTTAGGAAAATGGTTTTCAATATTTTCCTGTTCAAGAAAATCTTCTCATGGAGTGTACATCCAAGATCATTCTCTGAGTAAAGCTGTGCACATGAACAATCATATCATCACTATCTTTTTCATTGCCATTATCTTCAGTGTTAAAGTTAACAAGAATTGGGGAGTCGAGGCAAAATGGTGGAGTAAAAGCAGAGACTTCTGTGAATTCTCCCCCAAAGCCCTCCAAATACCTGTAAAAAATGACTCTAAACAAATTCTAGAGCTACAGAACCCATAAAGAGACAGAGTGAAACAAATCCTCAGGCCAAGACAACTTGAAAAGTTGACTAGAAGAGTCTGTCACACCAGGTGGGGAGGTAGCATGGGCCACACTGGCACAGAAAGGCTGGAGAAGACCTCAGGGGGCTTGATCATTGGCTGCTGTGGCAGTTTCTAGACTTCTCATCCCATCAAATGTTAAAAATATCAGTGGGAAAACTCTGTGGGACCTGTGTGAAAAAATAATTGTGTGGTCTGGCCAGATCAGTCTCCAACTCCAGGGTGGTGGCGGTGGTGGTGGTGGCTGACTGCAAAGGCAACATCAGCAGCAGGAGAGGATGCTTCCAGAGCTCTGGGCCCACAGATGGTGGGGGATTAAGTAACTGATACAAAATCCCTGAAGTCTGGGACAGTACACCCTCCCCCCCTCCCCAGACCCATTACAAGCAGAGTCCTACCTTGACAAAGAGTTAGAAAAAACAAATATTTGACTGGGAAGATGAGTAAATACTGAAACAAACTCAGGCTATAGAATCTTACTTTGGTGACAAGGAAGATCAGGACATACAACCAGAGGAAGAAAGCAGAGTCAAAGCTCCTACATCAAAAGCCTCACAGAGGAGTATGAATTGGTTGTAGGTCATGGAGGAGTTCAAAAAGGATTTTGAAAATCAAGTAAGATAAGCAGAGAAAAATTGGAAAGAGAAATGAGATGATGTAAGAAAATCATGAAAATCAAGTCAACAACTTGCTAAAGGAGACCCAAAAAGATACTGAAGAAAATAATACCTTAAAAAAATAGACTACCTCAAATGGTGAAAGAGATCCTAAAAGCTAATGAGGAGGAAAATGACTTAAAAAACGGGCCAAATGGAAAAGGAGGTCCAAAATCTCACTGAACAAAATAATTCCTTCAAATTAGAATGAAGCAAATGGAAACCAATGACCTTATGAGAAATGAAGAAATTATAAAATAGAACAAAAAGAATAAAAAATAGAAGACAATTGAAATAATAAAATTGAAATAATATAATAAACAAAAAATAGAAGACAATAGAAAACACTGGAAAAACCACTGACCTGGAAAAGAGATCCAGCAGAGATCATTTAAAAATTATTTCATTACCTGAAAGCCATGACAAAAAAAAGAGCCTAGACATCATCTTTCAGGAAATTATCAAGGAAAACTGTCCTGATATTCCAGAGCCAGAGGGTAAAATACATGTTGAAAGAATCCACTGATCACCTCCTGAAAGATATCCTAAAGGGAAGACTCCTAGGAATATTGTAACCAAATTCCAAAGTTCCGAAGTCAAGGAGAAAGATTGCAAGTAGTCGGAAAGAAACAATTTGAATATTGTGGAAATACAATCAGGATAACACAAGATCTAGCAGTTTCTACTTTAAGGGATCTGGGGGCTTGGAATATATTATAGAAGTCAGAGGAGTTAAGATTAAAACCAAGAATCACCTCCCCAACAAAATTGAGTATAATCTGTCAGGGAAAAACATGGACATTCAATGAAATAAAAGCCTTTCAGGCATTCTTGATAAAAAGATCAGAGTTGAATAGAAAATTAGACTTTCAAATATAAGAATGAAGAGAAGCATATTATGTAAGCAGAAAAGAGAAATCATACGAGACTTATTAAAGATAAACTGTTTATTTTCCTACATGGAAAGATATTTGTAACTCATGAGACCTTTCTCAGTATTAGGATAGTTGGAGAAAATAGATAGATACATAGGTAGATAAATAGATGTCACAGATGAGTTGAATATGAAGAGATGATATCTAAAAAATAAAGTTAAGTGGTGAGAGAGGAATATATTAGGAAAAGGAGAACGGGAGAGATAGTATGGGGCAAGAAAAAGTTTTCACAATGGAGGGGAGGAATGGTGAAGTAAGAAAGAATGAAGGATCCTTACTCTCATCAGATTTGGCTTAAGATGGGAATAACATATACACTCAACTGGGCATCTTACCCTACAGGAGAATAGGGGGAAAAGGATAAGGGGGAGTGTGATTATAGAAGGGAAGAAAAATTGGGGGAGGAGATAGTCAGAAGCAAAATTAACAAGAGCTTATTAAATATATTTATATGCTGGGTATAAAAAAAAGGCAAAACCATATTTCCTGTCCTCAAGGAGGACAATATAATAGGGGAGACAATATACAAACAATATACAAACATGCAATAAACTATGTATATGTACATTTTTTGTGTGTCTATATAAACACATATATTTCCTCTGATTTTATATAACTATATATTTAGACATATCATTCAATATCTGATATGATACTCCATGCTCTTCTAATTTGCTTATATTATCACACTTTATATGCTTATTAAGTATCCATTTTCAATATACCTTTGTGTACAGTGTGAGATGTTGGTCCATGCCTAGTTTCTGCCATACTGTTTTCCAATTTTCCATGCAGTTTTTGTTAAATAGTGAGTTTTTGTTCCAAAAACTTAGATCTTTGAGTTTATCATATACTGGATTACTACGATCATTTGCTATGATGTATTCCATACCTAATTTATTCCACTGATCTACCACTCTGTTTCTTGTCCAGTACCAGATTGTTTTGTTAATTACCACTTTGTAATACTGCTTGAGATCTGGCATGGCTAGACCTACTTTCTTCACTTCCCCACCCCTTCAATTGATATCCTTGATATTCTTGATCTTTTGTTCTTCCACATGAATTTTGCTATTATTTGTTTTTAGATTTATAAAATATTTTGGCAGTTTGATTGGTAAAGTTGTCATTTTTATTATATTAGCCCAATCTATCCATGAGCAATTAATATTTTTTCAATTGTTCTTTATTTATAGAAAAAATGTTTTGTAATTTTGTTCATATAGTTCCTGGGTTTGTCTTGGCAGGTCAACTCTTAACATTCTTTTCTTTAAAAATTTTGAGTTCCAAATTCTCTCCCTCCCTCCCACCACTGTCCTATCCACTGATAAGGCAAGAAATATGGTATCAATTTTACATGGGAAATCTGATAATTTTTAATAAGTAAGAAAAATATACTTCAATTTATCATCAGAATTCATCAGCTCTGTCTCTGTAGGTGGATAGCACTGTATCATGAGTCCTTTGGAATAGTCTCAGACCATTGTATTGATAAAAATAATTGAGTTTTCCACATCTGATTATTATTACAGTATTGCTGTTACTATGCACAATTATTTCCTATTTCTCACGTCACTTTGCTCACTCCAACTCATATAAGTTTTGTCATGGTTTTCTGAAACCACACCCTCATTATTTCTTATTTCTTATTCTTTGCCACCACAATGATGAATATTTTTGTATAATTATTTTGTATAAGTATTCTTCCCTGTGACCAACCACAAGTGCTCCTCTCTACCCTGGAACTATGACCCAGAATTGCATTTAGGTAATGGGATTGCCAATCAGTGTCAGCTCGACCCAATGACAGCAAAGATTCTTCTATAATCTCTTTCTGCCCAGTTGTCCAAACCCCATACTCTCTCTGACCTGAGATCTCCTAACGCTGCTGCTGCAGCTGCAACCGTTATTGCTGCCTCTGTGTGGATGTACTCTAGACAGGCCTCCTCTCTAGTTTCACAAACCTTTCTTATTGAGCTACTAAGTTTTCTCAGGCCAGAAAATTGTCTCACCCTGACCTTTTGTTGGCTCTGCTGCTCTGAAATTTGATTTGAGGTATTATTTTAAAGTACTTTATAGGAGAATGTTGAGAGGGTTCAGCTGAATTGTTGCCTCCAATCCATCTTGGCTCTTATCTATTTTTGGCAATATCAATTGTAAATACCTAGTCTGAGGGAAACCTTTAAAGTAGTATTGCACACACACACACACACACACACACACACACACCCCTACATACAAATACATATACATGTACACACATATAATCATGGAATGACACATCAAATAAGCAATGAGCTTAGCCCAGAGCTGAACTGGCAAAAGGGAGCTAACTGGATAGCTTTTACAAAACTCCTTGTTTCATTGAATGAGCTCATATTTCTACCTGAAATTAAGTCTTCTCTTTTTAATGCCAACATTCTATTAGTTTTGTTTGACTAAGTCAGGGAATGCTAAAGCTCCTGAAGGATGAAAAATGAGAATTAATCAGAAAACAATGTAAATGGGCATTCATGGTAAATGTAGACAGTCTAAAGCACATTACAACCAAAAAATTAAGGAAAATCTGAGTAAAATATGTAATTGAGGAATTTCAGGATGCAATAAGAAGTTGTGATTTCCTCCTGTGTTACCCGCAGAGTTAGTGTGGCAATATTTCTTCTGTATTTTTCCACCTGAAACATTCTCTAATTAAAGCATAATGGTCATAAGCTATTAAGTAAGCACAAATTTAAAACATTCTCAGTGCAATCTGATAAAGGTAAGACTCTTCCCCCCTAATAAAGTGTTTGGATAGCAGTTGCTCTCTCATCTTCAGAGTGATGTAATTGATGAGTGATTCATGAGTTGAGATCTTGAAAATTTAAAATGAAGAATCATAAACAATATTATAAGGAAAGTACTTTATCAAATATGAAATACTAGTTAAAAGGAAGTCATCATCATCATCCTTACCACCACCACCACCACCACCATCATCATCATCATCCATGTTCAGGATGATACTTTCCTGAAAATAGATCATAAAACTGTCACAGAAAGCAATATCACAGAAGATTCTCAAGCCATAAGGAACTTCAACCGTCTTCAGATTTGCTGTTAGTTTTAAACTTCTAAAAGTAGAGTGTTTAATCAATTCTTTGTTTGCCTTATTTACAATCTCATCTCTCAGTAATAAATATGAATAATGTTATTTTTTAGTTAATTATTATTCAGAAAGAAAATGTGGAATGCAAAAGGGGATCAGCGGGAATATTGGGAGAAAAAAAGGGCTTTTTACAAAAAGGCTTAAAATAGTCAAATAAGAGAGCCAGTCATTACACATTTATTAAGCACTCACTGTATGTCACACACTGTGCTAATCAATGAGAAAATAAAATAAGCAAAAGACAGTTTCTGTCTTAAAGGAGCTCACGATGTGAGGAGATAGGTGGGGCAGGGGGATAGGATAGTAAGCAAACAAATATGTACAAACAAGCTATACATAGGATGAATAAGAAATAATTAAGACAATGAAGGCACTAAAACTAAGATGGATTAGGGTTTATTTATGACATATGAAAATACTATCTATTCTTAAAACTGTTATCATTGCTAAGATAGTTTGAAAGAAAGGTTGTGACTGAGTTGTGTATGATGGGGGGAGTTTAAAACAAAATTGGGTAGAAAAAGATAAAGAAGAGCAATTATCTCATAAAATGGGGTGTGAAAGGAAAAGCTAATGCAGAGAAAACTGTTTGGGGTGGAGGATTGCTAAAGTTGGAACCTTACTTTCATCTGGGTTGAAGAGGAAACAAAGTGTACATCTGAAGAGATTTAGAAGTCTTCTGAATTTCTAGAGAGGTGGAAAAACTAGGGAATAGAGTGGGGGAGGGAGTTTAAAAAGGGTGTATAGAATAAAATTAGGAGGGTGAGGGAGAAGATAAGAGAAAAATTTTTAGAGAGGTGGGTAAAATAAGGAGTAAGAGGGTAAGGAGAAAAATAAGGCAACAGGAATAGGGTAAAAAGAGAAGCTGAGAAGGAAAATACTGAGTAAAAATAAGATAAACTGAAATTTACAAACAGTAATTAGGACTTAGTCAAATCTATAACAATATGAGTCATTCCCCAGTTGATATATGGTCAAAGGATATGAACAAGCAATTTTCCAATAAAAAATTTATGGTCATATGAAAAGATGCTCTAAATCATTATTGATTAGAGAAATTCAAATTAAAACAGCCTTGATATATCATTTTATAGTTACATGATTGGCTAAAATGTTGGAGGGGATGATGGAGGCACTAATTCATTGTTTCTAGAAGAGTGAACTAATACAATCATTTTGGAGAACAATTTGGAATTATTCCCAAAGAGTTATTAAACTGCCTGTATCCTTTCACCATGCAATACCACTATTTGTGCTATTTCCATAGATGATTAAGGATAAAGGAAAAGCATTTCTATGTTTGAAAATATTTATAGCAGCTCTCTTTGTGGTGGCAAAGAAGTAGAAATTACAGGAATGCCACCAACTAGGTAATGGCTTAACAAGTTGTGGTATATGAATGTGATGGAATATTACTGTGCTATAAGAAATTGACGAACTCAATATCTTAGAAAAACATGGAAAGATTTGCATGAAATGAAGAACAAAATAAGCAGAACCAAAAAAAGAAGAGCAATACAGTTTTAAGAATGACTTTGAATGAATAAGTTATTTTGACTATTATAAGTACCCAAATTAACTATGAAGGATATATGAAGAAAGATTCTATATGAATCCAGAGAAAGAACTGATAAATAAAAGTGTGTATAGAATAATTTTGCATATATATCTGTCTCTTCTGGTAGCCATTTCTAGGGCAAGGAGGGAGGCAAGAACATTAAAGGAAATTTCCATAATTTGGTTGCATATTGGAAAGGAATAGGAAGATGTGCATAGTAGATTGCAGTTGCATATACAAGCATCTCTTATATTGTACTTTGTTATGAAAATGTTTGTTTTATTCCATAAATTAAATAAAAAATAAAAAAGAGATTAGGAATTGCTTCCTGTAAGAAGTGAGATTCTAGTTGGGACTTGAAGTAAGCTTGGAAGCCAGGAAAGCCAAGAGGCAGAGATGAGGAAGGAGAGCATTCCAGGCATGGAAGATAGCTAAAGAAAATACTTAGAGCCCAGGGTCTGAATGTCTTATACATGGAAAAGAAGGTTTGTGTCACTGGAACAAGGAATACGTGGTGAAGGAATGGGATGAAAGAAGACAAGAAAAGTAAAAAGTTAGATTATAAAGGTTTTAAATGTGAAAACAGAAGATTTTTGTAGTGTACTGAATCAGAGTGCTGATCATACTTGGATGTTTATTCATCTTTTAAGAAAATCAATTTCTAAAGTTTCAGAGATATGTAAGATATGAACACATATCAAGACTTTAAAAAGGAAAGAGGAGCAAAGAATAATGGTGGAGAACTCTTTACAAAACAATTGCAAAGTGTCTTGATGTTGAAGAAAGGAGGGAGATAATTAAAGAAACTAATTACCTCAGGACTTCTCTAAAAGGTCAAGATTTAAGGAATAATTGAAAAAACAAATGAAGAATTTATAAAGTGCTTAGTATGAACAAAGCACTGTCCTAAGTACTTAGAACACAAACAGAAAGTTAAGATAACCCCTTGAAGGAATTGCTTCCTAAAATGATAACTGAGAGCAATAGGTTGCAAGTTTTGCCATTCCCAAAACTCTTGGGTTAGGGATTCTAGTCTGTCCACATCAGGATCTGGGGGGAGATCTTGGTCAAGATGGTGGCAGTGGCTGGTTGGTGGTTGGTTGTTGTCCTTCATTCTCGAAGAGGACCAAAATGACGTTACCATGCTGGAGTCAAGTTTCAATGTGTCTGATCAGTGATGGTGGTGGCACTTGGTCTTCCTTGGTACTTATACAAATGATTATAATGTAACACATAGAAAAGGAGTGGTACAGAGGTTATAGGAAAATGATACAAGGAAGGAAAGGATTGAACTGAGAGGTGGAAAAAATGTGAAAGACAAACTATGACTTTCAGACACATATATAGAGTAAAAAAAATAAAGAAAGCCTATCCTGATTGTTTGTGAAGATGCTATACTAGTGGCTGATGATGGGAAAACAGCTACTCAATTCTCATTTTTATTCCATTTTCCCTGATGGTAAAAAATGTCTTCAATTTTTAAAATACAGAATAACCTCACTTAACAAGATATTAAAAATAGTACCTAGTTTTTTTTTAATAAGCTTATCTATACTGGGCCAAGATAAATAGAATCCTAGGATACTGAAAGAATTTGTAGAAGCAATTATATTTAGTAATCTGAACCATATGAAATGGGAGGAGTTGCAGAAAACTGAAGAACAATTAATATTCCAAATATCTTGAGAAATATCTAAAATATCCAGGTTCAGGAAGTTGAAATCACACATGCCAAACTAACCTTTTCCTTTCTTCATAGGGCTAGAGATATAAAAATTAAGAAAATGATTAAAATATTGCATCTTTTAAGTTTAACAAGATATTTGACAAAGTCATTCATGATATTCTTTTGAATAAGTTTGAGAAATATGGACCATATTACTACAATAAGGTGGAACAATAACTGATTGAAAGTCCTGGTCTAAACACTGTTGGTTAAATGATGTTAATTAAAAGAGTGGCCTCTTGAAGCACACTGCAGAGCTATATCTTTGCTTGTTCGATGTTCCACAGTTTTATTAATAATTTGAATAAATACACTTATGTCCTATTTACAAAATTTGTGACAAAAGCTGATTAATAGATAAAAGAGAGTTAATATATTGGATGATGAACTCCATATATAAAAAAGCTCTTGGGATAGAACAATGGGCTGTCCCATAAGATGAAATTTGATAGGGATAAAACTATAAAATCCTGTACTAATACTATAAAAACAACAATGCAGAGTTGTACAAGTGCATGATGATGGAGAGTTTCCTAGACAACAGTTAATGTGAAGAAGACTTTGTAGTTTTATTTGACTGTAAACTCAATATAAGTCAACAACGAGACATTACAATAATTAAAAAAAAAACTATTCATGCACTTTTAGAGTGCTTCAGATTCAAAACACTAGCAAGCATGAGAAAAATGATACCATTAATTTACTCTGTATGGTTATACCACATCTAGAGTCATGTGTTCAGTTTTGGGAGCCATATTTGATGAAGCACCACAACAAATCAGAGTGTATCCAGAAGAGGACAGAGAACTTTGTCATTTGAGAAAAGTTTGAAGGGATCAATTGGATCAATTGTCTTCAAGTGTCCAAAGGGTTTTTATGTAGAAGAAAGATTGAGCTTATTTTGCACAGTGGCAGAGGACAGACCTGGAAGCAATCAATTTGAATATAGAAGATATTAGGAATCATATTTAGACTCAATATAAGAAAAAGCATAATAATTACAGTCTGGATTGTACTGCCTTAAAAGTATGGAATTCTCCAGAAGCTTTTAAATATTCATTGAATAACTAACTGTAAGTAATACAGTTGAGAAGATCCCTGCATTGGGTAAAAGATTACATTAGATGGTTTCTAAGGTTATTTTCAACATTAAGATTCAACGATGCTGTATACAATGCATAAGTGACCATACCCCAAGAACATGGTGATAAAATGTTCTAAAAATTCTTTGAAAATGAGGCTGAGTGAACATAAATTAAATAAAACAAGACTAATCTACTTCAGAATCAACCTACCTTGACATAATTTGTAAATAGGTTACTAATGAGGCTAGAGTGTTTTTTTTTCAAATCCTTCCAAGATGATTTCAATTTAAAATATGATTTATTTAAGATAAATCATCCAGTCAATTATAGCATATCCATCATAAAGTCATGTTGTAATTGAAGAAACATGAAGTTCAGGAAATCTAAAGAAAATGTTTTTTAAAAAATAAACTTTTATCAGCACATTAGGTACTCTACAAAGGAAAGGAATAATGTAAGTGTCACACAACAGAATCCCAATCTCCAGAAAAGTGAACTTTATAGAGCATCAGAGATAGTTATTTAAACTCTACTCAATCTTAGATAAAATGTTCTGCAAGACCATTCAGCTCATTTTCCTTTGAACCTATGCTCAGTAAGCAGCTTTCTGATCACCAATGCAGTTTCCAAGGTTTCTTGACATCAGGACGCAGATATGAGTATATGTCCTATTTAAAACAAGTGAGGTGACTTTATGATTTGTAAATAAATCAGGATTTTGTGAGTTTGGAAAACATGAATTGGTTTCCCAAGAGCTTTAGCACTTCTGGATGAATTGAAAAAAAAATAGTTCGTAACATATAAAGGTAAGGAAATTATACCAGGGTTGAACTCTTTTCCCTAAGTACAGATATTTCATAAAGCCCACCCTAAACTAATCAGTCTGTCTGCTTTCAATAACATGATCTCTTATATAACAGTTTAAAATTAATAATAAAGTAGAGCACGTAGGTGGTGCTGTGGATGGAATATGAGACCTCATCAGGAACACTCCTCTTCTGAAGTTCAAATCTGGTTGGACACTCCTAGCTTTGTGATCCTGGGCAAGTCACTTACCCCTTCTTGCCTTAGTTTCATTATTTATAAAAATGAACTGGAGAAAGAAATGGTAAATTGCTCCAGTATCTTTACAAGAAAATCCAAAATGGAGTCACAAAGAGTCAGACATGACTGAAGACGACTGAGCAAAAAGAATAATAAAGTGATACCAATGTTAAGTCCCATTTACAAATACTGTTCTACAGTTATAGAGTACTTAGTATATTATTTCAATTTATCTTTATGTGATCTTTGTATGATGGGTATTATTATTTTCATTTTATAAATAGAAAAAATGAGTCTTTCAGAAGAATGAGTGATTTGCCCAAAGTCACCTAACTAATAAATGATAGGGCCAGACTTTGAACTGATGTATTCTTTTTATGTGCTCTGTGAGATTTCTAATTTATTACATAGTACTTACACTTTACACTGAATTAATATACCAATTCATTTTGGGGAAAAAATATGGGAACATAGAATCTTAGAGCCAGAAAGATGCTCAGAGATTATCTTAATTCAATTTATTAATTTTCCAAATCAGGAAATCAGGTGAGGCCCAGGGATTGAGTGACTTGCTTCTCTTCAACTCTAAGTCCAGTGTTTTTTTTTTCCTCTACATGGTAGCTTTTTCATCTATTTTGTGTCCAAAGAGCACCTTCAGTTGCAATTTGGATCCAAAGTGGTATTTTTTATTTCATAACCTTTAGCAGTAAGACCATGCTGTTCTGTATGCCTCATGTTGTGTCTTGGATGAGCTATCTATGAGCCTGTTATCTAGGATGTCAGAAATATGAATTTATTGTCAGAAAACAAGAGCTTTGTGAAGACTCTGGGTACAAACACCAATCAGAAAGGAAATACCCAGAAGTGAAAAGACACAATTCTCTGACTGTGCAAGTCACAGTAAGATTTAAGATAGAAACGTATATACACTCTATTAAGAGTAAATAGCTACTTATTGGGTTAAGTCACTAAAGATTTTGTTAAGGATAGGGACTGAACTTGTAATTTCATTGGTGTTGGGAACACACTGTATTGAAGAAACTTTTTACTAATATAATTTGGTGAAATTCAGTCCATGAAGCCTATGAAACATAGTCTGCAAGTCTATGAAACTTAGTCTAAGGGTCTGACCCTAACACTGAGAAGTTGAATAGTTGTCCAATATTACACAGTCAATATGCACCACAGGTGAGATTTGAACCATGGTCTTCCTGGTTCTTCTTCTTCTTCCCCATCTTCTATAACGTGGCAGTTTTCCTAAGGATGCTCTTTAACATCTTTCATTGCCTATATGAAGGCTGAATTCTCTTTAGTCTAACTTTAGTCAATGTTTCCATAATTTCTTGGATCCAAGAAAGAATTGAAGACTTTTTTCTGTTTTCTTGTTGGATTTTTTTTTCTTCACAGAATCTTAGGGATGGAAAAGAAGTTCAGAAGCCATCTGGTTCACTTATACATGGACAAAATTCATAAAATCATAGATGTAGAGCTGGAGGGAATCTTAATGGTCATCTAATCTAAGCCCCTTATTTTATAATTAAGGAAATTGAGGCCTACAGAAGTTAAATAATTTGTTTAAGGTCATGCAAGGACTGCCAATACCAAATTCAGTACTCTTTCTGGCGTTCTGTGCATTTTCCTGTGTATTTCTTTTTTCTTTTTTCTTTTTTTTTTAAATTTTTTTATTTTTTTAATGTTTAACAATCACTGCCATACAATTGCGATTTTATCCCTCCCCACCCACCCCCCACTACCTCCCTCCCTCCCCACGACTGCATACAATTCTGTATAGATTCTACGTATACTTTCCTATTGAGTATATTTTCACTATAGTCATGCTATGTAGTCAGACTAAGATAAATGAAAGAATCCGTATAACAAATCAGAACATGATACACAAACAGATACACATACACAAACATGATCTGCTACATTATGTGAGTGACTTCCATATTTCTCTCTCTGAGTGTGGAAGGCATTTTGCCTTGAGGTCCACCATTGGGATTTTTTTTTTTCAAAAGTTCTTGTGTTATTACAAAAATCTAAGTCTACCAGAAAAAACTCTCACACACTGTGGTTGTTGCTGTGCATAAAGTTCTCCTGGTTCTGCTCCTTTCACTCAGCATCAGGTCATATAAGTCCTTCCAGGCCTCTTTGAAGTCTTCTTGTTCATCATTTCTTATGGCACAATAGTACTCCATTACATTCATATACCATAATTTATTCAGCCATTCCCCAATTGATGGACATCCCCTTGACTTCCAGTTTTTGGCAACTACATAGAGTGCTGCTATAAATATTTTTGTACATGTGGGACCCTTTCCCATTTTTATGATCTCTTGGGGATATAGTCCTAGTAGCGATATTGCTGGGTCAAAGGGTATGCACATTTTTGTAGCCCTTTGGGCATAGTTCCAAATTGCTCTCCAGAATGGTTGGATGCGCTCGCAGCTCCACCAACAATGAATTAGTGTTCCAACTCTCCCACATCCTCTCCAGCATTTATCATTTTCTTGTTCTGTCATGTTTGCCAATCTTATAGGTGTGATGTGGTACCTCAGAGTTGTTTTGATTTGCATCTCTCTAACCAAAAGTGATTTAGAGCATTTTTTCATATGATTATAGATATCTTTAATTTCTTCCTCTGAAAATTGCCTGTTCATATCCTTTGACCATTTATCAATTGGGGAATGACTTGTATGATTATACATTTGGGTCAGCTCTCTATATATTCTAGTCTTTTTTCTTTTATTAAAATTTATTTTATCTTCCATTTATAGAATAAAACAAGCATTTCCATAAGAGTATAATTTTTAAAAAAGATGATAGCACATAAGACTGCAAATCTACTTTGTATAATTTGCTACTCTCTTTAAATGTACAACAAAGTTATCATGTAAATTTCTTTTTCCTTTTTTTTCTTTTCCCTGTCTTGCCCCAGAGATGGCCATCGTTAGATACAAATACACACATATAGGGGAATGTATATATATGTACATATTTGTAAAATTATTCCATACATTTCTATTTATTAGTTCTTTGTATGTAGATAGCATCTTTCTTCATATGTCCTTGATAGTTAATATGGGTACTTATAACAGTTAAAATAACGGATTCATTTAAAATCTTTCTTAAAATTATTGCTGTTATTGTATCTAATGTTGTCTGGGTTCTGCTCATTTTGCTCTTCATTATTTCATGTAAGTCTTTCCATGTTTTTCTAAGATCATTGAGATCAATATTTCTTATAGCACAGTAGTATTCCATCACAATGATATACTACAGCTTGTTCAGTCATTGCCCAATTGGTGGGCATTCTTGCAATTTCTAGTTCTTTGCCACAACAAAGAGAAGTACTATAAACATTTTCAGACATAGTTTCTTTTCCTTTTTCTCTTATCATCTTCAGAAATAGGGCAAATAATATTATTTCTGGGTCAAAGGGTAGTTTAATAATTCTTTGTGCATAATTCCAAATTGCTTTCCAAAATAGTTGGATCAGTTCACCACCAACAAAGAATTAGTATCCCAATTTTCTACATCCCCTACAACATTTTTTTGCTTTCCTCTTAAGTCATTTTAGCCAATCTAGTAGGTATAAAATGATATGTCAAGGTTGTTTTAATTTACATTTCTCAAATAATGATTTAGAGCATTTTTTCATATGTCTATAAATTGTTTTGATTTGTTCATTGGAAAACTGCCTGTCCATATCGTTTGGCCATTTATTAATTGGGGAATGACTCATATTCTTATAGATTTAACAAAATTCTTTGTATGTTTGAGATATGAGACCTTTATCTGAGAAACTGTCTATAAATTCTACCCCTCCCCACAATTTTCTTCTTTCCTTCTGATCTTGTTTTATTTGTGTTAAAACTTTTTAAATTATCCATTTTACAACTAGCTTTACTCTCTACCTTTTGTTTATTCATAAACTGTTTGCCTATTTATAAGTCTGGTAGGTAATATGTTCCATATTCTTCTACTGATCTTGTAATATCTCTCTTTATGTCTAAGTCATACATCCATTTTGATCTTATCTTGGTAAATGATGCAAGATAATGGACCATGCCCAGTTTCTACCATACTGCTTTCCAGTTTTCCCAACAATTTTAGGCAAATAATGAATTCTTATCCCAAAAATCTTAAGTCTTTACCTTGGTCAAGTACAAGATTATGATATTTATTTGCTGCTATAAATTTGTCTACTCTATTCCATTGATCTACATTTCAATTTCTTATGCAGTCAGATAGTTTTGATAATTACTGCCCTGTAATATAGTTTAAGATCTAGTGCTGCTAAACTTCTTTTACATTTTTCCCATTATCTCCTTTGATATTCTTGACCTTTTGTTTTTTGAAATGAATATTGTTATTATTTTTTTTCTAATTCATTAAAACAATTTTTGGCAATTTAATTGAGATAGCATTGAATATAC
Source organism: Notamacropus eugenii (assembly GCF_028372415.1). Taxonomy (NCBI): domain Eukaryota; kingdom Metazoa; phylum Chordata; class Mammalia; order Diprotodontia; family Macropodidae; genus Notamacropus; species Notamacropus eugenii. The sequence continues at coordinate 126,605,098 of NC_092873.1, forward strand.
AGATTAGTTTGGGTAAAAAATGTCATTTATGTAGCATCGGGCCTGTCTACCCATGAACAATTAATATTTCTCCACTTTGATTTTATTTGTATAAAATCTGATTTTATTTGTATAAACAGGTTTATAATTTTGTTTATATAATTCTTGGGTTTGTTTTGGTAGGTATACTCCCAAGTATTTTATGCTATTGAATTATTTTAAAGGGATACCTTTTCCTATATCTTCTTGCAGATTTTTGTTTGTGATATATAGTAATGCTGATAATTGATGTGGATTTACTTTATATCCTGCCAATTTGCTAAAGCTATGGATGGTTGCAAGTAACTTTTTAGTTGAGTCTTCAGGATTTTCCAAGTATATCATCTTATTGTCTGCTGAAAGAGAAAGCTTTATACTTCATGCCCTATTCTGATTTCTTCTATTTTTCTTTCCTTATTACCAGCATTTCCAATATAATATTGAATAATACTGGCAACAGTGGGGATTCTTGTTTCACACTGATCTTATGTGGTGGTATGATTGAAACTTGATCCCAAAATAGATGGAAGACTAATAGTTGCAAGTTGTAATTATTTTTTAGTAGACTCAGTATTGAAAAGAAAGGACTTCCCAGTTACATCTTCCTTTCAACCGCAAGGTTTAGAAGTACAACTCAGGCTAAATATTATTCTTGAAATTTTAAGGAAATTTCAAAAACATAGAAGCCATTTTCTTATGTTTGGGGAATAATGCAATACAACTTGCTTTGACAATACTTCAAAGTATCTTAGTTTTTCCCCTTTGCTCATATTTTATTTGATTTTTCTCAAGACAACTTATGAAAAGAAAGATTGTTCCATAAACTGACATTTCCATTTTCAAAAGGGGCAGACACTGCCTACTATGCTGATGGGAGTCCCACTTTGTGTACCGACCTCTGCCTTTGGCTGCTCCAGGTTTCCAATCTCAGCAGGAGATTGACCTCATTATGAAACAGAGCTCCATTTACAGAACTTGGTGCCATATGTCCTCTTCGATGATAAGGTTGACATTTGCATCCATTGAAAATATGTAAGTCAAGTCATTCTTGTGCTAATGCTCAAGGCGAGCCCTTGCAGCTGACTTCAGTTACAAAGCTGACAGGTAGCAGACAAGGGATCAGGCAGGTTTTCATATCAGAGCATCTTCCACCAGGCAGAATTGTAAGGAATTGCCTTGGAATTCTAAAACCCCATCAACACATAAAAAGGAGGATGGCATTTGCCATTTATTTTTCCTTTGTCCTCACAGACAACTTTGCTACATCATAGCCTTTCCTCTGCACTTGCTTTGTATTTGTCCCTGACTTAATACACAATGAAATTCTTTGTGGGTACAGTTGAACAGTCTACCCTGGCTCTATTTTTAGCTTCAAAATTTGATTGGAATATTAACTGGAATCAGAGGTGAACTGGAGTGGAATGAAGCATGAATAGCCTCAGGATCTCATTGTTCACTCAACTCGACCAACAGTATCTATTATAACATCACATTAATGGCACTTTAAACCACCAAAAGTGAATAAAGTAGAAATAATGGATCAGCTTGGGCACCCAAGTCTCTAACATGAACTTGACAAATTTAAATCAAAAAAGCGTTCAGATACTGTATTAAGATATAATGACCATCGAACTCACACTAATGAATATATTTGTGTGTATTTTATATGTTAAAGAGCTAGTTTTTTAAAATCTTCTCTTGACTATCATTTTACCTCTGAGTATTCTTTTGTTATGTGTTCATGTGAGGCAAACAATAAGATAATTCTTGATTATTCAGGGGAACCATTAACAGCCTGTTTAGTCATTTAGGCGGTATTGTGAATAGAGCTGGACTTGAAGTTAGGACAGCAGGAATTCAGATACTACCTCAAACACCAGCAATGTGAACCCCAGGGAAATAACTGAAACTCTCTCTGCCTCAGTTTCATCATGTGTAAAATGGGGGAAATAATAATATATTCTTCACAAAGCTGTTTGTGATAAAGATAAAAATGTAATAGCATATGTAAGGTGCTTTGCAAATTTAAAAATGCTGTGTTAATACTAGCTATTATTTTTATTTTTCATGGGATAATAAGACCATAGATGTACAGTAAGAAGAGATCTTATGGTCCATTTAGTCCAATCTCCTCCTTTTACAGATGAAGAAGCTGAGGCTTCGAGAGATTAAGTGGATTATCTTCTTTCATTTTTGCACCAGAGGCCAGATGTACTGTACAATTGTTTAACTAGATGATCAAAAGGAGAAGGAAGATCATAGATCTTGCATTTGAAGGGTCCTCAGGGGTCAGTCCTTTTATTTTACAGGTAAGACCTAGGAAGGTTAAATAATACAGGTAATTATCAGAGGTGACTCTTGAACCCAAATAATCTGACTCTAGAGTGCAGAAGAGATGAAACTAAAGTTCAGTGATTTCAAGAACTAGTAATGTTACAGTAGAAAGAGGGCTAACAAGGAGTTAAAAGAAATCTACATTCAAATTCTGCCATGAACCCATATTTACTCTGTGATCATGGAAGCTATTATTATTATTTTTGTTACTCTTTGAACAGTATAAGATGGTCTAATGTGTAGAAAGAATTCTGATGACATTGAAGAGAATTTAAATTTCAAATTTTCTTCTAGTCATTCTAATAGCTGTGCTGGAAATAATTTAACGTATCACAAAATAGTTGGATATAAAATAACAGAGGGTTAGTTAAGAAATGTAAACTTGCAAGAAATTAGTTTTCTGTGAGACATTGGGCACATTTATCCTGTGTCTGTTTCCCTATCTATAAATTAATACATCTGCATAGCACTTCAGAGTTTTCAGAGTTCTTTACATATATTATTTCACTTGAAGTTAGCCTCAACCATGTGGATAAGAGTACACATATTTTCCCAAATTACTCCTTTGATGAAACTTCAGCTGAAACAGTCAACTTCCCTAAAATCACACAGTTAGTAAGTGTAAGGAGAGACTGACTTCTAAGCCATGTCTTGTGACTCCAGCTGTCAAGACTTTTCTATAACACTGAGCTCTTTTTTATCTGTGGAGTAATATAAACAACATTGAACTGGGACTCATAAGACCTGATACAAGTCTCATCTCTGACACTACCTGGTGAACCTGGGCAAGTCCTTTAACCTTATAGGATTACTGTGGTGATCAAATAATAAGATAACTTATGCAAAGTGCTTAATGAACTCAAAACGCTATGTAAATATCGGATAACAACAGCAACAATAAGAATTTTTTAGATAAGAGCTGTGATTTCTTTGATATAAAAGGCCCCAACTAAGGGAATTTCCTAACCAATGCAGATCAACATCTCTTCCTCTTACGTACTTAGAAAGTTGCTTTAGGTAGAGTTTAAGTGGCTTACCTAAAGTCACATAAAAAGGAAGGAAATAAACATTTAATAAGCAGTTACTATATCTCAGGAATTCTACTAGGTACAAATATTACCTCCTTCGATCGTCACAACAACCCAATGAAGGAGATGCTATTTTTATTCCCATTTAAAATTGAAGAAATTGAGGCAGATGGTGACTTGCTCAGGGTCACAAAGCCAGTAAGTATCTGAGGCCATATGAGTGTCTCAGGTGTACTTGACTCTAGGCCTAGACCTCTGCCTCCTAGTTGTCTCATAGCTAGTATAAGAGACAGGATGGAGTCATATCTTCCTGACTTCCAGTTTAACTCATCAATCACTATGCCATGATGCTTTAGTCATAATGACAATTAATAGTAATAAAAAATAATAATAATAACCAAAGAAATCATCATATACCTGTGCATGCATTTGTGGGGATAAAGCAAAGTAGGACAGTGCCAATGAAGATCATATATAGGAGGGACTTTTAGGTATCCTGAGACTGCTATGTGACAGGAACCCTGAAACATGGTGAACTGAGCTGAAACAATAACCATGACTGCCTTAGCACCCAGGTCTGTGTGATACAACATGTCTTCTGTCCGAGGATTTGGATCATGGAATCATAGATTCAGAGCTCTAAGGTGTCTTATAGAGAATCTTATCCAACCTTTCTCTTCTGATGCATGAGAAAACTGAAGTTCACAAAAGTAAAGTGATTTGTCTAGAGTCATACAACTAGTAGGTGAAGTGCCATTGAGTTTAAGGTTGTTTCTACTCAAAAATTATTAGAATGGTCATCGTGACTGAATGGATAGGAGAGGGAGTGGCACTTCTCTCTACGCTGATACCATAACAAGGTAAAATATGATAGAACCAATCTGAAATACCAATACCACACTTAATGGAAAGCACTGATTTCTTAAGCATGAAAATCATATGTTCATACTAAAAAGACTGAAGATATAAATGTTTTCATTCTGTGTCAGGTCTGTGCTGAATGCACTTTTCAGATTTTGGCAAAAGATTCATATTCTTTTTTGTCAATGTTCTCCTCAGCTCTATATCTTATAACTAATAGAAAAGGCAGGACTTAAACCCATAATTTTTTGTCTTCCAATCGCTATGCCATGATAGTTTTATCACCATCACTATCATCATGATCATCATAACTAAGGAAATTATGACATGACTATGTGTCACCTCTTGATGAAAGAAAACGAAATGCAGGGCAATTATAAGAAATAACTTTAACTTTAAACCTAAATTGAGTGAAATGTGAGTTGAAATTGATTAATTAGCATCAGTAGATGGAAAAACTGAAGAACCTGAATTCTCTGACAAATCTCCACTTAATACAAACTCAAGAAATTCTATCTAATAATGAAATGGATGACAAAAATAGCACCGGCATTATCAATGTTTTGAAGAGGAGATGGGCATAATTAGACTGGAATTTTTTAAAAAACCTATTTTGAATTTGGTATGAAAAATCCAATTAGAAAATCAACTATACCTAAAGAGAATTATTTATATAAGCTGGCATTTGCTATAACCATCATGAACAAACCCATCCTCACACAACATTTGTCAGAAAATGACTTGGCCTGGGATTAGAAAGACATGATTCCACTGTTTGTTAGTCATCCAAATTGGACTTTTCCCACTGCAGGGGACCAACCCTTCCTGGTCCCTCCATAAGATTTAAGCCTAGTCTTTCTGATGAGAAAGGAAAGAAGCTCTTCCATCAATGACCTCCCATTAGTGCCCTCATCGAGATGCTTAACAACCTAAGGAGATACCACTTTGAAGCTGAATCCCTAAAATTATTAATAACCCTCATGCACTTATTCAGTAATGATTAATAAAACTCAACCTAGATATCCCCTTCTCATCAGAGTGAGCCTGAACCCTGATCTATCTTTGTAGAAACCCCATTTTCTGTCATTCACTGCCTGCTCTCTTATTCCATCCCCCTAAACCCAACTCTTTCTACTTTGTGTCACTCTAAAGCTATCCACCCTTTCTCCTTGGTTCTCTAGAATATTCATAATATAGATAACAGACTTTCATCTTAACTCTTTTCCTTTGAGACTATTTTCATCTTCTGGCTATAACTGAGACCTGGCTCCCCATCCTGATGTCACAGTCACCTTGGCCACACCCTCTAGCACTGATTGATTCTTCATTCATTTACCCACACTGCCTGGTCAAGGTGAGGGAGTTGAAATGCTCGTTGCATCCCATTACCACTTTCAGCATCTCCCTCTATCTTTATCACTTTGGGAACCTCTCTTACTTTGAAGTTATCATTATTTATATCTACTCTCCAATCAAGTTTCTAGTCCCTACTGTCTTCTGATATCTAGAGTATTTCTCTTCTTTCTTGAGCCAGTTCAGTTCCTGGTTCACAATCTTTCTCTTCTTCCTAACACCTTTCCTCTTACTAGGGAACTAGGGAAATTCAGCATGCATATTGATACTCCCTCAAATTTTCAAACCTCCAAGTTCTTCAATTTTTTTCATTTCCTATGACTTACTTGGTGATTCTGTCTCAGATACAAAAAGATATTATTCTCTTGATCTTTCCATATCACATAAATGTTCTGCCTTCATTTTTATGATCTCCAAAAAGTCATTACCTGATTACACTCTGTCTTCATGCTACTTCTTCCTTTACCTTGCAACTCCAAACTGTGTTCTTCAAATTCACTCCAAACTCACTCCAATCCCTTGACCGCTTGGATCTTTATTTGGCCCACTCATTTTTAAGGATTGCGTTATTTACTTTCCAAGTAATTTTTAATCTATGCTTCCATGACCTCTGTTAAGTAAAATACTTATTGTCTTAACATCTGAAAATGATGCATTTAATATTTCTGCTTTTCTGTATTTGACTGTGAAGTTTTTATTCCATGATACATGGTCAGTTTTTGTGAGGGTTCCATGAACAGCTGAGAAAAAAGATATATTCCTATCTATTCCCATTCTGTTTTCTCCAAAGATCTATCATATTTAACTTTTCTAAGATTTTATTTATCTCCTTGATTCCTTATTTATTTTATGGTTAGAGTTATCTAGCTGAGAGGGGAAAGTTTAGGTCCCCAATTGCTACAGTTTTATTAAGAATTTGCATTCTATGCTATTTGATGCATATATGTTTAGGATTGTTAGTGCTTCATTGTTCATGGTACTTTTAGCAAGATGTAGTTTCCTCACTTATCCCTTTTAATTAGGTCTACTTTTTGCTTTTGCTTTGACAGAGATCGTAATTTTTGCCTCTGTCCCTTTTTTAACTTTAGCTGAAGCATAATAGATTCTGCTCCAGTCCCTTATTTTAACTCTGTGTGTTTTTCTGTTTCAAGTTGTTTTTTTTAACAAAATACTTTTAGATTATGGTTTCTAATTTATTATATCTATCCTTGTTTTATGGATGGGTTCATCCAATTCACATTTACAGTTAGGGTTACCAACTGTGCATTCTGAACTTCCATCCTATTTTCTTCTATTTGTCCTTTCTCTCTCCCTTTTTATCCTTTCTCTCCTCTAAAGTTGATTTTGCTTCTGATCATCTCCCTTAATATCCATCTTCCCTTTTATCATCTCCTTTTTCCTTTATCTAATTCCCTGCCTACTTCTCTGTGAAGCACACTAGATTTCTATTACCAACTGAGTGGTGTGTGTGTGTGTGTATGTAAACAATAGATTTCTACTACCAATTGAACATGTAATACATATATGTATATATACACATACACATGTATACACATATGCAAAGAGAGAGAGGGAGGGAGAGAGAGAGAGAGAGAGAGAGAGAGAGAGAGAGAGAGAGAGAGAGAGAGAGTACCCCTTATATTAATACATTTGTTTTCTATAAGTTTCCTTGCCAGGCAGGTTCACTGGACACAGACCAAGCTTGCTTGCTAAAAAGAGCCAATCAGGAGCCTGCAGTGAGCTAAATGTCTTGCTCATCCCCAGACATCTTTGCTGGTGCTTACTAGTTGACCTTGCAGAGCTCTGCACCTCAAACCAGCTTAAACCAGCCTTGTGGTCAACTGTTCTTACAAAACACCCTGTTTCTGTGTCCTACCTGTTCCTGGAATAGACTGTTCAATTTTTACCCTAACCTTTCCCCAAACCTCCCCCTCTCTGTTATGCTTTTCAAGCATAAATTACCCCTGACTTTCCCAGGCTGTGGACCTCCCTATGCTTTATACTGAGGTGCCTAGGCATGAGTGTCTAATTTCTTTCTAAAAAAATCTTTCTGTTTTTAACTTAAATTAAACTCTGAATGTGAGAAGCAGACTTAGTTCTATTGATTTTATACACAAACATGTATATACATATATATGTACATAATATATATGTATACATATATAAATATTTTCTCTTTGAATCATTTTAGATGTAAATGAGGTTCAAACATTGCCTTTCTCTCCCACATCATTTTAACCTCCTCTGTAAAAGCTCTTTCTTACACATCTCTTTTATGTGAAATAATGTTCCCCATTTTTTGTTTCCCTTCTCCCAGAGCATTCCTCTTTCTCATCTGTGTAGAATCTATCCAACTGCCATAATATATATATATATATATGTTGTATGTATATGTTCTTAGAAGTTAAATGTATCATCTTTCCATATAGAAAGGTAAACAGCTTAACCTTTTTGGGTCCCTCATGATTTCTCTTTCATTTTTACCTTTCCATATTTCTCTTGAGTCTTATATTTGCAAGTGAAATTTTCTATTCAGTTCTAGTTTTCTTATTCAGAATGCTTAGAAGTTCTCTATTTCATTAAAAGTCATTCCCCGCCCCCCCCCCCCAAAGGATTATACTCAATTTTGCTTGGTAGGTTATTCTTGGTAGGTTAATCCCAGATCTTTTGCCTTCTGGAATATCACAGACCATGCCTTCAATTCCTTTATGGTGGTGACTGCTAAAACTTGTATGATCTTGACTGTCTCCACAGCATTTTAATAGTTTCTTTCAGACTGATTGAAATATTTTCTCTTTGGATTGAGATTTCTCAAATTTGATTCCCATGAAATTTCATTTGGGTATCTCTTTCTGTTGGTGATTAATGGATTATTTCAGTTACTATTTTACCCTCTGATTCTAAGATATCAGGGCAGTTTTTTCTTGATATTTTTGTAAAATATGATGTCTAGGTTCTTTCTTTATCTTGACTTTCATGTGATCCAATAATTCATAATTATCTCTCCTCAATCCATTTTCCAGGCCAGTTGTTTTCCAATGAAATATTTCACATTGTCTTCTATTTTTCATTATTTTGAATTTATTTTATTGTTTCTTGATGTCTCACAGAATCCTTAGCTTTTACTTGCCCAACTCTAACATATAAGAAATATTTTCTTAAATGAAGTTTTTAAACCCCCCCCCCCCCCAATTTAGGCAATTCTGAGTTTTAAGTTTTTATTTTCTTCTTCTTATTATTTTTGGTACCTCTTTTTACCAAGCTGTTCATTTTCTTCTTTTGCTTTCATTTCTTTACCTAATCTTTCTTTTAACACTCTTATTTGATTCTGGAAAAAAGATATATTTTAGCTTTTCTAGGAATTTGTTAGATTTGTGTCCAAATCACATTTTTTGAGGCTTTGCTTGTAGCTGTTTTGACCTCTTCTGAGTTTGTGTTTTGATTTTCCTTGTCACAATAATAGATTTTTATGGTCAGATTTCTTTTTCTTTTTTCTTTTCCGTTGTTTGTTTGCTCATTTCCCCACCCCTTTTCTTGATCTTGAACTTTATGTTAAAGTTGGGCTCTGTTCTCTCAATGTGTGGGTAAGGGGCATGATCTCAACCTTTAGACTTTTTTCGTGCTGTTGTTTTCAGAGTTATTTTTGGGTTTTTGGAAGTTGTTAGTTCTTCCACTACTGCCTATGTAAACATGTCCATGTCTCTACCATCCTGAAAAAAAAACAACTGACAATCCATTCATCCCTGCTACCTTTCACTCCATCTCTCTCTCTTTTTTGTCCTAATGTCTTTGAGAAGACCACTCCCTTTCCTCTCATTCTCTTCTTCCTTTCTGTATTCTGACTTCTGACCTCATCATTCAACCCTAAATGCTACTGGGGTGTAAAGTGCTCCTCATTATTTATTTGGTGGTTATTGAACAAGCCTCCTGAAAGCACTGTGACATTTAAATGGTGATTATTGATTGTTACAAAGCCTTTGATTCAATTCCATACTCATGTCTTATTCATGTTCTGCAAATACATGAAATTGACCAAAGCATAGTGAAAACAGTAAAGCATTTGATGTTCACATGGAAAACTGTCCTCTGTTCAAAACATACTACCAACACAATAATGTTAGGAACAATTACTCTAAAATGTGATTTCTTTTAGAAAGACAGGTTGAGACCATCATGATTCTTAACTTTTAACCTATTGTGATCTCTCCTAAATAGAACTGAGTCTGGCTTCCAAGTTAAAGAGGAATTGTACTAACTTACTAATCACTTGATGCATATAGATGATATGTACCTAGAACTCCACCAAAAACATATTAAGCAACTTGTGCATATTCCTGAAGAACCTTTCCCCAACAGCTCCCTCAGCTGACAGTGCTTCCTCATCAAATTGCCTTGTATTGAAATTCCTCGTATTTATTTTCTTTATGTTTATTCTGTATACACTTTTGCATTGTATTATCATTTGTGTTAGAATGTATGGCTTCTAGAATGTATTTTCTCATTCTGAGTCATTAGGACAGTGCCTAGAGCAAAGTAAAGTGCTTAATAAATGCTTAATGATTAAATGTTTGATGATTTAAATGTTGTTTAGATTGCATAAATTAAAATCACACACTTATTAAATATCTATGTATATATATGTATATATATACCATGTATATGTAAATACACACACATGCACACATACAGATACATATATACACACCCACATCCCAAGGGAAGATAGAAACAAAAAGCTTTCAAACTGAATAAATAGATGAAGGAAATACTTCAAAATACCTTGGACTCATTTGGACAAAATACATTGCTCTGGAGTCAGAGAACCTGAGTTCAAACAGGGGCTCCCACTTGCTACCTATGTGTATTGGATAAATAACCTAAACTCCCTCAATTTCCTCATATGTAGAATAAGGTGGTTTGGACTAAATTACTTCTAAGTATCCTTCTGGTTCAAAATCTATGATTCTTGAGGGACAGGGCCAAGATGGTGGAGTAGAAATATACTCTACCACTTCCCCCACAGCCCACAAAATGCCTGTAAAAAATGACTCAACAAATTCTAAAGCATCAGAAGCCACAGAATGACAGAGTGAAAGAGGTTTCCAGTCAAAAGATAAACTGGAAGTCTGACAGGAAAGGTCTATCCCACTGGACACTGAGCCCAGCCCTGGCCATGTGGCATGGGGAGAAACAGGACCAGAACAGGCCTCCATGGCAAAATTCTCAGCAGGGAGGGTCCCACAACCCTCAACCCACAAGCTACAAAGAAAGCTTCAAAGGTTGATGTGGGAGAGCTTTCCTAGCTGGGTGAAAGTGGAGCAGGGTCCCCCCAGCACTGGCCCCAGGCAGTGGCAGAGGCTGCAGCAGCAGCAACTGGCAATGTGCAGCTATGGTGGTCTTGGAAGCAGCCTGGGTCCATTGTCCTAGCCGCTTAGCTTAAGGACTCTGGGAGAACTGAGCAGGGGATCTGGACCTCAGCCCTCAATAGCAGCCCTGCCCCCACCTAAAGCCCCTGGGGGAACTGAGCAGCTGACCTGAACTTCAACCCTGAGCACAGTCCTGGGGGGAGGAGGAGCCCTAGGACCCTCCTCTTGACAAAGGGTTCAGAAGTCAAGTAACTGGCTGGGAAAATGCCCAAAAAAGGGGAAAAAATTAAGATCATAGAAGATTGCTTTCTTGGTTAACATGTATCTCCTTCCATCCTTTCAGATAAGGAAAAACATTGCATACTGCCAGAGGAACTCAAGGCTTCCACCTCCAGTACCTCCAAAATGAATATGAAATGTGCTCAGGCCATAGAAGAGCTTGAAAAGTGAGTCAGCAGCTTTGAAAGGAGAACCAAAAAAATATTGAGGAAAATAACACCTTTAAAAATAGGCTAACTCAACTGAGAAAGGAGATCCAAAAAGCCAATGAGGAGAAGGCTTTAAAAAGCAGAATTAGTCAAATGGAAAAGGAAGTTCAAAAGCTCACTGACCAAAATAGTTCTTTAAAAATGAGAGTGGAGTTCAGGATAGATAATGACTATACGATAAACCAAGAAGTTGCAAAACAAAACCAAAAGGTTGCAAAATAGAAGATAATGTGAAACATCTCATTGGAAAAAACAACTGACCTGGAAAATAGATCCAGGAGAGACAATTTAAAAATTACAGGACTATCTGAAAGCCATGATCAAAAAAAGAGCCTAGACATTATCTTTTATGAAGTTATCAAAGAAAACTGCCTTGGTATTCTCGAACCAGAGAGCAAAATAAATATTTGAAAGAACCACATATCACCTCCTGAAAGAGACCCAAAAAGAGAAACTCCTAGAAATATTGTGGCCAAATTTCAGAGTTTCCAGGTCAAAGAGAAAATATTGCAAGCAGGTAGAAAGAAACAAATTGAGTGTTGTGGAAATACAATCAGGATAACACAGGATTGGGGAGCTTCAACATTAAGGCATCAAAGGGCTTGGAATAAGATATTCCAGAAGACAAAGGAACTAGGATTAAAACCAAGAATCACCTACCCAGCAAAACTGAATATAATACTTCAAGGGAAAAATGGTCATTCAATGATATAGAGGACTTTCAAGTATTCTTGATGAAAAGACCAGAACTGAATAGAAAATTTGACTTTCAAACACAAGAATCAAAAGAAGCATGAAAAGGTAAACAGCAAAGAGAAATCATAAGGGACTTACCAAAGATGAACTGTTTGCATTCCTACATGGCGAGATAATATTTGTAACTCTTGAGACTTTTCTCACTATTTGGGTAGGTGGAGGAATTACACACACACACACACACACACACACACACACACACACACACATATAGACAGAGAGTACAGGTTGAGTTGAATTAGAAGAGATGATATCCATAAAAAAATGAAATTAAATTAAGGGGTGAGAGAGGAAAATATTGGGAGGAAAAAGGGAGAAATGGAATGGGGCAGACTATTTCTCATAAAAGAGATGAGAAAAATCTTTTGCAATGGAGGAGAAAAGGGAGAAGGTGAGAGGGGGAAAGTGAAGCTTACTCTCTTCACATATAGCTTAAGGAGGGAATAACATGCTCACTAAATTTGGTATGAAAATCTATCTTACACTATGGGAAAGTAGGGGAGAAATGACAAGTGGGGTGAAGGGGATTATAGAAGGGAGGGCAAATGGTGGAAGGGAGTAACTAGAAGTAAACACTTTTGGGAAGGGATAAGATCAAATGCAAGGATAAAAAGAAGGGGGAAGACAGGGTAGGATGGAGGGCAATATAGTTAGTCTTACACAACATGACTATTATGGAAATCTTTTGCAAAACGACACATATACAGCCTGTATTGAATTACTTGCTTTCTCAGTGAGGATAGATGGTGAGGGAGAGAGGGAGAGAAGTTGGAATTCAAAGTATTAGAAATTAATCTTGAGAACTGTTATTGCATATAACTGGGAAATAAGAAATACACGTAATAGGGTATAGAAATTTATCTTTCCCTACAAGAAAAGAGAGAAGATGGGGATAAGAGAAGGGTGGGGTGTGATAGAAGGGAGGGCACATTGAGGGAAGGGGTAATCAAAATGTAAGGTGTTATGGTGTGGGGGGAGGGGAGAGACAAGGAGAAAAATTGCAACTCAAAATTTTGTAGAAATGAATGTTGAAATCTAAAAATAAATAAATCAAACTACATAAAAATAAAATCTAAGATTATTTAATTTGCTAAAGTAGCAAGTGTTAGAGTCAATTCTCAAACCCAGTTCTCTGAACTCCCAGGCCTGAGTTCCTTCCATTAATGAAAGGATATTTGATAGTATTTTTTATTCCCTATATGGAATAATAGGGCAGTAATCACACAATGTTTGTTTCTTGAATGAATAATGAATAAATGAGTGAAGACTGGAAATAAATTGAAATACAATTGCAAAACAATAGGTTCATTATATATCTCTTTAGAGAACAATTGGAAGATATTCACTAATAATGTCCATGTAATAAAAAGAACAGAATTTTACATTAAATTCGATAGCCACTGATGTTTTTAACTAAAATTTGGAAGTATGATACTTTGTATGCTTTGTATGAGTACTGACCAGCAAATGGTAGAGAATGATGGTTGATAGAAGCTGATGCCTCAGAGAATTCCATGTGATGAGCTATATTCCAGGAGATAAGGAAAATAGGGAAGATGATATAAACTAGAAAGAGGATTTACTTTCTCTGAATAGGTTTAGGGAGGTGAAACAAGAGCCTTCTTTAATATCAAGTAAAACTCTGGAGAGTCCTCTTTTCAAAAAGCCTCTTCCCATTAGCTTTCTTGATTCCTTTCTAATACCCTCATTTTCCATCAGCTGATATGCTTGGTTTGACTTCATGAAAGTCACGTATCTCCCAGGATAAGATCCTTGCATCATCAGAGGTTTACTCAGCTTTGATGTTAACACCTCAAGAGCATCAGGAATCTCTCTCCTTTGACTGGAGAGCTGGAGAATAGAAATATAAGCTCCTTGCAAAGCCTTCCTTTGTAGAGGGCTCAGAACTATCTAGCTAATTTCTCAGTTTCCATCAGCTGCTCTGCTTGGTTTTGTCTCCACAAACATCATTCTGCCTTCAGGCCCCTTCCTTTTCTCTTTTTTTTTTTTTTTTGCATATGGTCTTCCTCAAGCACAGTGTAAGCTCCTTGGAGTGATTTTATTTTATATGTATTCCCAGAAGGTGCTGTTCTCTATGAGCAAAACAGAATTGCAGTAGCTCAAAAGAAACATGAGGTGTATAAATTTAGAGACATTTCCACTCCAAATGTTCATATGGACTATTTGAGCCAACAGAAGATAGAGCCTTCTGACCTCATATTGGTCTGATAAGCCATAGTCAGACACGCTGTACCTTGACCCCGAGAGAAGTGATTATTTTTCTATTACATTAATAATCAATTATTAAATTAGGATTAAGGTTTTTTCTTTCTTTTTCTTCATTCACAGACCAGTCCTTGGTGGTCATTCAGCCAGTCTCTGAAGGACAGAGCTAATAGGTGAAATTGGCCTATCTTTGGGGTACATGCTCACGATCTTAGGTATACCCCACTCAAATAGAAGAGCTTCCTTCTATTTAGAGTTATCTACAGAATAAAATCTAAGTTCATTCTAACCCTAAAGCACTGAGCCCATGTCCTTGCATCCCTTCATGGCAGTTAGCTCATGAGGGAGAAAATCAACCAGACTGATTTGGGCAGAGAAGAATTCCATTCTCCAGATTGCTGGAAGTGGCTGAGTTTCATGATCAAATCATGTTCTCAGCAAGAGGAGCTGAAACTTTTGGCCTACCTTCTTATTAATATGTCTACCCCCTCATTAATAGTTCACCAATTGGGGTTGATTTTCACTTGTCAGGATACTTCCTTTATCAAAAGTATTTAAACATTCAAGGATCTCATGGTTATATCTTTGGTTGCCAAGAGAAACCACTAACCATCAATTTATTGATTATCAGCTAAACTAATTAATAGATGGTTTATTAATTACCCAGAAACTCTGTTATGCTTTTCATTTGTCTTATCATAAAGACATTATTTTGTTCCTCTTTGAGAATGGGGGATAACAACGAATTCCAAGCATACTAGCATAGTTCATGGCCCATAATAGTTAATAAATATGTATTGACTTGACTACCTACAATTCCTTTTCTAGTTTCATAAAAAAATAAGATTTCCATCTTTTCTCTGAAGCTCCATGGTCATGGTCATTTCCCCACAATTGAGATGATTCTGAAAAATAGCATAGTTCAGAAAGCTGCTTTCTTACCTTCTTTTCTCAGATTAATGAGTTTGTGTTTATCTTCTGTTTACAGTATAACACCTCTCCAACTTTCCATTTTTCCACATACCTAATTTTCTTACTGAGGATAATGAACAGCATTACCTAAATGCTACTGAATTATTCCAATAAAACATTAATGGAGGGAACATATCACTGAATCTATTGTTTCTAACAAATAACTCAGTTGTTTCCTTAAGTTTCTTTCCATGATTAACAGCCAAGGAAGGCAATGGCATTTTTTGTAATTATATTTGTGGAAGCCTGTTTTCCCCACAGCATGGGTTCTAGGGAATACTTACATTAATGAGGCCACAGTTCCAAGAATATTGGTACATTGTAGCTTTTTTTCTTGTTATACGTCTGACTGAAGTTAAAACAATCTTAATTCTATTGTGCAAAGTGATGTCTCCTTGCTAAGTACATGGATTTCTCAACATATATGAACACGACTCAGTAATTATTACAAATAACATGTCTGTACAAAAATAACTGAAGTATTACATGTATAATTATTATCCATAAGTATTCACAATTCAATTTAATCTGATTCAATTCAGTAAGAATTTGTCAAGTACATAATACTTGTAAGAAACTGTGCTAAACACTGGGGATATTTTGTCCCTGCTCTCAAAGAGTCTAAAATCTATTAGATGATAAACACATCTAGGGATTGAATTTAGGTCCTTTGGTTGCAAATCCAGTACATTTTCTATGTTACCATGTTGTTTCTATGTGTCTTCTAAAGCCTATTCTATTCTATTCTAAATCAATTGGAGAATGGCAAAACAAGTTGTGGTGTATGATTGTGATGAAATACTACTATGTTGTAAGAAATGATAAGCTGGTACATTTTTGAAAAAAAACATGGGAAGACTTGCATGAAATATTGAACAGTGAAATGAGCAGAAGCAAGAGAATGTTGTATACAGTAGCATCAATTGTTTGAAGGATAATTGTGAACAAGCAAGTTATTTTGAATTCTATAAATATTCACTTCAACTATAAAGGACCTATGAAGGAAGATGCTATCCACCTCCATAGAAAGACCTGCTAAATAGAAGTATGCATAGAATGGTTTCACATATATTTATAAATCTATGTCAAATGGTGGCATTCTCTAGTGCAGAGTAGGGAGACACAGTGCACCTATTGACATCTGAACAGAAGGAAATTGAAGGCTGAGGGTATGCACCAATGGTGGTAATGCGTTTCTTTGAACAAGATATCAGATGAACCAAAAAGTATGCAATAGTGTAGGTATTATCTGAAACCTGCCAAAAGTAAATTTTTCATTATTTTCTCTGTTGAGTTTGCTTATCCAGTTACAAAAATATAAATTAATTTAAAGAAAATGAAAATCCAACATAACAGTGATGATGACAATAACAACAAAAGACTCATCAGAACACAGAAAAGAATGATGTGGAAATTCTTGTGAGAAACTAGACAGCAAGGAATTCCTGGTACAGTAGGACCATCTACAAGAACCATTTAGGAAAAGATATTGAGTATGTTCTAAACTGTCTTTGGGACACAGTAACTGATGAGATTGGGGGAAAGGTGCTGGCTCTTTTTGGTTTCATATGAAAACATTCAGACCTGATTACTCATTAAATCTGGCATTGGGAACCATTTTATTTTTAATTTTACTGAAGTGGAAAGATTGGTAAGTATAAGGTGTTTTGCAATGTTTGATTAGTCTGTTGGGACCATTTGCTTGGAAAATATGACTTGCTGACAGAAAAGGATCACAATGGCATTATTAAACTTAAAGAGTTGGTGGAGACTCTACTGCTGTGAAACATTTCACTGAAGTTGTTCAACACTTTGAGAGCTGAGCTCTCCAGGGCCTTTAGGATGGACTCAGCAGAATCATGCTTGATTTACAGTAACAGGAGCTGAAAGTCATTTGTAATCTGTTGATTCATTCCACCAATCTTTGTTCTTTCTGGTGTCACTCTAGTACAATGTCAGTCCTATTGACAATGGTGGGAATTATGTGCATGTATTGATAGCTCAGTAGAAAGAAGTTGAGGGCTGAGGGTGATGTGACAGCAGTGGTAATGGGTTTCTTTGAACAAGGTGTCAGATGAAACAAAAAGTATGTAATATTGTAGATATTATCTGAAACCTGCCAAAAGTAAATTTTTCATTTTTTTCTTTATTGATTTTTTTTTAGACTTTACCTACCCAGTACACAAGCAAATTATCTTTAAATATATTCTGTTAGTTTAGAGTAGCAAGTGTCTTTCTAGCTCTGTCTATAATAGATCAGGCATATGAATCACATCTCTTAAATACCCAAGTCCTGGGAGATCATTCATGATTCTACCAGAACATTTAGCCCTATTGTGGGTGCAGGACAACAACAGATTAATTTAATATCATGTGTAATGGTCAATTACCATCAATAAAATAACATCGCAGATGTTATTTTCTTCTTTAATCTAATAGAGTAGTTCAGCATAGCTTGGGGAAGAAAACTGAAATATTTACATTGCAAAATTTTTCCTGAAATTTTATCCCATGATGTGACTCAGAAATGATGGTCTACCAGATGATTCCAAACTGGCAAAATTATTCTGGATCACAAATCACTTGCAAGAGAGATTCATATATGCCTAGAGTTAAATATTCTCCATCATAAAAATCTTTGTTTTATTAAGATGGAAGTAAAATAAGTCTAGGATCATCTCCCTAAATCTCTACTATGTGTGTGTGTCTACACACACACACACACACACACACACACACACACACACACACACACACACACTGAAGTTCATAGAATATTGGAAGGAAAAAAAGGTCCAGAATATCAAGGGAACTAATGAAAAGAAATGCTAGGGAAGGTGGCCTAGCCCTACCAGATCTCAAATTGTACTATAAAGCAGTGATCATCAAACCACTTGGTACTGGCTAAGAAACAGAGGGGTAGACCAATGGAATATGCTAGGTACTAAAGACACAGTAGTCAATGAATATAGCAGTCTACTGTTTGATAAACCCAAAAACCCCAGGTTCTGGCATAAGAACTCACTGTTTGACAAAATCTGCTGGGAAAAATGGATAAAAGTGTGGTGGAAACTGGACATAGACCAATGCCTGACACTGTACACAAGAATAAAGTCCAAATGAACACATGATCTAGGTATAAAGGTTGATACTATACACAAATTAGGGGAACAAGGAATAGTGCATTTTCATATTTGTGGAGAATGGAAAAATTTTGACCAAGCAAGAGATAGAGAGCATTACAAAATACAAAATGGATAATTTTATTTACATTAAATTGAAAAGTTTTTGTACAAACAAACCCAATGCAACCAAGATTAGGAAGGAAGCAGAAAACGGGGAAAGAATTTTTACAACTAGTGTCTGTGATAAAGGTCTAATTTCTAAAGTATATAGAGAACTGAGTCAAATTTACAAGAATACAAGTCATTCCCCAATTGATAAATGGTCAAAGGATATGAACAAGCAGTTTTCAGAGGAAGAAATTAAAGCTCTCTAAAGTCATATGAAAAAATGCTCTAAATCACTATTGATTAGAGAAATGCAAATCAAAACAACCTCAAGGTCCCACACCACACCTATCAAATAGACTAACATGAGAAAACATGAAGATGATAAATTTTGGTGAAGATGGGGGAGAGTTGAAACACTAATTCATTTTTGGTGGAGCTGTGAGCTGATCCAACCATTCTGGAGAACAATTTGGAACTATGTCTAATGGACTACAAAAATGTCTATACCCTTTGACCTAGCAATATTGCTTCTAGGACTGTTTCCCAAAGAGATCAGAAAAATGGCAAAGGGTCCCATATGTACAAAAATATTTATAGTAACTCTCTTTGTGGTGGCCAAAAGCTGGAAATCAAGGGAATGCCCATGAGTTGGGGAAGGGCTGAAAAATTTGTGGTATATATGAATGAAATGGAGTGCTATTGTGCTATAAGAAATGATGAATGAAAAGACTTCAGAGAGGCCTAGAAAGACTTACATGAACTGATGCTGAGCAAAAAGTGTAGAACTAGGAGAACTTTGTACACAGCAACAACCACACTGTGCAAGGAATTTTTCTGGTAGAGGTGGTCCTTCATAGCAATGCAAGGACCTAAAAAAATTCCAAAGGACTCTTGAGTCAAAATGCCTTCCACATCCAGAGAAAGAATTATGGAATCCAGTCACAGAATGAAACAGACCATTTTCTCTTGTGTTATGTTTTGTTTTGTTTTATGATTTCTCCCATTCATTTTAATTCTTCTATGCAACATGACTAAGGTGAGAATGTATTTAGTAGGAATGTATGTGTAGTGCCTATATAAGATTGCACATTGTCTTGGGAAGGGAGTGGGAAGGAAGGAGGGAAGGAGAGGGAGGGAAAAAAATCTAAAATATATGGAAGTGATTGTAAAACACTGAAAACAAAATAATTTTTTTTTGTGGTTTGTCTCTTTGGGTATTTTTGGTTTTTTTCAATTTATTTATTTAAGTTTTCAACATTCATTTCCACAAAATTTTGAGTTCCAAATTTTCTCCCCATTTCAACCCTCCTCCCACACCAAATCACTGAGCATTCTAATTACCCCTATCACCAATCTGCCCTCCCTTCTAACATCCTTCCCTTCCCTTATCCCCATCTTCTCTTTTCTCCAGTAGGGCAAGATAAATTTTTATACCCCATTACCTGTATTTCTTATTTCCTAGTTGTATGCAAGAACAGTACTCAACAATTGTTCCTAAAGTTTTGACTTCCAGCTTTTCTTCCTCCCTCCCTCCCCACCCATCCCCACTGGGAAGGCAAGTAATTCAATATAGGCCATATCTGTGTAGTTTTGCAAATGACTTCCATAATAGTCGTGTTGTGCAAGACTAACTATATTTTCCTCTATCCTATCCTGTCCCCCATTTCTTCGATTCTCTTTTGACCCTGTCCCTCCCCGAGAGTGTTGACTTCTAATTGCTCCCTTCTCCCATTGCCCTCTCTTCCAGCATCCCTCCCACCCTGCTTATCCCCTTCTCCCCCACTTTCCTGTATTGTAAGATAGGTTTTCATACCAAAATGAATGTGCATTTTATTCCTTCCTTTAGTCGAATGTGATGAGAGTAAGTTTCATGTTTTTTCTCTCACCTCCCCCCTTTTTCCCTCCACTGAAAAGTCTTTTACTTGCCTCTTTTATGAGAGATAATTTGCTCCATTTCATTTCTCCCTTTCTCCTCCCAATATATTTCTCTTTCACCCCTTAATTTCATTTTTTAAAGATATGATCTCATCCTATTCAATTCACTCTGTGCTCTCTGTCTCTCTGTCTCTCTCTATCTGTCTTTCTCTCACTCTCTTTGTCTCTCTCCCTCTGTCTCTCTCTCTCTGTGTATGTGTGTGTGTGTAATCCCACCAACTACCCACATACTGAAAGAAGTTTCAAGAGTTACAAATGTTGTGTTTCCATGTAGGAATGTAAACAGTTAAACTTTAATAAGTCCCTTATGATTTCTCTTTGCTGTTTACCTTTTCATGCTTTTTCTTGATTCTTGTGTTTGAAAGTCAAATTTTCTTTTCAACTCTGGTCTTTTCATCAAGAATGCTTGAAAGTCCTCTATTTCATTGAAAGACCAATTTTTCCCCTGAAGTATTATACTCAGTTTTGCTGGGTAGGTGATTCTTGGTTTTAGTTATAGTTTCTTTGACTTCTGGAATATCCTATTCCATGCCCTTCAATCCCTTAATGTAGAAGCTGCTAGATCTTGTGTTATCCTGATTGTATTTCCACAGTACTTGAATTGTTTCTTTCTAGCTGCTTGCAATATTTTCTCCTCGACCTGGGAACTCTGGAATTTAGCTACAATGTTCCTAGGAGTTTCTCTTTTTGGATCTCTTTCAGGTGGTGATTGGTGGATTCTTTCAAATGTTTATTTTGCCCCCTAGATTATCAGGGCAGTTTTCCTTGATAATTTCATGAAAGATGATGTCTAGGCTCTTTTTTGATCATGGCTTTCAGGTAGTCCCATAATTTTTAAATTGTCTCTCCTGAATCTATTTTCCAGGTCAGTTGTTTTTCCAATGAGATATTTCACATTACCTTCCATTTTTTTCATTCTTTTGATTTTGTTTTGTAATTTCTTAGTTTCTCATAAAGCCATTAACTTCCATCTGCTCCATTTTAATTTTTAAAGAACTATTTTCTCCAGTGAGCTTTTGAACCTCCTTTTCCATTTGACTAATTCTGCTTTTTATATCATTCTTCTCCTCATTGGCTTTTTGAACCTCTTTTGCCAATTGAGTTAGCCTATTTTTCAAGGTGTTATTTTCTTCAGCATTTTTTTGGGTCTCCTTTAGCAAGGTGTTGACCTGCTTTTCATGATTTTCTTGCATCTCTCTCATTTCTCTTCCCAATTTTTCCTCTGCCTCTCTTTCTTGATTTTCCAAATCCTTTTTGAGCTCTTCCATGGCCTGAGATCATTGAATATTTATTCTGGATGTTTGGGATACAGAAGTCTTGACTTCATGTCTTTCCCTGATGGCAAGCATTGCTCTTCCTCATCTGAAAGGATGAGAGAAGATATCTGTTCACCAAGAAGTAACCTTCTATAGTCTTGTTTTTTTCCCTTTTGTGGGCATTTTCCAACCAGTTACTTGACTTTTGGGTCCTTTGTCACGAGTAGGGTATACTCTGGGAATCTGTAAGATCTCAGTTCCTCCAAGGTGGCACAGTACAGTGTGTATACTGGTCTGGAGGCAGGTAGAGATTTTTGTCCCCAGAATCTTTGCAGTTTCCTCTCCACAGCCACCTGGTCTCCACTTCCACCAAGCACTGCTGAGGGCTGAGATTCAGATAAGCTTCAGGGACAGGGCTGCCATTCAATGTGAGATAAAAATCATTTCCCTTAAGCCCTCTACACAGGACTGAAGTAATAATCAGCTCCTCAGTGCCCCCAGGGTTTTATGATTTAACAATGGATTGGGGCTGCTGTAGAGGCTGCTGTGGGAACTGCTGCCACCTGTCCATTGTGGCCTCTGCAGCCACTGCCTGAGGCCAGAACTTTGGGAAGGCCTTTCTCCTTTCCGAGTCAGCTGAAAGAATCCTGTCACTGACCCTTGGTGCCTGTGGTTGAGGGATCTGCAAACCTGCTGCTGCTGGGACTGGAGATTCTGTACCCAAGAGCTAATCAGGAGCCTCAAGCTGCGTGTTTCCCATGGGCCTTTCAGGTCATGCTGGGACTGGAGATTCTGTACCCAAGAGCTAATCAGGAGCCTCAAGCTGCGTGTTTCCCATGGGCCTTTCAGGTCATGCTGGGCTGGAAATCTCCTCCACTCTGTTGTTCTCCACTTCTGCTGCTCCAGAATTTGTTGAGAGTCCCTCTCTACAGTTATTTTATGGGCTGTGTGGGGAGAGCCAGCATATGTGTGTCTTTCTACTCCACCAACTTGACTCTGCCTCAAAACAGAACAATTTAAAAAAAAAAAGAGCACTGGAAGAAGAGAGAGGCATGATGATGATAATAAAAACAGTAGCAGCAGCAACAGTAACTAGCATTTGCATAACCCTTTAAAGTCTGCCGTGATTTGCCTAAAGTTATCTCTTTTGTTATACATACACGTCCTTTGAGATAGGTGCTATTATTTTCCCATTTTATGGTTGAGGAAATAGAGGAAGATGGAGGCCATACAGCTGGTGTCTGAAGCAGATCTTGTAACCTGGGTTTAAACCCAGAGTACCCTAATGGTAGCAATGCATGGTGACCATGAGCAAATCATTTAATGCCTAGGAACATCAGCTTCTTCATCTACAAAATGAAGATATCTAAAATTCCTACCTCACAGAACCATGGTAAATCACAAATAAAATTGTAGTTTTCAAACTTAAATTATCAAGTTGCCACCCACACTTGGGTTCTATTTTACTCAATCCCTAGTTTCCTTTTAATCTCTGTTCAATTATCACTGTTCCATAGGAAATCTAAATATCCCTTTCCACCAGAAACTGCTTTGTATTTAAATTTCTTTGTATGTGCTGTTTTTCCAAATAAGATATCAACTCCTTGAGGGCAATGATTATTTTATTTTTGATCTCCTCTTCCCCATGAACCTAGCACTACTTTTCTTTTTCTGTAATGGACCTGTGATTTCATCAGTGAACATTCCCTGTGAGTTATTTCCCCTATCACTGTAGATAATCAACTATTTAGAGATTTATATGCTTAAAAACTTGCATAGTGCATTGAAATTTTAAGTGACTTGTCCACGTTCACACAGTATAAATTAGATGTAGGATATGAACCCAAATTTTCCTGGTTTTTGAGACCAGTTCTCTATTCAATAAATCATGCTACCACCTCATCCTGCCTGGCACATAGTAGGCATGAAATGAAAGTATATTGAAGAAAGGAGAAAGAGATGAGGGAAGAAAAGAAGGAAGGAAGGATGGAAGGGAGGAAGAATTATTGCTTTTTTGTATCTCTTCTTTAATAATCATAGAGCCACTTATTATTTTAAATTATTTCATGATTGTTAGTTTGTGGTTTTAGTTCCTGGCAATGACAGGAAAGGGTGTTATGTCTTTGCGGTGAGGAATATGGTTCTAATTAGTGCATATTTTAGTATTTTATTTTTAAGGATTCTGCTTAGTACCTCATATCTAATGCCAATCCTAGTAATTATACTGTGATGTCCATCAGTTCCTGACCTAGAGACACAGTCAATGATCCAAGTCCTTATTAAATTTCTCTCTCCGCTATTGCTCAACACAAATTATGCAACCTTTTCACTTAGTGACAAAATCCTCGCATTCTGATAGAAGTCACCTGAACTCTCAGTTTTCACAGCATCTTTTGTCATTCTGTTCCATGACCCAGGCTAGAGAAGATCATCCTAAAAACAGATTCCTTTGAGTCAAAGACGGAATGATCATATTTTTATGAATTCTTTTTAACAGAGTAGCTCTAGTTCTAACCATCCTGGCTTCTATACCAGGTTTTCTGGCTGTATCATCCCACCTACAGTACTGTATCCAAGGTAGTCATGGTGGCCACTATGGGGTCTTGTGGGAATCACTTAAGGTACTTGAAATTGAGGATAAACAACAGAAAATAGAATAAATATCCTTAAGTTCCTTTTCAGAGCTAAGATAAAAAAAGAGAGATCAGGGGAAGAAAAGCCTGGTCCAGTTCATACTACTCGTGTTATGAGTTGACTGTGATCTTCACCCTCTGGATAAAGTAAATAAGAGTGGCCAAAAAACACCCAACAGAGAGTGAAAAAAAGTGCAACTGAAAAGAGTGATTGGCTTAGCCTAACTAGTTTTCAACACACAGGCAGCAAGTCCGAGGAGGTTACTGTAATTCAAGTAGTAGGGGACTCAATGGGCTCCATGGTATACAATTGGGACATAAATATGCATATATACACATAAACATATATATCTATCCACATATATGTATATATTTCCTTTTTTGTTTGGCTTGGTTATCAGATATTTATCAGAAATATTTGATGAAATTTTTCCCCAATCAACTACTTCCTTTCTTGCCTAGTTGTGTTCATTTTGTTCGTGTAAATGCTTTTCAATTTCCTATAATTGAAATTGTGTGTTTTATCTCTTATGATTACTTTTGCCTCTTGTTTGGATAAAAATTTCCTTTGATCCTCATTCAACTGGTTATCTTCTATTTGGGGACAGGGGTATATATACCATACTTGAAAGAACTGGAAATGAAACCTTTTCTTGGTGAAAAGGTAACGTCATCAATTTTCATTATATTTGCATGGTCTAGCCAAGGTCAATGACTAGACCTACAGGTATTTAAGTTGGTCTTTATTTCTTTAAAGAGTACTTTTTAATTGTATTTACTCAGATTCTCAGTATAAATTAGTAAGTTACTTCACACATATTTCATCCACTTTGTAATTATTTTGAAGACAGCTTCTATTTTGATTACTTTCTTCTCAACTTAATAATGACTATATAGGAATGTTGTTGATTTTTATGAGTTTTTCTTGTATTTGTTGATTATCATCAACATTTGTCATAATTATTTTCTCTGCTCTCATTTTCTAAACAACCCATCATACCATCAGGAAAAAGAGATAGTTTTTTCAACTCTATGTTCATGCAATCTCTCTCTTTTCTTACTGTTGTCACTCATATTTCTAGAAATATGTCAAATAGTGAAGAAATTGACTTTTTTGCTTTACTCCTATATGAGAAAATCTCTAGTATTTATACTTCACTGATAACATTGATTTTTTACTTTAGATATCTACTTGGAATCATATCTTTAAAAGATTTTTCTATACCTATTCCTTGTTTTGATTTTTAGCATAAGTGGATGTTGTGTACATTTTCAAATCCCCCTTCCTCACATCTAATATATAAGGATATGGCTTTGAATCCTTTTTATATGTTATATATAATAACATTGTTTTTCTAATCAACAAAATATTTATAGATCCTTAGTATTTGTGAATCAATATGCAAAGCACCTGAGATACAAAGGCAATTGGAAAATCTCTGCTTTAAAGACCTTAATACATTCTAGTGTTCATACATCTATGTCTTTAATGTAAATTCAACTTGATCCCTGTGAATAATTTTTATGGATATGTTTCAGACTTTTTGTTAAGAATTTATTCATAATTTGTGAATTGTTATTCTTTAGTGTTGATTTATAGTTCTATTTCTTTATTTCATTTCCCATTTTAGTCATATGACATCAAGACGACTTTTTATTTTGTCTCTTGATAGAGTTCTTTCATTTTACAATGATAGTCAATTTCAATGGAGAATGAGCAAGCCTTGTGTTTGAATTTGCCCAAATATGAATTTGTTCTAGGATATTTAGCAAAAAGAAAGATAGGTTGTTTTGTTTTTCTTCTTTATTTCTCTATTAGTATTCAAGTTTTCTCTTTTGCATGTTTTGGGCTTCTTTCTCAGTTTTAAAAGTAATCCGTATTCACTCAATCCCTACTTTTTTCAATTTTATTTATGTTCTCAGATATATTTTTTTCTCCGAGAACAGCTGTGGCTACACATAAGAAATTGTGGGAAGTAGTCTCATTGTTATAATTCTCTTTCATGTAGTTATTCTTATTTTAATGATTTGATTTTTGACACATTTGATGCCTTATCCCCCTTTGCCAGCCCTATCTAAATTATTTTTATTTAATTCTGAATTTTGCTTCTGTTCCCTGTATTATATACTATTTTTGCTTTGTTGTGGTCTGTAAGTATAAATATAGTATTCTGCTTTTTGACATTAAAAAGAATTCCCCTGTACCCTAGTACATGATCTATTTTGTAATGATGTCATGTGGTGCTATAAAATAAGGATATCATTTAGTGTTATTATTTAGAATATACAATATTCTTTTTGGCTCTAATCTCTCCAATAGTTTTTTAATTCAATGATTTTTCATTTACTTATTACCATTTGTAATGTTTTTGGTTATTTTTGTTAGACTTAGCTCTGAAAAAGGAACATTAAAGTCTCCCATTGTTATTTTGTTACTAAAAATGCCTTTGGGGGATTCCAACTTTTTGTTTATGAACTTAGGCGCTTTACTGCTTGGTATATGTATATTTAGTATTGATATTTGTTCATTGTTATGATTTCTTTTAAAAATATTATCATTTCTCTGTTTATTGATATTTATTTTTCTTTCATCGGAGAGCATGATTGTAACTTTTGTATTTTTAATTTGCTTAATGTATAGTAAATTTTGTTCCAGGCTTTCATTTTTATTCTTTGTGGGCCTTTGTTTTGAAATGCATTTGTAACAAAATAAGCACACTGTTGGATTTTGTTTTCTTGTCTTCTCACTTTCATTTTGTTGTATTATGTAATCTATTCACATTTTAAGTCATGATTATTAGGTTTTACTATCCATACATTTATTTCTTTTGTACTGATTTTCTTATCCCCTTACACCTCAAATCAGGGCTCTCTCCTTGTAGTTGGTTTTGCTTGAAAAACTTTGACACTAATGTACAGGTTGTCAACTTCTCAGCCCTTGTTTGCCTTCCCTATCTAAACTTCTTTACATTTACTTAAATAGTTAGTTGATCATTTTTCTTATACTTATTTAGTTACCTATTTTACTATTTCTTTTTCTCTTGCTCTTTCCCATTTAACTGATTAGTTCAAAATCTCTCCTCTCTAACCTAGTATTTTTCATAGTTTCCTTTTATTGGATTCTTTTCAAATAATTTTCTTTTTCTGTGTCTTCTTTATTTCTCTTCCCTTATCATGTATTCTGATTTTTTTTATTCATAGCATATACTATTATATATTTTTAAATTTTCTATATACCACTAATAGGATCAAGACTTTGGAAACATCAGGTTTGAACTTCCTATTCTATCCAATTTTTTTTATTACTTTTTAGGATCTTGCCATTCTCCCTTTTCTCCATTGTACCATACTCTTAGAGATAGCAATTTATGTAGGAAGTAATGATAGACAAAAGTAGTATTACATTGTAGGAGTTACCCTACACAAATTGTAATGTTTCACAAATTGTAATGTCTAGCCAAAACCCCATTCCCCTCACCATAATTATTCTCCATAGAAGGTCAAGATCTTAAACTATGTTATAAGGAAATAATTGTTAAAACTATCTGATACTGGCAAAGAAATAGAAAGGAAAATCAATGAAACAAGGTAGACATACAATTTACAACAGCAAATAAATATAGTAAGCTTGTGTTTAATGAATGTAAAGACTTAAGATTTGGGGACAGGAATTCATTATTTGGTAAAAAAAAATTGTTGGGAAAACTGGAAATCACTATGACAGAAATTGAGCATAGATCAATATCTTATATCATTTACTGAGATAAAATCAAAATGGATACATGACCTAGATATAAAGAATTATTACAAGAAAATTAAAAGAACATGGAAGACATTACTTATCAAGCTTACAAATAGGTGAACAATTTGTAAATAAGAGATAGAAAGCAAAATTAGGTGTAAATGGATAATTTTGATTACATTAAATTAAAAAAAATTTTTGTACAAAAAAATGTAGCCAAGCTCAGAAGAAAAGCAGAAAATTGGGAAAATTTTTTATAGATAGTTTCCAAGATAAAAGTCTCAAATATATAAGAAACTTTGTCAAATCTATAGGACTATGTATCATTCCCCAATTTATAAATGGTCAACAGATATGAAAGGTAGTTTCTGATGAAAAAATCAAAATAATTTATAGTCATAGAAAAACATGTTCTTAATCATTGACTATGGAAATGCAAATTAAAACAGCTTTAAAATAGTTTTGTATAAAATTATGTATATCCTTTGATCCAGTGATACTACCACTAGGTAAGTCTGTACTCCAAAGAGATGAGAGGAAAATATTTATATCATTTCTTTTTATGTTGAAAAAGAGTTAGAAGTTGTGGTGATGCCTCCTAAATGGGGAATGACTGAGCAAGTTTTGACATATGATTGTGATGGAGTACTATAGAGCTTTAAGAAATGAGAATTGAAGTTGTTTCAGAAAAAAGAAGAATGGAAAGATCTCTATGAACTGAGGCAAAGTGAAATAAGAAGTACAGGGAGATCACTGTGCATAATAATAGCAAAATTGTAATGATGAGTAGTTGAGAAAGACTTGGTTCCTCTGATCAATACAATGATCCAAGACAGTTCCAAATGACTCATGATGAAAAAAAAAATTACTATATAGTTCCAGAAAGAGAACTGATGAACTCTGAGTACAAATTGAAATACAATGTTCTTGCTTTATTACTTTTTTTTTTGGAATATGGCTAATATGGAAATGTTCTTACATGATTTCACACGTATGATTGATATATTGTTTATTTTCTCAGTGGGTGACTGGGAGAGAACCTGGAACTCAAAGTGTAAAGAGAAAAGAATGCTAATATATATATATACATATATATATATGTATATATATATATATATGTATATATATATATATATACACACACACACACACATATATATATATACACATATATATATACACACGTATATATGCACACACACATATATATAAATAACTAAGTGATATGTATTTTTTAAAAATCAGCAGAATGCATGAGGAAAGTTGAAATACTGAACAATCAAGAAATAGATTTCAAATAAACATTCAGCTCACAAGCATATAAATTCTTTTTAATTAATTAAATTTTAATTTATGAAATAAAACAAGCATTTTCATAACAGTACAATAGATTAGGTATTTGTCGATGAAACTGAATAGTTATTATTCATAACTTGCTTTTAAATATATAAGAAAATTATCATGTAAATAATTTTTTTTTTACATCCTCCTGTTGCTTTTGCAGCTGCCTCCAAGGTCCATAGTTGGTGCTCTTGCCATGCTCTAGTCTGTGTCACAGATCTCTCCTTTATACCACCTAAGTTATCTTAGTGGAAAAATGTCTCCCTCTGATCTTTTGTTGGTTCTGCTGCTCCAAAATTTGATTTGAAGTACAATTTTAAAGTTGTTTGGAGAGGAGTGTTGAGAGAGTTCAGCTGGGATCTGGCTTGTACTCTGTCATCTTGGCTCTTTCTCTTTCCCTCAAGGACTTTTAGAAATCTCACTCCTCGCATCTCCCCCTTTCTACCAATTTACAGGTTCTTTTGACTATGTTTCTGAATAGCTTTAGTCTTCTTGTATTTGATAGATAATATAATGTTATCTGAGTATAACCTCTTGGAGGAGAGGACTGTGCCCAGCTGGAAACATAGTCTCCTTTCCCATTGTTCTATATCCCCTCAACATGTGGCTTTGCACTACATGAAGTATATCTTCTGCACTATCCTATTCTTCTCCACCCCCCCCCCCCTCACTCCTTTCTTTCTTGTGGTTGAGAAGAATCAGTGACTGTCACTTCGTTTAGGATGATGACACTGGGATAGAAGATAGGGGTTGTGAACATCAGTGCTTCGGTGCATTCAACAACTGGAACCCCAGTCACAAGTCTGTGAAATTGCTTACATTCATCATTGTGGAATTCACAGAATCAATTAGGAATATGACCCTTGAATAAGGGTGCTAAATATTAAAATTTTCTTTAATAAACTCAGGAGACTTTTTCCATGTGCAGAAGTGGTAGAGGGTGGGAATTCTATATTCTTTTCTGGTAGACTCAGCTATAATTACATATATGTAGGTATGTGTTATGTATGTATGTACACACACATATATTTTCCATATATAATAGATGTTATTGGAGGCTTGTATTAGGGTGCTGACAGTGTGTATAGAATGCAAAGGACGTAAAGAATTTTACAAATATGAAATCAATAGAACTTGGAACTAGTTGTATGTGAGAAGTAAAGTAGAGTGAAAGATAATTCCAAAGTGACAAGCTAGGAAAATGTGTGAGCGCTAGGTCACTGACAGAAATATTGAAAGAGGAAGTACAAGTTTTAGAACAAAGACATTAAACTCAGTTTTGGAGATATTAAATTTAAGATTCCATGGGACATGTGGGTGGCATTCTCCTGAAGAAAAATAGATATTTGAGTCTAGAGATAAGGGCTAGAGTTACAAATGAAGGAGGGGATAATTGACATCAGTATAGTGTATGAGATTTCTGACAAAAAAAGTAGAGGAGAAAAAAAAAGAAGGGCTTAAGATAGATAGATACAGAAAACATGTGATCATTCCTTTTCTCAAGGAGCTCGTACTCTAACTGGAGAAGACAAGACATATAAAAAATGACAACTGCAAGGCAGATGGAAAGGCCCAGGGATTCTTTTGGTGAACTAGATAGATTGACTAAGGGACTGGAGAACATATTGGCAGGGGAAGATGGCAAAGGTTTGTTATCTTCTATCTTACAAGATGACCTATAGTTGATGACTCCCAACATACGGTTGTTGTTCTTGGTTCTCAGAGGACCAAAATGACATCACCATGAAAAAGTTAAGTTTCAGTGTGTCCAACTGTGGCTGATCAGACCAATATGAGGTTGGAATGCTCTACCACAGATTAGGCACAGATAGTCTGTGCCTAACATTTGAGATGGATGCTCCAAATTTACACATCCTACATTTCCTTTGTGCTGTTTCAATTCTGCTCTGCTCAGAGAGTACAGCACCTTTTCTGATGTGCGCATACCATGCTGAGCAGTCCTGTGCTAGTGTCTGCCATGTTACACAATCAAATCCAAAGTTCTTGAGAGAGACCTTGAGAGTGTCCTTGTGTAGCTTCTTCTGACCACCATGTGATCTCCTGCCCCATGTGCGTTCTCCATAAAGTAGTCTTTTTGGCAAGCATACATTTTGCGTTCAAACAACATGGTCAACCCATCAGAGTAGCTCTCTCTGAACCATAGTTGAATGCTTGCAATTTAGTTCAAGTAAGGACCTCAGTGTCTGGTACCTGATCCTGCCAAGTGATCTTTAGAATCTTTCTAAGACAGTTCAAATGGAAGTGACTCAGTTTTCTGGCATGACGGACTGTCCATGTTTCACAGGCATACAACAATGAGGACAGCACAATGGCTCTGTAGACTTTCAGTTTGGTAGTCAGTCTAATACCTCTTCACTTCCATGCTTTTCTTCGGAGCCTCCTGCACACTGAGCTAGCTTTGACAATGCATGTGTCAACCTCTTTGTCAAAGTGTACATCCCTGGAAAGTACACTACCAAGACAAGTGAACAATCTATAGAAGTAATATGAACAACAGTTTTGTTCTTTGCCCCTGTGGGGTTTGTGTGGTCTGGGTCAGAGAAAGGCAAATCAAAGTAGTGGGGTAAAGTGGTTCTACTTACCTGGCCAGTCAAATGGGGTCTGTTGAACCCAAAAGTACAGAACTGGAGGTTAGAGGGAAGATTGGTCATACATACATACACACAAATACACATATATGCACATACACATACACACACATATATATAAATACACATATACACACATATAATCAATATTAGTATCTCTATCTTTACATATAGCTACATCTTTAGCTATATTTATGTTGATACAGTATTGTTATAGATACGTAGTCATCTGCCTGGAGGTGATAACTGTAGATATTGGAGAAGATATTTTTATCAAAGGAGAAACTATAGAGATAAATAAGGTTATGATACTAGAGTGTCCTATTCCCTGACTACCTTCCAGTGCAGTCTTTTCAGCATCCTTTATGGTACTGCTTCATCATATCCTCTAAATATAAGTTTGGACTAAACCCTTGCCATTTACTATTCATGCTTTAGTCTGTATACTCTGAGTCTGTATACTCCATTTTGCACATCATTTTCCTCTTTATAAAGAGTAGGGGGGATTGGGCAAGATGATCTCCATTATCCCTTTTTGCTTCTAAACTTATGAACATTTAGCTTTGTCATTTGGTTTTCAGGAGAGAAATATCTCTTCTATGTGGCATACAGAGGACATCCTGATATAGAAAAGAGGGGAATGCACAGTAGAATAGATTTCCAATACCTAATTCCTTGGCTCTAAAGCTATCCTCCTGCTGCAAATGGAGACTGGAAGCCAGAGTTCCTATCCATAGGTGAAAGAAAGCAAGGAACAGTGGTGTGTTGGAACAATTTTTTCTAGGAGGTGACTGAAATGACTGCAATCCATAACAGTCAGAGGTATGAAGGGGCACAAACCTTGGGCAAAGAAATACACAAAGTAGCTGAGCATGAGAGCAAGTCAATGAAGATCAGCAGTTGACTGGAGCACAAAGAAATGACTAGAGCAAAGTGGAAATGTATGGGTAGATTGTGCAATCTAGAAATGAAAACACGTGTGTGAACATGGAGTTAGCAAGGGATAGCAGGGCAATTTATCAATTTACCAGTTACGGTCAATCCTTGGAATACAGTAAATGTAAGGTCACTTTTCTGTGCTTGTGGTAATGGCCATCTAGGTCATTGGGCCCTATCATTTTCTCTGTTCACCAAAGCCAGTTCAAAATAACTCAGAAAGAACTCTCAAATATGGCCTCAGTCAACCTGATATCTCACATCTTGGAGCCACTTTGGCATCAGAATGAGCTGGAGGGGCATCCCTTAAGTGCTTCAGTATTTCATGCTGAATCAGAAAGAGGGCTGCTAATGGGCATTTTTATTTTACCTTCTGGCAGAATGGTCTCCAGTTATTCTATCAGGATGACCATGATTAAGATTTGAATGTGAACAGATGGTATTTCACAAATATCCTCCCTCTGTTTTTTCTGAAATAAATAATTTCTCCTATATCTTTTCATCTTTTGAGATAGAGCAAATATAGTGATGACAATGAGAAATAATAGCTGGGACAAGATCAGCATGTTTTTTCAGAAATACACATGAACATCATCATGTGCAGAAGATTGACAATTTATATTAGAGTGGAGAGAATCCATACCTGATGAAACCTTGACATTGAAATAATGAAGTCTAGTAGATGTTTATTTTGCACTTCATTGTTTGTAAATTATTTTACTTACATTCTTTCATTGGAGCCTTACAATAATTTCATGGTAAGAGGAGTACTGTCTACTCAGGTCCACTACTATAGGCAAGTGTTTTGTTTTGTTTCTAAAAGGCATAGAAACTCTACTGGAGAACTGATTGATCTAGATGGACTAAGGTTAGATTAATGTTCTAGTACTGTGTCAGTCAGCAGACTCATCTTACTCCAGTTACTGTGCTGACCAGAGCATTTCTTCATGGAGATAGAGGGTGGGGAGAATCTGTGTCCACTTGAAAAAGTGACATTCCTTTTTTGTATCTGTTCTATGACTGTATCAATTGATTGTTTAAAAATTATGATTTTACTTTGAAATAAAAAATGTCATTTATTTTACTTTCCTTCTGAATCTTTTCTTTTAAAGCAGAGTCAACTGACAGGTTGGTCCTTTGAAGTATTCTTAAATTCCAGTACTTCTAGTGTTAATGCTTCTTTGATTAAGTGTTGGGTGATCTACAAATGCCTTGTTTCATTCTGATTCAGAGCATGATCCAGTGGATTTACATAAGACATGCCTAGCTTGTGATAAAATTCAT
This sequence comes from Notamacropus eugenii, assembly GCF_028372415.1. NCBI lineage: Eukaryota > Metazoa > Chordata > Mammalia > Diprotodontia > Macropodidae > Notamacropus > Notamacropus eugenii. Next base: position 126,639,469 of record NC_092873.1, read on the forward strand.
GAAGTTTGCTCCCTAAATTTTTTTTCTATTTTACATGTTGGCTACTAAAAAAAGGACTTGTTCATAATTGCAGAGCAACTAAATGCAGAATCTGAACCCAGGATCTGACCTCAAATTTAGTGTTCTCCACACCTGATTTTTGGGCATGGATTTTTCTTGGTCTTAGGCTTCAAGGGAAAAAACATTCTTCATTCCAGGAAGGTTAGACAGTTTGTTCAAAGATGCAGGAGATAGGGTCATGAAAGAACATTGACATGATCTAACAGTCATTATGCTGGACTTGGAGAAGACAAGGACAAAAATCAAACAGTTGTCTTCTTGAAGATCTGATAGTTTGGCCAGAAGATACACCACATTACATATATAGGCATATAAAATTAGATTAAAAATATGATTGCAGACACAGGGAAGACATTCATGGAGGGAAGGAGAAAGGATTAAGGAAGACTTCATGTAAAAGTTTTCTGAACTGAGTTATTAAGGAAATGAAAATTTTAATAATTGGAGGTTGAAGAGGAAACATAATATAGGTATAGGAGACATAGTCAGTGAAGACACATTGAGTCAGGAGAGAAAAGAATATCATGTATGAGGAATTTTAAGGATACTTTGGATAGACTAAATTTTGGGTGGAGGAAAGTAAGACTGAGAAGGAGAGACTGAGGCCAGGTTCTAAAGGACTAAATGCCAAAAAGGAGTTTACATTTGATTCTGGCAGGAAGAGGGCGTCACTGGAGTTTATTAGTAGAGGAGAGATATAGTCAGAATTTTCACTCTAGGAAAATCACTTTGCTCTCAGGAGAGACTTGAAGCAGAGAGATCAGTTTAACAGTTCAGGCAAAAGGTGATGAAATTCAGCATTAGGAAGTTATAATTGTGTGAGTAAAGAGAAGGGTATGGATGCAAAAGGATGTTGTAGAGATAGAGACACCAACATCTGGCAACTTAGTGGATGTGTGGGGTGAGTGAGAATGAGGAATTAGGATGGCACCAAAGTCACCATCCTGTGGAATTAGAAGGATGAGGTTGTCTTCAAGAGACATTTCAGCCACACTGAATTTGAGATCTCAATGGGAATTCTAGTTCAAAATGTACAGGAGAAAGTGAATGATTAGATAGCAAAGCTAAGAGACTAGAATTTGAATTATTAATGAGGGCCATCAACACAAAGATGATGATTAAACATCTATATGTATATATACATATATATGAATAGAACTGAGAGAAAACTTAAAGAGATTATTCAAGAGGACCCAGGATACAATAAAAAGAATGGGAAGGAATGTTTAGGCAGACAGGACATGAACCAAATATCTCTCATTGATCCTGGAAATGTAGTAGGGACTTGAAAAACATGAATTAAGTTGAATTTATTTGAAAACTCTACAATGCAAGATATGAGATGGCATTCACGGAAAAAAGCAAGCTCCACAAATTGTTCTTAAGTCTGTGGTAGGGAGTTAACTTTATGAGGTGTTGAAACTCTGAGTCTATGTCAATATCATTCACATTGTGCTCCAGTCCACTTTACTGCCCATAGTCATTTTATCTCTGGACCCCCAATCTGTGCAACTATTACCCTTTCTCTGTCTCTCTCAACAAAATATACAACTTCTACTACACATTTTCCTTTTTCTTCTTGTTTTGTAGCATGAAGAATCACTGAAATTTTGATGGAAAATATACTTTAGAACAACTGAACAAAGAAAAAGTCATGTTTTCTTCATTTTATACATAAAGTGATTTGCCTAATATTTCTTATTAGAATATGAACCCACAAAAGCAGGTGATATTTTTTTTTCACTTTTCATTGTTTCTTCAGCACTTAGCACAGACTCTGGCATAGGGGTGGGGAACCTGCAGCCTTGAGGTCGCATATGGCCCTCTAAGTCCTTGGGTGTGACCTTTTGACTGAGTCCAAGGTTTATAGAACAAATCCTTCTGTTAAAGGAATTTGTTCTATGAAATTTGGATTTAGTCAAAAGGTTGCACTTGAGGACCTAGGCAGTCACATGTGACCTTGAGGCTGCAGGATCCCCCACTCCACCACCTGCCACTAGCACATAGTAAATACTTAATAAATACTTGGTAAAACCTTTCCTTCCTTCCTTCCTTCTTTCCTTCCTTCCTTCCTTCCTTCCTTCCTTCCTTCCTTCCTTCCTTCCTTCCTTCCTTCCTTCCTTCCTTCCTCCTTCTCTCTCATTTTTTTTTTTGCAAGAGCACAATACTGTCAAATATTTGGCAAATGAGAAGAATTGCTTAGAAACATGTGTTATTGTGGGCACCAATGTTGCCTTCCTAGGAATCAAATGCCGTGTCATAACTGTGTAATAATTTGTGAATTATTTCAGTCATCTAGTAACATTTCATTATGGGCTAATATGGAACACAGAGATATGTGAACAGAAATGGTGAATAAAAATTCAGTGACTATGGCTTTTAAATGCCCTTGTTTCCATGGCAATCTAGAGTAATTATTTTGTTTCCCAGTAAACATATAAATTCTGGTTTAGTTAAAGAATGTTCTGATTTTATGTATGTTCCTGGCTATGAAATTCTTTGTTATTGTCGGTGAAAACATTTTCTTATGATCGTTAAGCTTATCTTGGTCACTTCGATAAATAACTTTCAGAAATTAACCTTACGGTGTTTATTTTAATCATTGTTTAGAATTTCTGAATTATAAGATGAAACACATAGTAAAAATATAGAAATCTTTGTTAAAATTATGAGATACTAAGGGTGCAACAGATATAGTGTAAGTATATAATAATAATGTCTTCAACATAAAATTGTAGAAATGGAAAAATATTAAATCATTCTACTATGAAAAGCTAAACACTATTTTAGTACCATTGATATTAATTAGTAAACAAGCATTTATTAAGTAACTACTATATGCCAATTTCTGTGCTAAATGCTAGATATACAAAAAAGGGCCTAAGAACCTCTCTCATGGAACTTATGCAATGTTGATGGTTAACCATATTGGATAATATATTCTACACCTTAAACAAATCAATTAAACGTATGGTTCCTTGGACATAGAGATGATCTCTCACCCCTTATTAAAGGTATCATGGTCTTTTGTATTTGGAGACAGTGAATATAGGACCAAATCCCATCTCTTCCACTTAATTACCATTGGGACTTTCTGTAAGTTACTTAACTTCTCCATGCCTGTTTCCTCATTTTTAAAACATGTAGGTAGGACTGGATGACCCCAAAAGACCCTTTCAGTTTTGTCTATAATTTGTGTATAGAAAGTAACTAAATTTCTATTAAGGTGTTTTGAACCACACTAAATACAAATACAATCTATTATTGGCTTTATGATATACATGTGTACCTATTATAAACTTTTTTGAGTGAGCCAAACCTCTTTCATTTCATAAATGTAAGGAGCTCTTAGTTAAGAAATTCTTTTTGTCAATGTAGATAAGAAATTCCTCCACAACTTATTGTCCCACAGTGTGTCCTGAATCTTTGTGAAGCTAAATGATTGGCCCAGAATTACAAAAATTATATGTACCAGAGATAGAAACCAAAGTTGTCCTAAAACATCAGATTTCTGTTGACGTCATAAGGCTACTCACGTAAACATGTTTTTCTGAGACTCTTCCTTGGATCCATGATCTCAGTAACATGGGTACTTCTTCCACTAGTGAATATCACAGCACCTCCATGCCTCTATAGCTTGTGTAGTTCTTTTCCATGTTCTCTCATCAATCCTCCATAGCAGATCTCCCCAAATGCTCAACATTTTTCTTACCTGAGCTCCCCAGTATGTTATCCTCGCTCTTGTTCCATGGAGCCTATGTACTTTTCCAGTTACACGTATTCTTTATTGCCTACTTTAAGTCACTTCTTACATATGTCATCTTTGATAATGTGCTATAACCTGATTTATACCCAATGTGCCTTTCTCCCACAGCCTTTTGGATCAATAGCAATTTTCTTCCTTTGGAGATTTGGGCGTTCCATAATTTGCAGTCATCTAGGTACTTTTTCTGGGATGGAAACAAACAATCACATTGGGGCTAAAAAAACCAGTATTTTCCCCCAATATACTCAAAATGCCTACAACATGTAAATGGAAAGAACATTAGCCACAAAATAATTGAAGGTAAACATCATAAAATTCCAAAGAACAAGCCAATCTTCAAAGAAAAGACATGAGAAGGCACCCTCAATCCATTACTTTGCAAGAAGTAGGAGATCTATCCCTGTTTTTTTCAATTTATTGTTCATTGTTTTTATTTGTACATTTTCTTCCTCTTTGTGCTTTAAGAATATTCTTTGCTATATACAATGTGACAAAGAGAAGGGAAGAGTGAAGGACAAATGGGGAAATTTGGTAAAAACAAAATATGTTTAAAAAAAAAAACACTTTACTATTTACTAAAACAATCCAGCATCCTCTCCTCCTCCTATTCTTCTCATTGTCCTTTTGTAGCTGCTGTTTTATTGATGGACTAACTCAATGGGCTGCCTATTCAAATACATGTCATACATAATCTGATTACTTCATTGGTTTGCGAATTGATATCCACAGGAAAAGAAAAAACAAGTGCATGAAAAATGTTCAACAAATTCCTTTTGAATGGCTATGGAGGCCCATTAATGTTTCAGAAGATATCAAAAGAGCTGTGAAAATTCCTGAAATAAATTAATAGCCCTGCCTCTCACAAAAGATAGTCAAGAAAAGATTATCAACTATTAACTCATATACCTAAACTAATTTCTGATTATCTCTATAGAAAGCTTTATGTGAATGTTCTAGCATGTAAGTAGAGTATCCTAATTAACAATATGAGGATTTTGCATATGACTGCCAAAAGTTGATCACATCTTTACAAAAATACGTTTGACTAAGAAGGAAAGAAAATATAAGATGGTACTCAGTTTATTGTTTGTTGATTACAAAAGCACTTGAAAGAGAGCACACACACACACACACACACACTCCCTATTTGATTTTGGGCAGTGACAAAACATCATTAAAGGCTTTCATCTGATGAAATCTTTCATTCACACATTAAAAATCATATAATATTCCTTGAAAGATGTAACCACAGATATAACCTGGAGTAGTGATAGCTCAATTCTCCACATTTTATCTTTTATTTTATTTTGAAAAATTACTAAGCATTTATTTGCTCTCCTTCTACTCCCCTCCAACCTTACTGAGAAAAAACAAAAAACAAAAAACAAAAACAAACTTTGTAAAAAATAGACAGTCAAGCAAAATAATTCCCCTGTTGGCCATGTCCACAAATTTTTGTCTTATTCTGCATTATCATCTTTTCATTTGCAATGAGTAACATACTTCATCATTAGACCTTTGGAACTCTAATTGCTCATTGCATTGATTGGAGTTTTTAAGTCTTTCAGAATTATCTTTATGATGGTGTAGTTATAATATGAATTCTTTAGGTTCTACTTACTTCATTCTTTTTCAATTCATTCAAATCTTTCCGTTGTGATGTTTAAAAAAGGTTTGAGAGACATAGTTTCTGGGTAACAATCATTTTATTAATAAGGTCAGCAGGTTATTAATAAAAGAATGGTCATTTGGTTATCTCTCTTGACCAAAGACCCAATGGTGGTGTGGTCACAGTTTATATGCCCCTTGAACAGAAGGTGTTCCCAAAGGGTGTCTACTCAACTCTGATTGGTTAACACAATGGGAGGTGGGCTATCTTGGTGTACATGATCTAGGTCACTGAAATCTTGGTCAAAGAGACATCAATTTCCATATTACCTGTTTTGATAATAGGGAGAATCAACCCTTTCCCAGGATCAGTTAGAGCAAATACAGTGAGTTAGGAATACACCCCTTAGACCAAACTTAGAATTTCTTTTATTGTCTGATTAAACTTTAGCAGAGGTAAATCTCTAAGTGAGATTTCCTACACTAGTTGGTTTCTGGATGAGGAAGCAGAAAAAGGGAAAAATGTTGGTCCTAATACAATAATTACTTATTAAATATAAAGTAAATATTCATTTCACACACCATGTTTCTCTGAAACCATCATTTTATCATTTCTTATAATAGTATTGTCATGGTCATATACCATAATTTGTTCAACTATTCACCATTTGATAAGTAGTCTTTCAGTTTCCAGTTCTTTACTATTACATAAAAAGCTAATATTTTGTGCATGCAAGTCCTTTTCCTCTTGTTTTGATCTCTTTGAGGTACAGGTATAGTATTGAGATATAGATACACGCACATATATAATATATATGTGTGTGTGTGTGTGTGTGTGTGTGTGTGTGTGTGTGTGTGTGTGTGTGTGTAGACAGAGAGAGAGAGAGAGAGAGAGAGAGAGAGAGAGAGAGAGAGAGAGAGAGAGAGAGAGAGAGAGAGAGGCTGGATTCTCCTGTTTCCAGGAGTATACTAGTGATATTGCTGGGTCAAAGAGTATGCACAGTTTAGTTATTTTGGGGAACTGCTATAATTTTTTCCGGGATAACTGACCAACTCATTTCTCTATTAATTGTGCATAAAAATGCCCCCCTTATTGTCCCCCTAGCATTTATCATTTTTATTTTTTGTCACCTTTACCAATCTGATATAAGTATAAGATGGGTATAAGATGGAACTTTTGACTAACAATATGAGAGGCATATATTCACCAAAGGCTTTCGCTAGTGTCAAATGCTGAGTCCAAATGGAAGACGGATTCTTTACTATTGTTAAGATTTTCCAGATGCTTATTTGGTTGTACCATATTTGTATTATATATGTACTTATATGATAAATGCATGCATTTATTTCCTATACATAGTCATATGGTGTAATGAAAGAATACTGGAGTCAGAATCAAAAGAATTGGGTTTTAATCTTGAATTCTTGTCATAAGACTTTTAACAAGGCATTCAACCTCTTTGAGCCTCGGTTTTCATCTCTTAAATGGGAATAATTGCTGCCCCAAAGAAGAGACAGTGTGGTTCAGTGGAAGTCGCACTTACCTTGGAAGTACAGTACCTGATTTTGAATCCAGCTTTGACACTTACTAGGTGTCTGAGCATTGGAAAAACAACTTAATATATCTAGACTCACTTTCTTTATCTGTAGAATGAGAACACAGGACATGTTCTTTAAAATCCAACTAAATTCTAAATCAATATTTTACCTGATAGATTACTGTAAGAATCAAATGAGATTATGAACATAAAAGGAATTTTATACAACTATAAGGTATAATTTTATGATTGACAACTAATAGCGTGAATAAATGAAAGTTATAAATAGTTCCCACATCTAGTTTTAGTTCATAACTTCAATCTTCTTCCATTGGATGATGGAAGATGAAGGAATGATAACATTACTTTTTTTTTTTTTTTTTTTAGGAAGACTGGATCCCATTATTTTGCCCATGGCTACTCAGGAGCCTGACTGCATTGCTTGTTGCCATGGAAACTGACCTGCCAGCTTTCTGACTTGAGCTACTTGAGCTGCCTCTTTAGAGAACCCAGATTCCCCCCCACCCCACAACAGTTCTACTACATTAGTTTGAGACTTAGTAAGGACATCCATTTGTAATTTTTCCTTTTGCCCCTTAGAAATCCCTAATTTAAATGGTTAACCAGCCTCACTCTTCTCAGTAGCAGAGAGTACAAACATGTCATGCTTAACTGAAAAATAATTTAACAAAAAACAGTTTTTTCTTCATATATTTTGGCTAAGAACATGCAAAATAATAATAAAAGCAAAAATCAATGATAATAATTTAGGTAACACATATGGTACTTTAAGGATTGCGAAACACTTATATGTACTACTTCATCCAATCCTCATAACAATCCTGTGAGGTAGGTGCTATTATTAACTCCCTTTCATAAATAAGGAAACAAGGGTTGAGAGAAGTTGAGTTATTTTCCCAGGGCGACAAAACGAATAACTGCATGAGGGAGGATTCAAACTCAGGTCCTTTTGACAACACGTCTAAAACTCTGTTGAGCCAAATCAAAACAGGAGAAAGGAAAAACAAATGTTTTTGAAGATGGAAGTCATAGAAATTTATTTCTTTTCTCTTCTTTCTCAGGTCTTCTCTCCAAGTTCATTTGATCTTAATCTGTGCCAAAATGACAGGAAGTGACATGTGAGTAAACATCTACATATAACCTATCCTATGGATTTCTGGTGAGCCATGCTCCTCCCTTCTTTCTCAATGTGAAATGCTAAGCAAACTATCTCTTTTCCTTTGTCTCTCACTACAAGTAACAGCTGTGATTAAAAAGTGACAAAATTGATGTATCTGCTTTCCCTTTCTTTTCCCTTCTCACATCTACCTTTAGGTATATGTGCTAATGAGCTCTGAAATGCCAAGGGGCAGGCAGGCAGCTACAGCAGAATAAGGAGAAGCAAACTGGATGATCAGTTCCGAGTGTTTGAGAAATGGCAGAACTTGTTGGGAGTTTGATTACTTGTGTTATAGAAAGCCAATCAGCTTCTGTTTCTTATTGAATAATATTTATAGGTACTATTCTTTGTTCTGCATATGAGAAAATAAAATCGCAAAATTCATCTGTTTTGTTTGAATCCGAGGAATGAAAAGAGATTTAATACAGTTTCTTATATACCATTCATTCTGTGGCCCATTGAGGTTACTGAGGCTTAAAAGGCTATTATCAGTCCAAAAGACTCATATATCTAGATAGATAGATAGATAGATAGATAGATAGATAGATAGATAGATAGATAGATATTATGTATTATGTATATATATCAAGTAGTTGACATATACCCTTCATGAAGAAAAGTCTTGTAAAAAGATTTATTGTTTTTGCTATATGACACTTTTCCCCCGAAATACCTCTTAATTTATCTCCATGAAACAATAAATTTTTTTCTTTCATAAATCTACCCAATACTTATCATCTTCATAAAATCTTTCTGTACTACTCAATTTGGTTCCACTTTTTTAATTGACATGATAGCCCTTTTCCTGACCACTTTTACTTGAATTTCCAATGTTTGAAACTTACCCTATATTTTAGTAAGTTGGAAATTGTTTATTTAACTCCTTAAGCCTTTTCCACACCAAAGGCACTAACAAAATCCTCCAAATCCCCCCAAAAGAATAGAGTTAAAAGTGAAAGGCAACTGGGCTGGACTCCAAACAAGCAGTATGGAGTCCCAATTAGTCCATGGCCTTAAGATATGTTTTTAAGATCAGCCATCAGTTTCTTTCCAAGTTAGGGATATCAGTCACTTTCAGTCTCTGTTGGCCAGAGGACAGAACTTTGGACAGGAATTTGAGAATTCATTTGATTCGGTTCTCTGCCTTCAGGCAGAAGTATTCCTAATCCATATTTGGCAGATGGATATCTGTCCTATTTTTTCAAGAGAAGCCGATTCAATCATTAGTAATATGGAACAGTGTTTATTATAAACCCAGTTGTCAATGGGCCTGTTTTTGAGTGGGAATTGAAGTCTTTACAGATGTAAATAAAACCTATGTTTTATTCCCTTATTTTCAGGAAAAAAAAGCCAAAATAAGTAGTATTGCAGGTTCTATACTGATCTCTCAGTGGTATTTCCCTAAAAAGGAAGTGGAAAAATTATTTTTACTGTTCAAGTCATTATTGAAGAGGGAGCCTCCTTCATTTTAAAGATTTTTTTCCTTTTTTAATATCATGATCATTTTTATCTATATCTTTCTCCATCTTCCTCTCAGTGAGCCTTCCCTAGTGTCTGCCCCACTCCAAACAAAACAAACTAGTAGAGTGACTTTGTCAAACAACATCCCATGTCCATAATGCACCATTTCTCCCACAAAACCAGAAAGATATCTTTTGGAAAGCTTTCTTTGAAAATGTGGATGATTTTTTCACTAGTGTAGTCTTTTAGAACTGAATCAGTAGCTTCTCATCCTTCAGTGAGTCCTGTTAAAGTGGGAGTCCAGTTACAATGAAAAATCTCTTGTTCATGCTCAATTTCTTGCAGACCGAGTTAACATCAAGGGGAAGCATAATTGCTTCTAAAAATTTTGGGAAACAACCTTGTCATGGTCATTTAACATAGGCCAGAAAACCTGGCACTTCCTGAAATGATCCATCCTTACAATTGTGCATCAGTTATTTTTCACAGAGTCAGAGTCCATGATCATAGCTAATTCTGGATTCTAACTCTCCTCCTCATTACTTATACCACTCTACTGTTAAACTTCTGGGCAAGGAAGCCATTTTGACGTGGATCATTTTGCAAACTCAAAATGCATATGCTATTAGAATTTATATATATATATAGTTACCCAAAGGTTTGTTCTTTTACTTGTATAATATGTATAAAGCTTATCTTATGAATATGTTTTGTTTTATGTCTTTAGCTGTTCCTGCCTTGGTTAAATTTTTAAAAAGCTTTTTACATTTCAGATTTCCCCGGAATGAATATTACATATACATTCCTTTATTATTTGTCCTTCTCAGATATACAGAAATCCATTTATTTGACTTGATAATGAGAAGGGGTTGATTCATTTCAGGTTAATGAGCCAATTATTCTTATGAAGAACATTAGTCATGAAAGCAGATATTTTCCCTTTTTTACTACTGCACATTAATTAGCACTGTCTATGCATTTTTAGGCCTGAGGCTGCTTGATGAAACATGCAACAAAGTAAGAATTCCATTACTCTTTTGCCTAGTACCTTTGCTCATATCTAGTTATGTCTTCCATTCTCCAAAGTATGCATATTTCTCTCCATTCTCCTTGGAATAAGAAGCTAGGGATGATCCTAGAGCTGTCCGTCCAGTAGGTTTTGAAGCATATATACGTTGCCTGCATTCAGAATCTGTCCTTGAATTCCACCATAGTTCCAAATGACTAGTCAGGGTCAGCCCCCTGAATATGGTGATGAACTAATTATTCAGCACTACTGATTCAACTGGCCCTGTGAAGCATGAGCAGAAACTGGACAGTGAAGCACAGGGAAGAGGCAGTGGGATGTAATGTTTAGTGTTATACTTGAAGATAAGAAGATTTGAAATCTTCCTCAGACAGTAGCTGTGTGACTGACTGTGCAAGACTCTAGGTCTCTGTTTTCCCATCTACAAAATGAATAAATTGGACTCAGTGATCTCTAAGATCCCTTACAGCCTGAAATCTATGGTTATATGACAGAGCCAGGCTGTAAACACTTCTGTCATGACTCTTTGTTCCCTAGACCTCCTTTGTCAGGTATTCCAGCTCAGCAGTCTTCTTTTGGGTGGACCTCTTGGCAAGACATGGTCTCTAAACTCATTCAATTTTCAGATGTCCTCACCAGCCAGCAAATTAATGGTAAGAAGAAAAGTTTTGACTTCAACTGTAGGTTTTAGTATTGAAATGAGACCTTAGCAATCGATCCTCTAGTTCAGCTCTCTCTTTTTACCACTGGAAAGACTGAGGTTGGAAACTTGCTCAAGGTAACATCAGTAGCAGAGTTCTGTTTGTGAATCTGATCCCTTGGTGCTATGTGCAATGTCTTTTTCATGATTCCACACTGCTGTGCAGTTAGTATTAGAATTTCATGTTTCCCTTAGAAAATTCTATCTGTCTATCTATCTATCTATCTATCTATCTATCTATCTATCTATCTATCTATCTATCTATCTATCTACCTATCTGTCATCTACCTATATATGTACATATACACACATACACACATATATACATATATATACACATACACATATATATATACCCTATGTATATATTATATATCCTAGATATGTACCTGTTGTTTCCCTCATTAGAAAATATACTTCTTGAGAAGAGAGGCCTTTTTTTTCTCTTTCCTTATATCCCCAGACCTTAGCACAGTCTCTGAAAAATAGCAAGAGCTTAACACATCCTTCTTGTTGACTAACAAAACAAGTATTTTTAACCTAGACTGAAGGACTAAGATGTTTACCTGGTGCTGAGCTATAGGATATATGTTATAAATGCTATGTGTGTTTTTGATGCATAATTACGTACAGATTAAATTTGGTATGAATTCATCTATTCAAAGTAATATACTGAAACAGATTCACTTCTCTAAATTGGTCCAGAACTGTAATTTTGTTAGTGAGAAAACTTTCTCCAATGGATGAAGATTGGAAACTGATCTGTAAATTACAGAGTGAGAGAGTTGTCTAATGTTTAGCAGATGAGTTATGAGTAAAAGGAAAAAAGAAAAGAATATAGATAAGAAAGAGAGAAAAAGCAAGGAAGGAGTAAAAAAGAAAGGAGGAAAGAAAGAAAGGAAACAAGGAAAGATGAAGAAAAAAGGGATAAAAAAGGAAGGAGGGAAGAAAGACAAAGGAAGGAAGGAAGGAAGAGGAAAGAGGGAAGGAGGGAAGGAAGGGGAAAAAGAGAAAAGGGAGAGAGGGAAAATAAAGGGAGAGAAGGGGGAAAGAAGAAAGGTTAATTGGGATACCAAGAAATTATATGACTTTCTCAGGGTCAAAAAGTCTTATGGGCAAATGGCAGGACTCAGACTCAGGCGTTCTGATTCCAAGGCTGAGATTCTACATTACACTATGTTTTTATCTGCATATACACATATATGTGATACTCAACAACAAAACAATTATAGACTTAAATGAATTTCATTATCAAAATTAAGTGGAATGGGGCATTCTAATGAATATTTTTCACAGAAACAATGAGGAACACATGTGACCAAAATTCAAATGAGATTTGTTTTGAGAAAGAAACCAAACACCGACAGTTAACAAATGAAGAGATCTTTTTCCCAATTACTCAATGATAAATCAGATAATGAAGGTGTGTTTCTCAGCATGTCAAATAAACTGAATCTGCTCAACAGGAAACTCAGAGGAAGGATGAGCTGCTTTAACATCATTCCAGATGCAATAGAGAGAAATTAGATTTACTGAGGTTCGACTTTCATCTTTTAAAGTGTCATAATATCACAGCGTTTAGAGCTAGAGGGAACCCAAGCCCCAACTACCATTTTACAGGTGAGAAAATTGAGGCCCAGAGAGGTAAGTTGTCTGAGTTTTTTCCTTTGAGAATGTGTACATGTATGTATACATATATACACACATATACATACATGCACATGTAAATAGTATTATGTATCTGTATCTACACATCTACATTACCATACATGAGCACACACATATATGCTTTTTTTCTCTTGAGTTAAAGATTTGCAATTTCATTTTTCCAAAAGAAGGATTTTAAGAAGATTGAGTTTTGAACTTTGTTGAAACCTTGACATATATTCACGAAATGATAATATTTTCTCTAAGTTTCTTCAGTCAAAAATAATTTTTGAGTGACATAGGGTTTGGCCAAATATGACAGTGAATTGGAGAGATGGTCCTACTTTCTTACCCACATTGCTTGAAATGTGTTGGCTGTCTTTTTCACATTAGTCAAGATTCTCCCAATTAGACATTTGTTTAGGTTCATATATATATATATATATATATCTCCTTTCAAAATTCTTACAGAGAAGAGATTGACAATAGAAGTGTGACTTTCTTGTGTGTTGGAGATCAGTCATTTATTCATACTTCAAAATGATTAGCTTAATAACTCTGCATAACAAACCTAACTAAAACAAAAGGACTAAGGAAACTGAAGTTTGACATAGGAAATAGGGCAAAGAGGATGAGGCATATTTTTGAAGAAGATAGATCTCAATGAGGTTTTACAATGGGATCATGGAAGTAAGATAAGGGTATTGAACGTCTGGGATGTGAGAACATAGATCGAAGAAGGGGAATACTGATAGCTACCTCTTTGCTAGGAATGGACAATGGGGCTCAAGTTAGATAGTTCTTCAACTGAATCTATTATCATTATAACTCACTTTGAGGTAGCACAGTACAGAGGAATGTATCAAAGGACCTGGGTTCAAATTCTATTTCTGATGTATTCTCTGTATGACCTTAGACAAGCCATTTAAACCTCATGGGCTTCAGTTGCATCATCTGTAAAATTAGAGAACTATACTAGTTGACTTCTAAGTCTTTTCTAAGTTCTAATTATCACTTTATTAAGAATTTTATTACTGTACTCTGGAATCTAATGTGAAAACCTACTATGGACATTTGGTGATTAAGATGTTATAGTCTACTGTGAGGTGAGACTAGATACTGGCCATTATTAGGGATACATTGGGAGAGGGAGGAAGGGAGAAATAGCACAGGGAAATTTCCCTTACATAAGAAAGGCAAGGAAGGAAAATCTTTTAAATCAGAGGTGAAAACAAATGAATACATGCATGCATGCATATATATGGGTGTGTACATATACGTATATATATATGTATATAATGTGTGTATGTATATATATATGTAGTATATACACACACACACACACACACACACACTCTACTCAATTGGTTTTAGAAAGCTGTCTTGTCCAATAAATAAACAGGAGAGACAGGGATAAAAGATATTGGCTGGAAGAAAGAGAGAGGATAAAAGGGAGGGCAGATTAAGGGAGGTGGTGATCAGTAGCAAAACAGACTTTTGAGGAGATATAGGATAAAAAGAAAGATAAACGGAAGAAAATAGAAAGGAGGGAAATCCATAACTCCGAACCATAACTCTGAATGTAAATGGAATGAACTAATGCATAAAATGTAAGCAGATTGAAGAATGAATTAGAAACCAAAAATCCAACAATATGTTGTTAATGAGACACACCAAAAACAGGACACACCCAGAGTTAAAATAAAGGGCTGGAGCAGAATCTATTATGCTTCAGAAGAAATAAAAAAGGCAGGTATAGCAAGCAAAAGTAAAAATAGACCTAATCCAAAGAGATAATCAGGGAAATAACACTTTGCTAAAAGTTTCCAAGTACAATGAAGTAATATCAAAATTGTTTTACAGTCAATTTCTCTGATAAAGATCTAATTTCTCAAATGTATAGGGAATTGCATCAAATTTACAAAAATAAGCTATTCGCTCATTGTTAAATGGTTAAAGGATATGAACAGGCAATTTTCAGAAGAATAAATCAATGCTATCTATAGTCATGTAAAGACTTCTGTAAATCATTATTGATTAGAGAAACACAAATTAAGACGACTGTGAGGTGACAACTCTGAGGTAACAGCTCATAACTGTAAGAAATAACAAATACTGGAGGGGATGAGGTAAAATAGGTACACTAATAAACTGCTGGTGGAATAGTGAACTGGTCTAACCATTCTGGAGAACAATTTGAAACTATGCCCAAAGGGCTATAAAACTGTGCATACCCTTTGATCTAGCAATACCATTATTAGATCTGTACTGCAAAGAGATTAAAGAAAAAAGAAAATGGCGTATATGTAAATATATACATATACATATGTGTGTATGTATATGTATATGTTATGCATGCATGCATGTATGTATAGTGGCCTTTTTCTTTCCAGAATTGGAAATTGAGGGGGCATTCATCTATTGGTCAATGGCTGAACTAATTGTGGCATATAATTGTATTGGAAAAACATGGCAAGATCTATATGAACTGTTGCAAAGTAAAGTGAGAACTGAGAGATCATTGTGCACAGTAACAACAATGTTGTAATAATGATCAGCTGTGAGAGACTGGCTCCCGAGACAATTCCAAAGGATTCATGATAAAAACAAAGTACTATACTCCTCCAAAGAGAGAGAGAAAGAGAGAGAGAGGGAGAGAGAGAGAGAGAGAGAGAGAGAGAGAGAGAGAGAGAGAGAGAGAGAGAGAGAGAGAGGAGAGAGAAAACTGATCAACTCTGAGTGCAGATTGAAGTAAAAATTTCTCACTTAATTTTCTTGCTTTTTTTAGAAATATGGCTAATATGCAAATATGTTTCGTATGATTTCACATGTATAATAAATATTTTGTTTGTCTTTACAGTGAGTAGGGAAGAAGTAGGAAGGAGGGAAGAGATTTTGGAACTCAAAAACGTATTTAAAAACATGTTAAAATAAATAAGAAATTTTGGGGAAAGACATAAACTCTTTCAGGACAGAAACTATTTCATTTTTTTTATGCATCTCCAGAGGCTAGCACAGTATTCGACACTTAAATATTTGTCCATTTGAATTCCATATTGGTTAAAACCACAGACCTCAAGTAATAAGGAGAAATGTACAAGATGCTAGACTTAATTGGCCAAATTAAAGTTCTCTGAAAGGAAATAAAAATTGTGAATATCCCCTACCCTTTTCATGGGTCCATTAAAAATAACTTTTATGTCTTCTTATTGCTCTTTTTCTCCCATGTAGGCAACAAAGTAAATCATTAAGAGTCTTATGAGATGCCAGAGAGAATAGGCTTTGAAACAGGCTTTTGAAAGAGAAAAAATAGACACAATAGAAGAAGCAGATGACATCCAAAATTCATTTAGAAGGCAATTGTATCTTTAGAAAGCCATGTTGAATGCCTTTATTTCATCTGTATTTCTGCCTGTAAATTTTTTTTAGAGGGGAAAAATATCCCAATATGTTGAAATATGCTTTCTCAGGGGAGCACACATGTTTTTTAGCAAAAGACAATCTCAGTTGTTCTCATGGACTCAAAGAGATCGTACAACTTGTATTTGGTAATCCTTCTGGGTTTATCCCAATAGCTTCTTCCCCTCATCTTAAAGAACTCTTAAAGGAAAATGACTTTGTAATGTTATGAATTGCTCTTATGACATGACGATTTTATTTTAGCAAACTCAACATTCTAAACAAATGACTCGATTTAGAGGAGGGAAGAATTGGGTACAAGTCCAGCCTTTGACAATGTTAGGTAAGTCACTCAATCTTTCAGTGCTTCAGGTAACTGTAGTTCTATAAATTATATAGCAATTGAGTCATCAATATGTATCTGTGGAGAGTGTTTCCATACAAGAACTTCTTTTGATCCATTAAATTGTGACTGGATTTCCCCCTAAAACAAACAAAAAAATGTCTTTTAGATGAATTTATGCAGGTAAATATACATATGTATATATGTATATATGTATATATGTATATATATAAAGTGTAATGGATTTAAATTTATATGTAGCATATATGTATATACATTTATACTTACACACATACATAGTTTTATATCTATACACATGTATAAAGTGGATATATATGTTTATAGTAAAATATAATGGATTTATATAGTCCACCCCGCCTTCATTTTACAAAAACCTGAGCCCCATAACAATATGTGATTTGCTCAAGGTAATAGAAGTAGTCAGAAGCAAACAGCTAATTTACACCCTGGTTCTTAGTCTCTAGAGCTTTCACTTCCTTCAGCCTTTCTCTTATTTTTTCTTTAAAAAGAATTATTGATGCCTTTTGTTTTACATCACAGTTATTCTGGATATAACTTTCACTCTCAGAACTGAGCCTTAATAAAAGAAAAGAATTCAGCAGAAGCAAAAAAATATATACATCTGACAACATATATATGCAGTGTTCAGCCCATTTGATCCTCTGCATCATTGCTAATAGGAATGGTGCATGTTTCATTGCCTTCTCTGTAGGGTCATTAAAAAAATAAATGTTTTGTTGACTTGTTTTTATATCAATGACATTTTTAGATATCTGGGTATTTGGATATATTTGGATATCTGCCCCCCTCCCCCATAGCTGAATTAAATCAACATATAATGAAGACAAGTTCAGCAAAAGCAATAAACAGTTACCATATCTGACAATGTTCCTTATTATTATTAATAATATTTGTATAGAACTTGATGTCATTTGATAGTTACAACAACCCTGTGAAAAAAAGTGTTATTATCATTATTTTACAAATGAAGAAACTGAGCCTAAGAAAACTTAAGTAACTATTTCAAACCACAATTAATTGTCTGAGGCAGAATTTTAGCTATGATTTTCCTGGCTATAAGAACAATATTCTATCCACTGTCTCATGCAACCCTCTCTGCCCTCTGCCAAGAGGAGGGAGGTATATTTCATTTTGTCTTCACAAAGACCACTAATGGTGTAACCTAGGCTTCCAGCAATGCTCAGTCCTAATATGGAGGTATTCTTAAGAGGGGTTTTTTGAGGATGCCAAGCTTACCTTAACATGCAACTGACTACGTTCCCTATTCTGTAGGAGAGTTGGTCTCCTTAGATTGGCTTCCTGTATCTTTAAATTTTCAAGACTGAGCCCTTTGTCCTTTTCAGCTATGCTCCTTTCAGTGACTCTTCTCTGCTACATCCATTGTGGATGCTATGAAAGAATGTGTGAGAGGGGAAGGATTTGCCTTTCCTGACTTACCAGCTCTGAGAAATGGGTCCAGTGCTGTTACTAGTCTGTGTTTTTTTTCATCAGTTTCAGGTATGAGAGTTTCAGGTTGTAGGACCCAAGGAATGTAACCTTAGAGTCAACATGGCAGGGATGGTGTAGCAAGCCTGACTAGTATTGAAAC
The DNA here is from genome assembly GCF_028372415.1 of Notamacropus eugenii. Taxonomy (NCBI): domain Eukaryota; kingdom Metazoa; phylum Chordata; class Mammalia; order Diprotodontia; family Macropodidae; genus Notamacropus; species Notamacropus eugenii. The sequence continues at coordinate 126,657,828 of NC_092873.1, forward strand.
CTTGAGAAGCCAGGATGCCCAATGTAGGGTTTTGAACTTGGAACTAGTACTGTGCTATAGAACTGAAGCTAAATTATGAACCTAATCCCCTTCCCCTCCCCAGGGCCTGAAGTGTGCAGGGATAGAGGGTGCATGTGCCTCCCCCATATTGAGGGATTTTGTATTTTGTGATTATACCATTTGAAGTAAATTTCCTTAGAAAAATGTCCAGTATTATATTGGTTTTTCAGTTAACTCAAAGCTCACCTCCCATTTCATGATCTGATCTCTTCACATACATGTTCTAGTCACTGTAGATATTGTTTTTGTGAATCTGCTTATTTCACTGCGTGTCAATTACATTTGTTCCCAAATCTCTTACATTCTTCATGTTCATTACTTTTTTCTGCAAAATCTATTCATTTGAATTCCCAAGTATACTTAGCCTTTCCCCAACAGATGGGCATCCAGTTTATTTCCAGTAGTTGTCCCCATACAAAAGGATTAAAATGAGTATTTTGGTAACTAATTCGAACCTTTCTGTTCTTGACTTCCTTTGGATAAATATCCAGGAGTGAGATCACTGATCTAACTGGTGCAATTTAGTCATATTTATTACACAATTCTAAATTGTTTTCCAGAATGGTTGGGTCAGCTATAAAGCAAAGCTAGATCTTTCCATTAACATCATCCTGCTTCACTGAACCGAGCCATATCCTGGTACTACTTCAGGAACTGGGTCAAGTCTTGACTCCTAATGCTTCTTATTCTATCATTTAAAAATTATTTTTAATGTCAATGAGAAAAAATATTTTAACACCTCAATTACATATGTATACACATAGGTGTGTGTGCACTGTGCTGTACAGTATGTAAACATCATCTTCCTATAAATGGGTCAAATCACATATACTTTTCAGTACAATTTTAATTATTTCCAGTTAGCATCTAAGGAAACACCGAGTTTTAAAGCTGGTTCTGTCATTAAAAATTATGTGACCTTTAGTAGTTTGATTAAGCCTCTGTTTCTTTATTGACAAAATGAAGGAGAAATGAGTCAATATCCCTATACAGATCTTAAAATGTATGATATTATTAATATTAAGTGTTCAGAGCAAAATAGTGGTAACTTTTATAAATTTCCAATTTTCAAATTAAAGAATGGGATTTTTTCCTGACATTTTAAATTTCACAAAATCTTCTTAAATAGGAAAAGTGACATAATGGAGGGAGTGTTAAACTTGGAGTCAGGAAAACCTAAATTCAAATCTTTGCTCAGACATTTACTAGCCATATTTCCTTGAGCAAGTCTCTTGATCATTATTAGTCTTAATTTCCTCATCTATAAAATGGGTATAATAGAATCTATCTTATAGAGTTGTTATGATGAAGAAATGAGACAATATACATTTATAAATGGCTTAGGATAGTAAGGTGAGTGGCCACAGTTTACACAAGAGTCAGAAAAAGAATTAGTAACTAAAGACTTCTTGATTTCTTGACAAGGGATCTCTTGATCCCTTGATACAGCATAGCTGTGATTAAAATCCAGCTTCTCTTATTCCAAATCCAGTGCCATTTCCACTATACCATATGATCATGATCACATCTGGTACTTCAGCCATGATCTTTCTTGCATGTCATGATGTAAGCACCAAGATAGAAAATTGAAGCAACAATTCAAGAACGAATAAATGGTGGTCATTAGTTGCTAATGTTGAATTAGTATTTTTTTATTAGTTCGCATTTATGGAGGTAGTGCAGAGGAATGGAGAGAGAACTAGACCTGGAGTTAGGGGATCTGAGTCTGAGTCTCACCTCAAATGCTTATTTGTATGACACTGGGGAAGCTATTTAACCTCTTGAAATTCAATTTGTTCATCAATAAAATTATGATAATAATACTTGGGCTTACAGTCTCATCTGATTTTTGTGTGGAAACTGCTATATAATTTGAAGTTTTATTATGTAACACTTTATTGTGTATAAAATGCTTTAAATTAATTAAAATATACTAACAAAAGCTAGAAGGCTGGGAAAGGAATATATTAATAATTAACAGGTTTAATATTCTTTTATTATATTAACCTACAGGTTGAAAAAATATTTCCTTACAATAGAATTTTACAAGTAATGAAAGTTTTATACTTCTGTCCATATGGGATTAAAATTAGTAAGATTTTCATCTCCTAATGAAAAAACATTGTAAAACATGGTCTTGTGTGTGTTAGCCACATTTATTCTAATTATTGAATTCAGAGCTTAAATTCTTAATTGAAATATAGGTTACATGCCTGGTCTTTTCTAGAAGAGATTATTGTTCTTAGGAACAGGCATTTTCAAGTACTCTATTGATCCACCAGGTGGCATATGATTTTGTGTTTAATAGAGTCTAAAGTTTAATCCCAGAAAAATGGGTAGCAAAGGAATCATAGGGGTTAATCTGTTGTTATCTGATTTTCTAATCATTTGTCTAAATCCCATGGAATCTTATATTGTGTACTATTTTTTTCCCCAAGAAGAGATAGCTGTAAATTTTTCTGGAACCTCAACAGGCACATAGGATCATAGATTAAAACTAGAGGGAACCTGAGAAATCAGGTAGTCATAGAATTTTAGGAGCCTAGATTTAGAACCAAAAGAGCCCCCAGAGCTTACCTAAGCATTCAACATTTTTATTATACAGATGAGTCTCAGAGAAGGGATGTTTCCAGTGTCCCATGAACAGTAAGTACTAAAACTAGGATTAGAACCCAGGTCCTCTGAATCCATTTAAAGTTCTGAAATATCTAATTTTCAGCTCTGTTACTTACAACTTGTATGACTTTCAGGAAACTGGTAAATATTCCTGCACATTGGTTTCCTCATCTGTTGAACTGATAAATGCTAAGATGCCTTTCAAGTTGAAATCTATTTTACTATCAACCTGTATTTTAATAAAATAAAATTAAAGGAGTTGGAAGAGGCCTTAGAGTTTATCCAATTTGGCCTTCTCATTTCTTCATTCATCTCCAGGCTCTACTTCAAGCTCCAGAATTTCTTTGCCATGCCATAGAAATTTCCTCATCCTGGAAATTCACTCTTCCTTTGTGGCCTTCCCTTCTGATTGATTGGCTCCTCCCCAAAGCTCTATTACAAAGGCTAAGGTAAATAACATTTTCATTCTTTTCCTGAATTCATTTCTGAATCTGGAATCTCTATCATGTTGACTACTGAGTAGTTTTCTCCATTGCCATCCCCATATTGACAGCTTCCTTTTATGTGCTGTCTTCTTCCCTTAGAATATAAACTCCTTGAGGACAGAGATTACTTTTATTTTTGCTTGTTTTTGTATTCCAGTACAATACCTGGCACATATTATAAGCACATATGAAAAGGGGACTATTTCTTGAATAGGTATATCTCACTCAAAGTGAGATAAGACCTTAGCTTAAAATAGCCACTGGGATATCTCCAGTCCTCCTGATGAATATCTGGTCACTGGACCCAGATGGTTCAGGAGAAGAAAGTGAGGCTGGTGAACTTGCATAGCCTTCCCTCACTCAAATCAAAGTCAACTGCAAGTCATATCATCATCTTGATGTCATGGTCCTCTTCGACAACGAAGGATCCACACAACAACACTAATGAAATCTTTTCATTGATTTGTCTCTCATTTTCAGTTGAGGAAACTAATATTAAATGACTTTACCAAGGTCATACAGTTTAATAAGTAGCAAAACTGTGATTAAAATCCAGCTTCTCTGATTTCAAGTCCATTGCCACTTCCACTGCTCCATATCAACATAAACTTCCTTTTCATTTTGCTTTATTTTGTTTTTACAAGATTAGCAGGGTCATAGCATTTCTCTCCCCTGGTTTTCAGCAGTTACTAAATGTGTGTCTAAATTAAACCAGAGTTCCAGTGGCAGAGACTGAAAAATTTGTCTGATTGCTGCTTTCACATGTGTATTGTGAGTAGCAGTTGAACATTTTATTGAGAGATGGAATAAAGAACAGTTAACTTTTCTGGCCTGAAGTGTTTTATAACACTCAAATAAAAATTTCAATTTAACATGGGGCATATATTAAGACTATCTTCAGCAGTGTATCATTTGAAGCAAAACCTAGAAAAAAAATCAATAGTATTTCAACCATTTTGCTAAAAGAAGGGAGTTGTCCTTGTTAAACTCTGACTTGTTATTTAGAGGTGTTCAGTTTTATTAAGAAGTAGTCAATAATCGCAATGGTAACAAATGTGCGTTGAGTACCCAAAGGATGGACATAGTCACCAAGCAAGAATTCTTTGGAGGATTCAGTAACTCTCTGAAGAATTTGCTGGTTTCTGAACTATTTGATCAGTTCATCTCTTGCCTCTGGGAAAATCAGAGAGAAATATTACCCCAGCTTTGTAGCAACAATAAGTCCCAGAGGAAACCTCTGAAAATTTTCAAGACTCCTCTGCTTTCAATTAAGGCAGCAGACTCTTGACCCATGGAAATACGTTCCTACCTTATGCATTCTTTTCTATTGGTTCAAAGCTACCTGAAGTCACAGAATGCTGTAGCCAAAAGAAACATTAAAAATAGATCATTTATTCTAACTCTCTCAATTTGAAAGCAGGGAAACTGAAGTTCAAATCAATTCAACATTTATTCATCCAGTACCACTGATGGAAGACACTGGATTATGTAAAAATCATGAAAAGATAAAGACTACAAATAGTGACCATCCTTTGGAAATTTACTGTCAGCAATAAGTTTAATGTTTGTTTAAGAAAAAGAAAGATAATTTGAGGAAGAAAAGAGCACTAAAGACTAGGGATATTAAGAAAAAGCTTACTATAGGCAATGGCACCAAGAAGAAACTTGAAAGAACCTGAGGATTCCATGAGGCAGAAGTGAAAAAGAGAATATTATTGACACGAGGATAACTTGTACAAAGGAACACAGACAGGAGATGAAATTATTTTTTTTAACTTTATTTATTTAAGTTTTCAACATTCATTTCCACAAAATTTTGGGTTCCAAATTTTCTCCCTATTTCTCCCCTCCTCTGCACCCCAAAATGCTGAGCATTTTAATTACCCCTATCACCAATCTGCCCTCCCTTCTAACATCCCTCCTTTCCCTTATCCCCATCTTCTCTTTAGTCCTGTAGGGCATGATAGCTTTCTATACCCCATTACCCCTATTTCTTATTTCCTCTTTGCAAGAACAATACTCAACAGCTGTTCCTAAAACTTTGAGTTTCAACTTCTCTTCCTCCCTCCTTCCCCACCCACTTCCTTTGGAAAGACAAGCAATTCAATATAGGCCATATCTGTGAAGTTTTGCAAATGACTTCCATAATAGTCATGTTGTGTATGACTAACTATATTTTCCTCCATCCTCTCCTGCCCCCCATTTCTTCTATTCTCTCTTTTGATCCTGTCCCTCCCCAAACGTGTTGCCTTCTAATTGATCCCTTCTCCCATTGCCCTCCCTTCCATCATCCCCCTCACCCTGCTTATCCCCTTCTCCCCCACTTTCCTGTATTGTAAGATAGGTTTTCATACCAAAATGAGGGTGCAATTTATTCCTTCCTTTAGTCAAATGTGATGAGAGTAAGCTTCATGTTTTCTCTCTCACCTCCCTACTTTGTCCCTCCACTGAAAAGTCTTTTGCTTGCCTCTTTTATGAGAGATAATTTTCCCCATTCCATTTCTTCCTTTCTCCTCCCAATATATTTCTCTCTCACTACTTAATTTCATTTTTTTAAGATATGATCCCATCCTATTCAATTCACCCTGTGCTCTCTGTTTCTCTGTCTCTCTCTCTCTGTCTCTGTCTCTGTCTCTCTCTCTCTCTCTCTCTCTCTCTCTCTCTCTCTGTGTGTGTGTGTGTGTGTGTGTGTGTGTGTGTGTGTGTAATCCCACCAACTACCCAGATACTGAAAAAAGTTTCAAGAGTTACAAATATTGTCTTTCCATGTAGGAATGTAAACAGTTCAACTTTAGTAAGTCCCTTATGATATCTCTTTGCCGTTTACCTTTTCATGCTTCTCTTGATTCTTGTGTTTGAAAGTCAAATTTTGTTCTTAGCTCTGATCTTTTCCTCAAGAATGCTTGAAAATCCTCTATTTCATTGAAAGACCTTTTTTTCCTCTCTGAAGTATTATACTCGGTTTTTCTGGGTAGGTGATTCTTGGTTTTAGTCCTAGTTCCTTTGGCTTCTGGAATATCATATTCCATGCCCTTTGATCCCTTAATGTAGAAGCTGCTAGATCTTGTGTTATCCTGATTGTATTTCCACAACACTTGAATTGTTTCTTTCTAGCTGCTTGCAATATTTTCTCCTTGACCTGGGAACTCTGGAATTTGGCCACAATGTTCCTAGGAGTTTCTCTTTTTGGATCTCTTTCAGGAGGTGATTGGTGGATTCTTTCAATATTTATTTTTCCCCCTGGTTCTAGAATATCAGGGCAGTTTTCCTTGATAATTTCATGAAGGATGATGTGTAGGCTCTTTTTTTGATCCTGGCTTTCAGGTATTGCTATAATTTTTAAACTGTCTCTCCTGGATCTATTTTCCACGTCAGTTGTTTTTCCAATGAGATATTTCACATTATCTTCCATTTTTTCATTCTTTTGGTTTTGTTTTGTGATTTCTTGCTTTCTGATAAAGTCATTAGCCTCCACCTGTTCCATTCTAATTTTGAAAGAACTATTTTTTCAGTGAGCTTTTGAACCTCCTTTTCCATTTGGCTAATTCTGCTTTTTAAAGCATTCTTCTCCTCATTGGCTTTTTGAATCTCTTTTGCCAACTGAGTTAGCTTATTTCTAAAGGTGCTATTTTCTTCAGCATTTTTTTGGGTCTCCTTTAGTAAGGTGTTGACCTGCTTTTCATGCTTTTCTTGCATCTCTCTCATTTCTGTTTCCAATTTTTCCTTCAACTCTTTTACTTGATTTTCAAAATCCTTTTTGAGCTTTTCCATGGCCTGAGACCACTGAATATTTCTTTTGGATGTTTGGGATACAGAAAACTTGATTTTATGTCTTTCCCTGATGGTAAGCATTGTTCTTCCTCACCCAAAAGGATGAGAGAAGATATCTGTTCACCAAGAAAGTAACCTCCTATAGTCTTTTTTTCTCCTTTTTTGGGCATTTTCCCAACCAGTTACTTGACTTTTGGGTCCTTTGTCAAGAATAGGTTTTACTCTGGGAATCTGTAAGATCCCAGTTCCTCCAAGGTGGCACAATCAAGCATGTACACTGGTCTGGGATCAGGAAGAGATTTTTTTGCCCAGAATCTTAGCAGTTACCTCTCCACAGCCACCTGGCCTCCAGTTCCACCAAGTCAGCACTGGGGGCTGATTTTCAGATAAGCTGGATGGGCAAGGCCACCATTCAGTGTGAGATAAAAATCAGTTCCCTCAAGGCTTCTACATAGGGCTGAGGTAATATTCAGCTCCTCGGTGCCCCCAGGGGTTTTTGGGATCCAACAACACATGCAGGCAGCTGTACAGGCTATTAGGAACTACTGCCACCTGTCTATTGTGGCCTCTGCAGCCGCTGCCTGAGGCTGGAGCTATGGGAAGGAGATGAAACAATTCTTAGAACAGCATGCACTTTGATCTGTTTAGCTGAAGATATCCTTCTAACAGAAACAGAAAAGGGAAGTATGGTGAAAAGCATTTGGGTAAAAGCCAGAAAAAGTACCATCAGAAACAATGTTGTCATTGGTATATAGATTAGTTAATCTATTTTGGTTCTTTCACATTGTTCTTGGGTTAAGGTATTATCTCTGATTTGGAGTTAGAGGGGATCTAGGTTCAAATCCTGGCCCTACTACTTATAAGCTATGTGTTATTAGACAAGGCATGGAGCCTCTTCGGGTCTCAGTTTCCTCATGTTTAAAGTGAGAAGAGACTCACTGACATCTACGGTCCCTTCCAATTCTAAATCTATGATTCCATGGACTTGATCTCCTGTGTTCCCCCATATTGTGGCTCATTCCCTCATTGATCCTCCAGCTCTAGAATAACATGCTCATTTAGATTAGTGGCAGGGTTCTAAAGGTGTTTAAAATTCCCACTTCTCTCTAGGAGTAGCATCCAGACACTAGCTCCCAGATGTGTCAACACTCTTCAATAAAGTTTGGGTTCAGAAATGCTCACCATCTCACCTCTTTCCCTAATCACCGCAATATCTGAGGCACATATTTTACTCCTCTCATAGGATCTCATGCTTCCTCCCTCTGCAACTACCATCTGTAAGACCTTTTCTATGGTTGTATTCAGGAACTCCAAGTCCAGGAATGTTTGCTACTACCATTGTCCTAGTTGTGCTGATGTCCAGGGATCAAAGTCTGGCTTCAGACCTGTCTCTGGCAGAACTCAAACTCAGCTCTTAGAATATATTCAACCTTTTTTTTTTAAATCCACATTGTGCTTCCTGTCTTCTCTAAAGCTGTCACCAGTGAAATGGTTTTACTTTTATATAAATGCTTAGTCAGTGTTAAGGTTCAGTACTCAATCCATTAAATAGCAATATTCTTTCTAATAAATTTATATCAGAAACCTTTAATTTCCTAGCATTCTTTCATTTGTTTCTGATGAATTTTAGACAGAATTACAATGGTGATGGGGCACCAAAAGCTTTTTTCCTAATGCTGACCTGAGATGTGATGTGCTTCCTCAGGCAGGGAAAGGGCATGAATCTATCCCTGCAGCATTCCAGAGATTGCTTTGTACAGCTCCTTCTCCTGATCCTACCACCAAGGTTGTGCTGCACCTTCTACTGCAATTCTCACATATCTGATGAATGGTATGTCCTTTCTCTTGCCCTGACTGTTCTTCAGACGAACTGTCCCCTATGCTTGAAATACCTATCCCCACTATTATTTTTTGTACAACAGTCCTTAGCCCTGCTCCCAACCCACAACTCTTTCCTCTCCCTCCCCCATAATTCCTACTCTGTTTTTGGATTCTTCTTTGCAATGAGTTATTTGTGTAGAAAGGTTGGTATATCATTGTTTTGTATTCATAGTCTAATGATCTATAATGATAACCCTATGGAAATATTAATTTTGCAGCTTTTACAAAAGGATCATGAGATGAATTATTTTATGGAATGGTTAAATGCAACTACCTTCCCTTAATGGAAACTTCTCTAAAGTGTTTATTACAATATAAATGAAATAAAATGTTTTAATATAGTGGTAGCAGAGGGGATTTGAAATCATTAAATTAAAAAGTACTATGTAGAACTATTTTTGTTCTCTCTTAATCAGAATGTCTGCATTATTAGCTCTAATGGATGGACAAGCTAGCTTTAATTATAAATTTCTCAATACCCATCAAGATTAATTTCCCTTAATTTGCATTTATGGAGCCTTTAACAAAAAGCCCCATTTTGAACTTTCAGAGTTTTAGATTCCACCTGTATAATCTTTCTTTAAAAGTAATATTTCATTCCCTTAGTTACATATCCCTTCCTCTTATTCTATTCAGTACTACAAAATACCATTAGCTGCATGAAGATACAATTTGGAGCAAATCCTGCCCCTCTGCCCCCAATAATAAACACTGATTTGTCAAGGCTGCAGACCACAGCATTTTAAAGAAATCTTACTTAACACACATAGTCCTAGAAAAGAATGTTATATTTTTGTCCTAGCATGAGAAGTCTTGTGAGAAGATGATCAGGTTAGTTGACTGATTAATTGACCAAAGTTTCTTCAACTCATTCCAAGAAGCATTTATTCCTCATCAATTGCATGCTTCACACTCACCTATGCATGCTGGGGGGATATCAGAGAGGCAGGAAATGGTATTCTGACCTCAAAGATTGTAAAGTTTAGTGTTGTATTTATCTATGCACCCTACTCCTATGAGTCCATATGTATGTTTTAGTTGAAGAAAAATATACAGAAATTCTCCTTCCATGTCTCTAAGTAAAGGAAATAAGAGGTAGGCTTAAAAATCCTTCATTTATATTTTCTTTTGGTTATTGCATTCCTAGTTTGCTTCAAAAAGTTAAAAAGGCAAAAGTGGTCTTCTCTAATCTCAGGAGTGCTAGAATTTGCCTTATTTTTGGATGAAAGGCTTCATCCTCATTAACCTTGCTTTCTTCCCCAGCCCATCTTACTCTTGCCTTGTTAATGAATTTCTTTCCACTTTCTCCTTTTCTCCCCTCCCCCTGCAACTCTTAACATGGGGCTATTTTTATATCTCTTTCTTTCATGTTAATTGTCCTCCATGCAACATCCATCAGCTTTGTTCCCCTCCATCTCACATTACCCTGTTCCTTCCCTCCATTATACCTCTCTTTCCCATTTAATTGCTTTATTTCACTTATAGCTTGACCTCTAATCTTAATTTCTCCTTTAGTCATCCAGGCTTTTCCTAAGTAGTATATTACCCTTTTTTTCTTCTCTCTTTTCTACCTTTATTTTTACTGCCTACCTTCTGCCTTTTAGGTTCCATTATACTGGATTGTTCTCTTTCTTGGGTTATCTCATTTTTATGTGAAATTATTGTTTCAATTGTTCTCCCATTACTTTTTTTTTTCTGATTGGATCCCTCAGGAAATATAGCATATGATCAGCTTTATTTTCTTCTGAGGTGCTCTAACAGCTAATGGAATCACCAGTCTTTCAGCCAGATCCTTCCCTTGCAGATCTTCAGGAAATGGGAAGAACTCTGAGGTTGCATTAGGGAGAAAAATTTTTCCTGTTTCAGCTACCTTGATAGAGGAGATAGAGGGGAGCTCTCTCAATATTGGTGTAAACCCACAGGAAGCTTCTTTCGTCTAGCTTCTGTCAGATATATTGGTCAGAGAAATGCTCTCAGTTTACAGGACATGTGACTCATTTCAACATTCACAGAAACGTAGCTTTGGGAATTTGTAGGCTATCACGGTATATAAGTTGTGGAGGAAGAAAAAGAATCAAACACCAGTTTTGATGAATGACATGGTGTATTGGACTCTTAAAAAATGACACTTATAAACTTGGTTTCCTTAAAATGATGGGAACTCATGTTGTTCTATACTCAAAGACTAGACCACTTAGTTCTATTTGAGAAAAAGAAAATGATCCGTTCCTTACACCTGGAATAACAGTGGTTCTGCTTTTAAACTTTGGCTTATATCTCAAGGAAAAGAGGAATAATCTCAGGTTCCTATAAAAGGATTCGAAAGGAGATTGCTGTTAGTCACAGTTAGAGTCAGAGATTCTTCCACTATTGTACACCTTCCTGAAGTCTATGTATTTGGATTCAATTACATCAGTTTGGAAAAAGGCATGTGTTAACAATCTTCCTGCCATAAGGGTGACATATGGATAGAAAGACAGAATTTGAGGTGTCAGTGGAAACTTAAGTGGTAAAAAAGAAATGGGAAAATAAGGAAGGAACCCTGCCCCAACTCCCATCCTTTCCACTTTGGAAAAAACAGTGGTTTTATGCTGGAAACAATAGATGATTACTCCCTTTAAGACTCAGCTTTTGTCCATCATCTACAGGAGGGCATCCCTAGTCTTTCCCTCCCAACCACCCCCACCTCCTTGTAGTTATGCATAGTCTCCTTTTTTAAAGTTACTTTGTATCTACTTTGTATGCATCTTCCATATACTTATATATGCACTTTTATTCCCCATTAGAATGTTAGCTCCTTGAAGTTAAGGACTCTTTCTTTTTCTTTGTACATCATTAGCAGGTTTAACTTAGTACAGTGCCTAGTACATAATGTTTCATATTTGTTGATTGATTGAATACCTGTAGTTTCTACTACTATTTTTTTTAATGTGGGGTGGGGGGAGGTCCAGGCCTACAATTTAATTGATGTAGGAAAACCTATTTACTTATTGACTGTTACTGGTAGTAATTTGTTCAGAGGGAAAGGGAAGGCAAAGGAAGTAAAAGAAAAGGAAAGCCAGGCAAGAAGGGAAGAAAAGGTAAGGGAAAAGAAAGGAATGAGCATTTATATAGCACCTAGTATGTGGAAGGCACTGTGCTAAACTGTCCTTACGAATATCATCTTATGAGTATCCCTTTTTTATAGGTAAGAAAACTGAGGCAAAGAGAGGTTAAGCAATTTGCCCAGGGTCACAGTGCTAATAAGTGAGTGAAGCCATATTTTAACTCAGGTCTTCCTGATTCCAGGCCTAGCATTCTATCCATTGTGCCATCAGTTTCCTCAATGTTCATAGACTATTTTAAGCTTCCACAGAGTTTTACAGATCAGGGCTATTCAGAAATGAAGGATTTCTAAAGACGTCAAGCAATCATAAATATTTTAATTTATCATTATTGGTTGAACAAGATCCTTGGTTTCTAATCAAGAAGAAAAGATTTTTGAGTTGAACACATTATATGCAATTAACTTTAGAGATTCACAGGCAGAGGGGATAAAGTGCTGGATTTAGAGGTAGGACTAACTGGGTTCAATTCCTTCTCTCCTAGATGCCATTTACTAACTGTATGACTTATGAATCTCCAAGACTAGTGGTCTTGTGGAGAGATGTTGATGTATCAATTCCTGAGGTTAGATCCCAGCTACACTACTTACTATTTCTTTGGGCAACTCATCCTACTTCCCTGAGTCTGAGCTTCATCATTTGCAAAATGAGAGGATAGGATTAGATGACCTCTAAGGACCTTGCTAGTTCTCCAACCGCAGTCCTACGATTCTAAGTCATAGATGGATTTCAATCTGCACTGAAGCAATGTTTCTTGATAAATACCACTGTACTTTGCCATAAATGCCATTGAAAGTACAATCCTACACTGGCAAGTAATCAGAACTCTTTTACATAGTCAAGTATAATTCTTTTTATATACAAAGCCATCAAGACTTAATGCAAAATAATTATTACGACCTAGTAAGATTTACATAAAAGGCTATGCATACACTAGTGTGTGCATATATATATATATATATATATATGTGTGTGTATATTATATATATATGTATGTTTCATCTTTTAGAAATTAGGATATCCTTAGCTATTTTGACTTTAACTCTACCAAAAATATAAAATCTTCAAAAAAGAAAGATCATAATTAGTTTCTTTACATATCAGAGGGAAATCATAATCTAAAATCTAAGTTTAATAGAAAATTGGTTCCAATAATCCATAAATGTTTCAATGATATCAACTCTTTTTTTCTCATTTTTGGTATTGGAAAAGATATAGAGAACCCATTAAATATCTTTTATATATAAAGATGATGCTAAAGCATTGCAGATTATGTTTTGTCCTTCATTCCTTCCTTCCTTCCTCCCTTACTTCTTTCCTTTCTTATCAGTGAAGGATTTCTGTTGATCCATTCACATTCCTTTGCCTAATCTTCCTTGTGACCAATGGAATTTTTTCTTTCTTCCTGAGGTTTGTCCAAGATTAGTGGTGCCATCTATCATCATAAATAAGAAATGACTAACTGGCCCACTTGGGAATCAAACTCCTGGTCTCCACCTCATTAGCATCATACTTGAACCAGATGAGCTAATCAGCCCCAGACAGCTAGTATTAAATGAAGCAGGGCCATGAATTCAACTAATGAATGATTTAAGCTACACCTACAGAACAATGCACATGGTATTAATTGCCAGTGAAAATACAATCCAATTAACAGAGTTAGTCATTGAAAAGATTGTGCAGCTCTAGACATTAATAATTCCACCGTTCCACGTTGGAGAAAGATCTTAAACAAGAACCAAGAAATAATCATAATAATAATTCAGAGAAAATCAATTTGTAATCTTTAATTTTCTTGGACAAAATTCTAAATGTGTATTAGGCACACTCTGCACTTGCAGTCTTCAATGCTGCTGCATGATAGAACAATCAAAGCTGCCTCTGTACTTTGATGATGATCCAGTTAATGCTGAAGGCCACTCTTCTGACATTTGGGACATTTTGTTCATGTTACATTGAACATATTAAACTGTATTTGGGAATACTATGTGTAAAATGGGATTTTATAGTTACATTATTATGGGAATATGTTTGATGAAATGGACAGGGACTAGTTAGCTAGTAAACAAAGCTTTCATATAACATGCAATAACTAAAGAAACACTAAACTAAACAGAAAATTCGTGAGATGAAAACCTTCAGACAACAATTGCTTATATCCTATAAAGCCTTTCCTAAGCAAGTCAATGAATTTGTAATGTTTTGTCCAAGCATACTCTGGATAATAGGATAATGTTTAGAACTAGAAGAGACATCAAATGCCCATTAGTTCAATCTTTTCATCTTAAATATGAAGAGAATGAAGCCCAGAAAAGTTAAGTATATTGTTGAAGGACATAAAATAAAACATAAAAATAAAAAAAAAAACAAAAAACAAGGCAGCATTGACCATACAGAGAGGTACAGTGGTGCAGAGAAGACAGCATTGTATCCACTACTGGAAGATGTAAATTCAAATCCCAACTTTTCTACTTATTACCTATGTGACCTATGAACCACAGTTTCCTCATTTGTATAATAAAGAAGTTGGACTAGATCCAATACACAACAGATACAAAATATATCATCCCAGGAACTGAAGTCTTCTGATCCCAAATCCAGTGCTCTTTCCGCTGAACCATTTTGTATCCAGACTTTGTTTTCCTTTTTTTCTATCTCTTCATAGTACATGATTGAACCTTATAATGTTCAAAATGAATTTTATGAGAATGAAACTTAAAGAAACTTTCATTTCCACTCTTTTCCTTATCTCATAAAAACAGGATGATTTTCAATAAAGGAAATAAAGCATTTATTGAGCACTTACTGTGTATTGTTAGGTGATAAAGTGGACAGAATGCAAGAGCTGGAGTCAAGAAAACTCCTCTTCCCACATTTAAATCTAATCTCAGACATTATGTATGCCTGGGTAAATCACTTAGCCCTGTTTGCCTCAGTTTCTTCATCTGCAAATGAGCTGGAGATGGAAATGACAAACTATTCCAGTATCTTTACCAAGAAACCCCCAAATGAGGTGACAAAGCGTCAGACACAACTGAAACAAGTAAAGGACAATATGTGCCATACACATAAGTGCTGAGGATATAGATAGAAGTGAAAAAAGGATAGTTTCTACCTTCAAGGAGCTTACATTCCAATGGGAAAAGATAGCACACAAATACAATTTGAAAATGAGGGATAGGGTAGGGAAGGGACCAAAGGTACCCAAAATAGGAGCATGTTTATGAAATCTGGAAGTCAGAAACAATGCCAAGAGGGAAAGTCTAGCTTGGACTCTGCTATAAAATGGAATAACTCACCAATTGGAGAAAGGGGTGAGTCTTACAGTGATCTTCTAGGTCAAGAAAGCCACAGTGATCACTGGACATTCCAAGGCAAAGAAACAAAGATCCTGAAAGAAGTTCAGGATAAGACAGTGGCAGGGGCATGATTTCAAAGTCTGGAAGTCAGGAATAGGGCTAGAAGGGAGAATAAGAATGATTCTTTCCTCTTATCTCCCTCCAAAATAACAACAACAGCAATCACAAAACCTTTGGAAATAATCTAGTGTTGTGATAAAAATGCTTGAGGTGGGATTGGAGGATATGCAAAATCCTTTGTTTGCTCATCTGAAAACAGCAAAATGGGAAGGTATTTTTCCATTCCGTCTTCAACCTCCATCCCCCACCAAACACTTCTTGTCAGTGACTATAATGATAGGGGGAACTAGTACAAAAAATAACCCATTCTTGTAGCATTCTTAGGCATATAACTTCATCACCCTTTCGGAAGTCACATTGCCCTATTCACATTCTCTAAATGACATTCACATTCATCCTTACAGCCATTCAGTCTAATTCTGAGATTTTTTTTCCCCATGTAAGCAGTGAATTGAAAATTCAGAAAATATGACATAGTTCTTTTAGTCAACATTTTTATGTGAAAAGTCAGTTACACTGCCTCACAATTAAAGGAGATTTGACTGTATTTGTCAGTACTCTAGAAGATGTTATCTACTTTTTGTTAGTAACAGTAATTTGGTCAGTGTTGTTTGTATAGATTACCCTAAAATAATTTGATTTATGGTATATTTCTCTTGAAATGGGACAGGCAGACATATCAGAAAACTAGGTTGGTTAGTTTTTTAAAATGTTCTTTTATCTACATTTTCAATGTCTTTCTCTTTTTTAATGAATTGTCTCCTGTTAATACTATACACATGTGTATAGTAATATATATGTTATACATATATACATACTATACTAATGTGTGCATATATGCATGTTTTATATATATACATGCACACATACACTTACGCAGTATTAACAGGAGACCATTGATATACACATATATACTCAGTAACAGGAGACAATTCATGTGTATATCTGTGTGTGTATGTGGGTATGTGTGTAGTGGTTATTTAAATGGGAAGATCTTTCCCATTCATTAATAGACCCATGTGACCTGCCTGGGTCACATGAAAGCCTGAGTCACATGAGTCTGAGACACATGAAGCCTATGGTGGGAGGAGTTTGCTAAATGGGTCGAACAGGAAAAGATGGAGTTAAAGCAGAGTTGAGAGGAGTTGAGAGTCTAGTCAGAGCTAGGAAGGGTACTGGCAAGCAGGTAGCTGGCTAACATGAGTGAAAGAGCTTGTTCGTGATTTTGTTTAATGGAGATGGTTTGTGGGAAGCTTAGCAGGTGGAAGGCTTGGGGATGGTGTTGTTTTCTGTATTGTTGTTGTGTATAGATTTTTGTTACTACAATGGATTTGGCTTTTTGGTGTCTGAATCAATGTTTTGGCTCTGCCTTCTATGTGGAGACTTTATTGTATTTCACAATTCACAGTTGCACTGGGATATTCATGGCCACTGTAGGCACTGTGAATATCAAATTGATGCTACAGTGTGTTTCAAAGTTTAGAGAAAAGACACATTTATTGGCCAAACCACATGAAGATTTTGGCTTTAAAGTTTGGGATGCTATTCTGTCTGTAGATGGTCATAAAATATATGTTGTAACAGTGAGGAAAAGCATGCTTAACAGGAATGAATGATCTTTGCCCCCTATACCAAAGATGACTATAACCTGTCTATTGATTTAGATGAGTCCTAAAGAATTGTCTGAGGTCCAAAGAAACTGAGGCAATAAAGGTTGAATGACTTGCCCAGGGTCACAGAGCTAGTAAATGACTGAGTCCAGATTTGAACTTAGGAAGATTAGTCTTCAATTAGTTTTCCTGACTTCAGGCCCAGCACTCTCATGTGTGGTAAAGTGAAAAGATCACTGCATTTAGAATCAAAGGATTTGGCCACAAACCCCAACTTCGTCATTTACTACCAGTATGATCTTTGGAACGTCACATAATTTTGGGGGGCCTCAATTTCCTCATTTGTAGAATGAGGGGATTAGATTAGATGATCCCTGTTATCCTGACTCCAATCCCATTACCCAGGCCTGCACAACATATGGCCTGTGGGGTGCTTGAGGACTGCAAAGTGGCCCACAGGCAATATGTTGTACAGACCTGTTTAACGTCCTCTACGTTTTTCATGAGCTGCCCAAAATCATTTCACAGACTGCAAGTAGCATATGGCCCACAAGTTAAATATTGTACAGGTCCACCATAATCCTATCCATTATAGCAGTGCTCTCTCTATGGGTCTTTGATGCAAATATATAAATATTCTACCATCCCACCTAAAGCCACAGATTTATGAGGTCATCCAAACCTAACTAAGGTTTTGTATGCACATGTTCATATTTAGAAGTCAAATTATTTCTGAAACTTTCATCTTCTGACTCCCAAATCAGTGTTAACTACAGTTATATTTGCTCAATGACACCAGTTTATTTTAGGAATGATTTTTATCAAGCTCTCACAGAGAATTGGCCCCATGAAGCACTAAAGTTGTTCCTTTTAACCTTATCAGTTTCTCTGGATAGTACAAAAAGACTTCATTTCAGTACTGAAGTATGAGATAAAGATCAAATTACAAGAAACAGAAATAGATGACATCATGTTTCACTGTCCTGAGGTTTTCAGGTGAAAACCTTCATCATGATTTTCCCTTACAAGGCAGGTGGCAAGCCTTAGACACATGACATTTTCTATAGGATCTATATAACAGATTGAGACCCAGAGTTTGCTGATGCCAATTCTCTTTTTACTTATTTTCAGCCCTTAGCAACTTTTTAATCCTGTGAGAATTATATAATGACAATGAAAACAGCTGACATTCCCATAGCCCTTTTCAGGAGCCCTATGAAGCCCTTTCTCCTCTATGACCCCATGAGGTATACAACATAAGTCTCATTATCTCCATTTCACAGACAAGAGTGATAACAATCTACCATTTTATATACCAAAAGGAATGACTGAATGAAAGTACATGTGGTACAAAGGCAGAAGTGCCATGACCAGGAGATGCAATGTTTTCTTTGTTTCACTGTATTTCATTTTACTGTTCACATAATTTTTTCCTTATGGCCATAAATAAAAGGTCTATGAAATTTCTCCCACAAAATTCCAATTATATATTAGAGAAACTGATAAAACAAAACATTCTCAAATTTTGTTGTACCTGGCTACTCTTTCCAGGACAAATGAATAATGTCATATTTTATTTAATGGGGAAAAATATTCTTGGAGTGCAGAAAAGTTAAATGAATGCTTTAAAAGCAAATCATATGTCCTATATAATTCCATTAACTCCTAGGGTAGATAACATGGTTTCCAATAAAAATACATTATTGTCTGCAAAATTTTCCTGGTCTCTGAAAAATAAACAAGAAACACAGTGCTCACCAGCTTCAGAAAAATATTCTCTGTGGAAGCAAAGTGGTTCAGTGTATACACAATTCTTACGTGCATTTTATGCTTATAACAATATTTTGGGAGTGTGTGGAATTGGGAGAGGGGAGATTTATGTTATATCCTACGATCAGAGACCTAGAGTTTATAAGGACTCAAAGGTCTAGGCCAACTCCATCATTTTCAAAGATTAAGATTTAAATATTAAGAAACTAAAGCCCAGAGAGTTGAAGTGACTTTCTCAAAGTCACTCAATAGAAGTAGCAGAGCTAGAATTCAAACATGGGTCTGCTAACTCTAAATCCAGCATGCTGTCTCTCTGTATCATAGGGATACATGACCTGAGAGAAGCAAGCCAACCAAACAAAGCTGAGTCCATGTTAGGGAAAAATCTTACTGGTTTGTAAATGGAAGTTTCTTTTATATCAAACAACAACAGAGACTAAAAAATTAGTCATTTGCATTTCTTTTATTATTACTTGTTCTAAGTGTTATTGATTACTTCTGTTGTTTACTCCACCTTCATTTCTTTATGTATATTCCCTCCATACCCACACATATAATACACATATTAAACCTTCCCTGAAATAAAGGAAAACACTTGTGAAAAAAAATTACAAAACATTATCTCTCAATCAACATGAAGTGTGAGGTAATACACTAGGCACAGAAGATGTAAAGACAGAATAGAACAGTCTCTACTCCCCACGATTTTCTATTTTAATGGAGGGGAAAATGTATGAGTATAAAATGCAGCATAACGTATTTATATGTATATATAAAGTTAATAGATACAAATATATACAAAGTAAATAAATCTATAAATTAAAAAACTAAATACGTGTCACTGTTAGTCAATAAGCATTTGTAAATCACCTACTAAGTGCCAGGTTCAGTACTAAATTTACTCTGTGTATACAAAAAGAAGTAAAAGACAATCTCTGAACTCAAGGAGCTTACAATCTAATGGGGAGACAATATGTAAACAACTCTGGGCAGACAAGATATATACAGGATAAATTTGGGAGTAGTCGGAGAGGGAAGGCACTAAGATTAAGGAGGAGTAGATACAACTTCTTATAGAAAATGGGGTTTTAGGTGATAATTGAAAGAAGACAGGTAAGCTAGGAAGTAGAAATGAGGGGGGAATTCCAGACATGAGGTACAGATAGGACTGTGCAGTGCAACTACCTCTCCAACAACAAAAATGTACATAGGAAGCACATTTCAGTTTAATCTACAATATTAACATTTTCTTCATCATTTTCTTAAGTCTAGACACTTAACAAAACCATAAATCCAGCCCTGATTTGTAGCATTTGCCAGTTTTCCAGTTGTAGATGTTCACACTGAAAATTTAATAATTGGCTCTCAAGTTCCAACACAACACTGAGACCAATAAAAATGGTTCAGAATCAAGAGATGGAGTGTTGTGTGTGATAAGCAGGAAGGAGGACACTGTCACTGGATCATGGAGTCCTTGGAGGGGAGCAAGTTTTAAGAAGATGGGAAAACCAGAACCAGTCCAGGCTATGAAGGGCATACATAGTATGCTGTTTTGTTTTTTAAATTCCCCGCCTAGGTGTTTCATGCTTTGGTGCAGTAGATAGAGCACCAGTGCAGGAGTCAGGAGGATCTGAGTTCAAATCTCACCTCAGACACTTGACACTCACTAGCTGTGTTACCTTGGGCAAGTCACTTAACCCCAATTGCCTCATCCTGGGTCATCTCCAGTCATCCTGATGAGTATCTGGTCACTGGATTCAGATGGCTCTGGAGGAGAAGTGAGGCTGGTGACCTGCACAGCCCTCCCTCACTCAAAACAAAGTCAAGTGCAAGTCATGTCATTATTTCTCTGATGGCATGGTCTTCTATGGCAACAAAGGATCACACACACACAAACACACACACACACACACACACACACACACACACACACACACACACACACACATACCAAGACCAAGACTGGACATTAGAAGGAATTCAAGTTCAACTACTTCTTGCTATTTACATAAGAGCTTGCTCTGAAACTAAGGCAGACTTAACCTTAGGTCCTGCCACTGACACATTAACTCTACTCAATTCATTTAATCTCTCAGTGCTCTGTAGCAGTTGTGGTTTATGTTAAATCATTTCTAAGAAATCTGTGACCCAATTTGGGGTTTTCTTAGTAGAAATACTAGAGTTGTTTGCCATTTCCTCCTCCAACTCATTTTACAGATGAGGAAACAGAGGCAAATAGAGTTAAGTGACTTGTCCAGGCTCACATAGCTAGTAAGTGTTTGAAACCAGATTTGAACTCAGGAAGATGAGTCCTTAATTCCAACTCTGAAACTCTATCCACTGTGTTGCCTAGCTACCTCTAAAGCAACAGTATCAAATTCAAATACAAATGGGAGCCACTAATCCATGTATTGACTTAGTTTTAAAATGTAATGCTATCTATGTTTTATTCTATTTTCATTTATTTTGTTAAATATTTCCCAATTACATTTTAATTATTGGGAGTGATGTCTGTGCTGTAGGCAACTCTCTAAGAGTATGAATTTCTGTTGACTTGCATTGGTAGAAGGAGTTTCCTTGCCTGGAAGTTTCCTCTACTATTGAAATCACAGGTCTAATCTCCTTTTCTCTTTGATTTCCAATATTTCATAACACTTCAAATATTACAATATTTCATAACACACTTATGCAGAGAATTGCACACCTTGTCTTATTTTCTCCTCTCAACCACCCTTCAAAGTAGGCAGCTGAAGTATTATGATTTCCATTTTTAAAATCCTTCAGTCAATGAATCAATAAGCATTTATTAATCACCTGGTCTCTGCTAGGCACTATGGTCAGTATAGGGGATACAAGAACAAGTAATTATTCCTGGGTTCAGGGTGACAGCTAAGAAAAGTGAGATTTGGAGAAAGCACTTGTTTTGCAGTCAGGGAGCATAATTTCAAATCCTCTCTCTGTTCTTACCTTGGACAAGATGCTGTCTCTCTGTCTCCGTGTCTCTCTCTTTCTATCTCTGTCTCTCTTTTGGTGAGGCAATTGGGATTAAGTGACTTGCCCAAGATCACACAGATGGTAAGTGTCCAAAGTCTAAGGTCAAATTGAACTGAGATCCTCCTGACTCCAGGGTTAGTGCCACTGTGCCACCTGGCTGCTCCCTATCCTCTCTTTGTGTCAGTTTTCTCATCTGTAAAATGGGGGAGTTGCACTACACAGTCTCTAGGTTCCTTGCTGCTCTAATTAGGATTCTGTCATAGTGTACAGTTGCTAAGGAGCAAAGTCCAGATTCAAATATATGTCTTCTGATACCAAGTCCACTATTTTGTTTTTGTTTACAATAGCTGGAGACACAACAAGAAAATTCTAAACTACTTCTCATATTGCAAGGTTTTATAACTTGGGAATTGTGTGTGATTCATGCACTCAAATCTTTAGGAAGCGTGGGTCCTCATAGCACCAGGTTTACCTGTATATTTAAATCTGCCATGAAAACTCATAGCACTTACACATGCCTCGGGCCTAAAATAAATTAGAATGAGACTGCACGAGGCTTAGACACTAAGAAATCTAATGAGAAGCAGGCAAAAGACCTAACAAGTGCACTATACTCTCCCTCTCCTCCCTAGTCCCTTTTGATTAGTTTTTCATAGGACTCATGGGAAGAATATCTTGAGTGTATTGGCAGTATGAGAGAGTAGTTTTCTTCTATCCTAGTGAGATAGGAATAGTAGCTTGTGATAGAAGATTGGATATTGGAATGCACAAAGTTTCAAGTTTCACAAATTTTATAAGGCTGGGGATTTAAAAAACCCCCAACAATTTTATACTACTGTAGCAGGAATGTATCTGCATGGCCTCAAGATAGAAAATGGACTAAATGACCTCTACAAGTACCTTCTAGCTCTATGGATTTATCTGATCATAGTGATGTCTGTGTGGGAGTGCATGTGCTGGAATTGTTGTTTTACTCCATTTGTTTTTAATTTATTTTATTTTGCCTCCAGTGGTAACAGATGAACCACTCAGTATTTTTTTTAAAAAGTTTCCTAAAAGGAGGTGCAATTCCCTTATTAGATTGTTTAGGATAAACAAGATGCAGGGATTTAAACTTCCTAAAAGCTCCTAACATTTGAATTTTACATCAAATTGCAGTAGCTTTGAAAGAAAATAATGCATCTGCAGATGGTGCTGAATTGCATGAAATTAATTAGTACATGTGCAAGTTTTCAGTAATTAATTCCATTGAGGCCCATAAAAATCCATTGTGTGCTACCTTACAAGCATCTTAGGGTTTCCTTTTCCACATGAAGATTGTTTTATCATGTTTCAAAATGCCTTAATATGACAAGAAAACCATAAAAGGTCACCCAAGGAAAAATGCATTTGGTTTCTGTGGGTATAAAGGCACCCAGCTCTTTAGAGTACAGAGTTAGTTACCAGAAGCAGCTAAGTTTTATTCTGAAAGTGATTATCCATTCTTGATGTACTTGGAAAGCAAACATGGGTGAAATTGCTTTTTTTCTTTACATGTTATCTTAATATATGATCACAACATTGTCACTGTCTGCATATGTTGACAGTGGGGTCAAACTGAAATCTAAATGGGGGTCATTAATTCATACGCAAGGATTCTTGTGGGCCAGATATTGTTAAAAATGTATTGTTACCTATTTTTATTGTATGTACATTTATTGTGTTACATATTTCCCATTTACATCTAAATCTGGTTCAGACTACTCTTCTTGGGATTGCCTGTGGCCTGTGGGTTGCATCTTTGGTGCTTCTGATCTAATTCAGACAAAGAATTATTGGACTAGAAAATTGACCTAAGCAGTTAGATATTTTTAAATATAATATAAAGTTTTAGTTGAAAAGGTGATAAAATATCTGGTATTTATAAAGGCTGACATCTAATGGTTAGTAAGATGAGTGGGAAACAAGAATACTTGCATTATAGCACCCAGGAAGGAGTAAAAATATTTCAGACCAGATAACCAATAATATACTTAACTTACTTTGGGCAGAAAAATATTTTTCTCTCCTATGTTTGAAAGTTGTGGGTTCTAATCTAGTCCAGGGCGTAAGAAATTTATTTTCATTTTCAAAGAGTTGTTCAATTGTCTGCTGAAAATGCACATCTTAATATACCCAGTTTGAGTCTTTAGAATGTAGGTGCCTAAATCTCAGAGGCTAACTTAAGGGACCAACTCTTTCATGAGGTCTGCTTTGGTTCCTTCAGTTGGATAGCATTTGTTGACTTGTACTGATTTGCAAAAGTTAATTGTTAAATTTTCACCTTAGAAATTGGCAAATGTTACTGATCAGATATTGATTTATTGTTTTGTTGATTACATAGAATTAATAAGGGATGGATAAAATTTTACTAATGGAGATTGAACTTAAAACTGTGTCATGCATACTTTTGTGTTTTTTTTTTCCTGGAGAGCCTATTTTTAAAATATTTAGCAATACACGTTCCTGCTTGTAACTCCAGGTGTCTCCATGGATCCTCATTTGCCACTCTTTCTCAGGAAAAGGGCAAGCTTGAAATACCCAAAGTTTATTCCTCCATCAAATCCAGATTTGATGTATGACTTCTTCTAGACCATTCTCTTCATCCCTTCCTTTCCCCACTTTTCTCCAGCACCTGTAAATTTGGAGAGGGTTTAACCAAAAGATTTCATTGTTCCTAGTGAGCTGGGTACTTGAGTTACATCAATGAAAAAAAGGCAAGGAATATGGTCTAAAAGACAGACTGAAAGGAAACCCTAGGTCCCCTTCAATTCTTCTTTTGGGAGGTTTTTTTTTTAAAATACATGTGTGGTTTGTTATTATGCCCCCAGTTGTAAAATCTCTAATCATGGGCTACTATTTGAATACCCAGACCTGTGCTAGAGTCACTAACTACTGTATTCACTGTGCACTTATGTCTCAATCAACTACAGATGTCTATTCAAAGGTTTGGTAAAAAGCAGAATAAAGAAACACATTTAGAAATGGATACAAGTCTCACTCAGCTAAAGAAAAGGGAAATAAAAATAAAAGGGAATAAGAAATTTTTGTGTTGAATACTAAACCCATCTTTATTCAGAATATAAGTAACCAGAAGTTCAGGTAATCAAAATTTCCCCTCACAGTGTGGTCCACTTGAAACCATTGTTCAAAATAATTACCCAGAAGAACACAACATACTGGAGGGTCCCCTGAGCATTTAAAGAAAAAATAACTCATTTTAATGTTAAGAATATTAAAATTAAATTAGGGGGTAAGCATAAGTATAGCTAGCATTATATAGTTCTTTAAATTCCATAAGAGCTCCTTACAAGTTTTATCTCATTTTATTCTTACATCAAACCTGGGAGGTAGAAGCTATTGCTATCCCCATTTTATAGATGAGGAAACTGAGTCAGATCAAGATTAAATGACTTATGAAAGTTATATCCCTTAAGTGTGAAATTAGATTTGAACTCAATTCTTCTTATTCTAAGTGGTAGCACTCTATCCACTGTGCCACCTAGCTACCCAAAAGTTACTCAAAGCTCAATGGAGAGGCATTGGTGGTTGTGAATAGGCACATTACCAATGTAGAATTACACAGGATATATGGCATAAAAGGTATCATTAGACATTGTATATCAGAAAAGGAAGCAAATCTACATCCCCCATTATTATCCATCTAATATCGAGAGATAAAGAGGAAGATTCTCACCAAAGATAATGGGTGGATTTAAATTAAGAGATGGAGGGTGTATAGGGTGGTCAGGGAAGACTGGCACCTTTGGCATAAGGACTTCCTTCACCCTCTTCCACGGTGTTAATCTACCTTTGGTATCTAACCAATCATGCACTCTCCCCTATGACTTCATGAAACTGCAGCATATGCAGTGGCCTCACTGAGGGTTACTGAAAGGTCTCAAAACCATCAAACCTAGTTAGGGGTATGTCTACTCCAAGCATGTGAAGACTTCTGGTGTAATGGATGGATGAGATTAATTTGTTCCAAAGGGCATAAAGGTGACTGAAGCAGGCATTCTTGAGTACTGAGAGCCTGACCAGACATCAACGCCACCAAGGTCATGCACTGCATCCTGGACTGTCACCAATTATTCTGACTTTTGTTTTGCTACTGGATTTTGATGATTCTGAAAAAGAGAGTGTGGCTGACAACTTTTTGCAGTTCTGTCTCACTTAAATCCAATTCAGGCACAAGTCAAGATATCACCCCATAATGTCATTGGTCCTTTTTGAAAATGTAAAGTGAACAATAAGAAGATGTGAAGACAGGATGAGAAAATGTGGATATTAACTGTAACATTGGAAGAAGGTAACCACATCTAAAATTATAGACAAAATCATCATACTATGGAAGTAAACGTTACTGAAAAGGATATGAACACATCTCATGAATAAATTACTTGAATAGTGAAAAATACAAAAATGTAATAAAGAACATTGCAATAGAATGAAAAATCCTCATCTTCCTTGATAAGAAGTGTGATATTCAGTTTCCCCTCAAGAAAAGTCATTACATGCATAAATGTGTAAATGATTAATCTCTGGTAGGCAGAACATTTTATGAACTAAAACACTCCATTCCTCAACCATTGTGGGATAATGGAATTACCATATTTTCCTTGTAGGCCCTTCAATTTTGAGATTTATCTAATGAGAAATTATAGTACTTGGGCTTTAGTATAGTGACCTTCTAAATATAACGTAAAATGTCTCTCTGTGGCAGCAAAGAACTGGACATAAAGTGGGTTCCCAATGTGAAATGAATGAGCAGCTATGATATGTGAATGTAATGGAATTTTCTTAAACAGTGAGAAATGAGGAATATGAGAAATTTGGAGAAGCATGGGAAGATATGTATGGATTGATTCAGAGCAAAATAAGCAGAATCAATCACATGATCATTTAATTAATCATTAAGTATTTATCAATCACCTTTGCTATTCTAGGCACTAGACATGCCATGATAAAAATGAATCAATCCTTGTCTTTAAAGATCTTACATTCTATAGATGGAAGAAACATGTACACAAAACAGCATATATAAAATAAATCCACAGTGAGGGAAGGGATTCACAGCTATGTGATCAGAAAAGACCTCAAAAAAGGAAGTAGCATGCGAGGTGAGCTTTGTAGGAAATCAGGAATCTAAAAAGGAGGAATGAGAA
This sequence comes from Notamacropus eugenii, assembly GCF_028372415.1. Lineage (NCBI taxonomy): Eukaryota > Metazoa > Chordata > Mammalia > Diprotodontia > Macropodidae > Notamacropus > Notamacropus eugenii. Next base: position 126,684,724 of record NC_092873.1, read on the forward strand.
ATGACTGCTTTACAAGCAAAAAGGACAGATGGAATGTCATATATGAGAAGTAGTAAGAAGGATGGCTTGCTTAGATTATAGACTAAATGAAGAGGGCTAAAACATAATAAGCCTGGAGGGGTAGGTTTGTTTTCATTTGTAAAGCACCTTAAATGCCAAACAGAGAAGTCAATATTTGATCCCAGAGGTAGTAGAGAACTAATAAAGAACATTAAGCATAGGACTGGCTTGGTCAGAGTGGTACCATATTATTTTGGCAGCTCTATGGAGAATAGATTGCAGAGAGTAGTGAAGGTAGGAAGGGAAATTAGTTGATTGATGGATATTTTAATAGTGCAGATCAGAGGTGATAAGGGCTTTAACTATGTGGTCAAATTATTTGGGTGTTGGTCAGGGGACTGGGTCAAGAGGTGCTATGGAAGGAGAATCGAAAACACATGACAACTGGCAATATATGTGGAGTGAGTGAGAATGAGGAATCAAGATGGACTCAGGCTGTGAACTTGGATGACAGAAAGGGTAGTAGTGCCCTTGAGAGAAATATAGAAATTTGGATGGGAGGAGAGGCCATTGAAGAAAGTGATATTGAGAGAGTTCTGTTTTGATGTGTTGAGTCTGAAATTTCTACAAGATATCCAGTTCAAATGTCCATTTTGGTGATGTGGAACAGTTCAAAGAAGACACTGATGGTTAAACATCTGGAATAACAATATTCACAATAACTACAATGTAAAAGAAAATCTACATTGAAAAACACAAATCACTAGAAGCAAATTCAACTCTAAAAAAGGAAAACCTAGTAAAAGTCTCAGAGAAGAGATAATAAAATAGACTTCCTTTTTTATGCAAGAGAAGTAGGAAAGTACCAGGACAGAATATTTCATAAGATCATTAGAGATTGCTTATGTTTTATATGTTTTTATGTGATTTTTTATCGTTCTAAGAAGACTTCAATCTAGAGGAGGTCAATGGAGCATGACCATGATGTTAAAATAAAAGTTATCAAAAGAACATAATAAAAATAATGTAACTCAAAAATATATTTAAGTAGCTTAAAGTATTATTAAAATTGTTATTTAAATGCATTTAAATGAAGAAATATTTATTCTAGTATAGTCAATGATGAATTCTAAGGGGAAGATGCTAAATCACAGCGAGATCTTCAGAAGCAACTGAAAGTTGAACATGTAAAAAAATGTAGAAAAGACATGAATTTCCTCATCTGTAAAATGGGCTGGTGAAGGAAATGGCAAACCACTCCAGTATCTTTGCCAGGAAAACCTCAAATGGAGTCACAAAGGGGCAGACATGAAGGAAACAACTGAACAGCAACAAGAAAAGCAATTCCCAATCCACTTTGCCAGGAGCTTGAGGATAAATATCTGTAGTTTAGGCTTTTATCTTATATGAAACTTCTGAACCATTGAAAATATCCTGTTTTTAAAATTTTATTATTAGTATTATTATTAGTATTATTATTCTGTATAATTTGAAAAGTTTAGTACCATTGTTAAATTACTACTTTCTTGTCACTTTAATGAGGGGGATTCCTACAAATCAGAACTTTGGAGATCAATATGTAGCTAAAGGAAAGATAGCTTTATTGGAAAATCACTAACCTGAACCATTCTCCTTTTCTAACATCCAGAAGCTCTAATATCTGCTCTCAATCTATGGCTGCTTAATATTTTTGTGTGAATCAAATGGACATGCTTATTTTTCTAGAGATGCTTTCAAAAGGCACCATCTATAAAACATAATAAAGATTAAAGGTCTTCAGTTACCTCTGCTAATCTTTAGCAGTTTTAAAGATGGAGTAACTCTCCCACTCTCCAACTGTTTAGGGTGTTTCTACCAAACAATGGCAACTGAAGGAAATTAGAAGCCACAGCAAATAGCATTTTCTGTAATGGAGGCACTGCAGGTATGTGATTCACTGGTCTTTCTGTCTGTGAGGCAAAGATGTCTGTGCTTTCTTTCTCTGCCCTTTTGTTCCAGATTTCAACTGGATAAATGCCAAGAAAGTATGATCTGGTTTCCAATCAAAGGACAAGATCTCTCATAGAACGAGACAAAAGGCAAAGGCAGGTTTTACTTTTTTTACCCCAGTGTGACTTGTTACAAGGGACAGCCCACCCATTCAATTTTGAGGCTTTTTTGTATGCTAAACTGAATAACAAGTGGGAATCTGGAGGCCATTGTTAAACAGGAACAAGATAATTCCAACTTATTCTCCCTTTTCTCCCCCACCCCCATTTAGCACCATCTAACGTTGAAAATACCCTGAGTTCAATTCAATTGAACACTTATCCAACCATTTACTGTATAAGGTATCTTACTTAGTCTTGGAAAAGAAAGATGACTTAAAGGAGATAACCCCTGCCCTTGTGGAGCAAAATTGCTCCTATAAGTTAGATTGATGAACTTCTTGGGTCATTTATCTTTTGAATGGACTTTTTTTGTGCTTGAGTCACTGATATTCTCATAGCCATGCCAGGCTCTCCTTCCCCTCCACCTCCCAAAGTCTATAGGTTGTTTTAGCAATGACACATGGACAGATTAAGACCAAAGATTACTTGTTTTTAATTATCCTATTTAATTAATTCCATCAACTATAGTATCATAAATCAAAAACCAGAATTGTACTTAGAAGAAAGGAAGGAAACAACCATTTATTAAACACTTACTGTATAAGGGCAACTAGGTGATATAGTGGATAGAGTACCAGGCCAGAAGTCAGAAAAACTCATCTTTCTGAGTTCAGATCTGGCCTCAGACAATTACTATCTGTAACACCCTGGACAATTCACTTAACCCTCCTTGCCTTGGTTTCCTCATCTGTAAAATTAGCTGGAGAAAGAAATGGCAAGTTCCTCTAGTATATTTGCCAAGAAAACTCCAACTGGAGACATGAAGAAGCAAACATGACTGAACAACAATATGTCAGGCACTATGCTAAGCACTTTTCAAACATCTCATTTGATCCTCTCAACCCTACAGTTGTTATGCCCATTTTGTAGATGAGGAAACTGAGAAAGATAGAGTTCAAGTGATTTGCCCAGAGTCATACAGCTAATAAGTATCTGAGGCTGATTTTGAGCTGAGGTCTTGCTGACTCCAGGTCCAACACTCTTAACTGCCGAGCTACCTAGAGACCTTTACTTTGGAGGCCATCTAGCTCAGCCTCATTTAACAAATGAAGAAGGTTTAACTTCATTTGTCCAAGGATTCACAAATGTCAGAGGCAAAATTTAATCCCAGAATCTAATACAACTCTAGAATCAGTGCTTTTTCCTCTGTTTCATACTTCCCAAACTTTTTTTTCATTTTTCAACAAATATTAACTTCCCATCAAATACCAGTTCTAAAATCAACACACATAATAAACTTGCTTATCAAAGTTGATAAAACAGAAATCAGAGAAAGTATACATGTAACAATATATACAAGACTCTACAGAGTAAAAGAAATCTCCAACTCAACTAAACCAGAGAAAAAATCCTAGATCTCACCTAAGGGGAAATTCCCCAGAGTCTCTAGAAAAGCAAGGTGAGGATAGGAACCCGATGGAGACTACCAGCTCTTTTTACATCAGCTTCTTCCCATAGCCTTTGTAACCTTCAGTAACATGAAATGAGGTTGGTCTCTTCCATTTTTCTTCTCCAACAGCCAGACTTCTGAAGAGACTGCAGAGTTTGAACAGACTTTTAAGGAAAAGAAGAGATAGGAGCCTAAAGCTCTTCTTTCTTCTGCCATCTCCAGCTCACTTCAGTCTTTCATTCAGAGGTCCATGAAGAAGACAGTCTTATACCAATGGGCATTTGGACTCCAGTTACATACCCACCAACTGATTCTGGAGAACAGGCAAGACTGAGATGTCATTAATCCCTTAGCTTGGAGTGGGGAAGAATTCACTTCTTTCCTGAAGGGAGGCATAGCTTTATTTTCCAACATTTTGCACTTCTCTCCCTTCTCTGGTGAGGCCTTCTTAGCATTTCCCTACCCTTCAGGAATGTGACTTTCCCTTCAAATTCACTGTGCCAAAAATGGCTGCCCCAGTCATTGTCACTTACTCAAGTCTTCCAGGTTTCTTTTTACTGGATGGAATCTCAAGAAACTCAAGCCTCAAATGTTGTTTTCTTTCTGCCTCTAATGCATTGTCATCTCTGTTAAATTTGTAGTTGTTGATCACAGATTACTCTGGCAGCTTCAACTTGATTTTGAAAGAACTCAGTAATTTAAATCTACTACTTTTCTAGTTTTATTCTCCCTTTTCTCCCAGACTTACTACACATATTCAAAGAGGCAGAACTGGTGTAAATTTGAATAGCTATCCATCACTTAGAGGAGTTGATCTCTACTCTAGAAAATCGTGTGATGGTAAAGATGAAATCTCTAAATGTGTCTCAACACCAAATGGATGCTGTCTAGCACTAGGCTGTCTTGTCTTTCATTCCAGTATTTTGAGTTCCCCTTTTCCAACCCTGGCTGTGAAAAGAGTAATCAAATTAATACTATCTCCCTGTCCACCAGTCCCCTGTATGAGTTTTATTTCCTAGCAATAATGTTTAAATGTTTAATATAAATGTGATACTTAAATTACTTTAATGGATAAAAATATATATTTTCTCTTCCTTGCTATTCTCTCCCATTGAAAAACAAAACAAAAACAAAACCTTACTAACAAATATGTTTATCCAAGCAAAACAAATTCCCACATCAGCCAAGTCCAAAAAATATATATGCTTCATTTTTCACCAAGCTCATGACCTCTCAGGAAATAAATAGTATGCTTCATCTTTTGCCCTCTGGAATAGTAGTCAGTCATCCATCACATCCATCAGAGTTCACAATACTTTCAAAATTGTTTGTATACCATTGTTAATTCATAAACTTTTCTTTTGATACTGCTTACTTCACTCTGTGTCAGCTCATATAAATCTTCTGAGGAAGGATTTGAACTCAAGCCTTGCTTTATATCCAAGTCCAGTGTGCTATGCAACAAATCTACTAGCTGCCTACTTATTAGAAGTTATACTCTTAAAACTAGGGACTGTCTTGCTTGTTTGTATTGGTATCACTTTTACTAAGTAAAATACCTGGCATTTAATATATTTATTAAATGCATTTTCATTTATTCGTTCATCATATATACCCATACACAAATATACAAACATTCATTTATAGATAGGCACACATAAAGGTATATATATGTATGTATGTACATGTGTGTATACATGTATATTATATATATACTATATGTGTGTGTACATATGTATGTGTATATTGTGTGTTTATATGTATATGAGTATCAATGTATACATACATTGATATGTGTGTATATTGATAAGGATTTTTCTTGGATTACTTTCTCCCATTACCTTGGAAACTCAGAGCTACATTATCCTTTCTTTCAAAGTTCAGTCCTTCTTCAGATGGGCTTTAAGATCTATCCTAAATGGGTCTATTCCTGTTCATTATGTTTCCTTTAAGACAGGTGGTATGGAAGTTGATGTCTCTTTGATCAGGATTAAATGACCTACATCAAGTACTCAAGACCTCCTTCTACTACAGCTTATCTCCAGCATGCCAACTAATCAGAGTTGATTGGCATTCCTTAGGAACACCTACTCTTTGAAGGGCATACAAACTGTACTCCAAATCTCAAATCAAGGGAGTTCTAAATTGACCCTCTTTGGAGGTATGTAATTTTGCACTGTAACTCCCATGAAGTGTAGTCAAGCCAGTTTGAGAGAAATTAAGCTATAAACACATGCACCCTAATTTGGTTTGTTTCTTTCATAGAACAGACACTGTTTTAAATTGGTGATCATGGGGTTCACATACATACATACACACATGTATAATACATGTGCATACAATATGCATGTATACACACATATGTGTATATTATACACATGTGTATATACATATATGTATATCACATACATATGTATGTATACATATATGTATATGTTATATATTATATTATACATATATCCATATATAATCAAATAAATGAGAATTCATATCAACTGCATCAGAAACAAATACATTTTTAGGTTCAAATAGTAGATATTATTAAATGAGTGGATTATGCTAATAGATATTTAAGTTTTTTTCATTTTCAGAAGGTTGTGATTCTGTGGATGCATTTTTGAAGCAAATATTTTTAAAATTCGGAAGTCAAACTTAGTCACCCCAGTGTCAACGGAGTAGCAGGCATCTACTACTTTTGATGACTAAGGATCATTGATTTTGAACAGAAATATATTATAGAAGTCAACCAATAAAATAACATCATTTTACAGATGATGAAATTGAGATCCAATTTAGCTGAAGATCTTAGGCAAGATATCACAGGTATTAAGTAGAAGAGGAACATGGTACAGAGGGGTAATGAGTTGATTTAGAGTCGAGTTTGAATCCAACGTCATCCACTTACTACCTAGGTGACCTGGGTTAAGTTTCTTCAGCTCTCTTGACTTCAGTATCCTCATCTGTATAAAAGAGGGGGCTAGATTTGATGACCTCTAAGGTCTCTCTAACTCCAGATCTATGATCATGAGACCCTATGCTTTTGGGAATGAAATTAAATCAAATTCAGTCATGTATTGGTTAATATCCTGCAGTACAGCTTATGAAACTGCATTAGTGATAAAATAGTAGTATAAAGTCTCATTCTCTGTATCCTTTATTAAATCTGTGCTCAGAAGCTTTCCAGTTCACTTCTGAGAATTAACAGGTTCATGAATTGATGGATGGAGGATTAGTGAGACTCTACTGTACCTGTCTTCTTGAAATACTTGAGTATACAAAAAGCTTGTTCCAGTTGCTTCACAATGGGTGGTGCTCACAAAATGGTCCCATTTTTTACTGAGACTTTAGCTTCCTTCTAAAACTATTTTTTTGAATCTAGCGACTTTCAAGTGAGATTCAAGGTTAGCAAGAGGTATCAGGGAAGATGTGATCATGGAATGATCCTAGACTGCTTTTCCTATTCCACATTGGATTCAAGGTCAAATTTGTAATGCAAGAAAGAGACGATAAGAATTTAAGGAGACTTTCCAACGGACTGAGTCCAGAACAAGTTTCTCTGCACAGAAGGACATAAATACTGATACTAAGCAGCATAAGATCAATATGCACCTTTAGCTGCCTTTACCTTGCTCCCTCTTCTAACCAAGTAGAACTATTTTCTACAATTCATGTTCTGTATATATTTATGTATGTACATGTTGTTTCTCTCATTTGGATAGAAATAGCCCTTAAAAGTAGAAGCTGCTCTGCTTTTGTATTTGTAGCTCCAACACTAATAGCACATAGTTAAAACTTGATAAATGTTTGTTGATTGATTGATCTTACCTTATAGCTTTAGGTTGCTTAGCCCCACCAAGAAGCAAACATGAAGCATCTTATCTCAACATCAAATTCCTTTGTCTGTGGATGTCTTAGATTTGTTCTATTACATTTCTCTGCCCTGTTGATTCCTGTGGATTTTTAAATTCCTTACAGGCAGTCTTGATCTTTGATTAATTATTTTGCTTTCTAATATATTTACAAATTACTCTCATCCACACTATCTATTGTCCAGACATATTGACCTACTTGACAGTCATCACACTTGATACTCCATTTCCCACCCATGAGGTTTTGCCCTGGCTGACTTCATGTTTGGAATGTTCTCCCTCTCACTTCTGTGTCCTAGAATGCCTTCTTTCCTTCAAGACTCAGATAAAGTGCCATCTATTGGAGGAAGTCTTTCCTGTTCTCTTCATCTTCTTTTCTAAGGCTATCTTGTACTTGGTTAGTATGGCTTGTATTTACATACATGTATACATGCATATATACATACACACATGTTGTTTATGTCACAAAATAAGGTTTGTTTGTGCTTTACTTCTGCCTTTCTGTCTCTAGAATTGAGCAGAATGTTTAACACATAGTAATGACACTGTGGATAGAGTACTAGACAGAGTCAGAAAGATTTGAGTTTGGAGGGCAGATCCAAGATGGTGGAGTAGAAGAAGAAACCTGATTGAGCTCTCTCCCCCACACCCCTCAAAACACCTGTAAAAATGACTCTCAACAAATTCTAGAGCCATAACATTATAGAGTGAAACAGATTTTCAGCCCAAGACAATCAGGAAGGCCAACAGGAAAGATATTTTAAAACAGGCTTGGAGCAAAGTGTGGCCTATGCTGCACCAACATAGATGGAAGAGGAGTAGGTCTCAGGCTGCTGCATTGCCAGCAGCTGCTGCAATTTCCAGACTTCTCAACCCCAAAATGCCAAGGATAGCTTCAAAGCTCAGTGAGAAAACTCTCTCATCTGGGCTTCAGGCCCAGCCCCAGCTCCAGGGCAGTGGAAGCCACTGCCATGACAGCTGCTTCTGCAGCTCATGACATACAGATGGAGGGGGAATCGAGCAACTGATCTAGGTCACAGTCCTGAGTGGCAGTCCAGGAGTGAGGAAGAGTTGGTGATGACTGAGCTGGTGGCAGCTGTGGAGAGGGAACCCTACTCACAGTTTCAGGACAGAAAGAGTGCTTGTGGTTGCTCACAGACTAGAGCCCAGGCCATGAGAGTAATGAACACCTCTCCCTTGATTATACCACTTTGGAGGAACTGAGAACTTACAGGTCCCTAGTGATACCTCTGAAAATAGCTGCACAAAACCTCTGAAACTCAGGTTAGTACACCATCCACTTAACAAAGAGCTCAAAAGTCAAGTAATTAGCTAGGAAAAGTCCAAAAAGGGTAAAAAGAGGACTATAGAAGGTTACTTTCTTGGTGAAAAGGTATTTTCTTCTGTCCTTTCTGACAAGGAAGGTCAAAGCATACAAGTGGAGGAAGAAATTAGAATGGAGCAAATGGAAGCTAATGACAATGAGAAATCAAGAAATTATAAAGCAAAACCAAAAGAATGAAAAAATGGAAGATAATGTGAAATATCCCATTGGAAAAACAACTGACCTGGAAAATGTATGCAGGAGAGATAATTTAAAAATTATTTTTGTACCTGAAAACCATGATCAAAAAAGAGCTTAGACATTATCTTTCAAGAAATTATCAAGGAAAACTGCCCTGATATTCTAGAATCAATGGGTAAAATAGAAATAGAAGGAATCCACCAATCACCTCCTGAAAGAGACCCCAAAAGGAAAACTCCTAGGAATATTGTAGCCAAATTCCAGAGTTCCCAGGTCAAGAAGAAAATATTACAAGCAGCCAGAAAGAAACAATTCAAGTACTACAGAAATACAAACAAAATAGCGTAGGATTTAGCAGCATCCACACTAAGGGATAAGAGCACTTGGAATATGATATTCCACAGGTCAAAGGAGCTAGGATTAAAACCAAGAAACCTGGCAAAACTGAGTATTATATTTCAGGGGAAATAAATGGACTTTCAATGAAATAGAGGACTTCCAAGCATTCTTATTGAAAAGACCAGAGCTGAATAGAAAATTAGACTTTCAAATACAAGAATCAAGAGAAGCATGAAAAAGTAAATAGGAAAGAGGGCTCATTAAAGCTGAACTGTTTGCATTCTAATGTAGAATGATGACATTTGTAACTTATGAGACCTTTCTCATTATTAACATAGTTAGAGGGAATATATATATATATATATATATATATATATATATATATATATATATATATATATATATATATATATATATGTGTGTGTGTGTGTGTATGTATTTATGTATATATGTGTGTGTGTGTGTGTTTGTAAATATGAAGGGAGAATATGTAAAAAAAATAAAATTAACTGTTGAAAGAAATGTGCTGGGAGACAGAGAAAAAGAGAGGTAGAATATAGCAAATCATCTCACGTAAAAGAGGCAAGAAAGAACTTTTATAATAGAGGGGAAGGGGGGAAGGGGAAAGGGAATAAGTGAGCCATACTCTTTATCAGATTTGGCTTAAGGAAGGAATAGCCACACAATCAACTGGGTATGAAAATCTATTTTACCCTGCAGGAAGGCAGAGGGGAAGGGGGTAGGAGAGGGAAGATAATAGAAGGACCAGCAGATTGGGGGAAGGGGTAATCAGAAGCAAATGCTATTATCGGGGGGACAGGTCAAGGGAAGGAATTGAATAAATGGAGAGTAGAACAGGATAGAGGAAGATGTGGTTAGTCTTTCACAACATGGCTGTTATGGAAGTGTTTTGCATGACTACACCTGTATGACCTACATCAAATTGTTTGATTTCTCAATGAGTGTGGGTGTGGAGGGAGGAAAGGAGAGAGTGTGAAACTCAAAGTTTTAAAAATGAATGTTAAAAATTGTTTTAGCATACAACTGGGAAATGAGATGTAAAGGCAAAGGAATATAGAAATCTATCTTGCCGTATGGAAAAATAGAAGGGAGAGGAATGGGAGAATGGGAAGTGGAGTGATAGAAAGGAGGATAGATTGGGGGAAGGTGTGAATGTAGTGCATGCTGTCCTGGAATGGGGGTGGGGAAAGATGGGGAAAAAATTTGGAATTCAAAATCTTGTGGAAGTGAATGTTTCAAGCTGAAAAATAAGTAAAATTATATATTTTAAAAAAGAAAGGCTTAAGTTTGAATCCAGCCTTAGATACCTTACTAGCTATGAGACACTTTATAAGTCAGTCTGTCTGTCTCAGTTTCCACATAAAAAATAAGGATCATAATACTACTTCTCTGAAATAATATTTGCAAAGAGTTTTATGAACCTAAAAGAACTGTATAAATGCTAGTTGTTATTATTATGAAGAATTCTGGTATCTGTCTACCTCTATCTATTAACTATACAGACTTATACTTCTTTACCTTGCCCATGGAGCTATTATCCATTACTCACCATTCAATAAACCCCAGTGGATTTACCTTGTTACCTCTTGTATCCAATTCAAACTCCCCCCTTTTTCATCTTTTTATTTAAATACCTTCACCACCCAATCCCAACCTACCTTCAAAACGTTATATATCTGCTCTCTTAATTTGCTCTTTGGTCCAGCCAAACTGGTCTTCTTGTCATGACAATGGATCTCCTGTCTCCCTGTCTTTTTGGAGGCTCTCTCTCCTGCCTGGAATGTACTTCTTGCTCAGCTTTATCTCTTATCTTTATCTTTATCTCTTTATCTCAGTTTTCCTTAAAGATTTACCCCAAATACCACCTTGTATAAAAGTCCTTTCTTGACACACCTTAGATCATAGTATCTCTCACCCACAATTACTAATTATTTATTTGGTAGATATTTACATGTGTGGATTTTGTCTCTGCCAACAGATTATAAGTTCTTTGAGGGCAGAGACTATTTCATTATTGTCTTTATATCCCCAGTGCCTAGAAGAGTGCTTGGAATCTCGTGATGTAGAGCTTCTCTGAATTTAGGCTGACCCCTACATAAATCCTTTCTGGTACAGGAAGACCATTGATAGAACCTTCTAGACCCCAAAGCCACCTGCATACCATCACCATAGTGATATTCAGTCAATAAATCAATAAGCATCTGATAAACAATTACTGTGTGATAGATACTGTAACAGTCACTGGGGATAAGGAAATAAAGATGAAATAATCAGTGCTGAAGGAGTTTAAATCTTAAAATATTTCATAAAGGATTCCTTATTTAACAGAAAACCAGAACTTGTGGGCCAATTGTTGTAAGCTTCCAGTAACCATAGTGATTTCAGAGAGACTGACAGATTCTGTGTGCCTGATTTGTATGATGTCTCCCCTATTTGAATGTGAGCTCTTTGGTGGTGCAAACTGTTTTTTGTTTGTTTATTTTCTTTGTATTGCCAGTACCTGGCATAGTGCCTGGTAGTGAATGATTAATGAGTGCTAATATTATAGCAGCCAGATGGCATAGCAAATAAAACATTGGGCCTAGAGTCAGGAAGACCTGTGTTCAAAACTTTTCTCAGACACCACTCCCAACTAAATTATCCTATAATTTGACTAAACATCTTTCAGCTTTACCTTTCTCATCTATAAGATTGGGATAATAATAAAATCTGCTTCAAAGAATTGTGGGGATCAAGCGAAATAATATGTAAAGTGTGTTTTGAAATTAAAAGTGCAATATGGCTGTCCTTTGTTCTTGAAGAGGAACAAAAAGACATTACCATGTTAGAGTCAAGGTACAACTGTGGCTGATCAGACTAATACAAGCTCAGAAAGCTCTACCACATGTTGGGCACAAATTTGGAATGGATATATCTCTAAATTTATGTATCTCACAATTCTTTTGGCTACTGGAATTCTGCTTTGTTCATATAATACAGTGTCTTCTTTGATATGGACATGCCATGCTGGATGGTCCTGTGCCAGTGGCTCCCATCTCTCACAATTGATTTCAAAGTTCTTCAGAGAGAACTTGAGTGTGCCTGGATCACTTCTTTTAACCTCCATGTGAGTGCTTGTATTGCGTGACTTCTCCATAAAATAATTATGGTAGCTATTAGTACTGTTAACTGATGGAGATGGAATTACAGATGAAGGCATGGACAAAAATTGTTTCCACAAAGATTAGAAAATTTAACAGAGAAAACAAAATTCTTGACTATTTGTTAGAAACCATCTTCACTAAAAATGTAAAATACAGTTAGGTCAACTTTAAAGACTTCATAAGGGTTTGTGTAAAGAATCAGCAGTAATAGATTGAAGAGTAACATCTATTTTCTGTAGCAACCATTAGAATAGTCAGCATTTTGTAGCACTTCAAGGTTTGAAAAGTACTTTACATACGTTAATTCACTTGATCGTTCCAAGAACTCTGGGAGGTAAGTACTGCCGTTGTCTTCATTTCACAGATAAAGAAGCTGAGAGGGTAAGTGACTTGCCTAGCATTACATAGAAAGTATCTGAGATAAGATTGTCCTCCTTACTCTAAGTACTTTATTAGTATTTTTTTTTTCAGTTTTAGATTTAATTGATCAAACAGTTTCTCTGAAAGACCACTAACTGCTCTTTCATAATAGTCTGAATATTACAGTAAAGAAATCTCTTAATCTGGTTTGATTCTCTTTAGAGCCAACTGAAAAAAATGTGTATTCTAGCATCAGCAACACCAATATGGAAGAATAATTATCATTTCACCATAAATCATATTTTTAAAAAAATCGTGGCTACAGCATAAGAAGCAAACAGAGACGAAGTTCACTTGTTCCTTTTTTTACCCACCTAAGTTCACATTCCTTTGAGTTTTAGAACTTCTTTCCCCTCCAAGATGTGTTTAATTTTATGGGGAAAAAAATGTTCTGGAAATGTTGCACCTGCTCCTGCATTACAAATTTGTTAATTGGTGTCAGAGTACAGACATCTGGGGAAGCCTACTTCTTTTAACTACTTCTATTTTGATCCCTTTACCAGTATGAACATCTTGTGCTTGGTGACTATGCCCTACACGTTCTAGAGATGTACATTCTATACTTACTTTTCTGATGAATTGCTAGCAATTTTTTTTAATCTACTTTAAAAATTGGGACACATTTTATTTCAAAATTAGAGAACTCATCAAATAATCAGTTTGCTTAGGAAAATTTTGCATGAAAAGCTTGAATTCAGTGTTTTTTATGGTAATAGTTTTTTTCTTCCTGCCATTTGTTGTTTAACATCTACCAGAAAAAAAACCCATAGAGAGTGTGATCCATGGCATAACAAAGAGTGACATGACTCAGTGACTGAACAAAATATACCAAAATTCAAAATAATTCAGTTCAGTAAACAATGTGCTGACTTATTAAGTACAAGGACTTATGGACACTGACAAACGGAAGTCTCAAAGAGACTTTCCTGAGGGAGCCTAATTTCTCCTGGGGATAGAGATACAACATATAAACTGATAAGTAACTAGGAAGTAATACAGAATAATTTCAGAAGTGAAGGAAAGCCAATAACTGTGCAGATAGATAAGAAAAGAAAAACTTTTTTAGGAGTTGGACCTCAAGCTGGGTTTTGAAGGAAGATAGGGAGTCTCAAAGGCAGAGGCAGGGAGGGAGCAGCTTCCAGATTTTTTGGGGGGGATTGTTAAGGGAGGAGGGGTGTTCTTGCAGGGAATGGAAACAAATTATCTCAACCTAGGAAGAGGAATCTAGTTCTTACTGAGTCTATGCCTTTGGAAAACTAACATTCTCCTAGGTACAAGTTAGATTAAATAAATGTAAGATTTTTTCCAAGAACTAAGCTATTCCTTTAATGTGTTCAGTAATACTACCGACCTGAGAGAAGATCATCTCTATACGTCTGGAAAATGTGGCTTGTAAGATGTCTTGCTGGCTCCAGTAGGTAATGACTATCATAAAATCTTGATTTAAAAAAAATAAAACTCAAGCGAACAAGGAGATTTTTTCTTTCCATTTGAAAATGCTCTCTTCTAGCCTTACTTTTCTTTGTTCTTCCCTTAAGAAATTCAAATAATAACATAAATATCTTGAATATCTTCTTTTTTATGAGAAAACTTTAAAGAGGTTAGAAACTGCTCAGTCACCCACCTAGGTCGGTGTTATGGCCAGGTCTAGTATTCAGATGTCTTGAATCCCAGGAGGGTGATTGTTCTACTTTGATTTCTATCATTTTTCCAAGTTGATTAAAAACTGTTTGAGGAATTGTGCAGTCTTTTTAGTCATGTCTGACTCATTGTGATTCCATCTGGGTTTTCTTGGCAGAGATACTAGAGTGGTTTGCCATTTCCTTCTCCAATTCATTTTACAGGTGGGGAAACCGAGGTGAAGTAACGTGCCCAGAGTTACATAGCTAGTAAGTGTCTGAGGCCAGGTTTGAACTTAAGGAGATCAGTCTTCCTCACTCCAGGCCTGGCACTCTATTCACTGTGCCACATAAGCACCTGTTTGAGGAGAAGAATCCTATCTTATCCATCATTGTAGCTCTGCTCAGTTCTAAGCACAGAGACTAGAGGCATCTAGGTGGCATAATGCTTGGAATGTTGGATTTGGAATCATGAAGACTTGAGTTCACATCCTTATCTAAAATTAGCTGTGTAAGCCTGGACAAGTAAGTCATTTAATTCCTCTGGGTCTCAGTTTTCTCATCTATAAAAAGAGGATAATAACAGTATCTACCTCATAGGATTATTACATGGACAAGATGACATAACATGTAAAGCACTTTGCAAACCATAAAATGCTAGATAGGATATCCCAAACATCCTAATGCCATTTAAGATGATTAAAACTATTAAGGCTTAAAACTGCACCAAAACTTAAGGGACATTCTATATAAATGGAAGCTCTTTTTATTGTAACTGTTCGGTAAGTGTGGAATGAATAAGTGAATAAATCATAGAAGGGACTCATGTTCAATCAATACATTCAGACTCTGCTATTTATTGTCACAGCACAGAATCTTGTTTAAGTTGACAAATTATTATCCTTCCAAATAGGTTTAAATCAAAATTCGGATTTGTAAATCTGAAAATCTAGGCATTCTTTATAACTGAAGAAAATATTGTTTTGGGGGTTTAACTGAAAGGCTTGAACTGAATGCTCTTCAAGACATGTCCAGAAAAAAAAGTATTATCTTCCTACCCCTGAGCCTACATGCCAATTCCCAGTCTGGTACTGGAGAAGAAGGAATTACAGAGAGCCTTTACCTCAGACTTTCACACCAATGCTTCATTTCCTATTTTATCTCCTATCAGGACATTGATAGTACATCCTCATCCCTTTGGTAGGGAAGGTAAAGTCTACCACTGACACTCCACTTCTACCCTTGCAAACATTCTCTTTTATTAATGGTAATGAGCTGGTCTCCTCTTACCTTCACCTCCACGCGTAAACATAGCCACTCAGATCACTTGGATGATAAAAGAGTCACCAATTACAACCCTTTTGGTGAAGAACAAGCCTTACCATATATGATACTATCATTCTTTGTCCATTGCCCCCTAATTGGGTGATATACCTTAAAGAGCACTGGGGTTTTCCATTTACTCTGTAATCTGAATTCACTTGTATTGTGTTCTTGCCTCCAACAGCAGTCTGTGCTTCTTGAGAGTAGGCTGATTAGCATAGTACTTAGGACATAATTATTGCTTATAAATGTCTTTTTAATTTATTCGTTTCATTTCTGAAAATCAAAATTCTGTGAATATGTTTTAGAAACAGATGGCATGGAAAAGTAAAGATTCGAGATCATAACTTGGGCTGAAGGAAATGGGCCCAATAGAAAGCTTGATGGGATGATGAGATTTATGTTATGATTTCCTTCTTAACTGAATTGAATTCAGTAGTGCCCTATATGCTATAAGTAAAGACTGGATAACCATTTGTTATGGTGATTATAGAGGGGATCATTGACATACGAAGTATGTGTCGGAATAGGTGATTTTTGAGCTTCCTCCTATCTCTGAGATTCTGTGATGTCATGATGGCCATTATCCATTGTCATTGTCTACTAAATAAAACATAAACTCCTATTTCTAATATTCGAGATCTTTTCCATCCCTGTTTCATGCTATTTGCCTTTCAAATGCTTGATGTTTCAGACAAACTGGACTCCCTCTGTTTTCGTCATGACTTAGCATAGTGGCAAGAGCACTTCTCTTCACTCCTTTCATGTCTCTGCCACTGAAAGTCCTTTACAACTTATTTACTATCTACCTTTCCTAGCTTGTTACATGTTATTCCTCAGAATACATTCTAGATTCAAGTCAAGCAGGCCTTCTTGCCTCTCCTCACATATGCCATTATAGCCAATTCTCCCTCTTTACCTAGAATGCCAATGTTAGTTGGAATGAATCTTAAGTGTTATTTAGTTCTGCATTCTCATTTTGAAAATAAAATTATCTTTTTCAATTAACAAAATTTTATTTATTCTCCCTCATGCCCCCTATTAAATTAAATTAAAAAACAAATCTATAGAAATAAATGTATTTTAGTTGCTGAGTCATTTTAGTTGTGTCCAATCCTTTGTGACTCTATTTTGGGGTTTTCTTGGCAAAGATAATGAAGTGGTTTGCTGTTTCCTTCTCTAGTTCATTTCACAGATGAAGAACTGAAGCAAACAGGGTTAAGTGACTTGCCCAGGGTAACACAGATAGTAAGTGTTTGAGCTCAGATTTGAAATCAGGAAGAAGAATCTTCCTGCTTCCAAGCCCAGTACTCTATTTACTATGCATTTAGCTCCCTCCAAAAATATGTACAGTCAAGCAATAAATTCTAACATTGTCCATGTTTAAAAGTATGTGCCTCATTCTGTACTTTCGGTTCATTATCTTTCCATTAAGAAGTAAGCAACATACTTGATCATTGGTCCACTGGGACCATGGTTGACCCTTAAATTGAACAAAATTCTCAAGTCTTTCAAACCTATGCCCTTATTTTATGAATGAGTTGGCTTGACTTGCTTAACATCACATAGGTTGCAAGTATCAGTGTCAGGATTCAAACTCAGTGCTCTTGTCACTATGCTATGCTGTTTGTAGGGATATAATCAATTATCGATGATTTTTGCTTCATTTTACTCTCAGACATTTTCCTTTTTGTGAATACTTTATTAGGATCTCTGTTTTACCCAAGGTCGTACATATTATAGCCTGGATGACAGTAATCACTTGTTTAGTTTTATTAAGTTCTATATTCTTCCCTGATGAGACCACATCTATATAGAGTTCAGAAAAGGGCATCTAAAATGGTAGAGGGACTCAAGATTATGTCATGTGAGCATTATCTAAAAGAACTAGGAATTTTTAGCTTATAGAAGAGAAAAGTTAGGAGAGGGAAGGGGTAAAATAGCAGAGAGATAAGTAGAAAGACTGACTGAGTGTGAAATCAAAGGACCTGATTTTGAATCTTGGTTCTGCTACCTTATCTATGTGATTTTGGGCAAGGCATTAATGTCTCTTCTTTTTTAAGTTCATCACTTATTTTATTTTATTTTAAATTTATTTATTTACTTTTAGTCTTCAACATTCATTTCCACAAGATTTTGAATTCCAAATTTTCTCCCTATCTCTCCCCTCCCCCTACCCCAAAACATCATTTATTCTGATGTTATCCTTCCCCCAATCTTCCTTTCCTTCTATTACATGCCTCCCTTCCCTTATCCCCATCTTCTCTCTTTTCTTGTAGGGTCAGATAGAGTCCTATACCCCATTATCTGTATTTCTGATTTCCCAGTCGCACGCAAAAGCAATTCTCAATATTTGTTCCTAAAACATTGAGTTTCAACTTCTCCTTTCCTCCCTCCTATTCCCACCGAGAAGACAAGCAAATCAATATAGGCCATACATATGTAGTCATTCAAAAGATTTCCATTATAGTTCTGTTATGAAAAACTAACTATATTTCCCTCCATCTTATCCTGCCCCCCATTTATTCTATTCTCTCTTCTGACTTTGTCCTTCCCAAAAAGTGTTTACTTCTAATTAATTACTCCCTCCTCTCATTTGTTCTCCCTTCTATCATCTCCCCCACACCTCACTTATCCTCTTCTCCCCTACTTCCCTGCAGTGTAAGAGATTTTCATAGCAAATTGAGTGTGCACATTATTCCCTCCTTAAATCAAATGTGGTGAGAGTAAGTTTCACTTTTTCCCTCTCACCTCCCCCCTTTTCTCCTCCATTGAAAAAGTTTTTTCTTGCCTCTTTTATGAGAGATAATTTGCCCCATTCCATTTCTCCTTTTCTCTTCCCAATATATTCTTCTCTCACTCCTTAATTTGAGAAAAGATTTAAGAGTTACATTTTTTCCCTGAAGTGTTATATTCAGTTTTGCTGGGTAGGTGATTCTTGGTTTTAATCCTAGTTCCTTTGACTTCTGGAATATCATATTCCACGCCCTTCAATCTCTAAACATAGAAGCTGCTAGATCTTGGGTTACCCTGATTGTATTTCCACAATACTTGAATTGTTTCTTTCTGGCTGCTTGCAATATTTTCTCCTAGACCTGGAAACAATGGAATTTAGCTACAATATTCCTAGTAGTTTTCCTTTTTGGATCTCTTTCAGGAGATGGATTCTTTCAGTATATATTTTATTCTCCAGTTGTAGAATATCAAGGCACTTTTCTGTGATAATTTCATGAAAGATAATGTTTAGGCTCTTTTTTGATCATGACTTTCAGGTAGTCCCATAATTTTTAAATGGTCTCTCCTGAATCTATTTTCCAGGCCAGTTGTTTTTCCAATGAGATATTTGATGTTGTCTTCTATTTTTTCATTCTTTTGGTTTTGTTTTGTAATTTCTTGGTTTCTCATAGTCATTAACTTCCATCTGCTCCATTCTAATTTTTAAAGAATTACTTTCTTCAGTGAGCTTTTGAACCTCCTTTTCCATTTGGCTAATTCTGCTTTTTAAAGCATTCTTCTCGTAATTGGCTTTTTGGATCTCTTTTACCATTTGGGTTAGTCTATTTTTTAAGGTGCTATTTTTTCAGCAATTTTTGGGTCTCCTACACACTGTTGACTTGCTTTTCATGATTTTCTTGCATCATTCTTATTTTTCTTCTCAATTTTTCCTCCACTTCTCTCATTTGACTTTCAAAATCTTTTTTGAGCTCTTCCATGGTCTGAGACCAATGCATATTTGTTTTGGAGGCTTTGTATGCAGAAGTCTTGACTTTTATGTCTTCCTCTGATGGTATGCATTGTTCTTCCTCATCCAAAAAGATGGAATAAAATACTTGTTTACCTAAAAAATAACCTTCTATAGTCTGATTTTTCCCCTTTTTTGGCATTTCCCAAGCCAGTTACTTGACTTTTGAGTCCTTCATCAAGTGGAGGGTATACTCTAAGAACCTCTAAGTTCTCATTTCCTCCAAGGTGGCACAATCAAGAGAGAGGAGTTTACTCCTCTCCTGGCCTGTGCTCTGGTCTGGGAGCAAACACAAGTACTCTTTTACCCAGGATCTGTGAGTAGAATTCTCTGACCATGGCATCCACCAGCTTCACCAGTCAGTGCTCCTCCTCATCCCAGAACCACCACTCAGGGCTGAGATTCAGATCAGCAGTTCAATTCCCTCAGGGTTTTCAGGCTCAGGGCTTCTAAAATAGATGCTACTGCCTGGGGCTGGGACTAAAGCAGGACCCTGTTCCCTTCTCACCCAGGTGAAAGAGCTTTCTCATTGACCTTTGAAGCTGTCTTTGACATTTGTGGGTTGAGAAATCTGGGAACTGTAGTTGCTGCCCATGATTCCATGCCCTGAAGACTACTCTGGTCCTGTCCATGCTGCACTGTGTGGCCAAGCCTTGGCTGTACTCCATGGGCTGGGCTCCACTCTGAGACCAGTGTGATACACCTTTCCTGTTGGCCTTCTAAGCTGCTTTGGGCTAGTAATCTCTTTTACTCTGTTGTTTTGTGACTTACACTGTTCTAGAATTTCTTTAGAGTAATTTTTTTACAAGTATTTTATAGGCTATAGGAGGAGAGCTACAGCAGGTTCATCTTTCTACTCTGCCATCTTGGCTCCACTCCTCATTGAACAAAATTCTTAAGTCTTTCAAACCTATGACCTTATTTTGTGAATAAGTTGGCTTGCCTTACTTAACATCATACAGGTTGCAGGTTTACCAGGATTCAAAATCAGTGCTTTTGCCATTATGCTATGCTGCTTCATAAGCAAGGGTACAATCAATTATCTATGATTTTTGCTTCATTTTGCTCTCTGGCATTTTCATTTTTGTGCATAGTTTATTAGGATCCCTGTTATCCAAGGTTGTACACATTACAGCCTGGATGATAGTCATTACTTGTTCAGTTTTATTAGGTTCTATATCCTCTCCTGATCAGACAACATCTATATAGAGTTCAGTCCTAGTTCCATTTTAAATGTCCAGAAGAGGGCCTTGAGACTATATCGTGTGAGTAATATCTAAAAGAACTAGCAATTTTTAGCTTAACAAAGAGAAAACTTAGGAGAAGGAGAGGGCAAGACAGCAGAGAGATGCAGTTGAAAGAATGGCTGAGCTGAAATCAAAGTACCTGGGTTTGAATATTGGTTCTGATATCTTATCTATGTGATCTTGGGAAAGGCATTTAGTATCTTTTGATCTGAATTCCTTCAGTTCTAAAAAATATAGTTGCATTGTATGTATGGAGAAAGGAAACCTTTGTTCTGTTTGTTTCTAGTGGACATAATTAGAAACAATTGGGCCAAGTTGCCAAAGGAAAAAACCAGCCATATAATAATGAAAAATTCCTTAATAAATAGAGCTACCCAAAGGTAGAATGGATTCTTTTAGGAAGTGGATTATTTGTTGACAATATTGTGAAATAATTATTGTTGTTTCTTCTTTCTCATGGTTCTTCCCATTGGGTCTCCTCCTTCTTTACAACATGACTAATGGGAAAATATATTCAATATCAATATTTATGTAGAGAATATGTTCATTATGAATGTGTATGTAGAGCCTATATCAGATTGCACACCATCTTGGGAGGAGTGAGAGGAGAGAGGGAGAGAAAATTTAAAACTAAAATCTTATGGAAGTGAATGTTGAAAACTAAAAATAAATTAATTAATTTAAAAAAGTATTATGAGCACTGCACAATAAGAAGAGATAAAATACTCAAAAAAAGTAATTATTGTTATTTGTTAGACTACATGGTCTCTGAGGTCCTTTCTAACTTTGAGATTCTGTGATTATTATTCTGTGGTTTGTGAATAGATTCCTTGACTTGTTTTTCCTTTTTGCTACTTGAGTGATTTAAATATTAATAAATTTTCTAATTCTTTTACTTAGCTGTGGTTCTTCTGGGTTGGAATAGGTCCTCTATTCGAACTCTCTCAATTTACAGATGAAACTGAAGCCCAGAGAGGTTGGAACTGTCCCAGATACTAAGATTCAGAGGCAGAGTTCAAATCCCATTTTATGGACTCCAGAGCCAGTATTAATATAACACACACATCCACACACACATATTAATTTCAATAAGCATTTTCAAGCATCCATTATGTTCTTGGCAGTATGTTAGTTGCTGGAGATACAAAATTAAAATTGAAACACATCCTGTCCTCAAGGAACTTACATTTACTTGGGGAGAAACAACATATACTCAGATAAATAAATACAAAATATAGACAAAGCAAATATAAATGAACTTGAGAGTGGAAGAGGGCACTAATAACTAGGGGAATTAGAAAAGTGATTTTATTGGAGGTGGCATTTAGGTTGTATAATGAAGGAAGATGGAGATTCCAAGAGATAACACTGGAGAAGGTGAGCATTCTAGGCATGAGGGGCAACCTGTGCTAAAGAACAGGTGGTAGATGGGCTCTCATGTACCGTGAGGTCAATTAGGCCAGTTTGGTGGATGGAACATGATTTATCTGACAAAGACTATTATAAAATTATGTTGCAAAGATAGTCTGGAGGCAAATCTTAAGGGGTTTAAAATGCCAAAGACATTATATGCACATATGCCTATGCCAGGTTAAAGTAATATTGGAGTGATAAGGGTAATTAGAATTATGTAGAATTAGAAAGAAAACCAATTTTCTATATCAGAAATTCAATTAAGTAATGTCATTTTACCTATACCAAGCCCAGGCTGAATATGCCATTAAAATCTCCTATTAGTGGAGAATATATTGCCTGTTTAATCATTTGTATTTGTGCCACCCTAGAATGTTCACCTATGTATTCATTACAAGTTCAATGATTTAGAAATCAGTCCCTGTAGCTACATTTGATATTCAGTTACTGAACTGTGACACATTGTTTCATCACTCATACCCGGGTGTTTTGGAAATATGTCCCATCAACTTATAAATTATGCAACTGCCGTTGTAAATTCATGGACCAACTATATAGGAAGTTTTCGATTGCATTTATATTCTCCTTAGTGGAATTAAAATATGAATGAGCTGCTTTGCATCCCAGACTTTGGGTGAGTGAATGTCTGAAATGTTGGAAAAAGAAGAAGAGCACCATTTTTATTTGAACTTCATAGCCAAGCTGTCATTTTGATAGATGCATGTTCCCTGCTTATTTTAGGGCATTGAATGAAATATTAAAGAGTTAAGATTTAGTCATATTATGACATACAAAATTTCTAAAGATTTTTTAGCAGATAGGTTGGGAAGAGCAATGCAGTTTGGGTTTTGACTACTATTTTCACAGCCATTTAATTTTTTATCTTTCTCTGGGCCTCAGTTTCTTCATCTGCAAAGTGAAGATGATAATATTTGGAACAGGCATCCTTGAATCTATCTCTTAGGGCTATTTTGAGGATCATATGAGATAATGAATATGATCATGTTTTTATAACTATAATCACTACACATGTAAAGTTATTTTTATATTGTCATCATGGGAAAGAGAAAAACCCATGAGGGAACTTTGGTCATAGATGGGATGTTTAGCCCAGGATTTCAATTGGTATTTTTAAAAATGCTTATGGTTCCCTAAACTTTCTAAAATTTTCTTCATCTAAATGTCTTTGTGGACAAATATGTCTTGAGTATCTATGCTGTATTCTCAGAGGTATGCAAAAGATAAAAAAAAATGCTGATTTCAAGGAGCTCACAATCTGATTTAAGAACTGATACTGTGGTAGATGAATATACAAAGTGCTGATAGATTTTCCCTTTTCCCCAACTAACACCCATATTTCAGTATGTAAGGTAGGTTTGTCTAAATGTATGGATGGGTTTTATGGGTGGAATATATTAAATATTATCTGAAGTCCAGTATACCTCCAAATAGAGGAGAGCCAAGGGTCATTCTTACATATCAAAGGACATGGACTAATAAGCTTGATTTGCTTTCCAAAATAATTGAGCTAATTCACAGTTTTACTAGCATAGTATTTTTCTGCAACCCATTCAAGTGGATTGTTCCCATCTCTTACCATCTTTATTAACTTCCTATGTATGAAGTAAAAGCTAAAAGTTGTTTTGATCTGCATTTATCCTATTATTAGTAATTTAGAACAAGTGTTTATATGGTTTTTAATGGTGTGTAAGTCCCTTGAGAATTTCTTGTTCATATTTTTAAATTGCTTTTTCACTGGGGAGTAATTCTTGATCTTCTCAATTCTTTATGTATGTTTCAAAATAGACCTATATAAAAATATTTGGTACAAATAATTTTCCAACCTGCAATTAATAGCCTGTCTTCTTATTTTTGTGGCATTGGTTACATTTATGCAAAAAGGGTCTATTATATAGTAATAAAAATTATCTATTTTATCTTTTGTCATTTTAAAGAATTCCCCCCTTAGCTAAAGATATGAAAAGCCCACTAAACTGCCTTATTGTTTCTTTTTCTTTTTTTGTCTCATCCTGGGTCATCTCCAGTCATCCTGATGAGTATCTGGTCACTGGATTCAGATGGCTCTGGAGGAGAAGTGAGGCTGGTGGCCTGCACAGCCCTCCCTCACTCAAAACAAAATCAAGGGCAAGTCATCATCATTTCTCTGATGGCATGGTCTTCTTTGGCAATGAAGGACGAACATACACAATCTCCCAAATCTTTTCATTTTCAAAGGAATGTTCTCTGTTCCCCTCTACCTCCTGACTTTCCTGAATCCTTCACAACTCAATTCAAATCCCATGTTCTGCAAGAGTCCTTCCATTCATACTGCATACATTTTATATGTATATAGGAATTTGCATGTTGTCTCCCCTCTTAGAATACGAGCTCCTTGAGGTCAGGGACCATGTGTTTTTGCCTTTCTTTTGTATCACCAAAACTTAGCACATTTGCACATAATAAATGCTTATTGACTTATTAATTAATCCTCCAATATTCGTTTTTCCATCTTTGGTCACCCTTGCCATCTTGTAGGGTGGTATGAGGTTCAAGTTGAGGCACTACTATGAATGGGGAGAACCAGAAAGGGATTCCTACATATGGATTTCAGATCACAAAACTAGGTTGCTAGTTCTCATTGCATGAAGAGTGAGCTGGTTTGGGAGTGTGTTCATCCTTCATTGCTGAAGAAGACCATGCCATCAGAGAAATGATTACATGACTTGCACTTGACTTTGTTTTGAGTGAGGGAGGACTGTGCAGGTCACCAGTCTCACTTTTCCTCCAGAGTCATCTGAATCCAGTGACAAGATATTCATCAGGATGACTGGAGATGACTCAGGATGAGACAATTGGGGTTAACTGACTTGCCCAAGGTCGCACAGCTAGTGAGTGTCAAGTGTCTGAGGTGAGATTTGAACTTAGATCCTCCTGACTCCTGCACTGGTGCTCTATTCACTGCACCACCTAGCTGCCCCTTGATATGGGAGTAAAGTAAAGAAAATGTGATTCCTACATATTTAGCTTCTCTGACATTATTTTATGTGTTTTAATCATGGACAAAGTTTCTTTTGCCTGGTGGATTCAGTTTGCTACTCTTACTAAGTTTTTGGGTTCTTGAGATTTCATAAAACAGCTACTCTACTATCTTGCTCAGGTCACATAAACATTTTCAGCTCTCTTAATAAAACTTTCATCTCTAGTATTGTGGAGTATTCACTTGCAAGAGAGATCTTGATAAGTTTTGGAGATGCTGTGCCAAAATGGGTTTTGTTGCAAGCTCCACTGAGGTGAATTACTATACATAGATAACTATCTTCAGGGCAGTGGGCATAGTAAGAATTTAATAAGGTGGGTGCAGGAAAAAATAAGGTTGTAAAATGGAAAATAGACATGCCTCAAGTCATGTAGACCCTATCTTGATTATTACACAAGCAAACCCAATGTAGTATCCAGCATCTGGGAGTAAAAGCAATGGTAGGGAGGAGGCAGTTTCTCTGGTCTGGCAAGACTCTCACCTCCCACTAACTGTTAAGATTAGAACTTGAGACAAGGTGGGGCACAGAGATATAGGGAGTCTTGACTGCAGCTATGATTAAGTCTGATATTTTACCATGTATCCTTGCCGTCTGTTTAAGAGCTGTATCTTAACTACTAAATAAACCTTTTGTTTATACAGGGTGATCCTCAAATCTTTGTGTGGCTTTAAGCTATCAAAACTTGAAACTATCAAAATTTAAAGCTGCACGAAGACTTCAGGGATTTCTTACTTGTGCTGGGTATTGCAATTAGCAAGGTAAATCAGCTAAATGGTATGGTGAATAGTGCTGGACTTGGAACCATTTAACCTATGTAGAATGTGGAAGACATTTAACCTATCAACTTCAGTTTACTCATGTGTAAAATGGGAATAATATTAGCAACTACTTCACAAGGTTGTAGAGAATCAAATGAGATATATAAAGCATTTTGCAAATCTTAAAGTCCTATATAAGTGCTAAGTAAAAAGAAAAAAATAGTCATTTGTCAGTTTCTGAACTGCACTGCAAGAAGCTACTAGTCAAGAGAGTAAGAAAATTTCTCAAAATATACCTAGAATCTTTGGTTTATGACATCCTCTGACATCAGAATTACACAAATCAAGAGAGCACTATAACCAGGCTTCATATGAGAGAGAGGCAGTATAAAAATATGAAAGGAATATTGATTTTGGAATCAGAAGATTCATTGGATGCCTATGATTAAGTGATCAAGGCACTTAAATCTCTCTGAACCTCAGTTTTTTATTCTAGAAAATGAGTATAATTATGTTTACAACAAAATCATATGGCTATCATTGGGGGAAATATTTTCTTAGTGTTAAAAATACTTTGTGGACATTTAGTACATTGTAAATATGAATTATTACAAGTGCCACATGAGAGGAACAGACCACAAGTGCCATGTGGACTGATTCTTCTAATCTTTGTATATAATCCCCTTCATAGTAGAGATTGTTTAATTCATTGTTCTCATGCCAGTGCCTAAACTTAATAAATGCTTTTGACTGATGGAAGAATAGATTGATGAGAGATATCTCTGTGGTGTAGTGCAGTGGGAAACATTTTAAAGGAGGAAATAGAGCTTTAGAGAGTGTTGGAGGTAATTCTGGGAAAAGGTAAAGGCAGAAGTACAAAAGAAAAAAAAAATGTAGCCTTTGCTGGTGTTAACAATGTGAGCGGAGCATAGAATTCAAGGACTGGAGTAGAGAGAAATAATATTATGCTAGACCTGGTCCATGGAAGGCCATCAATATTGTCTGAACTTTACATGCAATGGAGAGATCTACAAAAGTGTTTTTGTTTGCTTGCTTTGTGAGGGGGAAGGACATTATGACTATTTTATTTCAGGCAAATTAATTTGACCTAGGTTTATAGGATGCCTTTACAAAGAGGGAGGAAGACTTGTTAGGAAGCTATTATAATAAGCTAGGAGGTAGGACACAAAATGGTGATCATATAAAAAATGAAAATAGAAGTGTGGGGGGCTATATTTTGGAGGCAGAATAAAAGTAAAAATTACAGAATTAGCTGACTGAATTTGAGGGTTAGTTAAAGGGAGGAGTCCAAGATGATGCTGAAATCCTGAAGTTTTATTGGATTCAACAACAAACATTTATCAAATACCTACCCTATCTTAGGTACCAGGGCTAAGAGGAAACAAAATAGGTTCTCACCTCAAAGAACTTACTTTCTATGATGCAAATAGCTAAGGTAATATGAGGAGGGCAAAAGTATTAATATTAGGTATTAGGTGATAGTAATCTGGGACGTTGTAAAAGTGGAGATGATACCTGTACTGAACCTTGAAGGAAAATAAAAATTTCAAAAGGTGACATAATGAAAATTAGGGCATAATGCCAAAATAACAAAATGAGGAAAAATACATTTATTGTCATAAAATAATAATCTTAGATACATATTGAATTTATGAACGTGGCTGGTCAGTAGAAGTAGTAAAATTAAAACCTGACTCACTACTATTTTGACTAACACTTCCTGGATTCCTTTATTTGTTAAACTGATTAATAAATTAATAAAATAGTAATAAATTAAAAAAAATTAATAACTGCTTGCTGTGTACCAGACCATATACCAAGTGATAAGGACACACAAAAAGTGAAGCAATTCCTGTAATTAAGGAATTTATATTCTATTAGAGCTAAATGTTAGGATGCTATTACTGAACACCAGTGGGAACTACTTTGATTTGTCTTTCCGGGACTGGAATAGAGGATCTACTTTAGTCCATCTTGGAACATAACCTGTGTCCATTAATGGCCTATAGAACACATTCATAATAGATGGTAAGAGGATTATCTATGTCCTTGGAGCAGAGTGGGACTAACTTGCTTCAATGAACATGTGATTATTGCCTCATTAGCACTATATTCTAAAGACCTTAGTTTATCAGCTAATCAGACTGTTACAGAACAGTGGTGGCCAGGAATAAAGTATGACTGAGTGGGAACATCAGTCAGGCAGTTTGGGATAGTGATTTAAGGTACTCCAAAATATTGGTTTATGAATTAAATTTAAGTTTTGATTTTTTAAAAGATCTGGGGTTGAATTTTTCATAGAGATGATAATTGAAGCCATAAGAAAGTATACATAGTATATTTTCAGTTTCATGTGCTATCATCTTTTTTCAAAAAAATTATACTGTTATGGAAAAGCTTGTTTTATCCCATAAATTAAAAATACAATAAATTTAAGCTAAAAATAAAAAGCATAGGTGAGGGAGAAAAATAATTCTTTTAACAACTGAATGTAACTTATTTATAATGTTGCTTAGGTCATATTGAGGAGTGATAGGACCTGGATCCTGAAAGGAAAAGACCATGTTTTGAAAGCAACCCAGTCCCTGAATTTTCCCATACTTTTCAGTAGCGCAGATCACTGGCACTTCTGCCCAAGGCATCTGACCCATCCCAGCCCACCTAGATCACTTAATTAGCTTACTTGACAGCAAGTTTACTTTCCCTGTCACTCTTGGCGCTCCCCAGACTACTTAATTCCTTTCACTATTGCACATGGCCTGCCCCAGACTACTTGCCACTCCTTAACCCCATACAGATACTTTCACTGTCCTTTTTGTATTCAAATAGCAGTCTCACCCCCATTAAGTCCCAGATTCCCTAAAAATCTCCCCCACTCCTATTGGCATTACAATAAGCCTTGCCACTCTCACTGGAAGGTTTGAGTGTATGAATTCATTGCTTTCTACCCTGAAATTTTGGGATTCCCAGGAACCCCAAATCGCATCAATATATGATACTAAACTGACAAAAAAGAGTTTTGCAGCCCCTCATACAAGAGGTACTAGTCCTTCCTGAACACCCCACAGGGGTAAGACTTAACTTTTTATTATCCCCAGATATTCCTCTAAGACTTTAAGTTTTTAATTGAAAGTAGCAGATGTATGTGTGTAACAGCCATCTTTTACACCAGTGAAATCACATTCTCTTCCCATTAGTTAATCCCATCAAATAACTAATAAAATTAGCACTTTGAGTATATTTCCTCATGTTCTTTGCTGATAGTAAGCACCTAATTATTTGAATGAATGAATGTCTTGATCATCTTGAAGCACAAAGAGCGTTTGTTTAAAGAAAAGCAAGCAAAACCCCAAACCCACAACATAGTCCCTCATAGTTTGTTGGACCTCATGCTTGAAGAGGAACAAATGACATCACTATATTGGGATCCAGATACAGTATACCTGATTGTGGCTGATCAGTCCAATTCGAGCTTAGAAGGTTCCACCATAAGTTGGGCACAAATAATCCATACAAACATTTGGAGTGGAGATATCTCTAAATTTCCTCAACTTACATTTCTTTTGAGCTACATCAAGTATGCTTTGGTCATAGATCACAGCACCTATTTTGATGCAGGCACACGATGTTGAATGGTCCTGTCTGGGTTTCATATGGCTTTGCAGACCTTCTGTTTGGTAAGCAGTCAAGTCTTCTTTTCCACACTTTCCTTCAGAGCCTCCTAAACACTGAGCTAGTCCTGGCAATGTTTATGTCCACCTTTACATCTATATGTACATCCCTGGGAATTATACTGCCAAGATAGTTGAACTTATCTGCACCATTCAAAGTTTCTCCATCTGCTATAACCA
The DNA here is from genome assembly GCF_028372415.1 of Notamacropus eugenii. Taxonomy (NCBI): domain Eukaryota; kingdom Metazoa; phylum Chordata; class Mammalia; order Diprotodontia; family Macropodidae; genus Notamacropus; species Notamacropus eugenii. The sequence continues at coordinate 126,714,593 of NC_092873.1, forward strand.
ATGGTTCCATGTGTAGATGGTGTGGTGTTGGCTGGTGGAGAACCTCTTTTACTGGTGTTAATTGTCAGGCTAAAATTAACACAAGTGGTAGAGAATTGATCCATATTCTATAGTATTTCAGCCTCAGAGGCTGCATTGAGTTTACAATCATTTGTGAACAAGAAGTTGCTCATCACAACTCTCCCTCTACTTGGCTTCAGCATTGCTTGATGATCTGTAGAGAATGCTGTGGAAGTGTTTCACCCATCTCTCTAGTCTCTATCACTAATCAATATGGCCCCACCTGTGCTGGGTAGTTAGTATAAGATGAAAGAAAAGCAGATATTCTCATTCCAAAAATCAGAGGATTTGGATATCTTTAGTACTAGTGAGCTTGCTATTAATTCCTAGTTTGACCAAAGAAAAGTAATGTGTTTTGAATAAAAATACAAAGGTGAAGACAATCCCTGACCTCCAAGAATTCATCTTTAGCTGAAGGAAATAAAATATGAAGGGAAGTTGTTACCTGCCATGGGGAGAATGAAAGGAAATATTAGATATCTTTTAATTTACCATCAAAACAGTGACTCTAGAAATTAAACTAAATCCTTAAAACAAGAGTCAAATTGTGAGGGACTGTTCTTTGTTTATTTTTCTTTAAGGTAAAAGAACCATATATTAGCTCTTAGTACTTTAAGATGATCAAGGGAGCAATATTTTGATTTGGAAAGTTATAGGGATCATGAATGAAAACATTGGGGAGTAGATTAACACACACTTTTGAATAATAATGATAGTACTAATTTCATTATGGTTTCAGAACTGCAAAGTCTGGGTAAAGGACAGTGGAAGGAATTCATGTTGCGCTGATACATTTGGTGAGTCCAAAAACACCTGGAAAATAAAATAAAACTTTATCTCCTTCAATATAGTGGGCCAGGTGAGGTACTCACCAATCAGGACAGTGGATCTCAAGGTCTTCAAAGGACTCATGATGGAAAATGCCATCCACATCTGGAAAAAGAATGATTGAGTCAGAATGCAGAGTGAAGCAGACTATTTTCTTCTGTGTTTTATTTTGTTTTGCTTTTTTTCCTTATGGTTTCTCCCATTCATTATAATTCTTCTATGCAACATGACTAATGTGAAAATGTGCTTAATAGGAATGTATATTTTGAGCCCATATCAGATTGACACTTGAGGTGGGAGGAGAGAGGGAGGGGGAGAAAATTTAAGACTTAAGGAAATGAATATTGAAAACTAAAAATAAATAAATTAGAAAAAAAAAAGAAATGGTTAAATCTTCCTAGGCATGTTGTCAAGTCTGAGAGACAAGGAAAAGTTTGTGTACATACTGGAAAAAGGAAGTAGCATAATCCAGAGTTAGCTTGTTTCAATTAAGAAGAAAATTAACCACAATTCATTTTTTCATTGACTAGTACAGAGGTCCTCATACTTTAGTGTAGTTTTTGTTGCTGTTGTTCATGACACAGTATTCTTTGCCATGAAGAATAGGGACAAACTGAAGCTTCAAGTTGGGAGTTCTATGGTATGGTAGAAACACTCAAACATGTCCATTTTTCTTTCAATAAGGACTAATATTTTGACCTTCCTCATTATAAATTCAAGGTCCAGTGTGATTGAAGATTAGATAAAATGTGTCATAGGCAAGTTTTGTTTATTTTTAAATATAATACTTACCATACTGTGTATCCTAGGTAAATAGAATTTATATTAAGTGAAATTATTTTTTGTTTTCTTCAATCTAAAAAAACACAGAGACAGAGATTCAAGCTCGTAAGGTGGCTTGTAAAATATATTGAGAAATAAAAGTCTACCCACTGAAAAATGATGTAGGAGGGAAAATGCATGATGATTTGAAAATTTCTTATGCTTGTGTTTGAATGTGCTCTGAGAGGATTATTCAAATGCTTATTGCCACATTGCATGTATTTACACTGGTGTCTAATTTAAGGGTAAATTGTATTTCATCACTATAGTCCAATTATGCCCTTCGAAAAATTAATTTTTTTATTTTTAATTCCAGATTTTCTCTGCCCCACTCATTGGTTGGTTTTTGAATGGATCAGAGTTTCTAAATCTTTAAAAGTTTATTATCTTTACAATATTGCTATTATTGCTCTGGTTTTGTTCACTTTGTGTCAGTTTATCAGGTCTTCCTAAGTTTTTCCAAAACTCTTCCCTTCATCATTTCTTACACTGCAATGGTATTTCATCACTTTCAAATGCCATAATTTTTTCAGCCATTCCCCAATTGATTGAAATTCCTTTAGTCTTCATTTTTTTTTCCACTACAAAAAGAGCTGTTATAAGTATTTTTGTACATATAGGTTGTTTTTCTCTCTTTTTCAAATTTCTTTTGGATATAGACTTGATAGAGTTATTGCTGGGTCAAAGGATATTCACAACTTAATAACTTTTAGGGAATAACTTCCAAATTGCTTTCCAGCGTGGTTGAACCAGCTCACTGCTCCATCAACAATGCATTAAAATATCCCTTTTCCAATAACCCCTCCAACATTTGTAATTTTTCTTTTTTGGTCACTTTAGAGAACATGAGGGGTATGAGATGGTATCTCACCATTGTTTCAATTTGTATTTTTCTAATAATAAGTGATTTAGAGCATTTTTATATGGTTATTGATAATATGTCTTTGTTCCTCTGAAATTTGATTATGTATATCCTTTGACCATTTATCAATTGTCAAATGAAGCATACCTTTTCAGTAGCCCAAAGAAAACACCCTTGAGGTGGAAAGCAGGAAAGGGAAAGGTAGGGGAGGTGAGAGAGGAGAGAGAGACAGAGACAGATAGAGACAGACAGAGAGACACAGACAGACAGAAAAACACACACAAACAGAGAAAGAAAGAGAAAGAGAGAGAGAGACAGAGAGAGAGAGAGAGAGAGAGAGAGAGAGAGAGAGAAGAGAGAACAAGAGAGACAGAGATACAGAAAGACAAAAAGATTATGCTATCATGGATAAAACACTTAAATTTTCAGTGCCCCAGGCAAATAAAAATTATGAACTGCAAACATCCTGCCAGTCTGTACTGAAGGTTTCCACGTTACACATTCCTAATACAAAGGAAACCATAGATTTAGACTGTATTTAGAGTCATAAAAACAGATATGTGTGTATTTGATGGATAGCATTAGCAATTCAGAATCAGGAAGATATGAATCTCAGTCCCACCTCTGAAGCATATTGGCTATGTGATACTGTTCAAGTTACTCAACCTCTCAAAGTCCCAGGAAACTCTCCAAGATTGTAAATTGCAAAACCATTGTCAATATCTATGTTGATGAGGGAGTTTCCTCATTGAGAGTTCTCTCCAAGTGGTGTAGAGAATGAAATCATTAGTCATATCTGTCTATCTGTCTATCTATGTATCTATGTATGTATGTATCTATCTATCTAACTACCTATTATTTATCTATATGCAGTTATCCCTTCCACATTGAGACTTTCCCCAACATGGTTTTGATATATCTTGGGTCAACATAAGAAATTAAATGGGAATTTTGGGGGAGTTTTTTAGAAGATGAGATGGCAAAGAAAGAGTTTAGAAACTCAGAAATACATAAAATATATGTATAGTATTATATAATATAATCATATTTTATCTTTTAATACCATAACAATTCAGACTTCTTTTCTGGTATGAAGAAAAGGCCAAAAATTTTCCATGGATTTTCCAGATTGAGGAGGTGCTGTACCTCTACCTCCTATGATGTGGAAGAGATAACTGTATGTATATGTGTATGTGCGTGTGTGCATACACATACATATATACATATATTTGTATTTGTATCTGTATATGTACGTGACAGTATGCATGTATATATGTGTATGTGTGTGCATACGTGTCTGCACATGTTCATGGTACACAGATATGGAATGCATGTATGATTGTATATGTATGGTGTATATATAATCACATAGATATACATATGTATATTGTGACATTAATCAAATATTGTATATGTGTCATTCATTTATTGATGCATATCTGCATATAGAGTGACTATACATACATGTATTATACACTTGCATATAAGCATAACGCTTCTGATATATGTGTGTATGCATATGCATGTATGTAATCAGAAGTGTTCATATGCTTCTGTGTTTTCACCAATATGTTGCAAGGTGATTTCCAAAAGTTCACATCAAGTCCTTGTTTGGGGCAGGACCAAAAATATTTGTGATTCAAATCTGTTTTTTCTGTACTTAACAATTAGTCTTCAATAGAGAAAAAAGTACGATAGAGAGTTCAGAAGTAATCAAGCCCTTTTCAATAAAATCTGCCCATGAGGGATTCAGGAGGGAGTACTTGAAAAAGTAACTATTTATTTAGTGAAAATATAAAAGTCAGCATAGCCAGAGTCCATAGGTTGCAGAACCTTTAGGAAACTGAGTAATGAATTTTGCTGAGCCATTTGGCAATCATTTTAAACCTCTTACTGGTATAGAAGGAAATGAAATCTAAAGAAAAAAAATAAACAAACAAGGAACAAATGCAAACTCAACGTGTAAATGAGCATTAACCTTCATAGTCCTGGCATAAAGGAAATCAGATGGGTCCAAAGGAAATTGAGCTTTGGACCTAAAGCCATTTATTTCTTTGCACCTCCTCTAACAATAATGTCCTGATCCCTCCAGTTGCTGGTAACTTCTCCCCAGAAATTTATTTGTATATTCTTAAACTGATCTGTAATCATATCAATTCAGCACATTCAACACATAGCCCATTCATTCCTCTACCTCCTGTGGAACTCTTTTCCATGTCTCCCAAGAGTTTGCAAATTGCTAACTACCCAATTTGCTAGTAGCCTTCATTGCTTTCTCTCAACATCATGAGTGAACCAGTAGATCACATCTAGCTGTCATCCAATAATCTTTTTATGTGTCTACCTATCTCCTTTTTCTATCATATCATTCTTTGATTTCATCCTTGTAGTGCCAACCAGATATTCACAGCTCCTATGGGACCATGAATATATTGTCATAATTCTGAATCACAATATACAACGGACTCTCCACATGGAAGACAGAAACAAAACATTTATTCAGATGCAAGAAAGCCAATCCCTTATAATCTAACAATGCAGAGGACAACACTATCTCCAAGCCTTCCCCTGCTAGGCTTCCCACAAACCAGCTCCATTAAACAAATCACAAATAAGCTCTTACACTCACGCTAGCCAGCTGCCTGCATCCTTCCTAGCTCTGACTTCTCTCTGAGTCACTTCCTCTTAGCTATGCTCTAGCTCCACTTCTTCCTGCTCTACCCTTTCGGTGAACTCCTGCCACCACAGGCTCCATGTGACTCAGACTTCTATGTGACCCAGGCAGGTCACATGGGCCTATTAATGACTGGGAAAGATCTTCCCATTTAAATTACCTTTACAGTCCTATGCTCCAGTTCTCCATAACTCATTGGTTATATGTTAACACACTCACACTCCTCAAGCACTTACTAATTGCTCTGGATGCTACGCTAATCTTTAAATCTTCAAAAGTATGAGTGTTCTAACTCTCCCTACCATTAAGTAGTGCCAGTAAAATGTTTGTATTGAAAGATGGGCCTTTGCTCTTATGGCAAGTTTAGGTCCAGTTAAAGTGCTGTGTGATCAGCTGAACATAATGTAGGTTCTTCCTTCTTTTCAACTCTGGGAAAATACTTTTGTCTTTTGTCTATTTGTCTTTTTATCCATTTGCCTTGTTTGCTTACAGCATATATAGTATTAGACAAGATTGTTGAGAAAGCTAGATGACCCAGTGAATAAAAAGCTAGGCCTGGATTCAGGAAGACCTGAGTTCAAATGCAGCCCCAGACACTTATTAGATGTGTGACCCTTTCCAAGTCCTTTAACATCTTTGCCACATTTTCCTCAAGTGTAAAATGGAGATCACAGTAGCACATATCTAGCAGGGTTATATGAGGATCAAATGAACGAATATTTTTAACACAGCATGGTGCCTTGGCATATAGCAGATACTTAATAAATGTTTGTTCACTCTTCCCCCTTTGTGAATATATATATATGTATATATATATATATATATATGAATATGTATACCCATAATATTTAATTTTTCTATAAAGATGCTATTGCTCCTTGAGGTCAGAGATGTTTTGTTTTTGTCATTGTACCCTCAGTGTCTACCAGAGACCCTTAATTGTTTATTTTTGCTGCCCCCTCTAGCTCCAAATCCATCCTCTAATTGTCCTAAAATGGAGGTAAGAATTGCCACTCAGTCTGACCGACAGGATTTGGAAAGTATTAAATCACAATATCTATCATAGTTAGATTATTCTTTACTAGAAGTGTCTGGAAGTTTGTCCCGTGAAGCTCATTTGATAATGTTTTACAGATTTCAGATATTTTAGTGGGCCAAAGCAGAGTAGCTGGTGTAACATACTACCTCAGCAATGTCCTTTCGTTTTTTGTTTTGGCTGTTATGAAGTATTTAAATGATAAAATGATCACGTATGAATGGTGCCTCCTACATATTTCCCCCACAGAAACTAGTCTATCCTTTCCTATGTACAAAAACAATGACATTTTTGTATTCTCTTTTCTAAATGCATTGAAGACGTCCTATAATCCAAAAACTATCCCATACTAAGCTTTTCACAAAATATAAATAAATACATATTAGCTTGGTGTCCCAGATTCCCATGTGTTAATATGTTTTGTATGAGTGCGTCCCTGATGTGAATGATAAAATGAAAACCTCTAGTCCACAGCATAGAGACTGAGCTTACTACTTACAGCACCAACTGTTCACATTTGAGAACCTAATAAAGAGTTCTTAATGTGTCATAAAAATGGAATAATGGGGTTTAATAATAGGCTTGGGGTTTTTTGGAGATACTGTTGGGTTTGTCTGAGGGCATGTTTTATTTTATTGGCAGTTAAAAAGAAGCTAATCTTCATATTCATTTAAAATTTTTTATACAAGCTATCATCTATTGAAACATTTGTGAGGCTGAAGCAGTAATAGAAAGAGACCAGAGAAAGACCATTTCTTGATGCGTGGGTTCAGGGTAAAGGATAGCAACTGAAACAAGCTCAGTCTTTATGATTTGCATAGAAAAGAACAGTATGATGGGGTAGGTGTGAAGGAAGACACAACTTTACTTAATTTCTTTTCCATTTGAAAAAGTAGAGTTAAGTCAAGGGTCATATGATAACTAAGAACTAAATTTTTTTCTGACCATAAATCAGATGAGAGTTAAACTGAAGAAATCAGAGAATCTAATAGAGGAGAAAACCTTTTAAAGAGTAAATGTCAAGTCAAAAATAATTATTAAGCACTTACTACTACCAGGCACTGAGTTAAGTCTTGTGAATACAAATAGAAATTTTAAAAAAAGGAAAGACAATTCTTGCCACCAAAGAGCTTATATCAAACAGAGGAAGAATATATATAAAAAGGATCTGAAAAGCAGGTGGGAGGAGGGATGTTAGACAAGAAGGTTGGTTGTTGTCCTTCATTCTCCAAAAGGACCAAAATGACATTACCATGATAAAGTGAAGTTGCAATATGTACGACTGTGGCTAGTCAGACAAATATGAGCTTGGAATGCTCTACCACAGATTAGACACAGATAGTCCATGTAAACATTTGGGGTGGATACTCCAAATTTGTGCATCTTATGTTTTCTTTATTTTGTTTCAATTCTGCTTTGCTCATAGAGCACAGCACCTTCTCTGATGTGGGCATGCCATGCTGAGTGGTCCTGTGCCAGTGTCTCCCATGTTGAACAATCAAATCCAAAATTCTTGAGAGAAACCTTGAGATCATCCTTGTGTCACTTCTTCTGACTACCATATGATTGCCTGGCCCATGTGAGTTCTCCATAAAATAGTCTTTTTGGCAAGCATACATTTTGCATTCGAATAACATGGCCAGTCCATCAGAGCTGTGCTCTCTCAAACACAGTTTGAATGCTTAGCAGTTCAGTTCAAGCAAGGACCTCAGCTTCTGGTACCTTATCCTGTCAGGTGATCCTCAGAATCTTTCTAAGACAATTCAAATGGAAGGGATTCAGTTTCCTGGCGTGGCACTGGTAGACTGTCCATTTTTCACGGACATACAACAATGAGGTAAGCACAACAGCTCTGTAGACCTTCAGTAGTCAGTCTAATACCTCTTCTCTCCCAAACTTTTCTTCAGAGCCTCCCAAACACTAAGCTAACTCTGGCAATGCATGCGTCAACCTCATTGACAATGTGTGTGTCAACCTCATCGTCAATGTGTACATCCTTGGAAAGTACATTACCAAGGTAAGTAAACTTATGCACAGCATTCAGATCTTCTCCATTTGTTGTAACTGATGGTTCCATGTATGGATGGTGTGGTGGTGGATGATGGAGCACCTGTGTTTTTTTGGTGTTAATTATTAGGCCAAAATTAGCACAGGCAGCAGAGAATTGATCCACACTTTGTTGCATCTCAGCTTCAGAGGATGCATTGAGTGCACAATCATCAGCAAACAGAAAATCATGCACCAACACTCCTTCCACTTTGGACAAGAAGGTTCTGTGGCAGAGAAAGAAGTCTAGAATCAGTAGTAAGACCCAGGGAGGAATGGGATCATGACTAGAGGATGTGCAACTTCTGGTGCAAACTGGCTGAGTGAAAATATTTCATAGCTGCTAGCTAAAAGAACAAAAGTCCTTCTATTCAACCTCACACACTTCCTATTGGCTAAAAGATTTATTAACTATAACACCATTAGCTGACACTGAAGATGAACTGGATCAGAAAGATGATACTCAGGGGAAAAGTGGCAGACACAGTATCTCAGAAGGAAAAGCAGAAAGGGGATGATAAGATATGTAGCAGAGAACACTGGAGATGTAATATATTATGGGGAGCAGTCCTATCACATGATAGGGTAAACTATCATTAAAAAGACACCTCTAGAATCCTAGGTTTTTGTTGTTATTCATTCGTTACATTTGTGTTCTACTCTTTGTGACCCCATTTATGGTTTTCTTGGCAATGATATCGAAATTGTTTGTCATTTCTTTCTCCAGTTCATAAGGAAACTGAGGCAAACAAGGTTAAATGACTTGCCCAGGGTCACACAGGTAGTAAGTGTCTGACACTGGATTTTAACTCAGGTTTTCCTAACTCCAGGGTGGACAATCCATGCACTGTGCCATCTAACTGTATAGCATCCTACTTGTGCTACCTTTATTCACGTGTGCCTTCCATGTGAGTACTCCTTTTACATGTGTTCCTCATATGTGTATGTCTCATTTATGACCCCCTACATCCCTGTCAATTCTATACCATAACAGCTCCACTGCAGCCATGTTCCACATTCCCTTTCCAACAGAACCTTGAATGGTAACCCTGAACCACTAGGCTCTGATAGCAAGTTTTTGCTTTATTTTACCCATAGCAGGCCACCACCTCACTTCATGACTACTTCCAAAATATGCTACCACAAACATATCTTCCACCACTACTCTCTAGGTCCTTCTTTATGTGTTGTCTTCTCCTATTAGAATATAAGCTCAATCAGATCAGGGTCTGTCTTGCATACTTGCATTTGTATCTCCAACACATTCTGTAGCATATAGTAAGAGTTTACTATATGACTGATCTTCCACTTACATCCACTCAATCCACTGTGAATTAGTATATTTGTCAGAGAGCAATATCCCAGGTTTAGAGAGAATAATAATCCGTTATTAGTTCATTATTAATCTATTTCATTAAATTCTTTTGTTTTGAACTAACTATATACCTGTTCAATATTAAAAGTAAACCTTTGCTTGGGTGAGGGTTGCTGAGCTGTTTGTGTTCATCCTTTGTTGCCAAAGAAGACCATGACATCAGAGAAATGATGACATGACTTGCATTTGACTTTGTTTTGAGTGAGGGAAGGCTGTGCAGGTCACCAGCCTCACTTAGTCATCTGAATCCAGTGACCAGATATTCATCAGGATAACTGGGGATGACCCAGATTGCACTGGGAGACCTTGGGCCCTTTAGGCCAAGATTTTTGCAGGTATTCACTTAGGGTGAGGTAACACCCATTCGTTGAATAAGACTGTTTAAGCAGTAGCCAAGGCATGGCCCTTTAATGAGGCCAAGAAAAAGATGGACATCAGGCTGGGAGGGAAACAGCAACAGTTACTATTGACAATAACTCTAAAGCTAGGAAGGCCCAGAAGAGCACTTAAGTAGGGGCCCACTGGCATCCCAGCTTCAGAGTACAGTAGGTTTAAGGTTTTGGGAAAGGAAAAGACAGGAAAGTGAAGGACAGGTAAGGAAAGGAGTGGAGAGGAGAGGAGAGGAGAGGACAGGAGAGGAGAGGAGAGTAGAGCAGAAGAGAAGAGAGGAGAGGAGAGGAGAGGAGAGGAGAGGAGAGGAGAGGAGATAAGAGGAGAGGAGATGAGAAGAGAGGAGAGGAAAGGAAATTGGCCAATCAATCCTAAGTCAACTGGGTATCTTTTGGTCATCCAAATTTACCTTCCTTTGGAGAGGAGAAGGAAGGGGAGGGGGACAGGAGAGGAGGAGCTGAATTACCCAGCTAGCTGGGTTCCCCTTCAGCCAGTTGCATCTACTCACAGGTTTGTGTTCATCCTTCCTTGCTGAAGAAGACCATGCCATCAAAGAAATGATGACATGACTTGCACTTGACTGTTTTGAGTGAGGTAGGGCTGTGCAAGTCACCAGCCTCACTTCTCCTCCAGAGTCATCTGAATGCAGTTGTGATTTGAAGAGCATTCCTTTCCATAAAGTTCTTAGAATGTGAGCTATCTTCACAGATGAGGAGGGTCCTGAGTTCTATATGGAGAAAGAATAATGGAATAAAAAGAAAAATGAAATTCAAAGAAAGGAATCTTTCATATCTAAGAAAAATAGTTTATATTATAGTAAGTCAGAAGGAAGAAAAATTAAAAGGCCAGGAGTATTTTGCTGGAGACTAGGCCTGAAAATGGGACATTAGCACGGTAGAGCAAAAAAAGAGAAGAAAAATTCTTGTTTTTTGTCCCTCATTCTTGAAGAGGACCAATGGTGCCATGAGGATGGTGTCTTGATTTGTGTGTGGACTAGACTCAAGTAATGCCGAGTTGCACAAAGTCATCAGTCTCACTCTGTCTTCCAGAGTCAGCAAAATCCAGTGTCAACACAAAAGAAAAATACAAAATTTGGAGCCAGTGACCCTGGGTTCATATCTTGCCTCTGCTATTTTTGTGGTCTTCCTCAATTCACTTAACCTCTGTGGGTTTCTGAATCCTCAACTATAAAGGGAATGGAATGAAATAGATAACCCCAAAAGTCTCCCTCCTCTTTAACTCTATGATCCTATTATCTGAGTCACAAAGCTACAAAGGCAGGTGCAAATCTAGGCATGTAGGCAATAAAGTATTATAAAATATATATTATAAAATAAAGTGCACTGGTGCTGGAGTCAGGAAGACCTAAATTCAAATTCTGCCTTAGACATTTACTAGCTCTAAGATACAGACAAATCACTTAAGCTTTGTTATCTCTTTGTTTGCTCAATTCCAAAAAGGAGATAATAGCACCTACCTTTCAGGATTGTTATGAAGATGAAATAAGTTTATATTTATAAAATCAATAGAGCCCAGTAGGTGATATAGATACATATGCTTATTCCTTTCCCTTTCCTTCCATTTCCCCTTTCTCCTCCCCTCTCTTAGCACAGCTCAGGAACCAACCCCTTTATGACACCTTCCCTGTTCTAACCCTTGCTACTCCTCTCCTTGAAATTATTTTGCATGAACTTGTATTTATTTATCTGTGTTTAAGCTGTGTATCTACTCTTCTCTCCAAATGAACATAAACTTCCTGAGGGCAAGGAGTGTTTTGTTTTTGTCTTTGCATCTCTATAGCATGGTCTAGTTCCTTGCTCAATAAATCATTTTTTTCTTAATAAAATGAGATATATTTTATTTGAGCTGAATTTTGAACAAGAGAATATATTTCTTCCCTGCATGGCTCTGTTTGACCACATTTAATACACAGTTTTATCTGAAAACCTTAAGTAGATACCAAAAAGAAGTCAGAGAAAAGTAAGCTAATGGTTACATAACAGAAAAAGCTTCTCTTACAATAGAAACAAAGAACAAAACAATTCCATTTATAAAGCCTGGCCAAATTGCAATGGCCCTAGACAAGAATCTGTAGGATATAAAGAAGGAAGAAGAATTGTTTAGTGTGTAGTAATGGGATGCAATTAAGGAAAAGAAAATGTAGACTGCATATCAGGAACAATTTCCTAACAGTCTATTAGACTGTACATTAGTTTCCCAGGGGAAGGGATAGAAACCTCATAGCTTTAGTCATTTAAAGCTAGACTGATTCCCAGAGGGTGTGGCAACTCAGAAGGAACTGCAAAATGTAGAGTCATGAAAGTCTGTCTGAGTTAATTCTGTTGCACATCAAAACTCTGACTGCTCTATGGGCAAGAGTCTAATACTATTGTAATGGCACATTCTATCACATTAAAAACTCCATCTATTTTTATGGGAATGGCTCACCTTTGAATAGCCAATGATGTATTGCTACTAGCAAGTGAACATAGTCAACATTTACAAAGCTGACCTTGTATCACTATAGGCTATGGAACACCCGCAAAGGTTCCTAATGGAATGCTAACACATTGGATGTAAAATCCTTGTGATTATTTAATACGTGAAAATGCTTTGGGAGCCAAAACTTGTTTTTGTTCTTAAAGTAATCATAGTCATACCTTTAATCTTATCACATCTGGATATAGTTTTTCAGCCTCTTGTATTATGTATATTAATTTATCATTTCTGCTTGTTTCTTTAACACTCATATTTGCAAGGTCAAGAAAGGTCAAAGAGGATCTATAAAAAGGATTGACCACTTCAGTTGCTACAGCTTCCATCCAGTATGAGGGTATGTATATATCTTCCTATCATATGTGTATCACATGCTTATTTGCATTTGTTCTATTTTTTTATACACTTTATATTTTTACACTATATATTATACACTATATATTTTTACAACACTATGTAGTTTCATATATTTAATTCAATGTAGTTCAAGCACGATCTATTAAAAAACTCACTCTGTTCAAACTTCTGTGCTAAGCAATGGAAATACAAAAATATGACATGGGCTCACAATTCAATGAAGTCCATGGGGTACAGTGAAAAGGGTACTCATTCTGGAATCAGAGGACCTGGGCTCAAATTTTACTTCTTATGCTTAAACCTTAAACAAATTACCAAATGTCCATCAGTATCAGTTTCCTCATTTGTAATGAAGGGATTACATCAGATTGGCTATTATGACAAAAAAAGGAAATGAAGAATGTTGGGGAGGATGTGGGAAAAACTGGGACCTTAATACAACGTTGGTAGATTTGTGAACTGATTCAACATTGTAGAGAACAATTTGGAGCTACTGCCCAAAGCGCTATAAAACTGTGCATACCCTTTGATTCAGTGATACCACTACTAGGTCTGTATCCCAAAGAGATTAAAAAAAAATAGAAGAACCTATTTGTAGAAAAAAAAATTATAATTGCTCTTTTTATCATGGCTAAGAATTAGAAATTGAGGGAATGTCCATCATTTGGGGAAGGGATGACCAGGTTGTGGTATATGATTATAATGGAATATTATTGAGCTATAAGAAATGATGATCAGGATCATTCTAGAAAAAAAACTTGGAAAGACTAACATAAACTGATACAGAGTGAAGTGAGCAGAGCCAGGAGAATGTTGTACACAGTAATAGCAATATTGTGCAATGAACAAATATGAATGGCTTAGCTATTCTCAGCAATGCAATGTTCCAATACAATCCCAAAGGATTTAGGATGAAAAATGCTATACACCTCCACAGAAAGAACGGATGAAGTCTGAATACAGACTGAGGTATACTATTTTTTATTTTTTGTTATTGTTTGAGTTTTCTTCCACAAAATGACTAATATGGAAATATTGTACATGATTAGTCATAAAAATCCTATATCAGATTGCTTACTATTGGAGGGCAGTGGTACAGAGGGAGAGAATTTGGAACTCAAACAAAAAAAATGTCAAAAATTGATTTTGCTTGTAATTGGGGAAGAAGAAAATATTATTTTAAAAAATGAAGGGGTTGGACTAGATGCTCTCAGAGTGCCCTAGGCCTAATACCAGTCATGTAGCCGGGACCATAAATATATATTGACTGAGCTGGTTCTAGCTCTAGGTCTGTAATCCTAATAGAGGAAAGGACAAAATATACAAAAAACTGTAATATAAAGTGGAAAATGCTATGTGCAGAGAAGAGATCCACACAAAGTCATATGAGAAACCTGAGGAAGGAGAAATCATTTTCAGCTAGGGTTATTAGGGAAGGTTTTACAGAAGCTAGGCTTCACAGTGGATAGATTACTGTTACTGGAATCAGAAAGACCTGAGTTCAAATTGTACCTCCCCATAAAAACTAAGTGGACAAGTTATTTAACTTCTGTCTGCCTTACTTTCTTCATATGTGAAACTGAAATTATAATTACCTCACAAGGCAATTATAAGAATCTATTTAAACAGCATATATAAAACTGATTTATTTTTTATCTTTTTTATGGTTCTATGGGCCAGGGGAATTGAGAGCAACTGATAATAAATGAGCATAAAAATTTAAAAATAAATAAAATGTCATGAGGACTGATTAGAAAAAGAAGAAATATATATCAACAAGATACGAGCAAGGGAATAGTAAGTGAGACAGGGGAGGAGAAGCAAGGCCTCCTATAGAAGGTGATACTTGAGCTGCATCTTAAATGAAACCAACAATTCTCAGACCTGAAAGTGAGTAAGAGGAACAGACTCAAAGTTTTAGGATCTTAAAATCTTTCAACTTAAATACTACTGGAATAGTCTTCAAGGATGCAGGATTACCTTCTTGACATGAGGAGAGCTTTTGTGGAAATATAACCAAGTTACAATTATAATAAAATGTTTCTAGTAGAGTTGTTAATTGGATTACAGCATTTATTATGATATATACAAAGGTGTGACTATTTCACAGCATGAATTTGACTGACATTCAATATCTACTTGAAATTTATATGTAGTACTTTGGGATCGTTTGTGTAATATATATGTATATATACATATATACACACATATGTACACATGCATATAATATATACATACATATATACATATGCACACACAGAGAATGGTTTTACTGAATTTATGTAGCTTGATGCCTGATTTCCCTTTTATTTCCCAGTAATTCTAGAGATGTAGAGGATGTGTAGTATAGAGGAGAGAAAACTGTCCATGAAGTCAGAAAACCTGATTTCCAGTCCCACTTCTTAAAATATGTTATCCTGTGTAGGTCACTTAGCAACTCTCTCTGACTACATGTTTCAGAAATATGTTGAACTATATTAATAGGGGGAGTTCCCTCATTTGAGAATTTCATGTAATAATGAAATCACGTTTAGTCCCTAAGCCTATATAGATACACTATAAGTGCTATCACAATATGAAGTTGTTATATGATAGGCACTGTACTAAGTTCTGGAGATCAAAAGCAAAAGCAGCTACTGACTTCAAGAAGCTTACATTCTAGTGAGGAGATAATACGTAAACAAATATATACAGGATACTTACAAAGTAAAGGGGAAATTTAAGGATCTTTACTTATATGGCATATTTTATTTATATTTGTGATTTGTAAGATTTTTGAATTCTTGATCAAGAAACTATCATCTCTGTTTCCTCTTTGTTCTAGTTATAACATTGTTTTCATGGAAAATTCATTATGCCTTAAGGTAATAAAGCTTCTGGAAAAGCATCATAGTAAAAAAGCAAAGACTTTCTAAAACCAAAATCAATGATTCTTGAATGTTTATAAATTTAAAATCACAAATGAACTTTAGAGGGACAAATTTGATTAACAAAAAGAAGGTGGGAGGAAAATAGAAATATGATAGGAAGCATAAAAGTCATAATTCTTCGGGACAGCCTAATTCATCTATAATACTTATCTATGACAGGTTGCCCATATTGGTTGTATAGCCATGTAACTCTATCTAGATGTGGCTCACACATAAATAGATACCTGTAGAGTCTCTTCCACCCACCCTTTTCCACCATGAATGTACTCTTACCAGGGAGGAAAGCAGAAAGTTTTTGTCTGAGGTGAGAAAATCACAGATTTTCTCAGAAAATGGGAACCAGAATAAAGTTATATCTCTCTGTATTCTCAGTAAACATTTTCTTTCTCAAACATTTTGGTCTTAGAACTCCTCTATACTCTTAAAAATTATTAAAGACCCCTCAAAGAGTTTTTGTTTATGTTGATTATAGCTATCAATATTTACCACATTAGAAATTAGAACATCTTAGTATAATATGAAAATAGCTTGAACCTTCCATACTCCATGAAAAGGTCACCAGGACCTCTTCAGTCCTGAACTACACTTTGATAGCTTTTGGTCTAGGAGAAATAATTTTTAGGTTTAAACTCTGTGCTTGATCATCATCTCTTAGCAGGGAAGAAGTTATATATACTAGGCTGGACTCTCTTCCCAACAAATGTCAGTTACACAAAGGTGTATTGCCAAGACAATATTCACAGCACTGGTGGTGACTATAAATATGTCGGTGTGGTTCTCAGTTGCAAAGTAAAAGAGACTCTCCGTATAGGAGGCAGAAGAAAAACATTTATTTCACCAGAAAGCTAAATCCCAGAACCAGAAAGCAAAATCTGTCATAGTAATCAAGAAGTCAATACAGGCTATCACCATAGAGGGTCAAAGCCATTCCCAAGTCTCCCTGGCCCCTACTGGGACTTTTCCGCAAATAAACAAACACTCAAGAGTCTAAGGTGTGCCTGTCTGTGTCCTTCCCAGCTCTGACTAGACTGACCAACTTCCTCCCAGCTCTACTCCACCCTTCCTGTTTCACCTCTTCAGCAAGCTCCTCTCACCGCATGTGACTTAGCCTTTTATGTGGTCTAAGCAGGTCACATGGGCCTATTAATGAATGGGAAAGATTTTCCCATTTACACTACCATTACAAAAGGCTGCAAATAAACACATTTGTCCAAGCCAATAGCAAACAGAAATCAGAGAAGTTATACAGATGAAAATATACCAGATAATATATGAAGTGAACAGTCTTTCTTACAAGGTCTATGATATCTCAGTTCAACCAAAAGAGAAAGAGTCCTAGATCTCATTTAAAGGAAAATTCCATGAAATCTCTAGAGTAGTACACTGAGAATAAGGACACAATCAAGGTTTCAGATACTCTAAGTTTGCTTCTTCCTGGAGTCATTCTCACACTTCAGGGATCTCTCCCTGAAAAAAAAAAATCTGGAATTACATGTCATCTGTCTCAAAGCTGGAATCCACAAGACCAGGATGTCTCTTTTTTCAAGCTCTTGCCAACACCGCTCCTTACACACACCAGGAGTAATTAACCATCAACAAGGAAGGGAGTCTTATGCAAATGGCCTTTGGATATGGGTTGTATATAATTAAAAAATACTTTTACAATTTTCAAAATGTTTTTCTTGTTAGCAGCTCATTTAGTTCTCACAACAGTTCTGTGAGGTATTTGAGCAGGTATTAGTGTCCTTCCTTTATAGATAATGGAAATGAAGGTGCAAGAAATCAAGTGATTTGCTCAAAAGCACATAGCTTGGAGAGGTCCACTGGCTAGCCCAAAAATACATTCTGCTTTGGTGTGCTAATAAATTCCTTTTTTAACTTTTTCCCCCCTGAGTTTTGCTTCTTTAATAAGGATGAAGATTCAAACATGGAATTTTCTTTTACCAGTCTAGTGAGCTAGCCAGGAGACTTTTTCAAGAGTGTCTTCACCCATGACTATCACTGAGAATGAGTCTACTTCACCCCTGCATCTGGCACTTGGGTCTTTACCTGATTGTGGGTCAGAGCAAACTCCCCCTGGCAGTTAGTTAGACATAAAGTGACTGCAGAATTTATAACTCCCCCCAACCCAATAAAGATAAGGAGAAATAACTCCCAACCCAAACTGATTCTTTCTGATTTGTGCGCAAAGATAAAGAGGTACATGCAGAAAAGGCAGTTGGTGAGTATAGGTCCATACCCAACATTAAGTTGCCCAGGAAGAGAAAGGTTAAGGGGATGCTAGTACCAATATGTGGTTGGCATAGAATGAGCTTCCCGCTATCTCCCTATTGGGCAATCTGTTAAACATTTGCCAATTTGACAAGGAATGTTCAATGCAGATGATATTCAATAGCCAAGATTTATAATTATGGGAAACAAATTTGTCCAGATAAATATAGGACTTTTGATTGTTATCAACTGCATAGTTTAAAACCAAATTTGAAGAACCTAGAGCCTAGCAGAAAAAACAAAAGGCCATGGCACACTTAAAAAATGACTTTTGTAGGAAATTCAAAAAAGAAGGCAGTAAAAATTTTGTTGAGCTCCAGGAAGGTACAATGTAGGCAGTGAGGTGGGCTTGATGGGGGTTCCATTTCAGAAATTCCTGTTTCACTGACCATATGCAGTTCTGGGTCACAGTCCCAGGGTCAAAATGACAAAGAGCACTTGTGGTCTCAGTGAAGCAGGTTACAGGTTATAGGTTAGAGAGGAGTGCTTCTAGTCACTCATAGGGGAATAGGGACCTTGGTTTAATTCTAAGAGAATTAGAGTCGCAGGGTCAGGGAAAGTGCTAGTGTTGGTGGCTACAGGGGAACTAAGTCCCTTCTTGGATAAAGCTCAGAGCATAGACCAGGCAAGCAGTGATCATATCTCTCCTCAGATCATACCATCTTGTAAGCACCAAAAACCTGCAAATATCCAGGCCTATCTTTGAAACCAGTACCAAGATAGGCTTGAAGTAGTGCCCCCTCCATCCTGTGAACAAAGCCCAATTTTAACTCAAAGTTAAAAGCCAAGAAATGGATTGGGAAAATGAGAAAACAACCCAAAAGAACCTGACCATAATTAGTTATTACAATAACAGGGAAGACCAAGACACAAAGCCTGAAGAAGATAATGATGTCAAAGTACCTACAAGCAAAGCCCCAAACAAAAATGTGAATTGGATAGAAACCCAAAAAAGAACCCCTAGAAAAGCTCAAAAAGTGTTTTAAAAATCAAATAAGAAAGGTGGAGGAAACATTGGGAAAAGAAACAATAGTGATCCAAGAAAATAATTTGTTAAAAAATAAATAGGTTAGTAAAAGAGGCATAAAAAAGGCAAAAAGAAAATAACACCTTTAAAAACAGAATTGCCTAAATAGTTTAAAAAAAAACCCACAAAAATCCACTGAAGAGAAGAACACCTTAAAAAGTAGAATTTGCAAGATGGAAAAGAGATACAAAAGTTTATTGGAGAAAATTATCCCTTAAAAATGATAATTATTTGGGCAAGTGGAAGCTAATAACTCCATGAGACACCAAGAAGCAATAAAACAAAATCAAAAGAATGAGAAAATAGAAGAAAATGGGAAATATCTTATTGGGGAAACAACTGACCTGGCAAAACAATTGAGGAGAAATAATATAAGAATTGTTGGACACTTTGGAAGCCAGGATTAAAAAAAAGATAACATATATATCTATATTATAATATTTTATTGTAACCAAATTCCAGAGCTCCCTGGTCAAGAAGAAAAATTTGCATTATGCAACAAAAATGAAACAATTCAAATGTTATGGAGTCCAGTCAGGATTATACAAGATGTAGCAGCTTCCATATTAAAGGATTGGATTACTTGGCGGAGTAGCTAAGATTACAATAAAGAATAACCTATCTGACAAAGATGAGTAAATCCTTGAGGGGAAAAAATAGATATTTAATGAAATAAGGGACTTTTAAGTATTCCTGATGCAAAGACTGAAGCTGAATAGAAAATTTGACTTTCAAATACAAGACTTGAGAGAAATACAAAAAAGGTAATCAGGAAATAAAAATCACAAGGGATTCAATAAAGTTAAACTGTTAATATTCTTACTTGGAAAAAAGATAATTATGACTCCTAAGAATTTTATCATTATTTGAGAAGTTACAAAGAATAAACAATGGTGGTCAGAGGTGTAAGATGACTATGAGGGAATTATTTAAAAAATAAAATTAAGGGATGAGAAAGAGGGATGCACTGGGAGATGGGGAAAGGAGAATGAATGGGGAAAATTATCTCACATCAAAGAGGCATCAAAGGAGGAGCTTTTATAATAAAGAGGGAGATGCAGGGCAAGAAAAAAGAAACTGAAGGAATTAGAATAGGCAACGAAGAAACGAACTATCATTCTTTGCAGATGATATAATGATAGATAATCTTAGAGGATCACCTAAAAAACTAGTTGAAATAATTGATAACTTTAGCAAAGTTTCTAATATATGTAGTTGTTTTAATTTAGAAGAAATTATTCAAAGAAATAATGATAAATGGATAAATTGTTGCAAATAGGTTCTAGAGTTTTCAAAGATATCACTTGTTGAAATGTAGCAGGCACAAGGCTGATCACTGAAAGATCTAGGTTTGAGCAGGGTTCTACCACTCACCAGCTACATAATCTTAAACAAGTCTGTTTGCTGCAATAAACCCCAGTTTCTTCATCAGTAAAATGGGGATAATGATAATGATACTTTGTTCCAAGGGTAAATGAGATAATGTATGCAAAATGTTTTTAATTTCAAATTTCATTTATATGTAATTGCCTGTTTTTCTGCTGCTGAGGATTAGAGTGGATATGTCAAAAAGCGATATTGACTAATGTTTTTTGTGAAGGGACATAAATTATCCTGCCTCTCTTTTATTCTCCTGCTCCCAGGATTAAATGTTTCAGTAAGAACTTCTGCCTAAATCAAGCTGAAGTAAGTGTATGTGTGTGTGTGTGTGTGTGTGTGTGTGTGTGTGTGTGTGTGTGTGTGTGTGTGTGTATTTCAGAAGTGTTTATACTCTAATGTAAAATGAAACTGTGTTTGCAAAATACTGATACAGTTTTATGTGATATATCCCTGGATTAGGAGAGAAACTACTATTACTTTTAATGACTTTAATATTTGGTAAAAGTTGACATAGAAAAAAAGAAGGCTTCCATAGCAACAAATCAATAATTATCAATTGTCAATCAACATTTATTAAGTACCTACTATGTGCCAGGATGGGGATATAAATAAATATAGCCCCTGACCTCAAGGACTTCACAATCTAAAGGGAAAAGACAAAACAGAAAAAGAAGTTGAGAAGTGGGCTATGTACTGGGTTGGGGAGATTATGCTGACATCCTACATCCTAGTGGGAAATTATGAGATGATTGCCTTGGACTTCCTCTTTAGATGGAAGATCTTGAAAGAGTTCTCCCATGTTTACCCACTATCCTCCTTTAATCAATGCAGGGGTAGGAGGGACTCAGGAAGTGTGAGCTTCATTGTTGATGCATTTATTAACTGTTTAATATGTGCTCAGTGAAAGGTATCCATTATGTAGGGGAGAGAGGGCCAGCCTTGTGGAGACAGGAAGACTGGGTGCCAATCCTGTCTCTGTCACATGATGACCCTATGACCTTGGACAAATCACCGAGACTTTCAGAGCTCTAAACAACTCTCTGAGTTACCAAAAAGTGGTGACCAGCATTGGTGGATGGTATTTCTTCATGCAGAGGTTACAACCTAGGTCCAGTTCTTACCCAATATTATGAGGCACTGTGTTGGAGGACAAAGGAAAAATCAAAATCAGTACCTTCTCTCAACAAGCTTATATTCTAATTGGTATGAAACGTATATCTAGGAGGAAAGAGCATCTGGGAATCAAATGATACTAACAGCCTCTAATAGGAGGCAGTGATTGAGGTAAAGATTGTCTGCTCACCTTTACATACCCCTGACTTTTATGGGTTTCTACATGGCTGATACTCAGTTTTCTCATTTCCAAGTGCACTAGATTTCTTTAATTAGTGCTTTGTTTGTAAGACAAAAGGTTTGCAGCCATTTTTCAAAACAAAGAACAGAGCTTATTTGCCTGTAGGTCTCATTGTAATGCTGGCTTTCTGCAGCAGTAGAAACCTTTTACATGCATTGAACACTATGTGTAATGATCCTTGAAAATTTCAGCCGTTCTGTCTAATTAGTCTATCTCTAGGGAGGAAGTAGTGACAGTGGGGGGCGAGAATTGACTATATGGATGTTCTATTGACTGAGACTGTTGCGGTGGCAACAGAAACCATAACAGTCATTTTATAATTAGAACAATAGGATCCTATATTTGGAAGAGACCTTAGGGGTTAGGTAGTCCAGCTAATATCTGAACAAAAATTCTCTATAATATCTCTAAGAAGGAGTAATTGGTCCTGTACTTGAAAACTTGAGAATTCATTGGAGAGTTGAGAAAATGTTCTTCTTTCACATCGTTGCAGAAGTGGGGGACTATGGATATGGGAAATTACATATAATATCATGTCGAAGTGTTCATTGGCTTTGTTGAACTGCTTTATTCCCGTCTTTCTTTTAAAAATCTTGGTTACAAAGGATTCTTGCTGAAGCAAGTAGAAGGGGAAAGACTGCATTTGAAAGTAATGGTGATATTAAAAACAAAAACAAGAGAGTATCAATAAAAAGAAGATTAAAAAAGATAATTTATTACCAACCAAAGCAGGTCATTAAACTTCAAAAGGTCTACAATTATTATGGAATTATGGACTTAGAGTTGAAAACTCTAACTTAGACCTGAAAACATCTATTCCAATCCTCTTATTTTACAGATAAGGAAACTAAGGCTTCAAAAGCTGAAATAATTTGTTGGGGCTATATACATAGTCAGCAGTAGAATAAGGAACTGAATCTTGATCTTGATCTGTAGATTCCTTATTCAGTGCTCATTATACTACACCATCTTCTTCCTCATCTTTACTTGAAATCTACCTCTTACTGTTCTTAATTCAACACTCTGTTTTCAAGCAAAACAAATCCAGCGTCTTCTCCAAATGACAGCCTTCCAAGGTACTTACAATATTCTTCCAAGAATTCTCTTATTCAGGCCATATTTCCTCAGATGGGACTGTGAATAGCAAGATTGTTTCTATGCTTTATCATGATATTTCATTAGGGATTAAAATAAGCCATGTTGTCATCACTATTCTCCCTCTACTGAGTACAATGAAATTTTCTACATGTTAAAAGACATTTTGATGAGTTGTTATATGCAAAAAAAAAGTTTGATAAGTTTCAAGCAAGGGACCTGCCTTTCTGAGTCATGGTAATCTGGTCCATAAACAATAGTCTCTCACTTGATTCATTCTGGAAACCTTTGCATCTTGGTGGGACCAAAGTTTGTGCTTCATTTTCATGAGTCTTATGCCATGGTTACCTTGATGACACAATGAAGAATCAGAACAAGGTTCAATGAAGGATGCTATGCTATCTAACGAAAGAAGAATAAGTTTTCATTAGATTTGTTAGCAACTCCATCATACACGTGGCTGTTGCTGAACTTGGGGTCAATTAAAACCCTACCAAGCATTTTCCATATGAAAACAATAAAACAAGACCTAGTCAATCTGGTGTTTATATAACTGATGCTTGAACTTTAGTTCAGGCTTTAATTTTACCTCTACTAAAATATTAGAATGTTTTTAATTCTTTCTTATTGTTTCAACTTGATGAGATCATTTTTAGTATTGTTTTTCTTAGCTTTCAATAGTATCCTTCTTTCCCCCTCAACAACACCATCTGCTCTAGGGCACACATATCCATTTGTCCAGTTAATTTCTCCCTGATAAAAAGCACTTTTCTTCCAAACAGACTCTGCTAGTCCAATGGCACTCATGATAGCTATAACTAGTCTCATGTTTAATCACTGACTAATTTTGTGAATAAAATAGTGGTTGTACTATTTTCCAGCTCAATACCCCAAACTTTGATGCTAATCTTTAAGAAGTTGCATTTTAGTCTTTTCTGCTTTTTTCCTTTTAATTGAAAAACTGAATTTCTAAGTGAACATATATCCAAGTATTATTATGCAATGTGTATTCAGCTTACATGCTTACTGGGTAGTCTCTATAAGACATTTACCCTGGCACATCACCTCTCCAGAAGATAAATTTCTTTTCTATTTAAGCAAACTACTGAAGTGATCCCTCCTTCATTTATTTCTACACCATTTATCTCCTTCAAGACTATAAAAGATCTGTGATTATTTTCATTGTGGGTATTGCCTTCACTGATTCAGAATGTAAGGCCTCCAAACCTTACTAAATGGTTTCATGAGTTATTGTGACCAAAAAATGCATTAACTAGTGGTCAGTCTTTTGATGAAAAGCCTCTAAGTACTGGCTGAAAGAGATGATTATGAAGTCCTGAAGAAATCAAATCTTCAGCATGAGTCTCTTAGGAGTAACAAAAATTCACTTAACTGAATTCCAAACCTTAGACATTTGTAAAGTAACTCAGATATACTCTAGGGCATGACCACCCATGTGTGAAAACTATTGCTTTGAACACTCAAAGGCTTCTTGCAATGTTTTGTTGGGTGTTATACCTTCCAAAGACAGTGAGATGGTGAAGTGGATAAAATGCCAGGCTTGAAGTCAGGAAGACTCATTTTCCTAAGTTCAAATCTACCCTCAGACACTTGCTAGCTGTGGGACCCTGGGCATGTCACTTAACTCTGCTTGCCCCAGTTCCTTATCTGTAAAATGAGCTGGAGAAGAACATGATCAATTACTCTAGGTATCTTTGCCAAGAAAACCCCAGATAGGGTCATGGATAGCAAGAAACAATTGAAAAACAACTGAACAACAACAAAATACCTTCCAAAAGTATTTAAGATATTTAGATAAGAGATAAAATATTTAGATTCTTAAAAAGAGATTACAGCAAGATTGTTATGAGGAGTTCTGACAAAAAAGACAAAAAAAAAATAAAGGCACCATAGTGCAATAGAAAGAATGCTGGATTTAGAATATGGTTTAACTCTATCTCCTTTTTTCACAACTTTTTAATAACCTCTATGAGCCTCAGCTTTTTCATCCATGAAATAATATTAGACTGGTTATCCTCCAAGAGGTCATTTGCAGCTCTAAACCTTTGATCTTATGTAATATTGATTAAGCTATCACAACAAACGAAAGATAGAACGAAGACATAAAACAGATATGAAGTAGTTTTGAGGAGGGATGACTGACATTATAACAAATTCATAAGGAGACCAGACATTCTACCACCACTATTCTAGTAGTATCGATATGGATCACTTGGGAAACAAGGCATTTTATCCATCCCGGCATGAATAGCTAGGGGCATAGGGAGATAACTTAAGTACAACAGTCAGTAAAATGAAAACTTTTGGTTCCAGCATTCTAGAAGTTACAGTTCTTCCACATCTGAAGTGGTCTATTCATGCTTACCTCTGACACTTCAAGCCTCAAAGCACAAGAGCAGCTAGGTCAGCACATAAACTACAGGGTGTGAACAGTTCTCAAAGACTCAAATCCTAAGGGAAGGATCTGCTTTTCTCTGATGCTTTAAGCCTCAAAGCACAAGAGTATCTGGGTCAGCATATAAACATTATCTACTACCACAGGATATGATTAGAGCTGCTGAGCATTCAGATTCAAGGAAAAGGTAGGAGAAGGTTAGCAAGTGTACATTAAGGTGATAATAATTGTTAAACCAAAATAATAGAAGTTAGTCAGGACCATGTCAAAGGAAGTTAAATTTCTTTAATTCTTGCTTTCAATTTTATCTCATTTTCTGTTTCTTTCTTAAATAATATGCATTGGATTGATCCTTGTGTTTGAACCTCTTTATTTTCATTAAAATTCAAACAAAATGATTTATTCTGATTGCCCAGTTACATATTTTTTGCTGGGATACATAACCTAAGAGTGTCAAGTCATCAGTTAACAGCTGTCTTTCTCAGAGCATTCCAAGCTCATCTGTGTATGTGTCTGCCTGTCTGTCTGTCTCTGATTGTCTCTCCATATAGCCGTCTAGCTAGATAGTAATGGTACTAATATAGTTATAGCTACCTATATCTACTGACCTCTATCTATTCATTCATATCTCTATCCATCCATCTATCTATCTATCTATCTATCTATCTATCTATCTATCTATCTATCTATCAATCATCTGTCTGTCTTGCTTAACGGAGATATGTCAAGCTCAACGAGGCAGAGCCAAGATAGCAGAGTAACAGCATGCACTTTGTAGAGCACTACCCCTGAGCCCAGCCAAACACCTGTAAAAAATGGTTTTAAACAAATGCTGGAGCTTCAGAACCCATAGAATGATGGAATGTATCAAATCTCCAGCCCAAGACAGCTTGGAAGGTTTCCAGGAAGTGTTTATCATGCCATGCAGGGGGCAAGGCACAGTCCAGTGTGAGCTGCACTGGCACAGATGGGATCTGAGCAGGCCTTGGGGAGACTGAATCTCTCACACCTGTGGCAGTCCCCAGACTTCAGAACCCCCAAACACCAAGGGCAAATTGGAAGGTCAGTGGAAAAAGTCTGTGGGACCAGTGTGGGAGAGTGGAGTGGTCCAGTGCCAACCCAGGGTGGTTGAGGGGGGAGGGGGTAGAGGAATCCACAGCAGCTACAGCAGCAGCAGGGGCAGAGACAGCAACTGCTTATGGAGCTCTAGGCTCATAGATTGTAGGAGAATCAAGCAGCTGACAGTATACCCCCCCACTCCCACTGGAAGCAGAGAACTACCTTGACAAAGAGCTCAAAGGTCAAGTAAATGTCTAGGGAAATGAGCAAAAATCAGAAAAAGAATCAGACTATGAAAACTTACTTGGGTGACAAGGAAGACCAAAACATACAGAAGACAACAAAGTCAAAGCTCCTTCATTCAAAGCCTCCAAGAAAAATATGAATTGGTCTTAGGCCATGGAAGAGTTCAAAAAGGATTTTGAAAATCAAGTAAGAGAAGTAGAGCAAAAATTGTGAAGAGAAATGAGAGTGATGCAAGAAAATCATGAAAAACGAGTCAACTGCTTACTAAAGGGGACCCAAAAAATGCTGAAAAAAATAGATTAACCCAAATGGCAAAAGAGATCCAAAAAAGCAATGAGGAGAAGAAAGCCCTAAAAAGCAGAATTGACCAGATGTAAAACTAGATTCAAAAGCTCACGGAAGAAAATAATTCCTTAAAGATTAGAATGGAGCAGATGGAAGTTAATGACTTTATGAACAATCAAGAAATTATAACATAAAATCAAAGGAATGAAAAAATAGCAAACCATGTGAAATACCTCATTGGAAAAACAAGTGACCTGGAAAATAGATCCAGGAGAGGCAATTTTAAAAATTTTGGGACTACCTGAGATATGTCAAGGAGTACCACAGATACTCTTGAACATGGTTATTCATTCACTTTCACCCTCTCAGTGCTCCTGCAAGTTTAGGTGACCTATCATTCTGCTAATCTCTGACCTATGATAAATTATCTCTGCCACTTCAGTCTCAATGCTCGAAGCCTCAACAAAACAAAACCAAAACCCTTTATTTTAATGAGCAAGCACACTTTCATATTACCAAGTTTGATTATATTTCAGGTGAAGGAAAAAAGGTTAAGAATAAAGAGCGATCAATTGTTAATAATCTTGAGGCTAACTATTTTGTAGATAATTGTATGTCACACCAAGCAGTCCAGCAAGACACAATTGTTAGGGATCATAAGATTATAGAGTGAAAACTTGAGACCTAGATATGTTAAATGATATATCAAGAATAAATGTCACAGACAAGATTTGATCCCACATCTTTCAACTCCAAATCTAGAATGCTTAATTGATGAATTTTAGACATTTAGATTTCTCTATAGCTAAGTCAGGGTTATCAATTTAAATACAACCAGCAAACATTTATTAAGCACCTCCTGTGTAGGATGCCATTGAAATAGAATGTCTACAGGGAAAACTTTTAACAGCATCAAAAACATTAAAGAATGCTTTGTAATGTTTGTAAAAATATTTTCACAATCATTATCTCCTCTCCTTTGATCTTTGCTATAATCCTGTGAGATTCCACCTCTCAGGGTAAGCAATAATCTTATTTCATAGATAAGGAAACTGAGATTAATGAAGGTTGTGACAGAATTGGATCTTGAACTTACAACTTCCTGATTCCAAGTCCAGCACTGTGACCTGTTCATCAAAGTACATGTAATGAATTGTATGACCTGGGCAAATCACAAACTTTGTGATTACCCATTACCCCAATCGAGCATGTTAAAAAATATCTTTCTTTTCTGAATTCTGTGTCTTTTACCTTTCTGTCAGGAAATGGGTAGTGCCTTTGATCATAGTCCTCTGGAATCCTAATTGGTTATTACACTGATAGAAATTCAGCAAAAATAGAATTCCCTCACATTTGTATATTATAACTTGTTCATCTGTTTCCCAATTTATGGGTACCTTCTCAGATTCCCATTTTTGTCACCTCAAAAAGAAGTATAAATATTTTTGTACATACTTAGAATTTGTTTTGCATAGGACTAATACCTTCATTAATAAATTCTCCTTCAAATTTCCCCTTCTCCTCTCCCTTCCCTCCTAGTTTCCTATTTAGTGAAATGTATTTCTGTGTCCAACTATGTGGATATATTTTTCCTTCTTTTGATAAGTTCAAATAAGAGTGAGGCCCACGTCAGTCACTACTCTCATGTCTTCCTCCTCCTTGTTTGTGTAGATGTCCAATTGAATACTCAATTATGTGAGATAATTTCCCCTTACCTTCTTTTCCTCTCACCCCTCTCCCTCAATTTTTTTCTCTTCCCCTCTTTTCCTATTCTTTTCTTAAGATCATTGGGACATAACAGAACCATTCCCAGGCCTTGTCTGCTTAGATTCTCTCTCTGACTTATGATGATATTATGGTTTTGAGGGGACACACATATCATCTCCTCATATTTGAATGTAAGCAGTTTATCTTTGTTTACTCTTTTATCATCGTGCATCTATATTTACCTTGTTTTATGTTTCTCTTCACTCCTGCATTTGAACTTCAAAGTTTCTATGAAGCTCTGAACTTTTCATGAGAAATGCTTGGAAGTCTTCTATTTCATTAAAGGTTTTTCTCCTGTAAAATTATACTCAGTTTTGTTGGGCAAGTTATTTTTGTCTGTAAGCCCATATCCTTTTCTACTGGAATATTATATTCTAAATCCTCCACTGTTAGATGATGTATAATCTTTTTTTTTTTTTTTTAGGACACAAATGCATTTATTTATTTATTTATTATTATTTTTTAATGTTTAACAATCACTTCCATACAACTGAGATTTAATCCCCCCCACACCTACCCCCCACTACCCCTCTCCCTCCCCACTACTGCATACAATTCTGTATAGGTTCTACATATACTTTCCTATTGAGTATAGTTTCACTATAGTCATGCTATGTAGTCAGACTAAAATAAATGAAAGAAATCATATAACAAATCAAAACATGATACACAAACACATACACATACACAAACATGATCTGCTACATTTTGTGAATGACTTCCATATTTCTTTCTCTGAGTGTGGAAGGCATTTTGCGTTGAGAACCACCTTTGGGATTTTTTTTTTTATAAGAAGTTTTTGCGTTATTACAAAATTCCAAGTCTACCAGAAAAAACTCTCGCACACTGGTCGTTGCTGTGCACAAAGTTCTCCTGGTTCTGCTCCTTTCACTCAGCATCAGGTCATATAAGTCCTTCCAGGCCTCTCTGAAGTCTTCTTGTTCATCATTTCTTATGGCACAATAGTACTCCATTACATTCATATACCATAATTTATTCAGCCATTCCCCAATTGATGGACATCCCCTTGACTTCCAGTTTTTGGCAACTACATAGAGTGCTGCTATAAATATTTTTGTACATGGGGGACCCTTTCCCATTTTTATGATCTCTTGGGGATATAGTCCTAGTAGTGATATTGCTGGGTCAAAGGGTATGCACATTTTTGTAGCCCTTTGGGCATAGTTCCAAACTGCTCTCCAGAATGGTTGGATGAGCTCGCAGCTCCACCAACAATGAATTAGTGTTCCAACTCTCCCACATCCTCTCCAGCATTTATCATTTTCTTGTTCTGTCATGTTTGCCAATCTTATAGGTGTGATGTGGTACCTCAGAGTTGTTTTGATTTGCCTCTCTCTAATCAATAGTGATTTAGAGCATTTTTTCATATGATTATAGATATCTTTAATTTCTTCCTCTGAAAATTGCCTGTTCATATCCTTTGACCATTTATCAATTGGGGAATGACTTGTATGATTATACATATGAGTCAGTTCTCTATATATTCTAGAAATGAGGCCTTTATCCCCGAGCTTAACTGTAAAAATTCTTTCCCAATTTCCTACATCCCTCCGGATTTTGGTTGCATTGGGTTTGGTTGTGCAAAAACTTCTCAGTTTAATGTAATCAAAGTTATCCATTTTTCATTTCATAATGCTTTCTATCTCTCCTTTAGTAAAGAATTCTTGCCTTCTCCATAGATCTGATAAATACACTATTCCTTGCTTCTCCAGTTTATTCATGGTATCAATCTTTATACCTAAATCATGTACCCATTTGGACTTTATTCTTGTGTGCGGTGTCAGGTATGAGTCTATGCCTAATTTCCGCCACACTGTTATTCAGTTTTCCCAGCAATTTTTGTCAAACAATGAGTTCTTATCCCAGAAGCTGGGGTCCTTGGGTTTATCAAACAGAAGGTTGCTATATTCCTTGCCTACTGCATCTTGAGTGCCAAGTCTATTCCACTTGTCTACCTCTCTGTTTCTTAGCCAATACCAAGTGGTTTTGATAATTGCTGCTTTATAGTACAGTTTGAGGTCTGGTAGCGCTAGGCCACCTTCCCAAGCATTTCTTTTCATTAGTCCCTTTGATATACTGGACCTTTTGTTTTTCCAAATGAATTTTGATATTATTTTATCCAGCTCTAGAAAATAATTGTCTGATAGTTTAATTGGTATGACACTAAATAAGTATATTAATTTAGGTAGAATTGTCATTTTTATTATATTAGCACGGCCTACCCATGAGCAACTAATGTTTTTCCACTTACTTAAATCTGACTTTATTTGTGCAAAAAGTGTCTTGTAATTGTGTTCATATAATCCCTGGGTTTGTTTTGGCAGGTAGACTCCTAAGTATTTTATACTGTCTACCCTAGCTTTAAATGGGATTTCTCTTTCTATCTCTTGCTGTTGGACTTTGTTGCTAATATATAGGAACGCAGAAGATTTGTGTGGGTTTATTTTGTACCCTGCAACTTTGCCAAAGTTGTTTATTAATTCAAGTAATTTTTTACTTGAATCTCTGGGATTCTCTAGGTAAATCATCATATCATCTGCAAAGAGTGATAACTTAGTTTCTTCTTTGGCTATTCTTATTCCTTAAATATCTTTATCTTGTCTAATTGCTACAGCTAACATTTCTAGTACCATATTGAGTAATAGTGGTTATAATGGACAACCTTGTTTCACCCCTGATTTTATTGGGAATGCATCTAGCTTATCCCCATTGCATATAATGCTTGCTGAAGGTTTTAGATAGATACTGCTTATTATTTTTTGGAAAGTTCCCTTTATTCCTATGTTCTCCAGTGTTTTTAGTAGGAATGGGTGTTGTATTTTGTCAAAAGCTTTTTCTACATCTATTGAGATAATCATGTGGTTTTTGTTAGCTTTGTTGTTGATGTGATTGATAATGCTAATAGTTTTCCTAATATTGAACCAGCCCTGTAATCCTGGTTTGAATCCTACCTGATCATAATTTATTAATCTCATGATAAGATGCTGTATTCGTTTTGCTAAAATCTTATTTAAAATTTTTGCATCTATATTCATTAGGGAAATTGGTCTATAATTTTCTTTCTCTGTTTTGTCTCTTCCTGGTTTGGGTATCAAAACCATATTTGTATCATAGAAAGAATTTAGGAGGACTCCTTCTTCCCCAATTTTCAAAAATAGTCTATATAGTATTGGAATTAACTGTTCTTTAAATGTTTGATAGAATTCACTTGTGAATCCATCTGGCCCTGGAGATTTTTTCCTAGGGGGTCCATTGATGGCTTGTTCAATTTCTTTTTCTGAAATGGGGTTGTTTAAGTATTCAACTTCCTCTTCCGTTAATCTGGGCAATTTGTATTTTTGAAAATATTCATCCATCTCATTTAGATTATCGAATTTGTGGGCATAAAGTTGGGCAAAGTAGTTTCTAATTATTGTTTTAATTTCCTCCTCATTGGAGGTGAGTTCACCCCTTTCATTTTTAATATTAGTAATTTGATTTTCTTCTTTCTTTTTTTAAATCAGATTAAACAGATCCTTCCCGTGGACCTTCCAGTCTAACATGGGCTCCGAATCTGTCAAAGTCTGTTACCCACCGGATTCCACACCTCCAAAGTTTGGTCAGATTCTCCTTTCAGAGATATCCAGAGGAGTTTGTCCAGGAGCTTAGGTGAGTTGTTGCTTTCACTCTGCAATCTTGGCTCCGCCCGATGATGTATAATCTTGACTGTGGTTCCTTGGTACTTGGATTTTTCTTCCTTGATGCTTGCATTATATTTTTTTTCTCTTTTACCTGGAGGCACTGGATTTTGTCTCTAGTGTAGTTTGGAGTTTTCATGTAGGGGTTTCTTTCAGGAGATGACCAGTGGATTCTTTCTACTTTCATGTTGCCTTATGTTTCTAGGAAATCTGGACAATTTTCTTTTCATTTTCTTGAAACAAAATTCTAGGCTCTCTCTCTCTTTTTTTTTTTTTGGTCATGAAGTTCAGTGGTTAATTTTTTTCTCCTTTTATTATTTTCAAACTTCATTGTTTTTGCTGTGAGATATGTTACATTTTCTTCTCTGTTTTAACCTCTTGACTTTGTTTTAATTCTTCTTGTTATCTCATTGATGTATTGCTTCTCTTTGGGCCATTCTAATTTTCAGAGAGTTTGTTACTTGGGCAAGATTTTGTACATCTTATGCCAGTGTATTAAATCCCTTTCCAATCATTTCTTCCTTATCCCTTATTTCTTTTTCAGTTTTTTTTTATTCAAACACTGTTATTCCATTTATAAAAAAAATAACATTTTTCAATTCTTTTGTTTTTCAAATCTTGCTTCATTTCTTCCAGGGATTCTCGTTGAGTTTGCAGTCAAACTATATTTTTCTCTGAGGCATTGTTTGTACAAGTTTTTAAATCATTGTTTGCTTTTTTGTTTGTCTTGCATGTCTCTGCCACTGTAATAGCTCATTATGATAGGGTTCTTTATTTTTGTTTGCCCATTTTTCCATCTTATTTCCTGACTTCTGATTTGATTTAAAGGCTAGGTGGTACAGTGCATAGAGTGCGATGCCTGAAGTCAGGAAAAACTAAGTTAAAATCTGGCCTCAGACACTCACTAGCAGTGTGACACTGGGCAAATCTGTTTGCCTCAGTTTCCTCATCTGTAAAAAGAGCTAGGGAAGGAATTGGAAAATCCCTTCAGTATCTTTACCAAGAAACCCCAAATCAGGTCATGAAAAGTCAGAAATGATTGACAAAGACTAAACAATTAATATCCGCAGCACTTCTGGAGAGGTCTGAGTTAGTCCTGTTACTGTCTTCTTGGGAATATTGAATATTATGATATTCCAGGATCTCAGAGAAAGTTTAGGGACCTACAAACTTTTAGGACTCCCAAAGTGGTCTTGTCTGGGACAAAGTTTGATTGCTGCCTCCCTGATTTGAGCCCAGGGTTCCTGACCTGGGTTAGAATCTGGACAATAATAGAACACTGCTGAACTCTGCCATTATCAGTCAACTAGAAAGCTCTCTTGGTTCAAAGTGGAAGAACCATAGTCTTCCATGGAAGTCTGAGACTTTTCTCCCAGTTATTCCTCTGTAGGCTGGGCTAGACGTTAGAAAGAACCTTTACTCTGAGTCTGAGGTCTGAACCACACTGTTGTGTTGACTTCTGAACTTCCTCCTCTCTCATATACAGCCTTCCTGGGAAAAGCCACTTCCTTGTGAAGTTCTGCCATTGGTTTATGACCAGAAACTGGGTAGTGGGCAACAAAGCTTCTAGTTCTCACTTGTTGCAAAGTTAATGTAAGATTAGAGGTGGATGGGAGGAAGAGTTAATTCCCCACTCATTAATAGGCCTGAGATACCTTCTGTTAATTTCTAATGCAGCATAGGGTCAAAAGGGCCATGGTCTCCAGCCCAAAAAAGAGTATATATACTCTGAGATGAAGTTTTGCTTTGGGGCTTACTGTTTTAGAAGACTCTTTGGTGTTAGATGAGACTCTGGGAAGTCATTCTAAGAAACACCCCAGCTTTGAAAATCCAGATGTTGGTACTTTTCTCTCTAGTAATGGTGTATGTATTGTCTATGGTCAGACAGTTGGAAGCCTTGTCTGTTAACCTTTCTATTTGTAATTTCTGCTTATAATTTCTGTTTGTATTTTCTCTGAAGTTCAGGGTGCTGACTTTTCCCCCTGAACTAAGTGATTGATATACGTGCTTGATTAAAATAGATTGCTGACCCCTCAAAAAGTTGCTTTCCTTTTAGAAAAGCAGATCTAAGAACCTAGCCAGAGGCCCTCCTATGTATTCTGGGCTCCTTGCTGATACACTTGTGCCCTACACAGTCCCTCAGTATGGGTCTGAAGGTGACCCTGGCCTCTTGCCCTAGTGCACAGCCTCTCCCTGGTCATTAGAGTGCTCCATGCAATGTGCTCCTGGATCCCCTCTCTATCTGCCTCTCTGCTGCCCTGGAAGAGATTCACTGTAACTTTTTTTGGACTTACCACACAGGATTTTCCACACAGGTGCTTTTTCTAGATCTGTCTGGTAGAGTTTGTGGAAGGGAACTCACTGCGCTGTTTCCTAACATATCATCATAGCCCACTATGTATCTCACTCTCAACCTAATTCTGTTACAGAGATGATTATTTTTAGCCTCACTTTGTACCCAGAAAATTAGAGATATCTGGAAATTACATATATCCTAAATAATTCAACCAGTTAGCATAGAACCAAGAGTAGGATTCCAAGCTTGTGAAGTTAAGACTTATGATTGATATGAAATATCACTACCCTTTAGGAACAGAATTTGCTACATTTAACTTTTTATTTTGTTATAATACTTGATACAATGTATTTCACATAATAGAAACTCAGTCATTCATTGAATGAATGACAGTTGTCAAGTCTTGTTCATTCCACTTTTGTAAAGTTTCTCCCATAGGTCCCCTCTCCTTTCTCTGTTCTGATACTGCCAATACCCTTGTGTAAGCCCTTATCATTTCTTGCCTCTGCTATTGTAATAGCCTGCCGATTGGTCTTCCTGTTTCAAGCCTTTAATAGCTACAATCCATCTTCCACTCAGCTGTCAAATGATTTGTTAAAGCTTAAGTCTAACTCTCCCCCCATTCCATAAAGTCCAGTGGTTCCCTATTACTTACAAGATCAAACACAAAATTCTTTGTTTTTAAAACCTCCTTTTTCTGTTTTTCTGATACCTTAACTCCCTCTTATGAAAATGCTGTTTTCTCTCATAAGATATTCCATCTCTCTACTCAGGGCAGTTTCCCTGACTGTCCCCTATTCTCGAAACTCACTTTTCTTCTCTGCTTCCTGGATGTTTTGGCTTCTTTCTTCCCTCAGCTACAGTTCCGCCTTCTGCAAAAAGCCTTTTCTAGTCCCTCTTAAACTTCCTTCTGAGATTGTCTCCAACTTATTTTTTATGAATCTTATTTGTTCAGAGTTGTTTGCATAAGACTCATAGCTCCTTGAGAGCAAGAACTCTGTGTTGTTGTTTTTCCCTTTCATTGTATCCCCAGCACTTAGTGTAATTCCTGGTATACAATAGTCACTTAATAAAAGCTTTTTATTAATTTGTTGAAAGTAAATGAATAGAGTTGTTCCTAAGATGGAGGCAGGTAACGTCTCACCCTCCATGGTTCCTTTAATGAAACTTAAGATGCAAGTATTGATATGGATACAGACAGTACCCAAAGAGTTAAAAATAATATTAAGGGTTGACTTTGTATAAACCCTGGTTTATTTTCTAACTTGAAGTTGCCCTAAAGTCCCCCCTTATGCAAAACTTCTCCTTATCCTGGATATATTCTAAAGTTCCTTGTGTCACCCCCCCTCCCCATTCTGGGGAATGAGATTCCCTTGTCTCCCTTATCTTGAGTCATTCATAATCCTTATCCTGTGTCTGTCCAACTTCCATAAATGTTGTCCTCCTCTAGTGTCTTTATCAGGCAAGACTTCTTTATCTTGCAAGACTCACCCTACATCTCCAAACCCCTAAAGAAACTCTAAAATCATCCTATATGTGATCCTTTTCCTATATCACTGCCTTTTGTTTAGTCCCTTGCTAAATCTCAGGCCCACTGCTTTTGCATCAATAAAGCTCCCTTTGGTTAAAGAGAAGATCTAATTCTCTTGTACCTGTGAATTCTTTTGCACCTGAACCAGCCCTAACAATTCTAAACCTTGTCAGTATTAACAGCTTTATCTTCAGTAATAGTCATTTTTGAACTCCCAAATTCAGTTCAATTCCACAAACATTTACTAGGTACCGATTATGGGTCAGGCACTGTGTGTAGTGCTGGTGATACAAGGAGAAAAATGGTATGATCCTCATTGTCTAGGGGGTTTTTTATTTGATTCATTTTGTTTTTCCTACTGTAAAGAATTTCCAAATGCTTATATTGAAAAAAAAAAGCGATCTTATTTTCTATCTTCCTTAGATAGAAAGAAGCTTTTAAAGAGAGACGAAGGCAGAGTTTAAAATGAGATCTTCTGGTTGCCTTACTCCAATGGAGGAAACTGCCTAATGTGAAACTTATCTCCCATTCTAACTCCCAAACTTAAGTTGACCCAGTTAAGAGGCATCAGTACTGTGTGGAGAAGCAGAAGCTACTGATTCACAATGTAAGATCTGCCATTTCCATGGCAGTTGATTACGTGGACTTTACCCATCAGTCACAGACAATTTACTTCTGATTGCGCTGAGCACATTTAGGAGCAGGCATTGGAGGATGATCACCAGTCTTACTCTAAACACTGCTGAAATGGCATTTAAAATGGAGGTTTTTAACCTTGGTTTGGTAGATTTATTTTTCAAAACTATTTTGATAATTATATTTAAGAACAATCTGCTTCCTTTGTAACCTTATGTAATATGTTTTATGCATGTAAAAACATTACTCAGATGTTAGTGCTTCCTTCTCTAGTAACTAGGGTCAGACAGTTGGAACTGTCATTTCAAGTCATGCAGAGGAAGCCATGGCTGTTAACTTTCCATTTCTCTGTATTTTCTTTGAAGTTCAGGGTGCTGACTCCCCTGAACTAAGGTGAATGATATATGTGCTTTATTAAAGGAATGATACATGTGCTTAATTAAAGTGATTGTTAACCCCTTGAAAGTTGCTTTCCTTTTATGAATCCTGATCTAAGAACCTGTGATAGAAGGTCCCCCTGTCTATGTTGGGGTGCTTACTGATACAGATAATAATTTGCCCCTTAAAGCAAAGATAAGGGGGATTGGTTACTTGAGAAAATCACTGATATTTCAGAGTCTAACGTACAGTTTTGCTTTTCTTCAACAGCAAAGCTACATGTGGTAGTTTAAAGGGAGAGAAATGCCCAGCCTATGTTAACCTGCTCCAAGGATTCCTAATGTTATATCTGCTACTATGCTGGATACAGTTTTATTACTTGGAAAAAGCACAATTGAGAGATGTAAGAACTTGATGTCCACCTGACAGCTGATGTGAATCCTTTCAAACAGGACTATAGAAATCTGCCTTTAAATAGATTCCAATGACTCTTAAATGAAGAAGCTGAACCCTGGTTATTTCTTTCTTCCCATACTTCTATCATTTGGTAATTCAAATGTTAACTTGCCCTGTCTTATTTTTAAGCTAGAGCTGAGACTGAGCAAGTTCCTGCCAATACCCCAAGTTCTAATGTGCCTTGAAAGGTCCCAACCTCATTTCACTTGAGAAAGCTCAAGCATGTTATTCAAACTCTTTCTGTGATCCAAGAAAAGGCTTTTCTTCCTTTAAAATGAACATGATTTTAGAGATACACATGTTTATTGCCACTTGTAAACAGGATATAATCTCTGAAAAGAAATAGGTTGGAAGGAGAGACTTAGAGACTTGACTAGATTAAATTGAAATCTGCATTCAGATTCAGAATAAGCCCATCCATTAGATTTAAGAATTACCTTCTTTGTCTGCTATAGTAAGCCTACAGACTGCCTGCTCCTAGAATCTCTCCCTTTGAGTATGCAACTGACATTTTCCTGTTCATCAGAAGAATGAAATAAACCCGAATGGATTTGTTCTCCATCTGGGAGCAGGAAATTAACTTTGAAAATGATTTAAATCTCTTGCCCGGGGAGGGACATTTAGCACCCCAAGTTCAATAGTTCAATTTGACAGAAGCTTCTGCTAGATTTCAGATGCATATTGTTAGGTTAAAAAAAGGATGAAAATGAGGTTGCTTTATATTTCTTTAAAGGAATACATCCATCAGGCTACTTACAAGTCTTGTCAGGTAGAAAAAGGTTGGCCTAGTAAACATTATAAAACAGACATATATTTTAAATCTCTTGGAGGAAAGAAATATTTGTTTTCATAATTATGAGCAAGCTACCATTATGACCAGTGTTTCTTCTACTTCATTTTAACATTGTGAGAAGATAATCATGAAGACAGAGCATAAAAAAGCTATTGCAATCAAATAGGATTCACAGCAAAGTTAATCAGATCAATATCATAAAATATATAATCTTTGTGTTTCCTACTCTAATAAACTATGAAGTAGGAAAATGAAGTAGTCAATTCACACAAACAACCTTAATTTCCATTAAATATTACCAAGTAACTTTTTTTTGTTTTGCTTTTTTAATAATAAGCATAGACTTCAGTATGAGAGCACCTGCCTGGTAGCACTTTCCTCACAATAGTCTTATGAGATTAATATGTACAGGTACTGACTTTACAAAATGGAGAAACTGAGAACAAGGGAGGGTAAGTTTACCCAAATTCACACAGATTCAGAAGTATTGGAAGCCAGAATATAGATTCAATTCTTCTGCCTCATTGCCCTCCAGATCTTTCTCTATTAAAAAAAAAAAAACAAAAACACTGTGTGTGGGGGGTGGGGTGAGGTGGGTGTGAGCAAAGATGGAGAAGTAGAAGCTCTAGCTCTCTTCTGAAA
This sequence comes from Notamacropus eugenii, assembly GCF_028372415.1. NCBI lineage: Eukaryota > Metazoa > Chordata > Mammalia > Diprotodontia > Macropodidae > Notamacropus > Notamacropus eugenii. The sequence continues at coordinate 126,753,799 of NC_092873.1, forward strand.
GCCGTTAAAATACCTGTAAAAATGACTCTAAACAAATTCTAGAGTAGCAGAAGCCACAAAATGGTAGAGCAAAACAGATTTCTAGCCCAAGACAGCCTGGAAGGTCAACAGGAAAGATCTATTGCAGTAGACTTAGAGCATAGTGAAGGTCAGCATGGGCTGCCTGGCATAGATGAGACTGGAGCAGCATCATGGGCATCTGCTGTGGTTCCCACATTTCTCAACCCCCAAATGCAAAAGACGGCTTCAAAGGTCAGTGAGAAAGCTCTTTCACCTGCATGAGAGAGGAGCCAGGTCCAACCTCAGCCCCAGCCACAGGTCAGCTGCAGACACTGCTGTATCAGCGGTAGCTTCTGGAGCTCTCAGCTTACAGACCCTTGGGACAACTGAGCTGCTGATCCGGGTCTTAATCCAGAGTAGAGATCCAGTGATGAAGAGGAGCGCTGGCATGGCAGAACTGGTGGTAGCTGTAGAGAGGGAATCCAACTTGCAGATCCACAGCAGAAAAAAATGCTTGTGGTTGCTCACAGACTAGAGTACAGGACAGAAGAGTAAACACCTCTTCATTGACTATGCCACTTTGGAAGAACTAACAACGTACAGGTCTCTAGAGATAGCTCAGAGAACAATGGTACAAAAACCTCTGAAATCTGGGCTAGTATACCCTCCACTTGACAAAGGCCTCAAAAGTCAAGTAATTGGTTGGGAAAATGGCCCCAAAAGGGAAAAACAAGATTACAGAAGGTTACTTTCTTGGTTAGAAGTGTTTTCTTGAGGAGTCAAAATGGCAGAGTAGAAAGACACACATATGCTAGCTCCAAACCCACAGCCCATAAATTACCTGTAATGAAGAACTCCCAACAAATTCTGGAGCAGCAGGAGCCACAGAACAACACAGCAGACGAGATTTCTGTTCCAGAGAGACCTGAAAACCTGATGTGAAAGGTCCATCGCTCACTGGACCTGGAGCAGAGCCCAGCCCTGCCTTGGCCACATGGCACTGAGAGGAACAGATCTTAGCAGGCTTCAGGGACAGAATCTCCAGCAGCTGCACAGGTCCCTCCACCCATGGGCACTAAAGGTTAGTGAGAGAGCCTTTTTGGATTGCTGAGAGGGGAGTGGGGTATCTCCATAACTCAGGCCCCCTCGGGAGGCAGCAGTGGAGGTGGCAGCAGACAGGGGCTCCCAAAGCAGGCAGGAGCTCGGATCCATTGTTGAAGGTCTCCACATAAACCCCCTGAGGGAACTGAGCCCCATGAGGTGTCCCTGCCCCCACCTGAGCAACTGAACTTAATCTCACACTGAATAGCAGCCCCGCCTCTGCCTAAGTCCTAAACCTGGGAAGCAGCATTTGAATCTCAGACCCCAAGCACTTGCTGGGAGGATCTGGAGGCAAAGTGGGTGTGGAGACATCACTCAGAAGTCAAGTCACTGGCTGGGAAAATGCCCAGAAAAGGGAAAAAAATAAGACTATAGAAGGCTACTTTCTTGGTGAACAGATATTTCCTCCCTTCCTTTCAGATGAGGAAGAACAATACTTACCATCAGGGAAAGACATAGAAATCAAGGCTTCTGTAGCTCAGCCCATCCAACAGGCTGTAGCTATGGAAGAGCTCAAAAAGGATTTTGAAAAGCAAGTGAGAGAGGTGGAGGAAAAACTGGGAAAAGAAATAAGAGAGATAAAAGAAAAGCATGAAAAGCAGGTCAACACCTTGATAAAGGAGACCCCAAAAAATGTTGAAGAAAATAATACCTTGAAAAATAGGCTAATTCAATTGGCAAAAGAGGTTCAAAAAGCCAATGAGGAGAAGAATGCTTTCAAAAGCAGAATTAGCCAAATGGAAAAGGAGGTTCAAAAGCTCAGTGAAGAAAATAGTTCTTTCAAAATTAGAATGGAATAGATGGAGGCTAATGACTTTATAAGAAACCAAGAAATCACAAAACAAAACCAAAAGAATGAAAAAATGGAAGATAATGTGAAACATTTCATTGGAAAAACAACTGACCTGGAAAATAGATCCAGGAGAGACAATTTAAAAATTATGGGGCTACCTGAAAGCCACAATCACAAAAAGAGCCTAGGCATCATCTTTCATGAAATTATCAAGGAAAACTGCTCTGATATTCTAGAACCAGAAGGCAAAGTACGTATTCAAGGAATCCACCAATCACCTCCTGAAAGAGATCCAAAAAGAGAAACTCCTAGGAACATTGTCACCAAATTCGAGAGTTCCCAGGTCAAGGAGAAAATATTGCAAGCAGCTAGAAAGAAACAATTCAAGTGTTGTGGAAATACAATCAGGATAATACAAGATCTAGCAGCTTCTACATTAAGGGATCGAAGGGTGTGAAATATGATATTCCAGAAGCCAAAGGAACTAGGACTAAAACCAAGAATCACCTACCCAGCAAAACTGAGTATAATACTTCAGGGGGAAAAATGGTCTTTCAATGAAAGAGAGGACTTTCAAGCATTCTTGATGAAAAGACCAGAGCTGAAAAGAAAATTTGACTTTCAAACACAAGAATGAAGAGAAGCATGAAAAGGTAAACAGCAAAGAGAAGTCATAAGGGACTTAGTAAAGTTGAACTGTTTACATTCCTACATGGAAAGACAATATTTGTAACTCTTGAAACTTTTCAGTATCTGGGTACTGGGTGGGATTACACACACACACACACACACACACACACACACACACACACACACAGACAGAAACAGAAAGACAGAGAGAGAGAGAGAGAGAAAGAGAGAGAGAGAGAGAGAGAGAGAGAGAGAGAGAGAGAGAGAAATAGAGAGCACAGGGTGAATTGAATAGGATGGGATCATATCTAAAAAAAAATGAAATTAAGCGGTGACAGAGAAATACATTGGGAGGAGAAAGGGAGAAATGGAATGGGACAAATTATCTCTCATAAAAGAGGCAAGCAAAAGACTTTTTAGTGGAGGGAAAAAGAGGGGAGGTGAGAGAAAAACATGAGGTTTACTCTCATCACATTCCACTAAAGGAAGGAATAAAATGCACACTCATTTTGGTATGAAAACCTATCTTACAATACAGGAACGTGGGGGAGAAGGAGATAAGCAGAGTGGGGGGCATGAGGGAAGGGAGGGCAGTGGGAGGAGGGAGCAATTTGAAGTCAAACTCTTGGGTAGGGACAGGATCCAAAGAGAAAACAGAAGCAATGGGGGGCAGGAGACAAGGGAGGGAAATATAGTCAATCTTATACAACACGATTATTATGGAAGTCAGTTGCAAAACTACACAGATATGGCCTATATTGAATTGCTTGCATTCCAAAGGGAAGGGGTGGGGAGGGAGGGATGAAGAGAAGTTGGAACTCAAAGTTTTAGGAACAACTGTCAAGTACTGTTCTTGCTACTAGCAAATAAGAAATACTGGTAATGGGGTATAGAAAGTTATCTGGCCCTACAGGACAAAAGATAAGATGGGGACAAGGGAAGGGGGGATGATGGAAGAGAGGGCATATTGGTGATAGGGGCAATTAGAATGCTTGGTGTTTTGGGGTGGGGGAGGGGACAAATGGGGAGAAAATTTGGAACCCAAAATTTTGTGAAAATGAATGTTGAAAGTTAAATAAATAAAAAAATAAATTAATAAAAAATGAAAGAAATGAATGCAAAGAAAAAAAAAGAAGTTTTTTCTTCCATCCTTTCTGATGAGGAAGAGCAAAGGATACAATCAGGAGAAGATCAAAACATAGAACTGAAGGAAGATAGAAAGTTTAAGGCTCCTACATACAAAGCCTTCAATAAAATATGAAATGGTGTCAGACCATGGAAGAGATCAAAAAGGACTTTGAAAGACAAGTAAGAGAGGTAGAGAAAAAATTGGGAAGAGAAATGAGAGTGATGCAAGAAAATCATAAAAAAAGTAGTCAGCAGCTTGCTAAAGGAGCCCCAAAATATGCTGAAGAAAATAACACCTTTAAAAACAAGCTATTGGTAAATGGCAAAAGAGGTACAAAAATCCAGTGAGAAGAAGAATGCATTAAAAAGCAGAGTTGGCCAAATGGAACAGGAAGTTTAAAAGCTCACTTGAGAAAATAATTTTTAAAAATTAAAATAGAGCACATGGAAGCTAATGAATTTATGAGAAATCAAGAAATTATAAAACAAAACCAAAAGAATGAAAAATTTGAAAACAATGTGAAATATCTCATTGGAAAAAAACTGATCCAGAAAATAGGAGAGATAACTTTTAAAATTATTTGTCTACCTGAAAATCACATTAAAAAAAGAGCTTAGACATCATCTTTCAAGAAATTATCAAGGAAATTTGCTCTGATATTCTTGAACCAGAGGGTAAAATAGAAATGGAAAGAATTCACCAATCACCTTCTTAAGGAGATCCCAAAAGGAAAACTCCTAGGAATGGTGTAGCCAAATTCCAGAGTTCCTAGGTCAAGGAGAAAATATTGCAAACAGCCAGAAAGAAACAATTCAAGTATGTGGAAATACAATCAGTATAACACAGGATTTAGCAACTTCTGCACTAAGGGATTGAAGGGCTTAGAATATGATATTCCAGAGGTCAAAGTAGATAAGATTAAAACCCAGAATCACCTACCCAGAAAAACAGTATAATACTTCAGGGGAAAATAGAATTTCAATTAAATAGAGGACTTCCAAGCATTCTTGTTGAAAGGATCAGAACTGAATAGAAAATTTGACTTTCAAATACAAGAATCAAGAGAAATATGAAAAGGTAAACAAGAAAGAAAAGCCATAATGGACAAATTAAAGTTGAACCATTTACTTTCCTTCATGGAAACATGATATATGTAACCTATGGGACATTTTTCAGTATTAGGGTAGTTAGAGGGAATATATATGTATATATGTTTATATATATTTATATACATATATATGTATATATATATATATTCATAGATGTATAAGGGTATATATGTATGTCTATATTATATTTGTGTAGGTATATATATATATATGTTCATGGATGTATGTGTGCATGTATATATACATACACACATGTATATATGTGGGTGTGTGTATATCTATATCTATCTATCCATCTACATAGACAGAGGGCACAGGGTGAGCTGCGTATGAAGAATATCTAAAAAATAAAATTTACTGTTGAGTGGAATGTATTAGGAGTAAGAGAAAGGGAGAGGTAGAATGTAGCAAATCATCTCACATAAGAGGCAAGGAAGAGCTTTCAGAATGGAGGGGAAGAAGGGGAAGATGAAAGGGAATAAGTGAGCTTTACTCTCAAGGGATGTGCCTAAAGGAAGGAGTAACACACTCAATTGGATATGAAAATCTGTTTTTCCCTGCGGGAAGGCAAGGAGGAAGGGAATAAGAGAGGGAAGATAATAGAAGGGACAGCAAATTGGGAAAAGAGATAATCAGAAGCAAACACTATTGTGGGAGGACAACTCTGGGCAGAGAATGGAATAAATGGAGGACAGGATAGGACAGAGGGAAATGTGGTTAGTCTTTTGCAACATAACTATTACGTAAGTATCTTCTATGATACATAAACACGTTTGACCTGTATTGAATTCCTTGCTTCCTCAATGAGGGCAGATGGGGAGGGAGAAAGGATATGGAACTCAAAGCTTTAATAATGAGTGGAATGTTAAAAATTGTTTTTGCATGCAACTGAGAAATAAGATGTACAGGTAATGGGGTATAGAAATCTATTTTGCCCTACAGGAAAATAAAGGGGAGGGGGATGCAAGAAGTGGGGAGAAATAGAAGGGAAGACAGACTGGAGGAAGAATGAGGTACATGCTGTCCAGGGGTGGGGGGTGGAGAAAGATGGGGAGAAAAGTGAATGTTGAAAACTGAAAATAAATAGATTATATATATCAAAAAAAAACTCTGTCTCTCATTTAGAAACAGGAGTCAGAAAGGGAGAAGGAAAATACAATAAAAGTAATGGTAGGCCTTTCAAACAGATCTGTGTCCAATAGCAGGCTTCAGTTCTGAAGGCTTTTGCTACAGGAAGCCAATGCTTGATCTCCAAGTCCTCAGGTTCAAACCTAGACCTAGGTTCAAACTCTAAATCTTGTGCAAGTCACTTAAGGTTTATGGGTTTTATCTGTCAACAGGCACTTATGAATTATTTTTTATACCCCAAACACTATGCTAAATGTTGATACAAAGGAAAGCAAAAACAAAACCACAACATAAACATTGGTGCTGCCCTCAAGATTACATTCTAATGGAGGACACTACATGAAAATCAATTACGTGTATAGAAGATATATAAAACGTAAATGGAAGTGGTATGTGTGTGTGTGTGTGTGTGTGTGTGTGTGTGTGTGTGTGTTCATCCTGTGTTGCCAAAGAAGACCACGCCATCACAGAAATAATGACATGACTTGCACTTTGACTTTTGATTTTGAGTGAGGGAGGGCTGTGTAGGTCACCAGTCTCACCTCTCCTCCAGAGCCATCTGAATCGGAATGTAATCTCAGAGGGAAGGTGCTAAGTCTTCAGATGTCCCATATTTAAAATGAAATGACTGTACCATCTGGCCTCTAAGACACCTTCTGGTTCCAGTAGACTGGCCTCTGGTTGAAGCTTTGGCCATAGTAACATGTGAAATGAAGAAAACTATAAAATGCTCTTTAATCCTGTGTTGTCCATTTGTGCCTCTGCAGGAGCAGAAGATGATAAATATCACACAGTTTTTAGACCATCTATAAACACTAACTGAGCTGTTGGCACTCTAAATGTTGGTTCATTGTTAAATGAGCCAGTAGACATACAGATGGAAGAACTAAATGTATATTTTTGATGAGAGTTTTTGAATGAAACAGAAAGATGTTTGTAAGTAATATCCCCAAGTATGATATATGCCTTCATTTAATTTGCTTCTTTAAGAAAATAGATTTATTGAGGTTTTTATTTTTATGTCATAAACATGTATAGATCAACACCATTGGGTGAGGGTTCTCTGGTACAAAGTGAATTATTTAAGTAAAACTATGTAGTGGCATCATCAGAAAGTGAATATAATATGTGAGAAGATCATCATGTATAGCATCTTACCTCTGGTTTTTTCAAGTTTAATTTCAAATTTAAATAAATAAATAAATAATCAAAAAATATTCAAAATAATTAAATTCAAAAATATTAAAAATAAATAATGGAAAGCATCAAATTTAAATAAATTTTAATAAATGCATTTTCTCTTTTTCCTAACCCACTAAAAACAAAGAAAAAATTTCTTGTAACAAATAGGCAGTCAGATGAATCAATAAATCAATCAATAAACATTTATTAAGTGCCTACTATATATGCCAGGTACTGTGGTGAGTACCAGAACAAAACATACCCTCAATGACTGAAAATAAAATTTGAATATATGTAAATTTGTGTATTTACATATATGTATGCATGCACACATATAAATAAAATGCATATATATACATATACATACATGCATGCATATATGTATGTATATATGTAAAATTCTGCACCCAAATCCATTGCCTTCTTGACAGGTTTCATCATTGATCCTCTGGAATAACAAATTTGCTAAAACATGAAATAATATAGGGTCATAGAGTGCAAATAATATGTTACAATGTTACATATAAAATATATAACTCTATATAGACACACACATACATGTATAATGTTCTATATGTAGGCACCCTAGATGAGTTGGAGAATGGGTAGGTGAGGAATGGAAGCATTGCATCAGAGAGGGGAAAAAAGAGAACATTAGTGTATCACACTAGCTACTTTTGTTCAAATCTTAGGCATTTCAGCAATTTTCAATATTTACTTCCATCTTTGTTAAAAAAAAATAGTAATGTGTTGTTTTTCTCCCTTTCTTTTCCCTTCCCCTTCCCTTCCCTTCCCTTCCCTTCCCTTCCCTTCCCTTCCCTTCCCTTCCCTTCCCTTCCCTTCCCTTCCCTTCCCATCCCTTCCTTTCCCTTCCCTCCCCTTCCCTTCCCTTCCCTTCCCTTCCCTTCCTTTCCCTTCCCTCCCCTTCCCTTCCTCTCCTTTCATTCACTTGCTAGCTGTATAACACCAGGCAAGTCATTTAACCCTGTTTGCCTCTGTTTTGTTATCATAAAATAAGCTGAAGAAAGAAATGGCAAAGTACTCCAGTATCTTTGTCAAGAAAACCCCAAATAGGGTCATGAATTAGACACAACCAAACAACAACAAAAATAACTAATCTTCAATGTCACCATGAAAATCTCTGGTAATTAGATCAGATGATATATACACAAAGGTGTATATCATCTGTATGTCTGTATACACACATCCCTATATGTGCATGCATATATGTATGTACGTCTATTCAGTTTTACCTCCTAATAGTCAAAGTTATATTTGAGTTATCTGTTATATAATATGTTGTATATTATATAACATAATTATATAACTTATAGTATGAGTTATATATTATATAATCTTTCCGTAAAGCAAGTGTAGTAATTGCTTCCTTCCATTCGATGTCCAAAATTCCAAGAGTTTCAGGCATGCTATGCCATAATTTTATGTCAGGGCCTGATAGGACATTGCCTTATTACATATAAGACAAGACAAGCATTTGAAGTGTAACTGTCACAACTTGCATGATCTCAGACGAATCATTTAACATCTTTGAACTCTAGCTTTTCAGTTTGTGAACAGATGGGGTTGGACAATCATTAAATCAATCAACGCCTGTGGCTCCAAATAGTTGTAGTAAGTGCAGTGGCCACACCCCAGTAAAACTGTCTCAGCAGACAATCTAAGCCAAGCTGAGGGTAACTGTCAAGCCTCAAACCTATTTGTGAGTTAGAAGGATGTCTACCCCAAATATGTGAAGACTTCCCTGGTGGAATGAGTGAATGAGAATAATTTGTTCCAACAGCCATGAAAGTTTCTGAAACAGGCACTGTGGAATGCTTGGAGCTTGGTCAGACATCACAGAGATCAAGGTTATTCATTACATCCTCAGCTATCTTCAGTCACTTTGACTTGAACAGCTCTGGAAGAAAGAGTGAGGCTGATAACTGTGCAACTCTATCTCACCTAAATCCAATTCACACACAAGTCAAGACATCACTTTTCATGTCATTGGTCCTATTTGAAAATAAAATACAAACATATGTAAATCCTATATCAGATTGCACGCTGTCTTAGGGAGGGGGAGAAAATTTAGAACTCAAAATCTTATGGAAGTGAATGTTGAAAACTACAACTAAATTAATTAATTAATAATGAAAAGAAACCCCCCAAAGAAAAAGAAAATAAAGGGCAAATGACAAGATAATTTCATGTTTTAATTTTAATATTTTTCAGTGGGGGATCTTAACCACAAGCTTGGAGTAGCATAGCTTAAGGAGAAAGGGAAAACATATAAACTCACCACTGGATTCAGATTAAACTAAAGAGCCCATAAAAGTTTAGAAAATGTGATGGGTTTAGAGAAGATGGCCTTGTTTGGATAAAGAAAACAGGACTAAATGTAGAAATGATGACCCTTCAAGTCTATAAAGAGGATAAGAAGCCATCATAGTATTAGCTGATAAAGACAGAACATAGAATAATAGGCTGAAGTTACAGCAAAGAGAGTTTAGATTAAGTAAAAGGAAAATGGGCACCGAAAGGGATCAAGTATTATTACAGTCACTAGAGATGCTCAAGGGGCCACATGAGAGAAGTCTTGGGCTATTGATCTCTGCCTCTGTCAGAGCTGAAGAACTACTTCATCAGTGAGTGAATGGGATATATAACCGATGTGCCCTAGAATGACTTTTTGATATTCTGCACCATTATCAAAATTAACTCATTACTTCATCAGTACACTATATTGTCACCCCGTAGTATTAAAATCAATGTGTATGGTTCTATCTAATATTGATATAAGACTACAAAACAGCTATTTAAAACAATTGCTAACCATTATATTGCTATCACCATGCATGCTTTGATACCATTTGCCAATAACTGAATGTTTTAACTTTTCTTTTGTGATGTTTTGACAGTTTGAGCAAGGGTATCCTTAAACAAGTGGCTCCAGTTCATTGCCTTAAGAAGATCTTGATGCTTTATCAAGTGTGTCAGTCAGGATGAGAAGGGATGCTTGGGTCATTGCTTCTCTTGCTCTGCTTCACATTAGACTCACATCTGAGACCTGAATTCCACATCTGTCACATAAAAGGCTCCAAAAATGCACACCTGGGTTATTGGTCAGTCATTGAGGGCTGTTGATCTTTCACCAGAGAAAGAAGTAAAATTTTCGTTCCAGTTAATTTTATTCTTTAGGGAAAATTGCTCTTATTTTTTCTTGTTTTTCATTTAATTTCAATCAGTGATATTGCTGCTGATATTGCTATTATGATGAGAAAAATAGAGATTCCTTGATGGGTCCACGACTATCTGAACCATAGGACTGGTATGTGAAACTTTGGGCCCTGAATTTGCATTATGGTGATCTGACAATTACCTTACTATCTTCAAAGACTCAGTCTCACAGTTGAAAAATATCTCAGAGGTCATCTAGTCTAGTCCGAATTTGACTGAGAATTTGGATTAGGGTAGACAGTAAACACTAACAGTTTGGTCTTTCCAGTGGAATTTCTCTGCAAATTGATCTCATATTGCTGTCAACCTTAAATCAACCAAAGAATTGTTGCTATGTAGATACAACTCTAAATGCTATTTTTATATTTCCAGTTTTAAAGAAAAATCTTCATTCATTTTTCTTCATTGCACATGCCCATCAGTTTCTTCTTAGTTAACTAAAGCTTATTCTGTTTCACATGCTGATTGGGGCTAGTATTTTATTATTATTTCCATTGTTACACTTCTCTAAAAAGAAATCTTTTTCTTCCACTAAAGGTGCATTTTGTTCATGCCCAATTAGATTTTGGTGTCCTTGAAACTATTCAATTCAATTTAATATGATAAGCACTTATTAAGTGTCTATTATGTGCCAAACTCTCTCCCAGTTTGGGGGATATAAAAGACAAAATTAAAATAGTCCTTGTACTCAGACAACTTATATATCTTGTAATATGTACAAAGAAATTACAAAATAATTGGGAAGGGGCAGTGAGGCCTGAAATGGGAAGATTAAGAAAAGTTTCATGTAGTAAGTGGCACCTAAAGTAAACCGATATCAACTTTTTTTTTAATGATACAGCAACTGAAGTTGATATAGATTTACTGTGTATGTGTACATGTATATCTATGTACATATACTTACATGTATACACAAATATATTTGCTATTAAGTTAGTAGGGGTATTAGAATGTTGGGATACTGCATTATGTGAGTTATCCTATACTAGTGGCGATAAAGGCCAAGAAGAAATGAATGATTTAATATAATTTAATTTGAGACCCTGACAGGAAGAACAGCTATATTTTAGAAAAGATGAATGAATAAAGAGATGTCAACAGGCATCTAGCAGTTTAAATATGCATTCACAATGGATCATTGACCTTTTGCATTCAGAGTTTGCATACAGTATCTTAATAGGGCTGTATTGATATCACAATTTGGGGTAAAGAAAGGGAGTTATTCACAGGCCAGAGGATAGTGATTTGTAGGAAGCAAATATATATAAAAAATAAGTCAGAGTGCTTTTGCCTTCAAGCTAGAAAACTTACTTTCAAACCAACTTTCAGTTATATTTTGCAGACATAATAGAAAAGGAAAATATGTATTAAAATAGATTCAAAAACTATGATTAGTGAGTCCCAGTCAGGAAAAAAATACATTACACTGTGCTTGTTAGAGCATAAGAAAGAGCGTGGGGTGCTAACTTGGAACACCAAAGGGCAGCTCAATATAGCATCTGAGGAAGCATTTTGAGGGTCATTTGCACATAAATGAACATTTTGCTTCTCCACCACCACGCCTTGGAGATGTGATATACACAGAGGCTGAGGAATGGGAGTTCGAATGCAGATGGTGCCCTTGGACCAAATGCAGCAGTCACTAGTCTGTCCTACTTTCCATATGTTCTTCATTAAATTAAGGTCAAGCAAAGAGATTTACAGTATGTATGTGATTACTAAGATTAGGCAAGGGGTGACTAGCTTGGAAGCAATGAATAAGGGACTATTTTAAATACTTCAGACAAGAAGAGACAGACATTCTCAAAACTCAAAAAAAATTGTTCAGACGTTTATTATTTCTGGCTTGGATTATTGGGATGCTTCGGTTCAATTTAATTTAATGAGTATTTTTTAAAGCACATACCATATGCCATTATTTCATGATGCTAAGTGTCACGGAAGGAGTTGGGAAATAAAAGCAGAATTCATTCCTTTGAAGTGTTTATTATCTAGTTGAGGAGTTGACTCCCCTACCCTTAACTTCCACCCCACCCCCACATTCATAGCAATATGTAAGAAAGTACACGACACAGACTTCTGGCAAAATAGCTAAGTTTGAGATCATATCTAAGCCCATTCCCCCTCCATCTCACAATACAACAAGAAACATGCCAAATAAAGAAAAAGAATGACAAAGAAAAAATACAAAATAATTCAATACAAGGAAAACCTTACAAAAAAAACTTCAGAAAGACTTTAAAAATAAATAAGCAGAGAAAAAAAGAGGGGCCCCAATATAATGAATAAATTTTGTTAAGTAAAAGAAAGAGATATGAAAAAAATAATTAAGAAGGGAAAAAACAAAGCCAAAGCCAAACTAAGACAAAGCCAAGGTAGGGTAAAGGCAGGGACTTGCCTGACCTTTCCCTGTAATCCCCCAAAATACCTTTAAATAATGATTCTAAACAAAATCCAGAGCAGCAGAACTCACAAAAAGACAGTGAAACAAATTTTCAGCCCAGGACAACTTAGAAGAACCAGGGTGAGAGAGGAATGCAGGCCAGCACATGCAACACAAGTACATAGGGTGCTATAGAAAATCTGAAGCAGGACTTAGGAAAATTGAATCAGTGGTAGTAGTGGCAGTTTTCAGACTTCTCAACCCACAGATGGTAAGGGGATTGAATAATGGGTCAGAAAGAAATTTATAGGTATCCCTTTGTTGGCTTTGGGGCAGCACTCTATTTCATTGCTTAAACATGTATCTGGGTCAGAGTCCTGGGTCTTAGTCTCAGTGTGAGAAGGAACACTAGCATAGTAGAGCTTGAAGCCACAAGGGAACTGGGACTCTGGTCACAACTGGCCAAAAAGAAAGCTTGTGGTTATTCACAAGTCAGTGAACAGCACAAGAGAATAGTAAGCACATCTCTCCCAAGATCATATCACCTTGGAAGAGACAAAAACTTATAGGTCCCCAGAATTACCTCTGAGAACAACTGCACAAAAAGATCTGAAGCTTGGGACAGTGCCCCCTCCACTTGAGAAGCAGAGTCCCACTTTAGCATAGAGTTAAAAGTAAAGAAAAAGGCTGGAAAATAAGCAAACAACAGAAAAAAAGTTCTGACTATCAAAATTTAGTATAGTGACAAGGAAGATGAAAATTTACACAAAAGACAAAAGAGTCAAAATTCATGCATCTAATGCCCCAAAGAAATATAAATTGACATCAATCCATGGAAGAGATCAAAAAGTAAAATCAAGTAAAATATGTGGAGGAAAAATTGGGAAGATAAATGAGAATGATGCGAGAAAATCATGAAAAAAGAGTCAACAGCTTGGTAAAGGAGGCAGAAAAAGGTACTGAAGAAAATGACACCTTAAAAAACAAAGTAAGCCAGAGACACAAAAATCCAATGAAGAGAGGAACTCCTTAAAAAGTAGAGTTGGCCAACTTGAAAAAGAGGTACAAAAACTCAATGAAGAAAGTAATTGAGGGGCAGAGTAAAAGCAGGAACTTGCCTGAGGCTCTCCTCCAAATCATTCCAAATGCCTTTAAAAATGATTCTAAACAAATTCTAGAGCAGCAGAACCCATAGAAATATAGAGCGTATAGCCAAGGTCATATTCACAGCACTGATTTTGACTATGAACATCTTGGCATAGTTCTCAAATGCAAAGTATAAAAGAAGGTGGAGGAAAAATATTGATTTAGGCAACAGAAAACCAAGTCCCAGAACCAGAAAGTTAAATTTGTCATGGTAGTCAAGAAAATCACCCCAGGAGGGAAAGTCATTTCCCAAGCCTGCTCCAGCTCTGCTGAGACTTTTTCACAAACACTCATGAGCCTGAGCCGTGTCATGCCTGCATCCTTTCTCCTCTGCCCTGACCACACTCACTCATTTCCTCCTGGTTCTGTGCCACCTTTCCTGTTCCCCCCCTTTCAGCAAGCTTCTCCCACCCCATATTTCTTTGACTTCCAGGTGATTTAAACAGGTCACATGGGCCTATTAATGAATGAAAAGAATCTTTCCATTTAAATTGCTATTACATTCCACCCCAAGATCTTTCATAATCATTATGTAGGTGGGTGGGGCAACAGGTATCAACAGAATTGTAACAAGGATAACAGAAAATAAGCACAAACAAATATTTTAGGCAACTGGTGTCAATAGAACATTACAACAGTATAACAGGGATCACACAAAATGAGCACGTAAAGCAATATTTCAGGGTAAGACTTGAGCGCAAGTGCTCTATCATTTCCCCCTCAAACAAATGGGGCCCAAAATCTTGGGGTAAGGAGTGAAGGTCTCTTCTTCTAGCTACTTCCTACTGAAATTGGACATAGAGATGTCTCTGCCCCAAGGGGTCCCATTGGAAAGATCAGTTCCTTAACCAGCATCCAGAGTTCATTCAATTTCAGGTCCAGAGATGACATGGCACAGTCGTGGTTAGGGGGTGACATCAGGCTTAAGTGGTTAGGCATTGACAGGTAGATGGTACTAAGCCCATACGAAAAAAATCAAGCAAACAAGTTTAACAGACAAACACTCCCCCTTCCCCCCCCGAAAAAAACAAGGAGACAATTACCAGAAGCAGGGTAGGTATAAGGTCAACCATGATTTTGTAGTCCATGAACCCAGTGTTGTAGTCTCCTTCATGGTAGAATATATGAGTTAAGGGTACGATTTGGCAATCATTCTCTCCTGAATAAACAACAGTTATAGCATAATTTCCACAGCTTTTGGAATATTATCTGGCTTCCATTTTACCCATACTTTAGCTCCCAATTTTATTCCATCAGTAGAACCCAATCCTTCAGTTACTCTGCTAGTTATTTCAGGAGGGTCAATTTTCACAAGTGGTATTGTTTGGCAAGGAATAATAATGACTTAAACCATTCTATAATTTTTACAAAACTGTATGGATTCATCACCTAAAGTTTGGAATGTCACAATAATTTCTCTTTGATAATTAGAAATCTATCACTCCAGGCAATACATGTATTCCTCAAGTTGCTAATTCTGATTTAGGCAATATCCATCCAAAATGATTCTTAGGAATTCTCATAATTTTCCAGAAGAGATTTCTTTCCTATCCAACCAAAAGTCCTCTAAGCAACATAAATCATATCCTGCCAAACCAGGGGTCTCTGGATATGGTGCTAAAATATCTGGCCTCATAGTCCAATACTCAACATTTGGGATGTTATGTGTTTGTTGTTTTCTAATTTGCAGATTTCGGGTCATCATTCTGGCTAGAAGTGTACTTCTACCCAATGGTCTGTTATTCAAATTATATAAAGCAATGAACAAATTATCTTTCCAATGTTGATAAGAATTATTAGAACTTAACTTCCTTAACTATTCTTTCAATAATCCATTCATTCTTTCAATTAACCCAGATGTTTGTGGATAATATGGAATATGATATGTCCATTCTATATTGTTTAATGTAAAATATCTCTTCATTTTATTACCTTTGAAATGTGACCCATAGTCACTTTGAATCTGTTTTGGGGTTCCATAAGATGGACTTATGATATCTAAAATTTTACAGGTGTTTTTCTGGATTGCATTGGTATAGGGGCAAGCCACTAGTATGCCTGAATAGATGTCAACACAATTACATACAAATTTGCATTCTTCATCTTGGCATAGGAGTTCAATATAATCTATTTTCCAGATTTGGGCTGGTACTTTTCCCCTTGCTGTCTCTCAAGTTACTACCCAAGGAACAGTTCATTCCTTTTCCAACTGACACATATAACATTCTTCTACTACTTGTTTTAACAATGAATGAGAGATACTAATACCTTGGTCTTGTGCCCACTGGTGTGTGGCCTGGACCCCTAAATGACTGGCTATTTGATGGACCCATTTGTCTAGTATCAGATCATTAGTTGGTGTCAGAGTAGGGACAATACCTTGAGTAGCAATCTTTGCCCGTTGATCAACATGTGCATTGTACTCACATTCTGGCATGGTGAAGGCCATATGGGCATCTACATGAAAAACTGACAAATTAGTAACCAAAGACATGTCCCATATATCTTCCCATAATTCTTTGCCCCAGACTTGTTTGCCATGAATTTCTTAATTTTAATTTTTTCCACATGGGCATCCATGTAGCTAACCCATTAGCTACTGCCTATGAATCAGTGAATATATGACACTGTTCTCCTTGTTCTATTTTGATAGCTTGGTGTGCTGCCATAAGTTCAGCATGTTGACTACTTCCACCTATCCCAGTGCTTTCCAAAATCTACCTAGTACATAGGTTATAGGCTACCACTTCCCAATGTGTTTTGTGGCCCAAATATTTTGCTGTCCCATCAGTAAACCATGCAAGTCTCTTATGTTCTTTGGTTAATCCATTATATCCCTCATTCAGTTTTACAAAGGACTGTAGCAACTGTTGCTTTGGTTCAGAGAGTGTATCATTTCTCTCACTATCTATGTTTGGTATAGAGTCATGTCAATGAGAAATTCCGCTTTAGCCTGTTTTAGATGTATTTTGAATATACCATTTCCATTTAGCAATGATAACTTCCTGGGCATGTCCAATTCTATGAGAAGCTGGGGTACTCATTACCCAGGTCATAATTGGGATTTCAGGCCTTAATACTACCTCATGACCTAAAGTCAGTTGTTCAGTCTCTACCAAAGCCCAATATGCAGCTGACAACTGCTTTTCAAAAGGACTATATTGAGCTCCAGATGAAGGGAGTTTCCTAGACCAAAATCCTAACGATACATTTTGGCTTTGTTGTTTTTGCCATAAACTCCAGTTGACATATTCATCCTGTACAGTCACTTGTAATTCCACTTGGCCACTTTGCATGGGCCATAGATCAAGGGTCAACTGTATAGTGGCCTTTGCTTCTTCAAAAGTTTTACTCTGCTCAAGTCCCCAGTCATTCATATTTTTTCCTTGTAATTTTATATGTTTCAAAATTTGTGCTAGATGTGGTATATGATGTCGCCAATATCCAAATAATCTTTTAAACTTTTGGGCTTCTTTCTTATTGGTGGGGATAGGAACATCCTAAATCTTTTGTCAGGCTTGTGAGAGAATCTCTTATAGCCCCTGTTTCCATTATATGCCCCAAAACTTTATAGTTTGAGCTCAACCTTGAATCTTTGCAGGGTTAATCTCCCACCCTTTGCTTTTCATATTCTCAATTGAAAGTGTCAAACTCTTCTCCACTTCTTTTATAGTTTTTCCCTATATCATGATATGATCTATGTAGTGGGTAAGCTGTACACCAGGTAACTCTAATTCATCCAAATATTCAGTCACAATCCTAAGACAAATAGTGGGGCTGTGCAGATATCCTTGTGGCAAATGTATAAAAGTGTATTGTTGGTCCTGTTAAATGAAAGCAAATTGGTACCATTGTTCCTAATCCATTGGGATAATAAAGAAAGGATTGTCTAAATCAATAACTGAGTACCAAGTCCCATCATATTTCTGGATCTTTTCTGTTAAGATAATGGTATCTGGAACAGCAGCATAAAAGGGAGGAGTGTCCTTGTTCAATTGTCTGTAGTCCATGGTCATTTTGCATGTCCTATCTGACTTTCATAATGGCCAGACAGGATTATTCCATCAATTGGTTGTAGGGGCTAACACTCCTGCTTCAATACATTCCTTTATAGTATTGATAATTTCATCTTGCCCATTGGGCACATGATACCGCTTTAAAGTAATCACTTCAGAAGTTTCAGGTAAAGTGATAAAGTGATTGGGTCCATTTTTATTTTACCCACTAAAGCTGTATCAATTCCTATCTTCCTAACTGCATATTAGTATCTCCCCTCAAGTAAATTTAAAGTCATACCTCTCAATATATGTATTCCAATGATGTATTCAGGAATGGGTACAATTACCATGGTATATTCCTTCTTAGGTAATTGTCCAATTTTCATCATTAGGTTGACTTTTCTGGCTGATATTTCAGCCCTTCCCTGTCCTGTGATGGTGATAAAAGTCCCATGTTTAAACTTATCAGTGATTCCATACATAAGGAAGGCCTCTGCCCCAGTATCTGTTAATTCCTTAGTTACACAATTTGATTCATTTTTCCAGTATATGGTCAAATTGATATGGAGTCTGTAATCCTCTCTGTGTATTTCTTTAATCTGAGTTAGGGCTTGGCCAGCTTTCTATTCCCCCTGAAGGTACAACAAACTTGGATATAAGGGTTCAGGAGGATCTGTAGGGGCAATTCTTACTTCTCTATTTTGTGTAGTATCAAGTTCTTTTTCTTGGTACATTTTATATAGTTCATTATTTGGAATACCATCTATGCTTCCAAAATGTACCCCTGCTCTAAATAGAGCAGTAAACAATTCTTTCCTTGTCAATTTATTCAGATTTTGAATCAACTGACTATTGACTCTTCTCTCTACAAATTTTGTCTTTTCCCCAGTCACCTAAGTCACTTAACTGTGAAATCTTGTCCAACACCTCTGAAAGAGGGTGCCCTATTTCCCCAATTATTAGAGTCAAAATTAAATGCTTGTAAGCAAGAGGAGCTATCTTTACTATTATATCCCTTGGGAAACTGCAAAGGGGGTGACATAGTATACACTTGTGCTTCCAATCATGGCAGTCTTCATTGCTTTTCCTTTAACTTTCTTATTACAGTCTCTAAGTGAATACCAGGGTCTGTCTCCACTAGGCCACATAGAGTCAGTAGGATAACGCCTACTTCATTCTTCTGCAGCCAAAGCTAACAGACTAATTGTATTGTTACCTCTTTGCATATTGTAATCTCTAAAGGCTTGCTGTACAAAAGGATTCTGGTTAATCCCTACAAATTTCAAGCCATCCACCCCATCTATCACTGATTCTCACCATCCAAGATGTTAATGATTCTCCAGTCCTTTGGATGAATCAGCTCAAAATATCTGTGACCTCCTAGTGAGTAAAATCCTCAATTATTTCCCTAAACACTGTTACCTACTTGGTTCTCCTATTTCTGCCTCACTATTGGATGTGCTTCTACCTGAGAAACTTTTCCCTCTAACATTATTTCCCTTAATTGCCCTGACTTCCTTATTTTTTCTTCCCATGCTCTCGCCTGGCAGTCGTCACTGTGGCATCTAGGCTGGGTCTGTACAAAGGTCATATATGCATTTCTCTTATCACCCTTCAGCTTCTTCTGAGCTAAAGGAACAGTCTTTTTTTCCACCTGAGATTCCTCCAAACTGCTCTTTTAAAGGAGAGCCTGAAGACTGAGAATTCCTGTGGAAACTAGCTAATTTTTTTCCATCTGAATTTTTTTCTTAAGCAGCTTATCTCTGCTTTTTACACATAATAACTGTTAATAAAATCCAGCCTTTCCTACTTACCCCTGCCAGCTCCTTCCCTGGTGTAATTAGAATTCCTTGAAAACACCTTTCCAAGTCTCTAGGTACCCCCTCCTCTAACCTTGCTTCCCAGTTTTCACAGGGTCTAGTGCATTTAGCCAATTCCCTTGCAAGGGAAGAATATGGTAAATCATCCCAATATGGGAAATTAATTTCTTCCTCTAAATTTTTTCTGCCTCTAAATAGAGATTTTTATACCCTGCAATCCTGTTTATGATGCCATATATAAAGCCAAGGTAATATTCACAGCACTGGTGGTGACTATGAATATACAGGTGTAGATTTCAATCACAAAGTATAAAAGACTATCCATATAGAAGAGAGAAGAAAAACATTTATTTGGACACCAGAAAACCAAATCTCAGAACCAGAAAGTTATATCTGTCATGGTAGCCAAGAAGTTAATAAACTTGGTCAAAGTCATTCCCAAGCCTCCCCTGCTCTTCTGGGGCCTTCTCACAAGCAAACACTCACAAGCCTGATCCTTGTTGTGCCTTCCTGTGTCTTCTTTCCTCTGCCCTGAACATGCTCACTCACTTCCTCCCAGTTTTACTCCACTCTTCTTGTTTCACCTGTTCAACAAGCTCCTCCTACCACATGACTTAGGCTTCCAGGTGATTTAAGCAGGTCACATGGGTCTATTAATGAATGAGAAAGATCTTTTCATTTAAATTGCTATTACACAGAGTGAAACAAAATTCCAGCCCAAGACAACATGGAAGGTCAACAGGAAAGATCTGTTGAGGAAAACAATCCAGAGCATGCTGCACCAATGCAGTCTGGGTCTCAGCAAACCAAGAGCAGACCTCAGGGTGGCTGGATCTCTGGCAGCAGTGGCAGTTTCCAGACTTCTTAGCCCACAGAAACCAAAAATAACTTAGAAGGACAGCAGGAAAGGTCTGTGTGAGCTGGGTGAGAGAGGAGTGCAAAACAGTGCAGATGATGCCAGCACAGACCCAGGCCCAGCACACCAGGAGCAGGCCTTGGGAGTGACTAAATCAGCAGTGGCAGAGGCAGCAGCAACAGTGACTGCTTCCAGAGCTCTCAGCTCACAGACAGTAACGGGATCAAACAAAAGGCCAGAAGGAGATTACAGGGGTCTTTTTGCTAGCACTGAGACAGGACTGTTGCTTTGCCCAAGCTTGGATCTGGGTCATAGTCCTGGGTGGCAGTCCTTGAGTGAGAAGGAGCACTAGCATAGCAGAACTTGTGGCAGCACTCAAGAGAGGACCCTCTTCACAGTTCCATGGCAGTAGAGTGACTTTAAAATACAAGACTGGAGAGAAGCATAGCAAGGTAAACAGGAAGGACCAAAGCACAGGCCAGGAGAAGTGTAAACATCTCTCCTTAGATCATACTATCTTGGAAGAACTAAAAATGTACAGGTCCCTAGAAGTACCTTCGAAAACAACTACACAAAAGCCCTGAAGCTTGTTAGAGTTTGTACTCCATGCTGGAAGAAGAGTCTCCCCTTAATAAAGAGTTAAAAAGTCAAATAATAGGCTGAGAAAATGAGCAAACAATGGAAAAAAATTCTGACTACAGAAACTTATTTTGGTAACAAGGAAGATCTAAACATACACTCAGGAGAAAACAAATTCAAAACTTTTACGTCCAAAGCCTCCAAGAACAATATGAACTGGTCACAGGAAATGGCAGAGTTCAAAAAAGAACTTTGAAAAACAAATAAGAGAAGTAGAGGAAAAATTGGAAAGAGAAGTGAGAGCAATGAAAGAAAATCATGAAAACCAAGGCAATAGCTTTCTAAAGGAGACCCCAAAAATAGTGAAGAAAATAACACCTTAAGAACAGAGTAGTTCAAATGGTAAGTGAGGTCCAAAAAGCCAATGTTAAGAATGCCTTCAAAAGCAGAATTAGTCAAATGGAAAAGGAGATCCAAAAGGTCACTGAAGAAAATAATTCCTTGAAAATTAGAATGGAGCAAATGGAAGCTAATGAATTCATGAGAAATCAAGAAATGATAAAACAAAATAAAAAGAATGAAAAAAATAGAAGATAATGTGAAATATCCCATTGGAAAAACAATTGACATGTAAAATAGTTCCAGGAGAGGTAATTTAAAAATTATTGGACTATTTGAAAGCCACGATAAAAAAAAAAGCTTATTCATTATGTCTTAAGAAATGATCAAGGAAAATTGACCTGATGTTCTAGAACCATAAAACGAAATAGAAATGGAAAGAATCCATTGATCACCTCCGGAAAGAGATTCAAAAAAAGAAAACTCTCAGGAATAATATTGTCAAATTATAGAATACCCAGATGAAGGAGAAAATATTGCAAGTAACCAGAAAGAAATAATTCAAGTATTGTGGAACCATAATCAAGATAACACAAAATTTATCAGCTTCTACATTAAAGTGTTGGAGGGCTTGGAATATGACATTCTGGAGGGTAAATGAGCTAGGATTCCAAATAGGAATCATCTACCCAGCAAAATTGAGTATAATTCTTAAGGGGAAAGCATGAAAATTCAATAAGGTAGAGGAATTTCAAGTATTCTTGAGAAAAGATCCAGAGGTAAATAGGAAATTTGACTTTCAAATACAAGACTCAAGAGAAGCATAAGAAAAGTTAACAGGAAAGAGAAATCATGAAGGATTTATTCAAGTTAAACTGTTTGCATTTCTAGATGGAAACATGATATTTGTAACTCACATGACCTTTCCTATAAAGTTTCACATTAGAAGTATATATAGACAGAGGGCACAAATATAAGTTGAATACGAAGAGATGATATCTAAAAAAATAAATGAAAGGGTGAGAGGGGAATGCGCTGAAAGAAAGATAAGGAAGAGATAGAATGGGTTAAATAATCTCACATAAAACAGGCAAGAAAAAGCTTTTACAATGGAAGTCAAAAGCCAGGAGGTAAGAGAGAGTGAGTGAACCTTACTCTCATCAGAATTGGTTCAAAGACGGAAGAATATACGCACTTTGTTGGGTATAGAAATCTATCTTACCCTACAGGACAGTATAGGGGAAGTGGATAAGAGAAGGTGGGTGATGTAATGGAGGCCAAATTGGGGGAGGTGGGTATTCAGAAACAAAATACTTTTGAGGAGGGACAGGGTGAAAGGAGAGAGAGAATAGAATAAACAAGGTGGGAATAGGATGGAGGAAAATATAGTTAGTCTTTTACAACCTGACTATTATGGAAGTGTTTTGAATGACTATACATGTATAACCTACAATGAATTGCTTTCCTTCTCAATGGGGATGAATGGGGAGGGAGGAAGGGAGAGAATCTGTAACTCAAAGTTTTTTAAATGAATATAAAAATTGCTTTTACATGTAACTGGGGGGAAATGAAATATCAAGTTGATTTTTTTAAAGATGGTTAAAAAAATAATTTCTTAAAAGTTAGAATTGGACAAATGGAAGCTAGTAACATTATGAGATATCAAGAAACAAACAAAATCAAAAGAACTGAACAAATAGAAGAAAATGTGGAATACATCATTAGAAAAACAACTGCCTTTGAAAATATATGCAGGAGAAAAAAATTTAAGAATTATTGCACTACCTGAAAGAAATGATCAAAAGGGAAGTCTAGACGTTATCTTTCAAGAAATTGTTAAGGAAAATTGCCCTGATGTTCTAGATGCAGAGTGGAAAATAGAAATTAAAAGACTATGCCAAACACCTCCTGAAAGAGATTCTAAAAATGAATATTCTCCTGAATATTATAGATAAATTTCATATCTCCCAAATCAAGGGCAAAATACTACAAACAGTCAAAAAGAAACAATTCAAATATCATAGAGCCACATTATAATATGAGATTTTGCAGATTCTACATTAAATGGAGGGCTTGCAATATGACATTCTAGAGGGTAAAACAGCTAGGATTACAACCAAGAATCAGTTACTCAGCAAATCTGAAGATAATACATCAGGGGAAAAATGGATACTCAATGAAATAGATGAAGAGACTAGAAATGAGTAGAAAATCTGACTCAAATAGACAACTCAAGAAAAGCATAAAATGATAAAAAGGAAAGAAAAAATATTCCTACATGGGAAAATAATATTTATAACTCCTAAAATCTTTGTCATTATTAAGGTAGTTAGAAGGAATATATGTACAGAGAAAACAAAGGTGTGGGCTGAATGTGTGATTATCTAAAAAAGTAAAATTAAGGGATGAGAAAGAAGAAGAAACCCCAACTTCAGCTCATGCAGAAGTGTTTTGGTAAAATTTCAGAACTTCATCATTAAACAAAAATTTTTCAAGGAGTCTGGAGTCTTTTCCCATGCCAAGGAAAACCAGTGCAAATTATAGTAGATGATCTGTTTTTCCAAAATTAAAGAACATTGCATAATATTTGGAAATATGAAAGAAAATAATACATCATATGAAGCTAAGCATAACACTAAATGGAAAAATAACTTTTCAACAAAAGGGAAGAGAGAAAATCATTACCACTGAAGAAGCTAGTTTGTGGGTTGGGGTACAATGTTTTTACAAAATATCTTTCCTAAAAGTCTAGCATCAAAAGCCTAGTGAAGTGACAGATTTATAATGAATCATTCCACATTTTTAAGTGGTAGAAGGATGAGAACAGTTTTCTAAAGAAGAAATCTGAAGTATCAAAGGCCATATAGAAATGTTCTAAATCACTAATACTAAAGAAATCTGACATTGAAGTTATCAGGCACCCATCAAATTGACAAAGATGATAAATGTTGTAATTAGTCAATGTTATAAAGGTAGTGAGAAGACAAGTACATTCATATGCTGTTGGTGGACTTGTGGGTGGTTTTGACAATTCTTTTTCAAATTTAAATTTATTGTAACGTTCTTTTTTAAATTGAATTCTGAATTCTCTCCCTCCCTTCCACCCTTTCCCTATCCATTGAGAAGGCAAGCAAGATGATATCAATTATACATGTGAAGTCTTGCAAAACATTTCCATATTAGTCATGTTGCAAAATAAAAAAACCAAACCACCCAACAACAATAAAAAGCAAAACAAACAAACAAACAAACAAACAAAAACTCACAAAGTTTTTTAAAAAATGTTTCAAAGACTTTGATCGTTCTTTAAAAAAATTGGACTAATTCTAATAAAAGTGAATCAACTGTTCATATCCAGAGATCATCTATTGGCTTAATATCTCAAGAAGTCCAATCATAGAAAGATAACAAATACACCAGGCATTTATAACATCACTACTGATCATAGGAACAAACAAAAGGTGGAAATGAATTATGTAGTCACTGATTTGGAAATGACACAACAAATTATGAGCAACATATGAATGCAACTGAATATTACTGCAATGTAAGTAACAATGAATAA
This sequence comes from Notamacropus eugenii, assembly GCF_028372415.1. NCBI lineage: Eukaryota > Metazoa > Chordata > Mammalia > Diprotodontia > Macropodidae > Notamacropus > Notamacropus eugenii. The sequence continues at coordinate 126,778,794 of NC_092873.1, forward strand.
AGAGAATTCAGAAAATAGTAAAAAAAAAAAAACAAAAAAGGTTTCAAAGAATTGATGCAGAGCAAAGCATGTGGTATCAAAAGAATAATGCAGTCAGTGATTACCATGATGTAAATGAATTTAACACTAAAACAAGAAAAAACAACACTAGAATTCAGTAAAGCGCAAATGAGTACATGATCTAGGTGTAAAGATTGATACCATAAACAAATTAGCAGAGCAAGGAATAGTACATTTATCAGTTTTATGGAGAAGGGAAGAATTTGTGACTAAAGAAGAGATAGAAAGCATTAATGAAGTACAAATGGATAATTTTGATTCCATTAGACTGAAAAGCTTTTGCACAACCAAACCCAATGCAACCAAGTTTAGGAGAGAAGCAGAAAACTGGGAAAGAATTTTTGCAACTAGTGTCTGTGATAAAGGCCTCATTTCTCAAATATATAGAGAACTGAGTCAAATGTACAAGAATACAAGTCATTCCCCAATTGATAAATGGTCAAAGGATATGAACAGGCAGTTTTCAGAGGAAGAAATTAAAGCTGTCTACAGTCATATCAAAAAATGCTCTAAATCACTATTGATTAGAGAGATGCAAATCAAAACAACTCTGAGATACCATATCACACTTATCAAATTAGTTAACATGACAAAACAGGAAGATGATAAATGTTGGAGAAGATATGGGAGAGTCGGAACACTAATTCATTGTTGGTGGAACTGTGAGCTTATCCAAACATTCTGGAGTGCAATTTGGAGCTATGCCTAAGGGCTACAAAAGTATGCATACCATTTGACCCAGCAATACCACTTCTAGGACTGTATGCCCAAGAAATCACAAAAATGGGAAAGGGTCCTACATGTACAAAAATATTTATAGCAGCACTCTTTGTGATACCCAAAAACTGGAAATCAAGGGGATTCCCATCAATTAGGTAATGGCTGAATAAGTTATGTTATATGAATGTAATGGAATACTATTACACTATTAGAAATGATGAATGGGAAGACATCAAAGAGGCCTGAAAAGACTTATGTGATCTGATACTGAGTGAAAGAAGTAGAATCAGGAGAACTTTCTACACAGCAACAACAACAGTGTGTGAGGATTTTTTTGGTAGATTTAGAACTTCATTGCAATGAAAGGACTTAAAAAATTCCCAATGATCTTTTAAGGCAAGATGCCTTCCACATCCAGAGAAAGAACTATGGAATTCAATCACAGAATGTAGCAGATCATTTTCTTTTGTATTATGTTTTAGTTTATTATATGATTTTTCCCATTCCCTTTAATTCTTCTGTACAACATCGCTACGATGAAAATGTATTTAATAGGAATGTTGGTGTAGAACCTATATAAAATTGCATGCTATCTTGGGGAGGGAGAGGGGAGATAGGAGTTAGGGAGGGGGAAGGAGGAGAAAAAAATCTAAGTTATATGGTAGTGATTATAGAGCACTGAAAATAAATAAAAGAAAAAAAAGACATAATAATTCCATGACTATTTCTTCTTTTCCTACTCACTTGAACATTTTAAAAGTCTCTTGGAGATAGATGCTTCTTCCTTGAAACTGCTCTATGAAGTCAATGGTGAAATAACTTTTCTGTTTCAAAAGAAACAATTAGATATGAGAAATAATAATAATAATGAGATAGTGGCATGAAAGTTTGAAGAAAACCCTACACAGACTCCAGCAAATGTCTAAAGAGAATCTCAGATAGTACAATAAGACAAACAAAGAGAAACAGAATTAAGTTCCTCTGGTGAATCTAGAACAGCATGAAAAGATTAACAGAAGCTGGCAGTGTCTTGGAGAAAAGTCACACTGGGGAAACCAAATGAACTCTGGTAAATAGATCTGAACTCTGGTAGCACTGGGAGAGGAGTGAAATCAAGGAAATAATTCCAAGCCTGGATAAATGGACCTGAAGCCTGTCAGTTTTACAGAAGGGATCACAGAAGGTCTGAAAAAGGTCACTCCAAGAGGGAGTATAAACCACTGGGAGCTCTGATAATCAGGATATAAAGTCTGGTGCTAGACCTGACCTATCAGAACAGAAAGAAGGGAAAGAGAATATATGTTTAACTCACTGTTCATGTAGACATATCTTCCTGTGTATTTCTTAGGACACTCAGAAGCACAGCAGAAGACAAAGTTAACTCAAAACATGGGTGTTAATGCTAGGATGTGTGTGTAGCGGGAGTAGAGGTCTTGTAGGAGTCTTGAGACTAACATGATCTCCATCTTCTCATTGAGGTCTATCAAAAGAACTACAGGAAGGGATAGAAACAACTTATGAATGAGGACTGTGGAAGAAAAGGAGACAGAAGCCAAGGTCAGCAACCATAGTGGAACACCAGAATACTGAAAGAGAAGCCAGTTAATAAGAAAGAGTATGAAGATTAAAATTAGCCACCACATTACATTCATAGCAGCTATGATGTCCATACTATGGAAAGGATATTGACAACAGAGCATACTTAAGCCATCCAGAATGCTAGAAAGGGCAAAACTCGGACTTTGTAAAAAGTCCAAATCCAAGAACTGAGGCTGGAAATGGAAAAAAAAAATAGTATTATTTAAGAGAAAACTAAAAGGTAAGTTCAGAACAGGAGAATAATTCCTCACCAGGTACTTAAATGCCAGAGTTAAAAAATGGCTTGTCAACAAGCAATATAAAATGGTCTAAAAGAAGTGAAGGAAGAGATCACAAAAAATAAAGAAGGAAAAGAGATTATAAATGAAATTAGATCCCTGGGGGAAAATAGAGGGATAATAAATAGTTTAGAATAGAGACCATAAAACTTTGCCTAAGTAGTGTACTCCCTGAAAAGCAGAACAGGGACAAAAATTTAATGAGACTCCATGAGATAAGAAGAAATGCTAGAATAAAATTAAAGGATTAAAAAAATAGGAGATAACATCCAAGTATCTATTATAAACACCAACTTATTAAACATATGTGGAGAGTGATTTTGACAATTTTCAGATTCCATGGAAATGATTAACAAACAAAAAACCTGGATATTATATTTCAAGAAATCCAACATTAGAACAGGACCTGGTACTTGTACAGTTGTGTTTACCTACTTGTGACCTCATTTGGTGTTTTCTTAACAAACATACTGGAGTGGTTTTCAGTTTCCTTCTCTTGCTCATTTTACAGATGTGGAACTGAGTCAAATAATGTTAAGGTATTTGCCTAGAGGCACACAGCTGGTAAGTGTATAAGGCCAGATTTAAACTCAGGAAGATGAGTCTTACTGACTGCAGATCTGACAGTCTATCTACTGTGCCACCCAATTGCACAGCAGGTGCTTACTACATAATTATCAATTGACTGGCTGACTAAGTGAAATCATTAAAGAAAACTGTTCATATCTGTTAGAACCAGAGAGCAAAAAGAAAACCTAATACAGGAGACCACCACTGGAAAGCAACCCCAGACTGAAAACACCCAGGAATGGGATAACTAAAAAGCAGAACTTCCAAATCAATGAAAAAAAAATATTAGAAGTAGCTAAAAAAATAGAGTTTAAATACCAAAGAGCTAGAGTCAAAATCATGCAGGACTATGCTGTAACTATCCTGAAGAAGGGAAATCTAAGGATACAATATTCCAAAACATGAGAGATAAAGGCACATAACCCAGAATAACTTGCCCTGAAAAAGTAAGGATAATACTCAAGGGCTTTCAAACATTCCTAATGAAAAAGCCAGATCTGTGCAGAAACTTTGAAACAAGTAGAGGAGTCAAGAGTAACCTAGAAAGTTGAGTATATTTAAGCCTTTAGAAGAGATAAACAAAGAGTAAGTGTTTATATTCTGTTAGTAGAAGAAGAGGCTAGGGTCCCTTTAGAACCTCACCACCTGTAAAGGGAGTTAAATAATATGTGTAAATAATAAATAATGTGGGCCTTGGTGTGGTTTTATTCTGTTTTGTTGATTTTGAGAAGAAAAGGGACATAAAAATAATATGTTAGGAAGGAAATAAGGAAAAGGGAGGAACCTGCTATTTCACAAAACGGGATATATGGAAGGAAGAGTATATAACTATGTAGGAAGGGACAAGGCAGAGGCATGAGTATCTCATTATCTCTCTTCTTATCTGACTTAGAAAAATAAAATTAAAACACATATTTTACACACCAATAACTTGGGGAATACATTAAATTCAACTGAGAAAGGAGAAGCCAGGCAGAAGATTAGTTTAAGTTGGGGAGGGCAGAGTCTGGGAGAGAATAGTCACAGGCAGAACACATTAATTTTGGAGGGTGGATCATAAAGGGTTGTGGTAAATAGAGAACAAGAGAGCAAGTACACAAGAGTGGGGTTTGACTTGGTAAAGAGTATATAGGAGTAAGTAAGAACATATGAATTATATAATAGATTAAAAAAATAAAATTGAAATAATCCTTAACCCTCAAAAGGCATTCATTTTCTTGGAGAGATGAAAGATAGGAATTTAATTATGCATTCATATACACAAAATTAATTCAAGATAACCTTGGGGAGCTTTTCGTAGGAGATAGTATTTGAGTTAAACTTGGGAGGAAACTAGGTATGAAGGGGCAGAGGTTAGGAGGGAATGAATGCGAACAACCTGTCCAAAATAGGAAGATGGTAGATGAAGCACTATGTGTGAGGAATAGCAAGAACAGTTTGACGGGACTATTGTAGATAAAGTGGAGTAATGTGTAATAAGCCTATGTGAAGAGTCACTTCTTGAAAACAGCTGGGGAGACCTTTCTTATGAAAAATGTGCAACATATATCATATGATTGCTAAGGAAATAGATAAGAGCACGACCTGCCTTGGTATATTAGTGAAAATGAGCTATTCTGTCTAGAATTATACCTACCATATTCATCATAAGATTGTAAGTTCTTTGAGGGCAGGGACTATCTTTTTCTCTTTTTGTTATCTCCATTGCTGTTGCTTAATGTTTATTTATTGATGGATTGATTTTCACATGTATGAATTTTATCTAAAAAAAAAAACCTTATTGTTAATGGGTTGGGTTGAAATCCAACTATGAGTGAGCAGATCTGGGTGGTACAGTGGAACAGTAGACTTAGAATCAAGAAGACCTGGATTTGAATTCTGCTCCATACATCTACAGACTCTGACCTAAGCAAGTCACTTAAACTTTCTCTGTCAGCCTCAGTTTTTTCACTTTTAAACAAAGAGGTTAGATTTCATGATTTCTAAGGTCCTTTCCATCTCAATCTATACTCTATCACCCTATGACATTGGGAGCCACATCAGAGACATTGTGAGAATTAAAAGAGACAACTTATTTGAAAGTACTTTGTAGTCTGTTGTAAATCACCATGTCAATCTGAGTTATCATTATTGCTGAGTTGGCAGGACTGGCCACAGTGCCTCACTGAGGCTGACATGAAAGGAATGCTTACCCCTAAGGATATGGAAGATGAGGTGGTAATGACAAATTCCTGTAGTAGATAAAGAAGCATTCCTCCTTCAAATTGAACTTGAATGGGATAGAGGATCAGCTGTCAACCCTGTTGGTCTTGACAAATCAGATTTACTGAGGTGTTTCCTGATTGAAGTGATAGAATGTGGAACAAACCATGTTTGAATGGCTTTAGAGAGATCTGTGCTTTCCAGTGTAGTGATCAAAGTATCAGATGCCTGAGTTTCTGATCTAATAAAAAGACTATTATAATTGGACAACTATGATTCATAAGAGGAAGATTGGAATTGACAGGGGTCAGTGAATTGGTGTATGCATTTCTACGAACAAATAACTGTGGAGAAATATCTCTCCTTCAATTCAGTAGATTCACAACTGAATGAATCTTTGTTTCAAAATTCCCCTGAGTTTATCTAAATCTCTAGTTGGGTTCAGTAACAATGGGGCAATTATTTGCATCAAATAACCAGAGTCCAATCACTGGAAGTAAGAGGTAACAATGGCTCATTGTGAAGAGAATCTACCCTCTGTCACCCAGTTAAGCTCCCAAGCTTAGTTTGGTTTTCTCTCTTTGTATCTTGAACTAGCTATATTGGGAGAGTTATACTTGTCTTCAAAGGAAATTAATGAAAACTAAGGTACTTGACCAAAGGTTACCTCCATAATAAGTTTTCTCAATTCAGACATTTCTTCTCTGTTGTCCCTGTCTCTTCAGTACCTGTATATTTCTTAGTCATTAATTGACTGATCAGATACCAGGACACATATTTTCTGTATTTCCTTATTCTTCTCTACTGGACTAGTTTCTGACTCTTGAGATCCTCAACCTCTATTTTTCATAAAGAACTTACATTTTTGCTTGTTTGCTTGATTCCCACCATTCTTGTGACTTTCCTGAACTCTCATTCCATGTCATTACTTCTATATATTCATTTTCATTTATTAGCTGGTGCAGTGGATAGAGCACCAGTGCAGGAGTCAGGAGGACCTGAGTTCAAATCTCACCTTAGACACTTGACACTCACTAGCTGTGTGACCTTAGGCAAGTCACTTAACCCCAATTGCCATCCTGATGAATATGTGGTCACTGGATTCAGATGGCTCTGGAGGAGAAGTGAGGTTGGTGACCTGCACAGTCCTCCCTCACTCAAAACAAAGTCAAGTGCAAGTCATGTCATCATTTCTCTGATGTCATGGTCTTCTTTGGCAATGGACAAATACATTCACTTATTAAAATATAACCTCCTTTAGAACAGGACCTATGTTGCTTTTTAAAATATGTATCATCAATGTTTAGCATAAGGTCTAGAAGTAAATTCTTAATTTTTTTCATTTATTCATCTGTAATTTATCCAATCACTACAGATTTATTAAGTTCTTAATATATTGCAACCCCTCTACTGAATACTCAGGATTTAAATAGAAATAATGGAGCATTCACAGCTCTCAAATATTTTACATTCTATCTACTAAACTCAGTCAACTCTGATTTCCTTGCTGTTCCTCTCACAAACAAAATATTTCTGGTCTCCATGAATTTCCCTGGCTGTCCTCAAAGTCTGGAATGTTCTACTTTCTCTTCTTGGCTCCTGTCTTCCTTCCAATATTAGTTAAAGTTCTATCTTCTGTAAGAATATTTTCTCATTATTCAATATTAATGCCTTCTCTCTGAGATTATCCACAATTAATTCTATACATAGATTTTTTATTTGTGTGTAAAAAAGTCACAATAAAAATCTGTAGATTTTCCAGCTATTTTTGACCACCCCATTTGCAATTAAGATCAGAGAAAAGGATAAGTGGATACACTGCTCACACATTAAACTTGCTCCTGGTTGGAATAAAAAGACAAATTTATTTTAATTTGTTTTATAAGAATAGGTTTAGGCTTGTGATTCATAATGTTTGCTTTAATTTCCCTTATACTTTTAGCGTAATCTTTTTCACTCACTTTCTGAGAAGTTGCATTAACTCTTCTGATGAGGTAGGTACAAACCAAATAATTCATAGGAGAATGGATAATTTTTGGTATACCGTTTTATTAGGCCTTGTAGTCTTTAGCATTAAATTTGTAGGATAGACAGAAGGAGGATCAGGACCCCAAACCACTTTTTCTCACGTTTGCCTTTCAGTTTTGCTGCTACTAAACATTGTTCTTCCAGGTTTTGAGCCAAGATCTTGTGTATTATAATGGTAGAGGCAGGCATTTTCACACAAGACAAACTGGTGCTTGTCTAGAAGTTGGCCTAAGTAGTAGTTATATGATTCCTTCAGGATGTAATAACAAGATCTCTATTCAAATCCAACCTCAAGGCCAAAATAAAGGTAGTGGTAGCTATAAACAACCACAGCATGGAAATGTAGGCCTTATCAGCACATCTGGAAGTTCTTCTCAGATAAAGTATAATAACAACACAAGAAACAAGCTCAAACATAAGAGGAGGAAATGTTCGGTGGCTAAACTGACCTGATGAGATGGGAACATTTAATTGGAATAAGTATACAAATTTAAGGGTTCAGTGGTGGTTGGGACAATGGAATGAACCCTCCCTCAAGCAACAGCATCCATGTTGTAACTAAGGCCACACCTGTGGCATCAAGTGCAGAAATTCCCCTTTTTGGAATAACCTGATCAAAGAGTTGTTAGAAACCTATTATACTTATTGCTGTTGCTGCTATTTGTTCAATTTTTTTGTTTGTTTTTTTTTTTTTGTTCAGTTATTTTCCTCATTTCTGACTCTTCGTGATCCCATTTGTGGCAAAGATACTGGAGTGCTTTGCCATTTACTACTTCACTTCATTTTACAGATGAGGAAACTGAGGCAAACTGGGTTAAGTGACTTGCCCACTGTCACACAGCTAGTACGTGTCTAAGGCCATATTTGAACTCAGGTCTTCACTCCAGGCCTGGCGTTCTATCTATTGCATCACTTAGCTGCCCATTGTAGTCATTATCTTACTAACATTACCCTTTATCATACTGTCATGCAAACTTCCCTCTGGCTGCATAATAATTGTCCTAGCAATGCTACTTAGAGATCTGTTCTCTCTAGGTCAGACTTATTTTGATGTGTGACAAGGTCACAATTCTATCATGGACTCTCATGATGAGGTGGGATGAGTATTTTATAATGCTAAAGTCATTGGACCCTATGGACTTTGAGGGTATCAATAGTTCCATCAAACCCACCTTGATCCACGAGAAATCATTCCCGTTCAACCATATGAAACTGTGGGGATAGTTGTATAGATAATACCCACTTCTGTAGGACTTTTTGCCTCCTTTGTCTGCGAATTTCAAGGTTAATGCTACTAACTCGAGTCCAGCTAACTGGAGAGTACCAATTTCAGTAATAGTCTGGTCCCTTTCTGGCCCAGTTTCAATGACATCCAGATCCAGATCCAGATCTCCAGTCCAAAGAGCCATGAAATATATAAAGACAGAATACCACTGCATTCATTCAGAAAACTTCCGCCAGTTTTTCCTCTCTGTTAAAAGTAGTAAGACTCAAAATAGGCTGATAGATTTTAGAAAAGATGTAATTTGTAATCCCACACTTCCTGTCCCTGAGATCAACAAAACAGAGTCATTTATCTGTGCTAAAGTCCAACTTTTTACTTCAAGAAATGATTTTCATCATAGAAATCTATCCTTCATAACACTTACTTAAAATGATAGAACTGCCTTTAGCAATAATGACACAGAAATTCCTGAATTGTCATGGGGATTGGTGACTCTAGGTCAATTTTTATCTGTGCTGGGTTAGCTTTTTCTTCCTTTTCCCCCAGGTGGCATGGGACATGTGGAATAGCTCATCTGGTTTCAATCTATAACCATTCTATAGGCTTAATAGACAAGAATGATATAGGAAATTGAGGAGTCTGGTGGCGCAGACATCTCAAAAGATCAGCAATCGCTGAATCTCCTCTTGGACAGAGAGTTCTCTGGGCTCTCTTCCCAAGCATTGGGATGACATGTCACCAAATCTGTTAGAAACATTTCTGTAGAAATTAAGCTACTTGCCCAGGCTACAACTGAAGGTATTGGTGAGACATTCAGTGGTCTCCTCTCCCTTCAAATCGAGGTTAAATCATTTAAAGAAAGTTTCCCAACATCAATTAGTACTAATTCTGCTCACTGCTGGTTAGGGAAGGGCCTAGTTTCTTATTAGCCAATTTCACCGATTCTGCTGTTCCACATTAGGGAAATTATCATGAATATCCAGAATCTACCCCCAAAAGTCATGATTGATTAATATTGAACTCCTTGCAAATGAAATTCATATAACAGCATCTGGCTCTGATTTATGGTGGGATCCTTCTTGGTTTTCTTGGATAGCATCTTGGTTTTTGGGAGGAGATATTTTTAGCATTCTGATAAAATGAGCTCTTTTTGCTCTGGTATATATATTCCTCATCTGGATTTATATGAATTGCTGCTGTAGCCTTTGTAACATATTTTTTGCTCAAATGAATCCTACAAAAATTATGTTATTTCATGATGCTGAACCCATATATGTAGATGCAGCTCCCCCCTGAATTGATCTATGTCCAATAATTTACTTGAGGTTCATAGTTAATTTTATTGTTACAGGCTTTAAATTGAAGTTCCATTTTTTTTTTTGGCTAATGTTTTATAATAACTATTTAATCATGTTCAGGTACTTTGAGACAACTATTTGAGCCTCCCATAAAAAACTACATCACTCTTAAAGATAGTTTCAGAAACTTTAAGCCATCCAACAGCTTTTGAGCCTCTGACCTCAACTGGGCCTCTTTATCCTATCCTATAGAAGACTTGGTCCTAAGATCCCTGAGACTCCATCTTCAAACTCACCTAAACTCAGTTCATTACGAATATGCATGACATTACTTTGGGTTTTCATTATGTCTATTAGCTGTAAGAAACTTTTTAGAAGGGCACATTGGAAAAAGTGCCTGATTTTGTATTCAGAAATCAATAATTGTATAATCAATAGAGCCAATCAAAGACATTGTTAGGTATGTAGTCTTAAGAATTGTTTCCAGGCTGGTATGGATGAATATAAGAGAGATAGACTGGGAGTATCACTGAATGCTTTAGATGAAGACCAATCTCCAAACTTAGCAGCTGAGACTTTTGGGGCTTTTGCTACTTCATTACAAGCATCTAAAGACCTGTTAGTAGAAACTGGACAAATGACTAGCCATGCAGAGTCAAACAGACCCTTTAGAACAATTGATCATAGGGAGCTTCCAGAAGCAAAGATGGCAGAGTAAGAAGTCACTCTCACCACTCATATTGCCTCAGGAAAAATCTTGGAGCAGTTGAACCAGCAGAAAGATGAGTTGTAGCAGTCTTGTAGCCCAGAAAGCTTGGGGGATTGACGGGAATGGTCCTTCTTACTCTGGGAGAGAGGGAGCAGTCTAGGATGGGACGTGTCCCAGAAAGCCAGTTGCAAGCCCCACCTCAGCAAACCAGGGGAGATCCTGAGCCGAGGGTGGTGGAGTAGACAAGTGCCAATATCAGGATCCCCAAGTGCCTTATCACAGGCAGGGAAACCAGTAGATACCAGTTCAGGAAACCACCTTGTGCACTGGCATTCTCCGGCAGCCAAATCTCGCAGTGCTTCAGCACAACTCCAGGAAGCACAACTCCGTGAGGTACAGCTCCAGGCTGGCAGACATCCTCCAGCAGTCAAATACTCAAATACTTTAAAGAAGCCTGGGTGAGCAGGCATTGCCCAAGGGCCAGACTTCTCTCCCTGAGAGCTCCAGTGATGCTGACCCCAGCTTAGCATCAGGCAAGCTGCTAGACCCCTACAGCCTCCATCTGCCACCACCTGAGGCCCCAGCACACAAAACCAGAGGCCAGGTTGGGGACTTCCAGCATAAGAAGTTTGGGTCAATGCCCCCTTGACTCCAGTAGGAGAGCTGAACTTTAAAAACCAGGACATAGGCAAACACCATGAGAATACTTGGCAATAAAGACCTTGGGCTAATTAAAGGAATTTGATAATTTGCTTAGGTGATCCATGAGGAAATTGATTTCCTCAAGAATATAAGGTGGGGAAGGGGAAATTGAAAAAAAAAAAAGCAATTCTTAATTAAATTAATGTTATCTTACTGATTTATTTTAGTTTATAAGGGCTTTAATTCAGATAGCTTTTAGATTAAGAAATATGTAATCACTGTAGTAAGAGTTCATTCCTGAACAGCTGAACTCCTATGTAGTTGAGCTGAGCTCCTTCAGAGCTGAACTGGCATGGTAGGTTGCCTCATTCTATGGCAGTCTAAACTCCCTATTGGAGTAGTCTAAGTTAACACTCACAACCATGATTATTGTGAGGGTCTCACCTTTCAGTTAACTCAATAACTCCATAATATCAGTTGTAACTAAAGTAATACCACAGCCAATCAGATCATGTAATGATTGCTATCTTCCAAAATGTCTTTACATCCTAACATGCCCAGCAACTCAATAATGCAAATTACCTAAGTTCCTCATTCCAATCTTGGTAAATCCCAAGCCAATCAGAAATTTATCAAACCAAGTTATTTAAGATTCTGTAATAATATTCTGTCTCTTATTCTGTCATAAAAAATGATCTGTAAACCTCCCACCCCCTATTCAAGGTCTTCGGTTCTTTAGAGACTATTGACCCATCTATTAGTAATGGCTAGCAGTACTAATAAACTGATTTTTTCTCAGAATCCAGGCTCTCAAAATTTCTTCAACAACTATTTGGATGTTTTTTCCCTCATTAGATTGTGAGCTCCTTGGAGACAAGGCTATTTTTTGCATTTCTTTGCATTCCCAATTCTTAGCACAGTTCTTAGATGGCATATAATAGATATTTAATAAACTAGGTGGCTTGACATGATACTGACCTATAGACACTTAATAATTTATTTGATTGATACTTAGATTGAAACTGACTAGAAGAATAACTATTAATGTGTTGGGGGACCCTAGACCATTTACGTGAACCCCTGACCCCGACCCAAGGCTCTTGTCCAGCAAGAGGCCTTGATCTCGTGAGTAATGAAATGGGGAGGGAGACAAAGGTGATGAAGACTCCGTTTATTTCATCTAAATCACATGCATATATAATCTTAACTGAACCTATCACCTATCACCTTTCACATTGAACCTATCACCTATCACCTTTCCTTATATGGGTGTCTTCTCCACTGGACATCCAGAGCCAGGACAAAGAACTGCCATGTTGCAAACAAAGACGAGACCCTTCCTCCTGAAATCCATCTAGTTCCACCCCTACTGACAAGCCCCTAGGTTATCTAGGCAGGCTCTCAGTGTGGCGTCCTGAAATGGCTAGGGGTTGGCTCTAACTCGTCCCGTTACATTAATGGAAGTCACCAATGACAAAGATTCAACTCTTTAATTTTGCTCTTGGTCTATTACTTGATTCACATTTTTTTTCCAATTTTTGAAAAATAAAATTTTGGATTTACTAAACACCAAATAAAAAGAGCATTTTCATATATATGTATATATGTACATATGTGTATAGTTATGTTTGTGTGTATATGCATACAAACAGTCACAATAGGGACATTGTGAGAATTGAAATAGTTTATTTGAAAGTACTTTGAAGTTTATTATAAATATCTGTCAATCTGAGTTGTTATTATTACCTGTTTGGCAAGTCTGACTATAACATCTCCCTGAAGATGACATGAAAAGATCTTTTTACCCTTAAGGAATATGGAAGATGAGATAGCAATGAAAAAGAAGAGGAGAATTTTACATGGAGCATTGGATCTTATTGATATACAGTTTGATTCTATAAGTATAAATTCATCCAGTAGAACTCAAAGCTGTCATTCTTATCTGTGGTTCATTCTAGTCTCTCTCCTCTTCTCTCTTCTTCCACAATGACCCAATTTTTTTCTTTTCTCTTATTTCCTCTTTGCTTTCCAGAATGGCTGCTAATCTATAGTTTAGCAAACAATGGATTATATTTTTGATTTCCCCCTTGCTCCTCCAACAATTGTCATTTTCCATTTTTGTCAGCTCTTCTAATCCAATAGATATGGATTGGAACTTGGATTTGCTTTAATTTGTATTTCTCTAATTTTTGCTTATTTAAAGCAAGAGATCTCAAACATAGCCTTGTGGGTCATACTGGGTGAGATCCAAATCAAATTAAAATTTAACTGGGAAATATTTGGCAAAACAAATAAGAATATAATAAAACATAGATGATATTAATGTCATTTTGCAACTGAAAATACAACATGCAAGTGTCCTTGGTTTAATGATCCCATTGTGTTTGAATTAGATACTACTTAGAGTACTTTTTAAATATAGTTATTGATAGTTCAGATTTCTTTCTCTGAAAACTTTCTCATATCCCTTGAACTTTGGTTGAATTAGCACTTTTTTTCTTATAAATTTAATTCTCTTTTGTATATATTTTTTGCTGTGATTGCTCCATCAGAGAAATCTTTCTAACAATTTACAATGGGGCTGTTTGTACAATGTTCTCCTGTCTCTGCTCACTTCACTTGGCATCAGTTCATATAAGTCTTTTCAGGTTTTGCTGAAGTCTGCCTGCTCATCATTTCTTATAGAAAAATAGTGTTCCGTTACATTCATAAACCACAACTTGTTCAGCCATTCCTCAATTGATGGGCATCCCCTCAATTTCCTATTCCTGGCCACCACGAAAAGAGCTGCTATAAATATTTTTGTACATGTGGATCTTTTTTTCATTTTTATGATATCTTTGGGATATTGACCTAGAAGGATATTTCTGGGTGAAAAGGTATGCACATTTTTATAGCCCCTTGGGCATAGTCCCAAATTGCTCTCCAGAGTGTTTGGATCAGTTCACAACTCCACCAGCAAAGCATTAGTGTTCCAATTTTCCCACATCCTCTCCAACATGTATAATTTCCCTATTTTGTCATGTTAACCAATCATGTTAGTCATGATATGGTACCTAAGAGTTATTTGGATTTGCATTTCTCTAATCAATGATGATTTAGAGCACTTTTTCAAATATTATAGATAGTTTAATTTCTTCATCCAAAACTACTTGTTCATATCCTTTGACCATTTATCAGTTGGGGAATGGCTTGTATTCTTATAAATTTGACATGGTTATCTATGCATTTTAGAAATGATATTTTTATCAGAGACATTAATTGTAAAAAAAATTCTTTCCCAATTTTGTGCTTCCTTCCTAATGTTGGTTGCATTACCTTTGTTTCTATAAGAACTTCTCTATTTAATGTAATCAAAATTATCCATTTTGCATTTTATAATGTTCTCTATCTCTTCTTTGGTTATAATTCTTCCATTCTTCATAAATATGACTGGTAAACTATTCCTTGATCTCCCAGTTTACTTATAGCATTAGCCCTTATATCTAAATTTTGTATCCATTTTGACTTTATTTTTATATATGGTGTAAGATGTTGGTCTATGTCCTGTCTGCCATACTATTTTTTAGTTTTCCCAGCAGTTTTATCAAATAGTGAGTTTTTATCTCAGAAGCTGGGGGTCTTTGGGTTTATCAAATAGTAGATTACTATTGTCATTGACTACTGTGTCTTGTGTACTTAATCTATTCCACTGATCCACCATTATATTTCTTATCTAGTAGTTTTGATGATCGCTGCTTTATAATACAATTTAAAATCTGGGGTGGCTAGACTACCTTCCCTATTATTTCTTTTCATTAATTCCCTTGATCCTATTTATCAATCTTAAAGATAATTTCTTTAACTTTAATTTCTGTTTTCTATATTTTACTTATGATGTTCCACTTTACCCTTTCAGAGCTCATTTTGTTATAATCTGCGAGATTATGGTGTGCACCAGGCAATCTTAAGCATATATCATACATTCCTTTGGCAGTCTGGTAAAAATAAAGATCATATCTCAGAATATATAGAATTAACACATAAAATACTTGAGTACAGAGGAAAACTATTTTATTAGTATAGTTATGAAAATATTTAACAAGAAACAAAATCACAGACTCTAAGTTCATATTTTCTCATCTGTACCTAGCTTCAGTCAGATTCATTTCAGTTTTTCTCACAATACTTTGTTAAATAGCATATTTAAATCTCTGGATTTATCAAACACTAAGCTGCTGTGTTCATTTGCTTCTCTGTGCTGTATAAGTAATCTGTTTCACTGATCAGGTATTCTTTTTCTCTTTCTTTGTGATATTTTCAGATACTCTATAGTAGAAAACCTTCCATGCCCCATCTGGTGCACATTATATTAACTAAAATGAGGATATATAATTGATCAAATTGTACACACATGGAGTATATTATATGTTCTTGCATCTGTGCTGTGTCTGTTCCTACTTTATATAAATAACTTACAAGTTGTTGAGAGAGGAAGACCAGTGCTTATATTGCTAGTAAGGATGTGCCTATAAGTTATATTTTTTCATCTAGAAGAATTTAATGCCCCAGCAGGGAGGTAGAAGGGTGCAAGATTTGGAGGCACAAAACATAAATTGTGGTGTTGACTTTCAGTAGAAACAACATGGAGGATAATAAAACTCCTCTTCTTCCATCAGAAAGGAGAGAAGATGGATGATTCTCTCTTTCCACTGTGAATTGCTCTACAGCTGCTGTACTGAAAACAGCTTTTAGAGCACACATACCAATAATGAAAGTGTACATGTCTCTTGCTGCAAAAGAGGGGCTTTAATAAAAAGGAACGCGGAAGGCTGGAACCTAAGGACATGATCCTGGAATGATCCAATTATTGCTGACTTGAGCTCTCCATATTTATAATGGAGCTGGTAGTGACTGCCTTTGGTTCACTTGATTTCCTATTCTGTTGATTTTATACTTGCTGACAGATAGGACATGGCTGATGAGGTCTGTACAGATCATCAAATATTTACTTATTAGTGGATTGATGGAGCACCTTTCCTCTTAAGAGCTCGCTGTGCTCTCCATGAAATTTAACTACTTCAACATTAGAACAGGAAACTTTGGGAAAGAGAAAAGTAACAGCTAACAAGGCTGAAATCCTTGCTATGTTGCCTTGGAAAAGTCAGCTTAAGAACAGGGCAGATGCTCCTGGACCAAACCTTTCTGGATTCCAGTTTTCTCATGTATAAAATGAGTGGGTTTGAGTATTTAAGTTCTAAGACCCCTTTTATCTTCATCCATGTTTCCTAGGATGACTGTGTGTGTGAATGGCAAAAAAGGAATTCACTTTATTAAGCATTTATTAAGCCCTTAAAAGGAGGCAGGTAGGTGGTTCAGTGGAAAGAGTGTGTGTGTGTGTGTTTGTGTGTGTGTGTTTGCCCTTCCTTGCCGAAGAAGACCATGCCATCAGAGAAATAATGACATGACTTGCATTTAACTTTGTTTTGAGTGAGGGAGGGCTGTGCAGGTCACCAGCCTCATTTCTCCTCCAGAACCAGTTGAATCCAGTGACCACATATTCATCAGGATGACTGGAGATGGCCCAGGATGAGGCAATTGGGGTTAGGTGACTTACCCAAGGTCACATAGCTAGTAAGTGTCAAGTGTCTGAGGTGAGATTTGAACTCAGATCCTCCTGACTCTTGCACTGGTGCTCTATTCACTGCACCACCTAGCTGGCTCATGAAAAGAGTGCTGGGTCTTGAGTTAGGAATACCCATCTTTGTGAATTCAAAACCTAGTAACTGTGTGACCCTGGGAAAGTCAATTAATCCTGTTTGTCTCAGTTTCCTCATCTGTAAAAGTGAGCTGGAGAAGAAAATGGCAAACCCCTCCAGTATTTCTGCCAAGAAAATCCCAAATGGGGTCACAGAGAGTGAGACACAATTGAAAAAAATGATCTAACAACAACTTAAACAAGTGTTTAAAATGTATAAACAGAAGGAGTATTGCTTTGTAGATAGCCTTGATTTAGAACTGAAAAGATTTTAGAAGTCATCTAGTCCAATCTCCTCATTTATCTAATGAAGAATATGTGACTGAGAGAGGTTAACAGGACTGTTTGAGGTTACACAAGTAGTGAGTAGCAGATCCAGGATTTGAATTAAATTCCTATTATTCTGTTAGGAATTTTTAACCTAATGTTCATGAACTTAATATTTTTATATGCTTATTTCAATATAATTTATTTTCTTTGTAATTTTATGCATTTTATTTTATGTGTTTAAGAACATTATTCTGAGAAGAAGTTCATAGGCTTCACTAGATTCATGAAAGGCTTCATGACACATACAAAAGATAAGGAAAGATAGTTCTAAGTTCAATGCCTTTCCCAAAGTTCCAGGTAAGCCGGCTTTGGAAAAAGGTAACAGATTCAGTGCAAGTCACTTAATTTCTGCTTCCTAAGCAAGCACTTTTCTTGGATCTTAATTTACTGATGAGTTGCTGATCTGCATTAGTGGAGAAAATTTCCATGTTGTTTTTTCCATGTTGAAATGTGAAGTCATGACCACATACTTCCACCCCTTGTCCCCATCTCCACCCCTGAAATGGGAAAGGGGCTAAGGGTTTGGGATATAAAGACTGAAAGATAAATAGTATCTGCCCCTAAGTACTTTACATTCTATTGCATGGCTAAAATTTTGATAAATCAATATAACAGAATTGGAGAAAAAAAGAGAGTTCTAAGAACTAAGGGATTAGGAAAAGCTTTCTGTAGAAGGTGGTACTTAAGTTGAACCTTGAAGGAACCTTGAAAGTATTTTGTTTAGCATTTGAAGTCCTTCACAATTGGGCCCCAATATGATTTTCTAGCTTTATTATATATATTTTCTAGCTTTATTATATATATATATATATATATATATATATATATCTTCCTTCCCAAAAAATACTCTGTGATCCTGACCTGTTTTGCTTTTCTCCATGCACAATAATCCATCTCCTTGGCTCCATTCCTTTGCTCCTTCTGTCTCCCATATGAGTAATACACTCCTTCTTCATCTACTCTCAAAATTGCAGTCTTCCTTCCAATCTCAATTTAAGTGCCTCCTGTTACATGATTCCAGTTTCTAATTCTCTACCCCTATGCAAAATATTTGTATTTCTTATGTAAATGTAACCCTGGGGTAAAGTCTTCCATTTGCATAAAATGTAAAGAAAGATTACTCCATGTTATCAGTAAAGAAGAGTTGGTGAAATTTGGCAGAGGAGAGATATCTTTTTTTCTGGTTTCCAGAGGGGACCCATGTAGTTTCAGATGCCCTTCAGGAAGGAGAGAAAATCTCTTGAGAAGAAGCCACCATGTAGAGGAGCTGGTGCCTTACGTACTTTCCCTATTCCCAGCTTGCTATGCTAGAGACCAGGGACTTTTGCATCTAATAATCTCTCTCCCCTCTCCTTCTTTCCCCTCCCCTCCTCTGCTGTCCTCTCCTCTTCTATTCTCTCCTCTTCCCTTCTCTCCCCTCCTCTCTTCTTCTCCTCTCCTTTGGAGAAAGATAAGTCTAATCTTAGATAAAGTGAGTTTGAGACACCAAAAGGACATTTTTCTGATCAGGAACAGTGATCCTCAGAACCAAGATTTTTAAGGATAATGACTAACCTAAGGTGGCAAGTTAATCCACTTAGCTTTATCATTCTGAACTATGGCTGAGATACAAGAATGAATGAATAAGTAAAAATTCACCTACCTCAATATTTCTAGCTGGCTCCAGATAATACTTCACATCTTATATAGCCATCCATCAGGAAACCATGGTCTGCACATCCCTGGGTCTCACCATCTGATTTGCCACTGAGAATAAAGGGTGTTAAGGGAGGACAAGCATCTCTGGTGTGAGGGCTTGCTGAGCCCTTTTCAGCACTGTTTGGTGTGTGTGTGTGTGTGTGTGCGTGTGTGTTTGTCCTTCATTGCCAAAGAAGACCATGACATCAGAGAAATGACATGACTTGTATTTCACTTTGTTTTTGAGTGAGGGAGGACTGTGCAGGTCACCAGTCTCACTTCTCCTCTGGAGTCATCTGAATCCAGTGACCACGTATTCATCAGTATGACTGGAGATGACCCAGGATGAGGCAACTGGGATTAAGTAACTTGCCCAAGATCACACAGCTAGTGAGTGTCAAGTGTCTGAGGTGAGATTTGAACTCAGATCTTCCTGACTCCTGCACTGCACCATCTAGCTGCCCAGTGCTGTGTGGTATCCAACTGGTCACCCAACTTTTATCTGTGGCTTCAAGAAGAATGTGCAGTTGCCATACCTGGGTAAAACTGTCTCAGCAGACAGGCTAAACAAGGTTGAGGATAACCAACAGATTTCCAACCTGTCATTGACTTAGGGGGATATGTACCTCAAGCATGTGACAACTTTCCCTCAGGCAGAATAGGCAGATAAGAACAATTGTTCCAACAACCAGTTAGGTGGCCAAAGCAGGCACTTGTGGAGTACTTAGAACTTGGTCAGACATCAATGATGCCCAGGTCATCCATTGTATCCCAGACTCTTGTCTTGCCACTAGACTTCAATGACTGGAAGAAAGTGAAGATGATGACTTGTGGAATTCTACCTCACTTAAATCCAATTCATGCACAAGTGAATCCATCACCCCATGATTGCATTGGTCCTCTTTGGAAATGAAGGTCAAACAATGAAAATAATCCCACTCTCACATTCCCCTTGCCCCTTTCTTCTCTTTTTTGCTCACATTAATTGAACCAGTCCTTCTGATGCCACTGAAAGGAATATGAAAATCCTCTCTTCTACCAGTTACAATCTTTGGGACCATTATTCCTTTCCCTGAATGGGAGTCCATAATGTATATGTTGTACCTCTCATTAAAGAATCAAATAAGATAACATGCAAAGTGTATTGAAAACTTTAAAGAATCAAATACATAATTCCTATTATTATTAATATGTTAGTTTTGTTATTATTGTTATAAGTTTCTTGAAGGTACAAATTCTTTCTCTTTGTCTCTTATTTGTATCTCCAGTACCTAGCACTGTGCCTAGGACAGAGTCAGTATTTAATCAATGCTTGATCATTTATTCACTAACTCTTAAAATGGAAATAGCCATAGTTCTTGGACCAGGAGTTAGATTCAGGGGCAAAATAATATTAGGTTTAGAAAAAGGTCTTAGAAAATATCAAGAAAAACTTTTTAAAACCCCAAATGAAATAAATGCTTGTTCATTTATTTATTCATTTTTTAAAATGAAAATAGCCATAGTACTTAGGAGTTAGTAAAAGGGGCAGGGACCAAATAGAATTAGGTTTGGAAATAAATCTCAGAAGTCATCTAGTCCAGCCCGTACCTGAAATATTCACGTCTTCCAGATAATATCAAACAAAAGTGATCATGTAGCCACTATTTGGAAACTTCCAAAGATGGGAAATAGATTTTCCCATAGGATAATAATACCTCAGAGTCTCAGGTAAATGTTAAGATTATAAGTTTGAGAAGAGTTGCTGACTTGTATGGATAGCATGAATTTCTTCCTCACCTGGAAGTTTCCTGCATTAATGAAATCACAAGTCTAGTCCCTAACCATATCTAATACCTAATATTGCTATTCTAGCCTTTGCTTAAAGATTTTAAATAAGGACCTATTTCCTCTAAGGCAATCCATTCCATTTTTTGATAGCTCTAATTGTCAAAACATTCTTCCTTACATGTAACCTAATCTAGTCTAAATTTGGCACTTTATAGCTTCTTCCCCTTAGTCCTAATTTTGTTCCCTGGCCAAGCAAAACAAGCATTGTTATCTTTCCTAGAAGACAACCCTTGAAGAGAGTTAGCACAGATCCTTCTTTTCTAAGAAATACATAATTTTCATCCAGAAAAAGTGCAATGCATATTAATATTAATAAGGAAATTCTAAAATAGGCATCATCCAAATGATCCAAATCATCTAAATCGCTAAATTACATACAGGTGTGCTTATTCAGTTATAGAACTTAGTGTGTGACCAATAATCATTTATTAAAGGACCTCCAGTTAACATTCTTGTGTAACTTTTGTGTCAGCTGAAACAATATGTTGCTTTTTTATTTATATAATCCCTACATGTCAGGAAATGATCCTTCACTTAGAAAGCACAGTCTTAGAAATTTCCCTGCCATTCAAGATCAAGATCTTTTTTTTCATGGCTTATTGAAATCAATCCTTCAAGGAAATCTAAATACAACATTAAAACATCCAGTTTTCAAAGAGGTCTTAAGCCTTTTGGTCAAGTAATGTGATTTTTCCAGACCTTTTATTTTAATGACCGTTTAGTAAAAGCCAAATCTGACAGGAAAATGAATACCATCACAGGTAATGGGGCAGTGCCCAGGAAGACTCGTTGGAGAAAATATCCACATCTCCATTAATAGAAATTCATTCTGAGTGTCTTTGTAAAAGATGGCATTTTTTTTTTAAACTTGGACCTTTGATTCTTAAAGAATTCTTGAGTCATAAGTTTGACTTAACTGAAGTTAAAATGACAGGTAAGTGACACCAGGGAGAGGCACTGGACTGATAGTAGACTCAGAGCATAGATAAACAAAATTTGAATCTGGTTAAAGATGCTTTTTAAGAATGTATCATAGGAAATTAACCATTTTTTCTTTATAGTTCATTAATATCAAAATGTGTTTTGATATGCCATGATTTTGTGGCTTAGAGTCACAATAGACTGGGTTCAAGTACCTTTTTTTTGGATACTGACAATGCAATCTAGGGAAAGTGACAACTTCTCAGTCCCCCAGTAAATTCTCTAAGATTATAATTTTTGGAGCAGGTACTTATATCACCATTAGAAAAGGAGATTTCCTCAGCAGAAACTTCTTATATAGATGATCCAGATCTAGGGGAAAAGAACTAAGAAGAAATATATTTTAGTTGTGAGAAATAGAGAGAAACCCTGTCTTCAAGTTAGGAAAACTTAGGTTTATGCATTGCTTCTAACTTATACTGTACTAGCTACACTATCATATACAAATCACTTAACCTCTCATTCCCTCAGCTCATTCCTCATAGATTATTAAGGAATAGCTTATCTTCATTAGAGAAAGGAGTTTCCACATTGAAATTTCTCTACATGAATGAAATCTCAACTTTTTCTTAACCCTTTAACCCCACTCTAGATCTTTCCTTCCACCCCAAAATTGTTGGAGAGATGAGAATTTGAGAGATGAAGTATTCTGGATTCCTAACGAGCATTCCAAAGCATAATACTATATTCAGGGAGTATGCATGTGTACACACCCACATGTGGGATTATGGTGAGAGTTAGATGTCATGATTGCATTTGAAATGGAAAATGCAGTTTGGCAGTAAAATCTTGACTTTTATTAAAGGAATTTTGTAAGTTTCTGCTTTATTAGGTCAGCAACTTGTATCTCCAGGGCAGTAAAGCCTGCAGTTGATAAAGCATCCTGAATATCATTGCCCTTGCATTCTCTAGTTCATCTAAAAGCACATTTATCTGCCAATAAAAACTTGCCTTATAAAAAACAAATTGGATTCAATACCTAAGAAGTGAAGCTCTCTTTGGTGCTGTAGTATGCTGGTGGTAGTGATAAGATACTTTCAAGGTGATAAAATTGTCTTTTCAATGGCTGTCTGTAGTAAGGAGATTGCAGTGAGATATTTGGCCAATAGGGCTATCTTGACCAATTAAGTGAAAGAGATTCCAATTTATTGAGGGCAATGAAAAGAAGGATTTTTTTTTCTTTTGTGCCATTCAAAGCTACTTCATTTTCTTCAACAGTTAGACAGAATTTCTTGTTTTATTGAACACTTTATGCTTTTAAAATGCTTTACAGTTTGTATATTACTAGTAAGTTCTCTCATCTCAGAAAAAAAGAAAGGAAAGAAGGAAGAGAGGAAGGAAGGAACAAAGGAAGGAAGGAAGAGAAAGAAAGAGAAAGAGCAAAAGAAAAGAAGGCAGACAGGCAAGAAAGAGGGAAAGAAAAAAGGAAGCAGACATTTATTAAGCACCTTCTAGATGCCAGACACTATGCACTTTAAAGCTGTTATATTATTTTATCCTCAAAAGAATTCTGGGAGGCATATACTATTATTATTATTATTATTATTATTATTATTATTATTCCCATTTTATAGATGGAGAAATTCAGACAGAGATTAATTTGCTTGCCCAAGGTCCCTTAGCTATTAAGAATATGTGGCCAAATTTGAATTTATGTCTTCTTGCCTCCAGGCTCCACTCTATATCCATCATGCCTAATTGCTTCTGCTTTCCTGGAAAGAAGGTCAGGCAAACTATGCCTACATAGCTAAGGATGAAATGGCATAGGGTTGCCAATAAGTACAAATATTAATTGGTCCCTAAAGCTGGAGAAGGGAAATTGCCAGTCATGAGACTGAGGAGTAAAGGAAGAAGCTGAATCCATCTGGATAGAACCAGGTAGGTAGGACTATTTCTGACATAGTCATTCCAAGTTTTTCATACTTTGATTTCATCATACTTATCCAACTTTATTTTCCATTCAGAATGAATCAAAATGAACAACCTCTTTATTGCAATATTTATCTCTCCCTGGACTTGTCTACTATTTCATTTAAACTTAGTATTGACTACTGCTCTTTATTGTCTTTTAATTTTTTCATAAGTGTGTTATTTATAATTTATTAATATATTAGTAGTAATATAATTTATAAAATCTCAATGATGTGGAAGAATTTGAGTTCTTGTATATTCCAACCTCTAAGTCCTACTCTGATGCCTCATGTTGGCATAAAGGATACTCCCAAATAAATGTAATCACAGGTCCACTTTACTATTCTAGAGAGTAAGTAGGTAAAAGTATTCATCTTGATCTTTATTTCCATTGTATTACAACTTTTATACCTTTTTGGAACCATGTTCAGTGAAATTATCTGGGAAGAACTATAGTATAATGAAAAAAATCACTGAATTTGGAGTAAGTCTCCAAAATTGTGAAATTTTGGCATATCAATTCCCTTGTCTGAGTCCTGGTTTACTCCTTCCTTGAGACCTTGATGCAAATTCTCACTTGTACAATGTAAAAAAATCCTCCCAATTAAACAACAACAATTACACCTTTTTAAAATGAGTACATTGGACTACATGATCTTTAAAATCATTTAGAGCTAAAATTTCAGGTCTAAGTATATGATTTCATAACAATACGAGACACTGACTGCCGGTAAATCAAAGCAATCTCGTTAATGACGTTGGGATTTTTTCACACAATTTTTCTGACTTTTCTTAGTAAAAGAGAATAAAAAGGAATATAGGAATTGAATGACATATGATGATTTTATTTTCATCAGTAGAATGTGAGTTCCTCAAGGACAGAGACCACTTAATTTTTGTCTTTCGATTCCCAGTGCTCTGTACATGGTAAACGCTTAACAGATGCCTCTTGAAATGAATATGAAAACTGGAAAAGTTCTTGATATAAGATTATTTTTAAACCCTGCACACATATTTATGAGGAATACACTTGAATGTCAAAATCAAATTCATATTGTAATGAAATGATTCCCATTTCTATGAGAAAACACAATACAATCATCTAACATGTTAAGTTCTTTTCTTGTGGTGGCTTTGGAGACTTAGACAAGCAACTCCCATTACTGCGTTCGTATTTTCAAAGATGTTTGATGGACATGGTAATAATTTAATTTGGAAATTTCCAGTGATACTATTTGTGAGCAGTCAAGTAGATCTTAACACAGCTGTGAAAGAATACTAATGAGTAATATAAATCAATGTACTTCGGAGTCACTGCTACTAAAAAACCACTTTAAAATTGTAGTTTGCGCTATTATTTGTTATACTATCAGGATTGAAAAGCACTTAAATGTAGTGAACCTTCTCCCTATCTGGCCCACATGAATCAAATGTTTCAAACCTGTTTCTGTACTAGTTATGATTACTGTGTACAACTTATTATTGTCATGTGTTATCCATCCTTGGTGTGTTCCAGAAGCTACTAGAAAATGACATTACACAGTGATGAATAATTTAGAACCAGGAACAAAATCTGTGGTCTTGTCATCATATTGAAGCAACCAAAGACAAAGTGGTAGACTAATGATACTATTAGGATGAAAAATAAGCTGGCAATTAATTTTCTTTCCACGCAGATTTACTTACCCTTACCTGCAAACATTCTCCAACCTTTGGCTCTCTTCTCTTATGTCTATTCTGTCTTTTAGGAATTATATTTATTGCCAGAGAAAAAAATTGATATCTTTATGCTAATGATTCTGAGATATAGATCTCTTGCTATCTCTTCTACACTCTAGACCTATATTTGCACTATCTAGAGGACCCATCCATCTAGATGTCCAATTTATACCTTAATCTGAACATATTTAAAACTGAACTAATCATCTTTCTTCCCAACTTGCTCTTCTTTCTTAGTATTTTTATCTGTGGTGCAACTATTCCTCCACCCATCCCATGTTCTTAACATTATGGTGCTCTTAGACTTTCCTCTGCTCACTTATCATACCCAATCAGTCCCTAAATCTTCTTGATCCTATTTCCTCAATACCTCTTACTTACATCCCTCCTATTCTAATAGGAATATGCCTATTCTAATTATCACAACCCTCAGTCAGAACCTCATTACCACATTTCTGGACTACTTCAATGCTTTATAGTTTTCTTTCAAACTTCAAATGTTCCAGAATGTTTTGTTAGGATTTTGCTTTTATTCCATTCTGTATGGTATCTGTGCTTCCAGGAGGTGACCCATTTTC
This sequence comes from Notamacropus eugenii, assembly GCF_028372415.1. Taxonomy (NCBI): domain Eukaryota; kingdom Metazoa; phylum Chordata; class Mammalia; order Diprotodontia; family Macropodidae; genus Notamacropus; species Notamacropus eugenii. The sequence goes on from NC_092873.1 coordinate 126,804,888, forward strand.
TTTAAAAAAAAAAAAAAGAATGCAAATTCCATGAGAGAGAGGACATTTTTTTTTTTGCTTTGTATCTTCATATGACTGACATATATTAGCCAATCCCAAATCATGCCTTATAAAGTTGCATTTTATATAAATGAGCACTTATTCTTTTTGCACGATGTTTCTTATGTATACCACTGTGCCGTGATTGTTCAATCTTCAAACCTATTCCTTTCTTCATGGTCAGGCTCCAAGATGCTTCATAGTTACTTATGTACTTGTCCTTTCCCTGTTTAACTGTAAACTTCTTGAAAAAATACTATATTATGCTTATCTTTGAAATCTGAGGAACTGGTATGATTTTCACATAGTAGGTACTTAACAAATAACTTAAATTCATTTCTACTGAATTGTACAGTGAGGTCATTCTCATGGTCAGCAACATGATATAACAGAAGGTGGACCTGGGCTCAAATTCAGCCTATGACACTTAGCACACATGTGACCTCAGGCAAGTCACTCAATCTCCCTGGGTCTCAGTTTTTTTTGTCTATACAATTAAAGTGTTGGACTAGATAACAACTCAGGTGCTTCACAGGTCTAGATTTATGATATCTTGTTAAGTCTAGATTCTAAAATGAGATAACTTATGATGTGCCTTCTGGTATTAGATCTATAATTCTATATGTAGCAATATTACCATACCAAGGTACAATGTGATGAATTATTTAGTATAAGACCACAGTTCCAAGAAGTAAGTGTTTCTATGCCAGTCATGACATTTCTTACTTCAAGTATCCTGCCACCAAGATTATTATCCTGATAATCTACTTGTAGAGCAGTTGTTGCCATTAAGACTAAAGAAGGTTTTTGTTTTGGTCCTGAAATGTTATCCTAGATTTGCATTATAGGATTGGGGACAAGAGAAAGTAGAGGAAGTTGTCTTATATTTGTAGTCAGATTATATTTTTTTTAGCTTTTCAAAAGCATTGGAAATATCAGGAAAATGGAAATTCCAAAAACAGTGTTTTCTTTTCTTTTCTAAAATACATTCCTTTGAGTAGGTTTATGTCATGAAAAAGAGAAACTAGACTAGTAAGACTGACATTATAGGAGGGACTCTGTGATTAAGAGTGAGATAATACAAGCACTCCCAAACTTTATAAAACATATGTGACTTCAAATTACAAAGAAAGAAATTATTATAGGACAAAACAGATTTGTAATATAGAATACCATTTTCCTGGTAACTCGTGTTTGCAAAGGAAGAGAAGGGGGTAAAAATACCCTTTCATTCTTTTATTGGAAAGATTGAATAAAAAATTATTCCTAGTTACTCTTCCCCTTTCACCTCCATCCCCAGCTGAATTTTTGTTATGGTAATATTTAGATTTCCATTCTTCACTAATTTAAGCCTAACTAATTCAGAATTGTTGATACTTCAGATAAGTTCAGGACTCAAATTGATTTTTGTACTGTAGGGAAAAAAGATTTAATACATAAATAGTTTGCACCAAATCTAGAGGGGTGATGTTTAAACCCTTCAGAGAACAAACCTTCCAACCATTTCACTAGCATTCATTACTCTAAACCATCTCTTGTGCTAATTCTGAAGAGTCCATCTCTACTCACTAGAGCAAGGCCATTCCTTCTCCACATTGGTTAGCTATAATCTTCCTATTATGATACATAGTTGAAAGTAATAAAGCTGCATTTTTTTTAATAGAAATTGCAAATGAAACTTTCCTCCCAATTAGTCTGACTTAGTGGAGTTGTACAGTACTGAAAAAAATGTGGTGATGTTGAAATTCAATGGACATAGTTCCTATAATTAAAATTTTATAGATGCAAAGAATTCTTGGGTATCAGTTATGCATTCTCTTGGTTCTGTGGGCTACTCAGAAAGAAAAATCAGAGCAAGTTAAGTTTTGAGCTACAGAGAGCGAAGTCAATGCTGTGTTTTCTTACACTAGATCTTGTAAACAAACACAATCTCTAATTTGCTCCCTAAGTATTTATCCCTGTACTTTAGACTGGATATAGTTTCATTCCACAAATGGGCAGAGGAAATTCATGCTAAATGGAGCTGTTATGATGAAAACTCATTTGCTGACTCATGGCATAAAAGCACTTTTCTCTAAAGTAAATTATTGCTGCAGTACAAACTGAAGCTTGGAGTGGGGGATTGAAATTGTAGGTAGGCAGAGCGAGAGGATCATTGAATGAAAGGTATGCTTGTAAGGGGTGCTTTAGTAATATTTTGAAGGAGACTTTCATAAGATATACAACAGGCTGAGAATGCTTAGGCCATCATAATATATATCAATTTTTAAGGAAATTCCTAGGAAAAAATAGTCTGTTTTAAATGGTTAAAGGCAAATGTGTGGCAGTGATAAATTCTCTCCCAGTTCTCTTTTTTAAAGAAGCCATGAACTTCCTCTTGTATGCTAGTTCTTAGGTAACAGTTAATCCAAATGAACTGTCATGGAAGAAATGAAAACAATGAGTTCTCATACAATGCTCTTTAAAGATAGACAATAAAATAAAGGATTTGATTTCTGCTTTAAAAAAAATCAGATGTAGGATATAATCTCAGGTTTTAATATTTATATTTTGCTCTTTGGACTTTCATTTATGTAAATCTTATATTTAATTTTGAAATGCTACATTTCAGTGAGATTTTTTACAGTATGATTTCCTAGTTGAAAATTTTAATCAATAGATAGATATGTAGAGCAAATACTATTGTGGGGGGACAGGTCAAGGAAGAGAATGAAACAAATGGAGGGAAAAGTGGTCAGTCTTTTGCAATATGACTGCTATGGAAGTGTTTTGCATGGCTACACGTATATCCAATTGCTTGCTTTCTTAATAAGGGTAGGTGGAGAGAAAGAAAGAGAGAGAACGTGAAACTCAAAACTTTCAAAATGAATCTGTTGAAAATTGTTTTTGCATTCAACTGGGAAATAAGTTGTACAGGCAATGTGGTATAGACATCTATCTTGCCCTACAGGAAAATAGAGGGGAAGGGCATTGGGGAAGCGGGGGTGGTAGAAAGGAAAGAAAATTGGGCAAGGTATAGTTGGGGTACATGCTGTACTGGGGTGGGGGTGGGGAAGGGGAGAGGTAAGGAGAAAATTTGGAATTCAAAATCTTGTGATAGTGAGTGTTCTAAACTGAAAACAAATTATATTAAAAAGCACATTTTAGCATAATTTGTTTGTTTTCAGTTTTGAACACTCACTATCACAAGATTTTTATACTAGGAATATATAACTCTTTCCCATTCTTTTCAAACTTACATCTTTGGAAGCTGAACAATATAGTTCAGGTACTCAGATTCAAAGTTCCTTTCTGCTTATTAGCAACTCCAGGACAAAGCTCAATTCCTTTCCACCTTTCAGGTAGCTAGTCTGTGTCTGCCCTGGGGCTTACTTCACTTGTGGAAAACCCTCTCCTTCTGTCAATATGGTTAACTGAGGTAACTCAGGACTCAGTTGACAAGATATCATTTTCAAATCATTAACTCTAACAGCATTCCGTGTTGTATGCAGCTTACTCCTCCAGGCAGCACCAAGTTCGCTTGCTAGGACTAAGGCAATCATACTCAAAGAGTTCAACATCAGTTATAAGAAAGTCGTTGCACATAAATAGGTAGGATGCCTCAGGCTCAATGTCTTTCTTTCCTCTATAAAAGTAGATCTGCAGCGATATACCTGTTACATTCTCCCCTACCAGTAAAATTATTGCAGTCCCTTGAAGTTTCACAGAAAGTACTTGAATATCTGTGAGCATACATCATAATCAAAATTTAATACATACATAGTCACAGATAAACATCATAATCAAATAATACAATATACATATGTGCACCCACTATGCGATATTCACACCTGAACTGTATGTAGCTCATAATAGAGCACATCACAAAATAAATGCATAGCTCACTTACAGAAACATATTATACACATGTACAATGACAGTATATACATATCATTGCATACAAACAGATTTAGCAAAAGAACATAATACAAAAGAGAAGTTATATTACATAGAAATGTACAATATTTAGCAAAGGAGCATAATACAAAAAAGAAAAAATATTAATGGAGCAAATATATATGCCCTATTCAACACGGAATTATAGGCATGAACAAAGAACACGTTACATGCCCTCCACAATGGACATTCGTGTGCCATGGTTAAACAATTCTGTTATTTCTCCTAAAATATTAAAGAAACTTGGCTACCAGCCTAATAGTTTTGCAACTTCTATTATATTCTCTTCAGCTTGTGGATTATATAGTTGCCTGTTGGCATCCAAAGAGCTACCAATTTACTCTCCCAGTCTAACTTATTGGATGGTATAGTATCAAGATACTTAAAATTTATGTTTATCATCTGTTCCAAAGGGGGAGGAGGGGTCTCCACATCTGAAATATTAGTATGGAAAAAGACTGAATTGTGATTCTGCCTTCTACCTTCCAAGCTGAACACAAGTCCCTCTGGATCTACTATATACAGAGTTGATTTCCCTGACCACCAGTAATTCAGTCTCCTAAAGCCTACTCTTGCTCAGTCTTCACCAGCGTGGCAGAACTGCACTCTGCTCTCAACCTGATGTCAAAGCTTGGAGGAGAAGTGAGGCTGGTGACCTGCACAGCCCTCCCTCCCTCAAAACAAAGTCAAGTGCAAGTCACATCACCATTTCTCCGATGGCATGGTCTTCTTTGGCAATGAAAGATGAACACACAGATGGTATTCTGAGTCATGCCCACTCTGTGCCAGTCCAGTATTTCAGGTTCAGGTGTTAAAATACAGTGAGGCACAATGTCATAAAATGTAATTAGAACAACTTCACTAATCAGAGAACAAAAGAGTACAAGATGAAAACTAAAAAGGATGTGAAAGATTACTTCCCTTTGCCTCTGATCAACAAAGAAGCTAGTCAGCTAGATCAGGAGGGCATTCCTGGAGAGGAGCAGATGCTCAGATAAAATGCGTGATGCTAAATGATACTGGCCTGGGTCTTTGTAAGTCTTAGAAGCTTAGGCAAAAAAACTACCTCCTTAAGAGACTGACACAGCTGTTAACATTACTGCTTGTTGTCATATTGGGCCTCCAGCAGGGAAGAAAGGAGAGAAAAGAGCAGGGAAGGATAGAAAAGGAAAGAAATTGGGGGAAAGTGGATATACTGTAATACTAAGGGTCTACTGTCCTTCCCAAGCAATGTCCCTAGCATCCTGTCCTACCTGCTATGCCTGTGGGGTCACCTAAAGAAACAACTGCAAAGAAAATGTGACAACAGTTGTACAAAATGAACACTGCTCTTACCACAAGTATAAACCAAAACATATTTGTCTTCATAAGTCACATTGTCATCTAAGGTGTTATCTATTAAAGATAGCCTTTCTACAGTTGGTGAGTGGGGCATCTTTTTTTTCTTGTCCTGTGTATTTGGCTATCACTCCTCTTTTCTTTCTCACTAGGAGTCTAATAGGTAAGAGATAGTTTTTATATGTTGTAATTGTAGGGCTCCAATTATTCTCTGAGCTTATTTTATATATTGGCAACGATTCATCAAAATTCTCCCGTTGTTATGCAATCAGTCAATCACTTAGTCAGCAAGCTTGATTAAGTGCTGAGCATATTCCAGACACTTTTGTATTTCCAGACACAATGTGCTTGGGCACATTGGGGAGCTTTTCAAATAGTTTACTATCTATGTTTAATTCATACAAAAAATATTTCTTTTAAATAATAGATGTTGGTATATTTCATTTTAAAATCATGTAGAGTTTTCACTGTATGTATATAAAAAATTGTAGTAATTTAATTTGCACAATTCTGAATTGCTTTCAAGAATAGTTACACCAATTCATGATTCACATCACCATAAACAGTGTATCAGTGTGTCTACCTTCTCAAAACTCCTCCCTACATTGACTATTCCCAGTCTTCATCATCTTTTTACATTTTCTAAGTTTGCAGTAAATTTTGACTTTTATTTCTATTATTCTTAGTAATTTAGAATATTCTTTCATATAATTATTAATAATTCACAGTTCTCTTACAACTTATCTATTATAAAATGGCTTTTGTTGAAATATTTCTGTTATCTATTTATATTGGACATTAAATGCCAATCATAGATATTGAAACAAAGATGTCTTTTGAGGTGATCATTATCTTATTGTGTGTATGTGTGTTGGTTGCATTAATTTTGTTTATGCAAGATATTTTTGATTTCATGCAATCAAAATTGTATTGTCTTTTTCAATTGTCTCTATCACTTGTTCAGTTTAAGAATTCATCCTTGCTCCTTATGTAGATGAAGAAGGTGAGGCACATAGAGGTTAAGAGACATGCATAGGGTCACACAGATAATAAGTAACTGAGGCAAGCCTCATGTGATCAACATGATGGAGAATTAGACTTTTTCCTCTGATCTTAGTGACCTCTTAAACCTCTTAAAAAATGAATTATGTGCAGGACATAAAAATGATTTCGACTGCCTCCATGGTCTGGTTTAACTAAGAATTCCAATAGGACCCAATGAACTAAAGAGAAGACTAACTCCTAAGATGAACCCATTTTTCCAACTCTCACCATGCTCTGACAGGGTTACACAATCCAACTTATGATCTTGCAACAAAATTCACTTCTACCATCTTTCTTCAATGTCATGGAAAACCTAAAGATAGAAGCTTGCTCTGGCTCAGAATGCAGTAATCAGCTGGAGAATTGAGGAACAGAGGAAGTTGTTCTCATGGCTCCACCCTGTAAGGTTTTTATTTTTGTTTCCTCCATTTGTGTCTATAATATGTTTAATTGAGGGTTTTGTTGTTCCTTCCTTTCCTCTGTTAAGTGAGCATATTTTCTCTATAATCAGGAATACTGGGCAATTGTCTTATATTGTTTCCTGCATCAGGATGTTCAGGCTTTTATATTTGTCATATGATGTTTAAATTGCCTCTGTCCTATCTTTGTGATTAATGGCTTTTGCCTTTATATGTGTTCTTTTAGATCACGTTTTCTTTTAGAATTATTAACATTTGCTTGCCTTTTTCTTGGTTGTCTTTCATTGCATAATATTTATGTTCAAAATATTTTGTTCTTTTTCATTTTGGGTCAAACTTGCCAAGTTTTTTCATCCTGCTAATTATTTCTGCCTTGCAGTATAAACATTCTAACATTTGTTCTTTTTAAATTTCTGTATTTACCATTTTGGCTTCTCTTAATCTATATTTTTCTATTGTGTTTGGTGTTTTTTTTCTGAGAAAACACATTTCTCTTAAAAAATATTTTGTTTATTATTCTTTAACTGGAACAAAGCATTGTGTTCAAATGAACAAAAAAATCACAGTTAAAAACAGTAAAGTACCAGCCTTAAAGAACCTACAAGCAGCATACTTGGGATGGAAAAAAATGTTTTTAACAGCAGCAAAAAAAGTCAATTATCTTAAAAATATTATTTGACAATACAATCAAATTTGACAGAATACAAATCAAGTTAACAACAATTCATAGAATTTTTTAATGTTTTTCTTGAGATGCAAACAGTTCACTGTTACAATGTTTCAAGTGCCCAAATAATACTGCTTCAGTTTTTAAAAAGGCCCCTGGTATATCCATTTGATTGCAAAAGATGTTCCGCCACTGCTGGAAAAATCTGCTCCCAAGAAGTATCTCATATGTCATATCTCACAACTCATCTTTTCCTAAGTCGTCAAGTTCTACATCACCTGAGGTCAATATCGTCTTCAATGAGAAGCTCACCATCTTTGCCATCCCAGGGGGCTACTGCAGTTATTTTAGGAAAACACCACCACCTACTAGTGCTGTAGAGCCCTGGCCAACAGAAAGCTCTGTCAGAAACTCATTGATTCCTTGATCACTGAAAGATCCTTTCAAAAGAGCAAATTTCATCTTCCATGTATTGACAGCTGCCATTGCAACGTACCCCAAACCTCCAGTTCCCAATGCAGTTTCAAGCTCATGCTGAGCTCCAGTTTCTGTCCACAGCCATCCTCACAATTTCTTTTTGTATTTCTCTCACAACTTTAGTAGAACTTCTAAGTAAGAATTTCTGCCTGCTGCTCCAGTATCATAGTATCAAGGACATGAGGCAACACAGCAACTACACAGTGCTGGTGGTCTTCACAAGTTTTCTTTGCCATTGCTTCATCAATGGTCTCAAGGAGTTCAGATGGTAGAGCACTGTCAGAAAATAAACCTAGAGCTCTGGAAGCTGCCAGATCTTGTCCTCTCACCATTGTATTCCACAGTTGATTCTCCTTTCTGGAAAATGTTGATTGTGGGAAATCCTCCAATCTCATACTGGCTAGTCAATGCTTCATTTACTGTAGTATCTATAGCAGCTAGCTTCATCTTTCCTTTTGCCTGTTCCTTTACTTCTGTGGCTGCAGCTGCCCATTCTGGTTCTAAGTTTCTGCAGTGTCCACACCAAGAAGCATAATATTCCACCAACCAAACACTGTCATGGTCAAGCACATTTTTATCAAAAGTGTCATCTGTCAGTTCCATCACATCCTTCTTTCCTGAACCTTTACTTCAACTAGAACTATATCTACCATTTCTTCCACTAAGGTGTTCCTTTACCAGTTGTAAAGAATTAAGAGCAGCATCTACTATAGCTTTACCAGTTCTACCATGGTAATCTTCTGGTCTATTTTTGTTGGATCCAAAGATCTTAATAGTGGGAAATCCTTGTGCTCCATATTGTCCACCTAGGGACCGATGTTTATCTGCATCAACTGCACCAACTCTCACTATATCTTTCAAGGTAGTTGCTGCTTTCTTCCATTCTGGTGCTAACGTTTGGCAATGACCACACCATGGAGCATAGAATTCTATAAGCCACAAACTGTTACTTTGAATAACTTCATGGTTGAAATTGGAAGGGGTCAGTTCTATCACATTGTCACTAGAAGAACGTAAGCCACTCACACCCAGAAATAAGATGCAGCTTATCAGTCAGAATGGTTATGTTGAGGAGTGCCTCTGGGGCACTACTGAAATAAGAGTTACTGCTGCAATAACCGCTGGCCTGCTCCCTCTGCCACCTGCCTGCTTTCTCCTCAGTAGCCCCGCTGGCCTGGCAAATCCTCCACTTCAGCCCAGAAGGGGCCCACACATTTTTTAGCCTTAGATTTAGGTTGAAATTTTGTGCTCAACCTTGACTCCACTGGTCCTCTAGAATGAGTTATTTGTTTCTGTCATGTTTGTACTCTTACTGGCACTACCACCATCAGTCTGGATTGACTGTCTAGCATTAGCTGCACACTTAGCTTCTTTTTAGATTATTTTAACATTGGTCTTTCAGGACTTTAAAATATCATTTGCTGTTGTCTATGTGATTGAATCATATATTTATTGGAATCTGTGTGACAGAGTTGGGCTGCTCTAGGATCTCTCATGATATAGGAAGTCTACTGATTCCTTTTCTACCATATACTGGAAGCTTCTTGAAAACATAGTTATCTTATTATATCTACCTATCTCCCTAGTGTGTAGCACTGCACTTGGAACAGAGATTGAGTTCTAGAAGAACATACTTAGAGGTCATTTCGTGCAAGTCACTAAATTTGCAGGTGAGTGAACTGAGGATCAGGGAAGTTGAGATTTGCCCAAGTGTCAGAGTTGAATTTAAAACCAAAGTACTCTGATCCAGATCCAGATCTTTACACAGCACCAAGCTCTACTAGGCAAGATTTAATAAATCTTAGTTGAATTGAGATGAGTTTAAATTGAACCAAACATTACTTAAATTATTACATACAATCCCCGTGAGATTTCTCATTGATCTTTGCTACAAAGCAGAAGCATTTTGTCAAAGGCTTTTTCTGTATCTATTGATATAATCACGAAGCCTGGGAGGGTCGATTTTAATTTGATTAATTATGTTACTTGTTTTCTTAATGTGAAACTATATTTGCAACACTGACATAGCAAATTATTTTGTTTTGATAAATTGCTTTAATATTTTTTTGGCCAGGATTTTATTTTAAACTTTTGAATCATGACTCCTTAATGATATTGTTCTCTCTTTCTCTCTCCTCCCTCTTTCCATCTCTCCCTTTCGCTTTTTCACCCTTATCCAATTCTAGTATTAGCACTATATTTGTCTCATAAAATGAACTTGGTACAGGACTTTCTCAGTATTAAAGAATAATTTATATGCTATGTAGATTAACATTTTTTTCTTAGTTTGATAGGATTCTCCTGTAAATCCATTTGAGCCAAAGTGTGTTGTTTTTTTAATATTCCCTCATCATGTTTTGCTTGTTTCTTTATAGCTAGTTCAATTTTCTTTTCTAAGATTGGATTATATAAGATCTTTATTTGGTGCTCTGTTAGTTTAGTTATTTTATTTTTTTTTAGATAATCCTCTTTTTCTTTTGAATTCTTAGCTTTGTTGGCCTATAATTTTGTTTAATAGGCTCTGATAATTCTTTTTTATTTCTTTTGAGTTTTTAGGAAGCTGGCTTTGTTTTTTTTAAATTTTATTCCTTTGATTTTCTTCCCTCTTCCATTTTAATTAGGTTAGTTAAATGTTTATTAATTCTTTTTGTCTTTTCAAAAAGATAACTTTCAGTTTTTTTATCCATTCTGTAGGCTTTATGGCTTGCAATTCACTGTCCCTACACAATTCCAATTTGTCAATTTTTTTCCTTTCAGGGGATTCATTTAAATTACCAATTTATTTTTCATTCTTTTATTCATTTAATTATCTGTTTCTTTCCCTCTCCTCCCTCCCTTGTTTTCCCCCTGGTCCACTTGTTAATTCAAAATCTCTCTTCTAATTTCTTTTTGTTAATTAGGACTGTTTTGCTTTGTTCTAATAAGTATTTCTTTGCTTTATTCTCATTCTTAATTTTCTTCCCCTCCTATTTTGAAATTTTTGTTTACGTATTCTTATTTATTGCTTCTTTAATCTCTGTTTCTCATACAGTAAGAGCTTCTGAAGTTTCAGACTTTGAACTCCCTCTTCCAGACAATTTCTGTTATTGCTTTATAAATCTTGCCCAATCGTCTTCCCTCTTTCAATATCCCTCCCTCTTAGAAGTATCAGTTATATGGAGAAAAACCATGCCCCATGGTAAAAGTAACCCTGTCTCAATTGTTGCTATCCAATTCTACCCTCTGCCACCCTTGCCCACCCTCTCTTCCCCAACCCCTACCTCCAGTTGATTGTTCTCCTTCTTATCAGTTGTGCCATATTATGAGTCCATGCCTCCTCTAGACCTCTAGACCTCTAGTCCCCTACACATGCTGCCTGCTCCTGTTATCTTTCATGTACTTATTCCGGGGCCAGAAAGTCATTCATGAAGGCAGAGAAAAGGTTGTGTGGCAATGCACCAACCTCCCCAGATTAAGTCTGTCACGAAACCTTCATGGCCTATCACTGGCATATTTCTCTTTCCCAAGGGCATGCTTTCCCTTGGAGTCCTTTCCTTTCACTGAGTTGAGATCCATCTTTCATTCTCCAAGTTTCGATCCCTTCTGACTGTTCTCCCATTCTCCTGCAATGCCTTTTATTGCTGAGAGTCCACAGGAGTCCTAATCCCCTCTTTATTCACCCAAAGTACAACATTCATTCACCTCTGTCAACCACCGCCCCTCTCTCCACCCCACAGATGCATCCGCTCCTATAATTCAGTCTCACACAATACATTGACTTGCTAGGACAGTGGAGACAGAGCACTGGTCTGGAGTCAGGAAGACTGGAGATCAAATCTGAGCCCAGACACTTACTAGCTATGCGACTCTGGGCAAGTCAGTTACCCCTGTTTGCCTCATTTTCCTCATCAGCAAAATGAGCTGGAGAAGGAAATGGCAAACCACTCCAGTGACTTCTGGAAGAAAATTCCAAAAGGGGTCAAGAAAAATTGGACATGACTGAAAATGACTCAAGAATGACAACCAATGCTGTGCTGTACTTCTGCTTCCCTATCTTTACTCTTCCTTTCCTTTAAATTCCATTATCCTCCTTGTCTTTTTGTTTGGTTTTTATCTCCTGATTATCACTCATTTTATTTTCTTTCCTTGCAGGTCTTTCTTTGTGTTTCCCTTTAAATAAAAACCCTAAAACATCAAAAACACCTTTAAACTTGAGGTCATTTAAAGAATTACTTATTCTTTCCTTGGTAGTTGTTCTTATTTACCTTTCTTGAGTTTTTCTTTTCGATATTTTCAAGTCAAATATTTTATTGACACTTCTCTATGCCTCCTCTTTTATTTTCAGGAATGTCTGAAATGCCTCTCTTTTTAAGCACACCTCCTTTTTCATTCATGATTAGACTCACAGTTGCCTGGTTTGTCATTTTGGGTTGCATCTTAAGTTCTTTTCTTTTTCAGAACATTGTTTGATTTCCTTTTAGTTTTTACTGGGCATATAATGTTCTTGTATTTGCATCTCCTTTCATTTAAATTTGAAGGTTTTTGTTATGGCCACATGAAAGATTTGTTGTTTGTATCCAAATTGTCCAATTTCATAAGTATATATCTTGAATTGAAAGTGGAAGTTTTTCTTTTTTTTTTTTCTGGAAACTGCACTTGTTTTTTTTTTTTATTTTCTGGATTCAGAAATTCTGGGCAGTTTTCTCATATTATTTCTTGCATGATAGTTGTTAGGTTTTCTTTTCTTCTTTTTAAAAAATTTGTCATGCTTGGGAGATATATATGTATATATATATGTATATATATACATATATATATACATATACATATATATGTATATATATATATATATAATCCTTAAGATTTTTCTGTCCATGCTGTCTTTGATATCAATGGCTATGACCTGTCCAGTGATTATCTACTCTTTTTAACATTATTTGTTGTATTTGCTTCTCTTCTGCCAGATTTTTCCTCCACTTCAGTAGTTTTATATTCCCCATCTGTTACTCTCATTTTCTTCTTTGAAGAAACTTTCCAACATGAATCAGATTATTTGTCTGTTTGTTTTTTAAATTCTGCATTGAGATTTAAAATTATTTACATATATTCTTCACAGTGGATTTCATTTATCTTCTGAATCATCCTGCAGTTTCTTGTTAATATTCGACATTCTTTTGGTGTTATAAATGCTGCTTTTTCATTGGGTGTTTGTTCAATTTCCCTTACCTATTATTCTTTGTCACCTCTTTGATATTTAATCATCTTCCTTCTAGTTTTAGGACTCTGTTGATTTATTTCCTTCTTCTCTGAGCTTTTTTTTTTTTTTTTTGGTCAAATTTACTTTTGAAATCATTGATGGTAGATACATTGCCAGGGCTGAATTGCAAGTTTTCTTCAGCCTCTTCCCACATTAGGGGAGTTGGGCCCCACCAGTCTCAGTCCTTGTTCTTAAAGAGCTTGCCAGGCCTGGCTCTGCAGGATTCTGTTCCTTTCTTTCAGATTTTGGGTAGCCACTCATGTCAATCCTTGCCCTTAATTCCTTCCTTACACCTCCTTCCCTTTTTTTCTTTACTGGCCTAAATCTGTATTTGTTTTTTCAAGGTTTGCAAAGAGTGGAGTTCCTAAATTAAAAACCACCCCAGGCAGAAGACAGCATGGCTTCCAACCCCTGTCCTCCTCACACAGCTGGGCAGAAGCAAAAGCTATCTCTTTTTGCAAAGTGTGACATTCATCCCAATCTTCCTGACTCTAAAGATTATTCTCTATTATCTGCTTTCTCTTTCTTATACATAGTTGTTACTATAACTATGTGGAATATGATATAGATATAGTTAGAGTAAAGTTGATATAGTTATAATTGGTATAGGTATTATTGATAAGGATGTTGATATATATTTATATTTTCTATAAGTACATAATGCGTATATTATGAGCATAAAAGTACATGTGTATATCTTTAGTAAATGTGTATATCTTTATAGGACACTGAGAAACTTCATTATTCTGATTTTGCAATCTAGAAGTAAGTGAAACAGCTTTCTAGATATTGTAGCTCTTTCAAAATGGCTTTATAACTTTTTTTAGTAGGATTGCTGATTTGGGATAGCAACAGATGTGTCTGGATTAATTCCCATTTTGGCAAGAGATACAGTATGTAATCTGAATTTTGGAAGGTGAATGTGTTATGCTTATGAGTGAGGGCTTTTCAAATCCTCATCCTATTTAATAACTTTAATACCAAACCCTTTGTCAAAGTCATCTGAATTTATTGGAAACCTCAAGAAAGGCCATTGTAAGGGAATCATGGGGACATGGACTAAACAATACCCTGAAGAATCTTACATCGCCTCATGGGTTCTTCTTTTCATAAAGAAAAAAAAAATCTAATTTTGTTTTGTCCGTAACTGTGGCCTGAATTTGGAAGCTTCCTATCAGTTTCAATTATTTTAGCTTTGCTTTGGGTTTATTCTTTTATTGCCTTTCACAATAATGTAGCTCCTGTAGTATAAACATCACAATGCAGGTGTTTTTATGTGGTATATGGAAAAGCTGTAGACAGAGCAACTTTGATGCAATATTACTTTTCACTGTATTAATAATTTTTATTTAAAAGCCATTGTAGAGATGTTCCTGAAACCATCTTTCATCAAGTCTTTTCAAGAGTTGTGGAGGGAAAATGACTCCATCAAAAAAAGAGAAACCATTACATCAGACCTTTTTTTTTGGCTAAAAGGCCTTAAAAAAGCATAAAATAAAGAAAAATGGCATTTCATCATTTATAACTCTTCATCCAGTGATGAAAGCATTTTATAGTGTCACAAAATGTATGTTATAATAAGTCAGTGGAGCTAGCTAGTTAGTTGCACAGTGATTAAATTGAGGACCCTTCTGGATTTTTTTTTTTGGTTGTTTATTAGTGCAACTTAATAGTTCTCCCTTTCCAAAAGACAAACTTGTGTCAGCAGCTCCATGATAAGAGCATGATGAAATATTCAGGTGATTTTGATATATTCCATGCTGGGTCTCAAGCAGTCTAGGAGTGCTTTTATTTTTATAAATGAAGCTATGTCCCAGGTCAGCAGTTTTTGGAACCTATCATCTCTACTCTGAAGCTATTGTGCTCAATGGATGTGATAACTTTAGTTTAGCTAGTAAACAATAGACTATGTGATTTATCCGAGTGTCATGTTAGCATGGTGATAGGTACTAAAAAGAATTGTTCCTTAGGTAGGTTTAGAGATTGTTCTCTGAGAGTAGCTAGTCTCCAGGTTATCATCTTCATTTACCACAAACATCAAGCACCCACAGCATCCTTTATGGTTAAAGGAATTTCTTAGTTTTATAATAACTGAGCTTAAAGCATTTGCAATTTGCATTACCATGCAAATAAATGTTGTGGTACAACAAGCATCAATGGTATCATTATTTGCCCAAACTAAAATCTCAGGGTCTTCTTGCACTCCTATTTCTCTCTCTCCCTCTCTCTCTCTCTCTCTCTCTCTCTCTCTCTCTCTCTCTCTCTCTCTCTCTCTCTCTCTCTCATTCCTTTTGTCCACTTAGTCACCAATTCTATTGCTCAGACAGAGAGATTTTAACCTTATAGAAATACACTGAGCTTCCAATTGTCTGACAGATCAACAAACAGATAACTGTCTGACCATACGTACATAGTTACCAGAGAGAGAAGCACCAACATCTGGGTTTTCAAAGCTGAGAGCCTCCTTAGCTACCCAGAGTCTCATCTGGCCAAACAAACACTTCCAATGAGTAAACCCCAAAGTAAAATGTCACCTCAGAGTATTTATACACTTTTCAGAGCCAGAGGGCATCACAACCCTTGAGAACCAGTGTCTCATTAACAAAAGGCTTGGGCCTTTTGCTTTTTGTTTGATTTTACAAATCTCCCCTACTCAAACTCCCCTTAAAGGGAAGGCCCATTAATGGATGGTAAAGATCTTTAATCTCATTAGTGTTATATTCAGCAAGAGTGACAAGGTGAAGTCCAAGTTTCTTTTCAAGTTTTTTGTAGAACTTTGCCTCACACTTTGGCCCCAGGCTGCCTCAGCAAACATATATCTGGTGCTATAGTCAAATTATGTGATTTGTCATTCCTCCAACCTCTACTTGGCTTTTCTGTCTTTTTTTTCTCATTCTATTCTCTTAGAATCCCCACCACCCACCTCTATTGCTTGTTTCCTACCTATCCTTCAAGACCTGCTTAAATGATTTTTTTTCTATGAAGTCTTCCTTGATTCCTTCACTCAGGAAGTAATTACCTCATCTGGGGTCTTACTGTAGTATGTGACTGTCATGCATTTTTCTTATTTCTTTTTCTCCATGTATTCCTTGATTTCAGACTTTATGAAAGAAAGCTACTCTGGTATCAAGTGATATTTGGGGTCCACTTTAAAAAAACTGTAGTTCTGAATCCTTACAACACTACCACATTAATGAAAAACAAAGTATTTAATTAAATAATATATCAGAATAATTGGCAAGGGAATCCCTTCCTCCCTCCCAACCACTACCACACACAGAATAATACATCCCCCACTGATTCAAGCACTCCAAGTGGAAAAGGAAATATATTATGTAGCTAGGGAACACATGTGGGTAGGGACATGTGACAGAGAAAGGGCAGCATAAGCAATCCATGCAGGCAAGGCAAGTTTTGTTCCTAAGCCTGTGTCAATACTCAAACCTGCCACCATGAAGTGCTGAAACTTATTACTTTGTTGGGTGATATCATTGAGTTGGATTGCTATACTGGTGGTATCTTTCTGTGAGCTATTGAAGGGGTGGGGAGCCTGAGACTTTGAGGATACATATGGCCTTCTAGGTCTTCAAGTGCAGCCAAACTTCCCAGACTTGAATTCAGTCAAGGGCCACACTTGAGGATGTAGAGGGACAAATGTGGCCTTGAGGTCACAAGTTCCCCACCCCTGCAATACTGTTTCCTCATCAACATGTCTGTGAGAAATTCTGTCCACCTGAGTATGAGTGGGCTGAGCATTGTTTCATTGCTTTCCCCATCTGTTACATACATTGCTAATCTGAGTTATTTAAATACTTTGCCATTTGATTTAAAATTTTTGCCTGGACTTTTGGTAGGGAATATCTTGGGTAGGGCCTTGATATAAATATTAACCTTCTCATTCAACCCAAGGAACAGTGTGATCCTAGAGTTTGGAGAACACAGACATTATATTCACAGGCACATTTAATTAATTCTACTTTTAAATCATCTTTTAAGATATTCTTCTTTTAGAAACAAATTCCTAAGTACTCCACAGAATTGCTTGTTTAAAAGAATCAATTTGGTATTTCATTTTGCCCCATGCTTTCAGATTAATGTGGAAGAAATAATTTTATTATTGAAGGTTAGAGGAAAGTTGCAAAGTGCAGATTTTCTGCTTGTTCTTTCTCAAATTAGAATGAAGAAAGAACACTTAGCAAAAGCAGACTCATGTGAACAATCTTCTACTTTTTCTCATTAGAGTAATGATATTTTTTCTAATAGAGGAAAATATTATATCCATTAATTGTAATGGACCAGAGAAAGCTGATAAACCTCTATTATCAATGGTCTTGAAAAATAAAAATAATGGATCTTTTTCCATTACAATGCAATTCTTCCCACTTTTTTTTCATTTCACACCATATTTGTAGGTTGCTAAATTTTTATTTGATGGGTGGCCCTAGGCCTGTTGAACATTTATATAGAGATATGAGGATACCGGATTTAGAAATACACATTAAAAAGCAAATGTTTGGTAAAAATAGAGATAGAAAAAAGTAATCATGGCTACCACAGATAAGAAGTTGAAGGGATCTTGTAAGCAAACCATACATATTATATATGTCTGCATGTGTGTGTGTGTGTGTGTGTGTGTGTGTGTGTGTGTATGTGTGTGTGTGTGTGTGTGTGCTAGATACTGAGTGGTAGGTCCTGGGGATACAAAAACAGAAGCAGAACCATCCTTGACCTCAAAGAGATTAGATTCTTTTGAGGTAAAACTATCTTTGAATGTGTAAGTAAATTTGAATTACATACCTATTAAGTGGGGTTTTAAAAATGATTTGATGAGGGGACAATGGAATTTATTAGCATCAAAAGGGGATCATGAAAAGTTTTAAATAGTAAGTGACACTTAAATCACACAGGCTATTGACCTTGGTCCTAGAAACCTTACAGTGAATCTGTACCCACTCTTTGAGAAGCATTGTCATGAGAGAGAGTGACTAAGTATGATGACATAAAAGAGGACAGTGTAATCAAAGTGTTACAAGGACATTTTAACTCTCCTATTTCTCTTTGGTGTTTATAAAGAAATTCAGCTCATGAACTAGCAACACTGTCATGACCCCATTATCAAATGATAGATCCCTTCTGAGTTAGCAGCCACAGTATTCATACCACAGGAGAAGGGAGAGCTGTTGACTATTACTTGGGAAATAGATTTGCATTGGTGATGAGGTCTGGAAAAATAGTTCAGATTTACAAGACTGAAGAACTTCATCATGCTTACTTAGTTAGATCCAAAGAATCTTAGCTTCTGCATTTTATGTGCAGTAGTCTGTCTCACTGAACTGGGTGGCTACTCAGTGACACTACTTTGTCAGTTCCCAAGCTCCTGACTAATCAAGCACATTTTTGCAAAGCATCTGTCTTATCATTGGAGTGAGGGGCATAAGTCAATTGACCTGTGGGATCAGGAAGGCAGTCCCTGCTGCCAACCAATCAATAAATGTTTTTTACTTACTATGTGCCAGGCATTGTGCTAATCTCTTGAGAGTGCCTTGGGACAGATAGATGGTACAGTGGATAGAGCACCAGTGCAGGAGGCAGGAGGATCTGAGTTCAAATCTCACCTCAGATACTTGACACTCACTAGCTGTGTGACCTTGGGCAAGTCACTTAAACCCAATATCTGGTCACTGGATTCAGATAGCTCTGGAGGAGAAGTGAGGCTGGTGACCTGCACAGCCCTTCCTCACTCAAAACAAAGTCAAGTGCAAGTCATGTCATCATTTCTCTGACGGCATGGTCTTCTTCAGCAATGAAAGACAAACACATACACTGAGAGTGCCTTAATGAGAATGGCAGATTTTCTCATATTCCCAGGCTGACTGTAGGCAATATAGTAGGTAGAGTATATATGACCCATATCTTCAGACTTACATCTCTAAGCTGCCTTTTGTAATATACCTGTGGAACTGAATGTCATAATAAGAAGAAAGCAAAATAGTCTTGTGAGACCTCAGTTAGAACAGTGAAACTCTGAGCAGATTGGAAATGTAAGTGCATTTGTAATTGTACTCTTTTCTGTTATTTGTGCCCTTAGGAAAAGTCCTATGCACTGAACTCTGCAATAAGCAAATTGAGGTCTTAAGCACAGAAACGATGTCAAAAGCCCAGCTCAAATGTCACCTCCACCATGAAGTTTCCTTGTTGCAAGTGTCTCATTCATCTTTAAACTTGTAGTAGTTGTCATAGGGCTATGTCAAAATTCATCGCAATTCTAATACTATAAAGGAATTTTCCAAAAGCCAGCATAGTAGAATATAGAACATAGAGAACTAACCTTGGATATGGAAAGACCTAGCTTCAACCTTTCCTGTTTCCCATACTATTTGAGTGACCCAGGGTCACTTAGCCTCTCACTGTCCTAAATTACTAAGACTTTAAGTTGCTGATCAGCTCCTGGTAGGCACTGGTAGAAGAAGTTCCTCATTACCAACTCCCTATAATGATGAAATCATAGGTCAAGCAAACAAATAAAAAAAATCATTGTTAATATACTGGATGTGAGGAGAAACCACAGAGTTGTTTTAATTTGCATTTCTTTTATCACTAATTCCATATTTCGTACAGTTACAGATAATTTGTAGTTTGTTGTTTTCAAACATCCATTGTATACTTTGCACATTTTATCTATGGTCCCTTCCTCCACATCCATGTTGCTTCATGGAAGCATCCCTTACAACTGCTATTAAAAAAAAGCAGTAGAGAAAAACCAACAAATTCATCAATCTAGGTTGACTATATGGTCAACCTTTCACATTCATAATCTACCACCGAGATAAATAACAGAAATCAGTCAGTCAACAAGCATTTTTCTTATCTTTTTCTCAGTCAGTTCCTCATTTTCTTTTTTCCTTTATTTTCTTTTTAATTTATGAAATAATACAAGTGCTTTCATAACATAGTAGAATAAAAAGCACTTTTTCTATGCCTGCTATATATTAGGCCCTGTGCTAAGCATGCAGAATAAAGATAAGAAAAACAGAGTCCCTGCTTTCTAGGAGCTCATAGTCTGATGGGGGAGAAGAAGCAAATAACTATGTATAAATAAGATTTGTTCAAGATAAATTAGAGATCATACCTGGGTAAAACACTGAGATTAACGAAGGCTGAGAAAGACTTCTTGAACAAAGGTGGGATTTTAGTGGATATATTAAAGACACCGTGGAAGCTAAATGATAGAGATGAGGGGGAAGAGTTCTAGACATAGAGGAGAACCACTGAAAATGTACTGAGTTGGGAAATCCAATAACTGACATAAAAGAAAACGAATGTATTGTCACTGGATCTCAGGGTACATGGAGGCAAGGGAGGTGTAAGAAGACTGGAAAGATGGGAAATGGCCTGGTTATGAAGGGCTTTGAAAGTCAAACTGAAGGTTTTATGCTTATGCTTCAGGGAATAAGGAGTTACTAGAATATAGAATGGAATGGGGCACATGGTAACATCTGCACTTGGTAGCTGAATGAAGGATGGACCAGAGTAGGGAAAGAACTGTGACAAGAAGACTAACTAGAAGACTTCTGAAATGTTCCTGGCAAGATGGCAGATTAAAAAAAGATAACTTGGAAGGTTGGCAGGAAAGGTCTGTTGCAGCAGACTGAGAGGAACACAGTTCAACACAGGCTCCACCCGCACAGACCCAGCCCCAGCAAAGACAGAGCAGACCTTGGGCCGTTGACTCACTTGCCACAGTGGCGGTTTCCAGACCTCTCAGCCTATAGATTCCAAAGACAAATTAGAAGGTAGGAAGGAAAGGTGCATCGAACCTGGGTGGATCATCATCACTATGGACCATAGTGCAGTGCAGGTTGTGTCAACCCAGTCCCAAACTCAGGAAATAAGGAACAGGCCTTGAGAGTGATTGAATCTGCAGTGGTAGTAGCACTGGCAATGTCTGCTTCAGGCGCTCTCATCCTAAGACAGTAAGGGGGTCAAATGACTGGTCAGAAGGAGATTGCAGGGACCTTTTTGCTAGCACTTGGGCAGGACTCACTTGCTTTGTCCATTCTTGGATCCAAGTCACAGTCCTGGGTGGCAGTCCCAGGGTGAAGAGGAGCATTAAAATAGCAGAGCTTGTGTCCACAGTGCAGACAGGACCTTCCTCACAGTTCCAAGGCAAAAAAGAAAGCTTATGGTCATTCACAGACCAAAGCACAGGCTGGGAGAGGAGTAAACATCTCTCCTTAGATTATGCCACCTTGGAAGTACTGAAAATTTAGAGGTTCCTAGAAATATTTCTGAAAACAGCTGCACAAACTCCCTGAACCTTGACACAGTGCAACCTCCATCCTGGAAGCACAATACTACTTTAGCAAAGACTTAAAAATCAGTTAATAAGCTGAGAAAATGAGCTAAAAATGGAAAAAAAATATCTCTACTATAGAAAGTTACTATGGTGACAAGAAAGATCAAAATATGCCCTCAGAAGGAAACAGCAAAGTTAAAGCTTCAACATCCAAAGCCTCTAAGAAAAATATGAATTGGTCTCAGGCCATGGAAAAGCTCAAAAAGGATTTTGAAAATAAAGTAAAAGAAGAAGAAGCAAAATTGGGAAGAGAAATGAGAGTGCTGAAAGAAAATCTTGAAAAATGAGTCAATATTGGGAAAAGAAATACAAAACAGTACTGAAGAAAATAATACCTTAAAAATAGACTGGTCCAAATGGTTAAGGAGGTGCAAAAAGCCAATGAGGAGAAGAATGCTTTAAAAAGGAGTATTGGTCAAATAGAAAAGGAGTTCCAAAAGCTCACTGAAGAAAATAATTCCTTGAAAATTAAAATGGAGCAAATGGAAGCTAATTACTTTATGAGAAGTCAAGAAATGATAAAACAAAATGAAAAGAATGAAAAAAATTGAAGATAATGTGAAATATCTCATTGGAAAAAACAAATGACCTGGAAAATAGATCTGGGAGAAGTAATTTAAAAATTATTGGACTCCCTGAAAGCCATGATCAAAAAAAGATCCTAGTCATTATCCTTCAAGAAATGATCAAGGAAAACTGCTCTGAAAAATCTAGAATCAGAGGGTAAACTAGAAATGGAAAGAATCAAGGCGGGGGGAAGAGTGCACGTTCAATGAGTTAGAGAATTTTCAAGCATCTTGATTGAAAAGACCAGAACTGGATAGAAAATTTGACTTTCAAATACAAGATTAAAGAGAAGCATAAAAAGGGAAACAGGAAAGGGAAATCATTAAAAAATAATCATTAAGTTTAAATTGTTTGCATTTCTACATGGGAAGATGGTATTTGTAACTCACAAGAACTTTCTCATTACTAGTTAGTTAGATGGAGCATATACAGACAGAGGGCAGAGGGGTGAGTTCAATATGAAGGGATGATACCTAAAAAATAAAATTAAGTGGTAAGAGAGAAGAATGTACTGGGAGAAGGAGAAAGGGATAGGTAGAAAGGGGTAAATTATCTCACATAAAAGAGACAAGAAAAAGCTTTTGTCAATAGAGGGAAAGAGTGGGGCAGTGAAAGGAAGTTAGTGAATCTTACTATCATCATAATTGGCTCAAAGAGAACCGAATAATGTACACATCCAATTGGGTATAGAAATCTTTCCTACCCTACAGGTAAGTATGAGGGAAAGGGGTTAAGAGAAGTTGGGGGGGGGTAATAGAAGGGAGGGAAGACTGGGGGAGGGGATAGTCAGAAGCAAAACACTTTTGAGGAGGAACAGAGTGAAAAGAGAGAGAGAATAGAATAAATGGGAGGGAATAGGATGGAGCAAAATACTGTTAGCAGCAAACGTGAAAAAATAATTGAAGCAATTTTCTCTGATAAAGGCTTCATTTCTCTAATATTGTCAATTAATCCAGTGCTTATGCTTTTAATTGTAGAAATGAATATTATCTTTAGGGGCATGGAACAGTATATAAGTGACATTTGACTTTCTAACCTGCATCAAGGATGATTGAGTATTGAAACATAGTTATGGAGACCATATATAAAATGGAAAAATAGTTATGAAGCAAATTTCATGAATTGTATTGCAAGTCAGGCATGACTTGCTAAACCATTGGTTCATGTTCTGAATTGGAATGAAACAAGATACTTGTAGCCCATTGAAAACAAAAAGATCAATAATCAATGCCTTGAGTAAAACATAGATCCAAATGTCTAACATAGAAGAGAAAATTTATGGTGGAATCCTTTGTGGTAGCAAATATTTGGAAAAAAGGAAGGGACCTGATAGTTGAGGAATGGCTAAAAAAAAACAACTATGCTATAGGAGTATAATACAATATTATGATTCAGTAAAAAAATCATAAATATCAAGAATTTGGAAAAGTTTATAAAGACACACATAAATTGATACAAAATAAAATAAGCAAAATCAAGACATTTTATGACTTACAAAAATGGAAATGTACAAATCATTAAAGGAAGTAGAATTCAGAAAAAAAACTGAATCTCCCAGAGAACAGAAAATAACTCTCTTTTTTTCAGAGATAAGAGACTACTAAGATGGACCATTGTATACATTTTTAGACACAGGCTTCTTATCAGATATTTTGGCTCAGTTATTTCCCTTTAGTCACAAAGACAGTTGCAATTTACCATTTTCATAAAAATTAAAATTATCTGCAAAAGTAGTAATCTATATACATGCAATCTTTTCTAATCTGTTATCCACCTTTAAAACGTTTTCAAACTCACAAATACTTGACCAAAGTGTTTAGAGGATATGATAACCCATTCTGTATATTTTTGCCAACTATAAAAAAGCAGATTATTTTATAGAGAACAAGGTAATTTTAAAGGCTGTCCTCCAATAAGCTCTCTCTCATAATGTGTGACTTCATGAAAGGAATAATGATAAAAATGATTTTGATGATCCCTTGACTATTAATATTGACTGAGACATATAATATGATCCTCACAAAAACCTTGACATGTGGGTGATATTAGGATTTCCATTTTACAGGTAGGGAAACTGAGGCAAACAGAGATTAAGTGACTTGTCCAGTGTCACACAGCTTAATAAATATCTAAGACTGGATCTGAACTCAGTTCTCACTGACTGCAGGCCTAGCATTCTCTTCATTGCTTCATTTAACTGACCCTACACAGGATGAGAAGAGTAGATTGGATCATAGCTAGGAAATTATTCAATGTTTTTCATGACTCCCTAACTTCTTCCTTAAAAAAAAAAGATTCATCTTCTTTTTAGCTTTTTTATCTTTTTATCTTATTTTTCCCTACTTACATGTGAAAAACAATTTTTAACATTCATTTTTTAAACTCCAAGGTCCAATTTCTCTCCCTTCCTCCCTCTCAACCCATCCTTATTGAGAAGGAAAACAATTCAATATAGGATATACATGTGTAGTGATGCAAAACACTTCCATAATAGTCATGGGGTGAAAAACTAATTATATTTCTCTCCATCCTATCCCTCTCCCATTTATTCCATTCTCTCCTTTGACCCTTTCCCAACTCAAAAGTGTTTGCTTTTGTTTACCCCTTCCCACTATTTGTCCTCCCTTCTATCACCCCCCTCTTATCCCTTCCCTCCTGCTTTCTGGTAGGGTAAGATAGATTTCCATACTCAGTTGAGTGTGTATGTTATTTCTTCCTTAAGTCAAATCTGATAAGAGTAAGCTTGACTCATTGCCTCTCACCTCCCTCCCTTCCCCTACATTGCAAAAGCTTTTTCTTGCCTCTTTAATATGAGATAATTCACTCTACTTTACCTCTCCCTTTCTCCTTCTCCTGGTACATTCCTCTCTCTCACCTCTTAATTTTATTTTTTGGATATCATCCCTTCATATTCAACTCACCTTATGCCATGTGTTTGTGCATATAGGCATATATACATATACACACATATTTACACACACATGTACACATACACATATATTTACTTATATGCGTATGTATATATACACTACCTAATATTATTCTCATACCAAGAAAGGTCTCATGAGTTACAAATATCATATTTCCATGTAGGAATCTAAACAGTTCAACTTTAATAAGTCCCCTGTGATTCTTCTTTTCTATTTACCTTTTCATGCTTCTTCTGAGTCTTGTATTTGAAACTCAGGTTTTCTATTGAGATTTGATCTTTTCATCAAGAATGCCTGAAAGTCCACTATTTCTTTTGATGTCCATTTTCTCCCCTGAGGGATTATACTCGGTTTTATTGGATAGGTTATTCTCAGTTTTAAAGGTAGCTCCTTTGACCTCCAGAATATCATAATCTAAACCTTCTGATCCCTTAATGTAGAAGCTGCTAAATCTTGTGTTATCCTGATTGTGTTTCCACAATGCTTGAATTGTTTCTTTCTGGATACTTGCAATAATTTCTCCTTGACCTAGGAACTCTGGAATCTGGCTACAATATTCCTAGGAATTTTCCTTTTGGGATCTCTTTTAGGAGGAGATTAGAGGATTCTTTCAATTTCTATTTTATGCTCTGCTTCTGAAATATCAGGGAAGTTTTCCTTGATCTTGAAAGATGATGTCTAGGCTCTTTTTTGATCGTGGTTTCAGTTAGTCCAATAATTTTTAAATTCTCTCTCCTAGATGTATTTTCCAGGTCAGTGGTTTTTCGAATGAGATAGTTCAATTTTCTTTGCTATTTTTTTTATTCTTTTGGTTTTGTTTTATAATATCTTGATTTCTCATAGAGTCATTAACTTCCATTTGCTCCATCCTAATTTTTAAGAAATTAGTTTCTTCAGTAAGATTTTGGACCTCCTTTTCCATTTGTCCAATTGTGCTTTTTAAGGCATTCTTCTCCTTGTTGGCTTTTTGGGCTTTTTTTGCCATTTGCATTAGTCTATTTTTTTAAGTTGTTATTTTCTTCAGCATTTTTAGGGTCTCTGAGCAACTGTTGGCTCATTTTCCCTAATTTTCTTGCATCACCCTCATTTCTCTTCCTGATTTTTCCTCTACTTCTCTTACTTGATTTTCAGAATTCTTTTTGAGCTCATCCATGACCTACAACCAATTCACATTTTTCTTGGAGGTTCTGGATGTGGGACCTTTGACTTTGTTGTCTTCTTCTGAATATATGTTTTGATCTTCCTTGTCACCAAAGTAAGATTCTAGAGTCTGTCACCAAAGTGAGTTATTAAGTTTAAATAATCCAAAGAAAAGATACTATATTTTGATATTTCTACTGTTTTTTCATTTTCCCAGTCAATTACTTGACTTTTTAATTTTTTGCTAAGGGAGGACTCTGCTTCCAGTGGGAGGGTGTACTGTCCCAAACTTCAGGGGTTTTCTGAAGCTGTT
The DNA here is from genome assembly GCF_028372415.1 of Notamacropus eugenii. Classification (NCBI taxonomy): domain Eukaryota; kingdom Metazoa; phylum Chordata; class Mammalia; order Diprotodontia; family Macropodidae; genus Notamacropus; species Notamacropus eugenii. The sequence goes on from NC_092873.1 coordinate 126,831,350, forward strand.
TTCAAGATACTTCTAGGGACCTGTAAATTTTCAGTTCTTCCAAGGTCGTATTATCAAAGGAGAGTTTTTTACTCCTCTCCTGGTCTGTGCTTTGGTCTGTGAGTGACCACAAGCACACTTTTCTGCCTTGGAACTCTCTCTACCACTGCCAGAAGCTCCACCATGCCAGTGCTCCTTTTTGCCCCAGGACCACCACCCAGGTCTGTGACCCAGATTCAAAAATGGGAAAAGCAAGATTATCCTGATTCAGCACTGGCAAAGAGATCCCTCAAATACTCTCTGATCATCTTCTTGATTTCCCCCACTGTCTTTAGTCTGTGAGTTCTGGAATCAGCTGCCACCACCACTCTGGCTCTGGTACCAGACTGTCCTCCTCTCTCACACAGATCTGACAGACCTTTCCAACTGACCTTCTAAGTTTTCTTTGGGGTTTGCTGGTTGAGAAGTCTGGAAACCACTACAGCTACCCGTGATTCAGTTTCCTGAGGCCTGCTCCAGGTTTACTAGGGCTTAGTCTGTGCCTGCACAGTCCACTCTAGAGTGTGGTGCTTTCTCCTTTTGACCTCCCAGGTTGTCTTGGCTGGAAATTTGTTTGCCTCTGCCATTTTGTGGTTTCTACAACTCTAGAATTTATTTAGAGTCATTTTTATAGGTTTTGGAAGAGGTTTTGGGGAGAGCTCAAGCAAATCCCTGATTTCACTCTGTCATCGTAGCTCTGCCCCAAGATTCATCTTTTTAGTATCAATATTTTTGAGGTGATAAAATCATAGAGTACTATAGTCATCAAATAATTGAACTTGCTGGTCACTCAAGGGCAGTGTAAATGTTTATATGGATGTTAGTAAATTGAAGAATATTACCAACCAATAATTGAAAAGATGATATCACATTATCATATGGAAGGATGACTGAGAAAGTCAGGTGACCAATGTTATAGGGGCACACTAAGCTCTGAATGTTGCAATCCCCTTAATGGTTTCTGTTTTGTGGTCGCTATGACCTTTTATCTTTCTAATGCATATGAGAATGTTATTTGGAATTTTGGTATCTGCAAGTGTCATCCATCCTCTGGAAATGCAAATACATATATATTGCTTGCTATGGAATGTGTGCATGTACATATATATGTATACATACATGCATACAAACACACATATATATACATATAGGATACATACACATATTTATATGCAGTTTTACTAACAATTATTATTAGAATTCTTCTCACAAGAAGTTTTTCATTTTTCTGTTCCACTCTCCCTCATATAACTTAGCATTCAAATATAGCATACCTTTGTGCTGTCACTATAGGAAATAGTCCAAGGCCATTCTCCTGTAAATGTCTAAACAATTTCACCAAAGATACTTCTCTAAATAATTTCACCAAATACTCTGTAAGAGTATTCCTGTCCAAAGCATTTGTTTTTGTGATCTATTTTATGGTTCTAATTATTTATCTTTTCTTTTTTGCCCTTAAATAGACAGGTTGTCCTTCTGCCCCCAAAATTAGACCTTCATAGATAAGTGTGTCCATCTTTGCCCCATATATCCCCGTAGAACCTATGGTCACAGATAATTTTTCATATGTCTTTGTTACATGACTTTGAGCAGCAAAGAAGGAATGAAATGGAAATAGACCTGAACATGATTAACACAAGAATACTAATACTCCCCAAACCACTGGCTCTGTTTGCAAAGTGATCCTTATAGCCATCAAAAAGGGGGACAAGCTTTGTGGAACTGGGGCTTGCCATCCCTACCACTAACAGCTGACACCTCTGAGGTATGTAAGAAAGCCTATCTAAAGCAGTAAGGCATTTTGATGCAACAGATTTCATGAAAGAGGAGACAACACAGTATGTTCCAGGGACACCAAATGACAATCACTACTACCTCCTCTCAAATCCTGGTGAAGATAACACAGTACTGTTAATAGCCCAAGAGTCCAAGGAATAGTAGTGTCTCCTGACCACCTGCTTCCAGTTTAACCCGCATAATTACCACTGAGGGGAGTAACTCTTACAGAAAAGAGGCCCACTATCTACACAATAGATGTGAACCAAAACCAACTGCCACTGACTGGCAAGTAAAAACCCAAGACCTCTGGGAACATCAGCTTCTAGACCAGTGAGGTTGCTTCCAGCATGGCTCCTATAGCTATAATACAGGGAAACAATTCTTCAGGAGAAGCAAGCTGGCATCCAACAATTCCCCAACTCCTCAGCAGACACAGCTACCAAAGAGAAGGAAAAAAAAAAGTTTTTGTCACTCAAATCCTTGGCACCATCAAATGGTTCAAAATCAGAAAGCAAAATCGTTTGTTAACGGAAATTATATTTAAAATATGCATTACCATATGCTTTGCTGCTGCATTCTATGAATCGTAGTACCTTTTCATTCAACATGCAAATGGAACCTCCTATGGATGTTGTTTTCTTCTATTTCTTCTATTAAACTATTAAACTATTCTTCTATTAAACTATGAGCTCCTCAAGTACATTGTCTCTGCTTTTTGCTTTTTATCCCCAGAGTGTAACACAGTACTTCGCAAATATCAAATGTTTAATTAATGCTTTTACATTCATTCATTAATATGAGCATTCTAACCCTATACCTCTTATCCAATATAATCCTTTCTAATACTCAAAGATCCCAAAGCACAGGTATTTGTTAAGTTAACAGAAAACAATTTTCTCTCCCATCCATCACTTCCCTAGAAACCCTACGAAAAATCAAGGAGGCATCTTTAATATGTGTCATTGATGGGACCAAATAGGAAGTCATTTTTGTAGGTGCTCCCCTTTATTCCCCGAATCTTTTTGTCCACATTGTATTCAATACAAACTTGGACAGTATTCATTGTAGTTCACTCTCCAATTCTTGCCAATCAAACCCACATGCTTATTTCATCTGTACAGAATGTTCTTTAAAGAAACGACATTTAGATACATACATGAGTTTTGTACATCTTTTTCTGTTCCTTTACTAAGATGGCTACACAAAATTGCTCATTTAAACAGGCATTTGCTATCAAATGGAGAAATTAAAATGGGTTAAGGGAGTTGATGAGTTTTTCCCCTTTAAGAAAAAAATAACCTTATAGAAACAGCAGCATGTAAGCCAATGATTTACAAAAGAGTACAGGATAGTTATCAGTTAAGTACTCCTCACATATTCAAACAATATCAAGAGGTTCCATCACATTAGGTGAAACTCCTACAGAGGATTTATACATGTAAAAGATCCCCACTGGATAAGAAGGCATGGATGGGCTGGGAGTCCTGGTGTTAGAATGAAAATTCAAAATAATATAGTAGTATAGTAGTATTTCTTTTGATTTCAAAGATGTAATAGGCAAAAATGGAAAGAAAAGTTCATTCTTAACAGAATATTTTAGGGGGCCAAACAACTAGGAACAAAGTAGAAATGAAAATGGAATTTCATTGACATATGGAACACCCAGATTAGAAAAAATCTTTAACCATTGCAGATTAGCACTTAACGCAATTCTTAATTTTAAAGAGTTTCTTAGAGTCATTAACTAGTTATTAGCCCAAGAGACCCAGGAATAGTAATGTTCCCTACCTACCTGCTTCCAGTTTAGCCCCCACAGCTATCACTGAGAGGAGTAACTCCTGTAGAGAAGAGATCTATCTCTTCACCATCAATGTCAATCTAAGAACAACTGCCTAAATAATTAACCTAGAGGTTAAGTGATTTACAAAAGGTCACAAAATTAAAATGTATTAGAAGTTGGGTTTAGATCCAGGTCTCACTATTTGTTCTGACAGGCCCCTCTAAGGTGCTTTAGGCTTTATCGTTTGCCTTATCTCTATGCCTGATGGTAGCAACGTGCTACTGTCATCTGATCTCTTATACAACTTAAGAGGCTTTGGGCCATGCCATTTACCTTGTGTCTAAATCCTTAGTATATCTAGGCCTTTCCTTCTGCCCTACAGTTGAAATTTCTTTTATATTATGTCTCCTCCAATTAAAGTATGATCTTTTTGATATCAAGATCTGCTACAATTTTTCTATTTTTATTCTTAGAACTTAGCACAATACCTAAAATATAGTGTGTGTAAAAATGTTTTCTTTCTTCCCTTCCTTCCTTCCTCCCTCCCTTATCTTTCTTTCTTTCTTTGTTTCTTTCCTTCCTTCCTCCCTCCCTTCTTTCCTTTTTTCCTTCCTTCCTTCCTTCATTAGTTCCCTTCTTTTTCAATTATTGCCCTGAGGTTGACTTGCTATTTACTTACCACGCTACCTCTCATGACATATAAGAATCACTTTTACCCATGGAAAAGAAAATGTAGGGAGAACATGCTAGACATCTTTAGGAATATGTAGGTTTATTGCATAGGTGAAGAAATATATTATTCTTACTAAGTGTATTTGTTCCTATATCTACTCTGATTAGCCATAGAGGCCAGAATTAATGATTATGAATGGAAGCTTTGGAATGTGCAGTTCTGACCAATGAAAAGAAGAACTTAACACTTAGAGCTGTCCAAAAATGAAATGTACTTTCCTGACAAGTCATGGATTCCTTGTTACTGGAAATCTTTGAGTCTGCTCAATTAATTGCCAGACATATTGAAGAGGGGATTCATGCTGCAGGAAAGGATGGAATTAGATGACGTATAAAATCTCTTCCAACTCTAACAAATGAACCATGAAGACTAATTTCAAATTCATTTTCATTTCCATCTGAAAAGGATTTCAATAATGTATGTTTTCAGTTATTAATCCAATAATTACTATAACCTGCCAATTAACTCACTTATTCTAACACCTGAGAAGTAGTTATTGTTTGTGAAATATTTGAAAAGTATATCTAGGGAGAAAAACAATGATAGAACTAAAAAAGGATTATTGCTAGGCAAAATTTTAATTCTTTGAAATTCAGAAGCGTGCCTGAGGTCTCAAAGCAATCAGTAATTTTCTATAAGAAAACAAGGGAATGAATCTGGAAGAACAGTCAGCCTACAAATCCATCCAAAAGAAATTGTTGACCTGCATCACTAGAGGGAGATTCTCATATGGAAGTTCTCTATACGAATCCAATCACAGATCCCTACCTACCTATTCGTATCCTAGTAAATAGTGTTGCATAGCAAGGTTCCATTTGAAAAGGAAAACAAGATACAGTTGTAAACTACAGTGAGTTTTGAAATTATTCATAGCCTTTGTAACATTTATAAGAAAAATGGTCAATTGAATGTTTTAATCAGTTGGTTTGCCTGATTTATTATTATATATCCTAGACATCTGCCACAGTCCATTATGAAAACGCATTTCAGGAAAAAAAAAACCCATGCACATCATAAGAAAATTAGTTTGGGCCACATGGACATAAGTTAAATTTTAAATGTTTTGAGAAAACATTCAATATCTTGTCTGTTTCATGGAGGAGTAGCTTCATTTTTTTTCTGGATGAAAATGAAGGTGAAATCATATGAAAAACAAACTGTCAGTTTAAGAAGGCTTCAAATCTAAAAAGAAGAAGGAATTAGGAAGATGCACATGAAAAAATGGTTGGCTTTTTTCATCACCTATAATGCATGCGATTTCACTTCTGTTCTACCACAATGAAGAATTTAATGGGTGTAGCACAGTTTGTTAAGTGCTAGGGGACATGTAAAGTTTATATGAATATATATATGTGTGCTTGCATGTATGTATAGGTATATATAAAATCTGTGTATATACCATATAGAATCTGACCATTACCTATTCCATAAGTATGTGTATGTATATATACACATACATGTTAATACATATACACACAAATATATATATATATATGTATATATATATATGTAAGTGTGTATTTAGATGTAAGGCTTTTGGGGTCTCAATTTTCTTATCTATAAAGTAAGGTATTTGGGCTTGGTTATTTCTATGTTACTTTCCACATCTTATATTCTAGATCACTGTTGTGAGTAGATTGGTAGCACTGTCAATTTCACTCTAAAGGGAAATACTTCTAAAAAGTTCTATAATATTTAAAAGTAGAGTTTTTGCATGACCAATCCATTCATTTTTATCATTTTAAAGCTAAATGTATTTTGTTTTCTAAATTGTATTTTGTGTTACAATTCTAAAAAATAGATTGGGCCCTTGATCTATGTAATCAAAGTAACAATCTTGCTTAGATGGCATTCTTCTGATGCTACTTATTATCCCAGGAATTTCCATCTTTGGGCATAAGAGGTTCATAGGCTCACAGATTTAGAGTTGGGTGGGATCTTAGAAGGCATCTGACAGTCTAACTCCCTCATTTTATAGAAAAACAAACTGAGGCCCAAACAGGTTATGACTTAAAAATTAAACATGAAACATCCAAATGAAAAAAAATGTTCATTTATTTTGTTTTACAGATTAAGTAACTCAAGAAAAAACGTATTTTCTTTGTCATTTGAGTATCAGCCGTTATTAGCATCACATTTGTAGTACACATCGATGAATAAGGTACTAAAGCTGTAAGACACATTCAGGGTATTCATTATCCAATCCTACTGAACTATGAATAAAATTAGGCATAAAGAAGCAACTGTTGCACTATATGTAGACACAGTAACCACTTAATATATTTATTGGAAAACAAGTGCTGTTGGGTACTGAACTGCAAGTCGTTTAGTCTTTCATTTCAGTAGAAGTGCCCCCTTACCATTTCCAGTATGAGACACTAGTTTGACAGCCATATGAATAGCACACTAAATTTTAGAATAGATGGTACACCTCATAATAGTTTAGATTTTCATATTTAATGGCAATGGAGGGGAACAGGACTGAAACTACACAGACATTATATCATTGGCTTGCATACTGGAGAGTATTACTCATGAATTCTGGTGTTTTTTGAGGGATGTCTACTTGACACTGAGGATGTGTCAACATCAAACAATAGTAACAATGACCTCTTTTAATTTATATAATGTTGGAATTTCAAAATGCTTTCATATAAATTATTTAATTCAACTTGTTACATGCAACAGTGAGCAAAGTGGTAAGAGCACTGGCTCTTGAGTCAAAGAATTTTGGTTCAAATCACACCCCTCAAATGCCTCCAGTCAGATTGTATTTCAGCAAATAACTAGGCCCTCTGGGCCTTTAGTTTTTGAGTGTGCAGGACTAAATGACTTCAGAGGATCCCAGATCTTGATCAACTATTACATACATTCCTTGGATGATGGGTAAGTCCATTGCTTTACTCTTAGGTCAGTGAGCTCATTTGGTTAGAATATGATGCAAATAGCTTGATAATGAGGCCAAGAATAAATATGTAAACCCAAAATAGGCCAATGAGATTTATTCTATTTCCGACCATGTATATTGCACCCAACCCTATTTATGGGACATGGTAGTCACAGTAGAAAAACAAGAGTGATAAGGTGGAAGGATAGTATTGAGTAATACAAATCCATGATCACTACAGAGAAATGAACTACATACATTGTGTCTTACTGATTGACTGATTGTTAATCATCGTGGCATTTTTGTCTGTGATATAAATATCAATATTGAAAAATAAAGCATATATCAATTTTTGTAAAGTCAGTAGAACTAATAGGAAATTTTATTAAAGAACTCAACATACTCCTAAACCTAAGAAGTATAATATGCATAAATATATTTCCTCTTTATCAAATAAAATGCTTTATGATTTTTAGATTTTTATCAATCAAAATGTGTTATGCCTTTTAGATTTTATTAAAATGTAAATTACATGGTACTTAAGACACTTTTTGTATCATAGTCATCACAAAAAGAAAAGCCCCAAACTTTATGTTTCATCATGTCTGAAATCTTTTCATATTGCAAACCATTCCATCAATTAAAGGAAGAAAGAGGATTTGACTTATGGGTCCTAAAATTGGTGGAAAGAAAGACAATTGGAATCAATCCAGCATTTCATTCTCACTCCAGTGGAAGGCTTATACTTTATCAGAAGAAACAATCTATATTAAGTGGAATGGGTACCAGATTTGGAATAAGGAAAACAGTATTTCTGATGCTTACTAGATCCTGGGCAAGTTACTTAACATCACTGTGTCTCAGTTTCCTACAAAATGAAAGTGTTGAACCCAGTGTTCTTTAAGGTTCCTTACAGATCTAAATTTATGATTCTGTGATCATCCTTGACAGGGCTCTAAAACCACATGCTAATGGTTCAACATGTACTTTTTGGACAGGAAACACAATAATTTTAAGAGAACTTGGAAGGTTAGATCGATTAATGTTTGAGGGATTTGAACAAAGGATTTTTTAAAATATAAGGATGAATGGAAAAAGTCACTCATTTTCCTTTCATTATTGCCCTGCTATCCAAATGCTTCAAGACTCCATCTTTTTCAACACATTAAGACACTTTAACTTATTTCTCAAGGTTCTCAAAAATACCTCTTATGCCCTTTCATAAACATTCCTTTGGCTGTTGATAGAAATAGAAGATACTAATGATGGACTATGGACTTAATATCTGATGTGACAACTTTGAAATTTATTCTTCAAAACTTCATATCACAGCCTATCTTATAAAACCTTCTTGACCATACCTGGGTCTGAAGGTATTTCACATTTCGTAATCTGCCTGCAGAATCATTAATTTCCTAAACACAGAAATATTTCTTTGTATAGAATGTCATGTACCTCCAAAATTTGAAATCACAGAAGTACAGAACAGCACAAGATAAATGTTATACTACACAAAAGAAAATGTGATCACTTTCTTTTTGTTCTCCAGGTAGCTCTGTAGTTCATACAAAGCCAGTCATCTGATGCTATTTGCTCAGAAATTTATCCCTACATCCATCAGAAGTATCAGAGACAGAAGAGACTACATGATAAAATGAAAGCTCTTGTGAATAATTTTAGTTGCATTGCAATCATTCTCATAAAAAAAGTAAAAGTGGCATTCTTCTCTTGGGTCTGATGTTCTCCAAAGGAGAAGCCTCTTGGGAATTGTTGCAGGTGTTGCTGGGACTTGCTTGGTTGGTCTCTCATTGATTTCTATTTTACAGCCTGAATAATCTGTGGAGAAATAATGAAATGAGAGTAATCAAGAGAGAAAATGCTGAGAAGGGCAGCAAAAAAGCTTTTAGTAGAAATACTGGGGATGCCAACGTTATTGACATAATCATTATTATATTAGCCCAACATAAACTGCATGAGTATATTGTTGATATATTAATACAACTTATTTTACATGTAAAATAATATTCATTTATATACATATTAACATGTTTAACTCATTTTCTTCAACAATTCTATGAAATTAAGTAAACATCTGTTAGGTACCTGTTATATGCAAGGTGCTGAAGATACAATGACAAAGAAATGGTTGTTCCCTGCCCTCAAGTAGCTTACCTTCTTCTTGAAAATTAGATGTCCATTTGCCTTAGAATTTTGTTTCTGTATAGAAGGAAAAATATTTCCAGTATCAAGGAAAACAGAGAAAAAGGAGATAAGCAGAAAGTATCGTGTTTAAACCAAAGTTTTATAATAGGATGAAAGGTGAAAGCTCTAGCATCTAGTGGGCACCAAGCTCACATTGAGAAGGTTAGAATTAGAAAACAGGGTAGCTTTTACACAACAGTGGTGCTTCCTGGCCATGTTTGTAATGGTCCCACTTTTACCTTTGGTAAAATGGGAATGATTTAGTAGAGTTATTGGGTTTTAGAGTTGAAAGGGACCACAGATAACATCTATCTCATCCCTTAGTTGATCAGGAATCTCCTCTACCACAGTCTTTGCTTGAAGATATCTACTAATTCAGAACTCATTCATATCGAGGCAAACTGCTTCTTATTTTCCCCAGGTTCTTGGAAGCTCCAATTAAAACCAATGGAGATAGCAGAGAGATACCTTTATCCCTGATTAGGAGTCCTAGATGAGCAGCGAGATAGAGGTAAAGCAACTCTGCCAAGTCCCAAGCTGGTGTTAGAGAAGGGGAAGTTTTGTTACCATGATGGAGTGAATGCTAACTGATCTGGGAATATAAGGGATGTGTGGCTACCTCCTTATCCTATATGTCCTCTAGTCTTGTATAGGGATGTGGTGAGGAGAATGTTTGTAAATCACAAAGTACTATATTAGTACTATTAACAGTATTACACTAATGTGCTGCTTTAAGATGATCCAATGGGAACTTTATTCATCCTCATCATCGTTTTGAAGCTACTCAGCAACTCAGTCACCATACTTTCATTTTGATATTGCAATTTCATTATATTCTCACCCATCTACTCCTTTTTATTTCTCGAAGAAATAATTATAAACCTGCCACTTGCATCTGTAATTAGTTTTTTGTTCCATCAAATAATACCTGTTAAATCTTCAGTCTCCTCTTCCTCATCCTTCTCTTCCTCTCTTTCTTCCCCTCTTTTTGTCTCCCCTTTTCTCTCTCCCTTTGTCTATTTCTATTTCTCTGTCTCTCTTTTTGTTTCTGTTTCTGTGTCTATTTTTCTCTGTCCCTGTTTATCTCTCTGTCCTTCTCTCTCTCTCTGCTTCTATCTCTTTGAATCTGTCTATATTTGTCTCCATCTCTCTGTCTCTCTGCCTCCTCTCTTTTCTCCCTTTTTCCTGGTTACTTCCTCTCTATACATAAAGATGATCTTGTAAGTTCCCTAGTCTTTGAAAAAAAATACAGAGAAGGGCCATTTTGTATCATAAAAAGTGTACACCTAAAACAGGTTAGCGCTATTTGCAATGAGTCAACACTAGAAGTGTTCCCAATAACTACAGGAGCAAATATAAGAAAAAGGGATTTCACCTTTCTCCCACTGTTATTTAATAGACTTCTACAACTGACAATAATAGCAGCAAAATAAAAAAAAGGCAAAAAAAAAAAGCAAAGAGGAGCAAAAATGATATTTATTTTCTGATGACAGGAAGAATCAACAAAGAAATCTAGAAAATTAGAACAGAAACTACATAAGAATTAATAGTTTCAGTAAAAGAGCCAAGTACAAAACATATTTACAAGAAATCAGCATCATTTCTCTAGAGAATAACAAAATCATGAGGGAAAAGAGAGGGGAAGTCCATTCAAAATACCTATGAAATATACAAAATAAGAATTCATCTATCAAGCTGTAGTCAAATATAATATAAAACATCAAAAAATAATGTAAAATATTTGCAGAGTTATTCATTGCTCATGATTAATAATAAATATAATACAATATAATATATATTATATATAATATAATATAATAAAATTATATCACAGTAATTAATTTATAGATTTAATGTTATAGCAAATAACCAATGAGATATTTTATAGAACTAGATAAAGAACAAAATTAATTGGTGGAACACAAAGTCCAGCATGTTAAGAGAAATAATGACTACCTCAGTCATGATAAAAAAAAAAAAAAAGAGCCTAGACATCATCTTTCAAGAAATTACCAAGGAAAACTGCCATGATATTCTCGAACCAGAGGGTAAAATAGATGTTGAAAGAATCTACCAACAGCCTCCTGAAAGAGGTCCCAAAAGGAAATCTGTAGTACTTAAAATCTGTATCATTTATTTGGCACTGCATTTAAAAAATAATCATATATCTACACAACTAAGCGATAAGTCCGTTTTGTATTCTCAGTACCTAGTGTACGTAGTAGGCACTTAATTCTTTAAGGAGAGATCCCTATAAAATTCTGAGGATTTTCTACTGATTGAGGAATTTTTTTGCTATTGATTTCTTTTCAAACCTTTTTCTAAGTCTGTTCTGTACATATAGTGAAGCAGGGGTGAGAGGTGGGGAGGACACTTGACCTCTCTCTCTCTAACTAGTCAATCTAATTATATGTAGTATTTCTAAATGTTTTAGATGTAGGTATGCATACATAAGAGATGTGAAATGTAGCATCTGAGTTAAACTCTCTAGCATGAAGATGGCTTAGGAGAAATTCAATTGCCATTGCTAGTGTTTCTCTAAATGGCTCTATGAGAGACCAGTATGCATTGACACATGCACTGTTACTTTTACCATCTTGTAAAGCTGTTTAGGAACATAGAAAAATATTTTCCTAGTTTCTCCCTCTTCAAGTTCAAATGCCATTTCATAGTTTCCCCATCACTCCTGTTAAAGCATCCTCCAATGTAGTCAGGTGAGTTTCTTTGTTTTTCTCTACAAATACTATTCTAATTTACAATCTGTATTTTAATTCAATCATTCATATCACATTCATACCTATCAAGGATCAATCCAGGCACCCTCCTCTAAGAAACTTTTCTTTTTCCTGCTTGCATTGGTATTTCCTTTTGAAAAACTTCTATTATATAATTAGTACCACATATTTTAGCATTTTCTTGTTATAAATGTGTAGCAATCCAGTAATCTTTCTAAATCCTCTCCCATTTTAAGTTGATGAGAATACAAGTATATTTGACAAAGCTTGACAAAGAGCTTCCTACCATCATTTCCAACAAGACAGCACTCTTGTACTTCATCATGTGCTTCAGAATCTCATCATCTTGCAAGATCACATGAACCCTGAAAGTCTGGGGTTCCTCCCTCCCTCTGCTTGGAAAGGGTGAATGATGGACAGGGCAGAAGTTCTCTCAGATTTCTTACTTTAGGAGGGCACTCAGGACAGTTATCATTTCCCTTCCAGCTGCTCTTCTGAACTTCATCATGCATAACCCATTTTTCAACTTTCTTTTATGTATTAGCTTTCTCCATTAAATTTTGACCTCTTTGAGGGTAGGGACTATGTTTTGACTTTCTTTGGATCCCCACTGCTTAGTGCTTGGCACATAATAGACACTTAGTAAAATTTTGTTGACTGACCAATTTACTACTACTAGATGAGAGGTTCTCAAGATGTTTTGTGTCATTGACTCCTTGGCAGTCTGGTGAAGTCTATGGATTCTTTTTCAGAATAATGATTTTAAATGAATAAAATAAAATATACAAGATTGTTGGGATTGGAAGTTCAAATCCGTGTGGACGGTCTCGGGCGGGTAAAAGTGGGACTTCTAAATCTGAGAGTCTTACGAGGCCCTCCATGAACAGCGAGGATTCGAGAAGGTCAGACTGAGCTAGCTTGGCTAGCTCGGGTATTTCCGCCTCTCCCCGGGAGATACGTGATGGGTGGAATCTCCTTGCCCTCGAGATTGTCCCGGATCTGGGCACACTATTGTTATCTAACAGCACGGTATTCAGATGCAAACTGTGCGGCTGAAGGTTAAGTAGGATTGAGGAAGCCTGAAAGCTCTCTTAGCACATGAGGAGCCAAGAGGACAGTAGGCTCTGCTTCTCTTCTTTCCTCTCTCCCCTTCCCCTCTCTCCCCGCTTGTACTTCTACTTCCAATCCCTTAAGATCTTAGCCTCCTTAGGAAATCTCCCCCTCTTCCTCCTAAGGAAGACCCCCCTGCACTTGTAACCCAGACCCTGAAATAAAGCTCAACCCTTGTTTGACTCTGGAACGTCCTTTCTCTCATATGAGCATCCGGTTTTGGCCAACCGAAGACCTCGGAGGTGAGGTAAGAAGACTCGGGTAGCCCACACAGGCCTCTAGGCCTGGCACAAGATTACAAAAGAAACTAGTTATTATTTTGAAATACAATTATCAATTACAAAAAAAAAATATGTTCAGAGACCCCAGGTTGAGGACTTCTGTCCTTAGTGGCACAGTATTATAATAAAGACTAGGTAAGATGAAAAATCACTAAAATATGGGACAGTCATTTCCCCCATGGAGCTTACAAGGTATGTGATATACCTCATGTAATACAAAATAGCACATAATATATGCATAAGAATGCATGAATTCAATTCAATTTAATTTAATAATAATTTATTCTGCAACTATCATAAGTAAAGCATTGGTTTGAATGCTGGGGATATGATGGCAAAACAAAAGCAGTCTTTGTCCTAAGGAAGGCAAGATCATGACTTAACTGGAGGATCAAGAAAAAAAAAATTATGGTAGAAGTGAATTTAGCTTCGTCTTGAAAGCAAAAAGAGATACTTTTAAAAAATATTTTTACAAAAGATCAGCTGAAATGTGTATAGATATATATGAGGCATGAGTATAGTCAGTCCTGGTTGAAGATAGTCAAACCAGGAAAAGAAGCAGGTCATTTCCCAGGGATTTTAGATCATTCCCCTCAATTAAGGGAAGTAGTGTATATGTGGGGCAGATAAAGATGTCAGTAGGGGAATGTGTACCCTAGGAGATGGATGCCAAAGTGACAGGAATCTTGGCTACATTGTATCGTATAACATGGACTGGTAGAGAGCTGTGAAGCATGGGGACCTCAGGCTGGATCCTACTGTAGGAGCTAGTGAATTCCCCTAGATGCCATTGATTGGGAACAAAGTCCTTATTTCTTTGCTTTAGCTGTGATTCTCCACAAGCGATGGATGTGGTATGGTTTGAATAAGGTATGGGTGGGAATAACAAGGCATATGCACAAGATAATAAAGGATTTCAATTACTGATTGGTACTTATGTATAGATGCATAAAATTTTTATTTAAAATAATAAAAAATTTACTAAGAAATTTCCTAACTTTTCAAATTCCTAAAAATTACTAAGGAAAAATAAATAAGCCAATTAAATATATCTTTAAACTAATACTTTAAAATGAAATCCAGTATGTAAATAACAACTGATACTATCTTAGAAGATGTGATTAATTCCTACCATTGACATACTTCGCTAGTGTGACCTTTGGCAAAGTCACTTAATATCACTGAGCCTCAGTTTTCTCATTTGTAAAATCAGGTAGTTGGAATAGATGACTCTTGAGGTCCCTTTCAACTCAGATTCATATTTGATCTTATGTTCAGTTTTAGAAGGAACCTCAAAATGTTACTTAGTCTCTCCATCTAACTCTAAGCAGAATTGCATAGGAATAATTTTAGTGAGCTATCATTTCTACCCAAATATGATATAACCTTTAGTAGAGCATGGATTTTGGGTGGGGAGTGGATCTATAAGATGTCTCCTCCACTTGACTTATTGAGAACAAGGACTGTTTTGCCTTTCTTTGTATATCTAATGTTTGACACAGTACCTAAGTGTTTAATCAATGTTGTTGTTCATATCTGAATATTATTTAGTCATATCCAACTCTTTGTGAACTCATTTGGGGTTTTCTTGGCAAAGATACTGGAGTAGTTTGCCATTTTCTTCTCCAGTTCATTTTACAGATCAAGAAACTGAGGCAAACATAGTTAAGTGACCTGCCCAGAGTCACACAGCTACTAAGTTTCTGAGGTCAGATTTAAGCTTAGGAAGATGAGTCTATTCACACTCTATCCACTTCACCACCTGGTTGATTAATTGATTCAGTTAATCTTTCTTGCTCATTCTCGCTCAACAACAAAAGTATACATATATCTAGGAATTCAATTTGTTCTCCTCTTCTGTTCCAGATTCATTACTCTACCACTTTCTGGTTTTTCTCTAACTCTAATTAAATCAATACTACCTCTGCTTCTGGGAAGGGTGTGTCTATCATTATTAACTCTTCCAAGACTCCATTCAACATCGCTGTGCTTTTCTAGGCCAAGCCCCTCTCTGGCCATCACTTCCCAGTATTCATTTCCTCCTAGTAAAATGTAGGTTCCTTGAGGGTAGAAGCTATTGTTTTTGAAATTTACTTGCAGCTAGCAAACTTCCTGGCACATAGCAAACTTTTAATAAACTTCTTAAAAATCCATGTGTTCATTCAAAGTTAACAAGATCACATGCTGACTTTGACTTTGGACAGAGCTAAACGTTCCAAGTCAGTAGACTTTCTTAATGTGGATTAAGCAATGCTTAGACCTGTATTGAAATTCATCACTGATCTCAGAGACTTTTGCAAACTCATTTGGGAACCTCTGGTACTTTGTGACTCCACCCGTGAAACAGTTCTATAGAATTTATATCTCTTTATTCCTCTTTGGAAGGTAAAAAGAAGGAAAATAAGTTGTCCTGTGTAGTTCTCTGAGAATGCTAATTTTGGCAAGGAGATGGGTTCAAATCTTGTTTCAGCCACTAACTGCAAATGTGATATTGGGCAAATTACTTACCATTTCTGTATCTTGCCTTCCTTTAAAATAAGTGGTTGGTCTTGATCATTTTAAAGGGTCCTTCCACTTCCAAATTCCTGAACTCAAGATTTCAGTCATCATTCTGAATTAAATATTCCTTCAATACAATCATGTCCTAAGGGACCAAAGAAATGGTTCTTCTATGAGCAAATGTAAATTCTGGGTAAGTTTTTAGAAGTGAATATTGAAAGTTTAAAAAGCTTATTCAACTAATATCTTCTGAAACACAAGTTATACATTGCTTTTAAAAGTTTTATATGTTCCAGGCCTGACTGATCAATAATGATCCACCAAAACAAGGAGGTTATAAATCTGAACTTTGAAGTGCTGGATACTTAATATGAGGATGAAGAAAAATGTATTTGAAAACACGGATGAATAGAATGGTGAAAACTTACTTCTCTGGAAAGCTCTGTCTGATAAATCTCCAATCTCTTTCTACAATTTCACATTATTTTTACTTATTGTCAGTGGAAATGCATTTTTACAGATCTTGCTATGGCAAGTATAATCTTCTAGTGGTTCTGTATTCCTAAATTGTGGATTAATGGCTGCTCTCAAATAGTACTTCCCACCATTTACAGGTTTGCAGGTCAATAAGCATTTTCAAAATGCTCGGCAAGAAAATTTTTTATTAACTCCTATCAACCCAAAGGAATAGAAGCAGTAGCAGGGCTCTGTGTGGATAGCACCATCTACAAAATGACCCAGTAATTGAAAAGGCAATTCCCTTTGCAAGTTTACCCCTGCTTCTTGGATCTGTTGCTAAGCATTCCATGGGGCTCTGAAGAATTCAGGATAAACAGAAATAATGTAGTCCTTTATGTGGAAGAAAGGGTAGCATCTTCGGTAGAGTAAATGACCCATACTAGGCAAGAGAGAAATTCATGTGTGGCCACTGTTAAATAAGTTTGCTTATTCTATAGTATGGGTTCCATGCTGAGGTAAAATATAAAACAGATGGCAAGTTAGGAGATTGGATTTCATGTACTAGATACTAGATAACCACTTTCTGATCTTGGGAAGTATGTGTGGGGGTGATATAATGATAAAAATATATATTTGAACGGCAACTGTGTTTGCATTGGCAGGAGTTTGAATGAGAAAACTCCATTTACTAATGCAGATGGGAGCCTACTCTGCAATTTATGGTCTTTGAAAGTGGCCTGGAGAAACCAAGAAGTTATTCACTCACCAAGAGTCAAGGAACCAGTATATGCTAGGCTAGATGAAAGACTTGAACCCAAATCTTCCCAATAGAGGTCAACTCACTATCCATTAAGATTGCCTCTTCTGATTAAAATCATGTTTAAGAAAGTTTTTACTAGCATGCATATGTAGAATAGTTTGGATAGGGAAAATACTACAGATACAAAAACAAGCCAGGACTTGGTTGTAACCAGTAATCCAAACAGCAAGTGATGGAGGACTAGAACTAGGGTGCTGGCTTTGGAAAAGGATAGAAGGGGTAAGATTTAGAGGCTACACAGATATCTTTATTCATTGACATTTAATCATAAGGTCAAAGGTTTATGACTAAAAAGAGACCCTAGATGCCTTCAAATCCCCTTCCTTCAGATAAAACTGTGGCACAAATAGGTTAAGACATTTACCTAAGGTCACATAGAAAGTAATTGCTTCAGATGGGATTCAAATTCAAGCTTTACTGGCTCCAAGTCCAGAATTCCATCACCTAACTTTCTTCTATTTTCTTTTCCTATCTGTTATACAATAATTAACCAACAGATAAGTGTTTACCGAGTACCTGCTATAGCACTTGGCTAAATACTGGGGATACAAAGGCAAAAATGAAACATTTTCTACCATCAAGAATCTTTATTGTATGTATGCATAAAAGTATTCCTAAGATATACACAGGGTAATTTCTAATTGAACGGGGAGGCTAGAGAAGGTGATAAAAAACATTATTAGCCAATAATCCAATCAAGATGACATACCTAGGAAGCTAGATTTGGAAACCTTTCCTGATGCTTAGGAAGAAAAACAACTAGAAATACTAATTAGAAAACAAGGGGAAGAAACTCCAAAATTAAGGTGCTGCTGTCTACTACCCTATGAAAGGATTATATCCCCATCCAATATTTTTGTTTTATTGCTGACACATTGAGAGAAGTGAAGTGTTATTAAGACAGGAGATGCTTATAAAGAAATAAGAAAACTAGGATGGGAAAAATAGTAGATATGAGGGAATACTTTTCCCCCCAGTATATATTTTCAAAGTGGGGAAAAATGCAGCCTCAAAAAAATGTTTTAAACCACAAACTTCTTGGAGGAGTTGAGAGTTTATTTTTCATTCTTTTTTTTTTTTCCATAGGGAATCATGGTTAGTTCAGTGTGGTTTCTGGGTTCTTTCCTTTGGCCACAGATAAACATAAAGTAACAGGACCTTCTAGAGAAATTTTGACCTATTTGTATACAGACATACATATAGGAAACAGATGCCCTGACTTCAAGACCAGGATCCTAGAACCAGGTCAGGTTCTAGAAAAGAGAAATAAAACTTACACAAAAGAATCTTTTAGGGAAAGGGAGACAGCTCTATGCAGTGGAAAGAACCCTGGCTCTGGAGCCAGAGGAACTGGGTTCAACTACTATGTCTGATTATTTCTATCTATGAATCTTTGGGAAAGTCACTCAAATTCCTTGGGCCTCCGTTTCCTTATCTAGAAAATGAAGAGGTTAGGACTAGATGGTGTCTAAAGATGATTCTAGCTCTAGATTCATCCCTGTGGGTAATAAGGGCTATAGTTATAAAATCCATAGCTATACACTTCAAAGTGCCTATATTGACATACTACCAGTAGAAACAAGTTTAACCACCCTAATTACCAGGGAAAAAATCCTTTTCTGGAGGGGGAGGACTGAATCTTTATTGCATCCTATCTGTGTCAAGGATGATGTCTTGGTGTAGTGTCTAGGAATGAAGTGAGAACAAGTGTTTATAGAGCAGCCAGTAGCATCTCTCTCCCTAATTGTCCTGTCTGTCCTCTATGCTTACATAGTAGAAAGGGGTGCCTTCTTTTTGTGCTTTTGCTTTTCTTTCTTCCTCTTTATCTTCTGGCAGTGCTTCTCTGCCTGTACCAATGCATCTCTCCCTAACATTTTTTTCTGCCTGCTGTCTGTGACTCTGAGTTTGACTCTCTTCTGTCCTATCTGCCCTGTATGTATTCTAGCAGTGACAGTGGCATTGGGGAAAGAAAAGGGGACCCAGACAATTAGAGCGGATCCAACGGATATTTCTGTAAGCCTACAGACTCCTACAAATGAGCTGCAAGACTGATTTTAATAAAGTTCTACTTGTTTTTTCTGGTCACTTGATTCTCACATATGATTCCTCTTTTGCAATTTAGTTAAACTTGCTCATGGCCGCTGCACACTTTCCCATTGCCAGGTCTG
Organism: Notamacropus eugenii; assembly: GCF_028372415.1. Taxonomy (NCBI): domain Eukaryota; kingdom Metazoa; phylum Chordata; class Mammalia; order Diprotodontia; family Macropodidae; genus Notamacropus; species Notamacropus eugenii. The sequence continues at coordinate 126,850,821 of NC_092873.1, forward strand.
TAGTGGGATTGAGTAATAACCAAAGGACATGCTGTGTACTCCACTAAATGGCATACAAGGTGAAGAGAAAAAGGGGAAGACCTTCCGCAAAATGAATGCCTCCTTCTTGTGGTGGATTTATGGAAGAATATGGATAGAAGTGGGACAAGATGGGCAGGCATAGATAGATTTGGATTTCTTTCATTCAAAGGAGTACTCATATTGATGAGACCCTAAATCTGTTGAAATATTGAAAAAGGTAGCATTAATGATACTTCAAATAATCGCATCTCCTAATTGGGTTCCAGTCCCTCTCTGAAAAGGATGCATTGACTATTTCTGCTTTCTTGCATTAGATTGTATAAACCTTTCTATTCTCATTCAGTTTTCTCCAGAGGTCTATCATATCTACCTTTTTCAGAATTCTGTTTACCTCCTTTACATCTTTCTTGTTTGTTCTGAGGTTAGATTTATCAAGTTCAGAGAAGGGAAGGTTGAGTTCCCCCCACTAGTATTGTTTTGCTGTTTACTTCTTCCTGTAGCTCCCTTAACTTCTCCTCTACAAATTTGGATGCAACACATTTGCTATCTATATCCATATCTATATCTATATCTATATCTATATCTATATCTATATCTATATCTGTATCTATATCTATATCTACATCTATATCTATATCTATATCTATCTATCTGTCTGTCTGTCTATCTATAGATAGATATATATCTATAGACGTATAGATGTATATGTATTATATATATGTATGTATGTATATGTTGCAATGATATTATTTGATTGTCTATGGTGCCTTTTAGCAAAATATAGTTTTCTTCCTTATCTCTTTTGCTTAGATCTATTTTTGCTTTTGCTTTGTCTGAGATTAGGATTGCTGCCCCTTCTTTTTTCTTTACTTCAGGTGAAGTACAAAATATTCCGCTGCAGCCTTTTATGTTTATCCTGTGTATATACTCCTGTTTCAAATGTGTTTCTCATAAACAACATATTGTATGACTACGATTTTTAATTCATTCTGCTAGCCACCTCTGTTTTACAGGAGAATTCATTCCATTCACATTCATAGTTATGATTATTATCTGTGTCTTTCCCTCCATCCTATTCCCTTTCCCTCATTTGTGCTCTTATTTCTACCTTTTCTCTTCCCCTCCTCAAAAGAGTTTTACTTATGATCACCATCCTTTTCAATTTTCCTTCCCTTCTAACTACTCCCTTCTTTTTCTTTGTCCTTTCCCCTCCTTAGATTTCTATATTAACTGAGTATGTCATTCCCTCCTTGAACCAAATCTGATGAGAGTAAAGCTCAAACAATGCTCACCTCCCTCCCTTCTTTCTCTCTACTGTAATATGTTTTATACCTCTTCGTGTGATGTAATTTGTCCTTTTCTGCCTCCTCCTTTCCTATTCTCCCTTCACATCCTTTAATTAAGCTTTGTCTCATCATGTTTCTTAATTTATACCCACATCCTCTGTGTATGAATATCCCTTTCAAATGTCATAATAAATATACAATTCTCAAGATTAAAAAGTATCATCCTCCCATATAGGAATGTAAACAGTTTGCCCATATTAAATAACAAGGTTTCCTCCCCCCCCCTTTTTTCCTGTTTACTTTCTTATGCCACTCTTGAGTCTTGTATTTGAAGAGCAAATTTTCTATTGAGTTCTGGCCTTTTCATCAGGAAGATTGGAAATCCTTTATCTCATTGAATATCCTTCTCCTTGCCTGAAAGATTATGTTCAGTTTTGCTAAATAATTGATCCTTGATTGTAGTTCAAGTTCTCTTGCCTTATGGAATAATATTCGAATCCCCTCTGGTCTTTTAATGTAGCAGCTGCCATGTCCTGTGTGATCCTGACTGTCATTCCTAGATATTTGAACTGTTTCTTTCTGTTTGCAGTATTTTCTCTTTGATCTGCTAATTCTGGAATTTTACAACAATATTCCTTGCATTTTCAATTTGGGATGTCTTTCAGGAGGTGATTGGTAGATTCTTTTGATGACTATTCTGCCCTCTGGATTTAGGACCTCAGGGCAGTTTTTCTTGATGATTTCCTAGAAGATCCTGTCCAGGTTCTTTATTTCATCATGACTTCCTAGTAGACCAATAATTCTTAGATTGTTTTTCCCCTGGATCTACTTTCCAGGTCAGTTGTTTTGCCAATGAGATATTTTACATTTTATTCTATTTTTTCATACTTTAGATGTTGTTTGATTGGTTCTTGATGCCTTGTAGAGTCATTAAATTTTGCCTGCTCAATTTTAATTTTTAACAAATTATTTTCTTCAGTTAGCTTTTGCACTTCCTTTTTCATTTGTCCAGTTGTTCCTTTGAAGGAGTTATTTTCTCCAATTAGGTTTTGTATCTCCTTATCCATTGGCCAACTTTACTTTTTAAGGAACTGTCTCTTCATTAAATTATTTCTTCATTTTTTCAATTGTATTTTTAAAATCATTAATCAATTTTTCTTCTACCTATCTAATTTAGCTTTTAAAATCCTTTAGTTCTTCCAAGAATGCTTTTTGAGCTTGAGACCAGTTTGTATTCCCTTTTGAGGTTTCAGATGTGGCTATACTGTCAATTTTCTCATCTTCTAAATTCATATTCTGATCTTCCCTGTTCCCATAATAAGACTCTAAGGTCTTTGGCTTTCTAATTTGCTTCTTGCTAATGATGATTGCCTTTTTCCTGACTTTTTAAAATGAATCTGCTTCTGGGGCACTTGGGGCTGTGTCCTATGTTTCTTGTACTGGGAGCTAGGAGACTGGTTACTGGCTTTGTGTGCTGTGGTCTCTCGTTCTTTCAGCTAGAAGCTATATAATGCTGCAACTGACCTGGTGCTGAGATGGCTGGTGTGTGTGAAGACTGAGGCCAGGTGAAGTCTATCTGAGTTTCCCCAGAGTTACACTTAAAGTTCTCAGTGTGAGGGGGTGATGGGTGGTCTGGCCTCTGGAGGTTTTCTCCTCCTCTATGACTGTGCTAGAGTAGGGCAGGTTCAGCAGTTGGTGGACCTCCATCTTCACTGGTGTCTGCCCATTTCCTCTGGCTGTATTAAAGCATGCCTGGGGTCCTGGTGTTGGTATTTCCTGGCTCCACTCCTCTGGGGCTCAAGATCTCCTGCTAGTCCATTGAAGTGAGGCTTGCTGGGATGTCTCCAGTTCTGCACTGGTCCTCTTCAACCACAGCAAGAGGCAAGAGACCCTTCCCTTTGATCTCATTAGTCTCCTGAGCTAAAATACTATTGTACCCCTTTTGCTGACCCCACTATTCCCAGTTTTCCTGGGGCAGTATTCTGGTTTTTTTCAAGGTCAACAAGGGCACTTACTTGGCTCCCAGAAGTTCTAGTAGGTGACTTCAAACACTCAGTCTGTGGGCTGATAGCCAAAGGAACAGCTTCTGTTACTGTTGCAGGACCCCACTTCTCTCTCACCCAGCTCTGCTTGACTCCTGTCCTGTGCTGAGAAGTTTTGGAATTGCAGCTGATGACTCAGACCACCCAGAGCCATTCCCACTCTGCTATGGCCAGTCTGTGCTGGCATTCTCTGATCTCCCAACCTGGTGTAATAGATCATTCCTGTCGATCTTTTAAGTTGTCCTGTGCTGGAAATCTGCCGCACTCTGTCTCCTAATGAATTCTGCACTCTAAAATTTGTTCAGATTCACTTTTTAGAGGTATCTGAAGGAATTTGTGGAAGAGCTTAGGTGAGTCCCTGCTTTCACTTTGCCGTCTTGGCTCTGTACCCCTAAGTTTATGTTTTTTCCAGAGACAGATGACAGTTACAGGTATACAATGTACAAGTTGGTTTCCTTAATGAAAGAAAAGGTGAAATCATTGGACTAATCAATTTCTGTTCTGCAGTTTATGAAGGGAAATTAAGTATTTCATGAATGAATGGAAGAGTTCCTTCATTTAAAAGAAAAAGTAAAAAAGCAAAGTAATTCAAGGAGGCAAAAAAAAAATGTAAAGTGTATCAGGAAAGAGGAGGTTGTATGAAACATGCAAAAGAGAAAAAGTGAAAGAAGCACGCTAAAATATTGGTGCCATGTAGTAGATATGAGATTCTCTTACCAGAAGATGGGACTAGATATTCTGAAGAGGAAGGAGCTTATGGTGTTTCATAAAATGATGATCAGGACCCACTAATATCATCAGGAGGGCAGACATTTATTACTGGTCACATAAAAAAAAGAATAAAAGCCCTGCTGAGGGGTTCAGGGACAGTTTATGTTGAATTTGTATAAGTAAACAGAAGATGTGTGGCATTATCTATTTGGGATAATGATAGGTACCAACAACATGTGTAGTCCTAAATTCTTTTCAGAACTTGTCCTATCTCATTAACAGTCTTCAGATGTTTGCTCCTAGATATCCTATAGGCATCCTATGGACATCTCAAGCTCAGTATGTCCCAAATAGAATTATTTTCCCCCCTTCCCCCATATATCCCCTTGTTCATGTCTTTCTTATTTCTATTGAAGGTATCACCTTTCTCCCCAGCACCCAGGTACCTAAACTAACCTTTACTTCTGATTTTTCTCCTTCCCTCACCCTCCAAGTATAATCAATTGCCATGCCTTATTAATTCCAAAGTCACAACATCTCTGATATCTATTCCATTTTCTCTATTTACATTTCCACCACCACAGTTCAGATCTTTATCATGTCTCTTATGTGCTACTACAATAGCTTTCTAATTGATTCCTTAACCTCTGGTCTCTTTTTTCTTCTATTCTTCTATCAAATAAAATGCTAGGATAATATTCCTGAGGCACAGGTCTGACAATGTGACTCCCCTACTGAAAAACCTTCAGTGTCTCTCCATGGTTAAAATATAAGTTTCTTTGCCTGATATTTAAGGTGCTAAAATTCAGTCCCTACTTGATGTCCCAGCCTTATTTTATGCTACTCTCCTTCACAAATCCAATGTTTCCATAAAAACTGGACAGCTAGCTCTTCCTCAAATTTGCTTCCTCACCTCTGTGTATTCAACAGAGTATTCATTGTGTCTGGAACACATTCTCTTATCTCTGTCTCTCAGAATCATCATCTTCAAAATTGAGATCAGAAGCTTCTCTTCTGAGAAGCTTTTTCTTCTTTCTCTACTTAGTGGTGCCCTCTTCCTCCTTAATTTTCCTTGTATTCTATTTGTGTGTGCCCTTAGGAGTTTGAAAGATCCTTAAGGACATGAACTGTCATATTTATTTTTTGTATCCCTAGCATTTGGCACAGATCATCACAAATTTGTTGTTGTTCAGTTATTTCAATTGTGTCTTTCTTTTAGTGACCCATTTGAGGTTTTCTTGGCAAAGATGCTGGACTTATTTGCCATTTCTTTCTCAAGCTCATTTTTCGGTTGAGGGAACTAAGGCAAACAGGGTTAAGTGAATTGCTCAGGGTCACACAGCTTGTAAGGAAGATGAGTTCCTGACTTTAAGCCTGGCACTCTATCCACTGAGCTGTCTAGCAGCCCCACATAGCAGATCCTTAATGGACGTACGTTCAGTTTGTTGTAGAATAAAGGCAAGGATTACTTGTAAATCCTAGACTTTCTTCTCCTACCTATTGCTGCACCCTAAGAAACACTTGACCTTTCAATACACTCATCTAATGAACCCTCCTATAAGTGTTCTTTACTCTAATTAGAAAAGAACTCTTTAATAGCAGAGATAGTTTCCATTTTCTAATTATACCTCTGGTTTTTAACATAATGCCTGGCATATAGTATGCACTTAAGAACTGTCTTTCCATTTCATTTGCAGATCTGATCACCAGGAAGAACAATGCATACCATCAGAGGAAGACATAACATTTCTGCATCTGCTTCTGCATCTAAAATCTCCAAAATAAATATGCAATGGCCTCAGACCATGAAAGAACTCAAAAAGGATTTTGAAAATCAAGTAAGAGAGGTGGAGGGAAAATTGGGAAGAGAAATGAGAGTGATGCAAGAAAATGCAAGAAAAATGAGCTAACAGCTTGCTAAAGAAGACTAAAAAAATGTTGAAGAAACTAACCCCTTTAAAATGAGACTAAGTCAAGGGGCAAAAGAGGCCCAAAAAGCCAATGGGGATAAGAATGCTTTAAAGAGCAGAATTAGCCAAATGAAAAAGGAGGTTCTAAAGCTCACTGAAGAAAATAGTTTTTAAAAATTAGAATGGCACAGATGGAAGCTAATGACTTTATGAGAAACCAAGAAATTACAAAACAAAACCAAAAGAATGAAAAAATAGAAGTCAATATGAAATGTCTCATTGGAAAAAACAATTGACCTGAAAAATAGATCAAAGAGAGACAATTTAAAAATTATGGAACTACCTGAAAGCCCTGAAAGAGCCTAGATATCATCTTTCATGAAATTATTAAGGAAAACTGCCCTGATATTCTGGGACTAGAGGGTAAAATAAATATTGAAGGAATTCACTGATCAACTCCTGAAAGAGATCCAAAAAGAAAAACTCCTAGGAATATCATAGCCAAATTCCAGAGTTCCTAGGTCAAGGAGAAAATATTGCAAGCAGCCAGAAAGAAACAATTTGAGTATTATGGAAATACATTCAGGATAAACAGGACTTGGAAGCTTCTACATTAAAGGATCAAAAGGCTTGGAATATGAAATTTCAGAAATCAAAGGAACTAGGACTAAAATCAAGAATCACCTACCCAGCAAAACTGAGCATAATACTTCAATGGAAAAAAAATGGTCATTTAATGAAATAGAGGACTTACAAGCATTCTTGATGAAAAGACCAGAGCTGAATAGAAACTTTGACTTTGAAACACAAGAATCAAGAGAAGAATGAAAAGGAAAATAGGAAAGAGAAATCATAAGGGACTTACTAAAGTTGAACTGTTTACATTCCTCCATGGAAAGACAATATTTGTAACTCTTGAAACTTTTCTCAGTATTTGCATAGTTAGAGGTATTATATAGATATAGACAGAGGGCACAGGGTGAGTTGAATAGGAAGGGATGATATCTAAACAAATAAAATTAAGGGGTGAGAAGAATATATTGGGAGGATAGAGAGAGAAATGGAATGGAGCAAATTATCTCTCATAAAAGAGGCAAAAAAAAGCTTTTTCAATGAAGGGGAAAAGCGGGGAGGTGAGAGGGAAAAAGTGAAGCTTACTTTCATCACATTTGGCTTAGGGAGAGAATAACATGCACACTCAATTAGGTATGGAGATCTATCTTACACTACAGGAAAGTAAGGGAAAAAGGGATAAGTGGGGTGTGGGGATGATAGAAGGGTGGACAAATGGGAGGAGGGAGTAATTAGAAGTAGACACTTTAGGGGAGGGACAAGGTCAAAAAAGAGAATAGAATAAATGAGGTTAGTATAGAATGGAGAGAAATATAGTTAGTCTTTCACAACATGACTATTATGGAAGTCTTTTGCAAAACTATATATATAGATATAGATATATCTATAGATATAGATAGATAGAGAGATAGATGATAGATAGATAGATAGATAGATAGATAGATAGATAGATAGATAGATAGAGTCTGCATTGAATTGTTTGCCTTCTCAGTGGGGATGGGTGGGGAGGCAGGAAGGGAGAGGAGTTGGAACTCAAAGTTTTAGGAACAAATATTGAGAATTGTTTTTACATGCAACTGGGAAATAAGAAATACAGGTAATGGGGTATAGAAATTTATCTTGCCCTACAAGAAAAGAGAGAAGATGGTGATAAGGGAAGGGAGGGGTGTGATACAAGAGTGGAGAGATTGGGGGAAGCATAATCAAAATGCCTGGTGTTTGGGGGTGGAGGAAGGGATGAGATGGGGAGAAAATTTGTTATTCAAAATCTTGTAGAAATGAATGTTGAAAACTAAAAATAAATAAATATTTTTTTAAAAAAAGTAAACAAAAAAAGAAAAGAAAAGACAAATACAAAAATAGAATTGGGGACAATTAGTTGAGGATACATTTTTTAAAAACAGACTTGATCCTATCAACTATCACATGTAACTCATAATTTGCTACGGATACAATAAATGATAAGAACAACAAAGAGAACTTAAAAAAACTATAAGGAGTAAGTTGACAATCAAATTAGGATTAGTATTAATGTTTTGGGGAATATAGGATGGTGACAAAAATATAATAATGCAGACAAAACTAAGGAAAATATATATCAAAACAACCCTGGGTTTCACCTCACAGAGTATAAATAGACAAAATGTTAATATAAAGAAATAATCAATATTGGAGATATTGTGAAATTAGTAGTATACTATTGAACTGTTGGTGGAGCTGTGAAGTAGCTCATCCATAATGGAAATAAGTTTGAAATAAGAAGATATTGACTATTATGTTCATACCCTTTTATTCAGCACTCTATTCATCACACACACACACACACACACACACACACACACACACACACACACACACACACATGCTCCCCCTGAACTTATACTAATAGACTGGATCAGACTCAGCTGAGAGTTGCACTTAATGCTCTGACTATCAGTCTCAATTTTGATCCATTTTCTCAATTTCTTTAAGTAAAATGTAAAAAGATTGGGCATAAGGATTGAAAAAAAGAGTTTCAAAAGTATTTTAAATAATTTTTTGCTCTCCCTTACGAGGGTATTAGTCAGGCAGACGTATAATAAACTGCATCAAGTCCAAAGTAAGAGAAGGTAATTTTACATATGTATGTATATATACACACATGCATATGCACATATGTAATATACACATGAATATATATACACATGTTATCTGTGTATAGCATTCAAGGACCAAACAAAATAAATGTAATTTCTTTTCCCAATAATTTCCCTTTAAATTCTCAAATATAGCTATCATCCCCTAAGTCTTTCCCAGACTAAATATGTCCAATTGTTGCAAAAGATCCTCATCTACCTTATTATTGCTTCTTTTTAATGTCTTCCATGAAATGTCATATCTAAAAAATAGTTCATTCCTGACCAAGCAGCATATAGGGGTACTTTCATCTCCTTATTTGTGGGTGCTTTGATTCTCTTAATGCATCCTAAAAATGAAAATGGGAGAGCATAGGATATCTATCAGTATTGTTACATGCTGCCTTTGATGAAGAGGTAAGTATAGATGTAGATATACTAGGACAGGAAGTGCTACTTTTGAAGAAAGGGCTTTGTATAGTTATACACTTACACAAATAGATGCGTATATATGATATATATATATATATACACATACATATACATGAGGATACACATATATATGTATATATACATATATAAGCATACATATTTGTGTGTATGTACTTAAACACACTATATATGTACATAGAATATATATGTGTACACATACATACATGTATATGTGTACTTGTGGGCATATACATACATCTATATATACATCTCTCTTTCTCTGTCTCTGTCTGCGGAAAAGTAGTCAGTGGTTTCTATGACTATAAAACCTCTTCTGCAAAGACAGCACTTAACACTGATAACTATTCTATGCTCCCCCATCTTGATTTTTGGGATTTATTAGGAGAGTCACAGTCTCTATGCATAAAGAGATAATAGTCCCTTCATACTCCTCCATAAGATGCAGAACATCCATAGATGAGGAATATTGGAAAGAACTGGAGATATTTAATTTGAAGTAAAGAAGACTTAAAGAGCAGGTGACCCTTGTGTTTGAGTATTTAAAAGGCTATTACAGGGAAAAAGGATTAAACTTCATTTGTTTTGCTTCTGAATGTAGACCCAGGAATAAAATGGGTGGAAATTGCAAAGCAGTCACTTTTTACATCTGGAAGCAAAAACAAACAAAAACTCAAAAACCAAACTTCCAAACGATTTAGAGCTTTCTGAAAATGGAAAGGGTTGTCCAAGGAGACAGTTGTTTCACCTTCAATGAAAGTCTTAGAGCAAAAGCTAGATGACCAGTTCTTAGTTATGTTGTAGAAGGGATTTTATTCTGGCTATCAGTTGGAGTAGATGGCTACTAACATCCCTTTCAAAGCTATAATTCTGTATATTTCCTTTAAAGTGATATATACACATTTCCTTTTGGGGAGCTTTTAGGTGACAGAACACTCACTTGGAATCAGGAAAATCTGACCTGAATTCAAACCTCAGACACTTAGGAACTATGTGACTTTGGGCAAGTCACAACCCATTTGCCTCAATATCATATAGAATAAAAATCATAATAGTACCTGCTTCCCAGGATTGATGTGAAAATCAAAGAAGACAAAAATTACAAAGCAGTTAGCACAGTGTCTAGTTTATAGTAAGCACCATAGAAATGTTAGCTATCACAGGCATCCCTCAGAGATATTGTGAGTTTGGTTCCAGACTACCACAATAAAGTGAATGCTAAAATAAAGTGAGTAACACATTTTTTTTTTATTTCCCAGTGCATATAAAAAGTTATGTTTACACTATACTCCAGTCTATTAAATGTGCAATAGCATTATCTCTAAAACAACAATATACACTCCTTAATTAAAAAATATTTTATCGCTAAAATACTAACAATTAATGGAGCCTTTAGCTATCCATAATCTTTTTGCTGGTGGAAGGTCTGTCCTTGATGTTGCGGCTGCTGACTGATCAGGATGGTGGTTTCTGAAGGCTGGGACGGCTGTGGCAATTTCTTAAAATGAGACAACAATTAAATTTGCTATATCAATTGAATCTTTCTTTTACAAAAGATTTCTCTGTAGCATGTGATGCTCTTTGATAGCATTTTACACACTGTAGAACTTATTTCAAAATTGGAGTCAGTCGTCTCAAGCCCTGCCTCTGCTTTTTATGTTTTGAGTTTTCTTCAATATTGTTGTTTCTCAAAGGATAGGGAGGGAGAGAGATGGGGGAACAGCTGGTCACTGGAGCAGTCAGAACACATACATTTATCAATTGTTTGCCATCTTTTATGGGTGCTATTCAGGGTTCCCCAAAACAATTAAAATAGTAACATCAAAGATCACTGACTGCAGATAACCATAACAGATACAATAATGATGAAAAAGTTTGAAATATTTCAAGAATTATCAAAATGTGACACAGAGACATTGTCAACACGTTGTAAAAATGGAGTTGATAGACTTGCTCAATACTGTTTTGCCACAAATCTTTAGTTGTAAAAAAATCTAATATCTGTGAAGTGCAATAAAGGAAAACATCTGTACTATTACTGTTTCTTTTAACAGAGAAAAAATAGCTACATGAAACAAAAAGACAAAATGACCACATTTGTCAGTGCAATTAAAATTTTGTACCCATAGTCCCTCACCTAGGAAATATGTTCTAGTGTCTGAATTTCAGGACTTTGATTAGTCATCACAATAAATTTGACTTCAGCTTCTTTTTAGTCTCTGTGTATCTTGTTTTCCTGGCTCTGTTTACTTCACTATGCTTTGATTCAGAGAGCGAACACACACACACACACACACACACACACACACATTAAATGAAATGATTCTTTTACTGGTCTGATGGGTTTCAATACTCCAGTGATTGAGAGAAATATAATCTTTGACGGGTTGGAGGAGGATTATTCCATGTTTCTCTCTGTTCTGCAAAATTCCACCTGAGAATTGTCACTGTCTTATTTTAAACAGCCAAGATTGGACACAAGGGGACAGTGAAACACTGCAAAGTAAACTCCAGGTTTTCCTCTACAATGATGATCTTAGCTCAGAAGAATATATTATGGGATCTGCCTATATAGGGACACAAGGATGCTCCTCTCCAATAGGGCTACTATCTTGGACATGCCTGATAAGTACTACTATGGTAGTGACTAACAAAAAAAAAAGAGAAATTTTCCATGGCTAAGAAAAGGAGGCAAGTCAGGAAGCAGGAAATTCATGGCTTCTTTGTGCCAAAACAGTTCTTCTAGTAAAGGGAAAAGTCAGAAAGTCACAAACTTGTGATTCATGCTTTCTCTGTATGAAATATATTGACTGTAACAGAAATAGAAATAAAGAGCTGAGGAAAACATTTTGGCACTGAGTTACTGGTAATTATTTTTGTAATATTAGATCGGATTTCTTCTATCTCTACAGTTATCCACTCCTACCCCCATATATGTCCTCATCAATTTGCACTTAATAAAGTACTGTGTGGGCTGGATGTGTTTAATAAGTACGTATTCAATCTAAGCTTCTGTTTAACTATAGGAGTATTCCACCAAGTTCCCTAACTCCCACTCCCTCAACTCCTGTTAGTTCCCTACATCAGTATACCCATAAAAGTATATCTATGTGCTCTGAGGTCTCTTGACTAGGGGTATGGTTTAGGGGAGCTGAGATTACTAAACTTAAGTGGGTGGTCCTAGAGTCCTAAACAGTATGTAAGGCTAATTATTTTTATACTCATCCTTTGATTTCATTGGTATAAAGAATTTACATTGAGGAAAATCTCTCTACTGATGCTTAACAACTTACAATGTTGTAGAAGTTCTCTGGGCACTGAGAGTTTGTCATACTATCTGTGTGTGTGTGTGTGTGTGTGTGTGTGTGTGTCCAGATCTTCTTGATTTAGAAACTCAAACCAGTTTTAATATTAAAATTTCAAAATTAGCTTAGCTAACTTTAAGAGTTTTATTTATTTATTTGTCTGTTTGTTTTCAGGAGGAGTCCCTTTTCACAGAGACCTCACCATGGAGAGATTAAAAGTCTACTTCCAAGTATTGTTTAGGTGCACAAAGAATGTAGCTGTTCAGAGCTTGTATATTTTCCTACTTCCATCAACTCCCGATTAGTTAGGAAAATAATGAACTCAGGAAGCTACATGGTTTACCTCTGTAAAGAGAATGCCTGTGTACTCGGAAAAGGGCAAGGTGTTCACTACTGACTGCAATAAGCATGAGTTGCTCTTAAGATAAACCTGTCTCTCTGTTCAAAATATGGAATTTATATATGAAATGAAGTCAAACAATGTGAGCCCTAAAATATTCCTTCATGGAAACTGATTTGGAATGAAGACAGCAGAAAGAGGAGAACAAAACATATTGACTACAATAATGCAAGTATAAAGAACACTAAAAGCCTGCTGAATTCATATTAACTGTAATGATCCAGATACAGAAAAGAAACCACACCTACTGCAGAGAGAAGGGAATGAGGGAACACAATACTGGTTATGCTGTCAGACATACTATTTTTTTTTTTTTTTTGCTTACCTGTTTTCATTGCTAACAGGAAGGGTTTGAAGGGGAAAGCATATAGCAAGCAACAAAGCCATTTGACTTGTTTGAGCTTGAGGTCTTCTCTAGAACCAGATTTATGACCTTATGGCTTTGGTTTAAAAAGCAAAAGACACTAGAACATATATACATACATATATATATATATATATATGTATGTATATACATTCTTTTCCACATTTTCCTCATGAGGTTGGACAACCTGTATTTTTAGACACTGAACATATATGTAGGGTAGAGGAAGGGAAAATTTCCAAAATTTACTTGGGAATAAATACTAGAATAATATATTTTTTTAAATTGCAGTATATGAGCTTGTCCCATATTGAATTTTCCAAACCCAATTTTCTAGATTCCACATCATTTAATATTTTGCATTTTGAGTGGTGTCACCCTTGAAACAATCTTGTCTTGGGAATTCTGAAGAAATTATCTGCAATAACAGTGAAATTTTTTCCTTCCCATCCTGCAATATGTTGTTTCCCAAGACACTCAACACACCTGCCAATTAGCCTATGCCATGAATCATTAAATCCTATTGCACAGAAACCAGTTTCAGAAAATATTTATGAAGCAACCAAGTACAGTCGAGGGCTGTCTATTTTTCTCACCTTCTTTCTCTTTTTCTCTTTTCCTGTCTTTAATATAATTTCCTTTCTACTTTCTCTTCCTTTTCCTATTCTTTCCCCCATATTAGTTCCCTCTCCTCCATTATCTTCATTAAGCATTTGTCATCAAATGTCTTGTCCTATGTCCAACATGGATCCATTCAGCTGACATTTATTAATTATCTATTTGCAAGATAATGTCTGAGATGCTTGGGTGGGCAAAGATTAGATAAAACAAAATATCTGCCCTTGTAGAACTTACAGTCTCATGACATCCTGGGTATAGTAGGTTTGGAATCAGAGAATCTAGGTTCAAAATTGGTAATTACACTTGGGTAACCTTGGGGATGTCATTTAATACCTTGAAGTTGGATTAAAAGACTTTTGACATCAATCAGTCAATGTCAATAAGCATTTATTACGTCTAATACATGATAGCCACTGGGGATACAAAGACAAAAGAAAAGAAATAATCTCTGCTAAGTATCTAAGATATAATGATATTTCCCTTTACCCCCAATCAGTATTTGTTGACCTAGGAAACTTTCTTAAAGATTGATTTTTCTTCTCAGTAGAAGTACAAAGATTATAAAAGCATGCATTTGCACTCTGTTCTTCCCTGTTAGACATGATTCATACACACACACACACACACATAAATATATACATATATGTATATATACACATTTTCCAATTTTAAGTGAACTCATGGAATAAGTGACAACAACATCTGGGACCAGGGTGAAAGTAACAGATTTGGAATGAGATTCTGGGTTTCAGTCCTAGATCTGCCACTTGCTCTACCTGTGGGACACTGACTAAATTATTTCACATCCTTCTTTCTCATTTTCTTCAGACGTGAAATGAGGTTATTGGATTCATCATTAGATGACTAGGATTTAACTGACTCTAAATGCTATGATTTCAAATAAGAGTCTTTCTAAACCCAAAGTATCACCTTAAGGGTCAGTTACCATTATATTACTGGACTATTTATTGTTTTTTGCTGTTTTTCCTTTCTTTTTATTTGGAAGGATAGTCCCCAAAGAAAATCTTCCTGTTCCTTGCCCAGTTGTGACTTATCTTTTCCCTTCTCCTAAAATGTCTGTATCCTTCAAATACAGTAAATTTTCTTTCATTCTTTCCATAGGCAACAATGAAATCTTTTTCTCTCCTACTCCTGACTTCTTCTAGCTATGACTGAAACCTGGCTTCCCCAGATGACAGTGTCCTTTAACATCCTTTCCAATATTAGTCTCACCTTCACTTATTCTCCTTGGCTTCGATCAAGTTTGGGAAGCTGGAATACTTGTTACTTCCCATTGTCACTTACAGGTTCTTCCCCTTCCTCCATCCCTCAGTAACTTACCCTCTCTTTTTCTGAAGTTCATGAGAATACTATCTACCATCCAATCAAAATCCTGGTAGCTGTTCTTTACCCCCTTGTAATTCCCCTCACTTCCTCAGTGAGTTCAATGCCTGGTTTACAAATTTCCTCTCTTCCTCAACTCCTGCTCTCATACTAGATGACTTCAACTTATATATTGATTCTCCCTCAAATACCTTAACCACTCAGTTCTTCAACCTTCTTTTCTCCTATAAGCACTCCTTCACTCCACCTCAGCCACACACAAAGATGGTCATCCCCTTTTTCTTCCAATCATTTACAAACATAGCACCTCTGTGTTGAAGAATTCTGAAATCATCTTATTGGCTTTTCACCTCTCATTGCCTTCCCCTAAAAAACCCTACTCTGTGTTTGCCCCTCCAATCCCTTTCCACTTCAATTCTCAAAATGACTTATTTACTTAAAGTTGTTATTAAAACAATATTGCAGTCACAATATTGCAATATTGCAGTATAACAATCTCTTGGTTTCACTCTTTGTTATTTCATGTAAATCTAAGATCATTGAGCTCACCATTTTTATAGCATAGCAGTATTCTATCATGATCATATACCACAACTTGTTCAACTGTTACCCAATCAACAGGCATATTTATATCATCCAACCTCAACTGGGGTCACACTAATGAAAGGTAATCCTACTATACCTCCTTGATCAGCTCATTGTTCCTTGTTCCATTACAGATCTTCCAAGACTTTTCATCCCTCTTTATAACTCCCATGGCTCCTCCTCCCACCATTCTCTTAGCTGAAAAACTTACCTTTTAGAAAACAATTGAGGCCATTTGATGTGAACTCCCTCTTATAATCTCTTTTTTATCTCCTATCACTCAGAATTTTTCTGCCACCTTCTCGTCTTTCATCCCATCTCACATGATGAAATGGACGTACTTCCTACCAATGCTAATGCCTCTACTTGTTCAAGTGATACCATTCCATCCTCTCTCCTCTAACAGATTGTCCCCTCTGTCATCCTCACTGTTTCACTTATTTTTAATCCAGGTACTATGCTATATGCCAAAGATACAAATACGAAAGCAAAGCAGACTCCATTCTAGTGGGAGAATATAAAATATACTGTATTTATAGCTATACAAGTACAGAATATTTAGGGAAAAATACAAGAGGAGAAGAGGAATACAAATACCTGGATAAATAAGTAAGCTTTTTTTGAAGGAGATAGAACTTGAATCTAGCCATGATGGGCACTATGGCTTCCAAGATATAGAAATGAGGAGGATCAGAATTCCAGACAGAGATGGAAGATAGAATGTTGTATACAAGAACAAGAGAGTAGGTCCTTTTAGCTGAAAGAGAGAGTGTATGAAGGAAAACAATGTATTACCAGCTCAGACAGGCAAGCTAGATTCAGATTATAAAGGGCTTTCAAAAATAAGAGTTTATAGTTTATCCCAGGGGTAATGGTGAATTGTTGGAGCTTCTTGAGCAGGGCAGTGATGTGATTTAGCCAGTTTTAGAAATATCCACTTGACAACTATGTATTGGAGAGGAGAGAAACTGTGAATGACTTAAGGAATGATATGGATGAGAATTGCACAGAAGGATTCATGAATGAGATATAATATGCACTGCTAGAAAGAGTACCCAAACCCATGAGATCTTAGAGGCATAGAAACATCAGAGAATAATCCATTGAAAAATTAACTGTCACTTCAGTTAAATTTTCACATATTGGCTTCATGTTTGAATTCTTTCTGATCAATTAGTCTGTCTCAAATACATAATTTCTCAGGCATGAATTGAGGGAAAGTTGGTGTCTACATTATCCTCCTTGAGTAGAACCATGTACAATTTAAATGTGCAATATGAAAATGACCACAAGCATTCATGAACTGAAAAGGAAATTTAAGTTAATTCAGTTGTAATTTGCTTTCATTTCTATAAGTGAAGCATCTAACTGTTGAGCCAAATAAAGCCCTCAACTATTTTGCCAATTTGCTATAAATATTTGAAAGTAGATAGGCAGTTTAAATTTTTAAGTAGTCATTTAAGGGAAAATTCTGAATGAGTTAACTTTTTTTGGCTTGCTAATGACATTTCTATATTTATGTAATGCCTAATAGCATTTAGTATATATTGCTAGTCTCAGATCATGCATCATATCTATCTACTCTTGACAACAGAGAACATTGCCTTCTGCCCTGAAGCCTTCATGTGGCTACTCTCTTCCCCATAGTTTTACAACCTTTGTTCTGGAAATATTAATCAAATCAATATTATTATTACATTTGGTAAGGGAATGACAACATACTAGTCTTTTAAATTCAAGTTAAATTGCAACTTCTTCATGCAGTCTCCTCTTTGTTATCTGATCTGAAAGCATTCTTTCTTTCCTATGAACTTCTACAGACTTTGCTGTAGTGGGAAGACAACATATATGAATCTGGACACCCTGATTTTGAGACTTTGAACTTCCATTTACCATTTGTGTGATACTGGGTGAGTTACTGTACTTGTCTGGGTCTCAGTTTCTTCCTCTTCCCTGTCTAATCAACAGGGTAGATGTGAGGATCAAATGGGAATTTATAAATCAATCTAATGAAATAATTTTCAAAATATTTTTATAGTCATGTTTCTGAATAAGATTGTTACAGGAAGCAAGACTCCATGAAGATCCATTTGACATAAAAATAAACAGATTGGCCATTTGCACTCTACCACTTAAATAAAAGGAAAAAAGTAGACAAAACCATTCAACTTAAAAAAAAGGGTTTAGGAGAGATTCCTTAAAACCCACAGGAGTAGCATTTCACCTGAAAAACAGCATTTGCATGTGATATTGACCACTGACTCAATTATTCATGCAAGTATGATAACTCCATGTCTTCATCACACCATGTGCTGCCCTGAGAGATTCCCATCCCTGAAAAATGCCTAGAACCAGTGGCAGGTAGGAATAGAAGTCTGACATATGAGTATTTCAACAACCAAAGAAGAGGTCTTTGACAAATTATGATAAAAATACCAAAAAGGACGAGTGGAAGGTTGGTTTCCCCTCAATACAGGATATATGAGTGGTTCCAAAAAGCCCAATTGAAAAAGTAATATGACATCATTTATGTTGACAGACTAGAGAATTCTAATACTTCCTCATAATGATATGACTATTAGACATAACTTTTGATGGCTTTATTTGCTTAAACTTTTCTTCAAGTGATCAGGTCAGAAACTCAAGAAATGACAAGTTTCTTCTATTTCTTAAGCATTGATATTATAATCCAGTGAGCAAATTGTACTGTAAATTTCTTCTGGATCCCTCAGGCTGCTGTCCTATTTCTGCTTCCCTTCAAAAAATTACAGTTTCTGCCTCTGTTTCCTAATTAGCTACTCACCTCCTGTAATCTGTATCTTTGGTTCTCAATTCTAACGAAATAGCTTTCTCCAAAGGTATCATTGACCTGAAAATTGCTATGTCTAAAGGTCTTTTCTGTTTCAACCTTCATCTTTCTTGAAGGGTTTGCTGTATTTGACACTGGAGATCATCCTCTATTTATTTTCTTTAAAATATATTTTAATACGTTTTATTGAAGTTAAAAAATTTTTTACATCACAATCATTTCACTGGTAGTCTAGATTTAACTTTTTTTTTGACCAAAATAAAAAAAAATCCTGATACAATGAATACATCTAACAATGTATGTTATGTATTTTAGAATAGTTTCCCCACTCATGGATGTGAAGGGACAATTATTTCACCATTTTTTCCTGAAGCATTTTCTTTAGTTTTTCAAATACTTTGAGTGTGATTTCCTTTTAGCCATTTTTCATTTACATCATTTACTTTTTATTAGTTGTAGCTAAGATTTATATGTTTTTATATGATTTTCAAAGTGCTTTACATATGGTATCTTCCTTATCTTCACAAAAGTCCTAAGTCAATTGCTATTGTTATCTCCATCTTAAAGATGGGGAAACTGAGACTGAAAGAAGTTAAATGACCTACCATTGATTATAAGTGTATCTGAATCTGGATTTGAACCTAGTTTGTTTTTCTAATTTCAATACTGGCATTCTGACCACTATACTACCTAAATGCATTTATAATGTAGTTGCTCTCAACTCTGCAGCATTATGCTGTGGTTTGTATGAAGCTTCATATGTTTCTCTGAATTCCCTGGCTTCTTTGAATGTCTTTAATTGGCCTTTTTCCCCCCTGCCAAACCCACCTTTGGGTTTCTGAACTTCCAAATTTCAGTCGAAGGAAGTATTATACTTCTGACCATCCAGATTGACAATTTATGTGATTTTTGTCTTTTTTCTCTCTTATCCCACTCACCTGTCAAAGTTTGTCCTTTATACTTCCACAATATGCATATTCATCTCCTTCTTTCCTTTCAGAGAATGCCGATTTTATCACCTCTTGGTTGGATTATTGCAGTATGCTCTTATTTGATCTCCCTGCCTCATGTCTTTCCCTTCTTCAATCCATTCATCAAACAACCACCAAAATGATTTTCCTAAAGCCCAAATCTAACCATGTCACTTTCCCATTCAGTAAACTCTAATAGCTTTCTATGACCTCCAGGATCAAATGTAAACTCCTCAGTTTGAAATCCAAAATCCTTCCCAGTTTTGTCCTCATCATCCTCTCTTTCCAACTACCTAGGCACTGGCAGAGTGACCGTTCCTGAGGAAACAGAGTCTGCTTCTAACTGTTACACCTTGGAACCTTCTGTATTGCAAGTACAGGGCAGAGAATGGATGATTCAGGTGAGAGAGGGGATAGAAATATATGGGTATATGGGTCAGGTGGAAAATTATTTCCTACCTGCTTGCCTCCTGGCTGGGCCTCTGGTAAGGAACACCCATGACTAACCATCCAGCACAGTGTCTACTGCCAGGGCTGGATCCTGGTGGGGAATGACAGCCCACTTGATTGCTTCTTTGGGAAGTGTACATTTCCTATATTGAAAATATGTGGGCGACTTCATTTCTACTGCCTGTAAGTGCAGAAGCTCACATGGTTTACCCTAGGAAAGCATCCTGCATAGCACTGGAGTATATAGCCTCCTCTAATTTGGAAACCATTGGTCTATATAGGATAGAATACAAATCTCTTAGCTTAGAATTCAAGGCTCACCCCAATGTGTTCTAACCCAACTTGCTAGCCTTATTTTATGCTCTCCCCTTTGCTCACTCTCCATTCTAGTCAGACTACATGATTAGCAGTTAACCAGGTTTGATTTTCAAGCATCCATGTGTTTACTTAGGTCATTTTTGGGTTTGGAAAGGGCTCCATCCACATCTCAATCCATCAGCATTTTCTCTTCCTTCAAGTACCTCCTCAGGTAAAACTTCTTTCATTGTCTTCCCTTATTTTCCCAATTAGAGGTGATCTATCTTTCCTGAAATTTTTCTTACCACTCTCTTTGTCCCTTCTGATAGATTTATCTCAACCTGCTTGTATTATAGACATGGGTATAGTTGACTGATAATAAGTTCCTTGAGGGTAGATAATATTACTTTTTAATCTTTATTTCTTTCTTCCATCATCACATAGCTTAAGCATCACTTTCTACATGAAGCCATTGCCGATTGCCTCCACCTCTCCAAACTAACTTGCATTTGGCAGTATTTTATGTATTTGTGTTTATTGCCTTCATATTTATTATATTTATAGTTTTATATGCCTATGTTGCCTCTCTCCTAGAATGTAAGATCCTTACACATTGGGATTATTTCATTCATTATACTTATTTCCCTCCAAATTGGCAGAGTGACTGGTATAGAGTAGGCTTTAAGTAAATATTATTCATTGATTGCCAGTCATTTTGCTAAGGTCATATAATAGCAAATATTGTAATAGCTTTTTTCTAGCAGGTAGTTTTCTCTGTCAAAGTCAAGTTAAACATTTTCTTTTGTTTTTCAGAAAATATATTAACACTTTCTGGTCAGCAGGCTGCAAATTATTTTTTAATCATGAAAAATGTACTCATTTATATTGATATGTACAAATATAAATACAGAAGGTAAGAACTGTATGATGATCTTCAGCGGAATACATTTCTCAGCTTAAAAAAAAAAACACATTCATTTCAGGATTCCATACATACATAAAGTAAAGAGTTGAAACGTGACCTAAGGGGAACAATACAAATTCTTCATAAGCTAGAAAATTGGGCCTATGGGGAAAGAATGTGGCCTATTGGCCTGGAGTAAGAACGCTAGGATAGAAAGCACATAAAAGACTGTATAGCATGTGAAGGGTGAGGATGAGGAATAAGTGTTCTCCATTTCCATTGAGTTCCACTATAATCTTAAATGATCACAGGAGGTAAGGCAGAAGTAGGTTTGCTAACATCCCCCAATGGTTGTCGAGGAGCTCTCAGAAAATTTATTCCTCTTTGTGGTGAGGTGATGAGTGAAGCTGGCTAATCTATTTTCCTCTGTCTCCCTATGACTTTCCTTTAGGGCTTTCCCTATTCCCTGATATCCTGGAGAGAAAATGCCATCTATGACTAAGAATTGGTAACTTGGAGCTTCTTGAAAGATTTAAATCCAGAGGAATTATCAAACTTAAATGGAAGAAAATAATATTTTTTTGGTGTTCCAGTTGCAGTAATGTAGAAAGTATCTTTTCTTAGGGTTTATTAAGGTTAGAAAACAGCTATTTTTCTTTCTGGGTTAACTTAATTGTAGAATCCTATGACAGCAGTGGATGAAACAGTTAGATCCTATGATTCTCTGAACTCATAGTCCATCACATTGTAATTCAAATGCAGAATCGTAATTCAATATTTGACTTTTGGGGAAAAAGTCTTTCTGATATTTAATAAATGAGTTAATTGGATACTCAAAGTTATAAAAACAACCTATTATTATCTCTCTTTTGTTATAGCCTACTGACTACAGAGCCCTCCATGCAACCACCATTCTATGTTTATTGGTCATAAAGATCTTTTGATTTGATCTGACTAGAAATAGTCAATAAAATTTCTAAAACATTCAATTTATCAATCAGTCAACAAGTATTTATTAAGTGCTTACTCTACGCAAGACACTATACTAAAGACTGAGGATAGAAAGTCGAAACTGACATAATTCCTGTCTCTAAGGACCTTGTTTTCTAATGGAGGAGATAACTTGAAACTGAGTGTGTGTGTGTGTGTGTGTGTGTGTGTGTGTGTGTGTGTGATGCATATAAAATGAATATAAAGGATTTTGAGGAAAGAATCCATTAGAACCTAGGAGACTCCACAATTTTAAATATAAAACCCAATTAAGTAGCTCAGATTTTGGACCCACTCTTTGATTATGGTTGGAGGGTAGAGATGCATAATCTTTACCTTTTCACATTACATAAATTCTAAATAAAAACCTTCCTTTTTTGACTGCTTATTCTTCTCTAGTAGATTCAGGTTAAACCAATTTTAACACAATTTTAGACATTTAGTCACCAAGGAACTAGGTGAAGTTTTCAGTAGACTATTCTTTTTGAACTCTTCTTCCCTCACCAGGAAAGAACCAAGGATTTGTGTTCTGTGTATTTGATCTCTACACTACAAAGTGATCACTGAATGTATGAAAAGATGTTGGCTCTTTCATCAAAAGATTTCACTCTATGCTAAGTCACTGTAGTACCAACAAAGAGAGAACATTATAAAATGTGAATGTGGGAAGGGACCTTTGAGATCCTCTAGTTTTACAACTTTATTTTATAAATGAGGAAACTGAGACCCTAGCAGATAAACTGATTTGTCTCAGGTCACACTACAAGTTACATCCTGAGACTAGAACTCATGTCTCCTGATTTTCAACCCAGCATTTTTTTCCATAATGCCACATTACCATTTTTTAAACATTCTGATAGATAAACTATCAGTAACAAC
Source organism: Notamacropus eugenii (assembly GCF_028372415.1). Classification (NCBI taxonomy): domain Eukaryota; kingdom Metazoa; phylum Chordata; class Mammalia; order Diprotodontia; family Macropodidae; genus Notamacropus; species Notamacropus eugenii. The sequence goes on from NC_092873.1 coordinate 126,873,847, forward strand.
TGAATGAACATTTTGCAATACATCTCCAGAAGACAATATGTGATCATCTCCATTAAATATCCCTTACAGATCATGCATCTGTAATGTTTTCTGAGGTACTCGTACTATTCTGAATAAATATCCTAGTACAGAAGAGCAATGAGAATATTCATTGATTTGGGGGCCATTTCTGTTCTTATTCTTAAATCCAATTATTTCTTTCAATTTAATTCCTTTGCTTTCATCAAAATCAGTGGTCTAGTCACTGAATACTATTTTTAAAATTTTAATTTTCACAAGTATGCTTGAATTTTATTTGTATTGCATAGCAGTGAACAAGACAGTACATTCACAAACTGAAATTTGGTATTAAGGCAGTTCTAAAATTCTGAAGTCTAGGATTTATTATTCTTTTTGCTGTGGTAATGAGGACAGATTCAGTCTTTACTATCTCAACAGACAGTTTCTCTCTCTCTCTCTCTCTCTCTCTCTCTCTCTCTCTCTCTCTCTCTCTTTCTTGTCATGCGCATGAATATAGTACCTCAACCTATGAGACTTATTGGGATCATCAACCCAGAAAATATATATAGAGAAATGATGGCCCAGCATAAAATCTTGGGAGTTGGGGTAGCGGTGGGGTACAAGAAAATCATGCTAAAGCAATGGGAGTTGGATAAAGATTCAGCAAAGAAAACTGAGAAGGAATCATCACTCAGGTAGGAAAAGAACCATGAGAGAACAGTGTCCTGAAAGTCAGGGTAGGGTGAGAAGAGGAAGATATGCAGTAAAGGAAGGAGAAGACAGTGAGACAGAGAGAGAGAAAAAGAGAGACACAGAGAGAGAGAGACAGAGAGAGAGAGAGACAGAGACAGAGACAGAGAGAGAGGCAGAGAGAGACAGAGAGAGAGACAGAGACAGAGAGACAGAGACAGATAGAGACAGAGACAGAGAGAGACAGAGACAGAGAGAACATATCCAGGAGGAATAATTAAGGGTAATAAAAATGGGTGGCAGGGAGGGGAAGGATGTTGAGAACGAAGAAAAGACCATTAAGGGTTCATTGGCAACTTGGTGATGATAGAAGCCTAATTACAAACAACTGAGGAATTACTGAAAGGCAAAGTAGAGGCAATGAGAGTAAGCAGTATTTTTTTTTCTGGAAGTTTAACTTTAAAAGAGAGTGATATAGGATATAACTTAAAAGGATGTCAGGTTCATCATGATCATCACTCTCACTGTTTATTTCATTTCTGCAGTATCTCTTTACCACTGGTCAAAAATGAGATGTTACTTTTTCTCTTTCCTTTTGAATAGAACAGAAATCTTGACATTGTTATTTTGAAGTCATGAAGAAGGGATGGAAAATAAATACTCTATGATAGGATGGGCCTCTGGACAAAAAAACCACAAATAAATAAAGGAATGAATAAACACACAAATAAAGTTTGAGAACCATTGACCAATGGCTAACCATCTTTGAAAAAAAGAAGGCCAAAGGTTATTAAATAGGTTATTGTAATGAATTGATTTCTATATCACTTGTAACAAAACAAGAGGAGATAGAATTAAGTTGTATCATGGTGGATTTAATTTACATAAAGAAAAAAATCCTAATATTGGAAATGGTCTGAGGCCTATCTCTTTGGATATCTGTTTTTAAAAATTCATAAAATCTAAAATCTTATCTCAAACATTCAAATGTTGATAGAATGATAGACTTGGAGTAAAAAATAATCTAGAGATATAGGCATGATGATGATTATTACCTACTTGAATCATTTAGTCACTTAAAGATTAGTAAACATTTACTGTGCATCAGGCACTGCATTAAATACTGGGGACACAAAGAAAGTCAAAAAACCAGACAGTTTCTATCTTTACTAAACTCATAGTCTATTGAGGGAGTCGATGTGTGCAAACTATTATGTACAGACAGCATACTTTGAGGGTAGACTTCTAGAGAAGGCAGTAAGGTTAGGGACAACTAGGAATGGTTTCTTACAGAAAGTAGAACTATAGCCAAGACTGAAGGAATTCTGGGAAGCTAGGAGGTAAAGATGAGGAAAGAGATTATTCTAGCCATTGGGAATAACCACTGAAATAGTCAGAGGCAGGATATGCAGTGTCAAATATGAGGAACAACAAAGAGAACAATTCCCCTAGATTGCATTACACATGGAGGGACATAAGAGGACTAGAAAGGTAGGACGATTACACCACATTATTCATTAAGGGCTTTGGAAATCAGATGATTTTATATTTGACCCTGTAGGGAATAGGAATCTACTATACTTTATTGAATAGGGTGTTAATATGATCCTATCTGCATCTGTCCCCACCCACTCTGTGCTACAGAGTGAATATAATTACTAAAGAGTAATGGTTTCTCTTTTACCCAGGAACCCTGAGGGTCTTCTCCTTCCAATTTGATTTTTTTTTTTTGATTAAAGGGATTATCCCTTGAATAACTACTTAAAGAAGCCTATTCATTGAATGGGTGTGTCTCACTCAAAGTGAGAATGTGATAAGACCTTAGCCTGAAAAGGCCAGGGTCTCCTATTGCATCCTGGGCCATCTCCAGTCATCCTGATGAATATCAGGCCACTAGACCCAGATGGCTCAGGAGAAGAAGATGAGGTTGGTGACCTTGCACAGCCCTCCCTCACTCAAATCAAAGTCAACCGCAAGTCATGTCATCATCTTGATGCTATGGTCCTCTTCAAGAATGAAGGACAAATACAACAACAATCTGCATTTAGGACAATCAATTTGCCAGCAGAGGTGAGAATGATTTTTAATTGGGAGAGATCTGAGAGAGAATGATCCCCCAGCAGGCTATTGCAATAGTCCAGGTATGAGGCAATGTTGGTCTGAATCTGCCAGGGGAGAAAAGGGAGTGTATACAAGAGATAGTATTTGGCTGTGAAGGGATATGAACAAAGATACAGAGGAAAGAGAGTCTGAGACAAAATAAAAAGGGGAGGGGGAGAAATGATAGTAATATAAAGTAAAAATAGAAGGATAGGTTGAAGCCAGATGATCAAGGACCTTGAATATCAGATTTAGAACTTAAAACTTTATTTGTGCAGCAATGGTTGCTATGAAATCCTCCTTAATAGAGGAGTCATATGACAGGAGTAAAGGAGAAAGATTATTTGGGCAACAGTATGAAGGATGGTTTTAGAGAGTCAGGACAAGCAGTTATTATAATAGTTAATGTATAAAGGATTGAGATATTGAAGACATATATATATACACACATATATGTATGTACATATACACATATGTATATGCATACACACACATGAATATACAAACTATGCATATATAACATATACCTATGCACTATGTATACACACATACATACAAACATACATATACATCTAAGTGTATATGTATATAATGTGTAAGGGCAGCTAGGTAGTACAGTGAGTAGAGTGTGAACCTGGAGCTTTTCTTTCTGAGTTCAGATATGACCTCAGACACTTGCTAGCTTTGTGACCCTGGGCAAGTCATAACCCTGCTTGTCTCAGTTTCCTCATCTTAATGAAATGAACTGGAGAAGGAAATGGCAAACCACCCCAGTACCTTTGCCAAGAAAACCTCAAATGGGATCATAAAGTGTCTAAGATGACTGAAAGTAATGGAACAGAAATTTGAATGAAAAGGAAGGTTTGGATGTGATGTCAAAGAAGACTACAAGTTTTCTAATGTCAGAAGTCAGGGAGATTATGAGGATACTGGGACCACTAACAGAAACAGAGAAGTTGGGAAGGGGTTTAGATTTATACTAAAGATGAGTCCTGATTTAAATGTGTTGAGTATGAGTTTCTGCTGGAATATCCAACTGCTGGCTGGAAATTCAGTTCAGGATTTTAGGGAGAGATTCTGGATATAGATAAAGATTTGGGTGTCATATGCATATGGGCAATAATTAAAGATAAGAATGTAGATGATAAATTTGTTTTGGAAGGAAATTGATTGTATACCATTGGCATTTGTAGTATGAGTGGCATAAGGGATATCATTCAGAAAATGTATGATTGGAAAAAAAGATGTCCACATAATGAGAGGAAACAATAACAGATAGAAAGTCTGAAAGCTTCTTTGATGCCCATGAAATATAAGAAGATATAGAAGGATGAGACAGCATGGAGAAGAATATAACAGCACTCTAAAAGGTCTGAATGTGTTGTAATCCGCACAAGTGGAATGAATTCCACAATCATGGAGATCACAAATCTATCTACAATACTAAAGAACTGAGATGAGTGAATGTATGCATAATACCTGTGATAAAAGCTTATGTTTAGCTCTTACTATATTCCTAGAACCATTTCAGGAATTAGTTCAGAATAAAAGTGATGTATCAAAAAGCATATTCTCATAAAAGAGTATCTCTATCCTTTATCTAGAATGTGTAAATAAGGAAGGACTATCAGATGGCCAGGTTAAATGTGACAGTGGCTAATTTATTGGTGGCTATAAGTATTTGTGGGGTATTGGGTTTTTTTGGTTTATGACACTTGTAATTCTTTAATAGTCAACTTTTGATGATGACAAAATAATATGGGTAACAGGTAGCCTATGAATATAGGGAGAATAAGCTACATAACTAAAATTCAGCAATTTTAATGTCTTTTAGTTAATAAGCACTTACTGAGATGCTGATATTTAAAAATGCAAAAATATTTATTTAAAAAAAAATGAAGCAAAGTACCTGTCCACAAATCTGAGGGTAATTGGAGATACAAAATGCACACACACACACACACACACACACACACACACACACACACACACTGCCAAACAACAAGTCAAGCAGTATAAAGTAATGAAGGTAGAAAGAGTATTGTGACAAAATACTTAATAAAAACAAATTAGACATTTGGAATATTTTCTCCAAAACTGGCTGAAATTGCAGTTGGTTTTCTGTGTCTCTGAGAAACGTACAAGACTTAACAGCTGGAAGATTTTTGAGTCAATCCATGGATGTTGTGCCACTTCTCACATAATAGATAAGGAAAAATGATATCCAGAGAAGTTAATTGATTTGAATAAGGTCATAGAGGTAGTCTGTAGTAGAAAAAGCATTTTAATTCTAAACCTTTAAATATCCATGCCAGAATTCTTCAGAGAGAGTGTATAATAAAGCAAAGTTTACTGGACTAGAAATCAGAAAAGAAATGAATTTGTATTCTGCCTTCAACATACACTAGCTGTGAAGGCATGAGCAAGTCACTTAACCTCTCTGAAATCTCAGTTTTCTCATCTTGAAAGTGAGGAAAATAATATACTCAACTTTTATTAGGTTGGATATTAAATATGCCTTTAATGAGTAGTCCATTTTTCCCCCAAGGCTAGTCTTGATTATAGCCCATAAGATTCCAATAGCGTGTAAGTTAGGAGAGTTCCCATGTCATCAAAACACTCCCATCTCCTGGCTGTATTTCTTGAATTCAGTGTTATGTGTCATAGTACGAGATCTGGTAGTGACATTCTAACTACTTTTGGGAATTTCTTTGATTCTGGAACAATCATGCTTGTTTACATATTAATATGTTAATCATATTTCATCTTTTCCTCAAATAGGAATGTCTTCTAGAGTCATTGAATTTTTTTTTTTAAATCTTCCAAACATTGTGAGATGAATGTTTTCCAGTCTGTTGAAAATGCCCAGTTGTTGACTGGACTTCTGAGAGTTTTTATATATCCTTGAATGAAAAAAAAAGGAGTTTCATTAATAAAAATTACATTTTTTCCAATATTCAGTACAGTAATCTTGGTATTATCTTGCATGACAAATTTTTTTCCCCAATAGTAATAGTTAACAGCTGTTTCTTTGTGCGTCTCTTTCCTTTTGGCTTCTATTTAAAAAAATATATTTTTACTTATTTTGTTAAATATTTCCGACCAGATTTTTTTCATTTAACATTGATCTTTTAAAATAGTTCCAAATCCTCTTTCTCCCTCCTCACCATTCCCACTTCTTGATAAGACAAACAACGTGATACTGATTATACATGTGAAGTCATGCAAAATGTATTTCCGTATTAGTCACATTGCAAAAGAAAGCATACACACAAAACCCAAAAAAATAAAATGAAAAAATATACTTTATTTTGCACTAAGACTTCATGTTATCTTTCTGGAGGTGGATAGCATTTTGCATCGTGAGTCCTTGTGAATTGTCTTGAATCATTGTCTTAATCAGATTAGCTAAATCTTTCCCAGCTGATCATCATTACAATATTGCTGTTATTGCGTTCAATATTTTCCAGGTTCTGCTCACTTCACTTTGCATCAGTTCAAATAAGACTTAGATTTTTCTGAAACCATTCTGTTTGCTATTTCTTATTGCATAATAGTATTCCATTACATTCATATATCCCAACTTATTCAGCCATTCCCTAATTGAGGAACATCCCTTCAATTTTTAATTCTTTGCCACCACAAAAAGAGCAATTATTTCTCTAATGGACTTCTCACTCTTCTTCCAATTTCAAGACGTCCACCTTCACTTTAGAAAAATCAATAACAAGCCCTCTAGCTGTTATGTCCTTCTGAAAGTCTTTGCTTGTTTTCTGAAGATTAATCAGGCTATTTTATAGCAATTATTTGTCAGTTCCTAGCATTGTTTTAAATTTTCAACCTCACTTTCATTTGCACTTTATTGTGAATGTCTTTGTTTCATTGTGGTCTTGACCAGTTCTCAAAATATTAGACTTCTTCATACCAACAATGATGGAAGTATCTCTAATAGGGACTGATGTGTGTTCTTTCAGAACTACAATCTTTGCATATTTCTTTGGAATAGTACCTGTGCTAAAATGATGTAGAACTAAAATACAACAAAAAAGAGCATCGACATATGTACATGACATATATATATATATATATATATATATATATATATATATATATATATACACACACACACACATATATATATATATATATATATATACACACACACACACACACACATATATATATATATATATATATATATATATATATATATATATATATATATATATATACACACACACACACACACACATATATATATATATATAATATATATATATATATATATATATATATGTATACACACACACACACAAATATACATGGAAACCAGAGCCTTGCTGACAGAGAACTAATCAAATGTGCACAAACCAGCTCTGATTTCATTTGGCCAAGGTTAGACATTCTGCGTCAGCCTAGTGCAAACAGAAAGACATACTTGTGATTGATATCACATAATGAAACCATATAATAAAATTATTACTTATCCAATGTAACTTGCACAAGACTGTGCACTTCATAGAAGTCTTTAAACTTGTGACTTTGCTGGACTACATACCTATATAAAATCTGTACATGAAAAGGTTTCTTAATCTAGTGGTTATGATTTTAAAAATATTTTTATAACTGTATTTCAAAAACATTTGTTTTCTTTGTAATCCTATATAACATTTCAGCGTATTCATTTAAAAACAAAAAAATTATTTTGAGAAGAAGTCCATTGGCTTAACTTGATTACCAAAGGTGTCCATAATATACAAAAAAAGGCTAAGAACCTCTGGAATTTCTGCTTTAAACATATGTTCTCATATGACACCACTCTTAATGGTGAAGATATTTAACACAAATACAAAACAGAAACAGTTTGGAACAGGACATTTCTTGAAGAATGAAAAGAATTCAAAGAAATGTGCTTCAGATAGGAAAGAGGTCCTCTGTATCATTGTTCTTTATGCATTTATATCCTTTTATCTTGCATCAGATCTGAGTTTTCTTAGCTACTTACTAATATTATTTTTTAAAAAATATTGTCTTTATGAAAGTATTTATGCGTTTTTTTAGTTCAACTTTCCTAAGCTTAATTTTCTTGAATTCACTGTTATACTTTCAGAGCTCTGAAACAGAACTGAAACCTTCTAACATGGTCTACTTGTTTTATGGCCCAATTTCTCTGTTTGAAACTGTTAAAAGTGAACTGGAAGAAAGAATTTAGCTATCTTGTCCATTTTCTCATTTACAGAAGACTAAGTTGGTGCTAGATTTTATGTTCTTATTAAGCTATGTAATTTTCCAGGTTAAGAGGACATGTTGACTATTGTATGACCCTACTCATCCCAAAACAGCACTTTGACTGGTATAACGAGCTAAAAGTGGTGCTTTCTTTCAGTGGGTCCAAAGGTGTTGGAAGAAGAAAAAGGATTATATAAATGATATAACAAGTTATGGGAATTGCTTCAATTTAATTCCTGGGAAAACTTCTGTTCCTAGTTTAGTTGAAGTGAATTCAACTCAGTAAAGATTTATGTAGCGCCTACTATGTTCCAGGTACTGTGCTAAGGACTAAGGATTCAAATAAGAAAAAGAGACAGTCTCTGCCCTCAAGGAACTTACAATCTAATGAGGAAAACAGAAAACGAGGCCGGGATGGGTGTTTGGAAAATGATGTTCCATAGAGTCAAAGCCAAACTGAGTAGCTGACGGAAAATGAAGAGCTCTCTATGAAGGAAGGCTTTGGCAGGATTTTGGTGTTGTGTCTTCCAGCCCTTTAGAAAGGAGAGGCAACAGAAGGTAAGTTGAGAAAGTGTAGCAAAACCTGAGTCCTTTGGTATGAGGATAACCAAAGTCTCATGATTAGAATTCCAATCCAGCAGAGAGATGAAGAGTTCTGAGGTATAACAAAGACTAAGGATAGCAACCGCTTCTATCGTTCCCAATGTAATGTTCTCTCCTATTCTTCCCTGTGACTTGTATGATAAATATTAACTTTACTGTGATACTCTTTATTATTAAGAAAGAATTTAGTTCATTGAAAGATTCTGTTTTGGATCACAATCTAGAAACTTTAACCAAAAAGCAGAAGAAGCTCATAAAGCAAGAAAAGAAACATACATTTATTAAGCATGGCACCACTATGTGCCAGACACTAGATTACGAGCTTTAGAAATATTATTTCATTTGATACTGACAACAACTGACAACAAGCCTAAGAGGTAGGTGCAATTATAATCCTCATCTTATGGCTGAGGAAACAGAAATAGCTAGAGGTTAAATGCATTGCCCAAGGTCACACAGTAATTATCTGAGTCTGGATTTGAATTCAGATCTTCCTGATTCTAGATCCAATGCTCTACCCACTGTGTCACCTATAAAAACAAATTGAAATCTCTCCATGTATTAAACTAGGAGTGATAGCTACCACATTGAATGACAGTCAGGATTCAAAAACATCTTAGATTAGAACACCAAACTGAATAAAATTCATTGAAAAATAATAGGATTTAAAAATGAAGTCCAATGCTTGCCTTACAAAAATCAACTTCCTAAGTACAAGATAGGACATGTTGGGATTGGAAGCTCAATTCCGTGTGGACAGTCTCGGGCGGGTAAAGGTGGGAGCTTCTAAATTTTAGAGCTCTCACGAGACCTTCCCAGGAAACGGCAGGGGATCGAGGTGAACCGAGCTAGCTCGGGTATTTCCGCCTCTCCCCAGGAGATACGTGATGGGTGGAGTCTCCCTGCCCTCGAGGTGGTCCCGGATCTGGGCACACTATTGTTATCTAACAGCACAGTATTGAGATGCAAACTGTGTGGCTGAAGGTTAAGTAGGATTGAGGAAGCCTGAAAGCTCTTAGCACGTAAGGAGCCAAGAGGACAGTAGGCTCCGCTTCTCTTCTCTTCTGTCTCCCCTCCCCCTCTCTCCCCGCTTGTACTTCTACTTCCAATCCCTTAAGATCTTGTCCTCCTTAGGAAATCTCCCCCTCTTCCTCCTAAGGAAGACTCTCCTGCACTTGTAACTAGACCCTGAAATAAAGCTCAACCCTTGTTCGACTCTGGAACGTCCTTTCTCTCATATGTGCATCCGGCGTGGCCAGCCGAAGACCTCGAAGGTGAGGTAAGAAAGACTCGGGTAGCCCACACAGGCCTCTAGGCCTGGCAAGGACAGATGATGCTATACATAAATTCTTCTCAAAGATCATCTAGGGGTTTTAGTGAATGGCAATTTCAATATCAGTCAATACTTTTTCAACACAGCTATTAAATCTAATACAGTCTGGGTCTACATTTAGGGAGATATAGAACTCAGGAGGAAAGAGGCAGTGGTCCTATTGTGATTCCCCCATCATACAACGTCTTCGTGCTATGTTCTGTGATGATTGCTCCATTTTAGGGAACATATTGATAAGAAAGAGTGTCCAGAAGAGGGCAATAAGTATGGCTTATGTCATGTGAGGATCAACTGGAAGAACTGGGGATTGTTAACCTGTGGAAGAAAAGACCTGGGTGAAAGGTATGGAATATGATAGCTGTCTCCAAGTATTTGAAAATCTAACATATGCACAGAGAACTCTACTTCTTTTGTTTGGCTTCAGAGTATAAAACTGGAAGTTGCAAAGAGTTAAAACTTGACTGCAACATGGTATAATGGTAAGGTAATGCATTTGGAGTTAGAAGACCTAGCTTTGAAAACTACTTGTGCCACAGATTACCTGGGTGACCTTGGGCAAGTCACTTAAACTTTCT